>NC_139332.1:23506250-24950000 GCF_056507025.1 Lutjanus erythropterus
GTGCATCAACAAGGATTCATTTCTAAACCTGATGATGGTTTTGCTAAACTCTGATTAGAACTGATCTCAGATTAAATTAATCTTTGGTGGTGCAACCCAGTCTGACTCTGTTTTATTCATAGTAATTTGATTATTTTACACAAGCAAAAATTAGTTGGTGTAAATTTTCTACAGTTACTAACCAGTTTCAGAGTCAGAGGAAAGGCAGGCAGACGATCCTGAAGGTGCATCAACATGGCTCATCTGTGAAACAATAACAGTGGCTGACTCAAATGGTCATAACAAGGCTGCAGCAAAGAACCAAACCACTGCATTTCATCAGTGGCATCAGATTTTTAATGTTTCACAACAGAATTTTACTCATTCAAAATGGAAACTGTTGGAGATGATATAGGCTCACCTGTCCTATTGGAGGCCTGTTCATTGTCTTGCGAGCCCGGTGGATCTTGGGTGGAGCAGGAGAGACAGAAGGAGACGAGGAAGCTGTGGCAGAGGAGGAGGATGAGGACGAGGAAGAGGATGGGGAAGGAGAAGGTGCTGGGACGGATTTACTGCTGGCAGGTCCAGAAACGCTCATCTTGGCTCTGCCAGGTGACAACGTCGAAGATGTAGAAGGAGAGGAGGACATTGATGGAAGGGACTTTGCTGCATGTCCTGTTAGAAAGAGGGATGAACAGTTAGAGTGAAATGTTTGAAAAATTGTTGAAAAACTAATTAATGACAAGCAACACACTCATTTTGACACATGAAAGGCCTTTAAGAATCAGGGAACATAAGGCCCTGCAGAAAAATAATATTTATTGTCTTCAGCGAAGCAAAATCTGTGTTAATTTTATAGAGCTGCAACAATTAATCAATCAATTAATAATCATAAAAAAAACCACACACAAGAGCCAACGCTTCAGCAATATCAATGAAAGCCAACTGGTTCTGAGTCTTACCTGCAGAAGGTTTGCTTGGGGAGAGAGTTAGTGACTGTTTCTCTCCATCCTCTTCAGCTCTAGAAGTGTCCTTTCCAGACAACACTGACGGTATACCACCCATGGGCTCTGTCTTCTTGGCATCAGCAGCTGAGGTGGAGGCAACATTATCTGGAAAAGTTTAGAGTTTGCCATGAGTTTATAGAAATTCTTCTGACAAAAATCACACAGTAACTATGTTTATCTGTGCACGTAAAATGCGCAGACTTCCCTCTCCATTAAAGCAATGAAGACCATACCTTCCTTTACTTGACTTGGTCCAGCTATTGACTCTGCTGCTGTTTCTGAGTCATTTCCTTCAGGAGGCTCCTGGCAGAGGTACGAAACACAAAAATATTAATCTCAACTTTTAAAAAGGCAATCAATATTTGTGATTAATGACAACTTGATATATTTATTCACTGCAGTTCATGTTACTGCAGTTCAAGCAGCCACAAAAATATGACATAATTTAGCTATAGCTGGATTGTGTATTGACGACCTTCAGATACTTTTATTATTCAAGGATCCCTAACTATCAATATCGGAATCAGAATTTTCACAACTGGTGGACCAAGAACATACTGCTACAGAAAACACATTCTCCAGGAAATTAAGCTAATGCTAACTTAGTGGTTCAGGTTTTTGTTTTGGGTGTTATTATAGGTGAGTGTTACAAATCACTGGACAAATTTGTCATTAGCTTTTCCATTATAAATCAGCATGACTGACTACATACACATGAGCTGAGATGTGGTAACTTGGCTCATCTAAGTGTTATATCCATTCACATACACTCAGTAATTTTATCTCAATAAAGGACCGTTAAACATCAAGCCTAATAGTAACGTCTGGTAATATGTTTATAACGGCCAAAAATTCTTTGATTATTACATGCACGTTACTTATTTCCGCGTTGTCCGCTCCAAAATAAACCTCTCAACCAATGGCTGATCTTTCCTGATGTTACGTCAGGTGCCGCCATGAGTCAATCAACCCATTCATGCCTTTAACACAAACCAAAGCAAAACCCTTCTCTGCCAACAATAGTCCATGAAAATACAAAAAGCATAGTCGATTTAACACACATGTTAACGTCCTATCTTACCATTGTGATTACCTTACTACTATCACACTAAAAAGGACAGTTTCTATTTTTGCCTTGTAAACTGGTCGAAACTTAGCAAATAACACAAAAATCTCATAACACGGTAACAGCAACACAAGACGATGACTACACAATGATGTTATCAATCGAGATGAATGGAAAAAATAGTCAAAACACTAACAACGTTAGAGCAATTTAGCTGTTAACACAAAACTGTTGGAGGCTAGCGTGGCTAGCAGAGTAGCTAGCACAGCTTGCAACAAAGAGCTCTTATAATCGACAAATAAAGACATTTTGCATTGATGCAGACTGCACCTTTAGCGGCATTGTCCTGTTATGTAAGCTAATGCATTTACAAGTGGTTAAGCAGACGTTAATTTCCGTAGCATGGAGTTTGGTGATGCAGTGTGTTAGCTACCTTTGTCGCTGTAGTCTCGGATGCCGACATGATTCCCGACGACCACTAACCACGTCTATGAACGTACCGCGTCACCAACCAGGCCCCGCCCCCTTCGTCGTGAAGGGAACCCCAGACCCTCGACAGAGCTCGCGAGAGTGATTATTTGAACCAATGAATCAATGATCTTTCCCAGAACATAAGACACTTATTTTTGACCCTGACCCCACCACAATTTCAACCAGAGCGCTGAAACATTACACAAAATAACACACTCATAAAAAACGCACAATGAAGAAACTATGCGTACAAATCTCGCGAGACTTTTGCAAGTGTAGGGTTCCCTTCGAGCTAGACATAAGGGTCCTCATAGAAATAAAATATGAGGCTTATTTTAGTGGACAAAATATTAAACAAATTTAGCAAAACAATGACAGATTAGGCGCAATTACAGCCATTTCCTGGTTATTGATCAGTTATTGATTAATACGTTTTTAATTGATTAAAATTGTAATTTACCCAATTGCAACTTAATTAAACAAATTGGACACATTTGCACCTACACAACTTTTCAGGAACACATCTTTTTTTTCTTGCCTGAATCCCTGGGAACGTGCTCTGGTTCGATTCGGAACTAAGAGCTCCATCGTCTCCATGGAGCGCAAGTAAAACATGATTTAATATTTTTTAAAATTCGGACCAATCGCCATCTTTGCGTCAGTAAATTTGATGCTAATTTGCGAGTTTTTTGACGATTTTGTGCGCTTAAACCAAAATAACAGTGTTTTCAAACCACCACAGTAATTATTGACACACTCCACACCTGTCCCGGGATATTTAGGACATTCTGTCCATAAGTAATCATTTTACACCAAGAAATCGACGAGTGAAAGTCTGTTTGTAATGAATGCATCAATGAATCTGTTAGAAGTAAAATTATCAAATAAATGTAAAAGCTGTCTTACCTCCACGGTGATCTCTGGTGTCCCCACAGAGCAGTCCTTCATCGTCCAGCGGTGGTCCACCGGGGACCATCTTCAGGCTCTGCAGTTGTCCACAACAATCCAGTGAATCCAAGACTTGAGTTTGTCCAACAAGGTCCGCTTTCCAGTAGGTTCTTTCTCAGAGAGATTCTCCAGCAGGGTTTGAAATCTTTTCACACTTGGGGTTTGCAGCAGGTCAACAGGTCAACACGCCAAAATCCAAGTGAAAAGGGGAAGTTACAATGGTCTGTGGGCCCTTTATATACCTGTCCATCATTCTGTTTCCATGGCGACGAGTGACGCTCGTGCGTGCGTGTGTGCATGTTGTATTCTTTTCATTCTATTTAGATATCAGCAAATTTATAGATTACCACAAGGATATGTTTGATGAAATCCCCTAAAATCAAACAAACTGATCTCTTCGAATGTCTGTAATTATTTATTTATTTGATTTATTGAAAGTTTTCTGTTCCGCTTTGTATTATATTCAACTTGTTTAAAATATTTATTCTCCTATTACATGAAGTTATTTTGTTTTCACCCCCTTTTTGAAAAAAAAAAGAAATAAAATAAATAAATATATATATATATATATTTACATACATAGAGATGTCTGCCTTCTCTCTAATATGACAGAACTTTCTTTCCAAAAATCATGTAATGTATTTTTGACGCTGAGGTGAACTGTTCCTATAATAAACTCTTAATGCCAACTATTCAAAAGTTCGTAATCATTTGTCCTGTCTTTTACAAAGAAATACATTCCAAACAAAAATGATCATTGTATGTTTAGGCTCAAAAACTACTTGGGTAGATTCAAGATCAAAAACAGTTGTAGGAACAAAAACCACGTCAGTAGCTTCAGGCACAAAAACTACTTTGTTAGGTTCAGGAAAAGAAAACGGTTTATGGTTGAAGTAGACCCTTTTACAACGCTAGAAAGGCTGGCGGGCAATTACAATGCCGCGTCGTCACGGCAACGAATACTAGCCAATCACCGCGCAGTAAGAGTACCCAATCACGTCAAAGAAGACTACATCCATGGGGACTAGGCGGAACAGTCTTGTGGGGGAAAAAAAAACAACGCGACCCTCTATATAGCGTATATGAACGTGCCTCGCTACCGCTCAAGCCCCGCCCCCTCGTGAACGTTGATTCGTAAAGGCTGATCAGAAGTCAGCGTGCGTGCCCTGATTTTACGGCTAACCGCAAGGAGAAGCTTCCGCCGAAAACCGATTCAAAGTCAGTGTTGGTGACGAGAGGCCAGCGGTTTTTATTTGTTGTACCTTCGAAAAAAGCCCAAAAAGTAAAGAGAAACCGAGCTAGTAGCTAGTGACTGTAGGGATGAAGAAACATTGCCGGTGGCTTACTAACGTCGGTTGACCTGTCGAAACAAAACCAGGTTTGTTATTTTAGAAAGCGAAGAGGACGGTCATGAAAAGGGAAGGTGAGCTACATCAAAGTTTGACGGGGTTCTTTGTTTCTTCTGGTTGGTCGATTGCAGAATCCGGCGAGCTAACTAGAAGCTAACGATAGCTAACGTTCATATAAGTGGGAAACATTAGGCCACAAGGAAAGGAGGAAAACAATAGTGTTATGATCGACGAACCTCATACGGCAACCACACCACTCGTCTAAATAGCCTTTTTATATTATAACCTCTGCTAAATATGTGATGTTAGCTGTTACAGTAATTAGCTACCTTATCATACATGGAAGTTAGCAAGTAGCATTAATAGATTTGTGATACAGATAAAATGGTGTCTCTTCTTGGTCGTAAGGATGCATCACAAGTTGACACAGTCCTCTGAACCTACTTAATGATACTTATCTAACTGTTCCAGAATTCAGTGGCCAATAATTGGCTCTATTGATTGGCCATCATATCAAATATTTTTAATGATGCCTTTTTTTCACGGACTGTATCACTTACACATAAGGACTGGGCAAGATTTACTGATATCGTGATATAAGATCAGACGTTGTCATAGGTTTTGGATGTATTTTTGATATGGCACAAGAGTTTTCTTTTCCTGATTTTAAGACATTTTTCTGAACCTAACAAATTGTCAAAGATGTTCTATTATTTGCCTTTATTCAGTCATTATATTCACGACTGATGTGAATTTATCAAATTTGTCTTAATATTTTGTGAAAGCACCAGTTGTCATCTTTACAAAATTATCTAGTTATCGGTAGAGGTGTCTGGTAAACAATATTGTGACATTTGATCCAGAATCCAGAAAACAACTGATAGATTAAGTGATGATGAAAATAATTGTTAGCTGCAGACCTAGTGTATTATTTCAGAGAAAATGTGTATATCACAATATGTTGTATATTATGGAAAACCCTACAAATATTGAGTTATCATTGATAGCCATCTTGCCCAGTCTTATCACACATAGCAGCAAGTAGAGATCATACAATATGAAAATTTCATATCCTGATTATAGTGTTGTTAGAATGTACTGGAAATTTTCAGAAAGTATTGATATGCACATGCAATCATTTCAACAAGTTTTATATTGAAAGCTGATTTTGATTTGAAAATTGCAAACAGTATCATGTCATTTTGAGATGTCATTTTTTCCATTTATGTAAAACAAACATGTTGCTGCTGGGAGTGAAGGCAAGGGAAGGATGTTAAAGCAAGATTTAAATTTCCATTGTGGATTAATGAATCTGCCAGTTATTTCCCAATTAATAAAATAGTGAAAACTGTCCATCATAATTCTAAAGAGCCCGATGTGTTGATGTTCAGATTCCTTCAGATATCTGACCAACAGTCTACAACCCAAAGATATTCAGTTTATGGTTATATATGACAAAAATGCAGCAAATCTCACTCAAAACTCACTCTGAGACTCATGAGAGTGTGAGACCGTTGAGACAGAGGTTTAAGTCTTTTTTTTACTAAATCCAGTTTGTATGGTCGACGTCCTGGGTGATCTGATCACAATGGGACACCTCTAAGTACAGGTCTGAATGCACTCAGGATGCATTTAAGATGTAGTTGTTCAGACCACATTCAGAGATGGTCTGTGCTGCATGTGACCACATTCTTTCAGCAGTGTGAATGCAAATGTGGCCTGGAGCACAGTGAAAGACTACCTACTTAACTGAAGTCCTGAAGTCCAGCATTTGTTTCATTGTTATTCAAATTACCCATGGACTCTCTTACCTGCAGCAGATGTTTGTGAAGACACTAGTAATCCCAAACTCCATTAACAAAATCTTGCTATTTTGAGAGCTGTTGAGGGGGGAGAACCTTTATAAACTTTATGTAACACCATCTGACAAATTCTTAATTATTTGGGCCTTCTTGTGAATTCAGCAAATGTTATACATTAATTAATTGTCTCTCTTCGTGGAAAGAATGTGTCAGTTTTTCCCAGCAAGCCACATCTAAAAACAATGCATTTTGCAAGTGTGTTTATTTGCATACAGAGTGGCAAATTTAAACAGTTATGGTGGATTATTGATCATTCATATCTTATTGTAAAGTCGGGATTCAATACAGTACATTAAGTTGTTTCTTTCCTCGTTAAAACATATCATGTTGTTGAGAAGAGCGGACCGGAGGGAGGCCCAGTCTTTGCCTGCCTTTCTTTGCCATCTGTGATGTGAAAACATCAGATTTCCACACTGTTGGACAGACTTAAAATGTGCATCGTCCTGTTCTTAGTTAATTTAAAAATGTTTCACTCCCAATTCAGTAGACATCACTAGAAATAATTGATTACAAACATCAACTGTTTTAATTATTGATTAATTGGTTTGGGATTTTTGAATTTTTTTTTTTTTCAAGAAAAAATTGTCTGATTCCAGCCGCTCAAATGTTAATATATTTTCTGTTAATATAGTTTCTTTACCACCAACATGTTCATTCAAAAAAAACAGTTTGTAAGCATGCTTTATCCCTCAAGCATTTGACTAGCTTCCAAATGTCTTTATCTAAACTCTGAATGGCTGCATTCCAGCTTCTGCAATCTTGAGTTCATGTGTTCATCAAGGCATTTCTAATGAGTACACCCTTGTTTCTCTTCAGACGACATCGAGATGCTGTGCTTCCGGTTACCAGGCCATGGGGACACAACCCTGAAGCACATGAATTCACTGAGGTCCCGCCAGCACTTCTGTGATGTCACTATTATGGCCAGCAACAACCAGGTATTCAGGGGACATAAGGTGGTGCTGGCTGCCTGCTCGCCCTTCTTAAGGGACCAGTTCCTCCTCAACCCGTCTCCCAAACTTCAGGTAGGAAGATGTCAACACACATGATGTCAACACTGTCATCCTGTTTCTCTGCTGAGTAAAAATTGTGCTTCTTTGTTTTTTCTGTCACATGTTTATACAGGTATCAATGCTGTACAGCTCCAGAGTGGTGTGTGATCTGCTTCAGTCTTGTTACACTGGCATCCTGCAGTTTAACCCAGAGGAGATTGTCAACTACCTGACGGCTGCCAGCTACCTGCAGATGGAGCATATCGTGGAACGCTGTAGAGGAGCACTGAAGAAGTATATGCAGCTAAAGAACCCCATTCCACCAAAGGTCAGTAATCCAAAACAGTCATTTGAAAGGGGATCTATAAGTATTTATTTTGGGGTTCCACTAGGGTAGCTTTGCTTGATTCACATCCTTATTTATCTTATACTGGCCCTTTATGCAGCCTCTCTATTCACCCTCTGTCTGAAATAGGCCATTTTAGCTCCTATCTCTTGAAACCCCCCCCCTCCCTAACAGCCCACTTTGTTTTGATTGGCCAACTTCTTGGAAGCCTGGAGTGCTGGCTGCAGGGACTCACTGATTACTGTGCAAAACACAACTTTATCCACTAATTTTGGCGAAACTAGATTACCACCTGCTCTACCTCAACTTTCAGAAATGAACGCTGCAGATTTTCCTGCTTGCTAGACAGTTTCACGTGTTGTTAGTAGTTAATTACTTTAGCCGCTAGCTGGCTAGTTAGCTCAGACATCGGTCTGGCTATGTGCACAGCACCTTCAGTTCTCCCTTTTTTAAGAAATCCTATAATCTGTTTTTTTTTTTTTTTTTTTTACTTTTTTCATCCTCTAGATGGCTACAGAGGAGAGCCAGTCTCAACCAGTGATTGTCAGTGGAAGCGTTCCCTCTGCTGCATCGGCATCTCCTCCAGCGGGCCGATCCTCCCCTGTGGACCCACACAGTCCTGAGTTACGCACAGTGGAGGAGGAGAACAACGGCGATATGTCTGGCAGCAATCAAAACCATGGTGACAGCCCCCTGCTGGATGAGCCATGTATTAAGGTTTGTGTGTGACAGAAGAAAACAGTGTTTCAACTGGTGTAAATGGTAAAAAAGCTAAAATAATTTGATTACATTTCAATTTAAAAAATGTAACACAGAATAAAACAATAAATGATTTAGGAGAATACAAAAATGAAACCACAACAGGATAAAAACCCAATTAACATTTAAGAAGAGGCTTCATAGGCCTATATGCCCACATACAGATGAATATAAAACTGAAATCTGGCATATAGCCAGTACATTTAAAAACAGAGAGTAGCTTATGAGGTTTGCAGGACTAGTTGGCATCTGAGCTAATTATAACATTGATGTTAATGGAGAAATGTTATTAGCAATTAGCAACTATTATTATAACATAAATCTTATAATAAAGAAAGATTCCACAATGGGAAATACACAACAAATGTATCAAAGTAGACATTTACATGCTGTATGAAGAAATCCTTTACTCACTGTCTTAGACCTTCAAAGGCTAGCAAAGGTGAAAAGTAACTGCAGTGTGACCTCGTAGGGCCCTTTTGCACCTAATTATGTTAAATGTAGTTTATGTAACTGTAAATTTAGTTTCTCTGGGTTTTAGACTCTTACTTTGGGTGACTTTGAGAAAATTGAGCATTTGTCACAGTTTAAACATGATTCAGTCTTCATTTCTTTTACAGGTCAGTGCATCAGATGAAGAGGAAGAGGGCAGACAGGACTATGATGTGTTCAGAGTGTTTATCTCTGAAGAGGAGCAGATGAACAGAGACAGGGAAGACGAGGGAGCAGGTCCCTCTGATGGACCTCAAGATGAGTGTTACCCAGAAACAGAAGGTGTCATGATTGGTGGAGATGGTGAATATGACTTGAATCCAACAGAAGAAGATCTCAGTGCCGAGGTGGAGGGGCTCCGCGCTTTCAGGCGCAGGTTGTCCACTTCTAAAATTGGCAGGGGTGGAGGGAGAGGCAGAGGACGGGGTTTCAAGAGGAGAAGGTGGGTGTCATCACAAGATAAAAGACCCACAGGCATGGATCCCCACCAGGATTTGTGGTATTTGGCAACTGCTGGGATGGGAGGAGGTTTAGGGATGGACTACAGCCAAGATGGGCTTAAGCCTGGAGGTTATGTCTCAGTTGAATTCCCACGGTTAGACTTCGGCATGGGTGATGCTCAGGGAGAAAGGGTCTCACCAATGGCTGCCAACAGTTTGAGCCAGTACGGCCTGGAGGACTCTAGCTGTGATGCTGGTGAGGGAAGTTCAGGGTTAGCAACTGTTGGAACAAACGAGGGAGGGGACGAGTCTGTTGCCGTGGTGGGATCCACTTCAAGTGTAGTTGGGCCCGTGATCTGCGAGCACTGTGGCCTGACGTTCCCTTCAGCTCACTCCCTAGCCATCCACTCCCGCTCCACTCACCTGCTGTACACCTGCCCCTGCTGCGGCAAACACTTCCACCACTCTGTCAACCTCAGCCGACACATGGCTGTGCACCGCGGCGCCGGCAAAACCCACCAGTGCCCCCTGTGCTACAAGACCTTCACCCAAAAATCCACACTGATAGACCACATGAATCTCCACAGTGGTGAACGGCCGCATCGCTGCGCATACTGCAACGCCCGCTTTGCCCACAAGCCCGCCTTACGACGCCACTTGAAGGAACAGCACGGAAAAACCACAGGGCAGAACTCCCTACATGAGCAGGAGGAGATGGAGAGAGCAAGAGGAGCCATTGGAGAGATACGAGAGGAAGAGCAGGAATGTTTGGTTACTGAACAAGTGTCATAAGCCAAAGCATTAAAGGGATAGTTTGGATTATTGGAAGTACAGTTGTATGAGCTACTGAATTATAGTCAGTGTATCACCTACAGTAGACGGCGGTCAGCATGCCCCCAGTTTGGAGAAGCAGAGGAGTACCAACACAGGAGTAAAGCAAGTGGACAGGGTCAGCAACAAAATGTATCATGTACAAGCCAAATATTGTTCCCTCCAAACTGAAAAATTGGTAAACTCATTAGTTGAACACAGGAGTTACTGGCCACTGCCTTGATCTGTTAGCTCATTTGTGTTATTGTGTGATTTTAGTGTTTTAAAACATTAGTTGAGATTGACCAAAGGCTTAAAATAAGAAAAGCAAATAACAGATTGAGGCAGCAGTAGATCAGTCTGGTTGGTTTGGAGAGAGCGATGTTGGTTTATATAAGGGCTGTCTGGTGGCTGTTTAAGTGATCGTGTCCACTTAAACTGATGGGTTTTTTTTCCATTGGGCCTTTTTGTGTGGCTAAAATGGGTTTTCCTGCTGACCCTGTCCATATCACTGCATTGCTTAGCTTCCTTCACCTGTGGTCGTACTGCTTCTGATACGACCCCACTTAAATAATCCAAACTCTCTCTTTAAAGGCAGTTGAGTGTCTAAACACCTAAAGCTCATCAGCTTACTGCTGTCTAGCAGGGAGATCAGTCTGTGGGATCACAATCATTGTGCGGATATTAAGCAAATGCTTGAAACTGACTATGAGGCCTTTAAAATCTTAAGACTGTGAAATTGAAGTCCTATATGAAACGTGTAAAATGTGCATAAAAATATGCACACTAAGTGGTAGATGTGTGTAAAATGAAGGAGACTGCACAGTCTCTTACACTAAGAAAAGAGGCCTTTTTTTTACAGCAGACACTTTGACTTGTCACAGTAGGAAAATCACAATTGATTACATTTACCAGCGGCTCTGTTGTGGGTCTGCGCGATCTGAAAAAAATCTGTGATGTTCAATGACATTGTTCAGTATTGCAATGACCATTTGACTTGTGTGCGTATTATTCCGTTTCCTCTAGAAGCTGCAGTTGTTGTTAAACAGGTTTTACACAGTACCTGTTTGCGCTTTTTCACCACACGGTCTTTGTCAACTGTGTTTTCCGCGCTCTCCTCTCGTTCATGAGCCACCATGCTAGCTAACCTCGCAGTTGCCACCAAATTGACACCAACAGACATTTTTCACAGCAGCCATATTGATATGAAACAGCTTTTTTGTCAGTGAACATGCAACAGGATGATTTGTAACACCTGTTTTTACCCTGCTACTATTTCATGTCAAAATGACATCTGTGAGAAAGGTTGATTAATCTGAGGGTATTGACAGCTAGCAAGGACTTTATCTGATTGGCTAAATGGTGTGAATGTATGGCTCAGGGCTGCCTCTGATTTGTCAGATGTCGGCATGCTGAGTGTGAACACATGGTGCACATAAATACAGCTCTCTTTCTTACTCATTGCCTTTCAGGCAGTCTTTTGCAGTGTGTTTTGTTGCACATGTTCATATGCCTATGACAATGAAAAAGTGAATTATCAGCACTATGTTGTGTTGAAGGATCACAGTAAGTCATGACAGTGCACCAAACATGAGCAATACCAGTACTTTAAAACTGAAGAGCTACACTGAATTCAACACTTTACACCTGTGTTTGTCTTACTGTGACATGTCAGAGTGTCCCTAGTAATGAAGGCCTGTTGATTTTCATGTCTGTTACAGGAGTTTCTGGTCCACCACTGCTTGAATCTGTTAGTTTATTTATGTTATTGTGGGACTGAACAAACAGATCAAAACAGCGGTAGACCAGCAACTGCCATGTTCTGTGAAGTAAAATTACTGATTTTGTCCGTGGTGTTTGGTTGGTTTGAAGAGAGTGATATTTTGCGTATATAGCGGTTGAAGAGTAATGAAGGCCTGTTGATTTTCGTGTTTGTTAGAATAGTTTTAGTTTGACTCGGAACTGTAATCTTAAACTTGAATATATGTAGTACATGTTCAGTACGATGACTGCTCACTGTTCAAAGAAAAGCGGACGTGTAAATAAAATGATTGGAATTTTCTTCTGGTACATGTAAACATTAGTCTGTTGTATAATGTTGGTCTGCCCTCACAGGTGTTTATTAGACCTTGACAGTGACTCCACACTGAGTTTGAGTAGCATCTTTCTCACTCTCAGGTTGGGACTGTTATCATTAGTAGTAACTAAGTTTGGTGAAATCACAAAAAAAAAATGTTCCATAGCTCCACCCAGCCAACCCTGATTTAAAGTCTAATCTAGCAGAGTTGGGTTAGGTACTGAACTTAAAATACTTTTATGGCACCAACCAAGTTGTTTCAATACTAACAAGTATCAAAAAAAATGCCAAATTTTCTTACCATAGGAGTGTGTGCTTTATTATTTATGTTGTAAAACTTCTTTTAGTTGGAAAATGCCATGGTGCTGAAACATATATTTAAAGACTTGAAATTAACAACTTAAGTTTAACCATATTGTGGCAAATAGGTCAAGGTATCACTACTGCTACACAAATACCCAGCCCTAACTAGAGTAACTGAGAACACCTGTGAAGATGTGCGGGGTCTTTAACATATCACAAAGCAACTTTTCGATTAAAAATGTTTAAAACACTCGTAGAGCTGACGTGACTTGTTCCTTTGTTACCCGTCTCTGACTTTTGTGTGATCGACTGCCTTTCTAGTGTTGACTGCTCATATCATCCATGCTTTTTCTGTTGATACACTTAAAAACAAAAACATCTCATTTGTTCAAGACTGCCCAGGTTCCAGATGAATGCATATATGTATATGATGGTCGTTCATGTTCAATAATGTCTCATATGTTGTTGCAGCAGTTTTTGGTTGGTACTGTTTATGACAGATTGGATTTAACCATTTTTGACTACTGGAGAATTGATAAAAATTGTCAAAAATCCCTCCAAAATGTCACATTAAGACACCGAAACCTCAATATATTCATGCTGTGATTTGGTGCCAAAAATTGTCTCACTGTACTGAAACAGTTACTATGAGAAATAGAAACATCACATTCATTAATACAATTTGGTCTCTGCTTTCCAGTAATACCCAACTTACGATGTTCCAGTACTGTTTAGGGACACCAGTTTGCAGAAATATTAGAACAGGCGAAAAAGCACATTTATACTACTTGGTTTTTGCCAAAAACTGCTCTGGATTAGCATCAAGTGGACCAAGGGGGGACTCTTGGGTGTCCAAAGAACCCGTTTCCATTCAGATATGCTGAGGTGAGAGGTCAAGTGTCCCTTTTGAAAACTGCCATGCCAGTTTAATCCTCACAAAAATTTAGCCTAACTTTGAAGTGTTATTAAGCTCCCTTCCTGACAAGCAAACAATGTGCAAAGGTCTTATAACTCAAATTCCAAAAAAGTTTGGATGCTGTGTAAAAAGTAATTAAAAACATTATTTATAAATATTTGTATTTTGTATATATAAAAAACATTTATTAGTTTAAACATAAAGTATCATCTTTATACTGTATGCCATTGAATATTGGTAGAAACTGAGTTGCAAATCATTGCATTCTTTTTTTTTTTATTTATTTACATTTTATATAACATCCCAGTTTTTTTGTAATTCAGGTTATAGTTCTATATGATATCTGTATCTTCACTCTAGCTTTAAAACTGAACCTCTGAAGGAGAGTAATGTCGGCTGTGGATGTGGTCATCTCTGCAGAGTTGAAGAGGTTAATCATTTTTTATTAATTATGCATTAATTAACAAAAACTTCATCTGTTGGTAAAGTTACAAGCAACCCTTGACTACAATGTATCATTACTTATCTACTTTTTCCTGTTTGTTACCGGATATACTTGTTGATACAAGACTCATGGAAATTTCACTCACGGTAACAATGTATGGATACCATTTATTGAGATCCACGAAACAGCATCTGTAATTTCATGAGCAAAGCTGCCACACACAGCATCACATACAGACCACGTGAACTACAGCGATCCAATCCAAAAGACAACAGTTAGTTACTTTTGTATTTATCCTCAGTACAGACACTTTCAGCAGCTGGCTAACAGGTTGTCAGTAAACAAAAACATGAAAAGCTATGAGCCAAAATAAAAAACAACGCTTTTTTTTTTTTTGTTAAATCACAAGAAATCTTCACTGTACACGACTTGGTTCCTCTTGTCCCTGTAGGAGCCTTTAGTGCTGTTCTGCACAGCTGTGAAAGAAGAGAGACCGTGGTGAAGATTGATGCAGGCTATGCAGACAGACACACATGCACACACACAGAGTCTGGATGTCTAAAAACTAACAACACAATAGAGAGCAGTGTTTACCGAGTGAAGCCCACACAGACTTGCCGGTGGCAGCATCCAGCATGGGCTGCTTCCTGGCAATACTGACTTTGATGTGAACGTCTCCCACTGTGCTGCCATTCAGCTGTGAGACACACACAGAGAGCTGAGGTTAAAGTGGTACACTCATAGAAATAAAGGTGTTTACTGGAACCACAAGGGGTTCCTCCAGCGTGTCCCCATAGGAGAACCTTCTTTGCATCCTGGTAGAACTTTTTATGGGCCCTCCTCCACCAAACTGGCTCTGGTTCTTGAACTACTTCTACCAAGTGCCCCTTGATATTCCAAGGGTTTCATCTAGAACCCACCAAGGTTATTCTATTGAGAGCCCTTTTATACTACAATCTTTAACACACACAGGGGGTTTTACCAGGGATCTTTTTTATTCCAAGGCTTTCATCTATAACCCTTTTAATCAAGAACTCACTCAGGAGATTCTACTCTGAATCCTTTCATATGCATGATCATATGTATAGCTGTCAGGTTTTTTCATCTATGGGATTAAACCAACCTCAGCTACAGCCTGGTCTGCAGACTCCATCTTCTCAAACGTGATAAATGCACAACTAGAAAAAGAAACAGGAAACACAAATCACAACTGTTTCATAAAATAGAAGAGGAGCAGTAGAAGACAGCAACACATTATTAACAGCAGGTAGAGATGACACACAGAGCAGTTTAATGGTTCCATACTTGCGTGGGTTGTCCATGGAGAGGTCGATGATGTTTCCATGTTGAGAGAACGCCGAGCGTAGGCTGTCCTCGGTGAGCCCAGAGCCATACACGTACACCGTATTCCCCTTTCGCACCCCTCTCCGCTCTGGGTATGAATCAGACCCTGAGAATGACAAACATGGGAGACAGAAAAATCATTTATTTGTCCCCCATTATGACTGGATGTACTATTTCTAGACATATCTACATCTCTTTGTTTGTGTAATTGTATAATCTCCTTCTACAACAACAGAAATTGTTTACTCACGTCTGAACGGTCCATCTCTGTCTCTGTCTCTGTCCCGGTCCCTGTCGCGGTCTCGATCCCTCTCTCTGCTTCGGTCTCTGTCTCTCTCTCTGTCCCGTTCCCTCTCTCTGTCCCTGCCTCTCTCTCGATCTCTATCTCTTTCTCTATCCCTGTCCCGATCTCTCTCTCTGTCCCTGTCCCTGTCTCTATCCCGCTCTCTATCCAGCTCTCTATCGCGGTCTCTCTCTCTGTCTCTCTCTCTGTCCATTTCACGGCTGGATGACATGCTGCCACTGTCGTCATCATCCCGGTATCGGTCGCTTGAGCTGACAAAGCTGCAGGGACACACGAGGGAGAATGATGTTACATTCACAGATACTCGCTGTTGGTGTATCAAACAGGTTGTTTTGCTTATTCAGTGTGGTTTTTGGACATTACCTCTCATACAGAGATTTCCTGTGGGCTCTCTTCCCAGACTAGGAGAAGCACAAATATGATAACATCAGAATGAGCAAAGACTTTGGTTTTCTGTTCAAGTACAACATGAGAGCACTATAGCTTTTTTCCTCCACCTCTATAGTCATTTTTACAGTCCTTCAAATATGTGAAACAGTGTCTTGACATGTAACTGCATCACATAGCACGTTTCTTTTTAACGTTACTGCTGTAAGTCAGGGCAGGACTTTTTTATAGAACCAGGTAACAAGGAAATGTGGTAGGTGCAGTGTTCCTTGATTTGAAAAACACATTTCACACTGTAACCTCAAAACACTCAATGTTCAATTTGTCAAAATAGTCATGGTTTCATTCATATTTAAAGGGTTGTGAACAGCGTGTAATGATCAATAACATCAAAATAACATAAAAGTCTGCTTTTTGCCAAACTCAAACAGGAATTCCTCATGGTATTTATGTTCAATGTCTTCTGTCTCTTTGTTTTCTTTGTCTTCTAACATTTGGGACCATGTTAGAAGTAGGTGTTTTTACTTTAACATGTTATTCTTTTAATATTGATTCTCTGATAATAATAATATAATAATATAATAATATAATAATATAATAATAATGGTCTGATAATCCACAAATTAAGTCAATCAACGCTACCACAGGGACTCACCATTGCCAGAAAGGGTTAAAAAAAAAAAACTAGCCTGAATGTGTCACAAAGTAATGGTAATCAGCAAAGCTTCCACAGGAAAACTGAAACACTGCATTCGTTTTTTGCATTAATATTCAAAAAATTTGATTAACTGATTATTACTCAAGAAATTACAACCAAGTGATAATGTTTTCTGCCATGTTTAATCATATTTTAGATCCACTGTACCTCAGGTTGTTCTTCATCTGTGGAAACACTCCTTTGGAATGGTAAGAAAGCAGGAACTGGGCCTTTCTCAGGGTCCTGTAGCAGATAAAGAAAAGTTAAAGGAACAAACAAAACAAAGCAAGAAGACAAGCAAACATCAGCCAAAACAACACTATTCATGGAATGAGAGCTCACCTTGAGTTTGATTTCCAGCATTCGAGAGCGTTTAAAGCCCGAGTTCTTGTTCTCTGATTTGATGGCACTGATGGCCCCAGACTTGATCAACATCTTTGCTTGCTCCGTTGCCGTTGCAGTGTCGACAACAGGCTGGTCCGACAAGGCTGTTATGAAGTAAAGTGTGAAGTAATTACAAGCATAATCAGCGTTTCAGTAAATTGAAGTGATCTGATGAGCAATAAACAAAACATATGTTGCCTTTTCAGAAATAAAAAAATAAAATATTTTAAATAGTCGAGTCAACCTAAGTAACATACAAAGAAGTTATATGTATTTTTATCCAGTTATTTCTTAGCATTTTAGTCAGAATATTTGTTCACTTGTCTTTGTGTGTGTGTTTGCTTTTAAAATTCTTGTGAACAGAACATACAGCCATGGTCTCAACAGGTGTCACTAAATTAAAGCAATTGTGTAAATTAATGATTCAGGCTAAATTATATACAATGGGGATACTGTAACAAACACATAATCAACATAAGGTGTATTTTAGTTAGTTGATTACCGATGCTGAATAACTAAAAAAGGAGTCAAATGCACTTACTCCGTTTCAAACCACTCTGGTTTGTCTGGTTAGTTGAACTCTGCTTCTTCAAGGCAAGCAGTGCCTTTTTCTGAAAAGATAATGAATAAAGACTCTAAGTGCTAAAATAATAATAAATGCAAGACTTATTTCATTGTCATACTCTGAGTTATACACACCATAACTTGGGAATAAATTCAACACTTAGCATTGAAACAAGTATGATATCATTACACTAACACTTATGAAGTGTTAGTCAGTAGTGAACTTAACAGACTTTTAAAAAACATTTTGTGTTGCTAACAACTAAAATTGCAAACAATTTGGGCCATAAAATGACAGGAATTACAATATTTTTCTTAATCTTGCCATTGCCTCTGTACTGACGGTCACTGAGCTGACATTTCTTGCACTTTTCAGTGAATATCGTGGTATTTTATTTTTGTGGTCTACGTATGACCTGTGAACAAGTGGGCACTGGGCACTTTTTGCAACTCAATCGACTGGCATTTTTTGCTGGCATGCGATGTTTTTGCATTATGTTTTGTCATGATGTTGTATCACATGTGCATTTTCTATTTGATAATTTCAAAGTAGAAAAGCTACGTTTTCTACGTGGATTTGTGAACCAAGCTAGATTTCACGCTGGGGGTAGCTTTGCTGTTGTTGAATTTATTCCAGATTCACGTCTTTAATCAAAACGCCAACATCTCACATTGTATAGACTACCATGGTATTAGGAAATGTGAAAGGCAATTCCTGTTATTTACCTTTTTCTTGAGTTTAGCATATTTCTTTTGTAGAGCCTCCTCTTCCTCGGTTAGTGAACTTGGAAACACCACCATGCTCACAACAGCTAAAGTACAAAGAACCGCTGGTGACAAAGTTAAGTCAACAAACAAATTAGGCATTAACAAATTAATGTACTGTTATCCGTTAAGCACCTCGCTAAGCTAATAAAGTAGCTAACCAAAAACCAAACCACAATTTCCTTTCTTCCCAGAGAATGTAGCTAAAACAGACCACGCACAAAAGTAAACTACCAACTACTTATAATAGTAAAACATTTGTGGTCTCTTAACTACTTCACATAACAGTTATTAGACTTTATCTTATTCATTGACTTACCAAATTCAACGGATGCTGTCACAGTTGGGTACACTTCACTCAACAAAAATAGCGTCGCCCAAATATGACGTAGAAGGTGTATGGAGTTTGTTTTTGTTTTGTTTTTTTAATAAGATTGGTCGCAAAACATGTATGAAAGCACGCAAAAAGATATCCATCTGGAATGTAGATATTTAATATGTGCTGTAGACAGTTTGTGAAAATATGCGGCAAGTTAACAGTTTATTTTTAGCTTTTTAGCCGTTAGAGTCGTGTCTAGAATGGAACCCTTGACTTGTGAAACTCTCGCGAGAGTCTAACACGCTGATCATTTATTGTGCAAGTTATACAGAGTGATTACGTTTTTCCCGACGATGCAGATCTGGGTGGTGTTATGGACAGAAAACGCTTGTTTAGGTTTAGGGAAAGATCATGGTTTTGGTTGAATTCAGTACTATCGCGAGTTGTTTCGCGAGTGTGGGGTTCCCTTCTAGATACGACTAGTTGTTAGCTTAGCGCGAAGGCCACTTCCTCTTTGGTAACTTCCGCCGCGACCGCAGTGACTAGTTTGGTGGCAACTTTTAGCTTTCAATTGCGAGTGGGGACATGGACAGAATAAGTAAGTTGTGGCTTATTAAATGTCAACTCAGTCTGTGTTATATGCGTAAAGTTGAAACGCGTTTCAGCTTGTTAACATGCCTCGCCGCTGTAGCCTGTATGATGATGTGGCTAACAGTGGAGCCAGCTTTCTGTCAATCACTGCTCCAGTCAGCAGCAGCCTTATAAGTTAACTATAAATTTAGTATTTAGCTTCTTATCCAGTGGCTGTAAAATGTCTATTGAAGCTTAAATACAGACAAATATTTAACGAGTTAAGTTAGCATTCGCGCACCTTCCTGTCTGCACCCTGCACATATGTGGACTAAAATGTAGCCTTATTGTGTATCTTTAGTCCATTCATACTCTTCATGTCCATTGTTTTTTCCCCCTCCTCTGTGCAGATGTGCCCCCCGCGGGCCCCATGGACCTGCCGCTGTCCCTGCTGGAGATGGGATGCTCTGGCAGGTTTGAGCTCATCACACACCCTGTGCCTGGTCAACCTTTACCTCCACAGAGCACGGTCAGTATGCTGCAGGATGACAGTGTGCATTTTCCCATGTACTGTACAGTTATGATATACCTAGTTGTGTTTATATTTTTGCTAGTTTATACTTCTGTTCCACTATACGTCATTGGGTAATATTGTCATTTTAATTAGATTTATATAGCAGCTGTAGTTACAAGTCCAAAACATATAATTAGCTCATAAGATAAGATAAGAATCATCCTGCATTGATCCCACAAAGGGGAAATTTGCAGTGTTACAGCCGCGAAAGTGAGTAGTGCAATAACAGAAGCATCAATAAAAAGCAAGATATTACTTTATGAGCAAACAGCAAGATATAATAAATGAACAGACAATTAAACAAGCAAGAAAAAAGAAAAATAAATAAGAACAATATAACCAAGAGACTCAGTGGTTGATTTGGCACTATTGCATGTAGCAAATATATTGTTCAGTGTGTTATAAATTGATATTACCCTGAGTGGAATATTGATATTGTATTGTTTGGTATAGATTGATCTTGTGATGTATCTGGTGTGTGGTCCCCTGAGAGCAGTACTGATTGTAAACTCTTGCAAAAAAAAAAAAATGAACAAAAGCATGCACATTTCATCTTTTACAAATATATGGACAGGATAATTTCACATGTTGTAGTACACACATGGTGTGTAGCATTATGACAAATGCAAATTAATATGTTATAAAATAACTCTAAAATCGTGACATATTCAGATATGCAAGTTTTATTTACAAATATCTTATCTTTGTTTGAATGTTTTTTTAATGTAATTAATTAAATTCAATAGATAGATAGATAGATAAATTACATCATGTGAAAAAAATGCCAAGAGTTAATTTGTCCTGAATCAAACCTGGGATTCAACAGTTATAAAGTATGAATATGCTGACTCACTAAATTGCTTCCAGTTGGTGAATATCTGAGTTTATCTTTTTCTCTGTAGCTCCCACACGGGCTCCCTCCCACCAGCCTGAGCCTGGAGACAGAAGTAGAAAAACTGTTTTTACAGGACCCCTCCTGGCTTCCCATACACGACACAGACTTTGCCTTCCAGAAGTTTTCCAAGTACGTGTTCCTGTAAACAGCCTTAATATTACTGGTTAGCACTTTTTAAACTGTGTTTAACAATATTTTGATAATATGCACCAGTATGTGCCTTAGAGTCAGTGCAGGTTGCTGTTTCTTGATATGTGAAGTGTGTGTAATTGTTTTTTGTACCTCTTTCATAAAACTATTTTAAAAAAAAATTGTGAAACAGAGACAAATATGTGATAATTCTGTTTCTGTATTTAGATTTATTAAATAGTACATTTATAATTCAGTGACAATTTAGTTATCTGTTTTTTCAGGAAACAAACTGTTGTCTTAGAGGGGAATTCATCAAAAAATAGCCAGTGTATGAAATAAATATTACACGTCAAGAAGAATAAGATATAATCATCATTAGATAACTTCTCATCTCACAACTTTAACCTTTAATGTTTCAATGTTTTGGTTATGAACGTAGAAGAACGAGATGAAAGTTATTATCTGCAAGGCAAATACATAATTCTATTTAAAACAGCATACAGAATCTAACAAGAAATAACAGAACAATAACCAATCCTGAGCAGAAAAAGTGAAGATTTTCAACAAATTACAAGAATTATTTTAAATCTGATATTACCAATTGATCAGAGATGTAACTGTTGTGTTGTCGTCTTCACCAGGGTGACTCAGAGACAAGTTAATGTCGATTCTCTCCTCAACTGCACTCCGTCTCCACTTCACTCGGGTCTGTCTGTTGTCAGAGATCCGACCACAGGGATGCTGTTGGACTTCACAGAGGTAGCTCACAAACACATCAGCCCGCTCTTCCCACTGCACTGTTATTGTTTTAATTGTTTATAAAGCAGTTAGTTTCAGCCATAATGTCATCCTGTTTTAAACATTATTATAGATATTTAATGGTGTCTTTGTTGAGAAGAAGAAGAATCTGCCCAGGTCACTTCAAGAGAAAGCACCTACTGTGTTACATTAAAATAAATAAAGATTATTTCAGCTATATTTTGGGTCTGCTCTGTCTTTAATTCACCTTTAGGTGTTACTGGAGAACACTGGCCTGTCAGCAAAGAACTCGCTTTCATTTCAACGCCAACCTGGGCCTCCTTCAGAGAGTCTTCGAGGAAGCAACACCAACTATCCCTTCCTCCCAGGTGAGATGTATTTATATAAAAGAGTCTGTCCTTCATAATTTACATAGTCTTCCTTTAATTTAAGTGTTTAAAAATGTTTTCTCTTTGTCCTGATCATCTTCCGATCTGTTTGTTCACAGGAGGGATGGAGGAGCTCAGTCTGGACCAAATCAAGAAGAAATCTGAGCGGGAGGAGGACGTAGACTTTGACAACAGTGATTTTTACATTTTGACTTGCCTTATTGTAAAATGGTGAAATTTTTATTGTTTTTTCAGCTCTTTATGGTTAAATTTGTCATTTTATTCCCTCATAGATTTACTCAGAGTCCCACCTGGACTTAAAGCTGGAATGGACTTCACTGATAAAGGTTAGATATCACATTTTACTATTCAAAAAATCCTACAGGATTAAAAGATCACTATTTGATCATTTTCTCCTTTTTTCCCTGAAGATGCCAAGATGGCAAAGCCAGAGGTCAACCTCATGTCCCTCCTGTCCACAATGGATGACATCACTGATTTGCAGCCTGAGGCAGAGGAGAAGGAGGAAGGCAAAGAAAGTAAAGAAGCTTCCAAACTACCCAGAACAAACAGCCTGGAAGACCTGGGCATCAAGGTACTACAGTCTGGGGTTGCAATTCAGTGATCTGTCATATTACTTAAATCGAACAGTTTTGAAAAGAGATCTGGACACATGGAGGATTTGGAGTTATGACTTTTGTGATCATTAAATGCATGTTGCATCAAACTCACTGCTTGACGAGATTGCAAAAGTATGGAAGCTCATTTCCACCAATGTGATTAAGAAAAACATTCCTCTTTATAATGATAGACAGATAGATAGATGATAGAGTTAGTATCTCAAAACACTGACTTAGTATCTGGTCGTTATTTTGAGTAAGATTCTCAGTATTTTGCTATAGTAACTCGTTATTTTGAAATATAAGTCATTAGTTTGACATACTAAGTTATTATTTTGAAAATATTCAACAATAATTTGAGATACTAAGTCTTTATTTTGATAGTTTCTCTTTATTTTGAGATACTAAGTCTGACGTTATTTTGAGAAAATTATCATTATTTTAGGATCTTAACTCATGATTTTGCGATACCAAATCATTTTTTGGAGAAAGCTTCTCAAAATCACATTGGTGGAAATGGGCTTCTGTAAGGTAACAATAGGTAGTAAATGTACCAAATTAAAAGAAAAAAGCTGAAAATACAGTCCAATAAAACACTGTATGTCTTCAACATACAAATACAGAGTGCTGGCTGGAAGCTGTGTGGATTAATCAAAATTTAGAGATGTTTGCAGTTTATGGAATACAGCATTATAAGAATTTCATCCTGATTATTTTGTTTTCATAATTTTTGGAAGCAAAAATCAAAATTGTAGATAAAATTCTATTGTAAATGTTCTACATGTAGTAAAATGTTGCAGTATGGATAATCAGTTCATTAGTTACTGTAGCAAAATAAAATCAATCTCAGTGTAATACAGTCCTGCTGTTTCCAAACCACAGTAACACTGTGAAAGATAAAACTCAAGACTCTGCTTGTGGCTGATCATTAACTGCACTGAAATCTGGTTCTCCTCCTCCTCTGTCTCCAGGATGCTGCTGTGTCATCCTCGTCTCCCCCAGAGAAAGGAAAGGATGAGAAATCAAAGCCTAAAGAGAAACCAGAGGAAACTAAGAAATGGGCCATTCCTGTCAACATAACTTCACCCTGTGATGATTTCTATAAACGCATCCCCAACCCGGCTTTCAAGGTGGATATTCTAGTGAACATTCAGTTATCCTAAAATATGTTACGATATCTGCAGACTTCAAAATGTCACACTCCACTCCTTAGTTATTTATTGCCTCT
The DNA here is from genome assembly GCF_056507025.1 of Lutjanus erythropterus. Taxonomy (NCBI): domain Eukaryota; kingdom Metazoa; phylum Chordata; class Actinopteri; order Lutjaniformes; family Lutjanidae; genus Lutjanus; species Lutjanus erythropterus. Next base: position 23,530,423 of record NC_139332.1, read on the forward strand.
GTGTTTCCTCTGTATATCCGATGAATCATTTTCCGTATTCTTGGCCGAGGCTCCTGTGATAACTGATCTGTTTCTCTGCCCTCCTCTGCTCCAGTGGCCGTTTGAGCTGGACGTTTTCCAGAAACAGGCTGTGCTCAGGCTGGAAGCTCACGACTCCGTGTTTGTAGCCGCGCACACATCAGCAGGCAAAACAGTGGTGGCCGAATACGCCATTGCTCTCTCCCAGAAACACATGACAAGGTGTGTATGTGTTGGTACAAATCAATTCCTTCTGCCCTCGCTGTGTGTCTAACTGCAGTGAGTTCAGCACACTTCCCTTGAAGTCCTTTGATGGTTTAACCGGTGGCAATTGTGAAAACAGTATTGGAGAAAACAAATTAATAAGAATTTAGACCAAAAAGTATTGCAAAAATGAATCAATACAGAAAGAAAAATGGTGTCAAGAACACTGGATTTGCAAAAGTATAGAGTAGCTGTCAAATTAGTTTGCGTAGAAGCACTGTGCTAAAAGCACTGACATAAATAAAGATGGAAGCTGCAGCTTCTCTTCCTCCCACGATACAAAACTGAAGCCAAAATGTCCGGGATGCAAACGCTCACATCGTGCGTTTGTAATGTCACTTGGAGCCAGAGCCTGCGCAGCAGTGACCAGCGTTGGTGCAGTGCCTTCGCGTTCCTGCCCACACAGCCGGCCTACTCAATCATGAGCAGAACTCAACTGTCAATCATGGCGTGAAAACTCCTTTTCTACAGCATCAAATTAAAACCAAACTTATAAGAAAAATGAACACTCCGACAAACATCGGCATGACAACAACTGCCTAAGATGACAGAAACTATCTTTTAATGTGTCAGTTTGGCCCGTGTCCTATCCGGTAACGTGGAGAGGGCGGGGTTTATGACCTGTACTGCAGCCAGCCTCCGGGGGGCGATCGAGATGCTTCGGACCTTTGGAGGGATTAAAAGATGCCTCTCTGTATGTGCTTTGCTCACAGATGTCAGTTAAATGTCAGTTGAATTGCTGTGTCACTCTGCCGGCAGCGGTTGCTACGGCAACAGAGTGTTCAACTGCAACCAACTGCCCGGGGCAAAAATGAAACTAAAATTAAATTCAGTCAATATTAATTAATTAAAACCCACCGCGTGTAGACTTTTTGTGTGGTTGTAGTATCAGACAGTCCCAGTTAGAATTAGTGTCTTCAGTGTTGGTATGCATCTGCTACCATCTGATTGTTATCGATGCTGTGACTTAGACTACTTGACATTTATTGTTCCTCATGCCAGGAAGTGATGGTGATAGTGATAGAAGTAGCAGAGACAGAAAAAACATTAAGTTGCTATTAGAAGTACAGCGCAGCAACTAATTAATCCAGTGAACAGTCGCCGAGGGTGAAAGTAAAAAGTTTAAAATATATGATAGTTAGGCCAGCAATTATACTAGCAGCTCATTAGCCCCAGATAGTTAGAACTGACTGTAGGAAGATTAAACTAATAAATCACAAATCAACATTTACATCAACAGTTATGATAAAAAATGAATGTCCACAGATAGATACTACAACCAAAGGACATTTGGAGGGATTAAAAAATGTTAGTTAGTTAGTTAAAAGTCAGTTGAACTGCTGTGGCGCTCTGACAGCAGGCGTTGCTATGGCAACGGGATGTTCAACTGAAGCCAACTGCCGGTGGCAAAATAAAAGTAAAATTATGATTCAGTCAATAAAATCAAAACCTCTGTGTCTAGACTTTTTATGCGGTCTTTTATTTGTGTGTTTATTAAAATAATAGTGATTATTGATTTATTTATTATATTCAGTTAAGTTATTTTTTTATTATTATTGATAGAATAAGTACCTGCAACATTCAACGTTTTATTTATTCATTTTTATATCTGAATGTAGGCATCATATGGTTTTTATGTGTGCTGTGTTGTGGTCAGAGGTGTGTTCTATGCTCAGGGTGAGGAGTTAATTGATTTTCAGGAGGTGTTACATAAGTTATCCTGCGTTATTTAAAGGACTGAAGTAACTGTGACTCAGATGTGTTTTGAAAATGTTGGGATGTCTCGGTGTAAGCAGGATATTGTGGTCGAGTGGACAGCTTGTACCTCCAAAATGTCAGTCGCTTTAAAGAGTGGCATAATTCAGTCTGTTTTGAACGAGGCTTGAAAGAGCTTGGAGACTCTTCTGAACTCACAGAGGAGCGAGTAATCATTCCACATGTCCAAAAACATGAAAATGAACTAATTATAGATATTATGTGTGGTCCATGTGCTCAAACCTGCAGGGGGAAGTGTGTTTTCTTTCAAGCTGTGATGAAGGCATGAAAAACCTCAGCTCATTAAAATAAAGTCTGTCATCCTGAACTGCTTCTGCTTTCCCTGCATGCTGTTAGACTTGTCTTCTACATAGAGATATACCTAAGGTTTTTAGTTTTCTTTGTAGTTGAATCTTATGCGTATCAAAATTTCCTTCCTCTTTTGTGTTTATGTATTTGCAAATCATACTCTGTCTCTCTCTATAACCTGGTGGGGTTTTTTTTTTACAGGACCATCTACACCTCTCCTATCAAAGCCCTGTCCAATCAGAAGTTCAGAGACTTTAAGAACACCTTTGGAGATGTTGGACTCCTGACGGGCGACGTCCAGATCAGCCCTGAATCTTCATGTCTCATCATGACCACTGAGATCCTGAGGTACTCTGGCTGTTTGTTATTGAGATTAAATTTATGTGCTTCATAAAAAAAAGGAAGAGTTTTTAGATGCCTTGCTCTTGCTCTCTGTCAGGTCCATGCTTTACAACGGCTCAGAGGTCATCAGAGACTTGGAGTGGGTGATCTTTGACGAGGTGCACTACATCAACGATGCAGAGGTCAGAAACTGCTTTATGTATCTTTCATTTATCTAATTCATGCTGCATTCACATGGATTCAGACAGAAGGTAGAAAGCAAACCAGGTATCATTTTAGTGGATGAGAGCAGAATGGTAAAACAAAACAGAATGTTTAAAGACATCACCGTGGACTGGAATAGACATTTTTCAGCCTGAGATTAAACATGACAATTAACATTATTTTTTGTTGTTATTTGATAACCACTAATAAATAAAACAATTTGTTCAGAGGCAGAGTCAATCTGGTACAGTTTTTTTTTTAATCGCGATATTTGATATATAATTGTCATGAATGTTTCATGTCATCCCATTCCATCAGTCCATCACACTATTTGTTTGTTTCTTCCATGCCGTCCAGAAGGTGCTGTCCGTCTTCTGTCTCTTGTCTGCCTGAATCCATGTAAATGCAGAATTACCGAAAGTCGAGAATAATGGTTTTCGTGTCCTCTTTTATCATCCCTTTTGTTTCTCGTCAGAGAGGCGTTGTGTGGGAGGAGGTCTTGATTATGCTTCCCGATCACGTCAGTATCATTCTCCTCAGCGCCACAGTGCCAAACGCTCTGGAGTTTAGTGAGTGGATCGGGTAAGTGCTGAATATTAGAGAGCCTCTGGTGGTAGCATTTCACAAAACAAGATACAAGCTTTTAATATTAATTGATTTTTTTGTGTCTTTTGAATGTTTCCTTCTCTTTTTTTTTTTTTTTTTTTTTTTTTTATTCCCAGTCGTATAAAGAAGAGGCATATTTACGTGATCAGCACACTGAAGAGACCTGTGCCTTTGGAGCATCATCTGTACACTGGAAACAGCACCAAGACTCAGAAAGAGTTGTTTCTGCTGGTGGATGCTGCAGGCAATTTCCTCACTAAAGGGTACAATTTTTTCTCATCTGCAGCTGTGTGGTTCTTGTGTTATTTTAGTCGCAAAGAAAGATATTAAACAAATTCTTAGTATTATTTGAAATGGGGTTGTATGAGGTAATTATCCATAGTCAGAGTTTCAGCTACAGTAGATGGCAATCGATACACCCTTGGTTTGGAGAAGCAGCAGGAGTACCAGCATGGAAGCCAAGCGATGTTCTGCTGTGGATAGAGTCAGCAAAAAATGTATTTTTAGCCACGTATAAAAGGCCCACATAAAAAAAGTCTATATCAGTTTATGTGTGAGCTATATTTAGAATATCTTCACCACTTCACTTCGCTGTCAAGCAGCCTTTTCCTGCAGGAAACTGCCATAATTTAACCCAAATATTGTTCTCTTTTGTAACCAGACTCCGTAATTTTACCTCATAGAATACTGAAGTTGCTGGTCCACTGCTGCCTCGATCTGTTAGTTTGTTTGTGTATCTTTGGTAAAGCTAACCAATTGAGTAGAGACCAGCAACTCCTGTGTTGACCGTCATCTACTGTAGATAATACACTGACTATAGATAAGAACATCAGAAATCCCCACATCAAATAATCCAAACTATCTATTTAAAGCTGTTTCTTACAAAGGAATCCTGTTGTTCAGGTACTATGCTGCTGTTGATGCCAAGAAGGAGCGAACCAGCAAACACGCCCAATCATTTGGCACGAAAAATACGTCTCACAACACCACAGCAAGCCAGGTGAGTCCCTTCCTTTCTCTTCTGTCACCTCAAAGCTTTCATATTTGTCTCTATCAGCATCCTCCTGCTTCATGTTCTCATCCTGCTCTTTGTTTTTGTTTGTTTTTTTCCTCTCCAGGACCGAGCGGTGTGGCTCACTCTCCTGCACTTCTTGAACCAGCGGCAGCAGATGCCGGTGGTGGCGTTCACCTTCTCTCGGACACGATGTGACGAGAACGCCCGCTCGCTGGACTCCATGGACCTGACCAGCTCTATAGAAAAGGCAGAGATCCACTCGTTCTTCCAGAAGAGCCTGAGTCGCCTCCGAGGAGGAGACAGACAGCTACCTCAGGTAAGGAACCTTTAGATTTTCTTCCCTCAGGCTTTTATTATAGGCGACAGAGTCAGACAGCCCTATTGATCACAAGGGATAAAGATTCTCTGTGTTGGCGGTATGTAACCTGCACTGAGTAGCTAATGGGTTGTTGGCTAAAACTGAAAATGGTGAGAATGGTGTGAATGTGAACCGTACAACGGCTGGTTTCACAAAGATAGACTCTGACCACGGCTTCAATATAACAGATAGTCTTCAGACTTCAGATAGACGTCAAAGCAGTTGAATTTTTTAATTTTTTTCCATTGGAAAAGGGGCTCAACAAAATGTTTTCTGCTGCTAAGATGAAACAGATTCATTTGAGCACATACAGTTCACAAAAAAATATTTCCAGATGGTGTGAAAGCAGTTTTTGGTTTTGTTTGATGAGACCTGCATGTACGGCTTATGAGCTCTGCTGCTTTGTTGTATCTTCATCCTGTTCGAGCACTGCCTTATCCTGTATACTAACTGATATTCTGGCAGTCATCCTGCCATGTGTGTGTTTTAATTTTATTCTTTCATGCCCTTGATCCTGCTGGTCATTGTTTTTTGTCATATTATTGTCAACTGGCAGTTTTGGACTCTTCTTAAGAGGTCTGCATAAGAAGCCTCTGTTCTTCTTTTTCTTCCTTTCTGTAATGATTTTAGTTGCTTTGTTATATGCTTATTTTACTGTAGAAAACAAAAACAGATAAATGACCGCCAGTCTTTAATAATTAGAATAATAATAAACTTTATTTATGTTGCACTTTTTAAAGCACAGTTACAAAGTGTTTTACAATAAAAACAGAACACATTTAAAACAAAAGAATGCAACCTAAAAGATGTAAAACCTAAACATATTATAAACACAACAAAAAGCCATTTATAAAAAGTGGATTTTTTAAAAAGATGACAGTACTTGCTGCCCTGATCCTCTCAGGCAGGCCGTTCCACAGTCTCAGAGCCCTAATTGCAAATTCTCTATCATCTTTTGTACAAATCTTGACCCTTGAACAGTCAGCAGCGACACATCTGAGGATGTCAGGGAGCGAGAAGGAACATAGTGAACTAAGAACTCAGCTAAATAACTACGCGTGAGGCCTTTCAGGTCTGTGTAAGTCATCATTAATCATTAACACCTGAAAATCAATTCTAAAAGAAGCCAGGATGGGTGAGAAAAGCTTTTTTAGTGAATCCTCATCCCCTTTCACTTTAACTCTTTGTGATGAGGGATGACGAGCTTTAATGCTGTATTAAAGAAGAAATATGCAAGACCCGAGCACTCAGAAATGAAAGCTGCAGTCCAAATAGCGAGTTGAAGCCATACACTGTATATTAAGTAGACTGAATCGCTTTTTAATATACAGTCCATGGTTGAAATGAGTTTTTTCCTCCCGCTGAGACTCAAAGCTCAGGCAGGCTGCAGGGAGACTGAACATACACAAGTGCAACATTATATTTTGACAGTAACAAGCAAGTTGATCAGCTGATTATAACCGTCAGTTGTCTGTCAGTGTAAAGTTAAGCCTATTATCCTGAAAATAAAAGCCCACTGCTCTGAAAATACACACTCTGGAGTTAGAGTTAAGCAACTGTCTGTCTTACTGTCTGCCGGACTCCATTCACATTTTGCTTAATTTAACTTTTACAAACATTTGTGCCTTCAAAAAGACAATTAAGGATTTTTTTGCGGCTCGTAAACAGGCACTACCTCATCCTTCAAACATTCGGCATTAATTTGAACTGTAATAAATGCGAAACGAGCAAACTAAAACAGACTTTCCGACCCAGAATGGACATTTTAAAGGAGAATGTGGTGGTTGTGGTGTTGTTGTGGGAGAAGCCAGTGTTCATTACCTGTTTCAGCATCTTTCCTTAATCTCTGGTGACATATCGTGGTTAATTTATGATTCAGTACAGTAAATATATTACACATTTATCCTTTAACAATAAAGTATATATTGCTAACACTCAGAAATACCATGCTTAGATCTTGCTCATGAGGGACCTGTTGAAGAGGGGAATAGCCGTCCATCACAGCGGCATCCTGCCGATACTGAAGGAGGTCATTGAGATGCTCTTCTCACGAGGCCTCGTAAAGGTGAGTAGGATTGAAGACGATATTAAATACCTGCACTTTATTTTTTAAATTAAAACACAGTATCAGATAATGAGATAGCAGTGTATATGCTAAAAACCTATTTATCACCTACTTTAAGCAAAGTCATGTTGGCCCACAGCTGTTTAAAACAAAACTCCCACATGTCCCCTTCATCTCCCAGGTGCTGTTTGCCACTGAAACATTTGCGATGGGAGTGAACATGCCTGCCAGGACGGTGGTGTTCGACAGCATCAGGAAGCATGACGGGACCGGCTTCAGAAATCTGCTGCCAGGTTCGCCGCTCTCCATCCCTCTGTCTCTATTTTCTCTCTTTCATCTGAAGCAACATTTCTGATGCTCTTTCATCTCTGAGGATGAATTGCCGGCGAGGAAAACAGCAGTATTTTTGATATCATCTCTTTTATGTTTTGAATTGTACTGTCAGGTGAGTACATTCAGATGGCGGGCAGAGCGGGCAGAAGAGGCCTGGACGCCACCGGCACCGTCATCATCCTGTGTAAAGCTGGAGTTCACGAGATGGCAGATCTGCATGTCATGATGCTGGTGAGGCCCTCTGTGTTGCCACATGGGTTTATATTATCGTTTAGGCTGGGTGGCACTAACAGTGATTCACTTTCAAACCTGTTAAAATCATGATTTAACTTCAAATTATGTTGTACTAAACTTCTTCTTCTCATCTTGACATTATAAAAGATTAATTTAAAACCTGTCTTTAAATGTCAAATGCAGATTAAATTTAACTCAACCATTTAACTCAAATTTAAACTGTCATCCAGTACTAATTTTTAACTTACACATGGGGAGGTTTAATTTTTAATATAGTTGTCTTTTTGAGATGGTTTTAGAAAAGAATTAAGTTAAGGGACAAACTCGAACCATCTGAATTTTGTGATGTATCTCCTCTTTATTTCAAACCAGTTGACAACTCGGCCAACGAGTTTGCTGCTGAGCCAGAATCAGTCTCAAGGCTAAGTAACTTTTTAGCAAGCTAGCAAACATTGTATAATTTCATAAACTTTGTTGCTTGCTAGCAAACAATGTAACATTTTATTCATTGATTTATTTGACTTTTTAGGTAGGTCGCAAGAAATATAACATTTACTGAACTTTTTAGCTAGCTAATAAACAATGTAACATTTAGTTAACTTTTTAGCTTGCCAGCATACAACATAAAGTTTTGTTTATTTGAACTTATTTTATTACCTTTTAGCTAGCTAGCAAACAATCTAATGTAATACAGAGTAGCCGAAAGTTAATGTTTTCCCCCTCTAGTATTTACTTTATAGGCCCTGACAACTCTCAAATTTATTTTTTATTTATATTAATTTGGGTAAGCAGTCATCTCCATTTTTATTACACTCCGTTTTATTACATCAATAAACTTGGACTTACTAAACTGAGATTAGTTTTTAATAGTGCAGCAGAGCTCTGCTTAATTTTTAATCTAATTTTAAACCTAGTTTTGTTTTGTTGATGCAACCCATTAAGTCTCCTTCTGCAGGTTTCTGGTCATTGCGAGAGAAGTGTAATCTTTTAAAGCAGAGCTGAGCCTGCTGTTTATTTTGGCTGTGTTTCATGGAAGGTGTTGCTGTGTTATTCATTTAACATTTAATTACACAGTTGAGTGGGTTATTTTAACTCAGTTTCACTCTGCGCCAGTTTGCTTTGATTTCAATGTTCTCTGAGAGGAGCTTTATCCTCCTGACTAAGTGTATAAAAATGTACATAATGTTATCTGTTTGATGTAACCCAGCTTGTGCTCTTTCCTTTTTCAATCATTCAGGGGCGTCTACACTGGCAAGTGCTATTTTAGTTTAAATATAAAAGGAATTCAGTTTTCCTTTTAATTATACGGAGCATTGCACACCAGAAAGAAAAGTAAATGGGAAAAAAATCTTTTTAAAGGATAAGTCTGGTTAATATTCAAGGATTTTTTTTTTCTTTTTTTGTTTTTAAATCCCATGAAAGGACCAAAACCAAGGGTGTGTAGCAATACCCATATTACTTTACTATTGATCACGCCAGAAAAAGAAAAACATGGATGCTAAGTATTGATCTTACATTACATTGTTTGTAAAGTATTGATATTTCAAATATGAATTAAACTTTTTGGTACGAGAATAATAAAATTGCAGTTGCTTTTCAGTCCTCTAGATGGCGATGGAGTTTTTTCTGGTGAGGTCAGCAGAGGTGACTGTCAGTGGGGATTGGTTGGTCAGTCACTCTGCTTGACAATCCCATGTTGCTGCAATAAAGATAATTTAAGGTTGATGAATAGACTGAAAACTTCATCTTATTAGATCAAGTTAAGTCAGAGAGGCAAAGGGCATTCAAGTGTAAAGCTGTGTTCCAAATCGCATCCTTTTCCTTTTCACTTCAAATTTCGCACTGTAGACTGCGGTATGAGCAAGAGGGTCAAAGTTCAAGGTACAACTTTTTTATGACCTCAGCTGTTTGCAAAAATTATTAAAAAGACATAAACGAGCCACAGCGATGCACTGAATGGTCTCCTTCCATCTGCAGCTGAAAAACAGTTCCTAACAAATGCAATATTTATTCCTGTTTTCAAAAATTCTAAAACAGTTTGCATCTGTTTTTGAAACTTATTTTGCATTTTTTTTTCTGTTTTTTTTTTGTTTGTTTTTATAGATCTGTGTCCTCAGACATTTTGACTATTAAAATTACATCATATTAATCAGTAATCAAAATAATTGATGATTTCAGTCAATGCTGTTACAATATGTGAATTTTAAATTTTGATAAATATGCTAATTTAAAACAATTCTCGATACCTCTGTTACGGCAAAAAGAAAGAAAGACTGAGACACACAACAAGATTGCACTGACATGTCTTTTATTGACGTTTATCCCCGTCTCGGTGCGGCTCAGGGTAAACCGACCATCCTCCAGTCCCAGTTCAGACTCACCTACACCATGATCCTCAACCTGCTGCGAGTCGAAGCTCTCCGCGTCACCGACATGATGAGGAGGAGCTTCTCTGAGAGCCACAGGGACACTCAGGTAACAAACACCTGCAGAACACAACAGGTTTGATCTATCAGCCTATCACAGATATATCAGTATCGGCATGTATGTTTGCTGATTTGCACCAGTGTGAAAACTTTTTTTTTATAAAACATTATTCAGCTATTTATTTATTCTTTATTTTCTTAATTTCTGTAGTTGGTTGACAATGTATATGTTAAATTATTTAACGTATTCAATGAAATATATAATATTCTTTAAAAAAGTTATTTGTTTAAGAAAACAGGCCTCTGAGTACTTTTGAATTGTCATGATGGCGCAAAATTGTTGCACGATCTTTTTATTTCAGTTCAAAAATTCAATGTATCCACCACCATATCAGTAATTGGTGAATTTGTCCCCTCTAAAATCTGTATTGGTCTCAAAAATGCCACATCAGTTGGCCTCTGTTTTGATTATAAACATTACAATCTACACTAGGTTTGCAAATTTCATGCATTTTCCTTAACTGATAGTTGAAAATGTTAATTGATTAATCATTGATAATTGATAAGATTAAATATGGACACTTTTCTTTGTCTCGTTGTCATTTTTTTTTTGTCATTTTAAGTTAAAAAAGGTTCCTTACTCAACAAATGGCTCTACCAGACAAAACACTGTCAAATGAGGCACAACTACTGCCATTTCTAGAGTATCAATTAATTATCGATTAATATATTTTTAACATGAACTGTGATTAATGGGTAATCATTAACATATTATAGCTGTACATGTGAGGTTTATCATAGAACATAGAAACAATACATGCAGTTTAAAAGGAATAATAGGTGTTTCTGTACAGTTATAGCTTGATTTCACATTTACTCCTCTGTAATCTCTGTTCTTGTCCTCCTCCTTGTCTTCCTCCTCCTCCTCCTCCTCCTCCTCCTCACTCATCTTCCTCACATCTTCCCTGAGTCATGACAGCAGATGTAGTAGGGCAGCCCTCTGCACTGATTTAAAGCCACAAATTATGTTTATTTTATTCATCATTTAAAGGTACCACACTGTCATTCTGCCTTCAGCTTGTGTAAAATAATAAAAAAAAAAAGCTCTCCTCTTCTCCTCCTATTCCTCTTCCTCCTGCTGCTGCAGGCTCATGAGAAGAGGATCAACCAGCTGAAGCAGATGGTGTCCTCGCTGCCTCCTCTGGACACAGAAGGTCAGCTGTCCGACCTGTTGCCTTACTACCACACCGTCACAGAGCTACGAACCACCACAGAGGCCCTCCAGGTATGAAACACACACACACACACACACACACACACACATACACCAACAAAGATCAAACTCACTCAGATCTAATCCCGCTACATTTCCTCTCTGCCGTCTCCGGTTTTAGCGTGCGATTCTGGAGTCTGTGAACGGGCTGAAAGCTCTGTCTGTGGGTCGAGTTGTGGTGGTGAACAACAGGCAGCATCTCAACGCGCTGGGAGTAATCCTCCAGGTAGGTGTGTGAGCGTGTGGTGGCTTGAACAGCAGCAGCAGATGAAGACATAACACTCTAAAATTCATCATACTGTACACAGACCTGTCTGAGCTGCTTTATTAAAAGTGAAAATATGTGGTCGGGCATCCTGCTGTGCTGGTATCATACTGTCATCCTTTCTTCAGCTTGTGTAAAATAAACTCTAATACTCATGTTCTGCATTTAGAGCTTCCAGGTATTAGTAGTTTTAATCCACTAATGCTGCATAAAACACTACAGACAAGAACGAAACAAAATCAGGAAACCAATAAAACAATACTTACAGCATACAGTAACACTAAGAAGGCTGCTGTAAGCTTAGGGCACTTGGGATTAAAGCACTAGTTTAGATCTTAACTGTACAAGACAATACAACATATTACAATGGTTGTCATGGCGTGCAGTGGACAAAAGGTGACACTCATGCTGTACAGGTCACCAGTTGTTTGCAGGGCTGACACACCCAGACTAACGCTCACACACGCAGCTGGTTGGGAGTTTTGATATCAGGCAAACTTTATGTCATCGGACTGTGGAGGGAAACTGAGGCAACAGAACTAACCACCAATTCCTGGTTCCTACGTCTGTCTTCTCTCCACGCCAGGTGTCCAATGACTCTGTGAATCGGACCTTCACGGCTCTCATCATCTGTGAGAAGGGCAACGAGGAAGGAGAAGGAAAAGGCAACAACAGCGACGCTTTCCCTCACCTCTACAACACAGCTCTGTTCATACCTGAAGGTGGGCTGACATGGACCAGCTGACTGATACAGACACACAAAGCTCTGTTTTCTCTCATCATTGCTACACAAGACCCTCTGTATACTCACTTAAACCACCCAAGTGTTCACAAAGAAAGCAGTATAAACATGTGCAGTATTTCTCTCGCTCCTTGTATTTTTGTCAGGCCCCTGCAGCCACACGGTGCAGAAGCTGAAGCTTGCCGATATCACTGCGATCACAGTGAAAACCCTCAAAGTGATTCCAGACAGGATCATCGACAACTACAACAAGAGGCAACAGCCACGATTCAGGTGTGTGTGAGGGAGCTTTATTGATTTTTTTTTTTTTTTTTTTTTTAGGAGGGGGGCCCTAATTGTCGCCTCTTTATTAAAACCTGTAAATATTCTCAGTGTGTGTACATATATTTGTTCTTGGGGTGCCTCTGATCCCAAAATTACCTTCCAAAAACCAAATTTAACCTTTGCAGTTCTGCTACTCTGCTTCATTTAAAGGTACCCAATGAGTACTAGTACTAGTACTAGTATGACCACTAGTAGCTCTGTGGAGCAGTTTGTTTACAAGTGGGTCCGTTTTATTTGTTTGCATGTGTATGATGACATACGTGCACATGGATGAACGGTGCGATTTCATGCTCTACCAGTGGTTTCACGCTATTCCACTGACTGACAGTTGGAAATGGTAAAGCACCAAGAAACATAGTATGCAAAGACTACTAGCTAGTCGACATTAGCCGTGTTTCCATCACTGTATTTTTCTGCACTTTTTGAAGTGTTGCATTAGGAAAGATTGATGGAATGGCCAAAAACTGAACTGAAGAAGCCTTTTGGATGAGAGGCGAAACGTCTTCAAGAACTAAGAACTCTATCAAGTCCAGTTGCCCTTGATACGAAAGCCTTTATGTTAAAAAACAAACATACAATGAAGCAGAAAAAGTGCACTTTGACTGAATTACGGTTGGGAGATCATTGTAGAAAACACATTTTTAAGCTGTTATAAACTGTTTAATACATTTTTTTGCAAACGCCCATTATGTATCTCGCAAAGGGGTATTTTAGATTATTTGAAGTAAGGTTATATGAGGTAATTATACACAGTGAGTGTATTGCCTGCAGTAGATGGCGGCTGGCACGCCCCCAGTCTGGATGAGTAGAGAGGAGTACCACGGAAACAAAGCAATGTACTGCTGAGGACAGGGTCAGCAGCAAAATGTATTTCATCCACCTAAAAGAAATCAATATCAGTTGAAGTGTACACTTTATTTAGAATATTTTCACTGCTTTGCTTTGCCTTCGGACAGTCTTCAGACAGGAAACTGATGTTTTATAAACCAGATGTTGCTCTCGACTTCGGTGAATCCAAAGTAAACCTTTAAAACACCAAAGTCACACAATAACACAAACAAACTAAAAGGTCAAGGCAGTGGGAGACCAGTAACTCCTGTATTCTGCAAGGTAAAATTACTGATTTTGCTTATGGAGCTTTGTTTGTTTGACTTACACAAGAATGGTTTCCCATCAGAAAAGGTGGTTTGACAGCAAGGTAGTGGTGAAAATATTTGAAATATAGCATACACTTAATCTGCTTTTTAATTAATGTGGGCCCTTTTTTTTAAATGGCTGAAGTGCATTTTGCTGCCGATCCTGTCCAAAGCAGTACATTACTTAGCTTTCCTCTCCTGCGCGTGCCATCTCAGGATAAGTACCTCATACAGCTCCACTTCAAATAATTTGAACTATCCCATTAACCTTTGCATTTATGTTTTTGTATCAGACCACTCAGCACTGTCAGTTAAGACGGAGCTAATCTTCCTCGCGCTCCTCTTTTTCATGGCCTCCTTCAGGCTAGACCCTCCCGGCCAAGCCATCTCTACGGCGACCCAGGAGCTCCTACGCTTGGCCGAGGCCAGCCCCAGCGGCATAGCGACCCTCGACCCCGTGAACGACCTCCAGCTGAAGAGCGTGGATGTTGTGGAGGGCTCCATGAGGCTCCGTGTGTTGCAAGACAGCCTCAGAGAGTTCAACTGCATCCACTCACCCACTTTTGCAGAGCAGGTGTGTGTGTGTATGTGTGTGTTGTTGGTTTAATCACTGGAGCAGTCCTTGAAGAAAATACTCCTCTTAAGTTCTTAAAGGGAGTTTAGAGGTGATGCAGATGAAGTGTTTTATTCCACTGTTTGCTGAATTCATTTGTGCAGCGATTGCATATTTATGCAGCTAATTAACATCATACTCTTACATAAGACACTTAATTTGCAATTGGCCCCCTTTTGATGCCTCCTCTCTTTTCTTTCCCTTCATTGCGGCATCGTTCTCCTTTTATCCCTCCATCATTTCTTCTCTAGTTTCACAATAATAACATCAAACTCCACCATGATATTTCTGCCTGTGTGTTGTGTATCCTGTCTTCCTGGCAGCCTCGCTGAGCAGATAAGATGCAAGAATCGGAGCCGGCTGTTTCTATAATTACCCATATAGGCTCGTTGCTGCAGCTCATCACTGTCTCACAGGCACAGCGTGTCATTCGAGCCATCTCACACACACACACACACACACACACACACACACACACACACACACACACACACACACATACACATACATACATACACGAACGCTCTCATTACTCTGCAAGATAACAAGCTCTTACACCCTCAGAAATAAAGGTGCTAACTAGAACTATAACAGGTTCTTTGGCTTTTCCCCATAGGATAACCTTTTTTTGGTTTGTGGTAGAACCTTTTATAAAAGTTCCACCTGAAACCCTTTCAGAGAGTTCTTCCTTGAACTCATAAAGGGTTCTACCTATATCTGCAATGTGTAACCGAGAACCCCATATTTGAGGGTGTACAGTGAGCCCTTCTATGGTGCAATGGTTCTACCCTCACTGGGGGTTCTACCCAGGGTGCTAACAAGAACCATCCAGGTGGTTCTATTGAGAACCCTTATATAAGCCAAGGGATCTCAAACATACTCAGGGGGCTCTACTGATAATCTTTTTAGATTTTAATCATTTTATCTACAACCTGCTCAGGAGGTTCCACCAAGAACCCTCTTATATTTCAAGGGTTTTATCACAAACGCACCCAGGGGTTCTACGAAGAACCATTTTATATTCCAAGGGTTTTATCTAGACCACACTCAGGTGATTCTACCAAGAACCAATTTATATTATGAAAGAACAAAGAACCCTTAACAAAACAGTTCTTTAAAGATTTCAACAATTCTTGATAAGCTTTTTGAATGAAAATGGTTCTTAGTGGAACCCTTAGTCTTACAAAGAACCCTTGACAAACCCTTTCTTCAAAAGAGGGTTCTTCAGAAGCAAACAGTTGGGTTGAAACTCAGCCCTCCAAGAGGAACCATTATTTCTTAGAGTGTACTTGCAGTGTCACTGACTTCTCTCATCGCTGTCAGTTCACACTTCCTTATGTCTTTGTCCCACAGCATTGTGGGTATTATAAAGCGAGGGTTAATGCAGTGTGAGGGTTAATGCAGAATGCTCTACAGTGCTGGCTGTTAGTATACAGTAATTGGCCTCAGTGGGTTTATGTTCACAAAGAGACTCCTCTGTTCTGTCATTGAGGGGACAATAAGAACCGTTTTCCTCTCGGTTACGATGCAGTGTTGCTTTTTTTCTGTTGCAGTGAAATCAGGTCAAGTGCTGCAGTGCTGCTGTTGTATACTCAAGTTAAATAACCACGGCGTGTGTGTGTGTTTCAGTTTGCTCGGGTTAAGGAGAGGATGAGTGTGCAGGAGGAGCTGGATAGGCTGCTGTTCCTGGTGTCGGACCAGTCTCTGTCTCTGCTGCCTGAGTACCACCAGAGGATCAAGGTTTGGATCAGACGTTAGACTCGCTGTCCTGATCTGTTTCTGACAGGGCGACTTTATTTTGCAGTTTAAGGTCACTTCAGTCCTGCAGAGTTTAAAATTTGTTTATTTAAATTGAAATCTCCAATATTAGTTATATCTCTGACATGGTTATTGTTCATCTTAGTTACGTTATAAAGCATTTACGTTCAGGCCTGTAGCCCCTTTATTACACCTGACAACAGTGGATCTCACGCATCAGTTTCTACACCCTAGTGTCGAAGCAGTTAGACCACAAATTAAGGCTGAGCAATTAATCGAAATTTATCAAAATTTCAGAATAGCCTATTGCAATTTTCAAAATGCAGAAGGTGCAATATTTGTTAAAGGCAAGATAGCTGTCAAAAGACCATTTTAAATTAAATTTTAAATTTGTGCTGCAGAGATATCGTCCAGCATATTCTACAGACTCAAGAAAACATCTTTGTTTGGTTCAGCTCCCCTGAAAACTCACACCATAATCATTTAAATTTGTTTTTCAATGAAAAAATAAAGATGTAAAAATTATGATTATGAAATTTTGCCCTTGATCTTCAGTTTTACTAGAAAATTTACTTTAAAAATAAAATCTATTGTGACTTGATCATATTTTTGTGATAGAAATGCCTGTTTTTTGTGAGTGAATAGATGTGGCAGAAGTAAAATGATTCAGTCAGGCAAGTGTGACTTCAGCCTATGATATTTTACTTTCCTAAAGTTTATTTTAATATTAGTAGTATATTAATTAAGTGTAGTCAGATTCAGTTGGATTTATTCTAAACAGACTCACTCACGGAGCCGTTTTTCCCCGCTGGTCTGCCTCAGGTGCTGCAGTCCCTCCAGTACATCGACAACAGCGGGGCGGTGCAGCTGAAAGGCCGCGTCGCGTGTCAGATCAGCAGCCACGAGCTGCTGCTGACTGAGCTGCTGTTTGAGAACGTCCTGAGCCCGCTGGCGCCCGAGGAGAGCGCCGCCCTGCTGTCGTGTTTGGTGTTTACACAGAACACACAGTTGGAACCGCACATTACCAACACACTACAGGAGGTAAGGAAATGTTTTTGTTGTTTTAGCAGAGGCCTTCTTGCTTTTATCTTATATAAAAGCACAGATTTTAAAGGTATAGTTCAGATTATTTGATGTGTGATGTGTGACCTTTTGCTGCTGACTCTATCCACAGAAGTTCATTGCTTAGCTTCAGTGCTGGTGCTCCTCTCTGCTTCTACAAACTGGGTGTGTCGACTGTAGCTAATACACTGTCTACCCATGAATACCTCATACAACCCTACATCCAAACTATCCCTTTAAAGCAACAGTGGGTGTGTGTGCATGTGCTGACATACAGTACAGACTTTGCCTCCTCCATGAATGACTCACACACACTCACTCTCACATTATATTACATTGTACATGTGCAGATTGGATGCGTAACATCCTCGCCCTGCAGAAAGGACAACCAGGGCGCTTCACCTGACTCAGCCCAGTCACTCACTCACTTATTAATTCACTTGTGCGGTTTGTCTGTGTCAAACTCGCCTTGGCTGTGTCAGTGTGTTTTGTGAACCGCCGCTGATACATGAAACTGCTTTATGAGCGTCTAAATAAGTCATGAAGACCTGCGATCGGAGAGCAGATGCGCCACGGTACCGTTAGTGAAACAGATTTCCTTGGCGTAAAATGACAAGGTCACCCTGTCAGCCCCGACAAGCGAGAGAGCGATGCATTTAAATGTTGCTCGTAAATCTAAAATCACTGCCTTTGAGACTTAAACTTGCACTTTCCCGTCTGTTCCACATCTCTCTCTGC
Organism: Lutjanus erythropterus; assembly: GCF_056507025.1. Lineage (NCBI taxonomy): Eukaryota > Metazoa > Chordata > Actinopteri > Lutjaniformes > Lutjanidae > Lutjanus > Lutjanus erythropterus. The sequence goes on from NC_139332.1 coordinate 23,548,263, forward strand.
GTCTCTTTTCTTTCAGGGCATCGATCGGGTGCTGTCAGTGGCCCAGCGTATCGGAGAGCTGCAGAGGGATTGTGGGATACCGCAGACAGCTGAGGAGTTTGTTGGCCAGTTCAAGTTTGGCCTGACAGAAGTCGTGTACTGCTGGGCCAGAGGCATGGTGAGGTTTAACTCTCTTATTGTTGCACTTGATTTTGACCCCATTTACACCTGGTATCATCTGTCCAGACACAAACTCATGCAAGAACTCTTTCGCAGCCTTCTTTTAAACGTCTCTTACTTTTTTCTGTGAGGTTTTTGCTCGTTTCAGCCTGATGAGCGCCACCTGTTAATGAGGAACCTTATAACCTTATAAACCTTAATAGTGTTAGATCTGATCATGAGCATGAGCAACGCCCTTAAAATCACCGTATACAGAGTTCTTGCACAGTATGGAAAAGCATGGAATTTTATTTGAGTAATTTCCAGGTCTGGATAAGTTTGGAAAAAAGAAAAGTATGGAAAAATATATTTCCAGACTAATACCCCAGTTCTGTGTGGGATCTCAGAGCTTGAATCTAAGCTAGTTTTGCTTCTCTGGTTTTCTGTATTTCTTATTAGGTTAAGTAGAAATAGTTAATAGCAGATTTTATATAATGTTAAGACACATTTCCTTCTGCATGTCTGCTGCTTAACTCTGCACAACCCTTTTCCTGCTTGTGTCCGATCATCCACCACCTCACCATGTCACGTCTCACCTCCTGTGCTCCCGTCCCTCCTCTGTCTCACTCCCGCTGCCCCGTCGCAGCCGTTCGCAGAGATTGCCCTGCTGACAGACGTCCAGGAGGGCACGGTGGTGCGCTGCATCCAGCGCCTGGACGAGGTGCTGAAGGAGGTGCGACAGGCCGCCCGCATCGTGGGAGACTCCGTCCTGGGGAGCAAGATGGAGAAGGCTTCCCTGGCCATCCGCAGGGACATCGTCTTCACCGCCTCCCTCTACACCCACTGAGAGATGGAGGGCGGACGATGCCTGCAGCCAAGTGTTTCTTTGTGTGAGAGGTGCGAGAAAGATGGAGATGAGATGCTGTATGTGCCTACAAAATATGTTGATGTTTACATGAAACTTCCTGACTGTTGGAAGAAGGGAATGATTTTAACCTACAGACCAAAACACAGACTGTCTGAGAAAGAACATGAGATCTGGATTGTAATTTATTGTACAGTAATAAAATCTGTATTCCAGAAACAAAATGCAGTGTCCTTTTTTTCTTCAATATTTGTATTAAAGTTATTCAGTGTTTACTCTACCACTATCTTGGGGCAGCGGGACACCTCACCCCTCTAAAAAAAACAATATATTTTGTTATTTACATGTTATATGTGCTCTTGTTTTATTTCAGTTCACAGTGCGAGAGTCTTTACTCTGTTTCATCGTCGGTGTGGGCTCCACACACAGAGCTGAGCAGAGGAGAGGAGGCTAACTGAAGTGAAGATAACGTCACGAGAGTTGACAGCAATGCATTTCTTAACTGAGTGCAATAAAATATAGGTAATATTTCATAATAATAATATTAAAAGTGTCCCAACAAGAGTTATTTATTAATGTAAAAAACAAAAGATGGATAAGAGTCTAAGGTGGGGTTTTTCCCCCAGTCTGGTACTAAAGAACCCTAGCTAAACTCTAGGAATTCTTACTTACTTAATTCTTACTTCATCCTATTTTAGCTCAGGTTAATTAGGAAATCCAAAAATCAACATCAGTTGTCAGCTTTTTTTTTTGCCTGTTACCTTGCGACCACCACTACTTTTCACATATCGCCGAGTTAAACAACTTTATGACCATTTTTGTAACTGTTCAAGCATTGAAAATGTATCCTTAACATTACTGTTTTATTTTAGTCATTAATATTAACATTGTTTAAACACTTAAGTAGGAATGATTTACAGGTTAGAATTGCAATATCTGTCATAAAAAAAACAGCATATTTTCTTTAGAGAGTAATTGACATCTAAGGTTACTGTCTAAATTTTCGACTGAGTAGAAAAATATCTGGAAATGAATCTGAGAAACAAAAAATGCCCATCAAGGGCCACTAGGGCAAAGTGGAAGGGGAGGCACTTCGCTTTTGTATATCGGCTGATATTCTTTAAACAGAATATGATAGACATACATATATATACTGATATACCTGAGTTATTACATGGCTTTGTTCGATACTCGATTCTGATTGGTCAATTACAGCATTCTAAGGTCTGTTATTTCTTTATAGCAGACCGTTGCTATGAAGAACAGGCTGTTGCTATGTATAACAGACTGTTGCTATGAAGAACACACCGTTGCCATGGACACAGGTCTGGTCAGATTCTGAAAGAGCAATAAAATCATTGTTAAATCACTAAAATCATTTTAAAATGATTGTTCTGCGTCAAATTATTGATATTTTTGGAACATAATCTTACAAGTAGGATAATGTACAGTAAGCAGGTCACTATTGCGAGATAGAACCATAAAATTAGTTTAAAATCAGTGCTTTGTGTCAGACAAATGCAAGCCGAATATCTGTTTTATTTTGGTAAGTAACCATGTAATAAGCGGGAAAGTATATAGTGAGCAGGTCGTTATTGTGAAATAAACCTGTATCATCCTGTCGGGATTTATTTCACAATAATGACCTGCTCACTGTACATTATCCCTTACACAATATCTGGCCTAGAAATAACTGGTCGGGCTCCAGATGTTAGGATGCTTTTGTGATTTAATTTTCCAAGTTAGGATAGAGCTTTGACTCAGGAACCGTTCAAGTTTTGTTTTTTGTTTTTTCTAACTAAATCATGTCCTAACTCTAATTACCATGGTTACCAAACAGGTAAGATAGGATCTGGAAGTGAGGAACTTTGTCCCCCTGGCTTTCTGACATCCTGTTAACAAACTCCTCATGGGACAAAAAAAAAAAAAAAAAAAAAAAAAATCTGCCAGAGAAAATCATGCGAGGACAAACACGCTGAGAGGAAAAAACTGAGGTGCTGAAATGACAGGCGAGGAAAGAAACGCGTGTTTCTGTCGTTGTTGAGCTGTAGCTGGATGTTGAGCAGCAGCAGCAGCAGCAGCAGCACAGTCCGGGCTGTCGCTTTAAGACAACGATAGCTTTGTGTCTGATTAATTCAATGTACGGTGACGCGTTAGTGGAGAAACCTTATTAGACTCACAGCCACACAGAGACAGAGAGGACAGATACTGCACAGACCTGCGCGCAGCTGGAGGATTGGCTTCACTTTTTAATTAAAAAAAAAAAAAAAAAAAAAAAAAAAAACACCTGAAGTTATTAATTTTAATAATAAACCGTGGGCGTTTTTGAAGATGAAGACATCTTGAGGATGGGTTGCACACATTTGGAGTAAAAGTCTGCATCATCGCGCGCCAGAGGAGCGATTTTCCACCACCAGCTGGAGTTACAACATCAAAAAGGAGGAGGACAGAATATCGGAGGCATGTCGTCGGAAAAACACGGTGAGATCTTTTAATCGTGTCCTATCTTTTAGTGTAATTGGCAGCCTAATTTAGCCACTTCTTAATCCCCGTCGAGATGCGAGAATTAGGTTATTATTGTGTGGAAATCGTCTTGTGTGATCTGCGGATCCGTATCTTTTCTCTGTCATCTGCATCTCCATCCGCTGTTTATCTGCACAGCGCTGCTTCTATAGGATGATGCACCGCTGTGTGGGTGCAGCCTGAGGGGAGAAAAAACACCACACAGGGCCTCTTATTATATCAATTCAGAGTTTAAAGTCACATTATCAGACTTTATATCATTTTATTTTTATCTCGAGTCTCAATTATGTCAGAATTTTAATTATTTTATGCATAAAAACTGAAGAAATCTGTGTGATATTTTGTCTAAGAGGCTCCTTTACAGTTTTATGATGGTTTTATTGTTATTTTTTTTTATTTTCTCTTATGTCTGTCTCATTATGATCATTACGCACAGGCCTACGTACATGTCTCCTGACTATAGACATCAGTGTGGGTGTCCTCTGCGCGTCCACAGCTCCACTTGTGCGCGTGTTTAACAGCCTTAATTAATAATCCTCAACGTCTGGTGGTGCACTAAAAAAAGACATTTTTGTCTCGCCTTTGTGGTGGTCTCTTCCGGTCTTTTGTTCAGTGCAGCTTGTCTGCAGCTTTACAGTAAAAAAATATACAGAATAAAGATCATAATGAAAAGCATAAAGTTGCCTGTGATACTGTAAAGGGCAGACTGACTGTACAGGAGACTGCAGACTGCAGTTTGGGCTGTAAAACGTGACTGTTGTCCTGGATGTTCATCCACTCTGAGGGGCCAATAAATCCAGAGATCAACTATAGATGCCAATTTAATTATAACGATAATAATGATAATACTAATAATAACAATAACGATTGTTATTATTATTGTGTATTTGTATAGCATCTGTCACACAAGCTCAGGTTGCAGCTCAGATTTCTTTGCAACAAAGAAATTACATTCAAGTGTTTCAGATAAAATAAAAATACCATAATTAATATAAATTACAATAGGGAATAAAAATCCATTTGATGATAATAATAAAATAAACATATGATTATCATATATATTATGTATTACCATGCATGTGATTTATACACACACATATATACACACTACTGATTGTATTTTTAATATGTATACTGTATTCTGTGCAATTATGCTTTATATATATCTTTATGTCACTGTATACTATATATGCCTCCTTATTTTATATATGTTTGCGCAGCACAGTTAGTCAAAATATTAACCAAATTGTAATATGGCCAAGTACAATATTCAAATCACAGAAGCTGCATTTTTTGGATAAAAGAAAAATGTGTGACAAAACAGCATTATAATGATGTATTGTAGTGCTGCAGAGATGCCCGTGCCTACAAATCTTGTTCTCCAGATGTAATAAAACATGTTTGTTTGGTACAGACCCCAATAAATGTCACATCATCATGATTTTAATGTTTTTTTCTGTGTTTAGTGTCCATTCATCATGTGCCATTATATTAAGTTATATTAAACAATCCTGTGAATGTCCTGTTTGTGTCTTGTGCAAAACAATTTTCCGTGCATTTATCCATTTTTACAAGAAAATATTTTTATCCCTTTTTATCCTCATTTTTATTCCTCTGTTTTCTTATAATGACTCAGTCCATGTGTCGACATGGAAGACAGGAATTGAATGGCATAATTAATAGAAAATAAGGAACTCCACTTGATAATAATAGTAAAATGAGGATGACATGATGAATACATACATAGACTGCAAGACATGAGGTGCAAAATAAAACCAACTTAATCATAAGAAGAACAAAAAAGTTCAAAATAGTTTGCACAGACTGCATAAAATCAAGTAAAATACAACATTTTAAGAGAAATGCAGCAGTGCAAAACAAAGTGCAAAAGAGACCTTGAGCCCTTCAGCCAGAACATTGTTTACCATTTGAAATAATTATCAGGATATAATACTTTGGAAATACAATGACTGGGAATAATTTTTGTCGATGTAAACCCAGCAGAGCTCAGTATGTGACTAAGTAATATTTTTTAAATATTATTTCAAAATCATAGTGGGATAAAAAAAAAACAAACATTAAAAGCATTAAGTCTAAGTATCTCCTAAAGGACCCTTGTATGTAGTCACTAAATACAGGCACTATCATGTTAACACTTGAAATGCTCTGCCAGGAACAGATAGCACAAATATTATCTCTACTCGTTACTTATGATCAACGAAATGTCTCTAATCCTAATCTTCATTATGTAATTGTTACTAATAACTAGGGGACTAATAATTATGATGCAGGTCCTCCTCTTCACAGCTGGAAAGACTGTTGACACAGTGGCCCTCTGAGGCAAATTTGGCCTGCGCAGAATGAATAAAATCGACTTGACTTGTCAAACACGTGCAGGGGAGGAAGAATCAAATGATTCTGAAAATTATGAGAATATCAAACAGGTGAAGTTAGCAACTGTGCAGAGGTTAAAAGATCAGTTCCTGCAGCTGAAGTGGCACCATGAGCACCAGAGTATGTCATCATGTGATCTACGTTGTTGAATTTAAAGAGGTATGAAAAGTATCTACTCTGTGAAATTAAAGGTCCGTCATCGGTCCATCTCAAATGAGCCCCAAAGCAGTGTTTCTAGATGTTGTTGACATACGGCTTTTGGTTTGCATGGTAGAGTCTTAACTTACATTTGTAGATGCAGCGACAAACTGTGTTTACTGACGACGGCTTTTCAAAGTGTTCCCGAGCCCATGTAGTCTCTTTTAAACAATTATGTGGGTTTTTAATGGAATTTTTAATGCAGTACCTTCCGAGGGGTCAAAGGTCATGGACATTCCATGTTGGGTTTCAGCCTTGCCCCTTTTATGCAGAGATTTCTCCCGATTCTCTGAATCTTTTGATGATATTATTGATCGTAGATGGTCAAATGCCTAAATTCCTGCAGTCTGCATTGAGAAAGTATTACTAAACTATTTGTGAACTTGATCCCATTCATGATTGTGAACGACTGAGCCTTTCGAGTTCGGCCCTTTATATCATGATAATATCACCTGTTACCAATTAACCTGTTTACCTGTGAAATGTAATGAAACAACTTTCACAGTCAAAACAATAAAATTTATCAGTTTGAACATTAAATGTCTTGTCTTTGTACTGAAATGAATTGAATACAAGTCGAAAAGGATTTGAAAATCATTATATTTTACACTGACATCCCAACTTTTTTGGAAATTGGAATAAATCTCTGAATTGCCTTTACTACAAACAGCCTTTAAAATAATACTCTGAGTCAAGCACTTTTAGTACACGCACTTTTACGTTCAGAATTTACCCCCAGAGGATTACGTTGCAGCCTGTTTTGCAGCTGAAGGCGGTAGCAGTCTCGCTCAATACTGAACCAGTTTCAAAAGTTGTTTTCCCCATTAGTCACTTAGACACAAAAACATGGAAAATAGTTATCCATTAGCTGTGGCAGCTATGTAAGGCACCACAGATCTACTTTAAGGCTTTTTTATTTGAATTTTGTGCCAAAGAAAATCAGCCACTCTTTATCTTCTTTCTTCTGTTTAGTCCTGGCTTGACAGTTTTTGGATTCAGCACCAACATGTATTTTTCTCTTTGCCAAGCTGCTCGTCTCATTGCATCATGACCTTTTAAAGGTGTCCCTCCCCTCGCCGTGCTCTCTCCTTTTCCCCTCTGTATGTTTCTGGTCCAGTTCCTGCTTGTGACAGACTTTGGGGTCTGTTATGTAAAGCCGGTCCCCGAGCACAAGTCGTCATCCCTCATCACTCACACTGCTCCGCTCTCTGACTGCCTCCTGCTCGCTTCTTCTTCTGTCCTATCAAACCCTTCCTCCTCCATCCTCACCTCCATCTATCTCCATCTCTCCTCCTCATGTCGCTGTCAAAGTGGATTACTGTACCCTCGGCCGGCTCCAGACTGTGAAAACACGACACCCTATCAGTCATTTTCAATGTTAAGCAAACACAAAGGGAGCAGAGGTGTGAGCATGAAATGTTCAGACGTCCAAAAGCAGACAGACAGACCATCAGACAAAATGCCACATTTTCTAATTGCTAATAAAGAGCATTTTTCAAAGGAGGAGAGGAAAAAGGTTTTTCTCCTTTAGAGGTCAAAATGTCAATCACTGCCTTCATTAGCACAAAGACAAAGGTTTTCTTTCTGTGTGGAGGCGTTCAGAGCTGTGGTCTGTGTAATTGTTTCCCCCTCCTTAAAGGGACAGTTAGGATTTTTGAAGTGGGGTTTTATGAGGCTGAGCAATGTACTGCTGTAGACGCGGTCTGCAACAAAATATATTTTAGCCACCTAAAAAAATAAGTTTATCAAGTGTACGCAAGCGCAGGGCAATACATCCACATTACTTATGGTTATATCTTGTGAAAACACCAATAGTTATATCAAGGTAGATGTGTTTGGTCAAAAATGTTGTGATACTTGATTTTGTCCATATCGCCCAGCCTAGTTTACACTGTATTTAGAATATTATCACTGCTTTACCTTGTCATCTTGGAAACCAGATTTTTTCTCCCGCCTCAATCCCATACTTGTGCTTAAAAAATTGTTTTTTACTTTGGAGTTGAGAGCAAAAGTCACTCAACACTGTGATTCTGCTTTAAGCCAAATTTCAGCCTGAAAAATAGCAACTAAACTGAACTGAGGTCTTGAATGAGCACTTAGATATTTTCTCTTTTATAGCATTTGGATACTATTGAATGTCAGAATTGTATTGTTTTATACATGTTATTGAAAAACTATTGAGGTATCGATATTTTTGACAACCTAAGTTGCTACAGTTATCTATCAGTCAGCTCAGTGTTTCAACAGGTAACATTTATCCATTTTACACAACACAGCATTTCAGTAACTCTTATTACACGCTCATCGAGCCACATTATGGCTGACTAACATAACTTCACTATCCTTTATAGATAGAGTGATGTTTGGCTTTTATAATCGTGATTTCCTGTCAGGTGGACTTTTTTTGAGGTGGCTAAAATCCATTTTTGCTGCTGAGCCTGTCCACAGCCGGCCATTGCTTAACTTCCTACACTTGTACTCCTGCTGCTTCTCCAAACTGGGAGCTTGCTGACCCCCATCTACTAGATAATGCACTGACTATGGATCAGTGTCTCATACAATCCCACCCAAAATCTGAACTATCCCTTTAACAGTGAGCTAAAACATTTTACATTCAACATGTGCACAAATGTGCTGTAACAGAGCATGAGTTAGATAACAAGTCCTCAGTTTTACACGTGTTTCTTTTATTGTTCTTCCTCTGCTTTTTCTATTTGTGACTCCTCTCCTACCTGCTTTTTTCCCTTATCTTTCCTCCCTCTTCTTCTTCTTCTTCTTTTTCTTCGTCTTCATCGCTCAGGTCTCGATGACTCTGCTCGTCAGACCATGCAGCCTCCTCCATACCTCCCCGGCCCTCAGGACCCTAACGTGCCCCAACACCCCAACATGCAGCCTGCGCCGGGCACCCAACCCAACTACCCTCCTCCGCCTCCTCCCCCGGGCTCAGAGGGGTATCTCCAAGAAACCCAGTTCCACTGCCCTCCGCTAGGACCCCAGGGGGCCCCGCAGGGCTACACGGTCCAGACCCAGGGCCCCGGAGGCACCATGCCTCACCCCCCTGTAGGATACCTGCACCCGGGCTACCCGCTTCAGCTGCAGCCCTGCACCGCTTACGTACCTGTCTACCCCATGGCGTCGGTGAGTCAGAGACAAATGCTTTTTAAAGATTTCACAGCTCTGACATCAGGCTGCTGCAGAATTACACTAGACTCTGTTCAAAGTTAAATATACTCTGCATTTGTCTCCACCTCTCATATCACTAACCTTTACAGATTTGATGCATGAACATTTATTTTGAACACTTTATTTTTGCTATAATTTACAACTACATTTCTTGGAAAGAACCATGTAATGAGGTAGCAATTAAAGGGAAAATACAGGCAGTGATCTTTTATCTCAGTTGGTTGTGTTGAGTTGATAATGAGTGTGTATTTCCGGAGAAATTTGCTTCAAAGAAGAGCTACACTGAAACACAAGTAGATTAATTTATCACTAATTTGCTAGGATTGTCGCACCCGCTGTGCCATTAATTAACTTGACATGTATTTACCAATCAAGCAATGTCTCCAGTTTTCCTATAATTTGTCCAAAAACTACAGGCCTGTGAAATAAAATGATTGCAAGAGTTTGTAGCGATGTTTGTAATGGCTGACTTGGTTAATGTGATTTTCACTTCTTTTTTGGTTATATTGGGTTATTTTTGACTGTTTTTTTAATATATTTGAATTTACTTATTACTTACTTATACCGCATGTCATTGCATTTTTAGCTAATTTCCATTGCTGTCCCTCTGCTTTTATAAAAAGTACATTTACATTCTGTTAAAATTGTCTGATCACCAGGCTTTTTGATTAGTCAGAAAAGGCTGGTAACAGGAGATTGACAAGGCTACCTTTATTTTATTTGACACATTTTACACACAAAGTAATTCAAAGTGATGTACATGAGACATCAAGATTAAAACAATAAAACCTCAGACAGTAGCACACCTTCTTTTGGATTGCAACTCTCCAGAAATATTCCTATACTGCACATTCCCTGAAGAGTTCTTTGCACGTTTGTGCACAAAACTGTACAGTAATTTAAATACCATTTTGTGCATTTTTTTTTTTTCTTTTTACAATATTCTCGTATATATTATTTTGAATTTTTTGTTTTCTGCTTATGGTTCTGCAGTACTTTCTTTTATCTTTCTTAATATTTTTCTACTCAATATGTTTATTGTTATGCACCAAAACACTAAGACAAATATGTTTGTATGTGTAAATCTACCTGGAAATAAACCTGATCCTGATTCTAATCTGAAATAAATGACATTTGCTTAGATTGGTACGTAAAATAGCATCATTCATTTTGAAACTGTTAGTAAGTAGAGTTAATGTTCTTGAGATCAGGTGACCTTATGAGAGATCGCCTAATAAATCTGAGAGGGTCACAAGATGATTAACAATTTAGGAAAGAAGAAAAAAACGCCTGTACTGCACAAGAGTATCATTTTTTAATCTTATTTCCTAAAAATTTTTTAAATTGTGAAACATTGGAGTGTTTTACCTCTACACAACTATAACTATCATAAATTAAACATGTTCATGTAGGGATGTGCTTGATTACTTGACTAGTTGATTAAAAGGTTGATGCCCTTGCTAGTCAGTGCTAGAAATGTTAGTTAGTTAAACTAATTATTCATATTTCATAAATGTACAGTGCCGGTTAACTGTTGCATGTTAGATATTAAGCTTAACAATTCATCCCATACCCTGAGGTAAACTGACAGTGGTGAAATTAGGCCCCGAAAATGTGATTGTGAGTCATGGAACAACTCAAAGTGCGACTGCTTTTGTTCTCCAAGTCTCACAACCAAGTGCACTGAATTGTAAACCAGAGCTGAGGTCTAATCTTCTCCGCCTCATTGGTCTCTTTTAATAAAATAAATATTAAGAATCACTGGCAGTGTATGATTTATCTTCCTGTGCTTACATTCATGTGTGCAGGATTACAGAAATGAGAGCTGAATGCAAGGAATATTTTATCAAGAGCAAAATCTGCACTGTAGCAGGCTCGTCTTGCAGGCCAGCCACACAAATTAATCATAGTTTGGTTTTTTTTTCAGTTCCTGCAACGCTACTCATACCGCTGAGACATGCACGACTCTTTAATACGTGCAGATGTAATGCTGTCCTCCTCTTTCACCGTGTCACCTTGTTTCTGTGTCTTTTGAGTGGAAAGTGCCTTGTAAGCTGCTCTACGACAGCTCTGCTCTTTTATAAACCACTAGTACTCACTCTCTCCGTCTTCTTCTTCTTCTCTCCCTCTGCTCAGGGTCAGCCCTACATGCCGGCCGCGGGAGGACACCCAGCGATCCCACCGGGCCAGATTCATCCCATGCAAATGCCACCCAGCATCACCCTAATGGACCGTCGGCCGCCTCACGACTACCTGCCCATCGCCGTGCTCACCACCGTCTGCTGCTTCTGGCCGACAGGCATCATTGCGATCATCAAAGCAGTGCAGGTTAATGACACGTCTTTTGATCTTTGAGTTTTATTAACATAACGCCGCCTTCACCAGAGACTTTGGAATGTAAATGCACCCTAAAGTCATTTTTACATCATTTCATGTTCAGAAATGTACTTGCTTTTAGAATGACTCAAAGTATTCAGAAAATTATGATACATAAATCACACTAAGATTAGTCATAAGTGGGGGTAATGGTTTTCAGCCACACTGGCAGCATGGAGCTAGGAATGCTAATGTTGTTTGGTCCACCCTTTTGGTCCAGACTATCCAGAATATCTCTACAACTGTGGGAGTTGCCATGAAATTTCGTTCAGACATTCAGAATCTCCACAGGATGAATCCCCTGACTTTTCCTCTGGTGTTGCAATGAGGTGGTCCTTTGTGTTTTTGAATGAACCATCATGACGACTTTAGTATGAACTGCCGTCGTAGATACCAGATGTGCCAGATGTGCTTGGGGTCCTGCGTTTATAGATGACTGGCACATTATGATTGGCTATATGTTGAAAAGGAGCTGTAGATATTTTCTCCTTTTATTCTCTCGTCGTTTACAAAGTAAAGAGGACATGTTTACATGGATGGTTTCCTCAACAAAATTCATATCATGAGTAAAAAACAGTTTTTCTGCTCAAAATTAGCTTGAAAGTTGATCCGGCTGAATTTTCTGGTCCCTCTGTAACCGTAAGAAATAGGCACGACTCCGACTCATGTATGTTGACACTCTTAGAAATAAAAACGCCAACTAGAAGCATAAAGGGTCCTTTAGTTTGGCCCTATAGGAGAACCCATATTGGTTTCCTTGTAAAACATTTTATAAAGGTTCAACTTGGAACCCATTCGGAGAGTTCTATCCAGATCCCTACATAAAGGGTTATATCTAGAACCATCTGTGAAAGGTTTCACCCAGAACCCCCTACAAGAGGTTCTATAGAGAACCATTCTATGGTGTTATGGTCCCACCAAGAACCCTTTCTGTAGGTTCTATGAAAAACCTTTTCACCTCCCTCGGTGCTAACAAGAGCTCTTTTATATTCCAAGGGTTTTATCTAGAACCCACTGAGAGGGTTCTACCAAGAACCCTTTTATATTATGATACAAAGAACTATAAAGGGTTCCTTGGCTTGGCCTCATAAGAGAACCTTTTTTGGTTTCTGGCAGAACATTTTATGAAGGTTGAATGTAGAATCCTTCGAGAGGGTTCTTCCTAGAACCCAAAATAAAGGTTATACCTATAATCATCTGTGAAATGTTTCAACCAGAATCCCCTATGAGAGGTTCTACAGATAACCATTTTATATCACTATGGTTTCATTTAGAACCCACCCAGGGGGCTCTACCAAGAACTCTTTTTATTATGATGCAAAGCACCCGTGACAAACTGGTTCTTTGGAGGAAAAGGGTTCTTAATGGAATAGTTAGAACCCTTGATGAAACCTTTATTCACAGAAGGGTTCTTCAGAAGTAAATAGTTGTGGGTAGCCCTTCAGGAAGAACCCTTTTGGAACCCTTCTTTCTAAGAGTGTAGTTAAAACACTTGTAAAATAAGAATAAAATGATCAACAGCAGAAGGAAACTGCTGCAGAAACCCTAAAGAACACACAGAACGATGTCATCTATACGTCTGCATTTAAAGGCACAGTCTGCTCTTTTAGGTTAACATACAGGTTAAATTGAGCGTGACGTTAGAAATGTAAAGCCTCAGTCTGGTGGCTCTCAGACCCCATGATGCCTGTTGTTCGCCTCCGTGACGGCAGTCTGTGCTGACCAACATGCACACAACAGGCCGCATTACGTAACGGCACCATTGTCGGTGCAACGGGATAGAATGGATTTTTTCCTCTGGGGCCGCTCAGCTGGCTTTGACTTGAGTTGAGCTGACAAGGCATGGACCCACCGGTCTGAGCTGTATATGTCGTTATGGTGTGTTAATGCTGTGTGTTGTGTGAGTGGCCTCTTTCTGCACATTCAGGCCGTGCTGCAGTGAAATCGATCCATTCATGGTGTTTTAGACTCTCTCCTGCTCCCACTCGTGCATCTTCTCCTTACATAACATTTATTCTAATTTCTCCTCCTCTCCCACAACCCACCCCCCCTCCTCCCTCCTGCATCACTTAGGTGCGTACGGCGATAGCCAGAGGGGACATGGTGACGGCGGAAATAGCCTCCCGCGAGGCACGCAACTTCTCCTTCATCAGCCTGGCTGTTGGCATCGCCTCCATTGTGCTGTGCACCATCCTCACCGTGGTAGTCATCATCGCCTCGCAGCACCACGACGACGACTGGGAGCCGTAAACTCCACGCAGCGTCAGACAGATGGGAAATCATGGCATATATTAGCTAGCTAACTACTCTCAATCGTTCGGAGGAAAATAGGAGCACTGAACATGCACACAAACTGCTACTGCATCAAACACACACACACATACACACCGACGACCAAAAACAACCAATCACAGCTGATGTTCAAACGCCAAATACAAGCAGCTGTCAAATGAGGTCCAGTATTGCTGTTAGCACAGCGGCCGCTTAATATTTACACTCAGATATGAGCTGCAAGAGAGATACAAAGCTCCTTGCATTAACAATTCATTTGACGCTGATTAATTCATACAGATAGATGAGAGGGGAGGTCACTGTGTGTTTCAGTTTTACATATTCCAACAAGAGAATCTACTAAATGAGTTATTTTTAGGATAGTTAAATGCATATTTTAGTCTGACAAGTACAAGAATTCATGTGTTTTCTTCTGTAAAAACAAAAAAACAGTGCCATGTTGAAACAGTGTTGATTTACAGAGTAGTATTATTGCTGATACACTTGGATGAGAGACTGTCAAACTGATTTAAAGTGTTCGAGGGGGTGATCAATACACATTTAACACACCAAATGGAGACTGGACTGACTGGCAGAGTGTAACCAAACACAGAGTATTTATTTGAGATTCGTATGTCACGTGGACATTTTAGCTGGATGAGATGATACATAATTTATTTGTTAATTTATTTAAAATCTGTTATTTATTAATTTATTCAATATCTACCCATGCATTGACTGTGTCTGCTATAATTTACAGTATATCACTAGTTTAATGCAGCTATCTGACTCTTTGAAATTGGTTTAAATTTGATATCTGATGATGATTTTTGCACTTTGTAGTGACCAGATGAGATGGCGCAGCTGCTTACATTCATAATTCTTATAGTGCATGATGAATATAAATTTAAGCTAGTGCAAAAATAGCTTGTCTCCCAGCTATTGGTGGGAATATTTCCTAAAATATTTAGAAGTGTGTGGTACAGTATTTTTTCAAACTGTCAAACAATATAAGACAAGGAGACAATTTAGATGATAAGTATTTGAATCTTATTGTTTTCGCGAGTATTTTAGAAGTGTTTTGGCCTATTTTGTGTTGCACATCTCTTAGCTATTTAATCAGTCAGACACTGTATATGAAACTTTAGAGCAACGTTAGACTTACGAGGCAACATAACCCTGCATGTCATCCTCAGTTTGTTTCCATTTGTCTTAAATATTGCGGCTAGATTAAGACGTGCGGCTGTGAGCTCCTGTAACGTTGTTTCACCGTTGTAACACGATGAGTCAGGGTTCACCCAACATGGTTTCCATAATGTAGCGTAGCTCTGAGCAGCAGGTGAGCTGTGACGGTATTACAGTATGAAGAACTATTATGTGACGTTGCGGGCGAACTGAAAATGAATGTTTCCAATAGGAGAGAGAGGGAAAATATTAATGCCTATAGTGTATTGTAGCACTTTCCGCTCTATGAAATCTTTCCTCTGCTCCCCTTTCTCTCCTTTTTGTCTTTCTCCTGTCCACATGAGTTATTGGACCTATTAATATATCCCCTCTGCTACTCCCTTTCCTCTGTTGGTCCCTATGATGATGATATTTTTAAAAGAATTATTCAGAGAGATATTAAAAATTATTAAAATTGTGTTTGTTGACAATGAACATGAATAGAGACTGTATAAATACAGTTTATTCTGTAATAATAAATTATTATTATTATTATTATTATTATTATTATTATTATTATTATTATTATTTTATCACTAATGTATAATATTGAGTACATTGAACACATCCAGGCCTGTATCTATCAAACTTAATCAAAATGGTAACTTCACATGTAGAGCAGGAATAGCAGATCAGAAATTTTGTTAGTTTAGTTGCGTAAAATCTGTACTGTCTCCAGTGACAATGACCATGTGAAATTAGCAACAATATAAGACATGTATGGTATATAAATATAAATAGGGAAAACAACAATAAATAATTGGTTGAAATTGTAACAAAAAGAAAATCAAACCTGAGCAAGGAAGAAAAAAAATGTGTTTGGAGAAAACAGCTTAAAGAAAGATTTCAACTTATAATAGGCAAATATGCTAATAAGCCATCTAAATTTTAATATATAGCTTTTATATTCAAAGTAATGGTTCAACATTTTGGGAAACACTTTTTTTATGAGAATTAGATAAAAAGATCAACGTCTCATGTCTCGATATTAAGCTAGGAGATATTAGCTTAGCTTAGCTTAACACTACTGGAATCAGTAGGTAGCAGCCTGCCTCAGTTCACAAGTAACGAATCCCACCTCTAGGCACCTCTAAATTGTCGTTTGTACACTTTGTTCTTTGTATATATATAAAAAAAGGTATAAATAATGTGTTAATTAGTGCAGTTTAGATGTGCCAGCAGGTGGATTTTGTTAGCTTTTGGCTAAACTAGCCGTTTCCCCCTAGTACTAAGCTAAGATAACCAGATTAGACATCGCCTGTTTTTTCATGTGATGCTCGCAGTTAAATTAGACAATAAATATGATCTATTGATAATCAAATCGACATCATACCACCAACACGTCACCTTTCACCACAGTTTCAGTGTCTATATCTGTTGATTACAGACATTAAAGAATCGGGTATAGGGCAATATTGTTCCTGATTTCTTGATTATATTGATGCCAAACTGACAATTAAACTGTCGACATATGTCACCTTTTAATCTCGTGTTTCTAGATTTATATGTTTTTTTGCGGACTCATAATGATTGTTTTTTTTTTTTTTACTGCTAATAGTGTGTATATATATTTCAACATTTTGTCACCACTACAGACACACTAGATAACTGCTAAAGTATGATAAGGTTGTCTGACTTTAACTGTGGTTAGTTACTATTAGTTTGATCAATGGTTTACAGTTTAAGATCTGTGTTTATTTATTACTGACTGTGGCTAATCAGGCTAATTATCAGCTAATTTTGTCTCTGTATGATGCGATTATCACTTATTGTGATCACACCATTACAGTTTTGGTCGCGCTTTTGGCCACAATGCCCCAATAAATTTATATTTATCAGCCCTAAAAATAGCTTAATTCCAAGCCTGAGCTTCGATATGAAAATACAGTATTAGAGTGGTACTGATCTTCTCATTTAGCTCTCAGCAAGAAAGTGTAAATTAGCATATTTCTCACAATGTCAAACCATTTATTGACGTCGGTGAGTAAAAGTAAAGGATCTTTACTTTGAAAAAGCCCTAAATTTGACTTTTAGGTGTTTGATAAATACAGGCCCTGTCCTTATATGACTGACACAGTGATATTTCAGTGTTACGAGAGTAAATGAAACACAGTGCTGTTTAGTATAATTATTGTACAGAAGGCTCTGGCAGTGAGTGTGTGTCTACTGAATAGAGTCACTCCTAGCATATCTAGTGTATACAGAGTTAATAGGCTGCATCTCCCTGTGTGCTTTCTGATAGGACTCTTCTGTTCTCAGCGACATGAATCGTAGCTGTTTACTACACAGCTGGGAGGAGATGTGTTCCTCATTTTCTTTTCTTTTCTTCTGTTTTTGTTTCGTTTCTGAGCTTGTAAATGCGACGGGTTGCTTGTTCAAAGAGCCAAAAATTACCTGTGTACATGTGGTTTCTCTTGGGGTTTATTACTATAATTCTGTTCATGGCTGTGTTGCACATGCATTGGTTGTTTTCTGACTTCAGTTGTTTGAGTAATGAATAAAAGAACAATTTTGGGTTGTGAACGAGAACGTTGGCGAAGGTGGCGTCTCTTTCTTTGGGTGTGTTTTCACCTCTCAGTCTCTCTCCATCCTCTCAGTCTCTCTGTGGCCTTTCCTCTCTCCCCTCATCACTAAGGTGCTATTTATAGTTGCCCTGGTTTTCTCCCTCTCTGTCTCTCTTTTTCCTCTCTCTGTCAGAACATGAACTACAGTATCTCCCACTATCACAATCTTGTGTTTAATCACATGAGGTCTTGCAGGTTTGGCTTTTATATAACGGTGGCAATCTGTACCACATAAAAATGATAACGCCTTCCTGTCCAGGCAGCAGCTTATAATGTAGAAACCCAAACTTCAGCATACTACAGCATAAAATCCTGACACTTTTGTGGGCTGGTGCCCAAAGGACGTATAGTGACTGTCCGACTTTCCTTGACTCCTGAACATGTCTTGAGAACTATTGGACTGATTGCCATGAAATTTGATACACAAATTCACGGTCCTCTCAGAACTAATTGGCATCCCTGCAGCCTCAGGTGTGCATTGGGTTTAGTGGTAATTAGCAAATGTTAGCATGCGAAGATGCTAAATTAAGTTAGTGAACATGGTAAACACATAGTTGTATTATAAGGACGTGCTCAATACATCCAAGAGTAAACATCATACCTTCTAAAAACATCAGCACGTTAACATTGTCGTTGTGAGCATGCTAGCTTGCTGATGTTATAATTTAGCACAAAGCACCGCTGTTCCCTGGATGCATTAAGCGAAATGTGGATATGGTATGATATGATATGATATATGATACCTACCTGAAAGTATTATTTTCTCTGATTTAGACATCTGGACCTGCACCTGTACTGGTTCCTGTAGGCTATATTTACCTTTTAAATTATGTTGAACAGCGCAAATTTTCCAGGTGATTTCTTTGCTGTTTGTTGTATTGATGTGTGAGTGTTTTTTTAGTGATTTACAAATGATTAGAGAGGCTGCGTTCAGAAGAAAGCAGAAAGAAGACTACCTGGAGGAACGAGACACATCCTATAACCGCTGTGCCTGCGGCTGTAATTGCAGTCTGTGCATCACTACCGCTTTGCCTTACTTCCGTTTTTTCCCTGTGACCATTCAGTATTTTAGCAAAAGATTCCCCTGCAGCCCAAAGAGCATTTTCCCCATATGCCACAATTATAAAAGTAAAACTGTTGAGAAGACACCTTGAACTGCAAACAAGCTCAATTATCACTTTCTATTATGAATTTTGATCAATGGAGGTTTGTAAAACTTTCTTTGAGCAGAGACGAGCTATTTTAAAAAATCTGTGACGTCACCATGGAAGTAAACCTGGAAACTAGAAGCTTTTTTGATATATGAGCCAACTGAGCAGTTTTTATTGGACTGAATAGGTGCCATCTTTGGATCCAGTAGTTAATTTTTTCAATCTTTTTTTTCCCAGGATGGCAGAGGCAGCCTACCTCTGCCTCTTTAAATAATACATGTGAGAAGGTGAGGTATGGACCCAAACAGGCCAGAGGAGAAGTGGTTTGAGGGAGGAACTGAAGGTGGGAGTAGAGCCAGCCTGTGTGTGCAGGATCACAGATGGCCATTTAGCCTCCTGAGGAGACCCAGCATCTCAGAGATCATTTAACTTGGCCTCACGCTGCACGCCGCTCTCCTCCATCACACAGTCCCAGCTTCCCCTGGGTGGGCCACGCTGGCTGTCTCGCTGTGTGTGTTTGTGTCATCCTGCAGCTCTCTCGCTGGGCTGTCATCTCAGACGCAGCATCAGGACTGACGGTTAATGGCTGGTAATATGTAATAATGCTGGGAAATAAACCCAGCCTCCCGCTAACACAAAGGCACAGATAACTAATCCACCTACACGCATAAAACCAAATGTGTGAGAACAAAAAGACAAACACAGCTTTGTGCTGCTGCCGCCGCCGCTGCTGACATTTCAGATAATAAAGACACAAACTAAAGCCAGTGGTTCGTGTTAACCCTCTTTCAGCATCATTACACACGTGAATCTCTTTCTCTCCCTTCATGCTTCCACTGCTTTTGTCCACACATCACTTGTCAATCCTCCAAGCAGCGATGGAAGATGAGTTCGGATCCTTCACTAAAAGTACCAATACAACAATGTGAAAATAGTCCAGTCAAAGTAAAATTCCTGCATTCAAACTTCAGTGGTGGACAGTAACTAAATACATTCATTCAAATACTTAACTTAAGTACAGTCTTGAGGTCGTGGTACTTAAGATGAGCATTTTTAATTTATGTTACTTCATACTTTTCAGAGGAAAATATGTTTTATCTCCATTATGCCTGTCAGACATATATTGTTACTAGTTAGATTTTACATACAAAACATGATCAGTTTATGAAATCAGATGCACTGTTAAAGATTTAACTCTCCAAAGATATATAAAGTAGCCTGTAATACTGCAGTAACTTCACATCCAGCAACTGCAACATGAAAATGCAACATTAACACATCTGTTATATGTATAAACCCCATCTTAATCTGCTGTATAAGGAGCACTTTCACTTTTGAGACTTTGTGACATTTTAAATTCAGGGCTTTTAAAAGGTTAAAAGTTCAGCCTTGTTGTCACATATACAATCATACATGGTACAATAATACAGTGAGATTTATTCTCTGCATTTATCCCACCCTGGTATCAGGAGTAGGGGGAGAACAGTTCAAGTTTCAAGCCCAGTCAGGCGTACTGACTGGAAAATTGACCAAATAAATAATGAAATATGTGTTTTTGATGGTGCAGGAAGCTGGAGCGCCCAGGGGAAACCCGTGCAAGCATCAGGGGAACATGCAAACTCTGCACAGAAACCCACAACTTTCTTGCTGTCCTCACCACTGCTCCAACTGTGCCCCCTTTACTTACAACAGAGAGTTTTTTCATTGGGGTATTTCTATTTTTACTGTAATAAAAGAAAGTATCAAAAGTAAAAGTACTTGTTACAATTAATGTTTTTGTTTAATGAATAACCAATTAATTGTTTAGTCTATTTAATGTTATAAAATTGTGAAAAATCGTCACCGCAATGCCCCTGAGTCCAGAGTGACATCTTCAAAATTGCTTCTTTTGTCCAAAACCAAAAGACTTTTTCATAAAAAAAACAAAGAAAAGCAGTAAATCCTTAAATTTAAGAAGCTGGAACCAGCAAATGTTTGACATTTTTGCTTGAAAATGACTGAAATGATTAACTGATTGTCAAATAGTTGCCTGGTAATTTTTTTGATCACCTAATAGATCCATTTACTAATTGTTACAAGTCTTATCTATATATGAGAAGAAGCTCTGACTAGACAGCGTTTTTTTTGTAAAATGTCACAAGCAAAAAGGTTGGGCGGCACTAGTTTTATCTTTAACAAGTTAAAACTATAATATTTCCCTCTGAAATGCAGTGTAGTAGAAGTATAATGTGGTATAAAATGAAAAATACTCATGTCAAGTACAAGTACCTCAATTGTAGAGAACTTAAAATTTCTTCTTTCCACTGCAGCCTTCAGTTCAACCGTAAAGACAAATACTGTAGAATTTAATGCAAATAAAATCAGAATAATCAGTATTTATTATTTGTGCAAATAATTTAAACAGCAATAACTAAGAGTGTGATTGTCATGTGTAAACAAGTACAAATATTGTTTAACAGCAGCTGGAATAGACCTCAGTGTGTTCTCAGCGTGACATTTGGCAGAGTGCAGAGACCAAACGGACGAGAGTCCAGGTGGGGCAAACACAGAGCTGGTGTTGAAACAGCAGTAGAGGTACAGTAGCCTGCAGGCTGCAGAAACAGCCTTTAAAAAAAACAGAGAAATTAAGAGTATGAAGCACCAAACAAGTCCTCCATTTGATCAAAATGTCTGTGAACATGTAAACTAAGCCGTGCTTGCTTGTACATGTTAGTTTGTCTGTTCAAGAGACGGCGCGCAAAGCAAAAGTCTTTTAGTCCACCAGTTCCTCGTCTACAGCTCCTCGATTTGACAGCTCTGTTATCGAAGGATCTTCTTTTTGATGTACTGGCAGAGGCAGAAAGGGGCGGTGGTGCAGTGATTCCTCCGGGGACGTAGGCGGTGGTGTGACGGTCCTGACAGCCTCTCAGACACCAGCAGCTTCACATAAGCTGCACTGTAAGTCATCAGAAGCTGGTAGGCTTTATCCTGCAAAACAAGAAACATGTATAGTTAAAATCTGCTTTCACCCTGAAAAGGAAGAGCCAAATGTGTACACTGCATCTGTATGGAGAATAATACAGTAAAGTGCAGCAAAACTACTTAGATTTAATTAAACATGAGCAATTAAACATGAGTTGTTGCTTTTCCTCTCATAGACACCTGCATTTGTTTGCATCCCAAGATGACACCTTTTTTATGAACTTATTTAATTATAATATTGTACACTCTTGGGAATGGATTAATATTTAATTTGAATGAGAACAAGGAAATCTGTCCACCTCCAAGATGAGGGTTCCTCATCGCTGACTGCAGCTGTACGACAAAAGTCTTTAGATTTTGTCCCAATGTTCTGTTCTAAACCATAAAAATATTTTTTGGTGCAGTTTAAATGAACTGCACTTCTGATGTATCGATAAAAAAAAAAACTGCTGACACTGCTGATAAATCTGTCAGGCTTGATTATAAATCCCCTCCATGTGTGAACAGTTTTGCTGCATTGTGTCTCTTTACCTGAGCAGGTAGCGATGCGTCAGGGACCAGGCTGTAGCTGGTGGTGACCTTGGCGTCCTCCCGCTGGCTGGATGAGGTACTGCAGCTCGTCTCCTCATTTCCCAGCAGAGGCCTCTGTTCATCTGAGCCCTGCTCCACATCTGTCCCCCCGACCTCGGGGTCGACAGCCATTACCTCGCTCACGAGGACGAGGTGGGACATTTTCTTCTTCAGTTGGTTCTGGTGGAAGGGAGACAGTGATTGGTTCCTTTTACCTTCCTCCACGCTGCAGGAATGAGAGCTATGAAATATGATGCTACCCTTCAAAGACTAAACCTCTGGTTTCCTGACGTCCAGGAATAAATATCCTCTCAACGGCAACTAGAATTATGTTTCTATCGATTCTGAGGGAGGACTAACATGGGTGCACAAGAGAAATCGATAGAGCAGCAGGAGAACAAACAGAGAGACAGATGTACTCGACTGCCTCACCTGGGTGTCGTTCGCCACAAAGCTGCGCTCCTCTAAAGTTTCAGTCAGTGCCCTCAGACAGCGAGACATGTCCCAGTACACAAAGTACAGCTGCAGAGATACACAGGCAGATGAAAACAGGAGAGTGAGTGGCTGCCAAAACAAAATCATCCACTTTGTTGTTCATTACTGATGTACTAGTTTTGTTCCAGACCTCTAAATTACCGCCCACATCTCAAATTTTGGCGAGCTTTCTTAACATTTGTTTTGATCACATAAAGTTCCTTACTCAACAACTTTACTGGAAGGATAAACCCCTTGAGAATATACACAAAATGAAGCAAAACAGCACAAACACACAGACATAAGCTCTTCTAGGCCTAGCCGCACTGACACCTACTGATTCCCCTCATTATGCCAAAATACATACAGAAAATACAAACATACTCATATAAAGTTATATATTAACATGCACCTACACAATAGAGTTAAATAATTTCCATAATTTATATATAAACATACGGTTGTGCTTTATTTTGCAGTAAACAAACATAGCATAAAAAGCCTACTTTGTATCAAAATTAGACAAAAACTACAAATATGTTTTTTATGCAACAGCATTAGACTCCTAATAGACTTTATTAGATTGTAATTTTGGACATGTTACTACAGAACTGTAGTGCAAACAAAAAGTGGAATCACTAGTGGTGGAAAGAGCTCTAAAAATCTGTACAGTGTAAGTACAAGTACTGTTACATTACTAAAATAATACTCAATTACAAGTAAAAGTGCTGGTGTTATCCAAACTCACACAGTTTTATTTAACATTCTAGTGGAGATCCCACAGTTTTAAAAGAAAGAAAATTCCTATTAATAATGGTATATTAAGTCTGAATATTTGTTATTTCCAATGTGTTTTAGACCTTTAGATATCTACTGGTTTGTAGCTGCATTGTCATTGTTGTGTCGTCATGCCTGCTGACAAGCTTGTTAGTCATCTTGTATCATTAACCACATGGTTTTGTTGAATCATTCTTCTTGTTTTATAATTCTCAGTGTCACGTTTCTCTGTATACTATATACAACTGCAGCAATATCATACATCAACAGCTGCCTTCAGAATATCCAACAATAGTACACATGCACAAATTTACTGTGCAGATAAGTTAAAAAAAACTTATGGTGCACGTGGAGTCTCGTATTCTCATAGTTTCAGTTGATTTTATAAGAATAACCTGCATGTGTCCTGTGCAGTTCTGCACCCAGTCGGCCACGGCCACCAGCAGGTGGTGCTTCACCATCCTCTCGTTCACTTGGATCAACCGAACGTCCAAGTTCACGTTGAGCTGACACACAAACACAAAAGAAACAAGTTTGATGACTCTCTTTATGTCCGCAAAGAACATTTAAAGAAATCACATGAATCCAGACTCACATGTAGGGTAACTAATATGAAGATGTCAGTACTATTGTGACTCCAGTTACCTCCTTGTTGCTGTGGTGGAGGATGAAGATGATGACAGTGGTGAGGAAGATGGAGACCAGGCTGACAGAGAGACAGAGGACCCAGTAGTCGCTGACAGTGATGTAGAGGTGGAGGGTGGAGAACACGGCACACCACACCACCACATACAGCACCTGGTGGAGGGCGAGGAGAGGTTGTGGTAAAATATTCAGCTGGCAACTCAGAGTAAAGAAACAGCTCTTCATTATGGGAAATATGCTTAGTCCTATGTGCAAGGCCCATCCATATTGAAAAGAAAATCTGGCTAAATTTGTATGATCAAATGTTGCTGAGGGATACATAAATCAAAATACTATATAGTCACATCTTAATTTAGCAAATGTTAGTAAAACATGAGCTAACTAGCTGGATAATCTATATAAATTCTTAGCTAGCACATCTCTTCGTTTTCTTTTTTGTCTTTCCCTTCTTTAAATATTTATTTTCTAAATATTCTCTATATTTGTTGTGTTCATGTTCATGCTTATATAAAGTACTTTGAATTGCCTGCACCTGAAATTGTTACAGGAATTAACTTGCCTTGATGTGTCTCACATCTGAAAGCTAATGTTAGCAAAACACTAACTGGCCAGCTAATCTACATCAATTGTTAGCTAGCTAGATAAATCTTTTGTCATTTTTTTTTTCTTAAAATTTTTCTTTTACGAATATTCTCTATTTTGTTGTGTATGTTTATGTTTACATACAGTATTTTGAATTGTCTATATGTCTGAAAGATGCTTTATCAACAAACTTCACTTGCTTACATCTGATAGCTAAAAAGATGTTGCTGAGGGACCTTCACTGCATCTGACTTATATTATTTAACCAGATAAAGCTTCAATGAGATTAAAAATCTCTTTTCAAGAATGAACTGGCTAAGACGAGATCTGATAGCTAATATTAGCAAAACGCCAGCTAACTAGCTAGCTAATCTACATCTACCTTTAGCTAGCTATTTAGCAAGCATTTTTCTAGCATTAGCTAACTCAAGATGTGACTTTATAGGCTATATGTTGCTTTTACAGGTCCCTCAGCAACATCTTTTAACCATCTTCAAAGTTTGGGTTTTCTTTTCAGGATAAATAAGCCTAGCATGTACAGGAAAGGAGAAAGCTAGCTCCAGCATCAGGTTAGCTTAGCATGGCATAAACTCTAAAGCACCCTAATTAACACATTATATATCTTTTATTTAATTTGTAAGCAACCTGTCCTGCACAGACTCCATGATAGACTCCATGATATCACTCCAACTGACCCCTCTTTAACCTTTGTGCAGAACCAGGCCAACTGTCCCCTCCTTATAACTGTATCAATGCTAAGCTAAGCTAATTACCTCCTTGGTCCAGCTCTGTAATTCAAAAGTGGTTAAAATGATAGTAGTAAGATATGTAGTTTCTGGAGCTTCACAGACAGAAGCTGTGAAGAGTTAACACAGTACACAGTAACACTGTTGCTTTGTCTGTAATATAATGTGATTATTCATGTCTCCTTTCAATCCTGGAATGTGAGCATTAATATGAGTGCTGTGTACGCAGCAAAGATCATATGAGCGGTCTTGATTTTTCACATCAAAAGATCATTTTACTGACCGTGTTGAAGTACTACCCAGCCTGCCTGAGAAAATGTCATTAGGACTGTCTTGGCTTCGGTTTAAGACTTACTATATTTAGCAGAAAGCCTGCATCTCAAACAGGGCATGGAGTTTGAAAGACATGGGTGGTTACAGCGTTTTTGTGAATCGACTCAAGCTTGGGAATAAAAGGCTGGATATCTCGGGTCTCCTGTGATTTTGACCATCTGTCTCTTGCATCTTCCCAAATTTTATGGAAGCATAACCTAATAATAATTCACTGGAGTGCTCATTCATTTGAGGCAAAACAAGCAGAGAAAACAGTATATAAAATATGAGAGAGAAATAGAAGAAAAGTGATGACAGAATTAAAACTTTACAGGAGTGGGGAGAGAGAGGATTATGGCCAGAGGAAATAATTGTTTAGAGTGGACGATCATACCGGTGCCAATATGAAATGGAAGAGAGCTGAGTTGAAAACCATGTATCTCCTGACTGAGGGGACGTCCAGAGCTGTCCGCAGCGGAGCCTCCATGTCTCTGACTGGAATCTAACAGGATAAAAAAAAATAAACAAACCAGATTAAGATAAAGATATCTGAATTTTGCAGTGTAGGTCACTTGAATGTGTGTATGTGCTGACCTCGAAGCCATCATTCTCTAGTTTGGCCCGACACAGAGACAAATCGAAACTTGGGTTCAGCGGTGAGCAGCTCGGCACAGCCAGAACACACTGACCTGAGATGGAGAGAGATGACAGGATCGTCATAATCACATAAACACTGAAACTGGTAGCTCAGTAGGTGGATCATTTGCCCATGTATTGAGTTCTTTGCAGCAGCCGTGGGTTCGACTCACATCTACAGCCCTTTGCTGCCTGTCATTTCCTCGCTCTCTCTATCATCTTCCTGTCATATTTTCATCTGCCCCATAAACCCATAAACTGAAGGCATAAAAGTTCCAGAAAATATATAAGAAAAACAAAACAACATATACACTGAAGCTAGAACTGTGACAAGAACCTGGAGTGTTTGCTAGCTGTCTAAGTTAACAAAATGTTACATTGTTTACAAACTATCTAAAAAGTCAACAAAATATTACATTGTTTGCTAGCTATACGAAAAGTTAAAAAAATGTTACACTGTTTGCTAGCAAGCTAAAAAGGTAACAAAACATTACATTGTTTGCAAGCTATCTAAAAAGTTACCAACATGTTACACTCTTTATGAGCTATCTAAAAACTGAACAAAACATTACATTGTTTGCTAGCAAGCTAAAACGTTAAAACATAACATTGTTTGCAAGCTATCTTAAAACTTAACAAAATGTTACATTGTTTGTGAGCTATCTAAAAAGTTAACAAAACGTTACATTGTTCTCTAGCTATATAAAAAGTTTACATTGTTTTTGGTGCAGCAGAATTAAATTCAATCTAGGTTTAGAGTAAAAACTAAAACTGAATATGAACTTAAATTACTTAATTTTAAGATAGTTTAAAAGTTTGGTGCAGCTTAATTTTAAGTTAAATCATGATTTAATGAAGTTTAAAAATGAATCCTTGTGGGTGCAACCAAGCCCAGGTACATAACAAATGACAAAATACATACATGTAGTACATAAGCTTCTGCATACTCAGAGATGGACCAAACAAGAGATCTAGAGCCATCATGCAATTCATCAAACACACACACACACACACACACACACCTAAAACATCACCAGCCCTGGCATTTATATTGGAAACTAATCATCAGCAGAGCCGTCATGAGTATTACAGTAAACAGTTTGTTGGCCTCAGATAAAACAATTATTCACCCTGTTAGATCTGGCAGGCCCTGCAGAGATCCACACATTACAGACATAGCGCCACTGACCCTGACACGATGGGATCTGTTCATCAGGAAATCTAAAATATCCAATAATGACAGTGGCTCACAACACTTGTCTGAAAATGTTTAGCAATTTTAAGAAATAGCAAAGAATGAAATGAACGTATAAACTGAGAACTAAAAGCAACAACGCATGTGAAATTTTGCTGTGTTGTCAAACACACTGGAAGAGAAATTAAAAACGCAGAACCACAAAATCAGGTAAGTCAAATATGAATAACCCAAAATTCCCCAAACCAAAGGTGACTCAGTCAGTGTAAACTCATTCTATCGCTCAAAGCGTGTTAAGCATTATTTAGGGAAATGTGTTGATGCCCATGATTTGATGGACTGGTGCAACCATTGTTGTATTTAAACATTTCAAGTTGTGTAAAATGATAATGACATGGAATATGTATGTGATACTGCCAGACCGTACACCAGTGTTGAACTAAAAGATCACATGCTCATCTTTGTGTGTCTGTTCACTGGCATCTAAAGCATGTGAGCGTAACGTTATGGTGACTACATGGTGATAATCCTTTTCTAATGCTCAAGTGCCAGCACACCATACAGATGGGTTGTTCTGGTCATGAGGAAATCTAAAATAGTGACACAAAATTAAAGATTTATGGGACAAAGAACAGGACAAAGGGTTATCAGCAAAATGGGGCAAAGCTGAGAGTAAATGAAGAGTTTCCGGTACAATTTACCTAATAAAAAGAAATAAAGAAGCAGGTATTACCGTTTGACCACTTGCGTCTATGGTTGGTGGCCTGAGGCTGAGCTTTAGTTCGGCTTATCTGAACATCCACCTCACTCTCCTCCGGCACATGACCAACTCCGTTCTGGTCCTCCATCATCTCAGAGGTAACCACGTCCTAAAGAAGAAACGGAGCATGAGATAACAGCATCTAGAATAACTTCCTTAACACTGATAAGAGGTAGACGGCTGCTGTCAGAAAATTTGAAAATGGGCTGGGCATGGACATTTTACCATTTCATAAGCTGTTCTGAAAAACTGGAATTTCAAAAGTTCCTTTGAGCCCTGAGGCCTTCCGCTTAAATATTCCTGGACCTTTCATTTTATGTCAGAAAAAAAGAGGATCCAGTGGTTTCATGTCTCAGCCGATATGTATCACTCAGCAATTTCGTCAGAGACATAAGAGCCACAGAAGAAAACTGTGACAGAAGTCTTGACTAAAAGCCCGTAGGTGCCAGAAATCTAAATAACTTTAAAATTAAGGAATCAGTATTGATGTGACTGTGAGTGATACAGGAGGCTGACTGACTTTTTCAGTGCTGCAGTCTAAGAATTTGGAAGAATTTGATGAGGAAACATCAAGCTAAATAAAGTAGAGTTTTTTATTAGAGGTGTAAATCACAAGTTTCATCACAATACAGTTTTATATCAATTCTTTGGACAACAATAAGATACTTGCCAACATCACAAATTTCATTTAGCACAATCATTACTTTTATGTTAATTCAGAAAAAGCAACTAAATTATGAATCAACAATTTTATGACTGAACTCTTCCAGACATTTGTGACACGGACATGCCGTGGGAATTTTAAAATAAGGGCGTATCTTAAAGATGACGGTACAGATCAATATTTTAACTTTCCATTCATAATACAGGACTGTTGAACACTGAAGCGATATATTGATCCAGATCGATGCATCATTACACCCCTAGTAATTATTATCTCTGTCTTAGACAGATGAAGGCAGTAGTTAACTAAAAGTCCTGAATAAACAGTTGAAGTGGTTATGTAAAAGTCATGGATAAACAGTTGGGTAACTAAAAGAAATTAATGTGAAATGTTTAATGACCAAACCCTAGCATCCAGTTTATAATCCATTTAAAAGACTGTGAGAGCATGATGAAGAGTTGAGCTCATCTGATGTGGAGGCACATCAGGCCAGAACCACATTTTTAACAGATAAACGGTTGAACATGTCACACTTGCAGAAGCAGTGCATTCATACCAGATGCGTGTAATCTCTTTCATGAAAGGCCTGCAGATAAAGCACAGCTGTTATCTCTGATAAACATGTTCACAGTTTATGTTATGCTACTAAAGATGGGCAAAAAGTCTCCAAACCTGCAGGAAACCAGATCACTTCTGCTTTCAGCAGGGGAGGATCAACAGTATTATCAGATAAATGTAGGCCCAGGCCTACTGAAAGTGTTTATTGTACAGAAACATGTTCTAAGCATGTTGGTAATTTAATGGTAAAGCGCTGCATCATGTTTTATAAACAAAACAGTTTTTCATGCAAAATCTTAATAACAATGCTTCTCAGATAGATGCAACTGAGTAGAATATTTCTCTCTGAAATGTGGTGACGTAGAAGTATAAAGCAACATGAAATTAAAATACTCCAGGAAAGCAGCCAACAAATATCTGAAAACTGCACTTAAAGCACTTTACATTTACTTTCCAACACTGGCTTTCGGGGTTTTACTGCAATGAAGTGGCATTGGTGTTATCTGCTTGCAGGGGCTATTACATTCTCATTGGAAAAATTCAGTTTAGAGGAGTAGATTAAAGTGAATTTACATTTTTATGAGCCTTCAGAGTTGTCTAATATCTGTGCTGCCTTTAGAGTAAAATGTCCAGTGTCATATTTTATCTTGGCAGTGTTCCTCCGTCTGTTAATAGAGGATAAGGAATATCTGTGGTTTTGACAGGAACCCTGCAGCACAAAAAAAGAAAGCTACAGATAAAACTAAAGAAAGGCTACTGATAGACAAAAGTAGCTCTCTCTCTAACACACAGTCTTTGCCTGCCTGGCTGTGAAAGAGCCACATTTTAGGACCGAGGTGTGAAAACTCATTGCTGCTGTCGAGAAGTCAGTTTAACCCCAGAGTCTAACATCTTTTTCAGCCCTCAGGCCTCCTCTCTGCCTTTATCTACTCGATCATTTTCACTTCCTTGCCTGTAAATAAAGTCAAACTGACTCAGAGCCCATTTATCATTTCCTGATTACACTGCACCTGCTCCAGAGCAGAAAAAATAATAATATTTTTCACACATGTGTAAGCAGAAGTCTGTGCCCAAACACAGGCGGCATCAGTGTTTCATTACTATAGTAGGAAAATGGCACAGTTATCTTGAGCCTGTGGTTAAAAAAAAAAAAACGAGCTCACAAGCTGTTCTCTTAAAATTGCATCTTATTTCTTTCACTGCTGAACCTAATTTGTTAAAGTTACTGTACTTTGTATTTCACTAATTCTTGAGAACTGGGACAGAACTGTATTTTTAGGAGCTTTGATTTTTACTCGATTTACCACTTGCTTATGCTGGGAAAATATACTTTAAAAGGTCAAACTTTTGTCTGTTGAACTTTGTACGGGGCCAACCTTCTAGTGATAATTTTCTTAATTAAATGAAGACGACTTAAATTTAACTAAGTTGTGTAGTTTTCAGGTATCTGCACTTTATTTGAGTGTTTGTTTTTCTAACAACTTTTGACTTTTACTCCCAACATTTTAGCGCAAATATCTGTACTTTCTACTCCTTACATTTTCAAAACAGGCTCATTAGTTTGGTTTTAATGTATTTTAGGGATATTATCAGTTATTTTTATTTTGGCCTGACTGTGTGCCTCCTTACCAACTTTAAGACTAATTTCAACCTAAATGGATATGACAATAACACACAGAAAAGATGCTTGTATCCATCAGTGTATATCACACACAGCAGACATAGCAATATGGTAAATGATGTAACAAGACGAAAAGATGTCAAAACAATGTCAATGTTGTAAGTTGATGTAACAAGGTGAAAACAATGTAACAAGACAAGACAGCAACAAAACAGCGTAAATTATGTCATTAAAAATAACAAAAGAAGTCAAAAAATGGCAAATTAAGATGAAAAAATAACTTTTTTTAACCAGGAAGTGAGACAGGGGTCCTTGTGGTATAACTAACCCTTTTTTAAATGTCTAATTAGATCATGTTTTGGTAAAAAACTGACAGAGTTGACAGACATCTGGGACATAACCTTAAAGGGACAATATTTTCATTAAAAATATATTTTAAAACACAGATGATTATAATGCCATATTTTCCATCTATGATATCAGTAGCTATTGTTAGTTTTGAAAACTTTTAGCATATTTTTTTAATTGTTTAAAGTTGTGAATTCTTGTCTGGGACAAGGTGTTTTTTTCTGTCACAGCGCAAGTTTAGAAGTTTTTATTTTTAATTAAAGCAAATCAATAGGATTGTATATATCAAGTACGGTAGTTAGTGTTTTTTGATATGATTTGTCACAATTCTCAAGAATGGGTGATTTTTTTCTTTCAGTGGTCGTGTCTATTTCCAGCTCAAATCCAGCAGAAACATCAAAAACCTTTCATAAGATGCCTCTGCATGACCTACACAAACAAGACCATCTGCAAGAAGATCAACTGTTTCTGTGAAGGTATTCTTTATTTCTACCACCGCGTCTGATTTGCCATGAAATCAGATGAAACGATCTTGTGTTTACATTTTTCCAGGCAAAGTTACAGTGTGTAGCATGTTAGCCAGTTAAAAAGAAGCAGGAGCAGATTTTTCTTTAAATAATTTTTATTTCTGACATTATATTTTGTGTTTTTCATGGTGGAAACACTACCGCCTTTGTCCACAGGGGGCTCCAAAATCAACGCAATTTGAAAGTTCCTTATAGTAGCTCTAAGTTAAATTGGTGCTAGCTTGTTAAGCATGGATGCCATACATACCATAATCAAACAAAAAAAATAAAATATAAATAAATAAATGCTTTCATCTGTGGGCAAACGTTCATTTAAAAAGCTTGTGTTTTTCATGTGGCTGCCATGTTTCAGCCACTGAAGCACCGAAACCAAAACCCACATACATTTCACATCCATGTGAAAGTCCATGTTTCACATGATAAAACACATCTTACCTGCAGTTTGGAAGAAAGTCCATCATGTCAACAAAGCTGTGACGATTGTATTTCCTTACTGTAACATCTGTTTCCAGAGATTGTGGGTTAGTAAATCCCTTGAAAGCAACTTCATAGGTCCTACTGCACGTACAGACTGTCGTATGTTACTTTCACACTCAGATGTGTCTCGGCAGAGTTTCTTCCTTACTTCTCTCTCTCAGTTTCTCTCTCTCTCTCTCTCTCTCAGCGTGACTAAGATCAGCCCAGCCTCATGACTACAGGAATGTGGTTTGTGGTTCTCACTCAAACAACTCTAGAA
Source organism: Lutjanus erythropterus (assembly GCF_056507025.1). Lineage (NCBI taxonomy): Eukaryota > Metazoa > Chordata > Actinopteri > Lutjaniformes > Lutjanidae > Lutjanus > Lutjanus erythropterus. The sequence continues at coordinate 23,581,262 of NC_139332.1, forward strand.
CTAGAACAGCGTTTGAGCAGCCATGTTCTCATTAAGAGTGTCTATTCAAACCTTATTTTGAGGAGGAGCTTCTGAGCTCACGATGTGACTTTAAGTCAGTTTTATAGGTGCAATATGAGGTGAAGGCTCTTTATGGCACATGAGATGTTACCTTACTGGCATTTATGAGAGTGGAGCCTGACTGTTTTCAGTGGCGTTGTGTTACAGCTTTTCTGAAACTGTAACACATTAACTCATAAAGTGCAAGGACTGAACATTAAATCCCCAAACTAAACTTATCTGTTCATTGAAGTATAATATGAGAATATAATGATCATTTACACCATGTATATGCAGATGATTATCTCAAGAGTTTAAAGAGAAACCAACAGTTTAAGAAGAATTAAATACAAAAAAAAAATAAACCTGAATTTCAAAAATTAATTTATTTTTGCTCATGTGTGAGACTTAGCCTTTCTTTTTGCTTTTTGGAATTATAAAAAAATCACAATTAAGAGACATTTCAACTGATTTGAGTTTTTAAATTCAATTTACAAAAAAAGTTGCTTAATATGGAATTTAATTTTAGCAATGGTATTGTTCTACCACTACTACTCACAGCTGAGTTAAACTCAGTCCTGCGCTTTAAACTGTAATAATGTGAGTGCCTAGTGTGTGTTGTTTTAGAAAAATGTTGCCCCCATGTGGATAGAAGTAGTAAGTGTATTCTGAATAATGCTCTCATGATAAATGAAGTAGGGCTGCAATTTAAGATTATTTTCAGGGTGAATTGATTGCTTAGTTATTCTCATGAAAATTGACTGATAGTTGTTTTTCTATAAAATGTGAAAAATGTTTCCCAAAGGTCAAGGTGACATCCTCAAATGTCTTGTTTCAAATATATTAAGTTTCCTGTCATAGAGGAGTAACGAAACTAGAAAATGTTCACATTATTGCTTATTTGAAAGATAATTACAAACATACAATATAAATGACATGGAAATCATATATAAATTAATCACCCAACAAGGGAAAACTCTTTTGTCAAAACTTCATCAGTCAGCATAAGTTTACATTTGCCATTTGTCATAACAGATGTGTACATGTATAAATAGCAGTTGCAATCAAGTCACATGAAAGGAAATAATAGAAAATACATAATCAATAAATAAGATTTAAAAAAAAACTAAATATGACAAAAACGATAGATACAATAAAAATAAATAGAGACAAAAAACAAAATGTGACGATATCATTTGTAAATATAGGCAACCATTAAAGAGAACAATAATGTATACATTAATAGAGTCTTTTATTTTGGTGCGTGACTGTAGTCATGTGACCGCCCACCTCGGTCACATGACCTCACGAGCTAGAGTTTGGATCGCAGTGTCGGTGAGCTAAAATAGCATTAGCCGCTGTGTTTTTCTGTCTGTTTTTCTTTTTGTTTCTTTTTTTAAAATGTATTTATAGTGAACCTCATCTGTGTAGATAAATGTTTAATATCTGTGTCGCAGTCAAGAAGAAGGTTTGAGGACGAGAACATGGAAACCGGACGCCGGCTGCTCGCTGCTCTGTCCTTACTTCTGTCCACTGTGTTTTCCCCCTGCGTCTGCACCACCAGCCCTCTCCAGGTACAGTTAACTGTCACTAAATTATCAAACAAGTACTTGACAAACACGGCACAGTTGCTCTGCTGCAAGTATTTATTACACATGTTGTTGAAGCTGCTGATGTTTTGTTTGAGAAGCTAAAAGTTAAAAGGCTTTAACGTGGTTTTTACTTTGTCCAGCCTGCGCATGCCTCCAGATGTTTTCACATTTAAAAGTAAACGTGACAAATAATTATTTATTTATTTTTTTGCAGCTGTGTCGTTTGGAGTTTGGAATAAATGTCTGTAATGCTCACTAAAATGAAAGTATGGTCATCTTAGCCTGCTTGTGTAACCTGATATCTGATGCTGATCATATCATGTTGATCCAAACTGGTTTGTGTCCGCAAGTAAACTTTCTTTTTCCCTTAGTCAGCCTTACAGTTGTCACAACACCAGAGTTTTAGACTTTGATACTACGAAAAAAAAAAGATACTTGATATCCCCTTCAAACCATAGCAAAAAGAGCCATGCACATAAGCCAGGATGTATATTTTAAAATCTTAATTTTATTAACAACTTGCTCTGAAACTGGATTTTGGGGCTGATAAAGGTACAAGTAAAAAGATTCTAATGTCAGTATATGGGCCGATTTCCTTTATACAGAATATAGAATGTATACATAAACATTTTTGTCAATGAAGAGAGTGGTTATCAAAAACATGTGACAGTGATGTGATGGTAGCAGGATATTTATATTTTACAGTTTAAGAATAAACTTTATTGTCCAAAATAATATCATTTGCACTGAAACACTAAACTTTCACTGGTATTCACTGGTAATTATAAATAGCTATAAATTTAAAAAAAACAAATAAAGCAAAATATATACATATATCAAACAATAAAGAAGGATCAACCTTAGTCAGCCTTTCTGTCTTCTCCTCCTCTCCCCCTCCTCATTTTCTGTCTGTCTCTGCTGCTCAGATTGACCCTCTGGTGTATGAGGAGCAGCTGCTGTGGGTGAGCGGAGCTCAGGGGTCGGTGAACACCTACAGGATCCCGGTGCTCACCTTCACCCCCAAAGGAAGCCTGCTGGCTTTCGCAGAGGCCAGGAAGTCGTCGGCCAGGGACGTGGGATCAAAGTTCATCGCAATGCGGCGGTCCACAGACAAAGGTTGAACGTCCAGTGGACATTCACTCGATTAGAAATTACGAAAAACACGCAGATTGTACACGCTCACACGATAACACACAGGAAAATTCATATATAACATAAATATTCAACATTCACTTAATCTTAACCGTATTTTACAGTTTTTTTGTGAGATAAAGACAAACAGGACAAGAAACGTCAGCATCAGTCAGTCACAATTATATTAATTATCTAATGTAATCTAATGTATCTACATATTTTAATGAACTTTACACTCAATTATTATTCTGTATTTTCATTTTTACCATGGTTATCATCAGAAAACATTGTGACAAATGCAGAATTAAAGAAACAACAACAAAAGGTCACAAGGTCTAGGTACTTGATTTTTTTTTCCAGAGCTTTTAGCCACATTTTGTGGCCTTCATCAGTGGATGAAGTTTGATCAGTGAACAAACCAAGTAAGTGGACCTTGAGATGAGAATTCTTTCATTACATATTTATCAACATGACAGGAAATGTCACGAGCTTAATTACAGATAATCTGGGGCCGACACGATCCCTTAAAGACTGCAGATCGACTGCACAGACTACAGAGTTTTGATAAGATAAGACAGAAATTTGTTAATCTGGAAAGAAGGTCTTCGGCTGGAAATTGCTCAACAATCATAGCAACATACAAATAAAAACAAGAGAGTAATAAATATAAAGTGTATAAGGTGTTAATGCAAAAAAACGGGGCCTAATAGAATAACAATAAAAGTAAGATAAATTAAATAAAATGAGTAAACTAAAATAATAAAAAAAAATACAGAAAAAATACAATATGATATTTTAGTTCCAGTGCTGATATCAAAACAGTTGTAATTATCATATTTAAAATCTTACTTTAGCCATATAAACATATAAATAATATATTTACAAAAGCATTGACGAGTAGTATAATTTAGCACAAGTTCTTAAATGTTAACTGTGTTATAAGAACTCAACTACATAAAATACTTTCAAAAATTGCCAAAATTTTGACTTTATTCAGAAAATGTCTGCTCAAAGAGTCAGTTAAGAAGAACATGAATTTGTGCACCAATTTGATGCCAGTCTTTGGTACTTGACAACTGTTGATGCTCTGTCATACAGACACGTTTCAGGCAGTACTAAACAGGCACTGAAGTTCGGTAACTCTGATCACAGAATATTTTTTTTTATTTCTCAGGGTCAGTGCTTATCAATAAACTTCGTTAGAAATATTCCAGAATTAGCCAGAAGGCTCGTTTTTATCCGTAGTCCCTGGCCACGTGTTAAGTTGGGGGTCATAGTTAATGTTTGTTTCAACTGCAGAGAATTCATTGAAAAAGAAATAAGGCTTCTTCTGGTATAAAACAAACAAAACATTGAACAAAACATTAAAGCATCAAGACAAAAACATGTTTACATTTAGTAATCCCATGGACCGAGGTGATGAGTATAATGTGTATAAAACGAGGGGGTGCATTAGTTTAATCACAAAATCCTGAAAAGATTTCATATGAGCACACATTTGATTCTCTGAATTTTGCAATACAAACAATAATAAAACTGCTTGATGAGACAAACTCCTCTGTCTGAATAGGCATTAATTACTGTAAAAGAAATATCCTGAAACACAATTACAGTAAAATGTGCATGAAAACAGGAACAGTGATATGATGTGTTATGGTTTACGAGTGGAAAATACTTAAAATAATGTCTTTTTTGAATAAGGTCTGGTGTAAATGCATTAATATAGGAATTTGTGTCTGAATCTTCTCTTGTTCCTCCTTGATCCCTCCAGGAGCCACCTGGTCACCGACCGCCTTCATTATCGACGACGGAGACGAGCTGGACGGCCTGAACTTGGGCTCGGTGGTGGTGGACGAGGAGGTGGGCTCAGTGATTCTGGTCTACTCCATCTGCTTCCACTTCTGCCAGCCGTCCAGCACCATGATGGTGGAGAGCTGGGATGACGGCCTCACCTGGAGCTCGCCCAGAAACCTCTCGGCTCAGATTGGAGTCAAAAACTTTGCCCCTGGACCGGGCTTTGGCATCCAGGTGAGAGTATGATACAGCGCTGAGGTGTGAGAAACCGGAGCGGAGCTATTTCCTCGTTGTTAAGTGGGGTAAAAGTTAAGCTAAATGATTTTATGCTGTGTTCATGCCACATTGTTTTTTATTATGATTATAAGCTACTGACAGGTGAGTCATTCACGTCACATGCTACTGGTGATTACAGGTGTTAAAAAGAGATTTTAAGGGCAGAAATCTCTTTAGTTTTCGAGTAACATTAAGTCATAAAAACCTCATCTGCTCCACTGAGTAATATGGCATAAGACACTTTAGATATAATTTAGTGTTTCACTTGATCTGTATGATCATTTTTAAAGTACTTAATTTTTTGTGAGTGGAAGTGTATTTTGTACTTTGAATGCAGTCCATTATTAGTAGTATTTTTATACTTTATTTATTCTTATTCTACAGACAGACTTCAGACAGTTGTATTATCCCAAGTGGGAAACTCGACTTGCTGTCAGGGCTCAAGATACAAAAACAGCACGGATAAAAACAACACATGTACAAACAGCCAAAATATAGACAGACAAGAAAAACAGAATCATCTCTTGTACATATAATATACAGAATACAATAAAAACAATGAAAACACACCACACTCAGTAAAATGGAAAACCACATGTCCAAAATTAGCAGGGTTATTGCACAAGAGTCGAAACAGATTTTTAGTCCTATTGCATGTGACTCAGGATACTCTAAATCTACGGCCTGAGGGAAAGGACACAATCTCAGGAAGTGAAAACTAATTTAGTTCCAGTTTCAAGCTTGCCACATCTTTTTCTGTAAAACTGGTCCTTGTAAAAGCTTAAAGAATGGCAGATTGGCAAAATAATGTAAAGTTTTTGCTGGAAAATAAATGTAATTGATTTAAACGAACAGAAATATTGCTACAAACTAATGTGGAGCAGTTTGTGCAGCTATACAAATAATAAAATAATCTCCACCTACAGTAACTTTTTGGTACACTGATCTAGACTTTTGCTCAATACTTCCAGAAAACCTTGCAAATTAAACAATTTCTGATGGAAAGCCCTTAAGGTAAACTACTGCTGCACATGCAAAGTAGTCTCAGCTCTTTTACTGGCTCAGGCTTTTTGCAGTCACACAGCATTTAAAGCCAAAGTTATGCTGCCACCTGATGGACATCCCAATATACTACAAAGCGTCAGATTGACCTGTAATACTGCTATTAATTTACCTTGTATATATTATACCTGTTTTAAGAAAACAAAAAATGATCTGCAATCAGGATTGGCAGCAAAAAAATCAGTTCTGTCTTATTCCAACAGATCAATATAAGTAAATACTTGCGATTTCTTCTGTTTGATATGTTAGTTGAAGGCATGTTTAAATAATAATGAGCTCAACTTTGTATTAATCCTGTAAACACCTCTTGTAGTGTTTGTCCAAGTTGCCTCTCCTAATGTGTGAATTACATCATATTAATAAAATAAATTAGATGTGGAGCTTTATTTTTGGCCTCTTTCAACATGCACGTAGAGTTCATTAGCAGCTGACATCGGAGCATTTGAAATGTGCGCAGCAACAGAATCATTTCATAATTAGAGGAAGGTTTTATTTGTGCAAATTAGTTGATTATCCCTCATCCACCGTCTGAGCTGAGCATCTGTGCAGCTATTATGAGCTTTTATGTTTTGTGAAATCCATGCCAGGTTTTTTGGACACTAAACCTTCTGTTGGACTGCAGCAGATCAGCCACTCTGGATAATTATTGTGGTTTGTTTCATAAGACCTTAATGTCCTTGTAGCTGGCACTTTACTTTTAACTTGTTTCAAGAATTTTGTATTATCTTTTTCTGTAGAAAAAAATCTCAGTTCATTTTATTTTAGATCCTCGCTCACATTGCCAGAATTAGATCCAGTTTCTGTTTCCCACTGTTGAGTCCACATCTTTTTGTGTGTTCACACCAACAGAAGCGCTACGACCCAGCTAAGGGGAGGTTGGTGGTGTGTGGTCATAGTACAATAGAGGGAGACGGAGTTTTCTGCATCCTGAGCGATGACCACGGGCGTAACTGGTACAACGGTGCAGTGCTGAAGAGCATCCCCTACAACCAGAAGAAGAAAGCGCAGGACTTCAACCCTGATGAGTGCCAGGTACGTTTGTGGAAATGTGTTGAGCAGTGTCCAGCCTGCGAAGACTGGACTCCTTCGCCTTTGTGAAGAGTAAACTAAAAACCCCAACATATAGACTCATATAAATATAAAGCCTTTCAATCATCACTTATGACCCACTAGAAGTTCATAGTGGTGTCTGTGTCTGAGACCCTGCAGCTCTCTGCCTCTATTTCCTTATTTTCTCATTATTTTATTGTGTTTGTGATGCTTTACCGACCCAAAACGTTCACATTTGGTGTCCTGGGAACAAGACACAACAATAAACTATCTTTCTGGTGCGTTTATGACAGCTCAGACAAATCCTGCTGATTCTACCTTTTAAAATTAGAAAGTTCTCCAGACTGTTATCCGGTTATATGCTCATCAGTTTTCTGCAGTGTTGTGAGGAAAAACATCACAGTGACCGAGAAGCAGTTCTTTCCCTTTCTGTTGTCAAAGTAGGTGTTGTGTTGTGTCCTCACCTCATATTAGAGACAGTTAATACAACACATTCAGAGAGTTGCTCTCATTTGTCATGTCATTTAATTAAAGCTTTAGTTATACATAAAATGTTTGGTTAATGTGAAACTCTACTAAATGCGGATAAATTCACATTTATTTTCCACCTAATTGTAGAAAACATCACATTTCCCCTGTTGTAGTCCCTTTTAGATCATAAAGCACTGGACACTGTCAAGTTCAACCCTTTCCTCCCTCTCTGCAGCCGTTTGAGATGACGGACGGCAGCATCATCGTCAATGCGCGGAACCAGAACAACTACCACTGTCGGTGTCGTGTGGTGCTACGAAGCCGTGACGGAGGCCTGACGCTGCCCATAGACGATCTGTACTTTGACTACACGCTGGTGGATCCTGCAGTAGCAGCTGGAGCTCTGCAGAAAGACGGAGTGCTCTACTTCACCAACCCCGCCAATGAGATGCACCGTAAGAACCGCCAACGCTAAAAGAGTCACAATCTTTCTTACCCAACTGATGCAAAGTGGTGGAAGTACACCAAGTAAAACAGAATATTATCAGTTAAAATATACTTTATTATCAAACAAATTATCAAATCAAATCAAAGTTTGTCAGATAGAATTATTTGAATATTAATTATATATTAACACAGAATTTTAATGTCACAGCTGGTTGAGCTGAATTTTATTTTTTCATATACGGTTGTCGACTGTAATCTATAACACTGCATTATATTTTGTAACTTGATCATGCATTTTTGTCTAAGTGATTTGGGGAGCAACAGTTTTTGAAAGCAATATAGTGGCTGTTTCTGGTTAAACACAAATGGTTCTACTCTTTAAAAATAGGTGTCTCTCTGTAGGGATCCTTTCCATGATGTTTTCAGACACTGAGGATAACAATCTGAGCCTGTCAGTGGCAAAAATAAGCACTTTTAGTGGACGTGCTTTGAGTGGTGCGCAATTGTCCATATTGTAGCTTAGTTTCACCTCTGCCAGATTGCGGCGCTCTCCCTTAATACTACTACTAACAATGAAAACAATTTATGTAGCACCTTTAAAAACAGAGCTTACACAGTGCTTTGACAGACTGGCAACTCCAACCAAAGACACAAAAACATACTAGAAGTAAGACAGAAAGATGAAAGACATAAAAACAATAAAAACAAGGAAAAAAAACAAAGTAATGGATTGCAAGTAAAAGAATAAAAAGACGACAGCACTTAATGTTTATAATTAAAAAGTTGGCTACTGGACTAATTTCAACAATTGTTTTCCCCATTCGTAACAAAAACATGAGAAAAAGGGTCCATGCTGAAAAATACCAAAGTTATCCTTTAATATGTAACGTAACTGAAGCTATAAAACAAATGTAGTCGACGTAAAAGTGCAATATTTGCAGTGCACAGTAGCTTAAAATGGAAATACTCTGGTACTTCAAAGTTATACTTCAACACAGTACTTGAGTAAATGTATTTAATTACTTTCTTCTTATAACAATCTGTCAATGGACTGATAGATTGTGGACTGATGGACTGCACAGGAGACATTTAGACTTGGACAAACACAGGTGGACTTAATAACAGTAATTACACCTCAGATCCATTAAGTGACCCAGTAACAGTGAACCAGCATGCACAACAGAAGGACCTCCTCTAAGTGGAGTTCACCAATCATCAATCATTAATTCTGGTACGACACGTTAAAATGTCTGCTGTGCAACTAGTCTGTTTACTTGAGTTCACACTGTTGGTCTGTTTTTAAACAAAAAAAAGATCAGTGAATATCTGAGGATACTATCTTTTCACCCGTCCACTCCCAGGAATTAACCTGACCTTACGCTGGTCGGTGACCCATGGCAAATCTTGGGAGGATAAAGCTGTGCAGATATGGGCGGGGCCAAGCGGCTACTCCTCCATGACATCACTGGACAGCGGTTCTGTAGAGGACCGGAAGTACATCTTTGTCATGTACGAGAAGGGCCACCGGGACTACGATGAGACCATCTCGTTTGTCAAGATCCACCTGTATGGTGGGCAGTAGAACATGTGAGAGCGAGCTGGTGAGGTATGACACGTGAAAAACGATTTATCTACTGAAAGACATTGACCAGATTTGGTATAAAAATGTGAGAGCATGTTTCAGTTTCACCTTGTGATTGTCTTCCAGATTCAAATGTTGGAGGGAAAAGGGAAACAAGAAGAAGTTGATTACTCCCACAACTTTCTCAGGATGACAATAAGAGACTTTATGATATTAAATATGAAGAAAGGAGGCACAGCACCGTGGATTTCCAATTTTTGTGTTCAGTCTGTGATGCAACAATATAAAAAATACAATTTTCTCCTATTTTAGAATTCCCACAGTTGATTAAGTCACAAGTTTCATGTCCATTTTTCTGTCTTGAATCTATTATCAACTGTTGCACGACCACATTATTTTTTCCCTGTCCTAGACAAAAAAAAGTTTAGGAGAATGTTGAAGATTGTTTTTCAGACCAAATACACTAGTTTCCAAGACATTTAAATCATACTCAAGTCAGCCTAAGACATGCAAATATCACCCAGTTTGAAGTTGACAGTAATACCTTTTTTTTTTTTTTTTTATAGAAAATGATTATGATAATACTAAAGTATCACAATCACAGACTAGAGGACAACAATCAACATGTCCCCTAATTGGAGAAGCAGCAGGAGTACTGGAGGAGGGAGTTTAGCAGTGTACTGCTGTGGACAGATTCAGCAGCAAAATGTATTTTAGACACTTAAAAAAGGCCTCTAAACTAAACTAAACTAACTTTTTTTTACTTTACTTTGCCGTCAGACAGCCTTTTCCAACTGGAAACTGCTGTTACAGAGGCCACATATCGCTTTCTCCAAAGCCGCCAGACTCCTTTGAAAAAAAATGGAATTTTACTTTGCAGAACACGCTAGTTGTCACTGCTGCCTCGATCGGTTTTTGTCGGTTTATCACAAACAGACTGAGGCAGTGGTAGACCAGCAACTCCTGCGTTCTGCAAGGTAAAATTACTGTTTTTGTCAAAAGAATCTGGTTCCTCTGAAGAGAGCGATATTTAAATTTATAACGTTGGTTTTCCACTAGAAAAGGCTGTCTGACAGCAAGGTACAGCAGTGAATTTATTATTTTTTAATTTATTTTATTATATTATTTTTGAGTGGCTAAAATACATGTTGTTGGTTAGTCAAGCTGGTACCCCACTAAATAAAAATAAACAAACTATCCCTTTAAGCATCTCTTGCAAAGATAATCTATCATTGATTCAGCTCACAAACTGGCAGGTCCACTCCACACTTGGCATTGGTGTGAAATGATTCCTACTTGCTCAATTATTTATCAGAATTCCATACTGAAATAACCTACTGTCGGTTCTTATCTGTGCATTTTTTATTTGCCTTTATTAAGATGTGTGAGTGCCATGAATACATGTTCACTGAAATCGGTTCTGCCTTTGTAAAAACAGAAATTATATAAAATGTAAATGTGATGTTAATAGCCTTTTGTTACACGACTGTACTTGAATACTGTTGCCAAATGAGTGGTTTTAGGACAACAACAACTGTTCAAGTAAAACATGATGCGTGTGTGTGTGATTGAACGTGAGAGTGAAGAGGTAAGCACATAATGTAGCAAAAGTATGCTCTTTTGTACTTGTGCAGAATGTACTCTGATATTTGGTAATTAGCCTGAATCCACTCTATTCCGATTTGGAGGTGTTATTTTGAAATCGAGTGTCCATTTGTGCCCTCTACTACCAGCACCGTACACAGGGTTACATTGTTTTCCTGCAGGACATTATCTGATCTGTTGAATAAATCCAAGATTCCTAACACTTGACTTGACTTGACTTTGACTTGTTTGTTGCAGTGCCATTCATGTTTTTTTTAGTCAAATCTTCCTTGTTTTCCTTCTTGAGCAAAAACTGAAATTTAAAAATTACATGAATTTTCTCATCAAAGACCATTCCATGTCAGTGATTTCTGAAATGAAGAAGTTATGTATCTACTTTATTGAAAAGCTGCAGGTAGCAATGATTTTTAAGCCCTGATTTATAAATTATAGACATTGCCTCACACGTGTGACCTGAGATCCACCCAATGCTCTTTGTTTTGGTTTCATTGCAGCTCTATTCCAAACAAAGCAAAACATCTATTGTCCTTTACATCAGCAAATAAAGGCATTACACCATATGTGTGATCTGAAATACCCCCGTTCTCTTCCTGCAGATAGAGGGAGTTAAGAGGTACCGAGATAGAGGAGTGAAAAAACTGAAAAATTCACATTTAGGAAGCTTGAGGAGAATTTTGCCTTCTCTTTCTTAAAAAATTACTCAAACCGGTTAATCGAGTATTGAAGAAGTGCCGATTAAATTGATTAATCCCTGCAATTCTACACTTTGATCCAGAGAAAAGTATATTATAGAAATTGCATCATATGTGTGACCTGAGATACCCCCGTTCTTTTTTTGCAGTAGAGGGAGAAAGATAGAGGACTAAAAAAAGAATTTTGCTTTTTCTTTCTTAAAAATCACCCAAACCGATTGATCAGTTACTGAAACAGTGGCGATAAGCCTCATAGTTTACAACTAATCGATTAATCGTTGCAACAGTTTGATCCAGAGAAAAGTATAATAAGGACATTGCAATATATCTGTGACCTGAGATACCCCCACGCTCTTTCTTCTGTGAATACATTTCTCTGTAGTCTTTGAGCAAGCTTTCCTTTGTTTGTCCAAAAACAGATAAAGATGATATTTGCAAAGCATATTTCATTTTCATTCCTCATAATAATAATAATGATAATCCATAATTATGACACCTTTGACTACAGTGCTAGTGCCAGTGGATAAATTAAATTTTTAATAAAGAATAGTCTACATTACACTACACTATATTTAACTAAATATTCAATCCATGAGGGAATGGAAATTCTTCTCTTAACGTTTATTTTTCGCTTGATTGTTTGGTCTATAAAACGTCAGAAAGTAGTGACAAATGTTTATCAGTGTTTCCTGAACCCCAACATGACAATCCCAAACGTCTTGCTTTGTCTGCAATCCATTTAGGAAGCTCGAAATGGAGAATTTTGCCTTTTCTTTCGTAAAAAAAAAAAAAAGACTCGAACCGACTGATCGAATACTGAAATAGTGATTAACTTAATTGTTTACAACTAATCGATTAATCGTTCCAATGCCACGGTAAGATCCAGAGAAAAGCAGGGCTGTACAATTAATTGCAAGAACCAAAATGTAATTTTTAATGAAGTACTGTAGAGCTGCAAAGTGCCCTGGCCTACAAATCTTTTTTCTTCAGATGAAAATTGTTTGATACATATCAACAAAAGTCACAACATCATGATTTTAATAGTTTTTTTTTTTCAGTTAATTTGAAAATTGTAATGCTAAAATAATCATTCCCACTAATCATATCACATATAGCAATTTCAGCCAAAAAAATCACAATATGACATTTTTACCATATCATGCAGCCCTAGATAAAAGTATAATAAGGACATTGCACCATATCTGTGACCTGAGATACCCCCAGTGCTCTTTGTTTTGTGAATATATTTCTCTGCAGCCTAAGAGAAGAGTAAGCTTTTCCTTCCTTCGAAAAAAAAAGGTGAAAAGATGATGTTTACATAGCACATTTAATCTTCATTCCTTATAATAATAATAATAATAATAATAATAATAATAATAATAATAATAATAATAGTAATCCCTAATGATGACACCTCTGACTAGTGTGCTAAAGACAGTGGATGAATTACATTTTAATTGAGAACAGTCCCTTTCAGTTCCTTTTATGATCAAATCATAAGGGAACTGAAATGGTTCCATCGACATTTACTTCAAACGGTACAGCGTTGTTTTTTTGTTTTGTTTTGTTTTTTTAAAATAAGAGTCGTTTTTTTTTCTTTCCGTAGAGGTCCCAAACGGCTTCCATCTCACATATTTACTCAGTAGCCGTTGACGGCTCTTTAGGTGACGGATCGAGTCGAGTATTACAATTTTCTTTTCCCCTTTTCATTTATTTTTGGGAAAAAAAAGAAAAGGAGTGCAAGTAAGCCGAATACCTTCTTTAACTAATGTAGTGCAACTCATCTCTAACTCTGCTGCAAAGACCTTATGTGTGTTTGACTATGCAGGAGGATAACGTTGCTTAGCTAAGCTAGCTGCCTGGGTCACTTGCTAGAAAGCTACGCGATAGCATAGCTAACCTCATTCTGCGATACAACCTCGAGACAAGTCGGGACAAGACCAGGTCAGTGGCCGGAAAATTTTGCATGTTTTATGCAAACACCGTTTAGTTACATTATATTAAGCAGAAATTATCACCCTAACCACTGGACACAGAGTTAGCTTACTCGACAGAAGATGTTTTGTGGAGGAGCAGTCTTTTTTTTTTGGAAAAGCATAGTGGCTTGGTTGTTGTTGCTAGCTAGCTAGTGTTAGGTGGCTGTCTGGCTCATTAGCCTAGCATGGCTAAGTGGTTAGCCAGCGTTTGTCATATCTTATCAGGATTGCGTTTAGTGGTTTTGTGAATAACCACATATACAGGAATTTTCCGTTTACATTGGCTGCTGAGTTAGTTCGCTACTGAAATGTGTGATAACGTTTGGTGGGAGACTAACGTTACGTAGCTAATGTTAGTGGATAAACGTTAGCGCTGGTCGTTTGCCTGGCTCGTGTGTAGATGGGAACTCCACACCTGCGCAAAATCTCGCGAGAGCGATTGTTTGAAACTAAATCGTTGAATTTCCCTGCTCCTGGGCAAGTGTTTTATGTCCCTAAACCTGAACAGATGTTTATCACAGTATTGTGACATTGTACAACATAAGGAATTTTTCACAGCGTGCACAATTAAAAACGACGCGTACAAATCTCGCCAGAGTTGCTCAAATCAAGGGTTCCCACATAGACACGACTCTTCGCCTGAAATACACTCAGAAGCTTGTCGCTTAGCTTTAGCCAACTTAAAACTGTGTCCGTGTACAACACGTTGACGTTAGGTAAAACTGATATTTGTTGCAGTTGACATTTTTCAAAACAGTGTTACTTGGTCCACATCACCAGTGTCTTAAAATTTTAGCTGTTGGCTGTTGTTAGAGCTAACGGTTATGCTACACAACCGGTCTGTGTTAACGTTAATATGCACCGGGCCTGACTCCACCGCCATTTTGTTTTGTTCTCCTAATAAAATCTTTATTTCTGCGTTATCCTCTGCCTCCCGAGAACGCCCGATTAGCAGCATCGTTTGATGAAAACACCCAGTCGCAGTGTCAGTGTGTGATTCAAAACGTAGGACCCCACAGAGGTGAAAAGCGATAAGCTAAAGTTACCGCAAGGTGTTGAAAATGCATTATGAAACATGAACGCAGTCCCCCTCCCAACGCGAACACTGGGCCCCGTGTTAGCAGCTAACCTTAGCTCGCACTGTAATAAAGATATCTTAAACGTCGGCATATTCAGCGGTTTGTGGAGTATACATTTGATGCGGATTGTGATTGTTGCTGCCGTGGCTATCAGCTGCTTTTGACCAAAGATAACTGTATAGCTAGATGTATCGTTAGCTTTAGCTTTACAAGGCCCCTTTGTGGTATACGTTGCTGCAGTTATGGCTCGGTAGTGTAGCTGCTGGCCCCCGTTAATCCCCATACAACATGTAGTTGACCAGCCATCCCACGACCTAATTTTCTAATCTCATCTGGCTGTTGAGGCACGGTGCAATGCTGCGGCTGCTCTGTAGTCATCCTGCGAAACCGCTTGTTGTTTTCGTGTATTCATTTTCTTCAGCGATGTGTGTATTGCAGACATGGTAGGATTTTTTTTATTGTAAAGATGATAAGGGCGCAGTAGAGGGCTGCTGGCGTTATATTTGAGTCTTTTATTGTTGTTAAGATTGTGCTTTTACTCATTCAGTTTGACTCTGTTGGTTTAAACATAGTTACACCACTGTTGTTCATCATATTGCTGGTATGAGCCGTGTTGCATTCAGGTAGACTTGTTTTTCAGGCATACTGAAGACTGATGGAGCTGCCATGACTTGGGATTCCTTAAATTATTTAACCTTTCAGTTATATACTGGTTAGTCATACATAGAACAATATAACAAAGAGCTGTTGCTTGAGGTCTTTGTTTAGCTGTGGTCATGGACCATTGGCTCACATCATTTCACCACTCGATTCAAAGTAACTGAATGGAATTACTAATGTTACTTGTAGCATAATAATCCAGGAGTATCATCTGCTCTTGGTAATTGTTCCTAATGGAAGTTATGCGGAGTGGGGGCAGCAATTTAACCTGCTGGCTACAGCAGCCAAATCATTCTGAATTGGACAGATGTCAGTGTTGTGTGTTTTATTGATGTGCAGTAAAATGAGTTCAAGCTAAAGGCCTGGCAGTTGCCATGGAGCCAACCCTGTCTCAAGGCAAGGCATAGAAGAATATCATTTATAATGTGTTGCCATAGAAACCATGGTGCAGCTTTTTTCCTTTCTTTTGTACAGTGTTTCCTGTGATGAGGTGTTTAGTCATAGTCACTGTACTAAATATGCTCACATTAAACTGTACTTACGCTGACTCTGCCCTTGCTAAAATTTGTGTAAATATAACATGCCTCTTAAAAGGGATGCCTCAGTTATTCCAGTATTAAACCACCTGTCCCCCTCCCAGAGAACCGAGGCAGAACCTGAATTTATTCAGTGTAATGGTCCACAAATGTTGGTGCAACTGCCACAATATCCTTACACACCACAGTTTTACTTACTCACCACAGGTTTTTGTTGTGTGTCAGTTAGAATTATGCTATGACGGTGGTACAGCCATAGGTAAACGGTACAAGCAATGTGGATGGGATGAATAAAAATGTGTTTGTGTTTGTAACAATAGGTCACCTCAAACAACAAAATTGCTTTTAGGTATTTGTTGACTAAGCTTAACAGAACTGTTTGATTATAAATATATTTATTTGTTTCAGTTTTACATGCTTTGTCATTATTGTAGAATACTTTCATCTCTGTGTTGCAAATGATAAAATTGTGCTCCTCCATATGACGGAGCCCTGTGGACAAGCCTGCTGTGAAGCAACTTTAAATATTATCCTGATCTAAGGGATAAACAAACAAGAACACAACTGACTTGACTAATACCTGCAACACATGCAATTTGTTATGTGAGCACAGATTGCTGATTTTTTGTTGTTGTTGTTGTAAATACTGACCAACTAACCTTACAAGTCAGACCCATTGGCATGGAACACAGATGTATGCTTTGGCTGATATAGAAAATCTTCTGGCAAAAATACATGATTATAAAGTAAGTCAAACATAGAATAGTTTGTTAGAAATGAGAGATGTCTTCTGTTGTAATATTTTCTTGTAGGCCTTTCTCCAGTCACATTACTTTATTTTGATATAGAATCCACATATTGCTTGTTTAAGTTGTTGAACTTATAACATCTTTTTTAAGCTGAATTGTTGTGGTAGAAGGCCATTGACCTGCCAAAATATCTTTCCCAAACCGGATAATAGTAAATGCCACAGCTTGTCTTTAAAATCTACTAAAAATAAGTTTTCAAATGACATTTATTGGACGTTGTGGGCTTATTTGAAGTTCACAATGTATACAAACAATGCATTTGTGTATTTTTAATGACTGCACATGTAATTTACTGGGTACACAAGAGAAAATAAATGTAAAAAAGAAAAGAAAGAAAACAGTACTGCTATCTTGCTTTATTGGGGTATGGATTGATAATTTGTTGAAATGGAGGAATTTTTCTTCTGTCAGACTGAGGACTAAAGTTTTGTAAGAATGCTTCAGGATATGCTGTGTGGATCTTTTTTTTTCTTTTTTTGGCTTATTTCACAGGCTTGGTGTGCCTGTGAAAAGCAAGGCTGCCATACATGCTTTTAAAAATTATTTTTCTCTTTTATGAATATGTTTTCCCCTGCACATTTACGATGGCATGCAATGATTGATTGTATTGTAAAATATATCAGGTCAAACAGAGCTGGCTGTTTTGTGATACTTTTGTTTCTATGGAAAACAAACACTATTTGGTACCACACACATTCGGCAGAGTCACCACTGCTGTTAAATCCCTTATTTGAATCTGTCAGACCACAGCAGATATGTTCAGGGTGTTTTGATTTGTGAGACGGTTTCTGTTTGGCTAGTTGTTTTGAATGCATGCTTGTACAATCAGCACTTTTACTCTCACTTTCTGTGTATACCTGGTGTCAAATCTCTCTCTCCCTTTCTCTTCCAGTCTCAGGGCTCACCATACTCAATGAGCGGACAGCGCAATGTCAGAGCGCTCTGGGCAAACTGCAAAGGGGAAGGAAGGCAAAACCAAGTATGCGTCTCTCAACCTGTTTGATACATACAAAGGAAAGAGCCTTGAAACACAAAAGCCTGTTGGTGAGTATTGTAGTTCTGTTATGTCCAAGCTGTCGTTGTCACAACATACATCCAGTGGACTGGATTGTTTCTTAACTTTCTTCCGTGGGTGTTCATTTTCAAATTCTGCCAGATGGTTTTGTTTTGCAGCTAAGGATGTAAAGATTTATTTTGTAACTGATCTGATCAAGCCTAGACACGGATCTGCTATGTCATAGTTGGATATGCACATTGGTGTTGTGATTAAAAGTGCCTGTCTGTGCTGCGTTGCCTCCTGACACTGACTACTGCAACTTTGATGCATTGGCCTACTGTCTCCCTAATTGCTTTGGTGCTGACTTCCAATACAGAAAGTGGATGATATGCTGCATCTCTCAACTGCCTGCCAACCTGGTTTTGCTGACGCTGTTAATATTATTCAGGGATATTTACTACCTTTGCACCTGTCTCTGAGATTTAAAAAAAAAACACATCCTAATAGTAATTCTTTTTAAAGAAATTTTGCATGTCCTGGAGCGTGAATAGCTCTCAAGCCTCGGCATGTCAGCTGAGCCTTAGAGCCACTGAGCCTGACCTGAGACAGAGGCTTACTTGTGGACGCTGTTTGACTTCTGCGCTGCGTCCCCAGTCTATGTTTTATTCAGAAGCTCCCCCACTAGATCTAAGCAGCTGTCCCCATTTCCTCCTACATAGTGAAGCCATGCACTGCTGTGGTTTCTCTGAGCCTCGAGGAAACAAATAGGGGATTGATATTCAGCATGGCTTCACTTTTCAGAATCAGAAGGCTTTTCCACGCTTCTGTGACCATCCATATCATAATACTTCTCCATCAACCATAGTCAAAGTGGGTTAGCTGAAGGTTTTTAATGACATCTGGGAGCTTTTTTTCCTGATCATCAGAGTGAATTTACCAAACCTCTTTAGCTTTTGTTGTTTGTTCAGGATCCTAATTGTTATATCCAGCAAAGCAAGCAGCAGTTGCCATCCCCTGTCATCATGCTCCTCCTTGCACCCAGTAGATTTAATTGGTCTCAGGTTTCAGTGGTCCATCTGTACTAATGACCTTCTTTTTTTCTACCCCATATCAGTTCCCCCTCGCCATGGCCTGCAGTCTCTTGGTAAAGTTGCCTCCGCACGGCGTATGCCACCCCCTGCCAACCTGCCCAGTCTGAAGGCGGAGAACAAAGGCAACGATCCCAACGTCTCGCTCGTTCCCAAAGACGGCACAGGATGGGCAAGCAAACAGGAACAAGCAGACCCAAAGAGGTAAGTGATCCCCCTTTAGCAGCCAGTCTGTCGCACCAATTTTAGACTTTTATATATTTAGATGACAGTTAATACTTTTATATATTTAAGGGACAGTTAACCCCAAAATCAAAATGCTGTTTTTCCTGTAAGCTGTTGTGCTATTTGTCCATCTAGATGTTTTTTTGAGTTGCTGAATTTTGCAGATTTTGGCCATGGAGATGTCTGCCTTCTCTCAAATATAATCTGTATAATTGATCTTGATTGCACTCTGCATGTGGTGCTCAAAGCGCCAAAAAACTACATCTCAAAACTCAACAGCAATATGTCTTTCCAGAAAGCATGACTCAGTTACTTTAGATAGTACACAAATCTTGTTGTGAGCAGTTTCATGCAAAAACTCCTCTTTCTATTTTCCACCAACTGTATTATTGCACTGAAGAGAACGTGTTTCTACTCACGAACGAGAGATTGTAAAGATTCCTGCATCCTCGTCTGACGCGCTGTAACTTCTCGTCCATGACTAGATGCACATTCCCTTTTGCACAGTGACACAGTTGGTGGTTGTAGTGTGTAGTTTTTCAAATGTATTTTTTAAATGTATTTTTTGAGCACCACAGAGTGCCGCCTACTTCCATTACATTTTAGACATCTCCATAACAGATAACTCAGCAACTTGCATCAAAACAACCAAGACTAGTAAATAGCACTACATGTGATTAGAAGAATGTGTGTTTTTGACTTGAGGGTGAACTGTTCCTTTAAAGTTATACCCGTTTGTGACTTTTTTTCTTTCTCTCAGTACCGATGCATTGTCAGCACCGCAGCCGGAATCGCAGCAGCCTGTGGCTTCAACGACACCTGCAACGACCCGCTCGAGAACCCCGCCAGCTTCAGAGGTACTGACAATCACAGTAACACGAATTTTAACTCATATTCTTAGTTAATAATAGGGATGGGTATCTCTTGGCACCACACACCACACTCTCATTCAGATGGCTTTGATGCGATTATAAAACACTTACTGATGCATCAAATTTTTTTTATTAAATTCAATTAAATTTATTGAATTTTATAGATTTTTTTTTTATCTCTGTTCATGATAGTACTGTGTGACTGCTACACTACTTTTAAACTTTTAAAGCATAGCGTATTTGTAATGATCCATAAATAATCTAGTTAGACACAACTTGCACAGTAGCTCTTTTCCAGGTCCATTTTCTCCTGAACTTCATAGAAGCCCAAATTCTTCCATACACTAGCTTTAACGCCAGGAGGTGCTTATTGGATTGTATCCATCTGCTTACTAAACCTTACCAAAACTCAAGAAGCAGCCTAGTTTAGAATGTAAACAGCACACACGTTTACATCTGTCATATTTCACCATCCAGTTTTTTCAGCTGTAAGAAATGTACAGCTTGGTCTCACAAGGTCATAATGTTGAGAAATGGGTTTTAAATTTCTGGTTATTGACTTTTCTGCATTGATTCATAATCTTATGAGAGAAATGCAATGCATCTAAGAATTGACCCATCCCCCTCTCCTCCCAACCCTACCCCTATCCACTGGTGAACAATATGGAGAGTTATGGATATTTATATCAACCATAGCTGATACATCATATTGTATGTGTCTCTTTGCCAGGCTCTGGCCCCAGCTTCAACCCAGGCCGTAGGGGCAAGGTCCTGGGCACAGGCCAGTGTTACACATGGAACACAAGGGGATGGTGAGTCTTCCTCCTTTTTGTGTATCTCTGAAACATTTCTCTGGAAAAAACTTTTCTTTACATATCTGCTTCTTTCTGGAAAAACCATTCACCCCTTGTCGTCCCTCTCTGCAGGTGGAAAGGGATCAAACCAACCGTCGCCATTCTCTCGCGAGGAATTTCCCACCCTGCAGGCGGCTGGCGACCAGGACAAAGCTGGCAGAGAACAGGGCACTGCAGATCAGTGGTATGGGCCCGGACCAAGCCTCCGCCCCCAGAGTGAGTGATGACCACTTAATCTCCAATAATTGATCAGCCAGTCATTTAATTAAGTCAGTGGTGGTGAGAAAACTTCCCTCATACAATTGTTTAAGTGCTATTTTTTTATGTTGCCATGTGGTTGCCAACACCAAATGTAATTAAAAATAAGAATTTCGCATTTATTTTTGCCATATCAAAGCTTTAATTCATTCATATTGTTAAGGGTTCTTTTTTGAGAGGATGTTTTATCTTTCTTAATTGATGGCTCATAATCTATACTGACTGCTGTGTCCTTCTTTCTGTTCATTTGTGTCTTCAGACGTTACAAGTTGGCGGGATGGTGGGGGCCGAGCCATGGCGCCCACCCTGCCTGGGGAGGGGGCAGTGGAAGGTGGCACTGGTGGGGCTCTGGTGATGGATGGGGCAGCTGGGGTCCCCCCTCCGAACTCTCAGTCCCACGGGCCACCTAGGAACCCTCCCGCAGGCAGCCCCGCCTTGCCCCTGCCCCAGCCCCCTGTGGGGCCTGGGTTCCCCCAATACAGAGGGATCATGCCTCCCTTCGTAAGTTTTCCTCTTGGTTTTCTTTTTTAATTTCAGGCAAATATTGTAGCATTTTGGTGTATATATGCTTTTTTTTAATAGCTACATAGCTGGTGCGTGCTGCATTATCTGGGCCCATTTAAATATTGTAACATTTGTGTGCAGAATTGCCCAGTGCTGTACTTTCTTTTCATAGCATTTTTTATTTTAATGTGCTTCATGTATTCAATGAGGGCTATGCCACCACTACTCTTAAGACAGCTCTCCTGATTATAAAGAATTAGTGTTGACTAAATCATGGATGTTTTATTGAAATTGCAATATGGTCTACTGCAATTTTCAAATTGCAGGAGGAATAAAATTTGTCAAATGTGTGTCAAAATACAATTTTGAATTTAATATCGTCATACTGCAGTGATGTCCATAAGACAACATGTGACATAAGACAACATCTGTTTGGTAAAGACACTGGGAAAAATCACACCATTATCATTTAAATGTTTTTAATGAAGGAGAATAATTATATAAAAATTCAAGATTATCATTCCCCCAATATCACATTTGCAATATCAGATAAAATAATTGCAATTAAATATTTTTTTCTAAATTGTTCAGCCCTACCTGAACCTTATCTCTCTCTGACTTTTTTTTTTTAAAGATGTATCCTCCCTACCTGCCCTTCCCGGCTCACTATGGCCCTCAGGGGCCCTACAGGTACCCGGCACCTGGGGACGGGCCCGCTCCAAGGTATGAAAAATCAGTGGGAAAGGAAGTTTTGTCTTTCTTTATGACAATTTATTCAACTTGAAGGCAGGAGGAAGTAAAGGGACAATTCACCCCTGCAGTGTTGTTTATCCATATAGGTGTTCTTTTTGGGAAACGGGAAACAAGTTTTTGTAATACCAAAGATCTTAAATGTCACCCTGAACTAAGATAAAGTAGGATTTCAGACTGAAGAAGAAAACTCACTCTTGATGGATCACAATCAAACTAAGCTTCAAATTGAGTCTTCAGTTTCCTGCCTTTCATGGCCACGCATTTTTGTCTTAAACAAAGCCCTTAAGACAAACCTCCTCCCTTTTTCAGGTTCTCTCGTGGGCAAGGTGGTCCTGACAACAGGCCTCAGGGCGGCCCACGTGACACAGGTGGAGAGGTGGTGAAACGACCCTCTATCCTAAAGCAGGATGACCTTAAGGAGCTTGACGAGCTGGACCACGACGGAGATGAGGGCTGGGCAGGTAAGATGTTACATTTAGATTGAACAAAAATAAAAATTGTTCCTGCAAAGGAGATATTTTCAGTTTATTTAGAGCATCACTGCAGTGAACTAGCACTGTAGTGACTTTCATTTTTGTTGTTGTTGCACATGGGAGTGTCCCATTAACTTTGACATTAGTATCCTAATGTATTTCATCTTGATTTAGTACTTATGCTACTAAATGATTAAGGAGGTGATGACATCGTGTTAGTGAGCTGTTTCTACATATCATATTTCCTGCTGATGCAAGCAGAGGTGTTCCAGTCACTACACTCTCAGGGGAGGAAGGAAGGGGGAGTGGAGGATTATGAATCGTGTGTAAATGCACTGAATGAATGTTTAGCACAAACATGGTTCTGAGTATTTATATTGTCTTGTTGTTTTGCTTTAACAGGAGCTCATGAGGAGATTGATTACTCCGCCAAGTTGAAGTTCAGTGATGATGAAGGAGATGAAGAGGGGGAAGAGGAGAGAACTGAGAGCAGCAATGACTCGCGGTATGTGACCAAGTACATTCAATGGCTGATAACTTCGAATTATGACAACAGAGTAGAATAAACCTTTTTATTTATTGTCGAGCCAAGGCAGAAAAAAATGTATTTGGTCTCACCCAGGAATGGACTATTTGGGCTGCTGATTTAATTTTTTTGCACATGCAATGGAACATGGGATAAAAGAAGTCTTGTAGTTCTTTACAACATAGTAACATAATTGCATGTAAACACAAAAAACTCAACAAAAAAAAAACTCTCTTGTCCACAGTGAGCAGCAGAGGTCCCAGGATGCTCCACCTGCAACCTCTCGCTCTCGTGCCTCAGACAGCGGCGGAGACACCCGCCATACTCCTCCCTCTAATGCTGACAATGGCCCCCAGCCCCCCTCCAGCAAGCCAGGATGGGCCGAGGAGGGAGGCAGTGGCTGGGGGGGCCAGGGAGCACCATCCAACTACCAGGTAGAAATGCTGAACAGCAGAAACATGGTGTTGCCCTTATGGACCATACTCAAGCTGTGAAAAGATTTAAAGTCCAAATTTACAACACAGGACACTTTGTGCAAACTGTGAAGCAAAGACGTATTTGTGGGCAGAGATGTGTTAGCGTGTGTGTGTGTGTTTGTCAGTGTAGATTATTGTGGTGGACCATGGCTAACTGTGTCTGCCTGTATACAGGGGCGCAGGCCTGGATTGGGTGGTCCCCGGGAGCAGCCCTCCCCCCCACCTGGGCCGCTCCTTGGACAAGGGCCTTACTCCTTTTACCGACAGGTAGACATCCAGACGGGGCCTCATAGACAAATCATTTTTATCATTATCTCATCCACCGCCCACAGTACTTATGGATAATTCATCTTTAGTTTTCAGTTCGCTCTTTTCCTCTTGAGTTTTATTTCAGTTGATGTGATCATTCGTGAAACATTTGTATCAACAAGATTTCAGTGATATTGTCTAGAGAATGGAAATGTGCATAGTAGAGCATTATATATTTTCTAACTCTTCAGGACCGGCCCCACAACCAGGGTGGTGCTCTCGGCCCGGGGAAACCTGGTTCCAGCCAGCATCAGCCAGCAGCAGGAGGCCCTACTCCTCCTCCTCAGCCGGGCCTGCTGGTCCACGGGGCCCAGGGCGATGATGAGGATGAGACTTGGCGTCAGCGCAGGAAGCAATCCTCCACTGAGATCTCTGCTGCGGTGGAGCGAGCCCGTCGCCGCCGTGAGGAAGAAGAACGTAGGATGGAGGAGGAGAGACGTGCAGCCTGCGCAGAGAAGCTGAAGAGACTGGACGAGAAGCAGCAACAGCAGCAGGGCAGCAACTTGGGAGGAGGTGGTAGCAGCAGTAAAACTCCCAGCCTTGATGGAAACTCTACAGCTGCCACAGCAGGCAGCCCCAGTCCATCTATTTCAGCCTCCTCCCCCAATATCAGCCAGCCCCCATCCCCCTGTGTGGACCCAGAGGAGCCTCCAGTGCTGGCTGTCCAGCCAGGGCCCAGTCCTGGAGTCAGTGACCGACAGCGGGCCAGCAGCAACAGCAGCTATGACTCCAGTGCAGGTGAGTTTCTTAGGTACATGTGATCAGTGATGATTGGTCTGAATCATTTGGAACACTGACATGTGTTACAGTTTTCTGATATATTTAAAGGGATCATTTGAAGTGGATATTTTAGCCACTTAAACAAGGATACACTATATTTAGAATATTTTTACCACTGTACCTTGCTGTCAGACAGCCTTTTCTCACGGGAAGCTGCTGCAGACTCCACTGGTAATTTAATTTTACCTTGCAGAACACAGGAGTTGCTGGTCTACCACTGCCTTGATCAGTTAGTTTATTGTTTTTAAAATATCTCAGAAACATAATAATAAGAACAGTTTGGATTCACTGAAGTCATACAATGACATAACAACAGTGTGCGGTCAGGTAAAATGACTGATTTTGCTTATGGAGTTTGCTGCTTTGCGGGGAGAGATATTTGTCTCATAACAGCGGTTTCCTCTTTGCAAAGGCTGTCTGAAGGTAAAGTAAAGCAGTAAGATAAAATAACCTTTGCTGCTGACCCAGGACAGTTCATTGCTTATCTTATGTTCTATTGTTTAGACAGGCTGGTGCCCCTGTCTGCTTCTTCAAAATGGGGGCATATCAACTGTAGCTAATACACTTACTATTCATAAATACCTCATACAACCCCATAATCTGGACTATTCTTTTAATATGGCAGTTGAAATTAAGCTCCCACCTCTTTATTATGGCCCCTGCTTCAACTATGCAACCTGCTGTCTTGGTTCAGATACCCAACAGTGTCCGCAGCCAGCTGTGTCACAGCCACAGCAGCCCATGCTGGACGTACCTCTACCAGGAGAAATTAAGGAAGAACCTGTGGGCAGTACTCACATTCGTGCAGGAAGTGGAGGTGAAAGAGGAGTCGACCCCATTAAGATTGAGAATATCGGAGGGGGAGCAGGTCGTCAAGCTGGTGGTCCTCCTGGCCAGGGTTACTCGAAGTACCAGAAGTCTCTTCCACCTCGATTTCAGAGGCAGCAGCAGGTTAGAATGAGCATTTGTTTGTTGTCTTAAGTTTGTTTTTATGATTGTGGCAGACAAAAATAACTCCCACATTTTCCAAAAGGAGCTACATACTTGGCTAACAATGCTGACATCCCTTTAAAGATATGTCTGATATTTCTGTTCTGAAACATCCTGGGCTCTTTGTTGTCCGTTAATTTCTTTTTAGGAGCAGCTCCTGAAGCAGCAGCAGCAGTGGCAGCAGCAACAACAGCAGCAGCACAGCCAGGCATCACAAAGCCAGCTGTCCCCCCAGCCCCAGGCTCCACAGGGTCCCTCACCAGGTTCAACCCCCCAGCCAGGTCCTGGACCCAAGCAGGGCGGGCAGCTGTACCAACCCAGCAACATGGTTCGACCCCCACCCCTGCCAATGAACTTTGACCCTCGCTGGATGATGATGCCCTACATGGACCCTCGCATGATGCAAGGTCGCCCCCCGCCAATGGACTACTATTCAGCTGGCATGCACCCATCAGGTGAGTGCATGTGACATCATCAGTGAGATAAATCACTTTCATCGCTGAGCGCAGTGGCACGCAGGCTGAAACAGCAACTGGTCACTGTTCATGGCGGCCATATTAACATGAAATAGTAGAGTAAACGTGTTAACAATGATACTAATTAAGATCCCATTCCATTTTGTTCAGCAAAGCCTTGTCAGTGAGCCAACATGCACAACAGCATCACACTTACTTTGTTTGACCTGAATGGAATGGAACCTTAATTAGTGTCATAAATAACACCTGTGTTTTCACAATTATTTCACTATGTTGTTTTGTCAATGTCAGTGTTATGTCAACTGGCTGCTATGAAAATATCTGTTGAGATATTTCTGTTAAAAAAAAAAAAATCTTCACTACCACAGGGCTCATTGGGCGTGAGCGGTCTGATTCAGGTGGATCTGGTTCAGACCCCTTTGACAGGCAGCAACAGCATCCAGGGCACCCTCACCGTGGGACCCCGCCTATGGATCCTAAGCTGGCCTGGGGGCCGGAGGTGTTCCCTGGGGGAGGGGAGGGCCGTGGGCTAGCATCACCCCTCAGGCAGAAGCAGGCAGTGGAAGATGATGATGGAACCAAAGGACCCAGGTATGGATGCACCTGTCAGTTTAAGCGAATTAAAAAATATATTTTTTGAATGCCTAATAAGGATAAGCAATACCAAACTTTTAATTTGAGCATGTTGTGACAATTATATAAATAAAGATTTTTTTTAATGGTTATGTAGTTTTTCAAAATAATGAAACTTAAAAAGATTGGAAAATCACAACACTGGCCATTAATTGCAAATTTATTACAAAAATATGAGTACAAGTAAAAGTAAGTAATGTAAAAATGTTTGTGCTAATAGGTGTTAAAAAAATAAGTCTCTTTTACAGAAATTCTGTAATAAAACCGATGTTATTATTTTTGTTCAGCCTCCATCTAACTTCCAGGGTGTGTTGTTTTTAAATGCTTGAAGAGGTAACTCGAGTTGCTGCTGTGTTTATCTTACTGTATTTTTATCTACGGGTGAAAAATAGCACCAGGTGTCTTCCTTTCTGCCATTTGGCAAACTCTCACACATTTCATGCAGAAGTTTATGACTGTGTTGCTGCACACTCAGTTTTCATGTCTTAGAGGTTTCCAGTAATGCAACACGGTCAGGTAAATTAAAATGCACAAACATTATACAAAAATTCAGAAAACATTTGGAAGTGATGCAGCCACCCACATTGTCTGTTTATAAAATGTCATCAGTAGTTTTGTCAGGGAATTTATACCAAATCTGTAGCTGATGAAAATTGATGTATCGATCCACCTCCAAGTAGCATTTATTTAATAGCTATTCATTTGATTTGTTTTCAATTGTACAGGTGTTAATGATCCTGTGTGCATCTTTTATAATGGGTAATATGTTCCAAATATGTGTATAAACAATTTGTAAGGGGACTTTTTTGTTGTAATACAGTGAATTTAATGGATAATTTAATGGATTTTATTTTATATTTTTCCATCATCTTTATCTTAGGAGCGACACACCTCCACATCGCATGCGAGAGGGTGGATTGGGACCCATCCAGCAGCCGAGCTCCAACTCTGGGACATCCAATCAGACTCCACCTCCAGTTGGCACTCAAGTTGGGGGGCAGGGAGGCAGCCACCACCCTCATCACTACATGGGTGGGCGGGGCAACTACAGCAACTTCCCTGAGCAGGGTGCGAGGATGCTTCCTCACCAGCAGCAGCAGAGGGCGGGCGAGAGGGGAAACCAACCACACAGCTTTGGTCACCAGGATGAAGGGCCTCCCCGAGGATCTCAGCAGGGCCAGATATGGGGAGCCCCACATGCTCACTATGATCGCAACGGGCGAGCTGATCTGCCACCTGAGAGCAACTCTCACCTCCACCACCACCATGGACACCACCCTCAGCAGCCTCACTTCCCTCTCCACCCCCATAAGCCGGAGAATAGCCGTGACAGGGGTGTTGAGGGTCCCACTAAGAAGACAGACTCTTCTCCCCCAATCCACCAACCTTCCCTCTCATCCTCCTGCTCTTCTTCCTCTTCTTCATCTGCCCGGGAAGACGGGAATGTCAAAGGCACCCTGCATCATCAGCCATCCCAGAGAGAGGGTGAAGCAGGCATCGGGCACAGTCTCGGTGAAAGAGGAAGCAGTGGTGGCGCTGGCAGTAGCAGCCATGTGAAGCAGGAGAAAACAGGCCCAGCATACGCTCCCCACTCCTCCATCACCGCCAGCCCTCCACCTTCTCAACATGGAGGTCATAATCAGCCTCAACAGCAACAGCAGCAGCATCCCCATCCTAAATCAAACCAAAGAGGGGGGCGGGAGCACAAGACTGAGACCCAGTGGGGCCCGAGGCCTGGAAGCAGCAACACAGGTGGAGGCTCCTCTCATGGTAGGAGGGCCAACAATGCAGGAGGTGGGAACAACCCCCGCGGGGGGGAAGACTCCTCCAACACTGCATCGGACCACAAACCCTCCAACCAGACAGGAGGCGGTAACACCAACAAGAGGGCCGGCCCCATCAAGAAGCCGGTGCTGAAGGAGATGAAGAGAGATGGTATGGAAGCTGATGGAGGAGAAAAAACAAGTGGAGGCTTTGGGAAAGATAAAGAGCAAGATGGAGGCCAGCCCACCTCCATGAAGCAGGAAGCCTCCGCCAACTCCCAGAGCACATCAGCTCCATCTAAAGATGAGTCAGCGCAGACAGCCAAACCCAGGAATGGAGGAAAAGAGCGATCGGGAGGAGGTGGAGGAGGGTCAGGCCGAGGGCCCAAAGACGTAGACACCACCTCTTCAGGGTTTTCAGGGTCATCCTCCAGGAGGGACAGGGACCGCTCCTTTGAAAGAGGAGGCAGTGCTTCCCACCACCATGGAATCCCTGCCAAAGGCGGCAGAGCCAGTCGAGGACGAGGTGGAGAGTTCTTTGGGCGTGGCCGTGGTTACCGCGGCACCTACACAGCCACTGCTGGGCCTGGCAGTGCCAGTCGAGGCAGAATGGGCGGCAGGAGTGGCAGAGACTACCGCTCATCTGTCGCTGGTGGCCACCACCATGAGTCCAAAGGTGAAGGTGGCAGTGGCAGGCATGGTCAGGATCGGTCCCAGCATAACCCGGCCCGGGCCAGGAACCACAGTGAGACTCGCAGCGAGGGCTCAGAGTATGAGGAGATCCCCAAGAGGAGGAGGGAGAGGGGTTCAGAGACTGGCAGTGAGAGCGGTGCAAGTGATCTCGGCCACTCAGACAAGGATGACAACCAGAAACCAAACGCCAAGAACGGCTCCGATCACGCCAACACCACCGGCACCATGTCATCTGCGCCACCCAGAGGCTCCCAGGCTAGAGTCTTCACCCCCAGGGGTGTGCCTTCCAGGAGGGGCAGGGGTGGAGGCAGTGGAGGAGGAAACATCTACAGGGGTAGCGGCAATGTTGGAGGAGCCCCTGGAGGTCACAGGGTGGGACCCAGCTCCACTTCTCACAGTGGATCCTCCAAGTCCTCTGCCTCCGGCCGGAAGCAGCAAGGCCAGCCTCAAACCTCCGGGCCCAAAGACGGGGGCAGGGGAGGGAACGGAGGAGAGAAAAAAGACAAGATGGCCGATGCAAGTCAAGCTCAGAGTCAGGGGTCTAATCCTGCTCCACCGTCTCTGCCTGCCACAGCTCCTGCTTCTCTAGGCTCCACTGAAAATGGAGGAGTTGTGACGCAGCAAACTTCAACTAACCTGACTTCAAACTCTGGAGGGCCAAACGCACTCCCTCTTCCTGCTAACCGTGGCTTCCCTCCAAGTGGGTTTGAGCGACCGCCTAGACGTCGTCGTCATGGGCGCTCCCAGCATCAGCAGGACAAGCCGCCCCGCTTCCGTAGGCTGAAGGAGCGAGAGAATGCCGCACGTATCAATGGAGGAGTGGGAGTGATCGGAGGAGGGCGGCCCTCCTCTCCCTCCCTGAATTCAGTTCAGGACAGTAATGGAGCCCCCGTCTCCACCCCCATAACGACCAACACCCAGAATGCTAACCACAACACCACAGTAACAACCAACAACAACAACAACAGCAGTGGCCATCTTAGCAACACAAACAGCCATCACCATCACCACTACAACCAGAGCAACGCTGGGCCCACCCACCCACAGCACCACCACAGCCATGGAGCAAAGTCCCCTGACTTCACCAACCAGAACTCTGACCAGGCCAACGAAGAGTGGGAGACCGCCTCTGAGAGCAGCGACTTCACAGAGTTCAGAGACAGGGAAGGAGGCGGAGGAGGAGGAGGGAAGTCGTACTCTTCTCACCATCCCCACCACATGGGAAGGGGAGGAGGTGGCGGTGGAGGTGGAGGCGTGGTTGAGCGCGACATGACAGGAAAAGAGCCCTCGGCAAATAAAAGAAGCTTCTCGAGCCAGCGTCCTGGCATGGAGCGTCAGAACCGCAGGGTCAACACCGGAGGAGCTGGAGGTGGAGGGGGAGGAAGAGGCCCGCGAGGCCCGCCCAGCGGTGGCGGCGGCTCCAGTGGGCCTGGCAACGGAGGTGGCAACCGTGGGGAGAAGCGCGGCAACTGGCCCTCCCCGAAAAATAGGAAGTGATGGAATATTTCCAAACATTTCAGATGAACCCCACCCACGTTAAAACCACCACCCTCTTCCATCTCAATCCCTTTTGATAATTATTTCATGATCTGTTGCATCCCACAACATATTAGTGTATTGTACAGTATATGGAGATGGTATTCACACTCACCACCACGGTCGCCTCTTTCCCTTTCCATCAATCTTACTATCTACCGTCCGTTATTGTAAATTTCTCCGTTTGTTCCGTCTTGCTCTCCGTTCAGTTGTGACCCCTCCCTCCCCCTCCTCACCCCTTTTAACCTCCCCTCAAGAATCTCACCCCCAGTTGGATTTGACAAGCATGTGGTTCTGCAAGCGGAGGTGCACGTGGTTTTGACAGAAGACACTCACACAGAGCTCCACACACATTCGCATATACAAGCACAAATATGACATCTTTACAAAACACACGATGGAACACATGCAGTCGTGAAAATGTGGGATTTAAATTGGCGAAAAAAGTTTGGATTGGGCTAATTTTTATATTTATGTACCTGTGTATGTTTCTACCACACTTTGGCCTTGGGTGGTATTCAGTAGTGCAGTTCTGCATTACTTCCTTCACAACGGGAGAGAGTGCAGCTTCATCTTTTAACGAGAACAATGTAACATAAGATGTTTTGTTTCTCTTTGTGTCTTTTTTTTTTTTTTTTTTTTCTTTTGGCCGTCTTGTCAGTTTAAGATTCAGCCTGTTAGCGGTGTGTGTCTTTTCTTCTAAAAAGCAGGTCATTAAAATACCTTTTTACTAAATTCCCACAATTCCTCCTTCCGCTGACTTTTTGGTCTCCTGCAAAGTATGTCTCTGATTACTGTGATAAGACCCATTGAAGTACTACTGCTCAGCGCTCACCTACACTTGCATTGATTTGTCTTTAAATGGATAGTTCTTATTATTGTCAGTGGGGTTATATGAGGTATTTATTTAGGCAGTGTGTTTCCTACAGTAGATTGCAGGTTAACACACTTCCAGTTTGGAGAATCAGAAAGGGTCATCAGCATGGATGCTAAACAATGTACTGCTGTAGGTGGGGTCAGCAGCCAAAGGTGTTTTAGAGAGCCTTTTCTGACACAAAAAACTGTTGTTATATAAGCTAAACATTCCTCTCTCCAGACCAAACTCAATAGGCAAAATCAGCAGTTTTACCTTGCAGAACGGGTTGCTGATCTACTGCTGCCTTTATCTTTTGAGTTGTTTCTGTCATTGTGTGCCTTTGAAGTTTTAAAGGTATAGTTTGGATTCACCACAGTCACACAATAACACAAACAAACCAGGCAGTGGTAGGTCAGAAACTTGCATGTTCTGCAGGGTAAAACTAATTATTTTGCCTATGGAGTCCGGTTGCTTTGTCAAACAAAGGGTTGTCTGTCGTCGAGGTAAAGTGTTGAAAATAATCTAAATATAGCTGATATTGACTGCTGACCCTGTCCACAGCAGTACATTACTAAGCTTCCTTGCTGGTACTCTTCTCTGCTTCTCCAAACTGGGGTTGCATTGACTGCCATCTACTGTAGGTAATACACTGACAATAGATAAGTACCTCACACAACCCCACTTCAAATAATCCAAACTATCCCTTTGATATCAATGTTTTTGCTGCTTTTTCAGATAGATGGTGTGGTTTAATTTTACCCTCTATATTCTTGACCTCCTCTGAAATTTCATTAGCTATTGTTTGGTCCTTTTTAGAAAATAAGGGCTTCATCAGCCTCATTATAGCATCGTCCTTACCTGCAGAATTCTGCACACAGAATCAGTTATCCTGAGGACAATAGTTTTACTCTCTCATACATGAGTTTTGTTTACCTTATGAAGACTGTATTGATAGCTTGATGGCTTTATTTTAACAACCATTATTTCCTCAGCGGCTTCCATTTTACTATGGAATGAAAACGTAGGTCATGATGGATTAAAAAAAGTTGTTTGACTGATAAAATTGTTTCTGCTTCAATAGGTAATTGAATATGTTCTAATAAGCACTCCTTGTAATATAACAAAAATCCATGGTTGCTGTTTTTTTTTCTTTCCTCCTCCTCCTCTTCTTTGTGTTGTTTTTTTTTTTTTTTTTCTTTTGGGCAAGTTACATGTGATGCAACAGGACAGGTACTCTGTCTGGGCCCAGAGTACAGAGCTAGGCTGAGTATATACTATTACACCTCCCCACCCCCACCCTCCCTCCTCCCCCTCTCTGTGCTCTTGTGGAGACTCCTCACACCAAGAAGGACTTACTGCAACCAAGAGCTCCTTGTCTGAGGAAGTATTTTTCAAAGTGTGTGTTCTCGGTCGGGATGGCTGTTTTCAGTACACGGTGGCAACCAGTAGCCCATGCTAATTGAATTCAGGACAATGCTGAAAAGGGTGACCAAGTGTCACGCCGAATCTTCTACAGTTCACACGGTTTCCAAGATTTCGTGAATAATGCCGACCTGGAGCGTTGAGGAAATATTGGATTGATGTAGGATTTACACTTGTAAACATAGTTTGTATCATACATAAAAAAGACATAAAAATGGCACACAGCTTGAAAAATGACCGGAGACAGTAACAACAACATCCAGTGTGAACTAATTTGTACATCTGCATCACTTCTGTCACTGCTGTAAGTTGGGGTTTTGTTTGTTTACTGACAACAGTTTTGAAGATCGTCTCTGGGATGTCGTGAGTAGGGCATTTGATGATTTTGTGTATGTGCGTGTGTGCGTGCTTGTGTGTATGTGTGTAGCAGCATGTGTGCGTTTTCTGGTGTCTGGTGTAATAACTCGGGGAAGGGGTGGGGACCAGAGGGTTTAACATTTAATGGCAAGCACTTTCTGCCTTGTTTGCCCACACTTGATTTAACCAATATTATTAAGACAATTCTACTGTTTGTTTGTTTTTTTTTCTTAAATACATCCACATATATACATTCAGCTGTGTGTATATGTTCATCATCCAAATGAAGAACATGCAGTGGAGAACTTCACCAGTTTTTTTTTTTTCTTGTGTAATTTAAGCATACATTCTTCTGCAGGCAAGTGAAGTTGGGACATATTTTATTTTTCACTGACTTCTAAGCATGAACACACACCCATGGGTGCAGCTTGCCTTGCCTGTTACTGGTTTATACATTGATAGCTGTACACTTAACACTGGCTCAAAGAGTCCTTCATCCCTCCTTAACTCCTAATGTTGATGTGCTCATTATTTTATGTACCCATGTTAAAAAGAAAACAAAACGTAGTGTATTCCAGAAAAATTACTCAAAGATTGTACTATGTTTCCAGCATTACCAAGGTACCTGGAGTGGTTCAAACTGTTTTTAGCATTTATGGTTTTATTATTAATGAAACCATAATATACACACATGTATGTATATTGGTATGTATCTAAGTTTTGTCTACCCCAACTTACATTCCCACAAACAAAATGTTGCCATTTTTAGTTCAAGGGAGCAATGTACAAGCAGAGAAGTGTCTTATTATAATAAAGTTATACAGAGAAGGCAAAGTTAAATAAACTACTTTTGATTTAATGGAAAACCCAATCGCTTGTCTCATTCTTCTCAGGCAAACGAAGATGGTGGAAGCAAGATAGAAGACCTGTTTCACTGCATATGTTTTGACATGAAAAGCAGATGTGATGGCACACTTAAATGCAACACAGCTGTAACTAATGTTATTAGTTTAACCTGTGTGTGACAAAATGTTCTCCATCTTTGTCTGAACTTTCATTTTGCAAATAAGTGCCATTCTATAGACATTCAAGTTATGTAGGGGATAATATACAGTGAGCAGCTCATTATAGCAAAATAAATCCTGACAGGGTGATGCAGAGGGTTTGAATCATCCTGAGGTGGTTTATTTTGCAGTAATGACCTGCTCACTGTACATGATCCTTCCTATTACATGGTTGCTTGCAAAAAACAGTTATTCAACACTAAACATTAATTTTAAAATGGTTTTATTTATTTTTTTGCTTCTCCAGAGTCTATGATGAGTACTGTATCCATAGCCACGGTGTTATGCAGAAGTAATAGAATGCAAGCCTTTGACAAAGTCATGTAATAAAATTCTTTACATATTATTATAAGTTATTAGAATTAAAGGTTATCACACACCACATTACAAACACAGGGTTTCCACAGGTCCTTAAAGAGTCTAAAATGCAATCATTTGAATTTTAAGCCTCAAAATGTTCAATACAATTTTTACAGGTCTTTTTGTATTTTGAATTGATAGACTTATAAAGTTAACGTAACATGTGTAAAGTTGCATTAAAGTAATATGAATAATATGTATATTCACTGTAATAATACGATGACTGTCAACAGAAATCAAGAAACTGTCAGGTTTAAATAAAAAAAATAAGTAGATGTCACTTTACTGTTTTCCAGTTTATGATAATTAGCAAAAAATCTATCATAGCGGACGCTTATGGTCCAACAGAGCACACTGAGCTGTACTTATTAGTGTCACATCAGTCAGACACACAGTTCAAGGGGCATGCCTTTTCCAAAAGTGCTTTGCATTATAGCACCACCATGTGGTTGATAGGGCTCACATTTCTTTGGAAGCATATGCATATTATTTCCAGTTACTGGACCAAAATTCATGTTGCTAACTCATTCTAGTTGTCAGGAATTTGAGCTTTTGCAGCAAAACAATAATAAACTGGCTAGAGACCTAAAAATAACTGCTAACACAAACTGCAGCTGATCAAAATTTATCGGAACACACACAGTGTGTCTCAATGTTGTGTGTGGATGAACATTTCCTCTCATTAAAAAAGAAAAGAATCATCACTACTTCTGGAAGTAGTCTGTTTTGAAGGGATGTGAACATGGTTCTAAGCAAGGATATACAGTGTAGAGGTATAAATATAAATATTTAAATAAAATATAAATAGTATAAATTTTTTTTTTGCCAACTTGTCATGTTGGGGGCTTTAGAGGGCTCGGATTTTATGTTTTTATTCTGAAAACTGTTCACCATTCACTTACATTGTTTAAGAGATTCTACAACACTGTTTTCCTGTGAAACTCCAGTGGTGCTTTGTGGACTAAAACTAAACCCAAACTTCAGTTGGCATGAGCCATGGCTCACTGTAGTGGTCACACACATAACACCTTAAAATGTGTTTTAAGAAATAATGCTCTTATACATATATTTACCTTTGATTTCTAGATTTCTAAAAAACACTGAGCAAAACATCTCACTCCTTTTCAAACAATGTATGCAATGATTCAGCAATTTACTATGTCCCACCGTTATTGGTTTTAATTAATCTTTGTGAGCCATTGCTACCTTTTAGTATTCATCCCACAAAATATTTTCAGATACCACATGAAATTAAAAAAAAAAAAAAAGATTATTAGATATCTTACATACAAGTAACAGGTACATACAGGTTTAGGAGCAACATATTCTGCCACCCAAACCAAGTATTTTTGCAGACATCCCTCTAAACATCTATGCCAAAATAAATAAATACATAAATTAATGGGCCTAAATACAATACCTGTACATAGAAATACCTTTGATAGTTCAGGCAGGTTATTTTACATTTTATCAGACATCACAAATATTCATACTCATAGATATTTATGGAATACACGTGTATGTATGACAGATTTTGATAACTGAAGGGATCATTTTGCATGCAATGGCGCAAAGAATGAAATGATGTTTAAGAGTTGTGAAGAGTTTGACAATATCCCTGAGAATCAACTAAACTGATCAACAAGTCATGTGCAGTTGTACAAATTGTACTTTCTGTTTTGCACACATGAGCCAAAATATGTGCAATTTGTTTGAACGGATGAGGAATTCAAATTGTTTGAGATTAAAAAAAAAAACAAAAAAAACCCCCCACTTTATTTAAGCGGGTGAATCCCACTGAAATAGAATCTCATTTTCAAGAGACACCTGAATGTACATAAAATAAAAACATCACGAAACATTCCTGAGCAGATGGTCTGAAGGAAAAATGCAAAACATTTTATGATATAATTCATTGTTTTGAAAAAACTTTAACAGCCTGTGATGCTCGCAATGGACAGTAGGTGGCAGCAGAGTGCCAGCGGCGCTGTACGCTGCCTGCGTCTGACGGGAGGAAGAGGAAGAACGTAACCTAGAGGGTGAACTGGGAGGTGGTGTCCATTTTATTTACACCGGTGAGCTTGCTAAATTTGTGATCTGTCGGATTTTTCACGAGTATAAAAGTTGAAATTCGGGTAAGTTGCCGGAATATCTCACGTTATTATATTGAGACATGCAAACGCGAAGGCAGGAGTAGCTCCAGAAAGAGCTCATCTTTGTCATGAGGCCTGTTTGTGACGATGCGCCATATTGAATTTCATTTTGGGTCCTAGCCGCTAGCGGGGGTTAGCTTAATGAGCTAACATCACATCAACCGTCAATCGTTGTGTATGACTGCACCATACATAGTAGTATGGTATTAGTTTGTAACTAATAACACGCGGTTTTGAGTGGGTTAAGACTAAAATGACTGCACTGCGGCGGCAAGTTTGTTAAACTTAGCAATGTTGAGAAGAAAATAAGGCTAGCTAGTTAGCCTAGCCAATCAGGTTTGGGCAGCAACTAAGCTACTGCTTTATGCTGTCCTCTTTAATGGCAGGCTCTTAAAATGTCAGAGTCTTGGACAAAAACTAACATTGAGAAACATTTAAAGTTAGTTGGATCTATGAATTTGACATTAGCAGTTAATGTGTTAATATGTTACAGAGTGTGCATGCAGTATCGATGTGGTTGATTGATATATGGATCATAACTGAGTATTTTCACCTTTATGTTTTTTTAAAGGTCTCCAGAGATGAGTAGTTCAGAGGAAGTGTCATGGATCTCCTGGTTCTGTGGACTGAGGGGGAATGAATTTTTCTGCGAGGTGAGTTGTCTTATTTTCTGTCTGAGCTTTCTCTGTGTGTTACTTGTTGTCATCCATGTGGTGACATATGAAGATAACAGAGAAGTTATCATGAAAGCTGGCTTGTTAAGCTGAACGTTAAAGGTTTGTAACTGTACTGTAACTGTTGAGCACAGCCTATTACACTCCATGTACATGTATTATGTTACCTCCACCTCACACACAGGGATAGAGCAGATCTAAGCAGCATGTGTATATTTAGGTCCTGCATGAATATCTCCCATAGAGATATTTCTGTCCAAGCTAATTTACTTGGTGGCAGGAAATCTTAATGACATGTAAGCTGGAAAAAATAGTGTCAGGCAACCAAAAAAAACTTGATTTGCTTTGATTTAGAAACGATCCATCAGTTAAAGTTAATGCAAACCATGTTAAGCAGCCATGCTGCATGAGTTAACCTGTACTGACTTAAATAAATCAATCAATCAATCAATCAATTTTTGTCACTTTACATTTACTTGAGAATTTTTCCCACCGGTTAATAAACTTGTGATAACACTGGTGTTACTGATTTCACCTGAGACATGAACGCTCAGCATCTATAATGTTAGAGTGCTTACTTGATTAACTTGAGCTCTTTAGAACTCTGTAGTTTGAACATAACAAGATGCTTAGATTATTGAGTATTAAGTTGCCAGATCTATCAAACAACCCCCACACTGACCCCAACAACTATAGCTATGCATAATTTAAGCGCCTTGCCAAGGCTACGTTGGTATAGCCAAGTTAGCCCTAGTTTTGACAAGCTAGCACCAGCCAATGCCTCCATTGTAACGTAAGACAGCAGAATACTCACTTATATTTCTGCGCCATGTTAGGGCTCCAGATAATTGTCCTGAGAGTGGACTTCAATCCATGTCAGGCTGTGATTAGCCTGTTGCGTTACATTTAAAATCCATCTCCTGCTTTTGCTGTGCAGAGCATTTTTTTTATGTAGTGTCCTACAAAGTATTGATAACACACTAAGACGGTGGGGGCGGTGGACAAGTAATGTAGCGCTGTGTAACACCAGTAACACCTAACACTGCAGCTTGCTTGACATAGTTTTTCAGAGCTTATGAGATACTAAGAAGAATTCTCTGCATCTAGTAATTTTGAATTCTCAGCGTGCTAAAATTGGTTCACAAAACATCTCAACATTGCTTCACATTAAAAGAGGTATTGATTGCTTTAATCACTGCTCCTGTCCATACTGGCCCTGAAGAGATTAAAGTTTATCATTATATACACCCTGCAGTATCAGTCATCACCCATGCTACGGTATTACTGACTGATCAGTTTTCTCATCCATTTTCTCCAAATAAAGGTGGATGAGGACTACATCCAGGACAAGTTTAACCTGACAGGACTCAATGAGCAGGTTCCTCACTACCGCCAGGCCCTAGACATGATCTTGGATCTTGAACCAGGTATGTTATGTTCATGCCCTCATGCTTTTAGATTTAGTTGAGCACTTGGTACATGTTGTATAAAATTAAATTGATGCATACAGTGTGCAAAATGCATTGGGTGTGTTGAAACTTTGGGTAATTTGAGAAAATTCACCAGCAGAAGAAACTGAATGGTGAGACTAAATGTTTACCGGCTAACGTGTAACAGAAATCAGAGTAAAGGACTTTCAGATGTTTCATTCAGGAATCAGCAGACTTTCATTAGTGATGCTGACTGTAAAATGTGCTGCTCCTTTAATCTCTCATGTTGAGCACTGTTGCACATGTCAAATAAATAAAAAATGCGAGTGGAGATTTAATCTCAGCATTCTTCTGTTTTAAGATTGTTTAGCCTGCTCAGCTGCAGTACAGTTTTTTTTTTCCCTCCAAGTCATTGTACATCTTCACAGGATCTTTGAAACCACGTGATTTATTTCAGCTGCGCTCCAGTCTCCCTTAGATCTTCTGTTGTCTTTGTTTTAATACCCTCTCAAGAATTAGAGAATGTTTAGAAATCCGTTACCTGTCACTGTTTTTTTTCTTAAGTAAAAATACATCTAACAAGAGCACTCTGTGTATTTTCGGTGTTCCCCCTCCTTTTGAATTTTTTTCCCAGCACAGTTTTGCATCTCTGTAAACTGTCTGTAAACTAAAAAGAAACATGGACGCCCAACAATGTTCTCTGTTCCTTTTTTTTAGACGAGGAGCTGGAGGACAATCCCAACCAGAGTGACCTGATCGAGCAGGCAGCTGAGATGCTGTACGGTCTCATCCACGCACGCTACATCCTCACTAACCGAGGCATTGCACAGATGGTAGGCGCCAGCTGCATCAGCAGAATGCACTACCCCCGTCTGCATTAGGGAAGATCTTTTTCCATCACTTTTTTCTTGAGGGGTTGGAGCATTATTTACCATTTAGCATGTTGCTGACTTCAGCAGAGGGGTGAACTGATGCTGTATGTTTGTATGACGAACAGGGAAATGAATAAACTTTGGTTGGACTTATTTATTATGGTTGTATATTAAAGCAGTTGACTGTCAGTTACAGTTACGGCAGCTCAGTTCCTGTCACGCTGGGTTTATACTTAATCCTGTGTCATAAATCACACGCTAAAAGCATCATCCAAACACAAGATGGATGACTTATATGTGATCAGTCAATATTGTACTTTTTACATGTTCCCAACAATCATTGTCATGATTACATTGTTTTTTGATGTAGAGTAGGGATGTTAATGTTTCATCAATAATCGATTCATCACTGTTGAGATTTTAATCGATTAAAAATGTCTGAATCACCAGTTCCTTGATAGTTTAGAAATGGTGGTAATTGTGCTTCATTTGGCGTTTTTGTCTGGCAGAGCCGTATGTCGAATAAGGAAAATTAAATTTAAAATCAGTGCATTTTGTTTCTTATCAGTTATGACTCACTTGTTAGCATTTTCAACTACTCCAACCCAAATGTAGATAAGTGATTTGTTTTGTCTCATTACTGAAAAAGCAACTACTGCAGTTCAAATGTGTAACCACCACATTTTAGGGCTGGGATGATATACTTATCTTCTGATTCAATATTTTCATGATACTTGTGTGCAGATTTGATATGGATTGCAATTTGATATGAAGATTTATTGTGATTTTTGTTTGTTTTTTTTAACACTAGACCATGAAAAAAGTTGAATCTTATATTTCTAGAGACTGTAGAGAAGCAGATTGAGTTATAAAAGTGAAACTAGCCGCTATTAGTTTATTTCCACAGAGCAGAGGAAGTATATGCCTCCCACTATGAGCACAAGTCTTTTATGTTTGGCGTGTGAAGTAAAATAGATCTGTTTGTTTGGATAATATTACAGCAGTTGCAGTGCTAATTTCCGTTAGAGCATCAAGGGCAATTCCCATTATGTGGTAGCATCAGGCTAACAGACTATGCCATAGTTGTTTAAACACATTATTTTCTTCCCCTATTGCTTTTGTATTATCATTTACCAGAGATGAGATACAAGTGGAGATGAGATTACTCTGTTTTAACTTGCTCAGTGTTGTCTTCGCCATTGAGATTCTCCAACTGGCATCAAAAGAGAGACAACACAACCTTTAATACTTTTCTCAAACTTGCTGTCATCAACTTCACAAGCGAGTTAGTGAGGAGGGTCAAGACAAATGTTCTGTGCACTCGTATCACGCGCATGCACCTGGTTTTTAGCAATTTTTGAGACTTAATTTATTTCCATTGTGGAGCTGACATTCTGGCTCTCTATCAGTCCTCTCTGCCTCTTTTTCAGCGCAGCTGATGCAATGTCTCCTTCCTTTCTCTCAAAAGCATAAAAACAAAACATTCAAATACAGATTTGTACAATTACCGTGGCATGTTTCATCTTCGACGTATTTGGTTCTGCCCGAGTAATCACACGCTTTAATCTCAAAAATGTCCAAAAATTTCCTAGTATATTGATTAGTCTAAGTGATGTAAAATGTCCTGAAATGCAGCCTTTGTAAGCCCTCTTTCAGAGAGCACTAAAATGAGAATTGTTTGTGACCTAAAATTATTTTTATTGACTCTTTATATCCTGATTTATAACTTGCAGTTGGAGAAATATCAGCAGGGAGATTTTGGCTATTGCCCCCGAGTCTATTGTGAGAATCAGCCTATGCTTCCTATTGGTAAGTAAAAAATAATAATTTAAACATTTTAATTCTTAAAAATACTTCTGTATTTTGAACAAGTGTTACTTGTATTTGGCTCAAGATGGTTGACAACTAATGAAATGTTGTGGTTTATTTGATAGTAATGAATTCAGCTACAGTCTGTCCATAGCTTTGCATATGTGAGCTGATATTTTGTTTTCTGTCTGTGAATCTCTTTTAAATAACAATATGTGTTGCCTTTTTAGCACTTTATTCACAGTGTCTTATTTTCACTCAGTAATTATTTTTTCCATTTAATTGTGGTAGGTTTTCTTTATTATGATTTTTACAGTCGTCAAATCTCCCTGTCTGGCTTTTATAAACCTCATCTCCATTTGTTTGTATTCAAATCTAAATTTGGATTTCTTGATAAGATCAGTGCTGAGTGAAAATACCAGGAAGGGAGAATTGTAGTGCAAGTCAGTGCTGTCTCAATCCTGCTTATAGGATATATTTTGTGCTCATATCTAAGCCAGATTGTTCCTTCCTCATCCTCCACAGGTCTGTCAGACATCCCAGGAGAGGCCATGGTGAAGCTGTACTGTCCTAAATGTATGGACGTCTACACACCCAAGTCCTCCAGGCACCACCACACAGATGGAGCTTACTTTGGCACTGGCTTCCCCCACATGCTCTTCATGGTTCACCCTGAGTACAGGCCCAAGAGGCCCGCCAACCAGTTTGTCCCAAGGTCAGTGTGGCAGGTTGAACTGTGAGGTGTGCTCCTGTAAGACGAGTACTGTGCTGCAGCATTCAATTATCTGCACTGGCTGCTGTAATAAGGGCGGAGAAGGAAATAATAAAATGTGTATTAATTGCAGTTAATCACACAGTCAGGTGTGGTGTGGATGATTCTGATTTTTATACATATTCTGTGTGTGAATTGTGAATGTTAATAGTTAATATTTGACTGGTTACATGTCGCTTTATAGCTTAATTTGCATACCCACTCACTACACTAAGTTCAGCGTGGGAACTTTTCCTCCAGTCAGACAACAAAGTCAAATGTAAATAGTTTGACGCTACTCTTACTCGCACTAGCGCTATGCTGTACCACTGTAAGAGCAAGCACCCAGCTACCATCTCTGAGGATGGCTCACAGCTAAAGATCACGTCGCTGCTAGCTGTGGGGTGAAAGTCTGATGTGTGTCAGTGTCATGCCATCAGCGGAGTTTTATATATGGTCTGTACCAAATGTTTGTACAGATATTGGAAAAATGTTGTTTAGAAACTGAGAGAAGAATACACCACAGAAAGATGTGATTGCATTGCATGGTTTTGAATCCGAGACAAAAACACTGGGGCATCATCGATTGAACTAATACTATTGGCCTGTACCGCGCTTATCTGTTTGTATTTTGTACTGCTGCCTGTCTGTCATGTCTGCCAGGACTCCATTGAAAAAGATATTTTTTTAAACTGGGACTCTGACTTCCTAAATAAAGATTAAATAAAACAAAAAAAAATCCCACTCAGTGTGGTAGAGGGCGAGAGGTTCAAAGAGCTATCCTGAGTACGTTATGCCATTGAGAGCTCTTGTGATTACACACACTGAAAAACACTTTTAGGAGAAGAAGGATGAGTTAAAAGTCAAGCTAGCCAGGGCAGACAAGCCCAGCTCTGACCACTGACTGCTGTGTGGCTCTCACAAACGAAAGCTACATCACACCTACCTGTCACTTCAACAGTGCTGACTGGGAGATGCAGTCCAGCATGCACCTCTTTCAGAACCTCTTCATCCCCTGTAGGTTGACCGACGTCAGACAACCTTGCAGAGAAGCTGCACAAATTGATTCGAGCACACAGGGTTAATCTAAAATATCTCAGTTAGCATGGGTTATGTGTTTTTCTTTACTAGGAACCCAATCATACACATACATATTCAAACTTAAATATACATTTTAGGACACTCAAGTCAGTTTTTTTTTTTCACACATCCACATCCTTATTCTGCATCCTCTTTGATTCAGTCGTGACGTCTGTTTGCAGAACTGATGGTCGGTGGTGTGATGTGGAACAGTGAGAGTCACTGCTCTCTCTCCCTGAAAGCAAACACATCACCGATCACAGTGTAAACAGCCTCATTCATGTAATTGCACATGTTTTTGTTGCATCTTATTTGAAGTTCATATTTGTATCATTTGTGCAACTCGGGACTTTTCATCATGTCTGTTTACCAACCTAAACAGCAGCCAGAAGAAATTCTCATGCATGTTTGTCACTTTCTCGTTCCACCAGGCTGTATGGCTTCAAGATCCACCCCATGGCCTACCAGCTGCAGCTGCAAGCAGCCTCCAGCTTCAAGAGCCCCGTCAAGGCCATCCGCTAGAGCGTCCCGGACGGAGGCGGAGGTGGAGAAGGAATAAGAGGATTCGTAGAGAAGACAGGAAAGAATTACCATCAGAAGGGGGAGGGGTCACCTGCATTTTACAGAGCTTTTCAGATGTCCCCTCCCCACCCTGGAGACTGTATTATTTTGGTTTAGATTAGGGCAAATGAAAAAGATTTTTGAGTGTGAGCGAGACATAAAAAACGCACAGCCATGATCTTAATCACAAACACAAACACACACACACATACATGCACTCATACATAGAAAAATAAATAAATAAATACATCCACACACTTTGGGATTCCATGCACGTTCCTTACCAAACTAACCAGTGCCAAAAACAGGAGGTGAAGTAAGAGGAAGCTGGATAAAACAGCGGCTCCGCGCTGCTTCTGCTGTTCGCTCGCATCACGAGAACACCGATGAGAAAATATTATAATCTGCGGTCGTAGGAAGGGTTTTTATGTCCAGGGGATGTTGGATGGTGCAAAAGCTGAGTCAGTTTTCACCTCTGGCTCTGTGTTTGTTCTGTATTTGGCA
This sequence comes from Lutjanus erythropterus, assembly GCF_056507025.1. Taxonomy (NCBI): domain Eukaryota; kingdom Metazoa; phylum Chordata; class Actinopteri; order Lutjaniformes; family Lutjanidae; genus Lutjanus; species Lutjanus erythropterus. The sequence goes on from NC_139332.1 coordinate 23,626,165, forward strand.
CGGTTTGGTAAAGGGTGGTGGTAAACCCTCCCCTCCCCCCAATGCATGTACACTCAGGCTGGCATTCGCAGAGACAGTTTGGACGGTGGCAACGGGTGTGTTTTTTTTTTTTTTTTTCCCTGTCATTTGTTCTTTTTGTTTCTTTATTCTGCTGTTTCGTGGTGTTGTTGCACAAAACATTCTGTTGAATTTGCCTTAAGATTCAGAGAAAACACCCACAATGTTTTATTTTTCAAGAGGCACAAGCTAAATTAGTTAATTTTGTTTTTTTTCTGCTGTTAGAAGAGGAAAAGTAGAAGTAGATTATAAACTAACATGGATTCTGAATCGTTCAGACAATTGTAATCAGCCTGTGTCATTTCTCCAGCTGTCTGTGCGCGTGTCAAACAACTGTTTGTATTGGTAAGTGAAAATAGAACCTGTGCTACATTTTTGCGAGACGTGTGCCCCCCTGCTGGTTTGTATTGTCACCGCCCTTCCCTCGTAGCTTCATTTCCCTGACAGAAAAAGTTTGACTTTTTGAGAAAAATATTTATTTGCTCAATGGCCAAGAGTAGATGAGATTGATACCACTCTGATATAACCAGTATTCTGGTTATGGTCAGGTTTTTGAAGTATCTTGGGCATGTTGTGCACCTTTAAGCTACGCTAGCTGGAGTGAAGACCTTATCCAGAGTGACTGAGATGGTGAGAAACAACTGCAGGCAGCCAATCAGAAACCTGGATACTGTTATGTTCACAAATACAGGAACATGAATAACCACGTTTTGAATGTTCTGTGTAAACATCATGTTCCAAATACGATCAAAAACAAGATAAGACTCAAAACCAGGATACTTGTGTGCATGTAAACAGTCTATTGTAGTATGAAGCTACAGCAAACAATCGTTGACTTTAGCATGAAGATCGGAAACAGGGCAGCAGCCTCCTGGGGTTTGTCTGAAGGTGCTAACGTGTACAAAAATCAAAGTAGAAACAACATTTTGGTGTTTTATGGGAGATGTTCCACACTGGTTATCAGCATATCTGCAGTGATTGCTCAAACAAAAGAAATTTACTTTCCAGCTATTTTGATAATTAATTGTTTCAGTCAGTTTCCAATAACAATGTCAGTCATTTGCGGATTACAGCTTCTGAAGTGTAGAGATTTGCTGCTTTTCTTTGTCATTGATGACAGTAAATGAAGAGGCTTGGAGTTTTAGACTGTTGGATGGACAAAAGCAATTATAAGACACCACTTTTTTTTTTACATTTTGTAGACTAAACAATTAATTGTGAAAATAATTGGCAGTTTAATTGATAATGAACATTATTATTAGTTGCAGTCCTAGTTGGCAGCTTCTAGGCAGGAAGTTGCTGGACTGGATGAGCACATAACCCCCGTAACACCACAACGTGTCATATTTATTCTACGGTTTTGTACAGATTAATCAAACAAGATATATGTATGATATAACATATATATGAGATTAACATATATCTTGTTTGTTTAAAGCCGGGGTAGGCAGTTTGTTATTGTCGTCACTAGGCAAAAGTTTGATAATGACCCGTAATTATAATGTAATTCAAGTGGTCTGAGATAAAACCAGTCTTCTGCTTCTCCTCTTGACTCTGTTGCCAGGCTTAAGAAAATCCAAACAGTAACGGGAGACTGTAGCCAAGCACAGGTGGGTAGGACGTTTGATTGTTTAGTCTCATTCACAAAACGTCAGTATTCGATGACCTGGGAGTGAGACTCGGCCATCTTTCTCCAGAATCAGTCACTGCGCTTTCTAATCTGTACAAAAACCAAAGTGTAAAAATGACAGTTCTCTGTTTTACAGGGGGCGTGTGCTGGTTAGCAGTTGCCAGGCAACCAGTAGTAACACCAGGAATTTAGTGGTTCCAGCCAAGAAATAGTCTGAATTATTTCCAGTCTTTTTTTTTTTTTTTTTTTTTGCTAGACTAACCAACTCTTTTATTTTTAACATGCCATGATAAGAGTGGTATCCGTGTTTTCATCTGACTCTCTGCCTGAAAGTGAATAGTTCCCAAAATGTCAAACTAATGGTGTAAAAAAAAAAAAAAAAAATCAAGGAGGAGACTCAGAGAAAGAGGAATTTAGACAATCTGAATCCTTCAGCTCACTCCACCACTGCACTGATCCTACTGGTGTCTCTCCACAGCACAGTCTCATTATTATTTATGTTCAGGTTTAGAGACAGTCAGACCACCAGCCGCTCTTTTTCTTCTTCTTTTTTTTTTTTTTTCTTATTTTTGAAACAGTGGGGCGGCAGATCCTCAGTTGCCCTCCCTTCACTCTCCACTTTACTTTTGTGTGACTGGAACAGATCGTTTTTTTGGATTTCATGATACAAGAGAAGCGGTATTTATGTGTCCAGATTTTAACTAATGTTTGTCTGTGTTGTTGTTGTCTTCTTCTGCTACTGTGGAAGGGTGAGCAGGATTCAGAATTCTCAATAAACTTCTATTTTCTTTTCATACTCTTTTGTCCTGAATGGTCTTTGAGACAGCTGCAGTTCTGCCCTCCTGCCACAGGGTGTCAGCAGTGAGCCTTTTGAAAAGATTTATTTTTCCATGGTATAATATATCTGAGACATTACTTTTAGCAGTTGGATTTAAAGCTTAAATATGAAAATATAACGTAACACAGGAGGACCATGATGCACAGGACTGTACCTGCATTCTTGGTGTGTGTGTGTGTGTGTGTTTTTGTGTGTAGTGTGAATGTGTCCTGTGGGGACAGAGGTAATGATGGTTGTCTGGCTTCTGGGTGTGGTTGCAGTGGCATTTCACATGACTCTGAGTAACAGCATTGGTGGGAAAACGTTCACAAACATACAAAACAAAGACACATATGGAAGCCAATTTCCACCAGTAAAAGAAAAAAAAAAAATTCTTGTGATAAATCCAAATTTCAAGGTAAAGTCCTAATTATGACAGTTTCAATGCTTTCTAATGTTTTTTTTTGTCAATCATGAGCTTCTAGCTCGTAATTATATTTTTTTTATCTCATACGTAAGGCTTAAATAAAGTTTGTTATCAGCTAATCTCAAATATTACTGGACTGATCATCCTAATTTTTTATGTCCATTCATGAGTGTTTGGTGAAGGACCTCTGTGAAAACTGTAAAAACTTTTCAGACTTTCAATTTGAAATGTTGTTGCAGCTCAGGACAACATGTGTACAGATCGTGTTGATGTTGGCAGAACTTTGCAAATCTCTGCCGGTTTCATCTGACAGTTGTGATGACATTGCAGTAGGTGCTTCATCTGTTGCCTGTCAGGGATCTTCTAGTTTAGACTTTTTAAAAACCTCATTATTGGGACTTAAATTAATTTTCAGGTTTTCATCTCATAGTTTCAACTGTTTTTATCTAATAATTTTTACTCTTTTCTTATAATTTCCACTTTTTTATCTCAGAATTTTGACAGCTTTATCTAATAATTTTGACAAATTTTATCTCATTATTTTGACAGGTTTTATCTCAAAATTGACAGTTTTTAATCTCAGAATTTCAGCTGTTTTTATATCAAAATTTTGAATGTTTTCTCTCAGTTCAACAGTTTTTATCTCATAATTTTAACTTTTATCATTTCAACTCTAACTTTTTATATCTCATAATTTATAATAATTTTGATTGTTTATTACCATAATTCTGACTTTTGTTTATCTCAAGTTTTATTTTTTTTAATCATTTAATGCTGACTTTTTATCTCATACTTGTGACTTGCCATGGGGATTTTTTATTTTTTATTTATTTTTATTTTTTTACTTTTACTGGCAGAATCAGGCTTCCTAGTAATGCCATCAAAACTGCACTGTCAAGATCATAAGATCTCAGTCAGCCATGTGTGATTATTTTTAAATTAGCTTTTGGATGTCGTTTGTCCTTTTGCTACATGAAAGAAGTAAAAATGGAAATTTCATAAAACAGATTTAATTTGAAAAATATGCTTCCCCTTTATCCAGCCTGAGCCATAGAAACACAGAAGACACCTTGAGACACAAACAGTAAGACGCACTATGGTATGGCTTCTTTACATGTGACTCATGAAAACTGTTTTTCCCCCTCTGCACGGCAGCTGTCTTTGGCAAAATGACTGGCAGGGCTGAGTTGTCTTCATGTGGCCGTTCCCTGTCAGTTTTTCCAGAGGGAAAAGAGAAGGAGGAGGTTCCTTCATGAGTCAGGATAACCTCAAACCACAGGTCGGGTCCTGCCCTTCTTCTCCTCCTCCACCTCCTCCTCCCCTTATTTCAGCAACTCCCTTCAGCACTGTGAAGAGGAATCCCCTGCTTTTTTATAGTTTATGAGTGTCCCATAATGTCCACACCATCTTCCTCTAATGATGAATAATGGAAGGTATCTGTGTGTTTTGGGGTGCAAACAAAACTCCTCTCTGAGTCTGTGTGCAGAGTAATAATCACGTCAGTTCAGCTGCTCATACTGAAGTCATGTGAAACTTCTGCTTTGCCACACCCAGAAGCCATATTGCACCATTTTCCTCTCAGACATTTTTCCTGGGATGCCTCTCTCTACAACGGATACAACTATTAAGGAAATATGGCAGCCACAAAGCCCAAGACCACACGCAGAAATATGTATTGTTGATAGAAAATATGCCCTTTTAGAGGCTTCAGTCTCCACATGTGATCTCCAGTCTGTGCTGCTGAGGTTGGCAAGAATGTTTTGAATTCTGGTGGAGATTCATTAAAGCTTTAACTTGACAAGACAAGTTGAAGTGATAGATAGTTTCAAGAACTTTGTCTCTTATGGGGTAGAGAAAAAGGTTGTTTTGTTGTCCTGCAACACTGAAGCAAAGTAGATTTCATGTGGCTTTTCTCGGCACTGATTAACAGAAAAAGACCATGAAATGTCAAAAGCATAAAAATTCTTTAAAACCACAATTCCACAAATGTTGGGACAATGTGTAAAATGCAAATAAAAACAGAAGTCAATGATTTGCAAACACTTTTTCGAAAGACATTTAATGTTCAAACTGATAAACTTTTTTTTCTGTAAATATGCACGTATTCTGAATTTGATGCACTCAAAAAACACCTGTTTGGAGAATTCAACAGGTGAACAGGCTAATCGGTATCAGGTGACGGTATCATGATTTGGTATTAAAGGGGCGTCCTCGAGAGGCTCAGCCGCTTACAGGCGAGGACGGGGTGAGGTTCACCACCACAGCCTGCGTGAGCAAATAGTCCAACGGTTTAAGAACGTCTCACAACGCAAAATTGCAGGGAATTTAGGGATTTCATCGTCTATAATCCATAATATCCTCAAAATATTCAGAGATTCCACAGAAATATCTGCATGTAAGGGGCGTGGCTGAAAACAACATTTAATGGCATCATGGGTAACTGTCGAATATGTGAAGGCTACATTAATGCTGATAGGGTACATACAGGATTTGGAGTGACATATGCTGCCATCCAGATGACGTCTCTTCAGGGACGTCCCTGCTTATTGCAGCAAGACGATTTGAAGACGTATTCTGCACGTGTTACAGCAGCGTTGCTTCACACTGAAAATGTGTGGTGTATTATGAAGCACAAAATATGACAACGGAGACCCTGGACTGTCGAGCAGCTGAAGTCGTATATCAAGCAAGAATGAGAAAGAATTTCACTTTTAAAGCTTCAACAAATAGTGTCCTCAGTTCCCAAACACTTACTGAGTGATAGGAAAGGAAAGGTGGTAAACATGCTCCTGTCCCAACTTTTTTGGACATGTTGCAGGGATCAAATTCAGAATGGGTGTCAATCAAATAAAGTTAATCAGTTTAAACAGTAAATATCTTCTACTTGTACTATATGCAAAATAAAAACATGTTGAATTTGATATACAAATCATTGCATTCTATTTTTATTTACATTTTAAAGTGTCCCAACTTTTTTGTAATTGGTGTTTGTCGGTAAAACACTTGTTTTCAGAAGTTTCACCTCCTCCAGGTCAGTATTTAGCAGATGGACCTTTGGCAGCAGTTAGAGTCTGTGCACACATCTGGACTCGATTGGATCGAGATCTGGACGCTGACTTGGCCGATCCAAGACATTAACATAGCTTCTCTTAAGCCTTTCCTTTGTAGCTTTTTTTTTTATACGCTCAGGCTCATTGTCTTGTTGGAAAAAATCAGATTCCAGGTGGCAGGTTTCTTGCATCTGCATCAGTTTTTCTCCAGGATTTCCCTGTGTTTGTCCTCAGCTGTCGTCATTGTGCCTTACTTACAATTTTTGAACAGACCATATTTGTATGTATTTACACAGAAGAATACGCCTTTTTTTTCACATTTGATCTTTAGTTTTATTGCAAAATTTGCCTTGACATGAACAGATTTTTTTCTTGATCAGCATAAAATAAAGAGCAGTAATTAAATCTACTTTTTTGAAGGCGCTGCATGCTAATATTTAAACTTCCCTGCTTGTGTTCCTCTTCATCTTCTTTCCCACTGTTGACTTTGCTGCTGTTGCTCTGACTGACAGAACAAGGATTGGTCTGGCTGGTTTCTCCCACACTCCCTCTTCGCAAGTTACAAGAGTTGAGAAACTCATGAGAGGATCTGTGGGCAAAACAATAGAGGCATTTCACCGGGCCCAAACAGCCTCCCTCTCAGCAAAGTATTTCAAAACCATGACTCTGAAGATGCCATTTCATAACTGTTTCCCCCCTCCAGCACGAAAACCAAACCATGCCCCTTTTTAGATGCAGAGATAATCATTAAACGGCTCACACGGAGACAACAACTATGTCCACCACCTCGAAAACGTCTGTCATTTTGTGACTGATGTGGACAAACAAACTGTGAAACTCTTTGTAATTGCATTTTCATGACTCCACTTGCCAGTCATTCAATAGAGGCTTTTGTCGTGTCTCTCCAAACATGTTTGCAAACACTCAGAGGCACACAGAAACATGCTCGGGGACAAACTCAGGACGAGACCAGGCTTGCTTCTGTGAATAATGTCAGTCAGGTGCAAGTCTGCCCTTGAAATGAAGCATTGAGAGCTCGATATATTACATTTTCTCATCTGTCAAACTCAGAATGGCAGGAAGAAACTGCAAAAAAACTCATTTCCTCAGTTTGGTTTTAACAACACACAAGAGTGTCTGTATTAACCCGGACAATTGTTCCTCCTGGCCATGAACAGTAGTACTTTGTTAAGGCCACAAAGTAAATATATCACTGTTAACCCTTTGCAAACTCTTTTGAACTAAAACCACAGTTGATATAATCTTGTGTTTCATAGTTTATGTTTGAGATCCTTAATGCTTCACTTCACAGTTTCAAAGCAAAGTAGGACATTTCAAGGGTGTAGAAATGGGCATGTTCCTACTAACATCCAGGGATTGCTGGGTATTGCAGGGATAATAATTCTGATAACAAGATAAAAATATATCCATTGATGCCTGCCTCTGTCCAGTCAATGTTAGCTGGTGAGATTTAATATTGTGACAAAGCACCTGTGCCAATTATAGCGACAATACATTTTTAAGTTTTGAAAAATTGTGTGGGTTCTCCAACACACCTGGAAGAGGAGAGTGAGACGAGGTTTTTATCGTCTACAAGTTCAGTAAATGGTTCATGCTGCTACTTTAATGATATTAATTGCCACATAGAACTAAGGTTATGTTACTGAGCCCCAGTCTGAAAAAAAAATGATACCAAAGATAATTTTGTTTGCATACAAAAGCTATGTACAAAATATGCAGCATGCAAAATGTGCATGAGAAAATCACAAACCAATTTCTTTTAACATGTGAGGCTGCACAAAGAACAGTAAGTCAAGGGTCTGGTGTTAAAATGGGATTACATTAAGCGAAGAGCAATTATGACTTGTTTAGGACGTGAACTCAAAATTGATGACGTGACTTAATGTGACTTGAGTGCAAAGACCTGAGACTTACTTGTGCCTTGCAAAACACTGATATGTACGGTATGTGTAGTTGGATCTTCACAAAAGTTGCTCTTTTTTTCTGCAACTTCAGATCTCTTCGTCACATTCACAAACCTGAATTTCTGGCCGGTGCAATTAGACCATCAAAGTGCATACACAGAAAAAAAAATTCAAGGAAAGCACCACAAGGAAACATGTAACTAATGATTAAGTTGAGTGGTAGCCTAGAGTTTCACATTACACTGATCGTCTGACTTTGATGATAAACTTTGCACAGATCAAATCAGCTGCGTCGCACTGTTCAGGTGATGCTATCTGTTACTTGTAAATGTTTTGTGGCCTGAGTTAGTGCCTCAGGGAAAACCTGCACATGATTTGAATGAAATCGGAGAACTGAAATGAAGCCATATCAACTATCGCTTCTCATTATCGCCTCCAGAGTGCTCACACATGCTTGGTTGTCAGGCGGAGTAAAATATTACTCTGAGTGTTAGCAGTTAACATAACAGTAGACCGTGTGTGTTTATGCATAACAGGCCAGTTACAGTATCTTCCACAGAGGTGAATTTATAACAGTGATATGGTTTTGTGCCTCAGCAGGTGTTCACAGTGAACACCAACAGGAAATACAGAGGACAGATCCTCCTCCGAGACAGGTGTGGACAAACTACTTCATATTTGAATCCCAAATGTTGCTCATGTCTGTTGTGCAAATCAAACTGCTGCTGCAAGTTCCTCTTTTTTTTAAATTTCCCTTTTTTTCTGCTCTTATTTAAATTTGCCTTTAAAAGGACAGTTCACCCTACAATCAGCAATACTTATTATTTCCACTTACCCGTATTATCCATCTATCGATTGTTTTGGTGTAAGTTGCTAAGTTTTGGAGATATTTCAGCTTTCTCTCAAATGTAATGGAACTAGATGACACTGGTACTCAAAGTGCCAAAAATATGGAACTATTTTAAAAATAGAAACTATTTTGAAAACTTTTTTCTTCCCACTAAACCAACTGGATCACTGTGCATCTACTCATGGAGGAGAGGCTCAGTGTAACCATTAATGGTATCCTCTTCAGCTGAGCTGTAACATTTAGTTTTTCAAAGGTAAACTCAGCAAAAAATATAAGTAAGTAAAGAAATCTCAGGCTTCCCCTGACTTCTCCTGTGCACACAAAAGGTGTATTTATCTAAAATTTTATTCACAAATTTGTTAAAATCTGTGTTAATGAGCACTTCTTTGCCAAGATAATCCATCCACCTGACAGGTGTGTCATACGGAGATGCTGATTAAACAGCATGATCATTGCACAGGTGTGCCTTGGACAGAAAAGTGTGGAGTTTTATTTTGAAAAAAGACATTTATTATTTCACATAGGGCTACAGATGCAGATTTTTTGCAGAGTAGCGTGGGTCATGGCTTTGTCCTCCCGGGCAAAAAAGGGTGCTTCGTTGATTCATAATTCACACAAGTATCCCATCAGTTGATTTCCTACCAGCGATGAGATGCAATAAAGCACACTAATCTTTATAAAGTCACATCAAGCCCCACAGAAACACAACAAAATCAGTGTGTATTACTAGAGCAGTGGGAGAAGTATTCAGATCCTTTATCTAAGTAAAAATCCTGTATTCAACCTCAAGAGGTATTATGAGCAAAATGTACATAAAGTATCAGAAATTAATGTACTGATTCTGCAGAAAAATTGCCCCAACTAGACACTATATTTTGTATAAGGTGTCAGAAGCCAAAAACCTTGGAAATCACTGATTTAATCTATAACAACTTTATTTATTTATTTATTTATTGTTGTTGTCGTTATTATTATTATTATTATTATTATTATTATTATTATGTAGAATGTTAAAAATAATGCTAGCTGTCATATGGATATAGGGGAGTAAAACTATAGGCCACTGAAATGTAGTAAATCTATAAAGTAGCTCAAAATAGAAATAGTCGATAAAACTACAAATACCAAAAGTGCACTTTAACTTTTATAAAATGACTTTTAAAGTGGCTTAAAAGGGCATTTAAGTCACTTTTGAGCACAACCAAAACGCTATAAATCCATATAGGAACGATGTCGCATGAGATTAAAACGACATCACGATAAAAATCACTTAAAAGCACAAACTCCCTGTTGCCCAGCTTTCTCACATTTCAGCTCCCTGTTGGGATTTGCTGTTCCCCTACCTGTGACTGGGAATCACACAGGTGAGAGAGCCTGAGGATTTAAAAAAAAAAAAAAAAAAACTGGGTGGACGTCCCAGCAGACCTCCTCTGATTGGATAACGGTGACGTTTGGATGGGAGGTGGAAGATTATAAATGCTGCGATGGCGGAAAAAAAAAAAAACTTCGTCGTTTGATCAGAAGTATAACGGTCTCATAGTCCTCACAGGCAGACAGCTTGTCCTCTAAGTCGAGTTTATAACCTTATTCCTGTCGTCAAGATGAACAGAATTATCCTCTCGATTTTTGCAGTCGGATTCTGCTTTGCAATCGGTAAGAAAATACTTATTTATTTTTTAAATGCACGTTTTATTTTTATTTTTTTACATTTTAAAGCAGTCGGTGTCTAACTAATCCTTGCAGCAGAATTAATTTAAAACTGACGCTTATATTGTAGAAAGAGCGTTTAAATCTCGACAAAAATCAACGTTTTCTGCATGAAGTTTGGTGTGTCTGCGTTTTATTGAGGTTGGTTTCCCTTAAAATTATCACAGCACCGTCTGGAATAGACTATTGCTGAGTTAAGAAGTGGAATTTCTTTTTTTCCCCCCAAGTTTTAGATGGTTAGATTATGTTAGATTTCTAGATTTTACTTCTGCATGGAACATTTGTGTTTTCCATGAGCTCATTTAGGAGAAAAAGGCTCTCTTTGACGTGTTTTTTTCCTGGCAACACGGATCAGACCCTGTCAAACACGTTTTGTTAGAGTAAAAACAAATATTTTGCTTTCTTTGGTGGGATTTGGAAAGTGTGTACCATGTTTTGTTTTTTTTAAGTTTAGGGTGTGCTCAGTGTTACAGGGTGCAGAGCTTGGGGCTGTGACTGGGTGTGTTCATACCAGTGGTGTGTTCACATCATTTTAGGGGCCGGGGGCCTGAACAAGATGTGGGCATCCTTTGGATCTCACTATCTACCCAGTGATGCACCAGTAAATAGAAATTCTACCACTTGTTCTTTAGCTCGAATTGTGCATAAATTGGCGACACTGTTTTTTCAGATTAAATGTATTCATCTGTTTTGGTTATCGTCATATCTATCTTATCATGTCCTGGTTCTTGACACAGTGGTTATAAAACACTGTGATCTCATTTGACTGTCAGATGAGATAATGGACAGTGAGGATCTTTGACATCATCTGTTTGGTTTCCAAACACTTTTGTGTCTCTCATTGTCCTCTGAAAGAGCCATCAGTCATCCCAAATGATTTGTGGTTCGCTAGAAGTAATACAAAATGTTGAAATGGTTGACCAAAAGTAATTGATGAACAGTTAGCTAAAAACTGAGAACAGTTGAAACAGTTAGCTAAAAGTAATAGGCCTAGATAAACATTTGTTGGTTCGCCAACAATCATGAATAAGCAGTTGAAACAGTTAACTAAAAGTAATAGACAAATAGTTGAAATAGTTAGCTAAAAGTAAAGAATGAACAGTTGAAATAGTTAGCTAAAAGTATTGGACGAACAGTTGAAACAGTTAGCTAAAATTATGGGATGGACAGTTAAAACTGTTAACTAAAAGTATTGGACGAACAGTTGAAACAGTTAGCTAAAAGTAATAGACAAATAATTGAAATGATTAGCTAAAAGTAAAGAATGAACAGTTGAAACGATTAGCTAAAAGTAATGAATAAATAATTAAAACAGTTAGCTAAAAGTATTGGACGAACAGTTGAAACAGCTAGGCTAGCTAAAAAATAAGCCCAGAATCAATCTGAGCTGTCATGATTAGTCAAATGACAAAATGAACTATTTTAATAACGGTAGTCTTTCTTTTAGGTAAATATGCCAAATATTCTCTGATTTCAGTTTATCAGTTCTAAGGATTTGCTGTTTTTCTTCATCGTGTTTGACAATAGACTGATCATTTTGAAGTTTTGGACTTTTGGTTAGGATAAAGGAAATTTGACGACACCACCTTGGATTCTGGGAATTTATAATGGGTATTTTAAATTGATGAATTAAGGAAAAAATGGACAGATTTATTGCTGTTCCCCTCTTCAGACTGATCAGAACAGATATTCCCACAGAAGAAGCAGCTGCAGAGTTTTGCTGTGTTTACTCTCTGTGCACATCCCAGGCTTTACTCTAATGCTGTTATTACAGGTTGGGGTGAGGCAGCCTGTTTGTGGTACGAAGGTGTCCTTATTCGTTTTTTTTTCTTTCCAGACGTTATTAAAAGACTGAATCATGTCCCAACCTGCCAGCCATTTCATGAGAAATTCCTCACCCTGTAACAGATTGAGGCTTTGCCCAATCTCAAATTCCACATCTACACAGGGTCTGCACACTGGGTGTACTCCGAGGGCCATTTGTTCTTTTACTATTGTGTTTTGAGGCTATTGTTCTCCATTTTTGTCCCCTGGATCCCCTCAGCGCTGTTGTTTCTGTCTCCCGTTTCAAACCACACCCTTCCTAGTGTGATCCGTTCTCTTGTCCCGGCTAAGCTTTTGTACTTTCAAGTGATAAGGTGGCCTTTAGGCCTATTAATTCTCTACTTAAATAGTTGTTTGTGACACAAGAGTGATTCACAAAACAACAGATAATTACATACAACGGTTTTACATCTACCTGTACAAGTGACCAGGAGGGATGGATGTGTGTGTGTGTGTGTGTGTGTGTGTGTGTGTGTCCTCTGGGGAGAAGCAGAGGATTTCAGATGGAGGTCTGATTGGTTTTTGCAGTCAACACGTTACAGGCTACTACAGCAAGGTTTCCCTAAGAACCATCTGCCAGAAAAGTGGACAAAAATACTCACCTCTGTAATCCAGATGTCAGTAAATTCCTTAAGTTGGGAGGAGAACATCCAGAGAGGCTGTTGACTGAGAAAGATAATAAAATAGATGTTTACTTTAACCTGTTGATTTTTGCTTGGTTTAATAAATTAAATAATGTGATAAAAATGTAGAAGCGTTGGCTGTCCATGCTTACAATCGAAACAAAGTATAATAACTGAGTGTGCAGATAAAAAGAGATTAATAAATAAAGAAGTGGTAAAATAAAAATGCAGAAGAACCAATAGCTTTGAGTTTACCTCAGTGATAATAACCTCACAATTTACACGAGCAAAATTATATGCAGGTATAAAATACAAGATTTAACTTTCCCTTTAAAAAACTGGCACAGTTTTATGGAGAAAGTTATTCTGTCCATAACAAAAATATTGTAAACTATGTCAATCCAGTCATCAGCTGAAGGTATTTCTAGCTGGAGCCAGTAATATTTCTCACTGCGGCACTTAAAATCAGAAAAGGACTAGAATTGATGTTTCATAAAGGCAAGTCCACCGGGGGAACAAAATCATACATTGAATCTTTTTCAATCAGCTTAACGTAAATAAACATGTCTCTTTAGAAACATAATGTATTGAACTGATTGAATTACAGTCATTCAGCTTCTCATTCCAAGTCAAAAGATTTCAAGCGAGATAAAGTCATGTTTAGAAGTTTTGAAGTGATCTGGAGATCTATACTTTAACTTTAATTAACTTGAATAGACAAAACTTGTACGACAACGATAAGCATATTAGCAGACTTCCCAGCATGCACTGTGTGAGAGTCAGAACTCTTGTGAGACCCTCATTTTCTTCGGTGTGACTGAAGAGTTGCCAGTTGAACTAAACATCTTAAGCTTATTGAACAGGTTTTCTCAAGTACGACTGATTTAATATCAAGTTTATTTTACCAGAAAAGTTTATTGCTTTGAGTCATTACAAAATTATCTCAACTTCTCTTTTCAAATTCAGTCAACTTAAAAATTTAAGGCAGCCCAGACACTAACTTTTTAAAATAAAATAAAAAAAAAAAAAATGATGCTGTTCCTCTATCATGAAGTCCTTTGACTTGAAATGATGAGTTGAATCAATGTATCAACGCATTAAATTAAGCTTCTACAGAAACATGATCAACATATTTGCCGACTTCCCAGCATGCATTGTGTAAAAGTTTAACTCTTCTCAGACCCTCCTTCTTCATTGTGACTGAAGATTTGTCAGTTCAACTTAGTATCTTAAGCTCATCGAACAGGTTTTTTTTTTTTCAAGTACAACTGACTTAATATCAAGTTTATTTGTTTTGAATCATAACAAAATTTCCTCAACTTGTCTTTTCAAATTCAGTCAACTTAAAGTTTTAAGGCAGCTAACTTTTCCAAGTTAAAACAAATTATTTTAACAGTGATCGTCGATGTCTGTACAATGGTATGGAAAGTGATATCAAGTTTTCTTATCCCTTAGTTCTTCTCTCTCAAACACGTTTTAAGTTGGATTTTTTATTAATCTGTAAGGATGAATTCAGGACAAGACAAAAATGATCTCTCATCAGGCTACTCCTCCCATCTGTCTGGCTGCTCACATCCCTCAAGGATGTCGGTGTTGTGTGCCATAATCCACTTTACATCCCAGTGCAAACTGAGAATATTTACACACCACAGCAGACCCACCCGTGTGTGTGTGTGTTTATCTTCACCTTTTGTGAGGTTGTAGTGTGTGAGGAAGATAGTTAGAGGAAGCTTTGATGGCTGTCCTTTGCATATTTACCTTCATAATGCTTTTCATAAACTTGTTTGCATATTCATCTCACGGCACTGGCGTTTTGTTTCAACTTTCCGTGCACAGTGGGTTTGGTGCTGCAGCACATGACTCACATTGTGGGTTTAATTTCGACTTGTTTTTCTTCCCAGTTGTTCCCTACAGTGAGCCGAGGCACAGTCACAGTAATGCAAATCTGTTCAAACCTGACCTTGTTTTGGTGAGGTGACGTCCAACTATTTCTGTTGGTCAGCATGGATACACTCTAGGTGGAGTTAATGACCAAATGTTGACACTAGGAACAACACTTGTTTTTAGTAAAAGCAAACTATTTTAAGACCTTTTGCAGTGAGGATGCCCTCAGGTGGAAGTTTTGTGTACTGACTCCTCCCAAAGTGCTGTTTACAGTGAAGATACCACGCCCAGGACGACACCATCAGCCCCATCAGAGCTGTAATTCCTCTGTTTTATTATTTGTTTCTTGTTATTATATCAAACAGGGTTTTAGTCTTTTTTCTTTATTATTATTTCTCTCCCCCGGCTTTGTTTTGGGTTCCTCAGCATGTTCTTGTGTTATGAAACTGAGGATCTGATGCTCTGTGATCTGTAGTTGCAGTGACAGAGCAGTAGAGGGCAGTAAAAGGCTGACTCTGCACATTGAGGATTATTAGTAATGTGCCACACCTTAGAGCTCAGGCTCAGGTTCCTTGCTTTTTTCTTGCTCAGTATTGTGCAGAATAACTCTCTGCAGTATTCAGTTATCATCCTCAAATGTCACTTGACTGAAGAATAGTGATTGTGTAACTTAACTAGTACCATTACTTGAAATTCTTGATTTGCAACACCTCTTAATTTAATTTTGTTGTGTACATTTCATTGACTTTAGATACTCTTGACAGTCCTAGAAAGCCAAATGCAGAATAACATATCGGGTAAACAATGTGTTCGTGTTTTTTGGCAGACAGATGCATTTAATCCCTGAGAAGTACACAATCAAAATAAACAATCAAAAGGTAGTTCAAGAAGTTATTCCAATGTAGATACGATATGTACACCTGACAAAGGCAGTAAGTATCTGCATTTTCTTTTTTTTTGTGTGTGTGTAGTACATATCAAAACCTGAATTAAATGGTACTTTACATATAAAAACAACTGAAATACACAATAATATATGAATAAAGAGGTGGGCATAAGTAATAAAAGAGGAATGAAACTTAAAAACTGTAGTTGATTAAAAACCATAAAACATGATAAAATGTAAAAACAAGAGGTGAATTAATCTTAAAATGAAACGGTGCAAGACTTCAGTGCATGTGAAGGACAAAGCACAGTGATGATTGATAAAAATATTGTTTTTCAATAATATAATTGATTTAGCAGTGCAACAAATCTTTCTGTTACCCTGAAATCTCTGTCCAACTTTAGTTTCTATGCTCTCTGCCTTTGAAAAACAGTTGACTTTGCTCAAGTACCGAGGAACATTTCTGAGCTGTTTGTATTTACATCACATTTTCTGATACTTTATACTTCAACTTTTTACTCCCCTTTATTTATTTTACAACTGTAGTTGCTTATCACTTAACAGATTAAGAATATGTGACAGTTGTGTGAATTAAAATAGACTGAACAACCCAAAATAATATTAAAATACTGACTACTAGATAGATAGATAGGTGGGTAGGTAGGTGTAACTTCACCTGAGCCTGAGAGCCTTCATGTGAGAACTCCACCCACTACATAACTTTGAAAAATGCGTAAGTGAGCTCGGGGTGTGGAGCGGCTGAGGAGTGGTTTGGGGTTGGTCGGGTGGAAGTGTGAGGCAGGTAGGAGTTATTCAGTGAGGAGGGTCACCCGCCTTTGACCAGAGGGTGTTAACCTTTTTTTTTTTTTTTTTTTTTAAATGAATCTATCTAAGAATTTCATGACGTAGATAAATTCCACACAGGTGACTCAGTCAGAATTTTGTTCAGAACAATTATAAAACTCTAGATGAGGTGTTGAGCCATCTTCAACCCATGAAATGTTAAATTTTATAACTTTGTTAAGAAATCTCAATATCAGCAGCAGCATTTATGCGTTTCATCACAGTACAGGAATATAATTCAGCTTACAACTCAAAAACATGCTTAAGTGCGTAGTTTAAAGGAGAGATATGTAATATATTTACTGACCTACTTCATAAAATGATCACGATATCATCAGAGATTGAGGAAAAATGCTAAGTTGAAATAATGGCTCAAAGCTACAGCCAGCATGTCCTTCTCTAAAATTTCCACTCCAGGTCAGAACAACTGTTTTTGTTTGCCTCTTTCACATTAACTAGAGTTAAAATTAAGGCAGATTGTTTGTTTATGATGGTTAAATTGAGCAATGTATGAATGGAGTCTGGCAAGTAATGAGAGAGGCAGTCACTGAACTCAAACTAGAACAAAACAGTGTTTCTACACTGTTGCATTGCTACTTAAGGACTTAACTTGCTGGTTACGTTTGGTTTGTTTTAAGACATTTTTTCAGGACTTCCGGCGAGTTGTCATTGCAAGGCAGAGGCTGCTTTGGTTCAGGTGTGTACTTTTCTTAGGGGTGTTGATGGTAAAGTGAGGGGAAGTGATGTAAACCTGCTACACATGAGTTTTAAAGTGATGAGAGAAGCATTTTTAACATTTTTTTTTTTTTTTTACTTGACGTGAAGTACCAGAAGGAAGTGCATTGACGGTGATAAATATCTTACCTCCACTCACCCGTCACCCTTAATTAAACCTGAAGCTATATCGCACATGCCGATCTCTTCTGCTCTTGTCATGTCAAAAGAGATTAAACGCTCCTATAGATACACTTCTGTCTTTCTATGGAAATATGCTGCTGTGGAGAGAATCTGTTGCAATCAAGGGAGGCGAAGAAGACACGACCAATTAAATGTTGAGACATTTCTGCTGCAGCGAACAAACACGCTGCTGTAATTAAACATGATTAGCTTTACTGCTCCCATGTGACTTCACCTCCCCTCACCTCGACGGGAAGTTTCTTTCGTGCTGTTTTGCTGACAGACGTCTTAAGCAACACAGACTTGTCTGCGTAAATGTGTGCGCGCTTTGCATTATATGGAAGGGAAGACTCGGTAGCGGGCGGGATCAGGTCTGACTGGATTGCAGATCCCTCTCAGACGAGCAGCAGGAAAAAGAAAAGGTGACGTGTGTAACGTGTCAGGCAGCATTACAGAGTGATGAAGAGTTGCTAGGTGTGGCAGCACAGAGGTCACATGACACTTTGATTTCCCTATAATGTACCTTAAGAATTGTGTGCTGACATTGCTATTTAGTACACAGTGTTGCAAAAAAAAAAAACTATGGGCGTGTTTTTTGACATTTATTGCCACATAGACTGACATTTTTGTTCCCAAATGAAGAAATCTTTGTTTTATCTAGTAGCATCAGAGTATATTCTTAATGCGTGTAAAGACTCTCAGTAGGAGCAATAAGAGAGGACGTGAGGGTTGCCAAAAGTCTCTAAATTGTCAGCTCTGTTTGAACTCAGGTGTAACCGAAACCCGCGTGACAGGGTGTGGGCTGTTGATGTACAAAGGCGTGGGTGTGTTCGCATTATCCCACCAGATTGTGATAGAAATCAGACCGTCCCACAGGATTACATGTCTTTTACGTTGCAACATGTATGCATCTCCGACATAGTTTATTCATTTTAAACATTTTCCGAGTCTTGTGCTGGATTTTAAGTGATTTTTGGTTGTGTTCACCCAATTCTGCCCCATTTTGTTGATATGTTCATATTGAAAAAAGTGACAAAAGTTAAGTGTAACCAAAGATTTCAGCGCATGTGATGTTTGAGTATGATGTAACGGACAGTATTGCCTCACATTGCAATGCGTAATTAAATACCGGAGCAACTCAAGTTGGAAAAAATGTTGACTGGTTGATGAGTCAGATCAGCAAACATCTGAACAATACAGCAGTACAGTAAATCCTTAGAAAAAACATGCTATCTCTATGTCATATACTAAATATTTAATAAGCCATCTCTCTGCTTGAGTAATTGTGTTACATGTTAGTTTTTATAAATGTAGTTTAGATGTGTGACTATTTGTTTGCTGACATGATTCTTGTCTCACACTTACCTCTAAGATTATTCATTATCTTTGAAAGAAGTCTGAAGCAATAGAACACGCCATTAGTCAGATTATTACACTTTCTATTTTTTATATAACTGGCCAGAGTAGCTGGCTTTCAGTATTAGTGTCAGTGTAACCTTTTCATTCATGATTAATCAAGTGGATCATTGGTGAAAAACGTTGATCACTGTTTCCTAAAGCTGAAGATGATGTCCTCTAATGTCTTGTTCTGTCCACAGCACAAAGATATTCAGTTTACTGTCATAGAGGACTAAAGAAATGAAAAAAAATATTCACAATTAAGAAGCTGAAATCAGACAATTTGGACATTTTTTCATGTCAGCTCTAGTTGCTATTCACAATTAAATTCTCTTCTTGCTGTGTAATATTATGATATGTTTAATAGTTAAAAAGCAAAGATGGAGGAAGAAGGGAAATAAATTCATGTTGTCTTTCTTGGCAAAGCATAAATATTGAACCAGAGAGTGATTTTTTTAAGATTCTCATACTGTTTCATTTGACTTATTTTAGAGGCCTAAATAGGTCAAACCAAGGGTTCCCAGCCTTTTTTTTCTTTTTTTTGGCTTGGTATGAACCATTCTCAACTTGTGACTGCTCATCACAGGGTGCATTTCTGAGATGGAAGTCATTTTCCCTGCTCAGAGTATTTCATTTGATTAATTTTAGTGGCCTGGAAAAAAAAGAAAGCAAATAATTGAAGTCAGAAAAATAAGGATAATGCAGTTTTTTTTCTCTGGGGAAATCCCCTTGTGTCCCAGTAATCACCCCTTAATTCACCTTGTGACCTTTTTTTTTTTGGATTAGAAATAAAAGACATACTAGATTAGAGTATTCCCTCCTGGCTTATCATGCACAACGGGGTAATATTGTATTAATTAGATTTTTTTAACTGTAAAAACAGATGGATATGGGCTTTAATGCAATCTTAAAATTAGTTTGTTGTTCAGCTTCAGGAGGCAAAATCATCAAAAAATCATCACAAAGTATGGACTTTACACAGAGGAAACAGATTTTAAAGCTACATTACACACAGTAACTAACCCACTTTAGTGCTACATCACCTACAACAAGCCCAGTAACGTGAGACGAGCTATACTGACTTTTTAAAAAAATAAATTACAAAGTGAATCTTGATCAAACAAACAAGAACAAAAGGTAACCTTCGAGACACATTGTTTTTGTATATTGACTTCAGTCAGTGTGTTCTTTCTGCGGCTCCGGTCATGGATTGCTGACTTTGAAACTGGAGCGACAGGTTCCTCACAATGGTCCACTCCACTCGCTGAGAATCTGCCCTCCCAGTCACACTGCTCCTTAGTCACACACTTCTCAGAATAATGGCGGGCTTGTAAACAGATACCAGGTGTCATTACGACTTGTCAGCAGTAAGAAATAAAGCTGGCAAGTGCTCCAGTTTTCTTGAGAGAAAATGATTTAGATTCTCACCTCAGCTGACTGAGCTTCAGCGTGACGTCGCTGAGGCCTCACCAGTCGATTATAACGCTGTTAAATTAGCATTTCCAGTATCAGCCAGCTTATCTCCAGTAACCTTCTCAAGCTGCAGCACCCACTGGGCTTGTTTTATTTACATTTTGCTCATGTACTATATTCAGTATATGTTCTTCCATTCCAGGTATTTTCCAAGCAGTTTTACAATGCTTGAAACTCTCTAAGCTTATGATTTTTAAATGTGATTCATTATTGTATCTGTAACATTCAGGGATCTGTGAAAAAAAAGACACCGAGTCAAAGCAGCAGAGGCCTGACTATCATGACTTTTTGTCCTCAGTAGACAACCCCAATCCTGTACAAAGGTGGGACACAAAGGTGTAAATAAAACCAGAATGCAATGATTTGCAAAAACTCATCACATCTTTTCTTTTTCATCTTTCCTTCTAACACTCAGTAAGCATTTAGGGAACTCGGGCACTAATTGTTGAAGATTTGAAAGTGAAATTCTTTGTCACTCTTGCTTGATATGCCACCTCAGGTGCCTCTATTGTCAAATTTTGTGCTTCCTAAGGCACCACACATTTTCCATGGTGGACAGGTCTGGAGTGCAGATAGGACAGTCTAGGACAGACACTTTTTTACTACAGAGCCACGCTGTCGGCATCGTCTTGCTGAAATAAACTCGGAGGTCCCTGAAAAAAAGACATTGTCTGGATGGCAGCATGTTGCTCCAAAACCTGTATGTGCCTTTCAGCATTAACACAGATGTGACTGTTACCCATGATGCCATAGCTTTTGAAGTCAGCCCCAGTGTAAAAGAGGAACAGAGTCTTTTCCCTATATTTTTCTTTTTTGGATGGTCCTTTTCCTCTTTAGCCTGAGTGACGCAATGTCAGTGATATCTAAAATGTGTTGTTGTTGCTGTTCCAAACAGGTGTGTTTTGAGCATTTCACAACTTTCCTAGTCTTTTGTTCTGTTCTAACTTTTTTGGAAACATGTTGCAGGCATCAAATTCAGACTGTAGAGCTGTCCCAATTCCAGACTAGTGATGTTAACCAGGTACGGAGTCTCTAGTGTGGTCAGACTGTTTCGAGTGTGTCCAGTGCACAAAGGAAATAGAGAGCTACTCATATCTCCCGTCAAAGTCGGAGGCTGGAATTTCCCAGCTGTAATTTGCACCTCAAAGTGTTCCAGGTGCACAATGCCCAAAGTAACCAAAAAAAAAAATGCACTGACACTGACAAATTTCTTTGGCTCGTGTGCAGACAGTTGAACTCTCAGCAGTGTAACCTCCTTGTATTTATAAACTACCCCTGCTGCAAAACAGAGAAGGAAATCAGCCACTTAATGCTTAATGTAACTAAATATACTAAATACTAAATACTCAATGATTTATTAAGATTTGCTAGCTTTCTTAGCTTGCATTTTACTAGTGAGATAGTTAACCAGCACTCATTTCTTGTAGGTACAGATGGAAAAGTATAGTGATTTCTTGTATATTTACTGCAAAAACATTAGGACATACTGTGCATTTTGTACACACTAAGCTATGCGGTGCATACTGTATACACTTAGCATATAGCTAAGCTATGGATTTGGGATACAGATCATTTCAATTAAACTTTTGTGTCCCAAGCAGAGATAATCTTGATTTTTCAGAATAGCTAAAGCACATCCAGAGCCATAAAAGACATTATAGATTTTTGACTGTTTATTTAACAGCTGTGATTGATTTATTTATTGAACTTTACTTCCTGCTCGAACTCATTTTGTATTTCCTGATGTGCTGCACATTTATTACATGCTGCTGCTCTGAATTTTACATGACTACAATGCAGTGTGTGTGTGTGTGTGTGAGTTTACCCTCAGCTGCATTGGAAAATCCAGAGTCAACAAACATCTTGAGTTGATGACCACCTTTTTAGACGTGTTATCTGTAAGGAGAGCTTTTGTCAACATACCTTGACCATAAACCGACTTCAGAGTTCCCATTATACAAACTAATGGTTAGAATTTACAGGCTCTACACAGAGTAATCGTCTGCAGTCATTTTTATGTCTGGAAACTAATCACAGTTTTCAGAGGAACTGGTTCACTGACTCAAGGGTCATGCAGCAATTTGTCTGAGGCTTTTACATGTTTCTGTACATGCATCATACAGAACATATATCCTTAGACAACTGATTTCTGTAAAGAAAACTTTCACAAAAAATAAGCTTTTGTTGGTGGAACAAACTTTGCACTTTGCTTTTTTTGTGCGTGTGAAACATTTTTATTGTTTTGTGTTTCTTTTTGCCATACTGTAATGATTAGTTGATTAATCAACAGAAAAACAAACTAATGGGTGGAAAAATTGGGAAAAACCTCAGCAAGACCGACGTAGGTGCTACAGGTTAAAGGTCACCCATCTGTTTTATTCCTGGTAACTGACTTTTTGTCATCATATTTAACCATGTAAGACCTTTTTAAATGCCAAGCTGCATCTTCTGAGGGGATGGTAAACACTGAAGCAGTCTCAGTTCTCAGCAAAGGCCTTAATTTCAGACAAACATGAAAAGATGTTTACTTGAGTACAGACGTATTTAACAGCCTAAATTTCAACCTCCTAATTACAGCCTGTTGCAAACCTACTCAGGCTAACTAACCATCTCCCTCCTTCCATCCCCTCCAACTCTCTGCTGATTCCAGGTCAGGCTCTGCAGTGCTACAAATGCGCGATTGGCCTGGGAGACCTGTGCATAACCACCAAAACCACATGTGGAAGTGACGAACATTGCTACAGTGGCGTTGGGACAGCAGGTAAGGAGCTCAGAAGCTAAAAATCTCACTGTGCAACATGCTTCTGGAGAATTGTCATCAACACTCATCACATCATCTGCTTCCTTCTCAAACCTTGGCACTTGTGAAAGCATTTTTTATCAGATGGTTGAGGCAAGGACTTTTATTATTGCTGGAACAGTTACTTTGTTCAACTGGTCAGTCAACCAGGTAATTTAAGCCAATGATTTCCAACCAGGGGTACTTTTAGACTCTGGGCAGCAGGGGCAGGGGCAAAAAAAATTAAAAGGGCGACAGCTGTACGCTGTGGGACACCAGCACGCCGAAAATAGTGATTGCATTTATGGTGATACAGTTCTGATTCCTGGTTTAGATTAAAATTTTGTGATTAAAGTACAAAAACTACTGCATCTCTATAATAAAATCACACAGTTAACTATCAACTGTTTAACCATTTAAAGCCAAAAAACAACCTCATCATATGCATAAAAACTAGTTAGTTCAAATAGTTAGCTGAAAGTAATCGACAAACTGTTGAAATAGTTGGCTAAACATAACCAAACAACAGTTGAAACAGTTAGCTAATAGTAATCAAATGGTTAAAATAGTTAGCTTAAAGTATTTAAACAGCTGAAAGTTAGGTAAAAGTAGTCGAATGTAGATGTGTATTTGTTAATGAATTATTGAATCTTGAATCAAACGGTTGAAACGGTTAACTAAAAGTATTTGAATGGTTTGAATAGTAAACTAAAAGTAGTGAAAAACAGTTGAAATAATTAGCTGAAAGTTGTGAAAGAACTGTTAAAATAGATGCTAAAGAAGGTAAGCAACTGAAATAGCTTGACAAAACTAATAAAACAGTTGAAATTTGCTTGAAAGCAATAAGGTTAAACATGTATTATACATGAACAGAAAATGTGAGAATCCTTTCACTCAATCTCCAACACAAGGCCTACTGTAAATACTTTCGTATGAAGTTGTTTATATTTAATGTGTATGTGTGGTGGACATATTAAGTCTTCCAACCAAATTCCTATGACGTCCCTAAGGGGACCTCATGTGACACAGGAACCATGCTCATTTCCCCAAGGTAGTTTCTGTGCGCACAAAAACGTAAAGAATTTATTTTTAGCGCGTCCTCTTAAACGCTCTGTAAATTCCCTCCATTAGGATTTCTATAGGTGTGTTAACGCACATAGAATGTCACTGTTCCTCCTGAGGGGTGTGATTAATGTGGAAAAAAGCCCAGACACTCACCTCTATGTTTGTTTATCGGGTGTCGCAGATCGCTGATCTGTCTCTCACCTTTTTAAAATAAGTACATAGAAGTGTTTTGAAATGTTGATCATGATCGATGATGTCTGTCTTCACTCACTATAGATAAACTCAAGTACCCACATGCTGGTTCAATCTCTCTCTTCAGTCTCACAGTTTAAGTAGCCATCGACACAAAAACACTCATATCTTGACGGTCCATTTTCAACATGGATTTTAAGATTTGGGAGGCTAATGCACAGTGAATGTGTTTAACTGCAGCATGAAAACCATCTGTCCAAAAGGTCAAAAGGCTGATGTGAATTTGCCACAGGCCAAATATTCTTTATTCTCTTCAGTGTGTTTGTCCTACAGCTCCAAACCGGCCTTCCTTCCTTTATTTCTATATGGAATAAGCTTGAGTTGTGAAGTCCAATCCAAAACAAAACTGCATTATCCTAACACTGATTGGTTGTTTGAGTCAGACTAAAGGTTGACATTTTTTCGGGAATCCTGCAGGACATGGGATTCCAGGGATTTCACAGTTTTTTCACTGGGTCGGGACATGAAAAAAAGTCAACAGTGGGTGATAACGGGAATCATAATAACAAAAAGTCATTATTTATACATAGCGTGTGTTGAGTGTGGATTGATGGGAGTCATTCTTCCAGGATTTGGACAGGACAGGGATTTTTTTTTTTTACTCTGTCATGGGATTGGACCAGTTTGTTTTTTTTTTCCCCCAAAGTAAATTAAATAGCGGCATGCATTTGTCAAAATTAGTTATTTTGACCAGTATTATAATGAAACAATATTGCCTACTGCAGCTTTAAAACCTTGAAAACCCCAAACTTGAGCAACATGTTTTTCACACAACAGCAACATGCGATGTATCGGTACATACCTCTCACTCTGCAGCTCCATCCAACCATTTCACTCAAACACAATGAACAATGGACCGACTGACTGAGATTGTGTGTGTTTGTTGTCGTTCCGCAGCTGGCGTCTTGGATATCAAGATGAAGGGCTGTCTAGCGGTGGCTGAGTGCAACCAGACCAAAGAGGTGAACTTCCCCTCCAGCAGCTCCAACTCCACCACCGTCTACTCCATGACCAAGACGTGCTGCGATTCCGACCTGTGTAACGCCGCGCCCGGCCTGCCCGGGACCTCCGGCCTGGGCCTGGCCCTCGCCACCATCACCGCTCTGTTTGTGGCCAATGCCCTGGTTTGACAGGAAACACGGCGGATGATTCACTACATAAAGTGCACACACACATAAAACACACACACACATGGGTCTTGTGTTTACTATCCTTCAGGTGTATTGCACTTTTTGATTTCACACAAGTGTTTATCAGTTAAAATTTGAATCCCACCTTTTCTTATTGTATTTTTAGATTAATTGGTCACCTGTTCCAGTCCTGATTTAAAAAATGTTAATTGACAGAAACTTTAATGCATAACACTGACATCAAAGATGGTTTAAGAGTCAATTACATGTTTAAAGTGCCCTGCAATTAACTTTCTCCACATAAATGAGCTGTATGAAGTTTATTGAGGGCTGTGGGTGTGAATAGCTGAATGAATCACGTTAGGCATTTCGTTGTGTGTCTAAATTAGCTTAATTAGCGGCTTCACAGCTTAAAGGAATAGTCCAACATTTTGGAAATAGGCTTATTTGTTTTTTTGTGCCAGGAGTTAGATTAGAAGATCAATACCACTCATTTCTGTCCGTTAAATCTGATGCTACAGCCAGCGGACGGTCAGCTTAGCTTAGTTTAGCTTAACATAACATCTGGAAACATGGGGGAAACGGCTAGCCTGGCTCTGTCCAAAGATTAAAAACAATGTCTACGAGAACCTCTAAAGCGTGCTTATTTAATCCGTACAGCTGAAAAACAAGTAAGCACATTTTTTAATCGTAGGACAGAACCAGGCTGGCTGTTTCACCCCTGTTTCCAGTCTTTATGCTAAGCTAACTGTCTCCTGGCTCCATGTCGGTGGTGGTTTTATTCTTCTCAAACCAACTCTCTGCAAGAAGGGCAATAAACATATTTCTTAAATGTTGTACCCTTTAATTTATTGCCTTTGACCAACTATTCAGATGCCAAAAATATATATTTCAGTGCTTCTATGAACATTTCATTTATTGCCATTTGCGTTGTGTTCATTTTATTAGCATGTAGCTCATATAATGTAAATTGTCTCTTGGCTTATGTCTGGCACTGTCTGTGAAATGTTTTTGTCTTGCTGGTTTTTCCCTTTTTTTTTTTTTTTTTTTGACACAAATACCTTTATCAATATTGAGTTTAACCTGTTTTATTTTTTGATATTTGTGTCAAATCCACACTGCACATTACTCATAAACTGTGGGGTGAGAGCTGTTGCTAGTTCTGAATGTGTATATAATTACTGTATATGGGGAGAACATGATTAAATTGATCGTGTTGCAATTTGAAATTTGTCGGGTCCAATTGATTCAACGCAGATCATTAGAAGAAGAGGTTAAACATTCCTGAAACTGACACTTTTGGCATTATTTTCCCAAAAAGAAATGTATCTGAATGTTTGTGGAAAATTGGTTGTGTAGACAATTTGAAGAATGCAATAAATGTCCAAACGGGGAAGAAAATGTCCTCCTCCTCCTCCCTCTGTGTGGTGTTCCTGGTGTGATTTGATTCCCTCCTCTCGTCTAAATGTCTCTCAGCTCGTTTCTGCAGGACCGACTTGTCCTTCAGGTTTCACTGCTCCACAGCAGAAACTGCTGAAGACACTGTCCTGAATTCAGGTTTTGGTTTGCGCCAAACTTTTTGGTGTTTGAGGAAATTGCAGGTTAATCCTGTGGAAAGTTGTTTACTAACAAACAGAAATCTAAAGTAAAATAGAATCAAAGTTGGATGTTTTTATAAATGATCCATCAATTGAAGTCTTGAGTTGAGTGTGATCTGGAGGATTTAATGATGTAAAAGATATCAGACAGTTGTGTGTTTTGAAGTACAGCTGCAATGAGTCGATTAATCAATCAAAAGAATATTAGTTGCCAAATATTTGTATAAGCGACTGATCTTTTTCAATTTTTTCATTTTTCAAACTAAAAATGTCAACATTTGATGGTTCCAGCTTTGTAAATGTAAGGATTTGCTTCTTTTCTTTGTCATTTCTTCCTATTTTCTCCTTATTTTTTATTCAGTAGAGGGATGTAATAAAGTAAAGCTGAAAAAATTAATAGATTTAATGGTCAATTAATAATTACCAATTATGTTGATAATCAATTAATCATCTTTGAAGAAGAAATGCCCAAATTCTCAGATTTCAGCCCCTCAAATGTGAATATTTTCTGGTTTCTTTAATCTTCTATGACACTTGACTGAATATCTTTGATATTGTGGATGAAACAAGACATTTGAGGACATCATCTTGGGCTCTGGGAAACACTGATCGACAGTTTTCACCATTTTCAGACCAAACAACAACAACAACAAAAAAAATTCACTTAATTGAGAAAATCAATTATGAAAATGATTGTTCATTTCAGCCAGTTAGTTACAGTAGACTCTTTGGCTCTTTTGACTTTCCACAGTTCAACAATAATTCACTTAGAGGTGAAACAACTGGTCGATTGATGGATGGTTGATTGTCAGAAACTAATAATTTAATTACTCTCTCGAGCTAAAGGGAAGATATGATGCTTTTATGTACCATATATGATAGTAAACTGAATACTTCTGGGTTTTTCGCTGTCGGTCGAATAAAACAGTCAATATGAATATGTTCCATGTGTTCCGCAAACTATAATACACATTTTTCACTTTTTTTCTGACAATTTTTGGGCAAAATAATGAGGACAATACAAAAAATACATTACATTTCCACTAAGTTTATGTGAATAATTTGATGGGAATAATACAAAACAAAAAACAAAAAACAAAAAAACACTAAGAGCCCATTGCATTTATGATTTAATTTGTAATTTCTGACATATTCTCCAACTTGAGAGGCAGGGTCAGTTTGTACAGCTCACTGCAGTCACTCCCTGTCTATCATCCTTGACATTCCTTCACCCTCAGTGGTTCTTCCGTGGCCCCAGGGCAAAGATGAAGACAAAAGGCCTGGAAAGAACCTCTTTTTGTCCCCTCCCATCACCTGTCTCACTATATAAATCTGACCTCACCAAACAAGCTCATCAGTTCTTACTACACACGGCATCCGATCACTTGGGTGGAAGGAATTTTTTTGCATTTGAGCCGAAACCAAGAGGCAAACCGACACAACGCGATGGGAAAGATCGTATTTGGAATCATTGCAGCCATTGCATCTCTCATGCTGGGTAAGATTAAATCAGGGTTATCAGTTATTGATTGAAAGACACATATTGACATAAAAAGCAAGCCTTCCTGATTAAGATATTTTAAAATTGGGACTTTG
The DNA here is from genome assembly GCF_056507025.1 of Lutjanus erythropterus. Classification (NCBI taxonomy): domain Eukaryota; kingdom Metazoa; phylum Chordata; class Actinopteri; order Lutjaniformes; family Lutjanidae; genus Lutjanus; species Lutjanus erythropterus. Next base: position 23,654,876 of record NC_139332.1, read on the forward strand.
TTGAAAAAAAGTGCATATGTGGTCATATACAATCTCACACTAAAAAGGTGGGAAAAACTCTTTTCAACTTTTCTATATTCATTATGAGCTTTAATATACTGTATATATTAATATATAAGCTAAGAAGACAAATATCAGGTAAATTCAGCTTTTTATGCACAAATCAGAATCCAGTTCATTTACACTGATTTGTATTTTAGCAAATGTTCCTTTCTAACAAATGTACAAGATTTCAACAGATGTATTTTTTAAGATTAATGATGTTACAAATTTCAGGTCTGAGAAGGATTTTTAAAGAGTCAGTTCACCCAAATCATATATTTAAAAGACTATGTTGTTACTTGCGCCTGGTGGTATCTCGCCCTGCAGGCAGTTTCACGTGGACAGTGGAGGTGACTTGAATTTTGTTTGTACCTCTGAAAAAGGTGAACCAATATATTGGAAAAACTCAGCTGTTACTCGAGATAATCCACCAACTTCACTGTAAAAATATTTCAAAGCAAAAAATTATTATTATTATTTTTGATCATCCAGATTGTTTCCAGAAAGACACTTTTACTTAATCACTCATCAATACTTGAGCATCACAACTGACAAAATCTACTTAAGGTAGCATCTTTTCACACCTGATATTTTCCCTGATAATGAACATTCAAATCATACAGTATCAGTGAAGAAACTGGCATGATGGCTTTCTGATACAACATCTAGAGTTTCACGGTTTATTAAAGCTGGGGCGGGGTTGGACGGCTTTCACTTGCACCACGGCGCAGCGCAGAGTGTGGTGGGTCACAAATACCACTAAACAATGTTAGCTGCTCTGGAAAGATTAGATAAGATAAAGAAATTATATGATTCAATACATACGATACGATACGATACGATATGGAACTTTATTTAATCTCGAGGGAAATTGTTATGAAAATAAACATACATCACTGCCAGTATCAGTAGTTCAACAGGGTTTAATTTCAAAACAACAACACAAATTCGATTGTTGCCATAATAGTAAAGTACATTATGGGTAATTATTAAAGTTTTAGAGAGGTCTACAAATATTTGCATACAAAATGTTCATGTTGATATTGAGAATATGAAAGACTGAATTGAATTAAGGCAAGTAAAATAATTTCAGCCGTAGATATGTGTGTATTACCGTGAATGGATCAACCTGTTTTGAGCAAAATTTTCTGTACTTCGACCACACAAACATTTGATGACTGCTGTGGAAAATCTTTTTGATTTTAACTTTTGTGCTTCCGTTTGTGTGTTTCAGTGGACTCCCTGACCTGCAACCAGTGCAGCTACGGTCTGGCGGGCTTCTGCCTTAGCAACACAGAGGTGACCTGCTCAACCAACACCAGTGTCTGCTTTACTGGAAAAGCATGTAAGTCACCTCCTAATAACCTAAAAGCTCACACCTTCTCCCTTCAGACATTACATAACATAACACAGCACAGGTATGATTTAATAAAAGTCTCTCACAAATACTGTGACACCCAGTCACACACACACACCCAACGTTCGCAGGCCGCCAAACCAGTATCCAAACCCAACCATATATTTACTTTCTTCATCTTCATACTGAATCAGTGGAGGGAATCCTTAATATATGTTTTGTGAATATATTATATAAAGTCCTATATAATCATAATTTTATTCAACTAACAATGGTCTGGCTGTGTCACAGTGGAAAAATACTCCTGCAAGGCCTGCCTGCTAGTTCATAAGTAAAGTCACTGAAATAAAAGTACAAATTTGAAGTTTCATTGTCAAGCAATAACTTTTTATTTCCAGTTTTGGGCATTTTAATTCTTCTGAATCAATGAAGAAGAAAAGGAAGCTCAATCTGCAAAATAAGAAAAGTGTATTTAAAAAGCAGCTGTTGTAAAAAGTGCAAAATATTCATGCAGTGGAGTAAAAATTAACGCAGTAATGACATAGAAAAACTCAGATTAAGAGCAAGTACCTGTATTTGATTACTTTCCGCTTTCTAACACAACAATTTCTCCTCAGCATTCCCGTCCATTTCCAGCAGCGTGGGCTTCAACACTCAGGGCTGCCGTGAGCCGTCCGGCTGCAACGCGACCACCAATGCGACGTTGATCGGTGTCACTTACGAAACCAAAATCGACTGCTGCTCGACAGACAAGTGCAACCCAGTCCAGGTCAGCGGCGCCCCATCCACCAAGATGACCTTCGCCGCCGCCATCGGTGCAGCCGTCCTGGCCTCCATGTGGAGTAGCATGCTGTAATCTGCCTGATGCAAAATCATAAAAACAGCAGCAGCCGGGTCAAAAGCACTCTCCAAAATAAACCACTTGGACCTTATGAGTTTATAAATATGATTATTTATACACTCATATGCTGTGTCACTCTTTATTTTCCATAACTCTCGTCTTGTCATGTCAGGGTTCAGGTTTATAATGACAAGCTAAAGAAAAACCACAACTATCATGGAAGTCGATCAATGGGATGTTTCAGGGAAACATTGAGCTCGTAAATCTTCCAGGCTGTTGCCTTGCTTAGTTTATTTTTTTTAAGCAAATTTTATTTATCTTTTTGACTACTTTGTGTCTTACTGGACAAAACATTGATGTGAAAATAAAGAAAATCACTGAAAAACATTTATTGCCTGTGCTACTTGCTCTTCTTTTAACATCATGCATCAATACATTCATGAGTTGCACCTGCTTATCCTTGTAGCCTAACACACACAGACCATTCACACTCATGTTCACACATATTTTACCATCATACAGCACACAATATTACTTTTGTAACTCCAGCAATATTCTGCTCCAGTGATTCCCAACCTGGGGGAAGTCGCTCTACCCTGTAAATGGTTGACATAGTTAAAATCGTTCACTATACATAACTAAAAGTTTAATATAGTTCGCTAAAAGTAAAAGGGTTGATTTAGTCAGCTAAAAGAATGGCTTAACAGTTAAAATAATTTGCCAAATGTTTGAATTGACAGGTTTCCCACAATTTAGGAAGCGTGTGCAGCAGGGGAGCTTATTTTTTTCACACCTTGCAATAAAATGCTGTTTAAAGGTCATTTTGTGTGCTACAGTTTTACCACACAACTGCCTTAGTCTGTCAGCTCTGACAAACTAGCATTTTAATGGAAGATAATACTAGCCCAGGCTATACAAAGATAGCTCTTCAGTTAGTGAAGTGTGAGTGTAAATATCAACCAGCTGCATGGATTAAAAACATGGAGATTTTGTTAACATAAAAAAGTAATAGCATGCAGCTATTCCTGATGTTCGGCTGCTGCACAGACACTCATTATGGGTATTATATTCACACCATTAGCATGAATGAAAATCCTGCTGTTTCCTAAAAAATACCAGACATCTTAGCCATGTATGCCAGATGTGTCAGTCGTGCAGAAACTCAAATTAAATGACTACATGTAAACATGCAAAACCTCACTCATAACCAATGATTAGCACACCTCTTTGCATCTCTGTGAACTGTCAGTGAGTCCTGTACTGAACTCCAAACCCATATTAGACTTATCACCAAAGCGCTGATCGCAGACTCTACTGAATGTTTGCACAGTAAATCAAATAATAACACACATTAGCAGTGTGAGTGGTCTTATCCGACAGTGAAAAGACCATTCACCAGATTCTGTGCCAAACTTGCCACCACCCTACAGGCCTACATTATAAATCCAGGGCTCTGACAGATGCTAAGCTAATTATGCATGCTGAGCTAACCAGGGTGTTTCTCTCTTTAGATAATGAGCATTTGTCACCAACTGTGATTTGTACAGTTGAAGGCATAAAAAACAACTTTTTTATGTCCATCTACCCATAACTCAGTGTCAGCCATTTTGGTTTGTTTTCTACTCCCCTTGTTTGAGCACCACCAGCGGCATTGCTCAGAAATCCATCTGTAAACTGTTGAGATGATTGGCTAAAAGCAATTGATGAAATGGGTAGACAAAAAAAGTAAGTCCAATGGATAAGCAGTAGAAATAATGAGCTAAAAACAGATGAGATAGTTAACTAAACTTAGGTCTAATGGATAAACAGCTGAAAAATGTTAGCTAAAAGCAACAGATAACCCCTTGAAATATTAACCAAAAAATAGCTTATAATTGATGAATTGCTGAAATAGTTAATGTACTGGATAAATGATAGTAAGCCAAAAGCAATGGATTAACAGTTGAAATAGTTAGCTGAAAGTAGGCGTGCCGATAGACAGTTAGTTAGCTGAATGTTAGCTGAAAGTAATGGATTAATAGTCTGAAATGGTTCACTAAAAGTAGACCTGATGGATAAACAGTTGGAATAGTAAGATAAAAGTAATGAATAAAAACAGTACAATACAAATAGATATGTATTGGAGGAGACATTTTTTGCCAACGGCAATGGATAAACTCACAAATTGAGCTTAAATAGATAAGTTGTTGAAATTGTTAGATAAAAGTTGGGTCAACCGTTGAAAAGTAAGAGGAGCTACTGTAAAGGTAATAAATAGGCCCTACCTGTTGAAATAGTCAATAGTATAACTAAATAAATCTGGAAAAAAGTTGAAATGTGCAGCTTCTGTCACTCAGCATGAATGTGAACTTGATCAAAGCAACCTAAACATTGATTATTTGTAGGACAACAATATCCAGTTTCATATAATTAATGAGTTAAAATCCATTAACATGAACACATTTAAAACATGATGAGTGGTGCTGATGAGCTGTAGTCTATTTGAGGTCATCTGATATTTTTGCGGTGGATGAGACAAAAAGGGTTGGGAACCACTTTTTGTTATTAAGCATTGTGCTGAAATAGTTTCAATTCGTGTCACAGGAATGCCTCACCCCTTACAAACTTTCTTATCACTGTTGTTGTGCGTATTACTGATAGAGGCCTCCCTATATAAAGATGTGGACCATGAGTCATTGCTCTCAAAACTTCATCCCGCAGCTTCTGAAACCGTCAGATCTTAAAAAACCAACAGTCGTGGTGTTTTCACCTGCAGGCCTATCTAAGAAGATCACGATGAGCAAATTTCTGTGGAGCTGTGCAGCATTATTGACGCTGTTTGTTGCAGGTAGGAGGTTTTTACCTGAACGAGGGGTCACTCTGTGTATGGGCTCAAATAAGGATCAATAAGATTTTATGCGTGTGAATTCACGTTCAGAAATTATTTCAAAGCCTGTGATTGTTTGTAAAACTGAGACAAATCGCTGCATGAAAAATTACATAAAACACTGCGTAACCTCAACTGGTAACTAACTGTATTTTGTAACTGACTGCGTTTTCTTGTACCTTAACTGTTTTCCACACACTATTTATCATTTAGATACTTTAAAATTATTTCTGAACATCATTTCACAACCTCAAAAATCTCATCGGTCCTTATTCGAGCCCATAACTATGTAATGCAAGAGCTTTTTGCAGATTATGTGATGTTAGAATATGGATGTGCTGTTACTTACTTAATTAAATTAAAATTTTACTGGTTATGCAATGTGTTTTTGTTATCAAAAACACGACACCATGGAGAATATATAAATTTGAAGCATGCTGTTGGAAATGACACACCTGTATTTGAGCCACATAGATTTAAAGGGTAAAAAAAAAACCAACATATTTTCTGACATATTCTAAGTGATTTTTAGCAAATAGTTTTGGTTTTATTTGCCCAGTTTTTGACCAAACACACCGTCAACTGTCTTTATTGTTTGTCTGGAAACACAAGTTGCTGTTAAATGTAATTTTTTTTAACGCTTTGAGCGTCACAAACCACATCAGATATCTCAAAACTATCTGTATGGCTGAAGAATAGGTGTGCCATTTAGTATAAATTGCTTCAAAGTCACATCCTGGATTGAATTACGTTTTGACTGCGGCCAGTGTTCACCTTGAGAGGTTATTAAGAGCCTCTTATTGTGTACTTTGTGATTACAGCAGGTGCTTGTTTGATAAAGGTGGGACTAAATGGAGTCAGATATTTGTGGATATTGATTCAATGTTTTTCCCTTTGTTATATTATGACGGATTGATACTCTAAGATCCAAAAAGCATTCTTCTTTACAATTTCCTGTTCTCCTGTCGTCTCCTCTCCCACAGTCGAGACCCTCCGCTGTAACACCTGTGATATCAAGATCTTGGGGTCCTGCCTTGGCGATACTCCTGTAAATTGCAATGGAACGGAGAACAGATGTTTCAGTGCAGTTGCCAGTATGTTGAACAGCCTAATGACTAATTAATCATTTTCGCATGATTAGAAACACGCCCTGTAACTCAGTAACAACTCTTCCTCCTTTGAGGTTGATTCATGACCACAGAGACCAAAAATGCATTGAAATTTTATTTCTTTTGGCCTTTTTTACTCTCTGAATAAGCCAGCTGGGTTTTGCAATGGAATAAAGGTCTAATCTTCAAAGGGACAGATCACCACAAAATCAAAAATACAGATTTTTCCTCTGTACTGTAATGCTAGTAAGAGTTGCAAAGTTTTGGAGATATCAGCTGTAGAGAACCTTTGAAAAATCCAGAAACGTCTCTTTCTTTGTGAGCAGTTTAGGTGTAGTGCAGTAGAGCAGTGCAGGAACAGACAGTTCCTACATGAAACTGCTGAAATATTTAGTGTATAAAATATCAGAATTACTCTAAAATTGGTCTCAAGTCAAGAGAAGCGAGAAGAGGGACCTTGTCATAGAAGGAAAATAGTTCCTTCGTGAAGCTGTTCACAACGAGGTCTGTGAATTCTTGTGAGTAACCGCGCCATGATTTTTGGAAACAGACACTGGTTTGTGGAGAGAGAAGGAAGACATCTCTGTGATCGACATCTCTAAAATTCAGCAACTCACACCAAAGAAATCGATGTCTAAACCTGAGGGAATTTAAATAATTAGGTTTTCAGTGGAGTTTTAAATTCCCAGTGTGCAGTGAATACTCTGTCAGATGCTTTGTTCACCAAATGTAATCAAGCAAAGTGGCAACAAGAAGATTATTAAATTTGAAGATATTGTAGGACATCATAAACTATCATTCATCAGGAACTTAAGTCTAAAAATTAGGGCTGCATGTTTCCAATATTCCGCTATTCTCAAACTCAGATACAGATTTATGAACATATTTTTCCGCTTAATTGCAGAGAACATCAAGTCTCTCCTGTAATGGAATTAACATAATATTCTGCCTGCCTATTATGCCTACATGATGAACCACTGACAGGCGCAGACAAAAAATACAAATCTTTTCAAAATGAACACATACACTGGCCAAACTAAGAAAACTACTGCCGACAGGGTTTTTTCTCTTTGTTCGTCACAAAGATGATGCCGCAGTCATTCCAAAAAGCCACTTTACTGTCCATTTTGGACGCTTGTCAATTTACAAAATGCAAAGTGAACAGAAGAAAAATCTAAATCAATCAATATTTGGTTTGACCACCCTTTGCCTTCAAAACAGCATCAATTATTCTAGGTACACTTGCAACAAAGTCAGGGTCATAGTCAGGTGTATGATTAGCCGATTATACCAAACAGGTGCTAATGATCATCAATTTCATATGTAGACTGACACACAGTCATTAACTGAAACAGAAACAGCTGTGTAGGAGGCTTAAAAGTGGGTCAGGAACAGCCAAACTCTGCTAACAAGGTGAGGCTGTAGAAGACAGTTTCATGTCAAAGGTCAGACACCATGACAAGACTGAGCACAGCGACAAGACACAAGGTGGTTATACTGCATGAGCAAGGTCTTTCCCAGGCAAAGATTTCAAAGCAGACTGGGCATTCAAGATGTGCTGTTCAAGCTCTTTTGAAGAAGCACAAAGAAACAGGCGACGTTGAGGACCGTAGATGCAGAGGTCGGAAAGTAAGTAAGGAAACTTACTGTAGCAGATGACAGACACATTATGCTTACTTCCCTTCCAAATCAAAAGATGTCCAGCAGTGTCATCAGCTCAGAACTAGCAGAAACCAGTGGGACCCAGGTACACCCATCTACTGTCCAGAGAAGTCTGGCTATCAGTGGTCTTCATGTAAGAATTGCGGCCAAAAAGCCATACCTCTGACGTGGAGACGAGGCCAAGCGACTCAACTATGCATGAAAACAGAGGAACTGGGGTGCAGAAAAATGGCAGCAGGTGCTCTGGACTGATGAGTCAAAATTTGTCATTAGGAACCATCTTCAGTGTAAAGAAGAACAAGGAGTCCTGGAAGTGATGGTATGACCCCCACAGAGCCCTGATCTCAACATTGTCACCTCTGTCTGGGATAACATGAAGAAACAGAAGGATCTGAGGCGGCCTACATCCACAGAAGATCTGTGGTTAGTTCTCCAAGATGTTTGGAACAATCTACCTACTGAGTTCCTTCAAAAACTCTGTGCAAGTGTACCTAGAAGAACTGATGCTGTTTTGAAGGAAAAGGGTGGTCACACCAAATATTGATTTGATTTAGATTTTTCTTCTGATGGCTCACTTTGCATCTTGTAAATTAACAGTTACATTTTAGATTTTTGAAAGCTTTCTTACTTAACTTAAAACTTTTGCACAGTACTATACTTGGATCACATGTATTTTCAAAATTGAAAATCTCATCTTATTGGACGGTCTTATAAGCAGAAATGTTCATCTCAGGACGATACTATCTTTAATTTTAAAGCCTGCATTAGACGACACTGATGATATGCCGATGATACTGTGCATCCCTATTGAAATCAGTTATTTAGTAGAATTACTTTTTTGTCATTTTGACTACATGACAAGATTTAAAAATACTATGGTCACAAAACTGAATTCACATCCCTCAAGACAAGCTTTTTGACCAGCTGTCAAAAAAGGATCTGTAAAAACTACATAATCATTCATTTACTTTTATTTTAGATTTTAATGATTAATTTCTCCCACTTGTTACCTTGTCCTATATGCTGGACTTGTCTATGTTGAAAAGAAAACCAAATTTTAAAGATGGTTCAAAGGTCCTTTGCAACTGTAAAAGCAACAAATAGTCACATCTTAAGTTAGCTACTGTTTGCAAAATTTGAGCTAACTAGCTAGCTAATCAACAGTAATCACTGGCCAGCTAGTTATCTAGCATTTTATTAACATCAACTAAAGGTGTGACCCTAAATGTCACTGTGTGCTCCAAGTTCACAGAGGTACAGCAAAAAGGGGGCGGGACTTGATTAATTGTGGTTTTGGGAAAAATGAACATGATGTAGATATATGCCATTTTTAGATTTTTTCACTTGCAAACTCATTACGTCACATGATTCCACTTGAACAGATGAAAAGGAAAAATATAACAAGATAGAAAGTAATAACAATAAAAGAGGAAACAACATGAAATGATAAATGAATAAATGCTGTTACTGTTTAAAAAAAATCAGCTAGATTAGAGATAAATTGATTTATGCAAATATATCAAAATAAGTTCAGGTTTCTACCAAGATGACCCCAAACATCCGAAATAGCCTACTTTTCTGTGACCACAGAACATCTGACATGAATATCTGAATTGCAGATGTTTTTGTCTTAAATATATTATGTTCAGTTAACATTTAAATTATACGTAACACAACAAACAAATTTAAAGATGTTTGGAGCAAAAATATGAGAATCAGTTGTCAAAACTCCTGTAAACTCCTTTTCTCGGACACAGAACTAAAAACATGACCTCTGTGCTCTGAGATGTAGCGACAGCTCTGCTTTATTTTGTTTTATTTATCTATTCAACTCCAGTCATTAAAAAAAGAAGCACATCAAAGATACGGTGTCTCTTTCTTTTTTCTTCCAGCATTTAGTGCCGCCATATTGCCGCTCCATCAAAAAGGCTGCATAGCTGCATCCGACTGCACAAACGTGACGGAGCACAGCATCCTGTTTGTTAAGTACAGCATCACCAGGAGCTGCTGCGACAAGGACCTGTGCAACGGAGCCGCCTCCGTCCAGCTGCCTCTGACTGCAGGTCTGGCTGCTGCTCTGGTGGCAGTCTGGAGCCAGTGGGGCCTTTAAAGAAGAAAGAGGAGGAAGAAAACGGGTTTCTACATTTTCATTTAAGAGTTTCACCACTTTTTTTGACCTTTTAATTTCTTTAACAGGCTTTAAACTTGCAATATGTCGTCATCCTGCTGAGACATGATATGACTCAGTCAGAGTCATGTGAGGTTACAGCAGGTCTACATTTATATAGGGTATAGGTATATTCATGTTTTCTTATGTAATTCTCATATATTTTAACATCTCATTACTAAAATAGTGTATTTCAGAACCTTTCCACACATCATGAGACAACTGTATATGCAGATTTTGTAGTAAATCACTTTATATTCGTTCAGTAATAAAAGGCAATAAAATTCTAATACAGGCTATTGCAACAATAAGTGATTTCCAATTGTGTTTTGTGTGTTTATTTGGAACACAACCTTCTAAATAATTAATGTGATGGACATGCTTGTGTAATAGGAGAAAAAGGATAATGCAAATATTAAATGGAGAGGTAGGTACCAATAGTTTGGCATTTTGGGGATTTTTCTGTTATGTCTTCTTGCAGAGAGTAAGATGAGAAGATCTACAGTATATCTCACTCATGTTTGCATTGTGATTATGAAGCTACTGCTAGCAGGTGGCAGCTTAGCGTAAAGACTCAAAACAGGCTCAAAGACATGCATTCTGATAAACCTTTATGCAACAATTTGTGTTTTTATGCATCGATTTCAAATTCCTCTGCTACTCTGAACATGAATGTGAAAGAAAGAGTCCACAGAAGTAAAGTACAGTTGCATCGGCTATATTAAGGATTCAAACATCAGATCTTTGACACTGGACAAAATGTTTGGTCGGTCAAAATAACTCCACACTGGCCCTCTGCCCTTGCACCTGGACAGTCGGACAGCAACGGAAAATACTCTATGACAAACTGCACAGCTTGCCTTCACTCCCACTGACAGCTCTGATTTACTCGGACAACTTTTCTCTTTTTATAAGTGGACTTAAGCTAAAGCTATTTGTTGACATTGTTGTCTAAGTCTCTGTAACCAAGGCAACAATGTCGTGGGGTGACTTACATCTTGTCTGTCATTCTGATCAATACTTCTCCATAATGTAATAAACTTTTCTCATGTCATTCCAAGTATGTGAAAACGCAGCGTCATGCATTCAAGGATGTGCATGAAAGTCAGAGACGAATCGTGTCCTGTATTGATTCAGTAAGGGACAGTGCATATTATTAATTATTCTGTGAGGCGACCTTTGAATTGAGATTATGTCGTACCCTCTAATGTTGTGTACTTTTCTATGGTGATCATATCGGCATCCTTTTTGTACCCTGAAAATAAAGGGAGTGTCTTCTCATTGCTGTAACAAAGAATCCTAATATTTGTAGAGAAAGTCCTCTATTATTGGCTGAAGCTTTGGTCTCTATTGCTGTCTAAAGCTTTTGAAAATGATTATGGTGTTGTTGTGCAATATGCAAAGAGTTCACAAAGGTTGTGCACACATGTGCATACAAACACAGGAATGAGACTGCCATCAATCAGCTCTTTTTCTATTTGTTTGGCCTTTTAAGAGACTTCACTCTTCAAACAAACCTCTGATTTCTTTGTTATCTTTTAAATGCCATCAGCATTTTAAAGAATATATCAGCAGTTGACGAATGAAAATCAATGTCGATATTGTTCTATTTTTTATATTAAGTGCCCGATCCGAGCCCCGCTCACCTTTGCATAAAAGCAGATGCCCTGAGCTGATGAAGCTCACTGGAAACCCACTTCAGACACTCACCTGTGCTGCTGGATCACTGAACTGACCGCCTCTGTTGCACTGAGATCTTCTTATTTGTGCTGATAATTTCTTGATTAAGTACACATCTGTTTCAGAGGAAGATGAAAGGGTTCATCTGGGTCTGTGCAGCACTGATGGCAATGTTTGTTACAGGTAAGAGTGCTCTTTCATATTTTTTGTTGACAAAGAGGAACATTGTCTACTTGAAAATGATGAAATGAATAAAATCAGACTCAGACATGGGGTGAAAATTCTGAACACTTCATGATTTCATCCCAAAACGTTTAACTGTAGAGCTGCTTTTTTCTTTTTCATTTATTTAGATCCACTTCCAATTAGAAATTCAGTTTCTGACAAGACAGAACTGCAGAGATTTTCTATGCTGCTCATGTAAAAAGGTTAAAGGGACAGTTAATCCTAAAATCAAAACTACAAACATTTATCCTCTGGTCTGTAGTGACATTTATCCAGCTAGACACTTTTGGTGCAAGCTGTCAACTTTTGGAGATATCTGTCATAGAGATGGCTACATTATCTCTAATATCATGGGACTAAAAATACAACACCAGTGGCTTTTTTTTTTTTTTTTTTTTTTTTTTTAGAAATTATGACCCAGTTACTCAAGATAATCCACAGACCTTGTTGAGAGAAGTTTCATGAAAGAACTATTTTCCTTTTATGACAACATCGATGGATCCTCTTGAGTAATTGGGTCATAATTTCTGGCAACAGATTAATTTTTAGAGTAATTCTGATGCTTTACACACTAAATATTTTCAAATTTAACAGTGCAAACTTAAGAAATAATTCTTAAAAAAAAAGATTTAGTATAGACAGATAATGTAATAGAATAGGTCTTGTTTTTTTAAGTACACAGAACATTTTAGAGTTTGGTTGCCGACTGGACTGGACTCATGGTGTCAGCATTTCTAAAATCGTGGCTACAGCCTTGAGGCTTAAAATCCACAGCCATAAAGTGCTTATTTATTTTAGTGGTTGTGGCCAACTATGAGGAGGGGATGAATATGGAGTGAAACTAAGAGCTAAGAATTAATAAGACTGAAGGAGAAATAAACTATACCATCATAATGACCTTTATTTTACTAAAATTCTACTTGGATCGTTACAAAGCATGAACTTTTTGTGGCTTCTGAAGGAGGCATGCCAGACAAATTTGACTGCCACTGGTCTGTTGTCTGCGGTGTTAAAATATGTGTCAGGATGAATGCATTGCCTACTGCAAAAACAAATCCATTAATATGTATAATTAAAGCAACCTGGAATTAGGTAACTGGAAGCTCTTGTTATGCACATACAGCAACAGCAGAGTTAAAAGAGAGACAGGCGTGGCAGGAAATGTTTCTTTAATTCCTGGTGGTTGTTTAAGATAATTGCCATATTTTCAAAATGATGACAGCAAATTTATCTGTGGCCAAATGTCTGCAAACAAGCACTCCCAATCCACTCACACTGACTCTATGTGCTCCTGTTGACGATAAAATCTAAAAACTGTGAGCCTTCAACGCTGACTGTTTTTTTTGTTTTGTTTTTTGCACATGCTGAGGACATGGCTGACTACTTTTATTTTATTTTATTAAAGAGGGGACAGAGGAGGCACTTTAAGTCATAAGAAAACAAATTTTATATGAACAAAAACTGCTGTACACATCAGATTTATTGTTTAAGAAAAGACATTTTTAAGGCATCAGTTTTTAATATTATGATAGATATCAGATCATGGAGTTTGGTATAATTTGTATTTTTTACATTTTTGGTATTGTTAGATCCCTAAGACTGAGTAATTGTTTTGTTTGAGCTGAAATAGAAATATGTTTTACTCCTAAGTACACCAATGTCTCTATTAAACCGTTCACATAATTAGGAAACCCCGACTGAACTCCCTCCACCTCCTTTTGACCTGCATTTTTATTGATATTTTATGTTCAGGAGGTTGCATTAGTCAGGTGGATAGTTGGGGTTTGTCTGCTTTTTATAATCTAAACTTATATTCTAAAAGGAAAATACCCATATAAAGTAATAATGCTAAAATAAACACTAAAAAGTATATAATGATTAAAATTTGAGCATGTTATTATGATTACGATGATGACTTTGATGACACAATAAAGAAAATGATTCAGGACAGTTGGGATTTCTGGTGTCATGTTGATTTCCACCATAGTCTGTACAGGAAGTAGTTTCTTTCCTCTGTCTTCATCTCTTTCTCCATCATTTTCTCCCCGCTTTGCTCTCCTAACTCTCTCCTTCCCTCTGGATCACAGGTGAGTCTCTGGTCTGTAACACCTGCAGAATGGGGTTCGCAGGTAAATGTCTGTTCCGCTCCACTGAGACCTGCAGCGCCTCTCAGCCCAACTGCTACTGGGGAAAACTGGGTGAGTACCGTTTTGTTTGGTGACCATCTACCGTCCCCTTCAGTCCATTAAGAAGAATTAGGGACACGTAGGCAGGTGTGTGTGTGTGAGGTTGTCTGTAATAACAATGTCAGTTAGCCCTGTTGAATTTGGGACAATTATCTAAACACAAACTATTTGACACGGCATGTTGACAATGAAAACCTGCGTCAAAAATACAAACTGAGGTGTGGCTGGATATCCAACACACCTGGTTTACTCATCCCAACAATGTTTTTCTGCTCCATTTAAACAGACACGGGGCTCGTAAAAAGAGCCATAATTTACTCTACATTGCTACAACCTGGAATAATCCAAAGTAAAAGGTTATATTTTAATATTTCTGAAGCCGTTTGTCAAGAAAAATCACCTTGAAATTGACTTATTTGGCTTTTTGTGCAGGTGGAGGCTCTGGCAGCCACGTCAAACAGTTTGAATAAAACAGCTGAGTCACACTCAGCTGTTTTTATGGTATGACCAGGTGACTCACAGTGTTTTGGAAACCAATTCTTGACTTGGATCAAGCTCCTTCACAGCCAAACATGTGACAGCCAAAGAAAATAAAAAAAGAGGGACGGGTCATTGCATCATAAACCAACTGGTGCCAATTCTACTGAAGCCTGTGAGCGACACATGGAGAAACACCTTGAAAGCAGACAGACAGATAGAAAAACACTAAAACATAAACACTCACCCCAGTGAGACTGACATAATATGTTAAGTCAAAAGGTTTGATTTTTGAGTTAATTTTACTAAAACATATAAAGCTGATTTAGAGCAACGGCATTCTAAAGTGTGTTATGGCCGTTGCTATGGACACAGTTATGATCATAGACTTAGGAGGAACACTGAAATAATTTTTAAATCCATACAATGACTTTAAAATTAATATTTGTGTGTCAGATTATTGTTTATTTTTGGTAAGTAACCATGTAAAAAGTGTGATGATGTACAGCGAGCAGGTCATTATTGCGACAGGGTGATTCAGGAGTGGAATATTAATACTACTAATACTTCAGTTGATTTACACTTTTCAGTTGAACCGGTTCAAAATGATTTATAATTATTTGTGCACATAATGCAAGTTCACAAAGCACTTTTTTTTTTCTTCCACACATGCCACACTGGGTCAGACACAGACTGATAATGAACACTTTTTAATTTTTTGTAAAAACCGTTAACAAAGGCTGCTGATCTTCTCGTCCTCCTTGCAGCCTTCAACGTCAGCAGGATGATGAGCATGGAGACTCGTGGCTGCCTGGCCACCTCTCTCTGCAACAAAACTGAATCGGGAGCCCTGCTGACTGTCGGATACACCGTCACCAGGAGCTGCTGCAGCACTGACCGCTGTAATGGAGCCACATCCATCCAGCTGCCGCTCACTGCTGCTTTGAGCGCCGCCGTAATAGCCATTTGGAGCAGCAGAGGCCTTTAAAACAAACAAGAGAAAAGATCCTATTCATAACTGGGTGTTGTCTGTACTTGATGAACCTTGAACACACATCTTTATTGTGATACTCCCATTATTGTAGCTTCTATTCCTTTGGGTTCTAAGAGAATATATACACAATATGAAGGGTTAATAACATATTGGATATATATGCTGATAAGTCTGCCTAAATGTTAATAATATCATTTTCAACATGTTTATTATTAGATGCTTGCTAATAAAAGCTTCATGAGTTATAATTGTTTGTAATGGAAATTTATTTTGGTCAGCTAATGTTGTTAAACCTTTACTAAGCATTTATTGTAGCTTTATTAAGATTTCTTGATACTTTAGTAGGACTTTATTAACAGTTAACTATACATTTTGGGGGTACTGGATCAAGAGTGTGAGCAGTGCTTATTAAGGTTAATTAATCTTTTATTATACACTAAACGATACATTTTGGGGGCACTGTGTAAAGCTAACTAATCCTTATATTTTTTAAACTTCTTACTATTGTTCAGGCTTTTTCCTCTGCCAAGAACTACGAATAAATGCATAATGAAGTATGCAGAAATCTTAAGAAAGCAACAACAAAAGCTTCGTACAGATTTAACAGTGGCACAGCAGGTAAGTTAGTGAAATTCAATAAATATCTTTGTAATGCTATTATAAAGAATTGTAAGAAACTCAAACAGTGTAAGGCTGGTAACGATTATTATTATGTTTTGTATAAGTGCTCATAAATGTCTTATAACCCAACAATAAATCTGTATATTATGCTATTATTAATACATGTGCAGTCTTATTAACACTTATTAATGTTAATGAGTATTTTATAAGGGCCTTATTTATAACTAACCCTTATTACAAGCACCTTAGTATAAAGTGTCACCACAAACTGTGTAGTCCATGAAAATGTACACATCAGGAAAACTTTGTGAAACACAGAAGTGCATGTATATAGAACAGGTGAACAAAAATAAAAGTTGTTCCTCCTCAGACTGAATGATTGAGTGAGTTTTTCTGTCCAGGCTGTGGATGTTCTTGTTGAGTTTTTTTTTTTTTTTTTTTTTGCCAGTAACGTCCGCTGACAGTCCTTTTCAAGCTGCTGGAACACCAAACCTGATGGACCTCATTCTTGCACGTCGTTTCCTCCGTTGAGCCTCACCTGCAATCTTTTCATTGCTTTTTCAGAGGCTTACTGGACTGAAACTGGCATTTAGTCTTTTGAGTTTTGTTTTTTAAAAAAAGGAATCCGTTAACCTCGTAACCTCAACAAGGATGAACAACTTCTGTAAAGCAGTGATTGTCCTGAGTGCCTTCATCGCAGCAGGTAAGATGAGGAGAATGGCTAATTGGTGTTATTTATGTTAAAACTCTTCATATTCACATGTATTGTTTCACCTGACCTCTGTAATGACTAATTATGACGTTCATGTCTTAGCCTCCATTTAACACAATAAGTGGAGGAACAATGTAGACAAAAAAAAGACATGGCTGTCACTTGTTGCACCCAGTATGACAGGCTAATTACCTGAGACGTGTTAAGAACAAAGTGTCAGATTCACAGTTCATGTATGATTAAGCCTCAGGTGATTTTACCGCAATGCAGCTTAATGACGTTCAGTCTGGTAAGTTATGTGACTGGTCCAAAACTGTTTGCCACAGATCTAATTATGTAATCTATCTAATTTAATCAGAACAGATAAAGATGATCAGACAGTGATATTTGAGATTTATATAAAGGCAAAACAAAGTGTTTGAAGAGCATCTTGTTTCTTGAATTTGAATGAAAACCAACTTAAGAAGGATGTTGTGGCTGTAAAGAAAGAAAAATAAAGGTTTTCTTTTATTATTTTCTATTTAGTTTAACTCTCTAGAAATTAAAAAACGAAAATTAAAAGAAGATACGAATTTGCTCAATGTAGTTTACACTCCACAGTTTATGGGCTCCATCACTCCTGGATGCTTGTTAATGGAGCCAACAGAGAAAATCTATAACATTCAAGTATTTTTTCATTTGTGTATATTCACCTGAAAATAAGAAAAGTTGCATCTTCGTTACATTAGAATGAGCCGTTTATATCTACAGAGCATGTGAGTCCTCTTCAATTGAGGTCGCCATGTTTCTACGGCAGCCCAGAAGAACAAACCAAAGACTGGCTCTAAATACAGTGTTTGGTTTGGTTTTGTGTTTTGCCCAAGTTTCACGTCCACCACGGTTTCTCTTAAATGCTTGGAAATGAGTGAGATGTTGTGTTTGAAATCTACGTGTCTAGATGCTACAAAATCCCACATACTGGTCATTTAAGACAAAGAAAAAGGTCTTCAAGGTAAAATATATTTTGAAGATCATAGGTCAATGGACGGGCAAAGGGAAATCTAGAAGAGCCAAAGAGCTCTGTGTCATACAAGATGAATAACACAGATCAGGAGAACAGTTTCAAGGTATTTAAGACTGATCTAATCTGTGGTATGCAGGTGTAGTTTGACTGCATAACAACAATTTACTGTGAAAAAAACAACTACTGTAAGTCAAACACACAAGTGAAAATGCCTAGTATTGACCCATGAGTAACACCACAGGCCCTTTTCTATTTTGTCATTTTTGTCCAGTTATGTCTTGTCAGATCTTGTTATGTCATTTTCGTCTCGTTACGTCCTTTAGGTTGTTTTTGTCTTTTCTTACACAGCCACCTACAAAAGTGCATATTGATATTTTACATTCAGGTTTTTATAAGCATTAAACAAAAAAGATGCAACATGTTGCAGGTAATTAATGAGCTTTAGATGTGTGTTTAGTTGGAGTAACTACAGATTTCCTGATACTGAATGTGTTACAGTGAATTGTTTTTCCTCTGTTTTTCCGTTGAACAGCACACTGTCTGACCTGTCGTCAGTGCTCTATTGGTATATTTGGGTCGTGTCTGTTGTCAAGCGAAGTCACATGCAGTAATGCGACTGAGAGCTGCTTCCGTGGAGAAGCACGTGAGTAAACCTCTACAACACAATGAAAATACTATAAATACACTACAAAGGATGAGGTTTAACCACAAATATAGAAACATACTATAAAATAGAGCATAATGAAATCACCATTACCAAAGTCAATAAAATGCCACCAAAATCATGACTAATATGAAGCTGAGACTTAATGATATTTGAGGTTCAAAGTACATTCAACAATCTCACATTAAGGTCTATTCTGTAGCTGTTTTTGGAGTGTCTTATTGTCAGTTTGTCAGTCATCTGTTCAGCACTTTGAATTGCACTACCCTTTGTGAAAGGTGCTAAACAAATAAAGTTTGATCAATTGACTGATTGATTGGTGGCCTACTGTATGAAAACAGTGTTAGAGAACTTATTAAGTGATTACAAATAAGAAAACAGCTTGCAAACAAAACTTTAATGTGTACAGTAAATAATTTTGAGCTGGTTCAACTTAAAAATGGAAGCTAACTGAACACGTTAAAGCTTTTGAGTTTACTTTAAAACATGTTCAATACACTTACACTGATATTAAGTTGGAACAACAACTATTCATTCACACTGAAAAGAAAATACAAACAAATTTGATTTTCACATTTTCTCAGTTTGAGAAGTCAGTTTTTCATTTTACACAAAGATCTCTGCTCCTGTTGGAGCTACTTTGTTCCAGCTTTGGCACAAAGACAACATGTGAAACTGCTCCGAATAAATGTATTAAATTTAAGAGGGACTGAATTCAATAACCTCCATCATGGTCCGAAGTTTATTTTGTTGTTTGTTTTCATCATTGTGAAAACAAACAACCATGACTTATCTTAAAGAGTATTAGACACACTGCAAGTTCTCTTCAAACTCTAAAAATGGAGGGTTTCAGGAGAGTTTTAACCATCACACAGTGCATGCTGGGAAGTCTGCTAAACTGCTCTCTGATAGAAAGAAAGCAGTTCTGGTAGATATGATAGACTAAGATAGACACTGGTTTTGAATTTTGAACACTGAATATTTTTTGATTATTATAACTATAAATATTTCAATTATAATTAACAACTAATTCAACATAAATAATAGTTATTATTATACACTAAGAAATACTTAGCTATTCTTGAAAACTCGTGTTTCCTTGCTTTGGACAAACAATTAGTGGACTGTGAAAACAAAATGTTTTTTTCTTATTTCATAAAATTTTCTCTTACCTACAAAAAGAGCAAAAATAAGAAAACACTGGTGAATCACAGACATCAGTGGATAACAATGGATATGAACAAAAATAAGACAAAACTGATTCACTTCTAAGCATGAGGCGCATTGTCACTATGGAACAGCAGCTGTTGCCATAGTAACATGATGTTCAACTGAAACCAGCTGCTGGACTCAAAATAAAATGTCGCGTTTGCTGACGTCCTTTTCCGTTCTCGACCCTCCCAGAGTTCAATGCCACGGGGTCGCTCAGCCTGCACATCCGCGGCTGCGTGGACTCAGACCTGTGTGGGAAGACGCTGACCGGGAGCATCCTGGGTGCCGGTTACACCAGCAGCTTCCAGTGTTGCACAACAGATCAATGTAACGGAGCCACCTCTGTCCAGCTGTCCCTGACTGTGGCCCTCTGTGCTGCCGTCCTGTCCTCACTGTGGGGCCTGTGGGAGCTGTAGTTTCACATCACCTGCCTCTGTTTCCATGTGTCCTCTGAGTGGGGTTATTTTACTGTCTGCACTAATTATGAACTAATCAGTATAAGTCAGAATACTTTAATCTTTACTGGGATTTGCCCTGTTACCATGTAATGAAGAGATCATTTCATAAAGTGCATCAAGCTTCATTAAAAAAAGAATCATTATGATCTGTTTTTTTGTTTCTTCATTATAAAATACAGTTTCAGGGCCATAGCTAGCATAGAGGCCATGTCCTCAGTATTAATTTTATTTAATTTAATTTTAGTTTTGTTTGTTTTGTCTGTATTTTGTTGTTTAGACATTTTTTTTCCACTATTCCAGTTTTTTCCAATTTTCCTGGAGAGGGCTTCGGATTTTTGAGATTTATGTTGGGAAATTAAACAATAGCACTTTATTTAGGGAACCCTAATTTCCAAAAATATATGTAACCTTGAGCTATTTGTAGGGGAAAAGAAACACTTAGTTCACTTATTTTAGTTATTTTGTTTTTGTTGAATTTATACACGTGTTTATTGCCAGTGTAAACTTGTAGAAAAATATTTTGAAAAAGCTTACTATTTAAATAAAATATCAAAAATCCCCCAAAATGTTCTAAAGAATTTTTGAGAGGGGAGGTGATGAGCTGATGTCTAATCATGACAACAATATTTCTTAACTGACCACGGCTCTGAACACATGAATTAAATCTATTTAGATTAATGTTCAATGGGGATCCACCCAAATGCAAACATGTTACTCGAGAAACCACAAATAATGTGATGGAAACAGATATTCTTTCTGTCTGAATATGAGTGCTACTTTTTACTTTTATCCTCATACTGAAGGATAGTTTTTATATCTTTATTATAAAGAGTTCCTATTTTCAATGGAAAACAGAATATTTCAATATTAAACAATCAGTTTCTGAAACTTAATTTAGTCAAAAATTAAAATAAAAAGAGAGAGAAAGATATGAAAAGTATTGAAATGTGGAAATATATTTCATAATTAATTATGAGCCAATATTAAATTAACTTGATGCTTTGAAGGAACAACACTTTTATTGAATATTAGATCAGAAAATAGAACATTTGCCTGATTTAATGTGACTTGGATGAACAGATATCAATAATGGCGTCTCTGTGCATCTGTAGAGGTGAACTTTTCAGAGTTCATCAATTATCTGCACTGTTGAATATGATATGAAAAACTTTTTACTTCTTCACTGTCTTTTCTGTCGTTTTTTTCTAGACTATTAAATGGTTTCCTTTATCAAAAATAAAGCTTCCCTGAATAATAGAAACTTTCAGAGACACTGCCGCAGAGGATGGATTATAGTCTTAAAATGTTCCACAAAACAAAAACTGCCTTGTGTGAACAAACATCCACTGTAATGAAAGGAGTTTGAGGAAAACATTGGTTCAATTCAACATCCTGCATACCAAAATGAAAATCTTATAAAGAAAAATTAATAAAGTCACTTCAGAATCGAATTACAGCTCCACATCAACCTTACTGAATTAATGAAGTATCTAAAATAGCACGAGAAGTGATTATTATTCACAGCGACACTCAGCAGGTTTGTTTTGTAACAAAGATCTTTGCTCTGACATGTTGTCAACACCTGCCAATACAGTCAACTATGTGCTTTTTTTCCCTCCATAGTGACAAACTGATGATCTGATTAACCTGCGTGTGTCACCGCCCGACCTGCAAGTCCTTTCAAAAACCAAGGATGCCCTCTAGTGCGCAGCACCACAGCCTGATTATCAAAGTAGTGGTTCTCAAACTTTTCCTGGCATGCAAATTTAATAATCAATCAATTGTTTTGAGTCATTTTTTAAAAGTCAAATGTCTCTGATTTCAGCTTGAAAATAAACTGAATATCTTTGGGTTGTGGACAGATCAAGACATTTGAGGACATCATCTTGGGCTTTAAGAAACACTGATGAACATTTTCTTTCACCATTTTCTGACATTTTATGGGCCAAACAACCAATTAAGTAATCAAGAAAATAACTGACAGATTAATCAAAAATAAAACAAACAAATAAACAAAAATCATAATTTCCCCTAAATTGTTTTTTTTTCACCTTTGTTCCAGTCTATATTTCTCTCCTGGTCATCCACTGGAGTGTCAATACCTATATTACACAACTGATATTACAAACTTTGTCTAACTGGGTTGTTTAGATTTATGCAATTAACCGCACCAAGTTATTTACAAAAAACGCTGAAAGAATATAACACTAAAAAATTAAATTACAAGTAAAAAAAACTGATAGGGAAGACAAACACAGTGTACATTATGTACATTTTTAATATACTTTTTCAGCCAGGTCAAAAGATGAATGTGAAACTTTCATGGTTAGAAACAGTAGTAGTTTAGAAACAAATTGTCCATTTAATATCTTTTTTCTACTCCATTTTTAGGAGTTCTTCTCATCTATGTTGTCTTAGTTGATTTTAACCTTAGGAAACAGACATGTGACCTTCAAATAAATAAATAAAATTAAAACTTAATACTGTAGCTGAAAAAAAGTAAGACAACTATATGTTCGAACTATATTTTGTTGTTGTTGTGTTTTTCAAACAAAAGTTAGGCTGATAAATAGGCTAAATGTTAATAAAGAAACAGTCAGTGATGGCTGATCGCACTGTAAAATAGAACCTCACATGTGAAAATATCTAATCTAACCAGATTAAACTCTCTTCACAATGTCCCCCAAGTTCCTCGAGGACTCCCCGAGGTCCCTGGATCCCAGTTCAGACCTCCATGACAGAAAACACTGTATTGAAATTAAAGGTTCAACTTTCAGTGTTACATGCTCATTATACTGGCATTGCAACAAAACTTCCCTCAGAACATTTTATTGATTTTCCAGACTGTTGGATCAGACTCAGTACAGTTTTCCATGTCTTGTTTGTCCCTTCAGAGCAAAAGGAAAAGCTCAATAGCTTCCTCTACTGGCTCTTTACTGTACTGCAACACATATGGTAAAGTATGTTAAGTAAAATAAGAGAGTCCTTGTTTATTAAGCACTCAACAGGGAAATTTGTTGTGTTGCTGCACTAAAGAGGGATAGCAAAAATAGAGGATGCATCAATAAAAAGCACGATACAATAAATAAAACATGAGAACATAGATATAAATAGATATGAATAAAAGAAAGACAATAAACCATATAAATGAGTAACAGACTTTACACTATTGCCTGTTGTTGTTGGACGATTCACTGCTACAATTGATATCATACAAGTACATATTGTACATAATGGCAATTTCTATTTCTTAAAGTCACATGCATTTGTTTTAATTTAAAGCTCAAATGTACACTTCCTCATTCCTGTTTGATCAGTCTTCTTTGCTTTATGCCACAGTACTTAGACTAACCTCTTTATTGTGAGTGCCCAATACTTAAATTAATTTAATTGTGAGTGCACACTAGTTAGACTAACTTGTGTATTTTAAGTTCACAAATAGTTAGACTAACTTGTTTACTTGAGTGTGCAAAACTCACATCAACACTTTATCTATCTATAAACACGCTGTACTCTTTGTTGACGGTACTGGCCAGATAACTACCTACATAAGGTAATACTGTGAATTGAACACCTGTCATCCTCAACTCCCCACCCAGTTTCTCATCAGATCCACACCAATGTAGTCGCTGACTGTTTTTTCTCATTTTGCCACGCCCGCCAAAAAACTTTGTGGCAAGGTTGGGCGCCCGTCAGACGCCCACTGGACACAGGAGGTGCAGGCCAAGAAATCTCATGTTTCGTGGCGACACTTCAAAAACTTACACAGAATGTCCACGCCCCCCAAAATTCAGCCAACAGAAGAAAAATCTAAATCAAATCAATATTTGGTTTGACCACCCCTTTCAATTCTTCTAGGTACACTTGCACAAAATCAGGGATTTTGTGGGACCATAGTCATGTGTATGATCAACCAGTTACACCAAACAAGTGCTAATGATCATCAATTTCATATGTAGACTGACACACAGTCATTAACTGAAACAGAAACAGCTGTGTAGGAGGCTTAAAAGTGGGTCAGGAACAGCCAAACCTAACCTAACAAGGTGAGGCTGTAGAAGACAGTTTCATGTCAAAGGTCAGACACCATGACAAGACTGAGCACAGCGACAAGACACAAGGTGGTTATACTGCACCAGCAAGTTCTCTCCCAGGCAAAGATTTCAAAGCAGACTGGGCATTCAAGATGTGCTGTTCAAGCTCTTTTGAAGAAGCACAAAGAAACAACGATGAGGACCGTAGATGCAGAGGTCGGCCAAGGAAACTTACTGCAGCAGATGACAGACACATTATGCTTACTTCCCTTCCAAATCGGAAGATGTCCAGCAGTGTCATCAGCTCAGAACTAGCAGAAACCAGTGGGACCCAGGTACACCCATCTACTGTCCAGAGAAGTCTGGCTAGAAGTGGTCTTCATGTAAGAATTGTGGCCAAAAAGTCATTCCTCCGACGTGGAAACAAGGCCAAGTGACTCAACTATGCGTGAAAACAGAGGAACTGGGGTGCAGAAAAATGGCAGCAGGTGCTCTGGACTGATGAGTCAAAATTTGAAATATGTGACTGTAGCAGAAGGTAGTTTGTTCACTGAAGGGCTGGAGAGTGATACAATAAAGAGTGTCTGCAGGCAACAGTGAAGCATGGTGGAGGTTTCTTGCAAGTTTAGGGCTGCATTTCTGTAAATGGAGTTGGGGATTTGGTCAGGATTAATGGTGTCCTCGGTGCTGAGAAATACAGGCTGTACTACCATCAGGAAGGAGTCTGACTGGCCCCAAATTTATTCTGCAGCAGGACATCAACCCCAAACATACAGCCAATGTCATTAGGAACCAACTTCAGCATAAAGAAGAACAAAGAGTCCTGGAAGTGATGGTATGACCCCCACAGAGCCCTAATCTCAACATCGTCACCTCTGTCTGGGATTACATGAAGAAACAGAAGGATCTGAGGCGGCCTACATCCACAGAAGATCTGTGGTTAGTTCTCCAAGATGTTTGGAACAATCTACCTGTTGAGTTTCTTCAAAAACTCTGTGCAAGTGTACCTAGAAGAACTGATGCTGTTTTGAAGGAAAAGGGTGGTCACACCAAATATTGATTTGATTTAGTTTTTTCTTCTGATGGCTCACTTTGCATTTTGTAAATTGATAAAAAAAAAAAAAATTATAAACATTACATCTATTTTTGAAAGCATTCTTACTTTACAGCATTTCGTCACACTTGCCTATACTGCATGTGTACACACACACACACACACACACACACACCTTTAACCAGCGTTTTTAATAACTATGGATTAAAAAAATGAAAATAGAGCTAAACATGTATATAATAAGCCTGAATTAAGAAATAATGATCAACTATACACAGAATGCTCATAAGGGTTTGAAAATAATGGCAACCACAATAATATTCATTATTTTCAGACATGTCTCATAACCTTGTGTTTCACTGTATTAAAAATAGCCTACCTGTGACAGCTGCTGAAAGGCCCGAAAGATTCTGGAGTGTACTTATATTCTATTGATGAATATAAGCCTTCACTACATTTTTGAGTTTTGAATGAAACTCTTTAGTTGTTAAATAAACGACCAATAATCTTTTGTTGAGATAATTTACTTTTTTTTTCTTCAATTAGACTTGAATCTTCGAGTTTCTGAACACTGTCTCTGCAGCTGAGTATCTGAATACTCCTTCCATCACTGCCTGCATCTCACCCCACCCTGCCTCCTCTCGGACTTCAAAGCTGATCTCAGACCGCGCTTTATTTGCTGAGAGCTCAGGCCGTCACGCGGCACCAGGAAATGGAGGAGCTGCGCTGCTGATGAGTGTGTAGCTGCAGCCGAGTGACTGACAGGCAGCAGAACTGGGAGGAGAAACGAGCAGCAGGCAGCTACAGGCGTCAGCGACAACTTTCAGCATTTTGAGGTCAGTTCTGCAGACTAAAAAAAAAAATAGCCACATTGTAGCATTTCGACGTTCTAGAATCTTGAGTTTTGCTTTGTTTTACGTCACCGCTGCTTGTGAAGTTGTTACAATGTTTCGTTTGTCGTTTATTCACCGGAGCCGCAGCGGAAGATGGGCTTGGCTGCCCGAGTTTCGAACTCGTGTCGTTTCTCGTTCAGAAAATGTTAACTTTGTGCTTCGTTTGCGTGTTTTAACCACGTGTTTACGTCTGTTTTTTGCTTTTCAAAAAGGTTCCGTGCATCAGCAGGTGAAGATGAGCGACCCGAATCAGCCCAAACTTGAACTTTTTGTGAAGGTAAGCGATTGAATGATGGCTAAAAGACAAACATCACAGCCAGTGAGTGACGCCTGCTGCGACATTATGTGACAGTAGTTTATTCCACAGTGTGTTTGAGGTTTCTTATCTTATCACTTCATTTGCATTCTCCATGTGATGTTATTACAAGCTGATAACAAATCTCACACCACCTGTATGGAGGCTTAATGTCACCTTGTATGTTTTAAACTAGTGTCTGTGTTATAATATTCATGTCAGTCAGACCACCTCTGCTGACTCACCGGGCTTATAAATAAGACTAATCTAATTAAATGCACGACCTTAATGGTGATAATGGGCAGCCGACTTTAATCTATATTTAGTATGTTGGTCAGGCAGGCTAATCCCATTTTGTTTGAGCCAAAAACATGTTCTAATATAACCAATATGGCTTTCTCTGCCTCCCCTCACGGTCTTACACAAGGTTCCATAATGATTCCTCTGTGTGAACATGTGAACGTGCGCGCCACCCTCCACTTTTTTTTTTCTCCTCCTTCTTCAGGGGTGAAAGATGCTGTTGTAACTTCTCTAAATCCTGGTTTCTAGTCGAATGACACATTATGCCCTTAATTAAAAGAGTATATAAGTATAGTTTCACACTGGCTGTGGTAACAGAAAGTAAGTAGGTGATTTACTGTAACTGCCCTTAAGTTTACTGTAAGCTGTTCAGGCTACACTGCACATGTACAGTATGGTGACTGAATGAAATATGGCTTCCTGTGGCCATACAATGAACATTTTAAAGCTGTATGGTCATTTCCTGAGCAGCCTATACACTCTACTTGAATTAAATAATGAATTATGCTGCTTCTAACACCGCAGATAATTATTATTTTCATCATGGATAAATATACTGATTATTTTCTCATTAATTAATCATCATTTGCTCCATTAAATGGTAAGAAAATGTTGAAAAATGCCCATCACTATAGTTTCCAGAGCCCATTGTGGAAACATTAAATAGCTTGTTTTGGCCAAACCAACAGTCCAAAACTAAAAGTAACAAAAGTAGAACATTTGAGAAGCTGCAACCAGAAAAACTTGGTCACATGTGCTTCAATCATTTATTGTAATAATTCTTAACTTTCTGACAACCGACAAATTATATCAGCAAAGGGTCAAACAACATGTTTTCTTCACGACTGATAAGAGTATGATTGACCAACGTGACCAATGACCAGTATTTTGAACCAACATACATTTGCAGTAGAAATAGAAAAACTTGGTGTTGAAATTTAGAATAACACAAACTTCAGCACAAGTAAAACTTTTAAACTTTATCTCAACCTAAAAAGTGCAGGGCGCTGCCAGTTTACTGAAATTCCTCCAAGTTTTTTTAAAGTAAATAAAGTGAAAGTACACAGTGAAATAATAAAACTTAAATTTGTAGTGAATATGTGAGAGACGGTTGCATCAAATTAATTTATCTTATCAGCAACTGGATATTAATAAAACACAGATTCCGATAATCATAAGAAATACGGAATATCAGATCAAATAATCAGTCAGTCCTTGTTTCAGCTGTAATTGTTGTCAAACAATGATGAAAAATGCCCAGTGTGATGTCTTCAGATGTCCTGTTTTGTCCAAACCAACAGTCCAAATCCTTACTTTACCTGAAACAACTGGGTTATTAATCAATTGTTTGATCAACAGCAATATTTTGACCGTTTATGTTTTAGTCACTTTTCAACTAACAGCCTTGTTCCAGGATTGATTAGTGATTTTTCACTATTTTCTCACATTATAATGAATAGTTTAATTGAGAAACTCTTAATTATTCATGACCTATCTTACTCATCATGAAAAAGATTAAATAATATAAAATGGTGCACATTGTCTCTGTTTTTCTTCCCTAGGCGGGGAGCGATGGTCAGAGCATCGGCAACTGTCCCTTCTCCCAGCGTCTGTTCATGGTGCTGTGGCTGAAAGGCGTCACTTTTGATGTGACCACGGTGGATATGAAGAGGTGAAAACACTGGACTTACACATGTGTGTTGCAGGTTTCTATTGAAGCAACAGAGGAATGTCCACAATCTGTTTTAATGCTCCCAAATGTACCATGCATTAAAGGAACAGGGGGCGTTTCATGTTAATATTGGGTGTTAAAAGATATAAAGCCACTCTCGCATTAGTCTTGGTTGCAAACATGAGTAATTTCCTATGGTTTCATTTGTTGTATTTTTCTCATTTTCCTTTCCTTCTTCCCCTTTTTCTTCCCTCTCTTTCCTGCTGTTTAACCCTTTGTCTCTTTTACTGGATGTCTGTCTCTGACTGTCTTTGTTTCCATCCACCTTTAGGAAGCCAGACATCTTGAAGGACCTGGCTCCGGGTGCCCAGCCTCCCTTCCTGTTGTATGGCAGCGAGGTGAAAACTGACACCAACAAGATTGAGGAGTTCCTGGAGGAAAATCTCTCCCCGCCGAAGTAATCACTGTTTGTTTTTTGCAACCATTAGTCAATCAACAGAAAGTTAATCTGCAACTCTTTTGATAGTTGATTCATCATTCTGTTAGTTTTTTCAAGCAAAAATATGGCATTTCTAAAATTCAGCTTCTAAATTGACGCTTCCTAAGTCCCGTCCCTTTTTGCTTTGTGTTCCAGTATCACTTGAGCAAACTTGGCAGAATGTCGGCCAACTTTCTTCTTACCTGTTTTTTGTGCCTGGTTATGCCATGTGTTAGACTTGTCTATGTTGAAAAGAGAACCAAATTTTGAAGATGGTTAAAAGATTTTGCTGGAGGACCTGTAAAAGTGACATATAGTCACATCGTAAGTTAGCTGATGCTAATGCTAGCAAGTGTTTTGCTAGCATTAGCTTTTGTTGTGGCTTGCTACCTAACAACTGATATAGGTTTGCAAATTTTTAGCTTAGTTGCATAGCTTTTTTTATTCATTTTATTTTAAGGGTAGTAAAATAAAACAGGCTTGAAAGTCAGATTAAATACTTCAGTGTTAAATAAAATAAAAACATTTTAAGAAATAACAACAGTTCAAAATAGTTAAAATTCAGATAAAATCAGGAAAGGCTCTCCAATAAAAGTATATTTTGAGAAGGGATTTAAAAGATTGCTGACTCGGCTGACCTGATTTCCTCGGGCAGACTGTTCCAAAGCCTTGGGGCCCTGATTGAAAATGCTCTGTCCGCTTTAGTTTTCAGTCGGGCCTGTGGAACAGAAAAAAAAGACCTCTGCCCGAGGATCTAAAGGTACGTCCTGGTGTGTAAGGCACTAATAGGTCAGTGATATATGAGGGAATAATGCCATTAAAGGCCTTAAAAGTCATTAGTAAAATCTTAAATTTTATTCTAAAATATACAGGGGACCAATGTAAAGATGCTAGGAATGCAGCTGAGTTCTGTACATTCTCTTAATAGGTTTTTGGTTCAGGCAGATAAAGAGGCTGTTGCAGAAACCCAAGCGTGATGAGACGACAGCATGTAAAATTATCTCTGCATCTTTAAAAGATAGCATAGAACATATTTTTGACATATTTCTCAGATGATAAAAATGTGTAGTGTGATGATCAAAACTTAGATTATCATCAAACCACATGCTCAGATTTGTCTCTGTTGTGGGCGGGGCTTACATGTCCTCTATCTTTATATCTGTAGACGTTTAACTTGACATTTAATTTGTTAACTCTAAAGAGGATTTTTTTTTCACTATTTTCTTAATATTTTGTAGACCGGACAATTAATTAATCAATCAGAAAATAAGGTAGCAGATTACTTGATTGGCTCTAGTTGGCTTCTTCCTGCAGTTTTTGTGTCACCCTGCATGAATCATCTTGGTCTAAGCTCTAATTGGTTCACATTTCATGTGTATTTATGTCAGTAATGTGATGATCGTATTGTATCGTGAATCATCACTGATTTCTCTGTTTTGTGTAGGTATCCCCGCCTGGCTGCTCGTAACCCAGAGTCCAACACAGCAGGCATGGATGTTTTCTCCAAATTCTCTGCTTTCGTCAAGAACTCAAACCCTCAGACCAATGAAAGTAAGTGGATCTAATATTTCAGTGTATTTACAG
Source organism: Lutjanus erythropterus (assembly GCF_056507025.1). Taxonomy (NCBI): domain Eukaryota; kingdom Metazoa; phylum Chordata; class Actinopteri; order Lutjaniformes; family Lutjanidae; genus Lutjanus; species Lutjanus erythropterus. The sequence continues at coordinate 23,685,462 of NC_139332.1, forward strand.
TAGAACACACACATTTCTAATAGATTTTTTGTGGTATTTTCTGCAGCAGCTCCTGCTGTGTTTCTGTGCTGGACAGAAAACCAGAAGGGAGCGTCCGTGTTAATAACATTATGGTCTGTCTGAGCTTTTCTGCCTCAGTGCAAACAGGTCTCCTGCTGCGCTTTGTGTCGGGTGATCTCATTGCAAATGTCATTGCTGTTGGGTAAAAACTGTGTTTATTTAATCTACTCGGTTGGTCTTTTAAAATGAAATTTACTCAGTTATTTCAGCCGTTTAAACCATTAAAAAATGAATCGCATTTGTCTGACATCAGGGTAGATTTGTTCGATCTTTAGCATTGATTTCACACTGTATCTGAATATTTCTGTCTCAGATCTAGAGAAAGGTCTGCTGAAGGCTCTGAAGAAGCTTGATGACTACCTCGGCTCCCCACTTCCTGATGAGATCGACGAGAATAGCGCTGATGAGGTCACTTCCTCATCCCGCCCCTTCCTGGACGGCCAAGCCCTTACTCTGGCTGACTGCAACTTGCTGCCTAAGCTCAACATCGTGAAGGTAATCTGCCATTTCAAGCTGTGCAGCACGGGCGGCCTGGGGTGAGTAGATTATCCTGTCAGTGTGAGTCCTTGTTTTTGGTTTGTTGATTGTGTCTCTCTTTCTCTGTCCAGGTGGTGTGTTTAAAATACCGAAACTTCAGCATCCCTCAGTCTCTGACAAACCTCTGGAGGTACCTGAACGCTTCGTACGACAGGGAGGAGTTTGCCTCCACCTGCCCGAAGGATGAGGAGATTCACTTTGCCTACTCCTCTGTTGCTAAATCTCTCAAGTAGGAGAACAACAGGATGCACACATCATGAATACAAACACACAAAAGCACAGGAACAACACACATTTACTCACCTGCAAGCAGCATGGTCAGTCTGTTTCATCTGTGTAGTCATTTTATTGCAGCTTAAAAAATTGATAACACCTTTTATAATTTAATTCTGATGAGTCAATATAGCTTGTTTAGCTTTCCTTTAGAGACGTTTATTCATGCGGTTTTCCTCCTAAAAGTGGTGTTGTTTGTTCGCCCTGTGCATCAGTTTACATCAGTCAGAAAACAAGGAAGCACAGCAGTCAGATAAGCTGGTGTGAAAACAAGCATGCACAAAAAAAGTCAGCTGTGGCTAAATCTGTCGTGTTAAAACAAGCCTGTTGACAGTGGTGGGTAAAGAGCTAAAAATTAACTGAATGAACTGAGACTGAACTGAAAATGACTCAAGTAAGAGTTAAAGAGGATTTCTGCATTCATCTAAAATTCAATTATGTTAATTTTAGGCCTTAAAATATCTTAAATATTATTTCTTTCAGTCTTAAGATTAAATTGTGAAGTTAATGTTACTTTATAACTTCAGTCTTACTATTAAATGTGTTTTTTGGGGAAAAAAGTTTATAGATCATGCTGTAACAACTATAAAACTTTAAATAAACAGTACTGGACACTGTGCATCTACTTTCCAGTATGGACATGAAATAGGTCTTAAATTATATTCATAATAGTCTTAATAAGGTCTTAAAAAGTGTTTAATTTAATTTGTTGAGACTTACACAAAGCCTGTAAAACCACCACTTGAGAAATCTGTCTCAAGTAAGAGAAAAAGTACCTGGTTAAAAAGTTACTCAAAGTACAAGTTGCTTTCTATTTTAATGTTTTTTAGTGTACACTGCAATTTTTAAAGTAATGTTAATGTTACGTAAGAAGAACTGCGTTCTTAAGCACACCAATTTAAAAGTCCAAGACCACAGCAACACGTTCAGTCACCGAGAAAGATTAACGCTACACTTGAAAAATTAATATGACAAACTTTTAGCTAACCACATTTTCACCTTCTTATGTGCAACTTTCCTTTGTCCTCTTGAGGAGTTTTTCAAAGCAGAGACGTCAGTGTTTTTCAGGAGGCACAGCAGCACTTCGTTATGTAATTTTTGTCGTTGTTTTAAATTTGGTATGAAAACTGTGGCCAGGGCTTGTCGCCATAAGCTGCCTCTTCACGATCATTGCATCAAAAGACAGGTGGTGTTAATTTTTCTTCCAGACAGCAGCAACTTGTAGAGATGCTCTTTGTGAGCTCTAACTTCCTACACGTCAGTCCCAGCAGGAAGTTGCAATGTTGCAATTGCAATCATTAACGCATATTCAACTGATCCGTGTGAAATGTGCATGACCTTGCAATTTTGTCCAAGCACTGCAACTTCTCTGCAAATCTGACCAATCATCGTAGCTTCCTGTGAGCTCCACCAATTGTACCAGTCCAGGGGAAATTCTTCATTTACAAATCATCCCGAGCCTGCAGTTTCATTCCAAAAAAACTTGTAAAAATATTGCAACATGCATCACATTTTTTTAGAAAAGCTGCCCTGAAACAATCCCCTCCAAAAAAGACTAGACTAGAGTAATTGTAATATGTATAAATGGTAACTTAGAAAATAGATCACTGACTTAAAAGTGCAGTTTTTAAAAAAGGAACATGAATAGTACTTTAAAAGTTCTTTAAAAGAAAAACTACTTTTTCTACTCACACCCATCTTTGTTAACAAGCTTGTCGACTGCCCACAGATCATCTGACTTGTCCTGGACATACACTTCTTTAGTAAATTAATGAACTTTTGGTTACTTGTTGATCATGTTGCTTGCAGGCTCTCTGTCTCTCTCTCTCACACACAGACACACATATACTCCTTGTACATGAACTTTTTCCACACACTTAAAACTACAGCCTTGCTTGTGTACAGTCTCACCATCAGTAGATGCACACTGTAAAGTTGGACATGTTCCCTTCTTGATGATGTTTGCTTCAGTATATTCTTGATGTTATTTTTGTGGGGAGTTTCAACAGACACAAAGCTGCCTACAGAACAGTACCTTGCACGCCTCTCACAAGCTGATTCAACTCTCATTTTCAGTCTTGGTATGAAGGAAATGGGTTTTTTTTTAATGGTGGCAAACATGCACAGCAGCGCCAGCTCACCTGCCAAAGTGTCTTCTGTGGTTTGTCTGTAATCACAGATGCTTCACGTCGACTTTATTATTTCGTTACTGGGGGATCAAGGCCTTTTATAACAGTTGAGGATTACAAGCCAACTTCTATTTTAATTTTTTCTTGTTCTTCATGTGCACCTCAGAGAGGAAGGGGGTGCTTTTCCTCTGTCACATTTTAGGGAGGCGGACAGAGCTGCAAACAGTTACAGAGACAGGAAACTATTTCAATAGACTCGGGCTTCCCCTTTCTGTGCTTCCACAGCAGGCGTGAAGGATTATTTGAGATTACCGAGCTTGTTTGTGATCCGCTATCAAGGCCCCTTGCCAACAATTTATTTTTGTTCTGCCCGTCATGTATGACGGATCCTTTTGATTGTCATATAAAAGAGGGAGATCAGGTTTCGATTGTGTTGAAGTTGCTGAGGATGAAGAAGTGAAAGGCTGTTGTTAACTGCTGAAGTGTTACACTGAGAGCAGCACTCATCCTGTCTCCTCGGGGCGCAAGGCCTCTTCTGTTGTATGGGTTAAAAAAAAAAAAGCAGGAAGTTAAATATAAACATGATGCACAATGTCTAAAATAAAAATAGCACTCACAGCTTCAGCTTTGTAGGCTGTTATTAATTAAAGAATAAGACTGACTGTTGTTGTGTAAAACATTGTTGGTTTTGGTCTTTTGATGGGATTTGTCGACAGTTAGAATTTTTAATATCACCGGACTTATTCTTAAATTAAAAACTGTGTATATTTAACAATTGCAGACTGTCACTTAACTGTTATGTTGCCAGTAGGATTAATCCACTCTTTGAAGTTTGCTGTAAAATTCTTGTAAAAGTGACTTGAAAATGAACCGCTGGGAAGAACTGGAACCAACACGCCTTGTCCGACTGTAGTTGCAGCTTGTGTACTTGATTACCTTTATGGATCTATGCAAATCGATATTTATTCTGTTGAGGCTGTTTGCAGATAAGGCATCATATATAGAACAGGTGTAGTCAAAATAGCCTCATTATGTGTCATGTCTCTCTAATCAGGGTGAAACAAAAATTAAACCGAAGTGCAATTTTAAAAAGACAATCTTGTAGACAGACTTTGATGATATTATACGTCCAGTTTGAGCACAAGTGGTTATTTTTTTCTACATGATTTTAATCACGCAAGTTAAATCCTTCCTTGATGAACTGCAGGGTGAGATGTAAGTGTTGATCAAAAAGAGATGATACTATATTTTACTTGACTGAAGTGTTTTTCTAAAATTGACTAATGTTTAAAGGGATCGTGTCTGAGTAATTTCATTGCTGATGTATTTTAGTATTTCTTCTCTCAAAGTGTAAAAGAGTTTTCACTCCTTACTGTAGGACTTCATACAATTTCAGGGACCATTTATCTCGATATATTCATTAAAATGCTACTTTTACTAGTTTGTTTTTCACTTCTCTGTCTTTAGCTATTTTTTTTAATCTTCATGTACATGTATTTTCTTTATTATGAGACCCATATTGTGCTTTTCCTGCCCCTTTTGCATTTCCTTACAAATATTTTAGCCTTTTTTTGTTTTGTTTTTTCATGCTGTTTGCCATGTAGGAAAAGGCAGTTGCACTTAAAAGTCCACAGGATCAAAACAGTGGTGTGGACACTAAAACAGTAGATTTAAATCAACAATGAAGACAATCAAACTAATAGCACAGCTGAAATGTATTTTGTACTTAAAAGTTCTTACAAAGACACATGTATTAATATCCCAATAAAAGATATCTTGATAATAAAGTGACAGATGTGTTTTTGTTTACTTTTTAACTTGACTTTGAGTATCAATGTTATACAGTGTGTTAAAGAAATATATTTGTTATTGAAATGGTAATGGATAGTGAAAATCTACAGGGATGTTGGGCCATATTTCAGGCTAAAGCAACATATTTACAGGACATTAGCCAATGTAGCTAACATTAGCATTTAGCCACTTCCTCGCTAGCATTACTGTCACTCAAAACATCTTCATCTGCAAATTCTAGTTTTCAGTCAAAAATATACTCTTTTAAATTAAACTTTAAAGACAACATGGGCTAAGAGGCCTTGAATGTTAATGAAGATCATGTGATGCAATTAAAAAAGGCCCAGACCCATTCAATGGGGTGAGATTTTTCTGTCAACTCCTGATTCCAACGTCAAAAATGAACCAATTTTTAAGCCGAAGTGCTCAGGAAAAAAAAAGAAAAGGAAAAAAAAAGGATCTGCATTTCCATGACAACCAAGCAAATTCTTGATCTCCTGATGAAGATCATGTGATATAACCAAAAGCCCCAGCTACTCAATTGTCCTTTTGGGTGAGATCGCTGTCAACTGCTGTTAAGCTGAAGTGCTCAGATAAAAGTTGCAATTTTATCACACACACACACAACTGAGCAGATTCTGAGTCTCCTGATGCAGATCATTTGAAATGACAGAAAGCTCAAGAACAGCCACAAAATAAACCTCCAGGTGAGATATATTTTGGTATCAGTCTGTTTTTACTGATTATATTTGGTCCATACTGACATTTTTGTAATTTGCTGCTAATGAACTGTCAAATATTTTGTTTTACCTTTATGTATTTTATAATATTTTTAAATTATTAGTTTTGTTGATTTATATTTTTTGACCTTTTAAAGAATATAACTGGATACTCAGCTAACCACATTGGTGCATCACTTATTTAATTTGCTGTGTGGACACCAGGACACGTTTCCTGCTCATTCTTTATTAAAAGCAGCACTTCTCAAACCCTGTTTTCTTACAAGTGCACACTCATGTGCCCGCCACTGTGCATCTTTTCCAGGTCACTTCCATCTTTTATATTTGTTATTAAGCGTGACCGAGCAGGAGCGTGAGTGCAGGCAGCAGGCAGAGGGCGACTCCTCCCCAGCTGAGGGCAGCAACGGACACGGCGCCGTTACACAGGTCTGTGTCACAGCAGACGTTGGTGTAGTTGAAGTAGAGGCCTGAGGTGTATTTCTGTCCACTCATACCACACTGGGACGGGATGGCACAGCTCTTCTCGTACATTGTCAATTGTAAGGCCCCTAGAAGAGCAGAGAAAGGAGGTTATTTTAGTTATAACACTTATCAGACATTTTTGCCCTTTATATTGTCTGTGTGAGTTATGTGTTTTCTTTCTGTGTCTTTTGGGCTCTTGCTCCCTTATTCCAAAGCAGTACCTACTGCAAATGGCAAATAAATTGACTCTGACCGCTTTGACTCGGGCCCAGTTTCACAGAGATATTTTAGACCAGTCTGTAGTGTTAGACTATAGCCTATTGCAAGTTAGACCATTTCATAAAAATAAAGACTGACTAACTGTAAACCAAAGAAATTTAGACACCTTACCCTTACCAATGAATGATTTGTGGTTTAGGTGTTATCAAGTTCAAAACCGTCTGAGCATTTACGGGTTAAGGTGAATGTAATGTAAAAAAAAACGGGGCTTTAGCCTCTGATGAGACAGAATGAACAATTCTGCATCCACAGGGCTATTTTTAGAGATAATTTGATGGCATCACAGGCATTAGTGAGCTGACAACTGGTCTGATGAGAGATGGTGCTGAGATCTGATTTACCGTGTCATCCTTCTTTTGTTTTGTTTTTACACTTGTTGAGTTGAAGGAGGATCGGGCCTGAAAAGAAACCTTTGTGGTTCTGGTGAGCACCTTTATTTCTAAGTGTATAATAGAAAGGGGTTCTTAGTGTGAACCCTCTGGGTGGGTTCTAGATAAAACCATTGGAATATAAAAAAGTTATAGCTGCAATGCTCTGGTGGGTTTTTTAGCAGACCCGGAATGTGGAAACGTTCTGGATAGGACCTCCAAAGAGGGTTCTGGGTGGGGCCTTTACACCATTGAAGGGTTCTCTGTAGAACATTTAATAGGAGGTTCTGGGTGAAATCTTTCACAGTTGATTATAGATCAGATATATAGATCAGCTATAATGCTTTATTTTCAGGTCAAGGTAGAAATCTCCTGAAAGGTCCAAGTGAAACCTCAATTAAAAAAATGGTACTCATATGAGGACAAGCTGAAGAACCCTTTATGGTTCTAGTTGGCACTTTTATTTCTGAGAGTGCAGTGCAGTAGCTTTGTAACTACAAAAAGAACTACGGTTTCTGCATCATTCTAAAAAGCCTTAAATTAAAGATATAAGTCAGCGCTTTCACTTAATAGACATATTTTTGTTTTTTAAAGGAGTTGGCTGCAGGACAGAGCCAAAACAAAACTGTATATACAGACTGCACTGCACTGCACTGCTTCAAATCTGTTCCCAGACAATGTTCTGTACAGTGAGGCTTTGTCTGCCAATTTGTGGCCATCATGCCCCAGATTCTCAGAAAATAATCTCGTCTACAGACACAGAAACTCACACACACACACACACACACACACACAAACACACACACACACAGATCTGGATCTCACCCCGGCTTCCTGTTGCAGTACTGGACAGGCAGCGCTGCCCAGCTGGACACTCCTGGGGAAACTTAAGGCAGTCCATAGGAGAGATGACAGGGAACAGACAAGTGTAACAGCGCAAAGAGGCTGAGGGAAACAATGGGAAAAGAAAATATTAAGAAACCGTTCCGATAGCATTTTTCCTTCCCTTAAAATCCAGGAAAATCACATCCCTGATTGCTTATGTCTTACAGACCAGCTGTGTTTCTTGATGATGTTTTGTTGCATGTTGCAGACAATTGCTAATATTTTTTTTTTAGTTAATTTTCACCGAAACAATTCCCTGGCTTTCATAATCTGTATGAAAATCAGATTCTGAAGATGGATCAAAGATGGTGCTATGGGACCTGTAAAAGCAACATAACCTATATAATCACATTTTAAGTTAGCAAATGTTAGTAAAACACTAAGTAAGTTGTTAGCTAATCTAGGCTACATTATCACTAGCTAGCTTTGCTCTGTGGCAAAACACTGGCCAATTAGCATGCAAATCAAGATCGATCATTAGCTAGCTCGTTGCAGTGGATAGCCAATGTTAGCAAAAAGCTAGCTAACTAGGTAGCTAATCTACATCAGTTGTTAGCTAGCTACTTAGCAAGCTATCTTATGATGTGGCATGTCGCTTTTACCGGTTCCCAGTGTCTTTTATTCATCCACAAAACAAGAAAGGAGAAGATTCTGGTGAGTAAACCAAGTTTGCACAACTGTTCATGATGCAATCTGCAATATATGTACCACAGTCACAAATACGCTGTTAAAAATAAATCTGAGATTGAATTGCCATTTTAGTTAATCTTCTGAAACAATTCCTGGGCTATATTGATCAAATCAGATTATATTGACCAAGATGGTGAAATAAAAAGGTCCTGTTTGGAAAAAAAAAAAAGAAGAACCAAACCAATTATTTGATGCAGGCTTTACAGATTGACTAATCCTAAACTTATGTCAGTTTCATGGACACTTCAGCAAGAATAAATGCATAGTTGTAAATTACCTTAAAAATGAATAATAGCATCCAGTATCCAGGCCTAAACACATGCAACATCACTTTTTCAAAATCTTTTGGATCTGACAAATTAACTTGTTTAATCTTTTGTACAGAAGAAATCTTTATCTAAATCTTAGCGCATTTCAACATTACTGTTTTGCCTTAAGTAGATAAGAAATCAGACACAGTGTTAATAGTATATCACTGAAAACACATTTTTAATTGAACATTAAATGCCCTCTCATTATTTCACTTGTTAAATGAACTTAAATCTGTTTTGTGTGTGTCTGACATACCTGCCAAAGGTAGACAACACAGCAGTACAATCAGAAGTTGAGAAGGAGACATGATGTTTCCAGTAAGAAGTCTTCAAACTGTCTTCAGATAACTATTCAAGCACGTCCAGAAATCCCAGTTACAGCACTCCCATCTAATTAACTGCTGCCACTGATCCGATACGTCTCCAAACCCCAAATTCAGTTCCACTACTTTGAAGTCCAAGACCACACCTTTAGTCTCTTGCTCACTCTTCCTTCCGCTTCACTTCCACTCTTTTATGTATTACACTGATAAAATGTAACCTCCTCAAATGTAGTTTAGTATTGGCAGCACCCTGATGTGACCTCTGAGTTTTCCTCCCTGATGCGTCCCAGATGCTGAGATCCTCGAGTCTCCTCCTAAAACTAATTCAATTTGGAGAGGTAATTATGATCAGGTGACATGTTTAAACATGGGCCGTGAATGAGATTTATTCAGAGTTTTGCTTGAAGTTACATGAGGTGATACTTGCAGCGAGGACACTTCTACAGGGTGTGAGAGACAAAGTAGGAAGAAATTAATAAGATGATCTCTGGTCTCACTGTGAAAAATAATTGACCCTCCCCGTCATCCTCTCCCTTATCAAAACTTGGTCAGTGTTCTCCATTCCTGTTTCCTGCTACATAGATATGCTATGTGCGAGGCTCGTCTATCTTATTAAGGAAACCAAAATTTAAAGATTGAAAAAATGATGCTGGGGCACCGTAAAAGCAACATATCTATTCACATCTTAAATTAGCAAATGTTAGCAACACTCTAAAAAACTAGCTAATCTAGGTTACATCAGTTGTTAGCCTGCTACTTATCAAGCAAATCTACATCAATCATTAGCTGGCTAGTTACATCGGGTAGCTAATGTTAGCAAAATCCTAAGTAATACTAACAAGCAAGCTAATCTGCATCAGTTGTTAGCTAGCTACTTAGCTAGCATTTTACTAACATCAGCTTACTTAAAATGTGACATGTCAGTTTCACAGGTTCCCGGCATGTTTTATCCATCTTCAAAATGTGGTTTTCTTTTCAACACTGAATAGCCTAGCAAATATATAAGTACAGGAAACATAAAAGAATGATGGAGCAGAGAGCAAACGGATGGGACTTGTCTTTATTAAAAAGAAAACCAAGTTTTGAACATATAGATAAAAGATGTTGCTGAGGGACCTGGAAAAAGTAACATGCCTGGGCTATTTAGTCTCATGTTAAGTTAGTTCATGTACAATCAGTAACTGGCCAGCTAATCTAAATTACATCAATTGTTAGCTAGATAATTACTAGTGTTTTGCCCTGTAACGAAACACTCGCAAATCTATGTTGAGTTTGTAAGTGCAAAATACTGTGAAATGCTTTGTTATCAACAAGTATTGCTAACCATGGCTAACCACTTCTGGAAGACTAAACCACAGTTGTGGCTTTCCTGGTGATGTCCATCTTCTTCTTCTTTTTAATCTAAACAAAGCACATGTCCTCCTGTCGTGCTGATATTCAGTACAACAGCACTCCCTCTGGTGTGATATTGCTTAAATAGCAGCTGTTGCTATGAGTGTGATTCATTCACAGACGCAAAGCAATAATGACCCGCTCACTGTATGTTATCCTTTACATGTCCTCTGTACACGTGCGGGAGAGCAGCTTGAACGGCACTGAGAAGTCAGTAAAGACAGACGGCAATGAAGTCAGCAGGGTGGAGAGCGAGTCAGCACCTTAGACAGAAAGAAACAGAGCGAGAAAAGTCAGCATGTCAGAGACAGATAGTCAGTGATTCTGAGAACGAACCAGTTTAACTAAATTATCCTTTAGGGTGTAATGGGAGACGTGAGGGCAGCATGCAGGACGGTCTGCTGACAGCAGTCTTGTGATGGCATGAGCCAAGCAGGCTCAGACTGAATAAGCTGTTTACCAGTTGATTAATTACACAGTACACCAAAATCCTGAAGAAACTCCCATAAATGTCTTGCTAGGTTCAGACAAGGCATTTCTTTGATTTGCAGTATTGGTTAATATTTTAAATCGGGATCAATATGTTGTATGCCGAAATGATCAGAGGGCTATGACAAGTCATAAATGTCACTTAGGTTTTATGGCAAGTCACAGTCTTGTAAATGTGCCTGTGTTTGTGGATAAATCAGTAGATTTTTGAATAGAGTTTTGTGTAGAGGGTGACAGAACTAGTTTTTCTGATGTAAAATTACAGTGAGTGCATTAAAGTTGACACACTTTTATGATGTGCTGTTGACTCTGGCAGATTTGGAGAGATTAATCTTCTCCAAAATGTAATATCCTGCAAAATTATGTATTTTTATCTGTATTTTAGCTTGAGATATTGCCTTGAGATACTGCCTGTTTGTTTGTTGTAAAATAAAGAATTTAAAACTATAGTTGCATGGTCCAAAACATTTAATACAATGAGGGAAAAAATATAAAAATTAAACTGACAGTGAACTTAAAATTCAGATTGCCAATCAGTTTCCTCATCTCCATTTCACACCTGTTTTTGAAAAACAAACAAACAAACAAAACAAAACAAAACGGACCTCAGACTGGGTTTCAGCTTGGGTCTATGTTGCTAAGGACAGTAAAAATTTTACTAAATTTTGATTGTAGTGTGTGCAGGAGACCGTTTTCACAGACAGTTGTAGTGTTTTAAACCTGCTGATGTTTATTTGACTGGGATGTTTTGTGTCCCGGCTAAAGGATCTCAGTGGACAGATGGTGTTCTTTAATCCTGTCTGTGCCCTCTACCTCCCATCCTCCATCCCTCCACATTTCCCTCTACTGTGGCATCAACCTCACATTTTCTGTCTCTTTTTCTCCCTCTGCGTACAAAAATACTCTTTTTTTTCTTCTTTGTCTCTAATTTAACTCTGTACCTCTGCCTCTCTGGTGCTGATTAACTCAATCTAGCTGCAGTAACTCAATCTAGTCAGTAGAAGGGAATATTGTGCTGCTGTAAAAGTCATAAAGTAGTCACAGTCAAGTCAAGTGCACACATGTTTATATACACAATCACAGCCATCTGTTACCTAGGATGTGTTTATGCATGTTTACATCACTGCAGTGCAACCTCCAAGTATCAGTTGCCAAATGTCAGCCAAAAAAAAAAAAATTGTTTGATTAGTGATTAATTGTAAACACAACTCACAAGACTGATGTTTCAAAGCATTTAGTGTCTGATGAGGCAAAGTGTTTATCCCACAATCTCAACAGTGTCCAACATCATTTGACCCACATTTCAGGAAAAAGCCAGATTATTTTTTGTCATCTCACATGGACAAAAACAGACAACGATGGTTCAGTAATTCGTCACATATAGGGTTTAATGTATGATGACTCTGAACGGAAGGAGAGGAGAAAGACGAGTGCAGGCCGTGAGTTTGAAACAGCCTGGTGAAATAAATCAACACTGAACCTGATAAGGTTAACGCAGCCATTTATTTAGACCACTGTGGGAGAGGTGAGATGATACAGACTTATTTGATTCACAGCAGATGGTTCCAGGTTTATGTTTAAAGGCTACAAGCATAGAAGCAGGGCAGTTGGTACTGTATCTGACCTTTCATAAACAATTCATCAGGATTAAGGGGAGAATATTAAACAGGACGAGTCCTTAATCCGAGCAAACCTCATAGAAATGCTGAAATCCATCATTAATTCAGTGTCTCATTACAAGCAAAGAGTGTCATGGTTGGCTTAAGCCTATATGTGGCAAAAGTAGGGATTTATCAGTGGGCTCAAATGGTCAATTTATGTTAGAATTTTCTAATAATTTAGCTAGCTAAAGTTAAATGAAACTGCTCTTTGCTACTCTATACAACCTGCAAATGTTTCCTAGTAAATAGTAGTCAACACAATTCATATCTATAGTTTTCTGTGAGACCCCAAATTAACAGTTAACAGTTGCTTAAAAATCAGCCTAAAAGCTAACATTCACATTAGTCTACAGTTCCAGCCTCATTTGTGACCTCAATGTTAAGACTAAGGTCATGACCAAGCTAATGTTGATATCAAATGCATTTCATTATCTTTTTATGTCACCCACAGTTTAACTTTACTTGGAGTAATATTAAGATAGTGAATAGGTTTCTATTAAAGTCTTGCGATTAGCTTACAGAGAACAGTATATCTGTGTCTAATTAAGTTATCTTTATAGATTAGTAAAGCTAAAAGCTAACGTTAACATTAGCCTGATGCAAAGTTGACACACTTTTATGATGTGCTCTTGACTCTGGCAGATTTGGGGGGATTAATCTTCTCCAAAATGTAATATCCTACAAAATTAAGTATTTTATATCTGTATTTTAGCTTGAGATTATTGCCTTCAGATACTGCCTGTTTGTTTGTTGTAAAATACAGAATTTAAAATTATAGTTGCAAGGTCCAAAACATGTAATACAATATCTTTATAGATTAGTAAAACTAAAAGCTAATGTAAACATTAGCCTGATGCTTACATTTAATTGTCATGGAAACCAGCCCCATTGTGACCTCAGTGTTAGTGCTAAGGTCAAAACCAAGGTAATGTTGATATCAAATGTATAATTTTATGTCACTGCACAGTATAATGTTACTTGAATTAATCATAAACCTCATTACAGCACATAAATGTGCTTAAGTTTAATTGTCATGGAAACCAGTCCCATTTTGACACCGATATCAGTGCTAAAATCACAACCAGGCTAATGTTAATATCTAATATCATAATCTTGTTATGTTGGCATAAAATGTTACCTGAATTAATAGTGTGAATTAAACTATTTCACACTATTAAAGTCTGTTTCTGATAATCTTAAACAGGATTGCAATTTGGTGTCTAATTATCTTTGTTAATTAGTAAAGGCATGCTAAGTAAATGTCAACAGTTAATTGTCATGGAGAGCTGCCCCATTTGTGAGCTCAGTGTTAGTGCTATGCTCACAACTAAGCTAAGGTCAATATCAAATGTTTTATTAGAATCTTTTTTATTTCAGTTTAAAGTCACAGTATGGTTAATATACTTCATACATTTATAAAGTCTACTATTAAAGTATACTATTTCTCATTACCTATCATAAGGTTATCTTTGTCAATTAACTTGGGGATACTGATGTTCTACTCTAAACTTCACCAGACACTGTTTTAATAACAAAATGGCAGGGATGTTGTACTCGACATTATTGATTATTTAAGGTGTTGCTCAGCAGTCAACAGTATTGAAAGGCAATACAACGGTAGATGTGGCGCTTCAAATCAACGTTGATTGAATCCGGCCAGGACATGTGGGGGATGGGGGGTGCTGGGATGAAAGGGTGGGAGAGCTGTGTCAAATTCACCATAAAGACATGGAGAATACCGGAAGTGTGGCGATTTGGGTTTAAACAATAAGAGCATAACGGTCCCCGAATTTTAAATTTTCAACGACGACTGTTTATTACAGCTTTGTTTGTAGCTCGACTACCATTGTGTTTGCGTCTATTACATTAACTATTAGACTTCATAAACGGAACAGTGGGGTTATTTACGAACCCTATGTGGGATTAGTTCTAATAAGGAGTTTTAGTAGCCGTCTTATTTTGAAACGTAACCAGAAATATACGTATTCACAGTCGCCATCTTGACTTGTAGTTTGATCGTCAGAGAAAGACAGAGGGAAAAGGGAGCGAGTGGATAACGGGAACTGGGTCGGTTTGGAAATTATTAAATCAAACAGAGGGAAACGTGGCAGAGCGTGGAAGCGTGGAAACGTGTGAAAGGTAAGCGGAATAAGTATTCGTCTTTATGTGGTATTTGTGCAACTTCTGGGAGTGTTGGTGATAGTTTCTCCCGTTAGGAAGATGTGAAACATCATCAGAAGTATTTGGGAAGGAGCAGTGAACTGTTGGGCGGTGCACTCCTGCAGCCAGACACTCAATATTTAGTTGTGTGTGGCTGTGGTTCGTATTTATTATTCTATCTAGATGTAAACATTGATTTTATTATATTGTCAAACTAATTAAATGACACAATGTAGCACACATTAGTGAATATAATATCTGAAAAAGCTATTGTTTCACAAGGATCTCATATCACAGACAAAAATACTTAATTTAAGCAACATTTACTGTGATTTGACAGTTTAAACCTGCAAGTAGGGCTTATTAATAAGCTATGTCTGCTGCCAGATAACAAAATTAAATGAACATCAAAGGCCAACACTTGTTGCATAAGTTATGAAGCAGATTTAGGAGACATCCTGTGTGGAGGTCCCTTTCTGCAGCCTCACAGTGGGCGACTGCTGTGAGTTACAGGGAAGATGATAAAAGGGCAATTGTCCCAAATTTAACCCACTGGCCAAACATGGAAAGGCTATGCAGCATATTGCAAGGGCCATTGAATAATGTTTCTTTATAATCTAACCTTGGACAATGCTCCTTTTGTCTTCTTTCAACTGTGCTATCTCTGTATGTTATTTCAGCTGCCCTTGAATGTTTTTATGTGATGATAAATTGTTTCTTCTTCCAAACTAACGGTCACAAGTTCACATAAGTACAACGATTTGGTGCCAAGCTTAATTTTATTCTCTAGAACAATGTGGGAGACATTTACCTCTGCAACCAGAATTAAACCTGCATCTCAAAAGTATTTGGGTTTCATAACGGCAGCTTCTCATTGGAAAAGTGGTGAAAACATTTTAAATATAGCATACACTTAAACTGATGTTATTTTTTTTATGTGGCTAAAATACATTTCGTTGCTGACCCTATCCACAGCAGCACATTGCTTGACAACCTTTTCTGGTGGGGAACCGCTGTTATATAAAGCAAATATCACACTCTCAAAACCAACCAGACTCCTTTGGAAAAAAAATAATTTTACCTTGCAGAACACAAGAGTTGCTGGTCTACTACTGGCTTGATCTGTTAGTGGTTTGTGTAATTCTGTGACTTTAGGAAATTCGAACGAACCTTTTAAAATACCGAAGGCACACAGTAACACAAACAAACAGCTTGAGACAGTGTAGATTAGCAACTCCTGTGTACTTTGGAAAGAGCAATATTTGGCTTATTTAGTAGCAGTTTACCATTGGCAAAGGCTGTCTGACAGCCAGGTAAAGCAGTGAAAATATTCTAAAAATAGGCCAGTGGACCCACAAACTGATATTGATTTTTGTTGGTGGCTGCTGGCCCTGTCCACAGTAGTTCATTACTTAGCTTCCTTCACCAGTACTCCAGCCTTTTTTCCAAATTGCGATGTGCCAACAACCATCTACTGTAGGTAGTACATTGACTTTGAATAAGTACCTCATACAACCTCACATCAAAAATTCCCAACTCCCTTTAAAGTGTCCACTTCTTCTCTGTGTCTTTAGGCTGGGATCATCTGCTTCCACTTCTTGTCAGATGGAGGAGTAGCTGGTGGAGTGCTGGAATGAGTGAAAGGAGAGACGGGGATGAAGATGCTCTCCGCTTTCCTCCTGCACCTCTTCATCCATCCCATTAACTTCATTTAGAGTTCAGCTGGTGTTTTTACAAGACCAGACTGTGAAATAACATACATATACATCTTTTTATTACCTCTTACTTGTCTGCTGGCAGAGCAAACTCATTGGCATTTTGGCACAACTCCCAATATTTGCTTCCACTTTTTATAGACAGACAGTCTTTATTGAAATCATGGCGAACATGTGCCCATATGGCCGCTTCACCCATGCCGTGGTGCGGGGCATCCCAGAGACCTTTGGGAAAGCGGTGGGTGATGGCCGTGAGAATGGGGAGACATCAGTGGACCTGGCCAAAGCTCAGCGTCAGTTTGGTTGCCTGACAGGAGCCCTGAGGCAGAAGGTGGGCCTGCAGCTGATTGAGATCCCCCCTGACCCTGAGCTGCCAGAGAGCTGGAGGATAGAGGACGTGGCAGTGATCCAGGGAGACACGGCGCTCATCACCAGGCCCTTCAAACAGCAGAGACGCAGTGAGGTAACACAGTGGAGGAGACAATGGCTTTAGGTTAACCATTTCTGCACCCTAATCCTCTGCACTTAATCTGTCTTTGTGAGATAAAGAGCAATTAGTAGTTGCAGCGTTTCAGTTCATATCAGCATGCTTGCAGCATATACTTCACTTGTTTAAGATAGAACTTAGTTACCATCATTGTCACGTGGTCAAACAGATGATTGTTTCATGTCGGTGCGTTCAGTACAAGAGATGATCGAAGAGATGACCTTGGATTTCTGTTTGTTTGAACAAGGGCTATAAAGGTAGACTAACTTCACATTAATTAACGAAGGAAAAACAAGCAGTAAAAACAAAAACACATTAACTTTGCTGAGGACAATACAAGCCATCTGCATAAAAAAACAAACCCTTATCTGTAGATCACTGGTGTGTGTGTGGGGGTATGCCACCATTTGAGACCATTGTGGACCACTGAGGACATTGTCAGTTTATCAGGGTTTTTAATTTTGGTCTCAATTTGAGAATCATTACACCCTAAACTCAAATCACTTGTATTAGGAAGTCCATATTTTCTTCTTCTTCTTTAATCTTGGATGTCAAAGGTTCCTACATTACTTAATTTTAGGGGTCTGTAATGTGTGAATGATTTCCAAAGAAATTCATAGAAAGAATTTGGTTGTAATTACAATGAAAATAACGTTCAGAAGATACATCTCCAATTAATAACTGGCTATGCTTTATTTTACTGTAAAATCCTTTAGTTTACTTGCAGGTTCAGTAGTAAGAACTACGTAATTTGGTTCCAATTTTAGACAAAATACAACATAGACTCCAGAAAAGTTGGGACGCTGGACACTTTGGAAAACCGTTGTCAGTAAACACAGTTTGTTGTTGCATCTACAAATGCAAGTTAAGACTCTACCCTGCAAAGTGAAAGCCATAAATCAATAACATCCTGAAACACTGCAGACTTCTCTGGGCCTGAGCTCATCTGAGATGGACTGATGCAAAGTGGCCTGACCATTAAACATTTCAGATTTTTTGGGAAATCGTGGATGTCCTGTCCACCAGGCTAAGGAGGAAAAGGACCATCCAGTGTCAATGGCACCATGGGTAATTTGTCACATCTGTGTAGGTGCCATTAATGCTTAAAGGTCCATACAGGGTTTGGCAGAACATGTGCTGCCATCCATGCTGATGTCTTTTTCAGAGACATCCCTCCTTATTTTAGCAAGAATAACTGTACTTTTACAAAAACAATAAAGATAATTATTTCTTGTCTTTGTACTGTATTCGGTTGAATATAGGTCAAAGGATTTGCAAATCTTGCCTTCTGTTTTTATTTATGTTACATTCCTTGAATGTACCATCAACAGAAGGAAAGCTTTCAAAACAGCTTGCAGCTGCATTTTCATGTGATCTTCAAGAAATTAAAGAATTAAATCCAGAAAATCTGGAGAAACATGCATATGGTGACCACTTGTACGTATGTTCACTGACCCTGTTAGTCAAACTGAATTAACTTGAACATGAATCTTGTGTTTCTTTCTCTGCTGCCTTCCTCATCTCTCCAGGCGGAGGCAGTGAGGAGGGTGATGTCCGAGCTGAACCTGACCGTGGTAGAGATGGGAGCTGAGGAGGGGGACTCTGCAGGGGCCACGCTGGAGGGCAGTGACGTCCTCTTCACAGGGAGGGAGTTCTTTGTCGGCATCTCGTCTCACACCAACCGCAGAGGGGCAGAAGTGTTGGCAGACACCTTCAGGGTAAGAGGCATTAAGAGAAGTTGTAGCTATGACTTATCTCAACGTGAGTCCGTGAAGCGGACAGACAACTTAACTTTTCCTGCTTGGGGCCTTTTGTCATGAATGTGTGTGTCTGTATGCAATAGAAACTAAGTCACTGCCAGTTTAATATACAAAGGCGGCAAAAGTAAAAACATTCTTTGCTCATGTAGAAGTACAGATATTTGTGTAAAAAGACTGTTAAATGTAGAAGTACTGATTTAACTTCTTTCCTCAAGTAAAAGTGAAAAAATACAGGCTCAGAAATGTACTCAAAAGTATAGAGATTAAAAAGTACTGTTTCTGTGCAAAGCTAGTTGATCCTCACCTTTTCTCAGCGGCTAAGTCTCCCTCTCTGTCTGTTTTGTGTCTTAATTCATTGTTTTTCATCTCGTTACATAATTTTTCGTCTTATGTCATTTTTTGTATTGTTATGGCTACCGTGCATGATATGCACGGATGGATATACCAAGGAATTGTCTTTTTTTATGTAATATTGTCCCATCCCATTTAGTTTGAAATAATAAAAAATAAAAATAATCAAAAAGTAACAAGACTGTTTCGAAGATGTAAGGAGCAGAAAGTACAGATATTTGTGCTAAAATGTAAGGAGTAAAATTTGTCAGAAAAACAAACACTGAAGTAAAGTGCAGATACCTGAAAACTACTTTAATACAGTATTTGTACGTAGTTGCTTCCCACCTCTGTTAATATATTGCATTTTTGATGATGGTACAAACTTCTGACTCTTTAAAAAACAGACAAAAGTTCCCCAATAAACCATAAAATAGCAGTGTATCAGGTTTTAGCCAGTGTATCAGGTTTTAGCCAGTGCAACAAAGACAGTGTTGGTGCCAAGATGCTTGTCAGAAATCTGCCCCAGCTGCCAAAGTGAGCAGGTGGCCATTTGCTGTATTGCATTTGGGGAATTATAGCCTGTAAACATTGATGAATGAGGTCGTTCCACTGGCCAAATAATGGAGGCCACGCAGCAGAGGGCCCCTCAGGCCCAACACGACCCACCCATTAGTATTGATTCCTTCACTTCTCTTAAGTGCATTATACACACTTCTGCTTTTCTTAACACGTGTGTGTGTGTGTGTGTGTGTGTGTGTGTGTGTGTGTGTGTGTGTGTGTGTGTGTGTGTGTGTGTGTCTGGTATGAATTAGTGTGGGTGGGAGGGTTCATGTGGTCAGAATGGGGGGATAAAAGAGGAAGACCAGCGTTTACTCAGATATCCTTTGCATCGTATTTCCAACATTTTGAATGCTCTTCAGTTGTTATTCAGTACAATATTTTACAAGTACTTATTACATATTTATAACCATGTATGTGTCATTGTAATGATAACACTAAGTGGCCAAGTTGCTTATGTTCCCTATATATTTTCAACTGAGAGAGAGATGTGATTATAGTGAACCCTCAGTTTGATTCAGATGTTTGTATTTTTAGTTAGGGATGGAAATGTTGGTCACCACTTTGGTCCAGACTGAAATATCTCAACAACTGTGGCTGGATTGCAATGAAATTTGATACAGACATTCATGTCGCCCAGAGGATTCCTGCTGACTGCCTTCTCTACCATGGGGTTGATATTTGTGGTTTTGGGTGAAATGTTTCAACGAATACTGAAACATCTGAAATTCCATCAGATTAACATTTAAATTTGTCCAATAATTTGTCCAAATATCCTAAAAACAAATGATACCCCCATCAGTCTTATTTTGTGTTGAATGCTAATTCATGTTAAAAATCTAAAATAAGATGGTAAATATTATACTTGCTAACCATCAGCATGCTAACATTAGCATTTAGCTCAAAGCACCACTGTGTCTAAGTGCAACTTCTCTGAGCTGCGAGCACGGCTGTTGACTCTTTTAATTATTTATCTGACAGTACTGACGTTTGATTGATTCCACATAGTACCTCAAACAGGAAACCATATGACAAACACACAGAGCATCATTCAGGGTTCATACAAAGTCTTCAAAGTTTGGAAAATGCTTAATTTTGACCGTTCTCAATTTTATTGAGGTTAGGAATATTTTATTAATTATTTTCTGGAGTTTTTGAACAGCAGCTTCTGGAGTTAGACTTTAAATAGTGGGTATGTTCTTTTTTTAATATACTCTGACTACCAACATATACAATGATTTGTGTCTGTCTTCTGGTAATACTTTTGTAATGTTTTGAATGCAGGACATCATGTGTAACAGAGCATTTCTATGCTGTGGTATTTTTCTAATTTTACTTAAGAAAAAGGTCTGAGTAATTCTTCCACCACTGCTAATGATACCTATAGCACTTTCAAAACTGTTAACACAGGGTGTGGTAGTCACACTGCATATTTTATAGGCTAACATCATACAGTTAAATTAAGAAATATTCACCACCTTTGGTCAGAGAGGAACTTCTGTCACTGCAGAGGGAAACAAAAGTTTGACAGCTTATAGCCTTGTACAGCCCACGTCTGTCTCGCCTTTCTCAAAACTACAGAATAAATGAATTACTGCAGCTGCATTAAGCCCAATAAAAGGAACAATCAGACCAAGAGGAGGTAACTGCTTGACTGCCTCTGATCTCTTACAAGAAACTTGAGAATCACTCAGCAGGCTGCTTTGTGTCGAGCCTAAGTGGTCAAACACTTGAATAGAAGAGAGTCGCGTTAACGTTATTAGTAACACTTGAGCTTTTCCGACTATGACGGAATGTCCGCTGTTAAAAAAAAAAAGTCTCGTGGGCGATGACCACACAACTAGACGAGGGGACGTGTCTTGTTTAAAGGGACAGTGTGTTGATTAAACCTTTCAACCTCCCGTCTGCTCAGGACTTTGCTGTGTCCACTGTCCCCGTCTGTGGTGGAGCCCGGCTGAAAAACATCTGCTCCATGGGAGGTCCAGACACAATCATCATCAGCAGCACAGACGGGGCCAAGAAGACACTCCGGGTGAGTATGTGTGTGTGTTTACAGTGAATATTGGTGTGTGCATGTAGTGTTAGATGAGATGATTGGTAGCATTTGCGATTAAAGGTGCACATGGAATAATTTGAGTTTAAAATATTCAAAAATTAATCAAAATTATCAAGAGCATGTAAACAGTTTTGACATTATGTTAAAGACGTTTATGTATTGTGTTGCTTAGATATCTACTGACTTTAGCATGCTAAACAGTTAGCACCAACCTGTCCTGTCTCATTACACCACATTGTACTTCAAGGCGTGGTAGTCTGACTGATAACTCAGGCCCTGTAGTTTCAGCTGGCAGATGTGTGCGAGCAGCGAGTTTGTCACATTCCCCTGCTCTCTTACCTTTTCAAATTCAAGTCTCTACCTTTTACTGAACTAAGATGAGCTTTAATTTCCATGTAAAGTCATAAAAAACATTCAAATTCTATGAAATGTGTGAATTTTGGATGAAGATTTGGTCTCGAGGATGCTGGTTAAATAATATATTGACAGCTTCCTTTTCACAGTATTAGAAAACCAGGTATTAGCCAGGCCCTTAATCAATATTGGCCTCATTATCTATCATACATAAACACCTTTCCACTCTGTGTACACGTGTTAGTATTTTGTGTCTCTGTCCTCTGTCCTAATGTGAACTGCACACATCATACTTCCTAACTGCTGAGGTCATATTAATAATGGCTCTGATGTTGCCTTGGAGTCTGTGTGTAATGCTGGGAGTGGTCTGCTGCAGTATGTGTGTGTGTGTGTGTGTGTATGTGTAGCAGTCAGGGTGGTGCGCTGTAACATTAAGTGCGTCTGTTTGTTTCCAGATGATGGAACAGCTGACTGATCACCACTATGAAGTGCTCACTGTTCCAGAGGAATCTGCAGCAAACTGCGTCTACATCAAAGGTCCGTCTAATCGGGACTTCCTGCTCCACCGACCTGCAGAGGAATGTCCTGACAGCGTCTCTGTGAGTACAGCTGAGGATTTAGTTCTTTTTATTGCAGGCCCCAGTTTTAAAAAGAGCCTCATATTTATTAAATTAAAGCATTATGGCAGCATTATTCGATTTCAGTTTGCCTTTTGCAGTTTAATATTGTGTTATCCTAAAGTTGAGGGGCTCACAGGAGACAGATCCTGACTTTTAGTTCCTAGTAGAGGTTAAGCTGCAAAAACACAGGATCCTACAGTAGGTAACTAATTATTTAGACCCCACTGCCTGGTAAACTCCCAAGTCTTTCAAACTCCATATTTTTAACATAAGCCCTTTTTACACAGAAATCCTACAATACTGCTGTAAAGAAGACCCGTCATTACGCCAGCTTTGGCCCAAATAATGCTGCACCTGGTGTGCATGAATGGCCTCGTGTAATACACCAGAATCTACATCGATGTGCAGTGGCTTTTACTGTCCCTGTTAAATGGCAATTGATCTTGTCTTCTGCTTAGAGGTTAAGGTACTCCTCGTGTCCTCAACTTGCAGTTGCTGTTCTATTTCTTTGAGTTAGCTGCAAACTGTTGCTAGCTGTTGCACACCTCTGTCCTATCCTGCTAGTTCTTTCTTTTTTTACACAGAACAACAATTCGTGCTCCCTGACAACATAATCAGGGTTATTTTTTCCAACTTTAGGAAGCTCTGCCAGAGCCACAGAATATTTAATACAACAGTTTTCACAAGCCGAGTAGTGCTACCACGACAAATAGCCTGATCCGCATGTGTAAAATTGGTGGATTGCCCCTTTAATGCCCATAGATTGTTTAAACCTGGAGGATAAAGGCTTTTATTTAACAGTACTGGAAGTCCCTCTCTTTAGAGCAGTTATTTCAGAACTTTATCAGTGATAAGTAGCAACAGAGAGACTGTGACTTGACCTAAAGGCAACCTCCCCTTGTGTTCTTGAATGCCCCCATGGTAAATAAAATATATGTTGCCCTCTAAAGTTCCCTTCTAAAGGACAAAACATGATAAAGTGTCCTCCTAAGGTGCCCTTCCAGAAAATGCAGTGAGAGCCATATAAGCTGCCCTACATACCAAAAATTATTTGGCTTCTACTTGTCTTTAAATTGTAGTACAGTTCCTTGTGTTTTTAATGCGGAGTTGTAGTTGTTGTATAATAAAAACAACTTTAATCTAAACCAGGAATTGGAACTTTTTAACCTTAATGTATCACTGCTTTTGCTGTGCTGGTGCTCCTTTTATTTTTCAATCCCCCTCTGTCTCTCAGAGAGCCCTGTTATGTTTGATGCTGGTCGCTTACAGAGAGCAGAGATCTTGACAGAAATGTATCAGTACTTGATAATTATGCACCGACAGTTGCCTTTTTGGATCCGAAAGCTGAAATATCTTGTGAAGCCGTTCTGTCACTCATCCTGCATTGTTGACTTGTTAAAAATGTGCGTAGGTGGGAGAACAGAGGTTGAGATATCTTGAAAATTTTAAGCTCTCAGGAGTTAATATTTTTTTTTCAGCATAGTGTCCATGTGTTGATAGGGGACTCTTGACCAGGGCTCAGCGATATCACAGTATCAGTGTGTATTTTCCAGTATTTCTCTTCCACATACCACTTACCGCTTTCCAGTGGCTCCCTGCGGCTTTGACAAATAATTATTATAGAAATGAATAATAGTTTCTTCTTCACATTTTATTTTTCATTCATTATTGTTGTAGGCCTAAAGTGATTCTTACATTCTCCGACTGTAAAAACATACATGTATGTACATGAGGCGAGATTAATAATTTGCTGTTTGTCAAACAAAACCTATGATAATGTAAAATGTTGTTAATTTGCAAGTACAGTTTGTCTGTTCTTTAACAGAACTCTGATCAACTGTTAAAACAATAAGATCTTTTCATTGCAAAATATTTGTACTTTACTGCTACTACTAAGTCGATAAGTAATACTTATCCCACAGCTCTACTTTGGACAACTCAGAAATCCCTGAGGTAATCATTTAGTTGCTGATGGGGAGTGATTTTGACAGAGCAGTGAAGCAGTTTTTCCTGCTGTTCTTCCTCTGAGTATCCAGTGCAGTCTGTGCCTGTGATAATGAGTGTGTGTCTGGATGAGTAAGATGTCTCCTCTGTCCTCTCTGCAGGCCTTCCAGAAGCTACAGGACTACACCCTCCTGCCGACGGCCTGCAGCGAGGCCTCCAAACTGGGAGCGTCCCTGTCCTCGTTCTGCCTCCTCATCAACAGAAAGCACACGTATTTCTGAAAACACTCCTCTAACCATCAGTATGTCACACATCATCGACCTGCACGTGATCACGGCGGGTTAAAGGGGGCCGCACATCGCAGATTTCCACAGATTAAAATTGTTGTCTATTTATTTGTAGGGGAGAAACACTGACACACAGCGTCTGTATGAGAATATGATCCAACTCTAACATCTGGTAACTGACTCTCTGTAGCTGATTCTTGGCACCGCTGCCCCCCCTGCTGAACTAACATGGCAGCACGCCGTTTTCCACTCGAAACTCAACTGTAACTGTCCAAGAAACCACTAAATTCAGCTGTAGCTCCACACTGTTTTAATTTGAACCCATGATTTTCTTCTGTTTCAGCAGATCATTACTGACCAACCACATTTAATGAAAAGTGGTTTTAGGGTTTCATCGAGTTGAAGACTTTTTAAACGCCACACAATTTAATTTCATGATCATACTGGCCAAAGTATGAAGGAAAACCAGTAGGAATGATCTGTCCTGAGTCTGGACAGATGACATGAAATTAATGAATTAACAGATTAGAAAATGATTCATTGAAGACTAAAATTGCCACTGACATTGCTGATTACAACAGGCAGGAGAAAAATTACTTTTTAAAATTTAATTCCTTCTAAAAAGGCTCCATGCAAAGGGTAACTTTGGTATTTCATTACGGAAACTCCCTGTGACACAAATCCCGTCTTTTCTCTTTTTAAAACTATTTGATTTTTAGTATCATAGTAATAAGACAGGACATGCAGTTAGGATTTTTTTTTCTATAATGAGGCCCCTGGACTAAATTTGTGTCTATGTGACTAACAGGAACAACAATTTATGACATTAGCCAAGTATTGAGGGGGGGGGGGGGGGGGTGCTGTAGTCAGCAGAGACAAAAAAAAAGAAGGCTCAGATCATTTTAAGCATTTGACAACATGGAAACAGCAAGATTTGATTTGTTTAACCTGCTCTATTATTCTCGACACACTCACCAGACTCCCTTTGAAAAAGTAAGTTTAATGTTATCTTCATTCAAATTTAACCAAAAAAATAAAATCCTCGATCGAAACAGGATTCTTTCCACAATGTTGTCAGACACTTAAAGAAAAAAAAATTCTGGGCCTGTCAGCTGCAAAACAAGCACTTTTAGTGGACACACTGTAATGGTGCAGTCTCTTGGAGGGATTATATAGAATCAGTTTGACCATTCAAAAAAAAAATGTCCCCATTAGTCACAAAGACACTGGAAAATAATTTCCAGGTTAAAAACTAAGTTACCCTTTAAAACTTGTAGATACCCTGTGGTACTCGAATCCATGCTAATGCATAGCTTGTGTTCTTAATACAACAGTTTGGTACTTACTTCAATACTCTTCCTATTAGTTTTACTGACAGTCATTTACAGAACATGTAGCTGCTAAGAATAGAAATGCAGAGTTTTTAAATAATTCTTTTAGCTTTCTTATGTATGAAGTTGTAGTAGGTGTAGTGATGCCAATAAAACCCAACAATTTAAGACAGTAATTGTTTGTGTGATTTCTGTGCCTGGTTCAAGAATCCAGGTAAGTTTTAAAAAAGCACTCGTGACATTGACAGAAATTTCTTCAAATTTATTCGTTTTGTTAGAAAGCAAACATGTTTAACGGTTGGACTTGGCAACTCTCTCCAACTCGTCCTTCTTCTTGATGGCGTAGGAGTTAGATGAACCCTGAAAGGATGAAAAATTCAGTTCAACAGACCTCACCATACATTTCACAGCAAAGTAAAATTTAAATGACTACATGTTTTGTCTTTGACTAACAAGTTCATCAGGAGCGTGCAGTTAGATTGCCACTTGTACTATATTACACGTTAGGATCAGACTGGTCATTCTATTAGCAGATAAACTCTTACCTTGGCTGCATTGATCAGCTCATCAGCCAGGCACTCGGCGATGGTCTTGATGTTCCTGAAAGCAGCTTCTCTTGCTCCTGTGCACAGCAGCCAGATGGCCTGCAAGACGAGAGACAGACAGGATATTAGTGGCTGAAACAGGCTGACACTTTGTTGGAGTAAGTACTGGCTAGCAGTTTAATGTATCTGAGTTGGTGATTGACTGGGCCACAACAGACTACAGCCAATGAATAAGCAAAGATCTTTCCTCTGCGAGCACTCTAGCACACCAGGACAATGGGTAAGTATCAAGGCGTGACTCTAGCCTCGCTTTATACAAATTATTTTACAGACATGAGATTTTTAAATGTGAAAAGATTTAAGCGTATTTAAATGAAAATAATTTAAAAATGTCTAGCTGTTAACATGTTAAAAGGAAATAAAAGTCAAAGCTAATATTCACTGTACTAAAATTAAGCTAGCAAGTTATTCCTCCCACTTTTCCAACCAATGGACACAATTTACAGTTTATCTGCCACCACATTTTGTCTGGTCCTGGTATAAGAGGATTTTGTTGTAATGCTTTATAAAGACACAAAGACTTGAGCTTGAACTTGAGTTAATGAGCGTGTTTACCTGGTTGACTCTGCGGAGGGGTGACACGTCAACAGCCTGCCTCCTGACGGTACCAGCACGACCGATACGGGTGGAGTCCTCACGGGGTCCACTGTTGATGATGGCATTAACCAAGACCTGGAGGGGGTTCTACAAACAAAATTCAACATAGTAGTAAGATATTTTGATAAATGCACAACATGTGGTAACATATCATCAAGAAAGATACCCTTACATCAATAGAAAACCTGACACAAGTAAGTAGCGTTCTAAACTCTACTGCAAGTAAGTGACCTGTGTTTGACACTTACTCCTGTATTATGCACCATGACAGGAGCAAAATGTTTTTCCAACAAATCTGGTAATGATTGTTACACAAAATTTAAGTGACAAGTAAAGATTAACTCATCTGTGTAGGGCTTGATACCAAACATTGATAGTTTTACTGCATTACTTCAATACTAGTGAGCACACAAAAATGGCTCATTATTTGATACCAAACTTTGATTCCTAAGGAGTAAATCTAATCACCATCATTGAGCATACAGCACACTTGTACCAAAATCTAGTAATGGTGCTGTCTGGCTGTCTTATGTTCCACATTGTAGAAGCATGCAGGAAAACACTTTTTGGGTTATTTGGGTGGTGTCTGTGGCATAATTAATGGCTCACTTGGATTTTTTTTTCTTCCAAGTTCAATTAACAGAAGCATAATCTGAGTGCTCTGAAGTGTCTTTAGAGTAGAACAAAGTACTATTAGATCTGTAGGGACATTAAACTGGATGAAAATGACAATTATAAGTCCATTCCTTTGCAAGAATCTGAATTTTTCAGTGTAAATGAAGAAAACAGAAACCTGTAACTTACAATTTGGGTGGCAAGTACATTTTCATTATTTTAATAATTAGCTGTGAAGTCTAATGTCTATAAATTTTCAAAAATAGTGAGCAATTATCACATTTTCCCAGAGCATCAAGTGATGTTTTCATATTACTTCTTTTCCCCAAACTAAATGACAAAAAGCAGCACATCCTCACATTTAAGAAGCTGGAACAAGTAAACATTTTACATTTTGGATTGAAAAATGATTAAAACCAATCAATTATCAAAATAGTTGTCAGTTTTCTTTTGATTGACTAATTGCTATGGCTCTAAATACAAGAATCTGTCCAGTTTCAGTTGAAGGCTGTTGGTTGCACAGTTCATCCTTTGTTGTAACATGTTTTATTGCTGCCTTTTCAAATATCAGTCTTGATCTGATGTTGCCGTCTTAATCACACTGCACAAACTGAGCAGTATTATAGGTCACAATGAATAAGGCTGACAACTGTTGTTAAAGTCAGTGGTACAGACCTCTCCGGTCAGCAGGTGGATGATCTCAAAGGCGTGCTTGACGATGCGCACGGTCATCAGCTTCTTGCCATTGTTGCGGCCGTGCATCATCATGGAGTTGGTCAGACGCTCCACGATGGGGCACTGGGCCTTACGGAAACGCTTGGCGGCATAACGTCCTCCAGAGTGTGGCAGGTACTTGGCGTACTTCTCTTTCACAGCAATGTAATCCTGCAAAGTACATAAGGTCCTTTAAGCATCAGATTTTATACAGATTTAAATACAGCAATCTTGAGGCACTGCATGTATGACCAGGTAATGTGTCTGAGTTGGTGATTGACTGGGCCACAACAGACTACAGCCAATGAATAAGCAAAGACATGTCACTCTGCGAGCACTCTAGCACACCAGGACAATAGGTCAGTGTCCAGGCGTGACTCTAGCCTCGCTTTGCATTGATAGAAAGAACAAGCAGCATCTGCCTTTTGCTGCTTACCTGCAGGGAGATGTCATTGATCTGGACATCATCAGTGCTCCACTTGCCAAAGAGCTTGATCTCTGGGGTCTCAGCGACGGTTGGGGCAGTCTCCCACTCAGTCACTAAGGAGAAAAAGTAAGCAGGTGGTCAACTAAAGGCACAGGAGCTCCAAGAAAACAGCTCAATACATTTACTTTTTTTTTGAAATACTGGACTGGGCAACTTTACAATAAACATCACATCAGCTTGTCACATATTAATATAGCAGAGGGACAAACTGGTCAGTTGTCTAGTTGATATTGATCACATTATAAAGCAAACGCAGTCTGTTCTTGTCTTATTAGTCAGTTCTAAACCAAAAAGAGGAAATAATCGTCCTGATAATTTCACAGCATCGAACAATACGATAAATCACATTCATCCCATGTAATTACACTGGAATCGATAGTTTGAGAAAGCTACACATTACCAAGTGCTAACCACCCGAAGTCTAACCTACCCTATGTTACATACACATACACACCATGACAAATACATTTCTATCTGTACCTGGCACAGACAACCTTAACATAACAAAATATAAAATCGGAACATGTGTAAAATCAGCGTCAGCCTCACTTTCATAGCTGGGCCCGACTCGAAGCCTGCTTCTCCAAAGTTAACATACCGTTAGCATACTTAAGCGATGTCAACTGACAAGCTAGCGAACGGCTGAAATTGGGGACATTTCACATTAAAAACAGCAGCTGGACTTTCTACTATGACAAATGTGGTCATATTAAGTGTACGAACACCATATTGTGTTAAATGGAGAACTGAATGTGAGATCTGTCGAGGTGGCTCGTCAACATGCCGGATCCACATGTGCTAGCAAGGTAGCCACATGCTAACGCTCAGCGCCGTTGTACTCGTAGGGCAACACTTCGTGCAAATAAAATTAACATTACAGCAAAACTTGGAGGTTTTGCTCTTATATCTCGGACAACGAGAGTAAATGCGGCCCCTAACTATCCAAGAATTGTGTTTTTAAAGACATATTTAGCGTTTAAAAGGTGAATTTTTCACTCACTTGTGTCTGCCGCTCTGTACCACACTTCTCTGAGACGGAAAAGGGCCTTTTCGGGGCGCCGCGTGCAGATATCCGGTGAGCTGGTTGGTTACTTCCTGTGCGCAATGCATGCAGGGAACTGTAGTTTTCTATGTTACAATGGCCTTGACGCTTTGCTTGGAACTGAAAGTGACAGCATTTTTTCAAAATAAAACATTACGTTTTGAAATGAATAAAACAATAAAATCAAACTAAATTAAACAAATAAGGGAATTGATACAAAGTTAATAAAGAAGCAAATTAAAATAGAAATGTCAGTTAATTTCTCATTTTATATGTTATGCTTACATTCATTTTTAATATTATTTTTGGCATATTTAGTGCCATATTAATTTATTTATTCAGTCATTTATCTATTTATTTATTTATTTATTTAATAGCACTTTAGGCAAGTAGGCATGCAGAATAAATGTATTTGTGACAATATAAATATAACCCAACATGGATATTTCAGTTTTTTTTAATCTAATAACTATAATAACATACTGTAAGAAATTAATTTTCTTTTGTAATATAATTAACATTTTAAACTATTGATAAGTGTCCCTTACAGACTTGAAACCAAGATTTAGTATGAACCTATATTTTACAGTTTGAAATTAAAATTTTCAAAAACAAACATAACACTAACAGCAATAATTGTAACTGTAAATTTTAAAGTTGGAATAACAGTTGAGACTCTATTGAGTGACTCTATTTAGCCTATTAAGACAGAAACATGGCTCTGAGAGGATTACCTATGTATATTAATATGCAGCATATAAAACAAAACAAAACACAAATATCTGAATTGAATTATATAGAACCATAATTAACACTTTCTCACTTTTTTTTTTTGCTGGTTCATTTTTGAACTGAACTGACTGGATATAATCAATCTATTGTAATAAATTAAGACAAAAAAGAGAAGTTCAAAACTGTCTTTTATTGAGGAACTGACAACATTTGACACAGTTTCATTGGCAGACCAAATACTGTAGAAATTGCAGAACAGTGGTGTCAAAATAGTAGCTTCTGTTTGAGTTTTTAAAAAAATTGTCCATATCCACGTATCTACTGTTTGTAAAGCAAGAACACAGAAGACATCCCTTACATGCCTATCTTATGTACTCAGGTCAATTATTTTGTGCAAGCAAACATTAAAACAAAGGATGCAACAATATTAAAATAATACTGCAAATTCAACAACATTAAAACAGTTAAAATCATCCCATCTTCATCATTTCCCTTCTCTTTCTCTGGCTAAATATTGTGCAATGCTTATTTTACTAAGTAAAAGTAATTCACTTCTTGTTTCATCACACAGTAGATATTTCCATTCTTTGTCTTTTGAGAAACATATATAAGTAAAACAGGCAACCGTAAAGATCCAACAAAATCAATCCCTTTTCCGACAGAGACAGACAAACAGGAAGGTTGCTCAAACGCCTGAGATATCTAAATGCAATGGGAGGTAAAGACTGCCATGTACTGTACTAGAGTCTGGTGGACAAGTAAACACTAATATAGCACTGCCACTCTCTGGACACTCTACATCAGTCTCCACCCCTCTCCATTCAGTTTAGCACCGTCGCTAAAGGCAGTGAACCGTAGCACTTCGGTATGGGGGACATGAAACACTGAGGCATGAGGGGGAAATTTAAGGCTTAATCTACTAAAGCTCCAAAGAACTGCATGATATGATAATATACAGGATATTCACGATCAGATGTGCACACTGAAAAAAAAAAAAAAAAACACAGACAAAGAGGAAAACAAGGATCCCTCAGGGTTAAAAATGGAAGGATAAAAAGATATAAATTACTGCATCATCAGATGAGCAGGGCAGTGATTCTGTACATGTAGACAAGATGACAGAACGTCACTCAGGCACTGTTGTGTTGTTGTGTGGTGTTTTGAGGTATGTGTGACCAAACACACACAGACACACACAAGGATATATACTGTATGCATGTGGGTGTAGTATTTCAAAGTAATAAACTAACTGTTTCACAGAAATTAAAGGAGCACTCTGCCAATTTTTACACACGAAGAGCAGTCATGAGGGACTTGTCGGCGTATGAAAACCACAGCTTTGAATCGGGGCTTCAACTTTTGAACAAAAATTCTTTGTTCCAAGTTAGAAATGAGGAGTTTGAAATATGTAGATATTTACCGGTTCATAAAAGGTATTAATGGGTTTCGTTCTGAAAATTGCAGCATTTTCGGGGCTTGACTTAGAGGCTATGTCCAACAAAGTGTTTTTTTTTCCTGAGACCAGCGTATTTTTTGAATTGTTTGCAGTGAAATGGCACATATTTACACTTTGCTACAATTACCAGCAGCATGATGAGGTGCTGAGCATCTATTCTTCTATTTTTCTGGTTGTAGAGAGTTGAAAACTGTTCAGTTTTAGGTACAACACAGTGATCATCACTGTCACTCAAACGATGGTCACCAAGATATTTCCTCGCCCACAAAATCTCATGAACACACAAAGACCAGCAGGTCCGTCTTCTCTCGTTACGTGTTTCAGCCTTCCTTTCTTCCAGAGCAAAGAAGCAGAGCAAATACTCCACCTTGCTGACATTTTCAGATTCAGCGGGATATTTTCTGATAACACAAACTATCTGCAAATCTAAGAAGGCCTACTTACAACACACAAATTAACCCTTACTTCTGTGAGCATTACATATAATAGCAACCCAAGCGTCTGAGCTGAAAAAACCTGCCTGTAAAGTGGTCTTAAGCTCTCCCAGCTGGGTGTTTGCAGAAGCACAGCTACTGGGGGACAGCAATCAACTATTTTTTCATAGTTTATGGGTCAAACAATGAATCGATTAATCAAGCAAATGATTAATTGAAAGTGAAAATAGTAACGAGTTGCAGCCCTATTGAGGATAGTGCCTGGCATTTTCAGCCACCAAATGCTTTTGTGGTCACAGCCCCTTAAACTCAACTTAAACATGTTAAATTTAATAGAATATTTCATTTCTCAGCTTCAGAAACATTGTCACTGATTTTTGACCCTTTAGTTTATGTAAATGTGATACTGAATTGCCGGAGTGCTCCGTTTATGTCTGATTTGCATTTATCGTTGCAGACTGTAATAATATTACAGTTAAACTTTTATAAAGTTTATGGAAGCCTTTATCTTTGTTGCTTCTGACAGTTCTGTGCCGTATACTTATTTTGTGAGAAAATACCTTTTAGCACACACACAGTGACGTGGATTCATCTGACAGCAGCAGCACGGTTTGAAACGAAACGGAACAGGTAGACATTTTGGAAGATACACTTTCTTTCTGAGAGTTAGATAAGAAGACTGATATCACCGTCATGCCTGTAAAATAAATATGAAGCCACGTTCATGTCATCATTGTAACTTTGTGGAAAAACACAACTTGTTGAGCTTTGAGAATTTTCAGTACTTTAAATATGCTTGTGTAGCATTTTTTCCCTATCAAATAAAAAAAAACAAAGTATCTTCACTTATCTTAACATAAAGACTGGAATCAGATTGAAAAAGCGAGCATGGTTCTGTCTGTAGATAAAAATAAATCTGCCCACCAGCACCTCTAAAGCTCAGTCATAAATATGTTGTATCCTGTTCGTTTGTTCCGAACAAAAATTTAATTTAAAAGGGAACGCTTTGTGGGTTTCATGGTGTTTTATTTCTGGGCCAGGAGCCATCGCTTACTAGAGTCTCTGCTGGTTGCCTGGCAACCTCACAGTGATGACAAGACTCCAGGAAGCAATTGCCGTCTGCCGAGAAATAGGCAAATAACCTCCTGTAAAAAACAGAAATTGTCATTTTCACACTTTAGTTTTTGTATAATTTAAATAAACAACATATGAGGTGTTAATTAGTGAGCTTTAGAAGTGCTGGCAGGGAGATTTTTATTACTTTTAGACAGAGCCAGAGAAGCTGTTTCCCCCCCGTTTCCAGTCTTTATGCTAAACTAATCTCACTGGCTGTAGCTTCATATTTACTGCACAGTCATGACAGTGGTATCAAGCATCTTATCTAACTCTCTGCAAGAAAGCAAATAAGCCCACAAATGTTAAACTAGTCACTTTAAAGTAATCTAGTAGTTACTAGAATGAGCATAAAAACAAAATGTATCTACAGAAAAATAAACCTCACCCACAGGAGGTACAGAAAAGAAAAACAAACGCTGGCGTCACTGTTTGATTCCTTAAGAGTTCCCTTAGAGGCAGAGTTTCATACATGATGGACGTTAACAGCTTATCAAACTGCAGGCGGTGTACGTCTGGGTGTGTGTATCTGTGTGTGGGTGTGCGTGTGTGTGTGCGCGCTGTAGAGGGGTTCAGCTCTACGACAGCCACTTCTCCATGCACAGGTGGAACACCGTCTCATTCGAGTGCCAGAACACATGTTCGACACCGGGAACGGTGCAGACCATCAGATCTCCACGAGCCGCCAGCGTCTTCAGACCAAAAACATCACTCAGATACAACTGAAAAAAACAAAAAGAATATGATTTAGAGGGTTGTTCTTCTAAATGAATCTATTTTTTTAACATGTTCAAACTATATATCATATTATCTCGAAGAAATACAAAACTGAAGATTATTTACTCTGCAGTTTATCTTTTTTTTTATTTGGAATATAACAATGCCCAGCACAAATTATTCCTGATGTATAAGGAAAGATGGTCTGTTCTTCTTTGGTAAAAACCTAAATGAGGAACATATTATCTTTAAGATCTTTCTGTAAAACAGAACTTCACCAAAAAGTGAAATATCTCCAAATATGTCCATTGTTACACTCAGTTACATTAGCTAAATAAACTTGCAGGTTTTAATTTTAGAATCAGCAGGATTTGTCCGCACTGTCCTTAAATGCACCAGAAAGATAGCTGATTATTAAGTCTCATTTCTAGGACATCAAATACTGATGTTTTGGGTTGGTAAAGTAAAATAAAGTAAAACAATCAGTAAAATAAGAAAAAAAAAAAAGAAAATACAAACAGAGGGGCCAAACACACTGATGATTAACATAAATTATGTTTATACAGGTCTATTTAACACTTTTTAAGGAAAATGTTGCATATCAAGCCTAAAGTTCTCGCTGAAGACAAAGATCTAAATATTTATGTGATTTCTGATGAAAATACTACAAAAAAAATGTAGCAGTAAAAATGACAATAAAGTCTTTGTAATGATCATTAAAATAAATTAAAAACAGTGCTGTGTCTGTGTGTCTGTGGTGTGATTTTCACTCACATCTTGGTGCTGCATCTCAACGACGGTCTCGTTGTCGTCATAAAATCCAAACTGACTAAAAACCATGAGAGAGGACATAACGTGTGAGCATCACATGAGAGTCATCTGATCGTCCACAGGCTAAAAAAGCAAAACTCGCAAAGCCGAGTAATGCGTGAACTAAACTAAACATAGAAAGTGTTACATGACACTGGAAAAACCAGATTTTGAAGAAGCAACCTTAAAGCTGTTAAAATAAAAATGAAGGAGAAACTGCTCAATCAGTTTGTATGAAATAAATGAATCTGGAAAATGTGTTTTGGCTTTGATCAGATGGATACAGAGGTCTGAACAATATTCAGTTAAATTAAATAGCTCTGGTGTTTGCAACCGTGTGCCTCAAGTGATTATATTAGAAATGGTTGGATCTCCTAACACAACAAATACCAATGAAACAACAATCACATCAACAAAAAACAACTCAAACAGTTCAATAAAACATATTCAGAAATTCTCAGATGTATTCAGCTGCTGGTGAACTCATGCCACAACACTATACATGTAAATGTAAATGTAAATGTAAATGTAAATGTAAATGTAAATGTAGCTGAGACAAACAAACTGTTCAATAAAAGAAAAGGAAGGGCAGATAAGGCAAGTATATGTATGTGTATATATGTGTGTGTTTATGGGAATGTGTATGTGTGAACAGAGAGACTGTAATAAAACTAATCTAAACTAAACTCAGCCTGCAAAGCCACCTGAAACAAATCCAACAGATACCCGCTCACTTATTTTTAATTCTTGAATTGTTCTTTTGTCTCTCTTTTTTTTTTTTTTGTTTGTTATTTTGTTACTTTGTTTGTTCTTTGCTGTTTCCTGTTCTCTGCTTGGTAAATTTAAAAAAGCACATCTGAATTAACTATCAAAGAGAGAGAAAATGTACAAAAAATAACAGACTACAGTAAAAAGTTTTTGCCAACAAAGAAGATTATTATATGAAATCATACGATCAAAAGACAGAGAACAGAGGATAAACTCACCTCGACTGCCAGGGAGTGATGACTCCGTCGTCTGGTCCTCCAATCAGCACCAGCTTTTTGATTTTGAGGAAGTTTTTCTTCCACTCTGAGAGCGACATAAAACACAGTAAATACACACCCAGTGGCCACTTTTTATTAGATACAGTTGAATAAAAAGCTCTGCCATAAAAAGTTCATAATGTGCCGTTTTTGTTTAAATACAATTATAAATTAATTACTGAGGTTGTAGTTAGTAGTGATGTTGTACTGGACTACAATATATTTTATCCTCCTGTAAACAGAAATGAATGATAATAAATCCTAAATAAATCACATCTTTCTGCCACCAAGCAGTGAAGTTAGCTAGCGACACACAACACTCTTGCTTTAGCCCACACAGCAAATCAAAATTCACAACAAAATCTGACATTTTGAAACGATTTGTTTTGGTCACACGTGTGTGTATTTCACAACGGCTTCAAGTGTGGCTCAGTCAATCACAATCCGGGACCAGAACTATCTGTTTTATAAAAATTATTTGAGCTGAGGCACCTGCATTTACCCACTGATGGTTACATACATTAATCTGTTGGATGAGTTTTACCTAAAATGACTGTACTGACCTGTTGAATTTGGATTGGCTCTCTCACTGTTGAGCAGAGCCAAATAATCACTGCTGTTCACGTACAGGTCTCTGTGGTGGGGGTCTGCAGGAGCGGGAGGAGGAGGAGGAGGAGGAGGAGGAGGAGGAGGAGGAGAGAGGACGTGTGTTATAGCACTTATTTAAAGAGCTTTATGGTTGTTAAGAAATCTGAGACAGACATGCTTTCTTATACTAAATCTTATGACTTTGACATCATCTGAAAGAAAACAGCACATTGAATGTTTCATTTTAGGATTTAACACATCGTTTTATGACTTCACAAACTCACACCATCCATGTGCCGACTGTTTGAGAGAGTTACTGTTGCAGTCTCACCGTTCCAGTAGTTGCAGATGGATATCCTCTGACCTATGGAGGTGTAGCAGAGGTGGTAGAGGTTGGATTTCACAAACTGTGGGAAGAGGTACTTCAGGTAGTCCGTGTCTGAGAGAAAACAAGAGATAAAGAGCAGGATGAAGAATGACAGTGGTAAGAGTGAATCAAAGCTGCACAGCTGAACAATCAGCTAAAACTCACTATAACAACCACAGATTCAGGTGATGATTGCCCGTAGGTTCGTCACTACTCTTTCACATCATCACATTATTTTTTACAGTTATTATAAAAATATTGATACAGCTGCTTTAACCAGAATCACGTGTCCAGTTCTTGAAGTTGAACCCACCTCCGTACTGGCCGGCCTGAGGCGAGGACAGAGAGATGAAAGACTGCACGTTGTGGTCAGACAGAGTGGAGAGGATTCCTCTGCAAACCAGCCCACCTGTAATAACATCAACAAACAATATTTTTCATCAGAGTTTCCAGCATTACCACATATAATTTCTCCACTGTCAGAGGTGCATCAGTGGACTAACATGGACAGATAATCACTGGAAAGCTGGAACATGTTGGCTTTTTAGAAGAAAAATTAAACTTAATGATGCCTTAAAAAGAAAATATGAGGAAAACTAATTTCCTAACCCACAACAATACATACAGCTACAATATTCAGCCTTGTGATCTGCTTATTTCCTCAATTAAACTTTATATTTTGACCAATAAAATACCAGGCAGTAGTAAAGAGTGCAATCACTATATGCCAAAGGTGAAGTATTCAAATGTCTTGTTATTCTCGACTAACCATCACAAACCTTAAGATTTTCAATTAACTATCACATAAGACAGAGAAAATCACAAAATCAACCACGATTTAGAAGCTGGCATTTGGCAGTGTTTGGCATTTTTGTTTAAAACAATTTCTTAGATGATTAATCAATTATTGAAATAGTTGCAAATTAACTTTCCTTTAATTGTTTCATTATTTTCATATGACTTGCTTTTTTATTTTTCAATATGCACATAAATCATACAAAGGATGACATATTAAACACTCCTTTTCAAACAAAAAGGGGTTAGCCTCCATATAAAGCTCTCGCCAGAAGGACAATACAATCACAAACATTTTTTAGGAAAAATAAAAATTCATAAACTTTCAACATTTCAGGTTCAGCTCTAATTATATTAATGGCATTTACTTTAAAGACACACCATTATTGTTCACATTCTTGTTCCTGAAATTTGAGAAAAAAAAATATCTGAAGAAAACTTGTGAACTCTTAAGTTCCTTGCAGAAATACTAATGTTATGTGGTAACAGGTTGCCAAAAATTGCCTGAGAATCATCATATCACATCATCATATGCATTTTCTTCCCCTGGTTTTTCCTAACAGGAACATTTTAGTGGTTTGAATTACAAGCTGCAGGCTGGGAACTTCCAACTCCTGACTGAAGCAGAAACCCAACGAGTCATAAAAAAAATTATTATCCAGCAAAAAAAACAACAGTCTTGTAAAGACTCATCTTTTAAAGCGATTGCTCAAACTTATATATTACTTACAGGTAGTACGGTTGGCATTTCCACTGTTTGGAGAAACAGCAGGAGTACTGGCTAAGCAATTTAGTGCTGTGGACAAGGTCAGTGATAAAAGGTATTTTAGCCCCAAATAAAAAAAAAAAATCATCAGTTTAAGTGTACACTATATTTAAAATCTTTTCATCACTTTAACTTGCTGTCAGACAGACTTTACAGACAGGACACTGCCATTATATGAGCCAAACACATCTCTCTCCAGAGCCACCAAACTCCATGGGCAAAATCTGCAATTTTATCTCTTAGAACACAGGAGTTGCTGATCTACTGCTGCTTTGATCTGTTACTTTGTTTCTGTTATTGTGTGACTTTGGTGTTTTAAAGGGTTATTTCAGACTCATCAAAATGAGACAATTACAAAAATAAACTAAAATACTGAGGCAATGGGAGAACAGCAACTCCCATGTTCTGCGAGGTAAAATTATTGATTTTTCCGATGGAGATTGGTTGGTTTTGAGAGAGTGATATTTGTCTTATAAAGGCTGTCTGATGGCAAAGCAAAGCAGTGAAAATATTCTAACTATAGAATGTCCTTAAACTGATTTTTTTTAGGTGGACCTTTTTCAAGTGGCTAAAATACATTTTGCTGCTGACTCTGTCCTCACAGTTCATGGCTTAGCTTCCTACACTAGCACCCCTGCTGCTTTTACAAACTGGCTGCAGTAGGTAATAACACTGACTATCAATAAGTACCTCATACGACCCCACTTCAAATAATGCAAACTATCCCTTTGAATATATTTGTGCAGTATGGACAACTTACAGAATACAGTGTCACTCCGAGGTCACCTTTTGAAACTAAAGACACATACCAAAACTGCTGTACAATCTTGAGCAAACACCGCATTTATGTCTCTGTTTCAGTTGGTCAAACGTGCTCACAGACCTTGAGAGTAGCAGATGAAGTGGACCCCGTCTGCTGCGTTTTGCATTATTGGGTAAATAGCTGCCTTGAATCCCTCCACCTGCTTCCACATGGGCTGCAGGCTGGCACTCCTATCAAACAAGTCGATGACCGTCACATTTGTTCCAGGATGAGACTGCAGGATGGAGACGGAGATAAACAGGGTGAACTGGGCTTGTAGGGATGGACAGAGTCTAAGTAATCACACACGTTGCATTGAAGCATTGAACAGCTACAAGAAACAACACGCTAACCTCAGCATTAAAAGCAAGGCAAACCTCCTGTCTTATCAAAGATCCCGGGGTATTTTTATCTTCTCACTGATCAGGATGTGCTTGAAATATTGATGATTCATTAAGCTGTTTGGTAAGAAGGCAGGAGCAATTGAAGCAGAGAGAATGTAGTCTGAATTTCCTCTTTTAGATTTCTTTTCCTCCACAAATATCTTCTGGTTTCGGTCTAAAGCTTTCTAATACACCAGAGATGAAAAAGAGGAACTTATT
The DNA here is from genome assembly GCF_056507025.1 of Lutjanus erythropterus. Classification (NCBI taxonomy): domain Eukaryota; kingdom Metazoa; phylum Chordata; class Actinopteri; order Lutjaniformes; family Lutjanidae; genus Lutjanus; species Lutjanus erythropterus. Next base: position 23,725,724 of record NC_139332.1, read on the forward strand.
CTTGGTTTAACCTCATTAAACTTGCCGGACTCGCCGCAAAACTTCCCTTTCGCAACATCACTGCAACCCACCCATGTTATTCCCAAGTGTGTGTGTGTGTGTGTGTGTGTGTGTGTGTGTGTGTGTGTGTGTGTTTCAAAGGGTATGTGAGGTGTTTGGAGAATTCAAGAGGAAAAGCAGGATGGGACACATTTCACTGAGCCTCTTGCCGTTGTCACAACACCAGAATTTCATACTTCAACACAAAACTAATTAGTGTGAATGATTAATTTTGCACCACAATTTTCATTTGCACAGAAAAAAACTACTGTAATCATGATGATGTACTGCAATTAATCTATTGATTATTTTTTCCATTAATTAATTAGTTGTTTGGTCCATAAATGTTTTTTTTAAAAAAAGTGAAACTGTGATGCCCTCAAATGTCTTTGAGGACCAAAAAATCAACTCAACCCCAAATTATTCAACTTACTGTCATAGCACAGTTAAGAAACCATAAATATTCATATTTAAGAAGCTGAAAAAAATCAATCAAACAGAATAATATTTAATATCAAAACAGATGGCAATTAACTTAACAGTTGCTGACTAATTGATTAAGTGCTGCAGCCCTAGATGTGACATTTATTGAGATCTATAAACACGCTTTCTTATATCTGGATTTTCTCACAGATTTTTCCTTCATCAAAAGATTAAATTGATTCTTCTGTGATTTGAATATTGTACTTGGCCACATTGTGATTTTGATAATATTTTTGGTAAAGCCCCAGAGAACATCACAGAATATTACAGTGCAAAATCCCTGTGAAATTAATTATATTAAACCAAAATAGCACTTTTAACACTCTATAACAATACATTTAACTGGATCAGCACACATTATAGTACTTTCCTGTGATGTTGCTGCAGGAATGATGCAGAAATCTAGCTCAGTTTACATTAGGAGACAATCTTCTGACTCTGTCATTATGATGAAATCTGACTGATGTGGCACAGAACATAATGCATGCTGCAGATGCACGTTTATCTGATAACATGAGGTTACACGAGCTGTAAGGCCTGCAGTACATATTGTACTGTATAAGGTCCACCCTGTAGGATGAAATATATGTAGAATATTTCTAACACAAAATATCTAAATAGCCACAGCGACCCAGCTGCTCTTTATCCCGACCACTCACCTCGTTAATGTAGCGCAGTAAGTTTTTAAAGTCCCCTGAGCTGTCGAACAGACCGTGAACTATGATCACCGGCTTGTACCCGACCACCGCAGCCCAGAGACACGCACCGAGCAGCGGGTACAGCAGCCCGGCCGCCCCGCTGCCCCTTCTTCTCCTCGGGCTCGACACAGCGGAGTGGAAGCCCTTCATTATAACTCGGAGCAGTTAAAATAAAACACTCAAAGCTTTGGAAAAATAAAAGATATAACTTGTAAAATAAAATAAAGACATAAAATCCTGATGTTTGGCTAATGTTGCGGCGTCATCTTCACTTGTTTCTGCGGTAACAGAAGAGCTGCAGTCCGCTCGTCTCTGTCGCTTCAATAATCCTGTTTTTTTTCACACAGAAACCTGCGTGTTTTTTGTTTAATAACACTGGAGAACAGCCGCTGCTGGGCTCTGCTTTGGTTTCTTTTGTTTGTTCCGGTTTTAAATTAAATGTGATGCGGACACCGGTGATGTCATTTCCTGTTTCCGCTCGACCAATCAGCAGCACGGACGCACACCGGACCCCTCTGTTACAGTATGGGTTTAGTCATTGTGTCCGTTATATACATTGTATAATGATAACGTAAGAACGTAAAATGATCTTATCAGAGCATTTTTTTAAATCCAGCCGTCTGTTAATCATAGATATTCACAATATGTTTTAAAAATTATTTTATTTAGCTGAGAAAGTTCCTTGCTGGGTTTTCACATTTCTTTTAAAGCGTGTCTTTGGCACTGAGCTCATAGCTGAGCCTATGACAAAGACTTATAATAAGAATAATTTATTAACAAATCAGGAAATATTTATGTATAAAAATTCTTCACAGAATCTATTTAATCTAAGCTTTAACTAAATCCAAGTAAGTACCTGGGTATCTGTTTAAATGAAAAATGATCTCTTTAAAACTCTCTGAAACTTGAGGAACTAAGAAACTTCAATTAAAGCAAGGCTTATTTTTTGAAAATTAGAAACGCTTCTCTTTTTGCAGTAGGTTGCTGATTGTACAAGCATTTTTTTTAATCATTGCTTGACTATGTACACACACTTGTAGAGGACAAGAGTATTTTTTTTTATTTTGTTCTATCTATCCCTTTCTACACTAGACATTAAAAGATCCTATCCTGAGCTTTCAATGACTGGGAGACATAATCTAGTCCTTGTTCCCTGAAAAAAATACATAATTTTGCTGAAGCTAAATTGAGGCTTCAGCTGTCAAAATCAGTCAAATCAAGCGGATATCTTCCAAAGTTAAAGCTGGGGTAGACAGTTTATTTTTGGCAAAAGTAGAATCAGTAGGATTTGTCTGAACTTTTCGTCAAAGCAGCAGAAAGATACTTGATTGTTGAGTCTCATTCCCAGGAACGTGAAGTATTGAAGTTCTGAGTTGGTACTTTGTGTCCCGAGCAAAGCAAAATGAGAAAATAAGAAAATACAGGCAGAGACTCTGAAGATAAAGCCACCATCACATATGTCTAGTGAGTCAAAAGGGATTATGTTCATATGAGGCTACACATCTTTAGGAAAATGCTGCATATTATGGTTTTAAGCGTAATGCAATTCAAATGCTCTGAGAGAAAACTAGACCCCTATTTCTTTTCCTGCTCGCTGTCTTCAGGCTTTAGAAAACCTAGTACAGGACGGCAGACTTTGTCCAGTCAAAGGTCAGTGAGACATTGATTGTTGAGTCTCCTTCTCGAAAGGTCAGTATTTCATGATTTGGGATTCAGACAATCAACCGTCTTTCTCCAGAACTGCTTACTGCATCTTGAATATCTTATTATAGTATCAACTTCCTGCCTTGTGTTTTTATGTTCTGCTGCAGTGGAGGGACGGTTGCAAAATGAGGGAAATTTGCAGCATGTTAGCACTTATTTTTTGAGGTATTAAAAAGGCTTTCCGAGGTCTCATCATGTTCAAATTTAACAACAAGGAGGCCCTGGAGAAAACATTATTTGTGGGCCTCTACTGATGCCTGTTTCTGGTGACAACACAATTATATTTAGGAACATACGTCATGTAAATGTAACTGACACACGAGTCATTGCAAAACAAACTCTGAGGTGTGTGTACTCCACCTTTCCTAATCACTGCCACACTGGTTCTCACGACACACAAGAAGCATTATAATGAGGAGTCACATGATCACATGCTTTATTAACCAGTCCTGCAGGTTGAGAGCAGAACATCATAAAAGCCTCTTCACACTCATCTCAAAACGCAATACACACATGCACGGTCACCATTTATAAGCATTACTCTGGCTTTTTTGGTCCATTTTAAACAGACTTGTTGACCTACAAAATCAATGGTTTCCATCATCTAAGCTCTGCTGGCAGTACAACACATGAAATATATTTATTCTCATAAGAGGACACTGGTCATCTCATGACCTGTGACAGGAGTGCAGTCGGTTTGAACATGTTTTTGTTTTGTCCAGATTAAAGATGGGAGTGTCAGGTTGGCTTTAGCTTTGTTTTACTTTCACCCAGAGATATTATAGCATTAAACGCCTCCAAGTGCTCCCATTGTAGCGGCTATAATGCAGCTTGCTTACTCAGCTCTTGCTAGAAATGAAAAGTGATTTATTGCTTAATTGAAAGCTTTAAAAAAGCATCAAAAGCACCTCAGAGACACTGTGTTCAGTCTTCAGTATGGTCTCATATTTAACCGCTTTAGCGGAGCGTTCTGTGGCATGCACAAGATAACATCCAAGTCAAAATCAAGCCTCTTGTTGTTTTAAGAAAATAAAGTGTTTTTTTTTCCCAGGTGTAGAAAAGTGGAGTGGAGCAGCTCTACACGGTAGGCTGCAGTAGCTCCTGTAGCTGACACAAGGTGTCCTTCAGGGTGACAGCTAATGTCTCTGCGTGCGTCTCCTCGCAGCAGTTGAAGGCGGTGATGGAGAAGTGGACGTGGTCTGACTGGGGGTTGTAACAAATGGCGTAACCGTCAGGAACGAGGGGCCCGAAACACATCACGCTGTCTGTGGTCGCTGGCACCTGAAGGGGAAGAGACAAGAGGAGAACATGAGATAATGTATGAAAATAGGAAAAGTTTAATGTGATAAAATATGATGTAGATTCAAAGACTGGGCAAAATGTGGCTACAAACAATATTATATTACATACATTATATCACAATACTTCTATGTGTGCAAACACATAAAATAAACTTATGTTTAAAACTATAAGCAGTAAGCCAATAAAGACAATCTTTTTCTTAAGAATCACATCTGACCAAACAGTTTAAATAAAAAAAAAATAAACTGCATCATATTAAAGCAGGTTTGTATTGGTGGCCTTGATATATAAACATCTGACATCACCTGTCCTTATTAATCTTTACCACAATAGAAGTGTTGACCTGTGGTGTCATAATTCATTGCACTGCACTGAAATTAAACGTAAGTGAAATAAAGAACGCTAAGATTAAGAAAAGGTCAGACCATATACAGTAGCTGCCTGGTCACATTGTAAAGGACTAATATCATAAAATGTGGCTTGTGTCAGCAGGGAAATTACAGCAGGACATAAAAAACCATATGAGCCTCTGATATCAGACTACATCATGTGTTGGGTTTACAGTAGGATGTGGAGGAGCAAATAAGTCTGAAGGTCATTATGAAAGAATAAAAGGAGGCAGCCTGATTGGTGGAAACTCCCAAAATTGCACGGACAGTAAATGCATCACATTAAGAGAAGATCACATGATGCAGAGTGACTGGAAAACTGCTGTTAGACAATATAACAGGTAGAAAATTCCCCCTGAGTTATTAACAAAATTCCGCTTGCTGGTGCGCTGCAGGCCTGTCAACACTTCCTGTAAAACCAACAGAGACACAAACTCTAACACAGAAACACACACCTGTCCTGTTCGCAGTTTCCAGTGCGTTGCCAGGCCGTACGCTGTGTCCATGAAGATTTTGGGAATGCTCCGTCCTTCCTCGATGGCCTGCAGCTTCAGGCCCAGCAGATGGCGTTCAATGCCGTGTCCTTCAAGAGCCTGAGCAGAACAGGGGGAAAATGATTTTTTTTTTATTTTCATGTTATGCACACAAAGAACCAAACCTTCATGGGTTTAAAAGGCATCAAAAGTAACAAGTAAGCAACAGTTTCCTTCCATTACAAAACTACAGTCTATTTTACAGCTCAGTCTTAAATAAAATATTCTGCCTTCTCTCACAAGCCTCACAAACGAAGTGTACTACAAAAAGCACTATTCAATATCCTCATACTCATCCAGAAAGAAATCAACATAAAAGGAGAACATTTTAGTAAAAAGTACATCCTTTATGTCCTCGTAAGCAGGACAACAAAACAAAAACTGAGTCTAATTCTCAGTCTCACCGTCCTCTCACAAGAAACAAAACCTGCCCTCCTCTGAAGTGACATTAAACCTGCAGGTAAAATAAATAATTAAAATAAAATAAGGATTTCATCTCATTAGTCCGGGGATGACATTTACGTCTGGACGTTCCTGTCCCAAATTTTATGGCCTTCCAAAGAGGATAAGAGTTTATCACTTAATAAAAGATGAAAAAATGAGAATAAGAGAGGAATAAAAGCTGTTGAGCTGTTTTATTTACCTGATTAGTCAGAGATGCATAAGCAACAACAGCTTCTCTGAACAGCTGCAGCTTTGCTTCCCGCTGCGACAAAAAAACACAAAAACACACAATGATCAAAAGCTGAACCACATTTATCGTCACCGTTAAATCACCTGAAAACAAGCAAGCGAGCTAAAAGGTGAGCATTTCATTTCTCACGGTCACAGATGGATCGTCGAAGGCGAGGATGAACTTGAGCGCCTGATTTGTGGGCGAGCGAATATACTCTGTCCGTCCTCCTCGAAACATCCTCTGAGAGACGATATCACAGGCTGCACACACCTCATTGTGAACTCTACAGGAAAAAAAAACAACATGACGGAGTGAAATTTAACAGCATGAACACTGCTAATTCAAACCTTAAGTCTGATTTGTTCATCACCAACATACATAACCACCAAGAAAACAGAAACATTTTCTAAATCAGAAGTTTTTTAAGTCTCACACACAAGTTTTCAGCCTAAATTAGTTTACATTTTATCACTGGCAGCATTAAAAACCATGCTGACTTAACAATTAGCAGTTCCTGTTTGCAATGCAGCCATGGATATACAAAGAACTACTAATGGATTACTTCGATAGTAATGAAAATTTAAAACATCATGATTCCCGAGCTTGTTCTATAGTTAAAAGGAGTGTATTTTTTTCTAGGGGACTTACGGAATTTATTCACACTGGACATCACATATCAGTCACGCTGAATCTAAAAACGTGTGTTATGTTATGACTCCGAGTTGGCGCAATGAATTGCTTAAATTGTGCAATTCATCAAATGCAATATTTTTATTATTTTTGTCTCTCCCTCTGTCTCCACTTCAACTCTTCTCACAGTCTGAAAATGTCTGATCTAAACTATCTCAACCATAAAAAGATATTTTTTTTAAATAAAAATCACTACTGCCCTTATTCTTTTATCTAACCAGCCACAGATACACAACATCAGCTCATCATCTCGTGCTCGATATACTGTATTTCCTGTTTAACATCAAAATTTTTTTTAAATCAAAATCAAAATCACCCGTCATGTTTCCATCCAGATGCATCGCAAAGTTTTAAGTTATCTGGCAAAAGAAAATGCAAACGAATGCTTGTTTCCGTCCGCTACAGATATGTGGTTATTAAGAGTCGGTTCATCGAGATAAGCTGTAGGTGGAGCCAATTTTCCAGTTGGAAAGTCATCAAACCAGTGATTCCCAACATCAAAAGTCACTGACAGTATGTTTGAACCGACATGAGCTGCCTGCGACCTGAACGTTTTGGTGACATCACTGACCTGTAGTAGGCGAGCTGCAGGGCGACCTGGATGAAGGAGTGTGGATTCAGCTTGTGCTGCTTGGGAAGATCTTTGCCAAACCTCTTGAAGTTGAACACGTTCACGTCGAGGTCGTTGATCAGTCTGCAGGAAATTTAAAACGTCATTGCGGATTGGTGATTAAATCTTTCTAAACTCAAAAGTTAAGGATGATGTCACAGTCTCTTACAGCCAAATTTGAAATTTGCATCAGCAGTGCATGTAAAAAAAAAAAACCTAATTCCTCCCTTGTATCTCAGCATCTGAATGATTTAAGAGTCTGGACTACAAAAACGGCTTCTGAGTGATTCATAAAGTCAGTTGAGCTAATGACAGCTTTCCTTCTGTCAAGGTTACATTCACACAGAAATGATAAATGTGTTTACTCTCCTGCGGCCGAGTTCTTTTCAGCTCCGTTAAGATTTTCAGGCAAAAGCAAACACGCAGCTTACACTGTGTGCAGCGAGGCCTTTCTTCTCTTATCGCCCTGCAGAGACTCCACATTCACACCGACACCCTGATCACGAGAAGAAGAGAGAAAGCTTACATGTCGAGGTTCTGCTTGGCGTGCTCGATGTCCCTCTTTATTTCTCGGTCTATGTGGAAGTAAAGCTTCTTGGGCATCGGCAGCGGGACCAGCGGGGCTCTCTTTGGGTCTGGTTTCTCGCTGCAGTCAACAAAACACACAATTACTTATAATGAGTATGAAATGCAAAACAGAAATCCTGGTATTTTACACCCTATGCTCTATTATAATGACATTATAATGCTTCATTTTGACTAAATCTGTTCGTTTCTTCACTATGGTTGGCTGCCTGTGTTTACAACTGTTCTGTAATGAGACATTTAGCGACCAGGAAAAAAGAAAGAATGAGAAAAGAATGAGAGGAAAGCTGCACGCTAATAACTCTGATGTTTTACCAGTAAAATGTACCTTAAGTACTTGGCTCTTAAATGTTATGGGACGTTTAGAACCAGTAACATACAGATGCTGTTATATTTTCTTTTAGCTCAAGAAAAAAAAACACTGAATCCATCTACAAGTGTCCAGTGTAAATATAGGATGTAATTATAGGACTTAATATAGGATATAATTCAAACACACAAATGCACCTCATTAATTCTTCATATCTCACCAGTAATCCAGGATATGATGCAGCAGCGTTGCTATGGGCGGACCCTCGGCGGTGGCCTGTTCGTACAGAAGACCCCAGGAGCCGTCCTCGCCCACCACAAACTACTCAAACAAACACACAGACAACACTTAGCAGCTGTATCAGCTAATCTAAAATAACGTTACCCCAGAGGTTCCTAAACTTTCACTGACATGCCCCACTTCAGAACAACAACTAAAAAAAGATCCAAGCTGAGCTTTAGTGAAATAAAGGTCAGTATAATTAGGCTGACGAGGTGTCCCACTTTATGTGGGACTGCAGTTTTCTTGTCCCGTGTCTGACATATTGAGACAATGTCAGCTATCTAGTTTTCAAATGTCAAACCACTGCAGGGCAGACGCTTTTCAAAGATCTGGCTTTAATCTTAAAGAAAGCTGGGAATGCTGTCAATGTGGGTCTGTGTTTAATTTCAATCAAACTGTGCACAGAAAGGCAAAGTGCAGGTTAACCTGTTCACATTTTTGCTGCCTAATACGCGAGGGCTGTGCAATTAATCAAAATTTTATCGAAATTGTAACATGGCTTTCTGAAATTCTCAGATTGCAGGAGGTGCAATATTTGTTAAAGGCAAAATGTTCGTAAGAAAAACTTTTACATGAATGAACGTCGTGAGGCAGAGATGTCCTGTCCTACACATCAGATTCTGCAGACTTAAAAACCAAAAATCTTAATTTGTTACAGAATCCTGCAAAAAAAAGACTCATACTGATACTCATTCAACATAGTTCAACTCTGTATTTCTGCTCTGATCATCCACACTCCACCTGCAGCGGCTCTGTGCTCCACAGTGTGAGAACCGCTGCTCTACATGAATACTCCTGCTGCTCACCTGCAGCGTTTTATCGAACCAGCGGTTCCCACTGTTGGAGAACGTCCCGCCTCCGTGCAGAATCTGCGCTGCCTTGCGGCTCGCGTACCTGCCAATCAAAGTTGGAACACATAAAATCAACACACAAAGAAAAAATACTGGAGTGTTTTCATTTTTTGTTACTTCTATTCCACTACATTTATTTGACACGTGTTGTTAGTGGTTATTTTCTTCATAAAAGAACATATGATTCTATGATATTATGCAGTACTATACTACTTACCTAACCAACCAAACTCCTTATTCAACCTCACTTCAAATAATCTGAACTATCCCTTTAAAGTACATTTTGCTGATCATATTTGTCAAATTTTGTACTAACATTTAATTTTAGTACTTTTACTTGAAATGGTGTATTTTTCCACTGTGTTACTTTCTACTTTTCCTTCAGTAAAAATGTTTTCATTCAAGACATTCAAATCTTAGTGTTTCTGATTCTTTACATGAACAACTTTTCAAATGGAGGAAGTGACAGTTGTACATTGTTGCTTCAGACTCAGCGTCAACAGACGGCATAATGATATCTGAACACACAGAGGATTGCCCAACACGCTTAGCAAACACAGAAATACCTGACTGTGGATTGTGTGTGTGTGTGTGTGTGTGTGTGTGTGTGTGTGTGCATACTTCTCATCTGATATCCTCATGACTGGAGAATCCAGACACAGGGAGAAAAGTCCCGACTCTATCGTTCGCACTGATTCCTTGTTCAGTTTATCTGAGTCACAGAGACAGAGAGAGAGAAAGAGAGAGAGAGAGAGAGAGAGAGAGAGAGAGAGAGAGAGTGTGTGGAAAGAAACAAAAATTACATAAAATTACATGATTACATAAAAATATGTAAATGTTATGAGAGACTTGTTTCAGGACAAGATAGGATAAAAATAAACCAGATTTTTCCACAATAAATGTCCTTCAGTAGTCATGCTGACCAAAGCTTACTAAACATTTCAGATTTATGTCCTAACCAGGAGAGATTCCTCGGTTTCATTTCACGCCATGTGATGTAATAAAAAGGTAGGTTTGACTTTTTGAAGTGGAGTTTTTTTGCATTATTGTGTGACTCTGATGAATCCAAACTAAATTATTAAAACACTGAAGTCACCAGTAACTCCCTGCGAGGTAAAGTTACTGATAACGCCTTTGGAGTTTGGTTAAGTGAAAGAGAGTGATATTGACTTATATAACGACAGTTTTCCATCAGAAAAGGCTGCCTGGCTGCAGGGAAAAGTGCTGAAGATATTCTAAATACAGCGTACACTGAAACCAATATTGATTCTTTTTAGGTGAACATTTTTAAGGTGGATAAAACATGTTTTGCTGCCGACCGTGTCCACAGCAGTATATTGTTTAGCTTCCTACATTTAGTATTTCTGCTGCTTCCCAAAACTGGTGTGTGGACTCTCATCTACTGTAGGTAATAAACTGACTATGGAAAGGAACCTCATACAGCCCAACATCAAAAAGTCTGAACTAGTCCTTTAAGGAAGCTCTGACATCTGAGATCTGATAGATTTTCACCCACAACCTGCGTTTTGGAGCATCAAACTCTAAAGATGTACCAGCATGGAAGCAGTGAGAATTTTATGATGATAAATTTGTTGTTTCCTGCAAAAAACTCTCCAACTTACTTGAAAGTAATTAATTAAAACTTGCAAAAACACAGTATAGTGTGTTTGGATTTACAGTAAATACAACATGCACCCATTTGACAGCAGTGTCCTGCGCCGTACCTCTGAGCAGGCGATTGTAGGCCTGTCCCCAGGTGTGACGGTGCTCGCTGGTCAGGATGCCCATCGGCTCTTTGTCCGTCTTCCAGGACTGAGACCTGATCCTCAGCAGCTGACTGTGGATCTGACTCTCCGTCATCCGAGAGCCGTCGCTGTTGTAAACCTCCAGCTGGAAGAACTACAAGAGAAACAGAGGAGCAGGAGAACGTCTTCCTCACTCTACAGGTGATCTGACGACAGATTTTTCTGTGTGGCTTTAGGCGACAGCAGGTGTCACGTGACATGAGCACAGTGTTGTGTTTGGTGTTTATGTGCCTCACGGAGCGTCTTTGGGTGTGTTGTGTTCACAGTAAACATATTTGTGCACATTCCTTTAGACCTCTGGAGCTTTTCTCTTTCACAGTCACCACCAACATAAACACTCACAGTGCTGCTGCTGCTGCCATCAACACAAACTGAACATCTAATGACACTCCAATAATTAGTCTATTGATCGATTAGTGGAGCAGCAGAGATTTAATAGGCAATGACCTCCTGACCTTTGCTGTTGCTGACCACCAGGGGGCGATCAAGATCACTTGGCTTCACTTTTGCAGAGCTGTGATGTCGTCCATCTTTATATACAGTATATTTTATTCCACGAAATCACTATGTTTGCAGCATTTTAACTACTTTCTGACAATTTATAAACCAAATGATTTATCAATTATTTATAATCATTAGAGAAACTGATTAAAACAAATTTTAGTTTCAGGCCTACTTCTACTAGGCTACTGGAGTTGATGTATTGATTAGTTAATCTGCAGAAAATCAATCTGCGCTGATGACTGATTAACTGTTTCAGTCATTTATTTGGAACAAAAGCCAATCATGTCGTAATTTCAGCTTTTCAAATCTGAATATTTGCTGATTTTCTCTGTTGTATAGACTTTTGAACTGAATATTGGATATTGGACAAAGCAAAACGTCACCAATAGACCAAACGATTAATCAAGAACATAATAAACAGAAAAATAAATTGTTAAATTAATCATTTTTGCAGCTTTACTTGGGTATAACCTTTATTTTGGTTTACCAATGGGACAACATGCAGCTTAAAAGTTATTTAATTTGTCCGGTGTTTTATTATAACAGAGTTACAATTAGTTGCTTAATTGATTATTTGTGCACTGTTAAATTGACAATTAACAGTTTTAATTTTTTCTCTCTGACAGTAAACTGAATATCTTTACGTTGTGGACAAAACAAGATGTCATCTTGGGGTTTGGGACACAGTGATCAAAACTTTCAATCATTTTTTGACGTTTTATGGAGCAAACAACTAAGAGAAACCAACAGATAATGAAAATAAATCATCAATCATAATTTAGTCCAGAAATTGAACTTTAACTACTTCATCTGGACTCATGATATTAGTAACAAAGCTCCTAAATAGAGCTGAATGTTTTTCAGCTTAAATTTACTAAAAGTTCAGCATCAGAACCTGAACTCAAATAACCGTGAGAGTTTTCACACATTTTTATCTGATATGAAGACAAGAGAAGGTAAATAAAGGCGAAGAGCAGATTTGTTTTGATTCCTCTCTCTGCCAAAACCTCTTATCTCTGACCTTCAGCCAAAAGAGCTTCTTCTGTGGTCACATGACTCCCTTTTACAAACCTAATTGGTCAAAGCCTTAAGAAGCCTAATAAATTGCCAGCAAAGTAAAAAAAAACAAAAACAAAGGTGTGACTGCACAAGACTCAACACGACTGTAATGCTGTTCAACTTGCTACAAAGGAGAACAAAAAGAGGAAATATGCATCCGACAGCGTCACCTGTTGTCGGCTCATCCCACCTGGTAGTTCCTGACGACCGTGATGTGCGTTGGCGAGCGGCGGGAGCGGCCGTGGTGGGCGATGTAGTCGTGTTTGGGACCTGGGATCCTGCAGGAGGAGAAGAGGAGCGGGTAGAGCTCCATGCACAGAGGCTTCTCTCGCATGTACTCCACCGGCAGCTGGCCGCTGACGGAGACAGAGACAAGCAGACGGACGTTTAGTGTGTTGACGTTTAGTTACTTCAGTACATTTATTACTATTATTTTTCTGAATATATAGTTTTATTTTTATCTGGTCAGAGTTATAACAGTTTATGAGATGCACCAATCCTTCTTTCCTGATACCAGAGGCCTCCGAAATCAACACGACATCAAAGTTCTCAGTAATAACACAGTTCTGGAAGACATCAGAAAGCACATTTGTTGTTCTGTCAGCTGTTTTTCATCCCCACCTGGCATAAGCCTAGAGACCTGAGGCTTGTCTGCAACTAATCTCGAATACTTCTGGACTGATCAGCCTGATTTTTTATGCACAGTCATGACTCGCCACTCGACTGAGCGCGCTCTGCTAGTTGTGTTTGGCTCTTGATTCTTTTTTCCCCTCATGTTACTGTAAGTGTTGTTTTTTGTTAAGTGGCCAAAATGCACAGACCATCTGCTCCTATTGTTAATTCACGTTTTGAGTCAGGGGCAGCAGAAGTACAATTTCTCATCTCCCTGCTCCTTTTCATTCGTGGAATAAGCAAACAGAGTTGTATTTGATAGTGAGATGCTTATTTATTTAATTTTTATGCTTTGCAAAAATAAAATAAATGAAAGGAAATGACATTTAATTGCACGTGGCATGATGTGGCAGAGTATTTCTGCACTGTAGCATTGCTGCTGTTACTTCAGTAAAAGATCTGAGTGTTTCTTTCACCACTGTTGGTTCGTATAAATATGTGAAACAGTTTTTACAGGACAGCAAGGAAAAATAAAAGTAAACCCTGTCAGATTTCATTTAAATATCCATGTTCTGCTGTAAATATTAGTGCATTATTATTTCTGACAAATAAACATCAAAGCATGTAAAACTGAACAAACTGCGACGCATCTCAGCATCAAGTCTTCGTCAGTGAGTAAAGGTTTGATGTTGAAACATGCTGCAGTTTGTTTTAAGGTCTAACATGACCATGCCGTGACAAGAAAGACATTTTAATTTATTTTAAAAGGAATGCCTTGGAGTTTTGTCCCTATCCAAAGACAACTCAAACAAATGCATTCTGAGTCATGTAAAATTATAGTTTTAATTATAGTAGGAGGGACTCATTTAATTGTGTTTTGTGCTTTTACTGTTTTGTGTGTAAAATCTCATTCTGCAAAGACAACTGCAGCTTTGAGTTAAATACAGTGGAGTAAAAAGTGATAGATTTTCCTCTGAAATCTAGTTGAGTAGGAGTACTTGAGTAAATGTAATTAGTTACATGCAGCCACTGTTGTTTGTGTCCATGTGGAGGGGGAGACTGTTCCCTGAAATCAGCCAAGAAATACTTGAGTTTCTGGTGTGTGTTGGCAGACGGGTGGGGCTCATACTGTAAAACACTCTCAGATAACAGAGCTGGCATAAATATCCTGATGTGGTAAAACTGTTACTGAAACAAACACGAATATCTGTTTACGAGTTTTATTTCAGACGTGCGTGCAGCGTGCTGTTGGTTTACGCACAGATTCGGTTACAGACGGCGTGAACAAATAAATTTAGACACGGCTTAACTTCATACAGCAGATAAACAAGGAGCGATGCCGGCGGGGTTTAAGGTTACAGCAGCACTAAAAATAGAAACAAGTGAGAGCGACTACAACAGATTAAACAGGAGGAGGATTATTGTAGCATCTGAACAAAGGTTAACTACAGTTTACAGTTAATAAATGGCTGCAATAATGGTAGCGGATAATCATCAGCAGCTGGTTTAATTTGTTTCTAATGGAATTACTTTATATTTTAAACTCTGTGCTTCTCACAATCCTCACTGTATTTAATCACTGTGTTGATCTGTACAGAATAATAACATGTGAAAGAATGCAGAAGTGATCTGTACACCATTAAATGACTTTTATTGTGATTAGTGTGAAAAAGTATCACTTACTATCCAGTGGTAACCGAGTATATTTACTCAAGGACTGTATTTAAGTACAGTTTTTACCTGTCCTTCACTTGATGCACTTCATACTATTCTACTAATGTAAAAAAAAACAATTTCAAAAAAGTTGGGACACGTAAATAACAACATCATGCAAGATTTGCACAAAACCTTTGACCTATATTCACTTGAATACAGTTCAAAGACAAGATATTTAGTGTTCACACTGATTAACTTTAATACAAACTCATTCTGAATTTGATACCTGCAACAGGTGTCAAAAAGTTTGGAGAGGAGCACGTTTACCGCCGAGATACATCACCTTTTATTTCAACAGCATTCAGCGAGCGTCTGGGAACTGAGGACGCTAACTGTTGAGGTTTTGAAACCAAACTTTCTCATTCTTACTTGATTTTCGACTTTAGTTACTCATCAGCCAGGGGTCTCTGTTGTTGTATTTTTTGCTTCATAAGGAGACAGTTCTGGCCTGCAGACCGGTCAGTCTGGTACCTGAACTCTTTAACTAACGCGTGCAGAATGTGTCTTGGCTTTGTCTTGATGAAATACGGAGGGGCTCCTGAAAAAGACGTTGTCTGTTGTAGCACCTTGAGCTGTATTATGCTGCTGCTTTTGCACCTTTGTTACTTGTATTTTACATATATTTCACTGTATCTAATACTTTACATTAATTATTTTTGTTCTTTTTTCTACTTTTTATTGCTAATATCATTTCATTCCTGTCTAATTATTCTTTGTAAATATGTGTGAATCTTCATACAATGCACCACACAATGACAAACAAGTTTTTGACTCTTGAATCAAGGACTGTCTTTGTTATTTGGCTGCAGCTCAGTCGTACTTACGTGTTGATTTTGGCCTTGAAGTCCAGAACTGCTGCTATCAGTTTAGATGCAAACCTACATGGAGACAAACATGTTGTGGTCATTTGTTTCATTATAGTTGATTATTTGCAAAATAAACAGGGCTGAGCATATTTCATCAAATCTCCTGGTGATGAAATCTCAAGTGTCAAATAAATCTTTAGAGAATAATGCACAACAGAGCAGGATAACTTGTAGGAATCTCAGGGGGAAAAAACAAACAAACACAAAGTTGAAGGGTTTCCTCAGGTCGTAGAGGAGAAGGTAATCAGGTTACAAGGTCTGACTGACAACAATGATTTACAAAATAAACAGCTGTGTGTATCCAGATAGTGTTTAAGGGCAACATCCTGGCAGAGTGTCTTCACTGGAAATATTACTGACACAAAATAAACTCAGTGACTTTGTCTGCTTGGACCGCGCTGCCAACTGTCTGCTCAAACGTGCTTCAAGGAGTTTTTAACTGGTTGTGAAACAGTCTCAGTTTAACAATGATGCCTACATATGAACTACATAATTTAACCAGACCATCAGCGAGAAAATTGGCAATTTCTGCATCGCCATTCTTAATGCTAACGGGTCGGATTCTCCTTTGAATAAAATTAAAGCCTGTGTTTACACTTTCCCAGTCAAAGTTACAATTAGTTGTACATTCACCAGGTAAAAATAAGCAGTTTTTCATGTTATACTTTGTGGTTATGGCTGTTACTGGGGCAGGATCGTCAAAGAGAAGAAGGGGCGAGGATAGAGAACGAGCAAAAACACAAATCATGCTTGTTCGCTCATTCAACAGATGGAGAGAGTTGCAGGATTTGAAGGGATTAAAAACTGGTCCTGAATTCCCTTTCTTCTTCCTAGACAGGTATGTAACATGGGGAATGTTAATACCATTAGACCTCTCAACAAAATTACTGTTAACAAGTAACCGAGTCTGCTGGTTGGACGTTTATATGTGACCTCAGTGTATGAACGGTACAAAAACAAGGTTACAAGATACTCCGTTTCTCCGTGATCATATTACAGTTATTATTCTTACACAGCCACAAATAGACACATAACCTCATTACTATGCATCCTGCAAACAGCTGAGTTTATTGTGTTAAAGGGTTGTGTTAGTTCGCATTATTTGAACTGGGGTTGTAAGAGGTAACTGCCTACAGTCGATGCCGGTCAACACGCGCCCAGGCTGGAGAAGCTTCAGCACAGAAGCTAAACAAATGCATGCAGCGGCCAGATCAGGTTCTTTACGACCCGAGGAGGTGGAAACACTACTGCGTTTGTCCACAGGGGCCGCCAGAATCAACACAAATGAATGCTACCTGCAGCTGCTTTAACCAACAGTTACATGGGATTTTTATTGATTAATCAGTGTATTGATTATGTCTCGTTATGTCTAACAGCTCATTCCCACATGTTAGAAATATACACAGAAACTGTTGATCCAGGGATGGCACCAAAGCAGCTGTTAGTGTCCACTGGTATTACTCTGTGTGTGTATGTTTGTGTGTTAGTGTGTGTTCGAGCTGACTCACACTAGCTGGCTCCTCCACCCATTAAAATCTCTCCGGGGCAGAGAGATGGCCGGGTTCGAGTGCACAGGCAGCGGCTGTCTGCCCTCCAAGTACGCCCACTGCACCCACCACGGAGAGATCTACAGGAGAGGGACCACACACACACACACACAGAGAGAGAGAGAGAGAGAGAGACAAACACAGCATGCACATTAAAGCAGAAACTATGCTATTAGTGGTTGTGACAAACAAACCCACAGTGATGATGACATATGGTCTTCTTGCCTTAGAAAACCTGATTCATAAAAAGGAAAAAATATTCATGTATTGTTATAGTATTATACTATTTATTTATTTGTTTTCTATGAGCCAAATATCTCAGAAACCTTTTAAAGGGTTTCTGTGAAACTGGGTGCAAAGTTCAGCCATGGATCAGGAACAAGAATAGGATTTGTTTTTTGTGCAGATGCAGAATTTAGTAACACTGCAAAATAGGGTTTTCTGTTCTCTACATTTTCTCATAACTAACTGTGTTTATTTGTATGTACAGTGAGCAGGTCATTATTGCAAAATAAAATTCTACAAGGTGATGCTGGACCTCGACACAAAGCGAGTGAGTCTCGAATCATCATGGCGGGGTTTATTTCACTGCTCACTGTACATGATCCTGCTTATTACATTGTTACTTACCAAAACAAATCAATAATTTGATACAAAATATCAATTTTAAAATGATTTTAGGGATTTATGATCAGAACTGTGTCCATAGCAACGACCTTAAACCTTAGAATGATGTAACTGACCAATCAGAATCCAGCGTCAGCAATCCAGCAAAATGTCGGGATATGTTCTGGACCGTGATGATATCAACCTAGTGCTTTTATTTTATAAAAAGGACTGAGACTGACTGCTACATTGTTTTTTGTTTTGCAGTTGTGCAAAACTAATTCAAGCTTTCATTGACAAAAACAGCTGCCTTCTTTTATTTTAATAACAAAGGAAAGCAGAGGCACTTTAAGTTAAAAAGAAAATAAACTTTATAGAGACAAAAAATGTAACACATCAGATTTATTTATTAATAAAGGATTATTTTCAAGTCATCATTTTCTTTGTGTTTGAGTTTTTGGTATCATCACATCGCAGGGTAAATCACCTCCTGCATGTTTCATCGATTTTCTTAACTGATGTTGACATGTTTGCAACGTGTTGTTGTAAATTTTATTTTGTTTATCGTGTTAACATCCTTCTTGTTTGATATTTTGCACTCAATGCTTTTATTGTGAAAGGCTTTGTAACTTTTTAAAAACTGCTAGATACTTTATCTTTTGTAATAATTTTTTATAGTTCATATTGCTACTTACTCCACAGCCTGAGTCTGTGTTCCAAAAGTCTTTATTATTTATTTTATATTTAATTTAGGATTGTGCAGTGTTTTTAAAGTGTGCATATAATTTTTGTTGATTTTATTTTGTATCCACTGTTCTGCTACCAATGTTCAGCTCAGATTATCTAGTATTTTGAAGGTTTTAGAGCAGGCAGTGTTTTGTATTGATTATGCAACAGTGCTTCAAACACAAACACATATCCACCTCTAACATCTGTCACACGTCCCACACTGACTGATAACAACAGACACAGACCCAGTTCTTTGTGTGTCTGGCTCTCCTCTCCAGCCCCTCCTGCAGCTGCGCGCCGAGGCCGCCCGGGCGGCCGAACTCCTGCACCATCCTGCGGGTGTGGGTGAGCTCCTCGGGGGGCAGCAGGGGCTCCAGGGCCCTCAGGTACCCCTGCAGGGTCTGAGCCAGAGGAGGCACCGGCTGGGACGGGACAGAGGAGAAACTCAGCTCCTGCTGCCTCGATGAAACCTGGAAGGAAGAGCGATGAGACGTTTAATTAGGATTCTTGAAGAACTCAATGACATATATTTGTTTATTGCACAACTAGCTTGGTTTTTCCACCAGTTTAAAAAAAAAAACATCATTATGAGATAAAAACTCAAAATAATAAGGATAATATCTACTTTTTAAAATAACTTATCACAACTTTTTATTTCATTACCTCAATTTTTTAACTCATAATAATGACTGAAACATCTGACTTTATATCTCTATACTGATCATGGATCTCATTATTCAGACTTTTTATGTCATAATTATGCATTTTTTAATCTCATTATTATCGTTTGTTATAATTTCAACATTTTATCTCAGAATTATGACTTTTTATGTCATTCTTTCCTCTTTCTTTCTCACTATTTTGAATATTTACCTCATAATTATCTCATAATTTGACTTTTTATCTTGTAAACATGACTTTTTAATCTACTTGCAACTTTCCATCTCATAATTATGACTTTTTGAAATTTCACAGGGACTTTTTATCTCATAATTTGGACTTACCCCTATAATTATGACTTCTTATCACTTAATTTAAACTTCTCATCTCATTATTTGGACATCTCTCATAAACCTAAGAACTTCATCTTATAATTCTGATTTTTCTTTGTATAATTATGACTTTTCAAAACTTATAATGACCTTTTACATATTTCCTCATAATGATGACTTTTTATCCATAATTTCGACCTTTTTTTCCCCTAAGACTTCCCATGAGGACATTGTTATGTGTGTCCATACTATAAGGGCATCATCATCATCATCATTATCATCATCATCACATCAAATTAAAAACCGTTTCAGTAAACCTGTAGTGCTGCTGGTACAGTAACTCTGCATGTCAGCACGGTGGAGTCAGTTTGACCAGATGCCAACAAACGCAGGGAGGGTCAGGGCGTATCAAAATAGGAAGTGTGAGAGATATGATTGTGGAAACATTATCCTGCTGCATCTTATTCGTTTAACAGCCGTGTTGCTATAATAACTTCACTGTATGTAAGGTCACAAGCCCGTATGTCAACAGTCTGGCTCTTACTTTAGTGTGACAGTAAGTCTAAAAACAGAAGGACTCACCCGACACAGCCATGCTCTGCACGGTCCTGCGTGAATATTCCTCAAAATCATGTTTCCTTAAATCACAAATCCACTCTCTGTTGCATTTAATGCAGCTTTCGCCTTCTTTATACTCTGCTAACTTTTGCACAATCCCCTCAGAGTCGGACCGTCAAACGAAGCCCAGCCTTCCTCCTGCTACTTCTCCATGATGGATGAAGATCGGCGTCTTCATCGCCCGACAGATTCTAGTTAGAAAAACATCCGCGCGTGAGGAGGTGAAAGAAAGGACCAGACGTCTCCGTGTTTTTGTTCCCTCTCGCTACGAGCATGCAAAGATTCACGTACCGAGCAGAACTGGGGTGACGCTACAAGTCCGCACACGTGCTGACGTAAAAATGTTTCCGTAAACAGCAACGTGACCCGAAACAGCCTGTAATACCGCGACTGTCCGCGGGGCGTCGCTGTTACACGTCGTGATGGCGCGCAACAAACAAACACGACGAGTGAAATAAAATAGAATAAAATAAAATAAAATAAAATAAAATTAAATTAAATTAAATTAAATTAAATTAAATTAAATTAAATTAAAACATTGTAAACCTTACAATCTTTAATGTTTTAACAGCAAATGTATCGCCACATTTAGCACATTTAGTTAATGAAGTGTTCAGAGATTTTACTTGAGTAAAAGTATAAATCTAATACTTAAAAAAACTGACAATGTTACTGAAATAAAAATGAAAGTACATTCAGGATTCAAGTATCAAATGTAAAATTACTCAGTGGTTGGTTGGTTGAGGCAGAGCTCATTTTGAACCGTTTTCATAATGTTTGTTTTGTCCAACCAACAACCAGTGCATTTAAATTATTAAAATACCTAAAAGGAAAAGCACAAATCTTCCAATCTGTGACTAATTTTGACCAACCATTCCAGCTGTACTTGTATAAACTCTTAGGTAGTTTAATTTATAACAAAACATCATATGTATATATTCATATGTCCTGGT
The DNA here is from genome assembly GCF_056507025.1 of Lutjanus erythropterus. Taxonomy (NCBI): domain Eukaryota; kingdom Metazoa; phylum Chordata; class Actinopteri; order Lutjaniformes; family Lutjanidae; genus Lutjanus; species Lutjanus erythropterus. The sequence continues at coordinate 23,746,883 of NC_139332.1, forward strand.
TTTTATTGGTCTGTTTGTGATCAGATCTACTAAAATGCAGATAAAATATTAATTCAAATTGTACTCAGAACTCAATCGTGATTTTGAAAGTAAAGTAACTAAGTAGATTGCATCTTGTAATGCTTACGTAAGTACAAGTAAAAGTACAGACTTGAAAATCTACTCATAAAAGTACAAGTACCCAAAAAAGTACTTAATTAATGTCATTTGAGTATTTGTAATTAGTTACTTCTATCTCTGATATTTAACAATATATGTATTTACTCGGTTTTAATAATAGAAAATACATCATGAACATAGAAAAAGCTGAAGAACCATTAACAAATAAACAGAAGAGACAAAACAGTTTTCAGAGATATTTATTAGATTTTTCTCTCTTGAAGCCAGCTTCTTCAACCATCATAGAAAAAAATAATTTGCACAGAATTTGCATCTTCTTCCACCAATTAAAATATTCATTTACAAGCAAGAAATACTCTGTATATATTGTGTTAAGTTTGTAATACACCCAAAAGTCAGATAGCGGCCGTATTATGATGAAGTTAATCTGTTAAGTGAATTATGTTTGTGCTTCCTCTCAGAGACTCTCAATCACTCAGCTCCACATGACAAAAATTACAAAATAACATCTTTATTTATATCCACATGCATTAACTGAACTGTTACCAGAGTTGTCATTGTGAACAGTAAGGCTCAATTAACCTGTCCTGCGTACATTGCACCACCCCTGTTCCTGCAACGTTCAACACCACACCCGCTGAGAGGAGCTTTTTCCCCAAAAAAATATCTGTATATAAACTGATCTTCATATCATCTGTACGAGCGAATCCAGCAGGCACATGAAACCAGATGATATAAACATCACTCGTCTGTGCTGAGGCAGTGCTGACTTTAGTTTAAAATCCACATGGAAGAAACTATCAAATATATTAGCTAAAAAATAAAATCTTATTGCTGTCATTACATTGCATAGACAAGTGATCCTTCAGTGCACACCTGAGGGTGTTTTATAATATGTACCATGTGTATACATTCACATTTGTCCCCTGAAAATAAAACTAGGTGATCATTTCCCCAGTAAACACAATTATGTTCCCTTTTTTTTCAACTGCATAAACCAAACCGTTCTGTACATTTTCTCCACAACAGCACTCATTCATCCTGATGCTAGACGAAACAAAACACCACGAGGAAAACAAACACTCACTTCAACACTCAGTTCAACAATTCAAATTAAACAAAACATAATAAAAATCACACAATATCGTTCGACAAAATGTTTTTCATCTCATCGCATGGGCAATTTTGGCGAGGTGAGTGGCTTCTACCGAGGGCAAGACTCATCTGGAAGACAGAGAGACGGAGATGGACGGTGAATAAGGTGAATCTAGGATTTTTATTCCATTTAATTCTCGTTTCATTTTAGGGGATGACTACTTCCCATTCACCCACAGTGACATTTATGGCTTTGTGAGGACCATAGATGCAACCACACCATTCCATTTGCTCTCTAATAACATCCATATTAACAAAGTTTACATTTTCCACTGCTGCATGTGAAAAAAAAACATTTTTAGTCCTCATTTCTTCACTACACTGAGTTTGCCCTCACTGCAAACCTGCTACCATTTGCAAACCTCTGAAAATTGGTCAGTTTGTTTATTGAAAGAATGAAGCTGGCATCAATCCAGATTTGTCTTATTGTCAACAAATCGCATGCAAAGTTAAAACCAACAATGCATTATAAGGCCCAGTCACACCATTGTTTATTATGTAAAACTTGTGCAGCAAAATCTGTTTACTCCACCAGAAATGCTATAATCAGTGGATTGGTTTGCAGCGGCAAAGTAAATATGTGCAGACTGTGCTTCTTTTGCGTCAAGTTTAGTGAACTGTGTCATGTGATTTTGTGCTTAACTGATGATGTACTTTTTGTCTGCCAATGTTTGATGACATTTAATGTCTCACACAATTCCTATAGTCTGACTTAGCCACTTTTTTTTTTTTTTTTTAGCAGCATTCGATCAAAAAAAAAACTTTCAAAAAAACCCACTGACTTTGAGAAGAGGGGGCTGGGGGTGCTAATGAGCTAATGAGCTCATTTCTGGGTTTTAGGGCTCATTCCTGGAGCGCTGAGATGGAAGAGGCTACTGAAGCTTGTTAGCTGTGTTGGTTGCACCATCTTATTTTAACTTATTTAACCATCTCTGTCATAGTACTAAACTGCCCCACAAAGGAGAAATGGTTTGCGGGCAGTTATGAGAGAGAAAAGTACAAGTGTTTCGTGAACTTACATTAGCAACAACTGTCAGTTAACAAGCTCACAAGCTCATATAGTTTTTTCCCCGTCTTCAGTAACTCTTTACTGACTGAGAAATGTACATTTCTGAGCACAAAATGCCAGGGAGGAATAAAAAGCACAGCTAAGAGACATGTAACAGAAGTTTGGAGAGCTGTTTGCACACATGTTAATTCTCTCTAAACTGTTAAACCTCATCTCTAAGCTAATGAATCACTTAAATCTTTAAAATATCAAAAATGGAGGCCAGGGAAGTTCATTTTTTCTGTGGATTGTAAGTTAATAAATTCTAATTTTAAGTGTTTCTTTGCAATTTTATAACATGTCTGAGGAAAATGTTTATGATATACCCAGCAACCACATCCTTTCAAAACGCCTTTGCATTTCCTGAGTTAGTTTTAGTTGCTAAAATGTTAGCCTCAGTGGCTTCTAGACGCTGACAGTTTTGGCGTCCCTCTCGCTGTTATCTAGCGTACATGACAATGACGTAACCACGAGTTCACAACTTCCACTTAAAGGCAGCGTGATGAGCTTTTTTAGTCAATCTGTCAATTCTCTCTAAATTCCCAACCCTGTCTGTGGGACTCAACCTCAAACTCATCCATTACTGCATAAAGTATATCATTTATTTTAAAAAAGGCTCCTTAATTTACTAAAACCAGCTGATGATTCTCAAACAGGAATAAATAGTGCATTTGCTGGGGATTATTTTCAGCTTTGTGTTATAATGGAGGCAACTGAGCTCTGTGGCGCAGAGGAATATCAGGTTTCTGCTTAACGGGAAAACTTGTTACAGGATAAATTTGATTTAGGTCTTTTTTTGGTGTTTGCTGACAATAAGAAAAGCATACAGTAGAATATTGCCAGACATATAATTTAAGGAAGGTTTAGGCACTCCAGCCCTCTGTGGTGACAACACAGCGAAAACAAACAGTCACGAAACAGACATTTGCCATCTTAGCCTGAGTTTAGTCCAAACCTGTGGAAAGTCTGTAAGACATCATGAATGGCAAAAACAATCTGAATCCATAATCTCACTCACTCGGCTACACGTTGTGTTTTTTGAGTAGGGGGTGACACTGACCCACTCTTAGACCCCGTCCCGCCGCAATCCCAACATTTCTTGTGCCTTTGGGCGCGATCGTTCCTCCCTCCACTTCAGCGTCGTCCTCCTGCGCCTCCTCTCCCTGCGGCCTCCACGCGTCATGAGGGTACTGTGTATACGCCAACATGGAGGTCTCTGATGGGTACTCGCACACCTGCTCCAGCTTGTCCTCGTCGAAACACACCTTCACCTGTAAACGTGAGCGAAGACAGAATTATATTACTTTTAATCGGCTCGAGGCAAATACAGTTTTTTGTTTGCTTTTATTTCTGTAGTTCCTGTTTCCTCGTGTGAAGCAAACGTGGTTTCTGAAGATAAAATATTAGCTCAGCAGAGGATACTCATCTGAAATCCACTCACAAGAGGATTACTTCTATTGACACGCTCACACACACCTTCTGGAGATAAAGTTCCTCCTCAGAAGAACGTCTGCTGATTCTTGTCGTGTGTCGAGCATGTTTTTATATTCTGCTCTGTAGTGACACACTACAATCATGTCTACTATGAACAGGATGAGCAGGATGGTAGAAATATTTTTAAAGAGTAAGGGCAATTTGAGTTCAAGTACGCCTTTGATTTATTAGAGACAAAATTAGACGTTTTGAAATTGACAAACAAGTGGTTGACTAATTATTATGGAAGAGTACTGGTGCCAGGCATAACAGGAAGGAGGAAGGCAGGAAGATATTTTAAATTTTGCATTTCAGTAAAACTGAAAGGTTGAGAACAAAGTTGGATATTCAGTATTAGTGCCAGGCATGAGAAAAAATAAATCAGGAATAGATGAGGATGTTATCGTTTTCTTTTTTCTTTTTTTTTTTTTTTTTGCATTTTGAGAATAAAGTTTAAATATTGACAATACATTTGAAATGGCATTTTGATTTTATTCTCAAAATGGTACTTCAACCTTGTTGTCAACATTTTGACTTTCTTCCAAAAATGCAAAATAAAATCATCTTCTTCCAATCATTTTTGTCCCTTATGCCTGGACCTAATACTCCTCTGTACATTATTGATCAACTTTATCCATACCGGATTTAAATACTGCCTCAAAAGTTACCTGTAATTTGAGACTTTGTGACCAGAAAACTCTTCAAAAGATCTTAAAGGTGGGATCCTGAGCAGAGACTGACCTCACACTTCCTGTATATGTGTTGTTATCTGACCTTCTCTGTTTCTTCGAGATGGCACATGCTCGTGTGTGTGTGTGTGTGTGTGTGTGTGTGTGTGTGTGTGTTTGAGCATGCGAGTCCCTCTTGGCTTTCCCCACATCTGTTTTCAATATGGTGGCCTGGTGAGCCAGAAAAATAATGTTTTCGGAAAAAAAAAAAAAAGTAGTACCAGAATCTTGTTCAACATTGTCTAGTTTGACAGCTTGATCTGAGTTTTGTGAGCAGTGTGTGTTCAGATTATTGAGTAAACACAGTGTGCATTTGTTTTGGTCTGAGATGCTGGTGGCAACAGCTCCTTTAAAATCAAGATTTAAGAATTAAAGTAAAGGTTTAAGGAAAAGCAACTAAGGGAAACACGGCAGAAACTTAATTTATTTTAGAAATGAAAATAAAACAACATTTCCTATTCTGTACAGTCACTGAAGTTCAATCTTCAAAACACTGTCAGATATTTTGAAAATGGTAATTCAGCCAAAATCCTATGAAATGCATAGGAGGAGACAACAATTATAAATTTTAAATTTTACTCGGGAAGTAAAATCAAAACAACAAAAAGTATCACGTTAGCACAGCGACTGACCGTCCACTGGTAGACTTGAGACTTGAGAAATTGATATCTACAATAAACGGCTCCTCTGATTAGTTTGAGAGAATTTGGAAACCATCTATAGATTGTTAGGGCTGAGCTTGAACTCCCACCTTCCTGAATATGACTCCAAATGAACTAAGTCACATTTATCTATTATCTTGTGCCTGTTTCTGTCTTTGTAGCCCATAACAATGAAACAAGTCTTAAGCCTTTACTTTGTGTAACAGCTTTTTTTTTCCGTGTGTGGCTGTTCTGTATGTCCCAAAAAAGCCCATCAAAATTGCATGCAAAATAGTAAAAATATATATATAAAAAAAAGCCAGTTTTTGCCCAGGTGAGAGCAGTACTCCTTCTATAGCAGCTGTTTGTTACTCAGATGCAAACAAGCTTTGAGACACTGAGCGGAGTTTCAGTCTGTCTGTTAGATGTTTGTACTCTGTCAGTGTAATGTTAACTGACAGCATGAGGCTTAATCCTGCAGAAATACTCCCTCAGCAGAGTACTTACCGCACTAACTTATTGATTATTCAGGGACAGACTGTCATCACACAGAAAAACAACACGTATGCAGCAGCAGAAGCAGTCGATTTTGTGGGAAAGGAGAATGAGGCTCTTGGGCCTTTCGCTCGTCTTCGCCTCGACTTACGGATATTTGCGTGGAGTTAGTTTACTCAAAGGTCAGCGTGGTGTAAACACACCCGTCAGGAAACAGACTGGTGGGTCAGTGCAGCACATCAACACTGTGTCTTATAATAACAGAAGGGGCCCCAACATTTGGGGCCTGGAGGTGTACAGTACACTTTAAAAAAAAGAAAAGCTGAGTAAAGCAACCAACTGCAAAGACTTTTTGAGTTTACCCACCTAAGAGCTAACTACTTGTGTCGGCTTAGATTAGTAAAATCACTCAAAGGGCTCAAAGTTTGTCAGTTACTACTCAGATTTACACTTTAGTTCATCAAATATAATATGTTTTCTCGAGTACATGAGTAGATCTGCATAGTAATGTTAGGTCTGACAAACTTGAACGCACAATATGTAAAATCAGCTGCTAGGGGTCTCTCTCACACTCAAAGTTTGTCAGACTTAACACTATTATTCAGTTTTTCTGCATGAACTTTAGTTAATCAAATGTATTATTTTAAGTTTTCTTAGGGTATGTGAGTAGAAGTTTGACAAACAGTAGATCTAAATAGTTATGTTAAGAAAAAAGAAATGATCATTCATAGATGAGGTAATATTATTTAGTTTTATTTAGATTGTGTTTAGTCACACAAGAAGCCAACTCTCTTCCTCATTCTCTGACATATCTGACATATCTGGACACATCCAAACGTATCCGGACATATCCCGCATTTTCTTGGAAGTCACAGCAACTAGCTAGCAGTGGCTAACAGTAAACAGACCATTATCTTCAATGAATTACTGATTTCTCTGTGTCTGAACATTGCTGGAAACATCTGAGATAATGTATGTATACAAATACACAAAATAAATTACTAAGATTTTAATATACTGTAATGCAGAAACTTTACATATTATAGCTTTAAGGTAGCACTTTGAGTGAACTTAAATACAAGAGCAGATCTGAATAGTAATGTTAAGTTTGGCAAACTTAAAATAGCACTTTGAGTGAACTTCTTAACCTTAAGTTTACACAATAAATTAGCTTTGAGTTGCAGCCTGGTGCTTTACTTTCTTAAGTTTTTCTAAGCTTCTATTTTTTTACAGTGTATAAACACACTCAGAGGTGCAGACATGACTTGGAGGGAGCCTGAAACGTACAGACGCCACACTGCGCACACTGTGACAGGTTACCACTGCTTTGCCCTGACGGTGGCTGTCTGCAGAGGAGTGCAGATAATAGCTCTGCATTAGAGAGGCTGCGGGGCGAATCATGCTAAGGCACAGGAGGCTAATCCTCCCTCCCTGAACCCGATTAACCCAACACAGCAGGACAGCAGAGGCAGCCGGTGAGACACAGAAACCGAAAGAGTGGAAGAAAAAGGGAGAGAAAGAGGGAAGTGTCCATTACCAGGAAGTGAATATTTAAATCAGGTTCGATACTGCTTGTTCAGTAAAGTTTCTATCAGTGTTCAGAGAGATTTTGAAATTTGGGCTGCAAAGTTTTCACATCTGAGACTAACAAATGCAGACAGTTTCTCTCATAAATTAATTTATAAATTTTTGACAAATATGTCAGACAGGCTCTCTGTATGTATTTCAAACAAGGATAAATGCTGTAATTTTTATTTCATGAGTCCAAATCTGGTCAGTGCAGACTGAGTTTCATGGAGAGATAAGAAGCATACATATGAAGAGGGGAATGGAGAGGAAAAAACGGAGGAGATAGACGAGGAGCGAGCGGGTCACCCCCCTCCGCGACATGATGGCGAGGCTCAGTTGGGGGATGGAAGGAGGCCTGACGTCAAACAGTCTGAAGGGCATCAGCGAGAGAGCGACAGGTGGTCAGAGAATCAGCGCTGTAAAGTGGTCACCCGCTGCAGCTAAGGATGACTCCGCTTACAGATAAATGATTGTTTATTTAATTAGAAGTCACTGTAATCAGCTGAGAACTGGAGACATACAAAAAACAGAGTATCACACCCTAGTTTCTCTTATCTTCATGCATCGATTAGTCCAGTCTGTGCACAGATGGCCCTGTACCGAGTCACATGTGGCATTTTAAAAATGGACACCACGTCGCTTTCTTGTGTCGATGCGAGTCTCTTGTTTGAAGGAAGTGAAGAAGTTTAAAAGAGGAAGTGAGCAAAAACATGCAGTGTGACAGGGAGTTTCTGTTAAATAACAAGCCTTCAATCACCTTATATCTTCTCAGTATGACTGTCAAAGTGTAATTTTTTGACATGTTAGACCTGGAGTTACCAAACTTTTGTATGTCAGGGTATCGGGGGAAGCCTCAACAGCAAAATTTCGGTTTTAAAAAGTCATTTGTCACTTGCAGTTGTTGCTAAAACTTTCTGTACAAAATCATTTATTCAGGGTTATGAATACAGAAAAATATTGTTATGTTTTGTCCTATATTGATATTGTTACAGTTGGTCCACGATCCAAATGTTGCGTCTGATAGATTGAAAAACCTAAAGTTTACAGGAGCAATATGTCCAAAAATGAGTGCTGCCATCCGAAGTTGGAGCCATAGACGTTATATTAAATAGGGTGAAATCCCATTTAATAGGAATTAAGCTGATCAGCTGTTTATACCTGTCAATTTTTGGCAATTTAAAGCTAAGCCTGTTGAAATGAAAACAAAAGCCCACTGCTCTGAACAGACACGCTCTAGAGTTTGAGTTGTGTGACTGTTTGTCTCACTGCCTGCCCACTGACTCCACCAACATATTGCTCAATTTAACCGTTACAAACATTTAATCTTTCAGAAAGATGATTAATAATTTTCTTATGACTCATAAAGACACAGACACTTATTAATTTGGCGAACATTCAGCATTAATTTGAAATCTAATTAACGTAAAATGGGCAAACAAAAACTCAAGTTACAGACCAGAATGGAAATTTCAAAAGAGGACACTGCAGCTGCAGCACAGTTTTCAGAGAAGCCAGTATTTAAACTTAGCATGTGTCCTTAATTTCTGACAACCTGTTATAGTCATTTTGTGATTTATTACAGTAAATATGTTACAGATTTCTCAAGGGAATATTTATGCTTTGATATCATTGTTAAACTACAACAAAAATACAGACTTAGAACACATAAAGTTGGGAAAATATGTCAAAGAGAAACCAAAGCTCATTACTTGCTAACTTTGGATTTAATTCTGAAAAGACGAAGCTGAATGAAAATGAAAACATAGCTAAGAGGGATCCCCTGATTTACCACTGGGTATTTCACATACTGCTCCAGCAGATGCACATTAGACCACTGATTTGAGACGATTTTGTCATTAAGGACTTTAAGGAATTCCCCTTAAAGTAATACTTTTTTTAAGGTTTGAATATAAATATAAATATAATATAAACATTAGTCTTTTATGATACCACAATTAAAAGTCTGGGATACAATATTTATCACAAAGAAAAATTATCTTGAAAAATTATAATTTTATAGCATTATATAGCATTTTTAGACTGTATAAAACCATTTTTTTGTGCCTCCGCTTTTCTTCTTCAATGAAATAAATATGAGCAGCCAGCAATGACCTAAGCATGTGCAATGACTTGTCTTTGGCAATACATGTTTGAATTATGTATGGTACAACTGACCCTTCGCTAAGCCCCTGACTTAATTTCACTATGCCTGTCAAACTTTCCATTCTCCCACTGCACATATACACTTTAAATATTGAAACTGGCAGTGATTTTGGAAACACCGGGTCTTTAATTCCACAGAGAAGTAAACAACGGCAGCTTCTCGTTTCTAGCTGATGACCGTGGATTTTGTTGGCTAAGATGCTAAAAGACTGAGGCTAAAGCTAGCATACACTCCAGCAAACATTGGTCAGATGGTGAACACGTATACGTATCTGATAGATGAGAGAAATACACTCATTAACACAGGGAAAAGGGAATGCAGGGACTAGATTAATGCAGCTGAAACTTGTTTATATTGCAATATTCAACATATTGTTACGCCCCTAATAAATATATAGAACACAGTCACATGATCAAAACACAATCAATCAAAACAACCAAAGCTATTTCTTCCCTTGCTGTTCCATAACTGTGATAAAACTTAAAATATTCTTTTCCTCCTTCTGCTCAGGACCCTCGACAACTTGCTCAAGGACCCGTGTCGGTCCCCGGACCCCAGTTTGAAAACTACTGCGTTAGACCACCATCGAGTTATTCTCATATCTTTCTGTAACACTCTCCTGTCTTCTTTCTCTTTCCATCTCACCCACGTCAAGCTAAGAGTTGGCGGCCTGCTGCTGCCTGTCAGTAACGCTCAGCCATGCAGCGGAGGGTTAGCGTGGTCAAAAACTGTTTGCCAAGACTCCAGTCGAACAAACCAAACCCCCGCTAGGAAACAGCCAAAAAGACACAAAGAGAGATTTGTCTGTGAGGAAGGGCGAGCTGACTCAACAGAAATGGCAGAATTGGTGCGAGGGAACAAGGAAGCAGTCTGCTACACTCTCAGCTGTAGACTGCTGGGGAAATTACCGGCAGTTTAACAACAGTTACATGGGAAAAAATCAGTCATGAACAAAAGGATTCCTCTAAAAGATGCGGTGAAACACATAAATACGGTCAGATTCATCATCACAGGGTGGTGTCACAGAGGACAAAGTTTATTCGTCACCCAGGTTTCTCCTTTATTGCATAAGATCTCATCTGCTGCTCTTTCTCAAACAACGACTGGATTCAGGAAAAGTTAAAAAAGAGGAAACACAAAGTTTTAATACACAAACTTTGACTCCAGTGAGAGTCAAAACTGCTCAGGCTGAGTTACTGTAAATACTAGTGTGGTCTTGCATGCATTCACACAGACATGCATGTGACATTAGCTAAGCAGACGAAATGCAAAAAAGTGAGGAAGGAGCTGGCTTGTGGTTTCCTACTCAAGTTTTCTGTCTCTGAAGCCTGCAACATTAACTGTTTCTTTCTGCAGAAGCTATCTTTCTGTGGTTTTGTGTCAATAATAAACCATAAATGTCCCAAAATATCAGAATTTTTTCCACAGCCTACATGTTTGTCTAAAATATGTAAGATGAGATCGTCATCATACGGTAAAAGTCAAAAGTCGGCCCCAGATTTAGGCTGCAGAAGCAAATAGCAAAGCAGATCACTCCAGGATTTTATGGCTAAGAATCAAGATGTCGTGCTTGATAAGGCTTTAACCAGCTTAGGTCGGTCTCTGTGATCGCACTTCTCAATCAAAAGGGATGTTCTCACAGTGAAAGGGGATTCTGCTTGACGACCATCGGGCAGGTGACACAAGGTGATGCCCTCTGGACCACCTCTGATGAAATGTTAGAAAGCACCAGACTGACCAACCCTTTAAAAAAGTCTGGCTTAATTTGACGTGAAACTTGTGGGAGATGCACATAATTTTTCTACTAATTCACTCACTCAATTTAAAGGTTTATTGTAAACAGCTTGCACACAAAACTTTTAGTGTGCACAGTAAATAACTTTGAAAAAATGAAAAAAAAAAAGTAAGTTAACTGAACTTAGATTGACTCATTAGTTTGAAGTCTTATTTGAGTTTTGTAAAAAAAAAAAAAAATAAATAAATAACTTAGTTAAGTTAACTGACATGTTCCATATGCTAAAGATATAAAGTTTAACCAACAACTGTTCAGTCACACTGATCTAGTTCGACTCAAAAATTCAAGTTAACTTAAGTTAGGTTCAATCATTGGTTTTGAGTCTTATTTAAGTTTGATAAAAACCACTTGAGTTAAGCTAACTGAACCAGAAAAAAACATGTTAAATAACTGCTCAGTCAACTTAAAAATGTTAGTCACCTGAGATTGAATTATTCATTCAATATCTTGTTTGAATTGTGGAAAGCCAATTGATGGTGAACTGAACCAGAGAAAACATGTTCAGTTTACTTAAAATATTAAGTTGAACCAATAACTGTTCAGTCACACTGACTGGCTTAACCTAAAAATGTAAGTTAATGAACTTAGATTGAATAACTAGTAAAAAAAAAAAAAAAAACTGAGTTAAGTTATGAACCAAAAACTCTTCAGTCACACTGTGGATTTTACACCGAAATTCTGTGTTATGGATGAATCAGGGTTTACAGTGAGGGGTTAAGAGGCCATTAAGTTTGTTATTTAGCTGACCAGCATCTGAGTGAAAGGCCAAAAAAACAAAACAAAACAAAAAAAAAAAACAACAGTTTCCACTCACCCTTTTCGGGGTCCCTTTGTTCTTGATCAGACAGGACTTCTCCAGATTCTGATATCCACCAATCACCTCAATCTCTTCCACCGTGGGGTACTTCTTCTTCGCTGGCTCGGCCACAGCAGAGGTCGTCTGGGCCTGCTGCGGTGATGAGGTCTTTGCGGGCGTCGTAGACGTTGTTGTGGATCCTGTCCCCCCTCCTCCTCCTCCTCCTCCTCCTCCTCCTCCTCCTCCAGCAGGTTTTCTTGGAGTGATTGTGATGGTGGCACCTCTCTTCCCTTTCCCTCCAGAAGCACTCCTGATGGTGAAAAGTGTGGGCGACGGCGTGGAAGATGGAGATATACTCGGAGACGGGGCAGGCGATGGGGTAGTTGGGGAGGGGGCCGGGGTCGGGGCACTATCCGAGGGTTTCAGAAAATTATCCGGGGATTGGCTCCTGGTAGTTTGGTTAGATTGTTTGAGCTGAGACGTTGGAGAAGAAACACACTGAGGAGTCACTTTGGGGTTGGACGTTTCTTGATCTTTCTTCTGTGTCTTTGCATCGTCCTTTACCTGATGCTTCAACACTCTTCTGGGGCTTTGCTGCCCCTTTGTCTCCCTGTCCTTCAGAGGAGCGTTCGGTGATGTACAGGACTTCAGCGCTTCCTGCTCCCTCAACTGAAACTGCTCAATCTGACGCTGTATCGCCTGAACGCCAGAAATCTCTTCACCCGAGAACGTTTTGTTGTCAGCCTGCTGTGCGTTTGACATGAGGGGCTTCACTTTGACAAGGTGCACTGATGGGATGTCCACAGTCCTCTCCCTCACGCACAAGCCCGACCTCGAGCCAACTGTGTCCAGGTTGTAGATCCGACTCATGGCTGCAAGGGAGTTGGGATGAGGCAGCAAAGGGGAGAGAGATTGCACCGGATCAAGAGGCGATGTATATCCCTCTAACTCCTCCTCTGACAGCTCAGTTTCCTCCTCCTCCCTTTCTTCTCTGTTCTCGTGTTGGCTCCTGTGGCGCCTCAGCTGCTCTTCCACATGTTTGACAGGGTCGTCCTCATCCTCGGATATTTGGAAGCTATCGGAGATAACTTCAGAGGTAGCAGTGGCGTACCCGCTCGTTACTTCCTCTCCTCTGACAGCTTGTGAGTGTGGTACAGAAACAGGAAGCTGAGGGCAGGTTTTCAACACGCCGACTTCCTGCGTGACGTCAAAAGCAGCCATGGATGTCTGCCCCGCTGCGTCTTCCTGTCCCCTCTCTGCTTCAACCAGCCTCTTCCGCATGTGAGCTGCTGCTTCCCACTCTTTCTCTGTCTCAGTTCCCCTCTCGTCATGACTGTCCTCAGCTGTTTGGCTGACATTTATCTCTTCGCCTCCATCTTGGGCCTCTCTTTGTTTCAGCCTCTCCTGCTCTCTTTGTCTGATCTTCTCTCGCAGGGACTCGATGCGGCTCAGGGGTTTCCCGATCCTCCAGCTATCCCTCCTCTCAACTCCTTTACCTTCTTCCCAGTCTTTCCCCTCGTCACTTTGATTTGCAGCCTTTTTCTCCAGCATTTCTTCTGCAACGTAAAAAACAGTCCTGGGGATTTGAATCTCGAGGGGACCCGCACGGATCCCCACGGGTGCAATCTTTTTTGGAGATCTGGGAGTTACATCTGATCCAGTATCGCTGTACGTTTGCGCCTCCTGTTTGCTCTCTTTGGTCACTTCATAAGCAGCCTTGTTGCTATAAACAGTCGTGTCTCCTATTTTTTCTATCTTACTTATAAGCTCCTCTGTCTGTTGGGACAAAACGGAGTGTGTTAAATAAGGTCCTTGAGGCCCCGTGCCACTCCAATCTGGGCCTTTATGGGGGTCTCGAGCCCAGTCTGTGACTGGACAGAGCAGACTGGAGCACTCTGTGAAAGCTGAATCACCTCTGTAGTGTTTCTCCATAGCGTGACTCTCAACATAACTCTTCTGCGTGGCTTCAGGGGTGCTTTCCAACCTCTCTTCTCTCCGAAAATCAGACACCTTCTTGTCATTGGCTTGCGCCTCAGTCTTTCCCCCCAAATCTGAGTCTTTTTCTAAGCTTAGCTCCCTCTCTAAACTTTTCTCACCTGTCAGCCGCTTCGCCTCTCTTTCAGCTCTTGTTTTCCCGTCCTGCCTGATTGGCACTCGTCTAGCAAACGAGATTCCCTCTGTGTTTTTGACAGACGCCACTGTGAATCCCTCGTCTCCTTCTGCATCCCCTGCCTTCTCCACAGCCCTTGGGTCAACTGGCTCAAATTTCTTAACTTCAGCCTCATTTCTCTTCTGCGTGAGCTTTTCATCCTCACTTTTTAGCTGTCTCTCTCTAAGCTTTCCTACCCTGTCTTTATCTAAAAGTTGTGTGCACCCCAGTTTGTTCTTCCCCGAGCTTGCTACGTCGACCCACGGAGCTATGCTCTTGTCTGAATGTATCCTGTCACGCATTTTCCTCTCATGACACCCATCATCATCTAAGCCATTCTCCTTAGCAGAGATGACGCGATCGGAGAAGCTTAATGAGCGTTTCGGCACCCCTTTCACCACCACGTTCCTCCCATCTGCCTCTGACTGTTGGTCCTCATCATCTCCGGAATATTTTCTCCTCCCAGGCCGGAGGAAATTATCCGAGCTTTTGGATCGAGACGGAGGCTTGGGGTGTTCTCCGAATTTGCTCAGCAGCTGGCTGACCCTCCCTCCTCTGTCCACAAACACGTTATCATCCAAGCTGTCCTTCCTGTCTTCTTTGATAACCGTCGCCTGGCCCCAAGGTCTCTCTTTCTCTTTTTCTCTCAGCCAGGACATGTCCGTTTTGAGCTCCCTGCCCAAACTCTCCCGCCTTCCCTCCATGCTGCCCTTCATCATTTCTCCATCCTCTCTACCTGAACTTTTCCCATTTCCTCCTCCTCCTCTTTCTTCGGGGCTCACAGAGGGCTTTATGATCAGAACCTCTGAGGCTCGTATCTCAGTGACGCTCCCTCCTCCGGCCAGGATCTCCCTCAGGTCCATCTTCATCCCTCTCTTCCCCTGCTCCTCCTCGGGCCTCTCCCTCTCCGTCTCCCTCCATCTACTCCTCCTCTCGTCGCTGCCCTTCCTGTCCTGCTCAATGATGATGATGTTGTCAGCTCGGATGGTGCGAAGACAAGGGACATGGGACGAAAACGAACTGGACGGTGGATCTGCTTCTTTCTCCTCCTCATCTTTTCTTACTTTGAGGAATTCCCGCTCCTTGACTGCATCTTTGACGGACTCTTTCCAATGGATTTTATCTTTCTCCCATCCCTCCCTGCTGTTCTCTCTTTCTCTTCCTTGACTCCTGTCCCACATCCTCTCTTTTTCCCGCCCCTCACTTAAATCTCTGAATCTCTCTATTTTCAGTTCTATATCTCTTCCTCTTCCTGACTCCCCATCTTGACTCTTGGGGCTTGATTTCTCCTTCTCTTTAACTTCTGGCTCGTTCCCTCCCTCTACCTCCCTGCCCTTCCTCCATGAGCTCTGTGTGCGAATGAAAGGGTTTTCATGGACTGGAACTATCGTTTCTACAGAGACCTGACTCCCTGGTTTGACGTCTCCATCCAGCCACTGTCCTGGATCCGGACTAAGTGACAGTTCGCTTCCCAAATTCAGCGTAACACTGCTGTCCGTGTCACTCAGCCCATCAGAAGGAGACCTGACGTCAACCTGCAGCAGGCAGACGTCTTTCTCTTTTTCTCTTTCACCCAAACTGTCCTGCTTCGCCTTCCTCCGCTGGATGATCCCTCGCTTCCAGGCGGGCATGCTGGCCAGCTTCTCCTCCTCCTGTTTCTCTCTCCTCTCTCGCTCCTCCTCCTCTCGCCTCTTCCTCTCCAACAGGAGTTGCTTCCATTCCGGCAGAGAGGAGACAGACATAACAGAAAAGGGTTGTGGACAAGACGGTCGGCGTTTGTCTTTAGAGCCTCTGGGAATCGTCTGCAAATGAGGGAAAGATAAAATCAAATCAGAGAAATGCATCACCGAAACTGAACTTTTGGCACAAAATACATTTCTGTAATTCAAACCATGACTTCTTGTATGCTGCTTGTCCCACCTTACTGCTGCTGTTGTCCTGCTGCTCCATATTTGCCTGTCTGTCTTTGCTTTTCAAAACCTTTGCTCATGTCTTATTTTACAAGGATGTTCTTAATTTTCATCATCAATCATGATAAGTGTTATAAATTGTTTCTTAATTTTGATATTGATTTTAGCTCATCAACTTCTGGCCAGGGACTACAGATAAAAAAAACAGCCTTTTGTCTAATTCTGTCACATTTATATTAATGTTTTGATAATATGCACTGTCCCCAAGAAATAAATTAAATGATCATTAAATTTTAAAAATATATTCACTGTATAATTTACAGACATAGTAAGTTTACATCATGCATCATCAGAATTAAATTAAATTAATTCAGATTCAACCTCATGTTACTTGCAGCGGAGAAAGGCAGACCAGCAACTCCCGTCTCTAGTGAGGTAAAATTACTGTTTTTTCTTTTTTCAAAAGAATCTCGGTGGCACGGCAGCTTCAGTTCCCCATCTGAACGGGAAAAATAAATTACTGTTTGTGTCAAAGGAATCTGGAGCGATATAAAGGCTTCAGCTCCCCGTTGAGTTGGCTCAGACTCAGAGAGGCAGATTAAACCAGCGGGAGCAGAGAAGTTTTGTTGCACCTGTTTGAGTGTGACAACTAAGCGACCAACGTGGATTTTTTATGACTGGTTCATGGAATTAATTGCAGAAAATTCATAATGTCTGAGGACAAGCACGCCCAATTCAAACCCAATACAGACAAGTGAACAGCACTTAAATGACAAGATTTCAAATTTGGAGTAAAATGATTATTATTATTATATACATGAGGCCCTAAATTACATGTTTAGGGGACTGATATAGATTTTAGTTTCCAGAGGCTTTAATAAATTGACTAAACTCTGTACAATAAATTTATTCAACTTATCATTTCAAGTCAAAATGCTTCAAGTTAGAACTCATGTTTATATGTTCTCAAGTGTACTAAAACCATCTCAAAATAATGAAAAACTTTCTCTAAATTAGTATCTCAAAATAATAAGTCATTATCTCAAAGTAATGAATCAGTATCTATAATGAGTTTGTTGAACTCTGTGCACTACATTCATTCAACTCAGTATTTCAGGTCAAAAGATTTCAGGTTAGAAGAACTCCTGTTTATAATTTTTGACGTGTTCTGAAAATAAACATTAGACATTTTATTTTAATTAACTTAAATAAGTCAAACAAGTATAGTAAACAAGAAAAAAAGTGTTGATCCCACTAAAATCCTGTATGATTTTTTTTTAAAAAACAGAATGACAGTTATCTCCCAAACTCATAACACCAAAGCAAACTAGATAGTTACAGGTAAGAGATAAAAATATGTATTTTTTATTTGGGGGTGAACTGTCTCTTTAATTAGCAATCATAAACTTCACAAAACCAATTGGCAGCACATTATGCACATGAAACAGAAGAGCACTCTCTGCTTTAATCTGATATCTGTGATGAAAATGTTGAATTAAACTCACCAGAATTCCAGTTTTTGTAAAGATATCAGCGTATCCGCTCCGACTGTGCAGCTGTCATCTCCACTTGTGCGTCTCGGCTGTGCGTAATGCGCTCCGGTCCTCCACGGAAAAATCTCCTCCACCAATAATTGAACAGATTGTTCTATACTGTCAAAACCGAGGGTTAAAAAGTCTGTACCACCCAGTCAGATCACCCCAACGACCCGACTGTGCATCAGAGCATGAAGACACGTCCGCCGTCGGTCTGTAGGTCTGTGGTAGTAAATATTTCCAGCCTCAGAGCGGCAGCACTGTAATCCGATAATTACATTACATTCCGTCAGGAGAGTTTAGAGCCACACACCATACTGTCGGACCTAAGAAAAGGCGTTTAAAGACCAGCGCCGTCTGCCCGGGCACCAACCCCCCCCCCCCCCCGTCTCATCCCGTCGTCCCGCAGGGCTAATTGGAAAAGCGCTGGAGGAGGAGGAGGAGGAGGAGGAGGAGGAGGAGGTGCGGCTGTGTAGCTGGCTGTAGTGTCAGAGGGGCAGAGCACAGAGAGTTTACCTACCTGAGGCAGACATGATCAACCTCCTTCTCATATGGTATGTTTTTTTTTTATTTTCACTCCCGATTTCTTGAATTTTTCATGCCAGGACTTAACATGCAGCGCCGCCCTGCAGCCTTGTGTTTGTTCCACCCAGCAGAGGAATGAGACTGGGACTTTATTTCAACTAGACAAATTAACATCGTACTTTTTTCTTAGCAGAAGCCAGTTTCTGCCAGTGAAATGTGGAAAATATCCTGTAAGAGATTATAACTTTTCTACCAGTATTGAGTTAGTGTCTCAAAATGATGAAAACATTTCTCAGAATAACAAACTTTTCACAATTTCTCAAAACTAGAAGAGGTCACTCAGTAGAGCACAGATCTCCACTAGACAATTCTGGAATATAATATTTTGGATGAAACCCCTTTGTAATCACTGTCATTTTGATTAATATCTGTAATTTAATTACATGTTTTTTCCTCGGTAACTGTAATGGATTACAAATATGTTTATTTTGTAATTTAATTACATGTAACTAGTTACATGTAAGTAGTCACTCTCAAGCACTGCTAGTATCCTATTGGATGTTTGTGTGAGATCATGTGACCTTTGACCACCAAAATCTAATCAGTTCATTCTTGAGTCCAAGTGAACATTTGTACCAAGTTTGAAGAAATTCCCTCAAGGCGTTTCCGAGACATCACGTTCACAAAAACGGGACGACCCAAAAACACGTAATGGTTGTGGCCATGACTGTCATTGGCGTGGACTCATGAAAAAAAAAAGTATTTAAAGGTTTTTCAAAGATTCAGAATCTCCATGTGCTTCAACATACACTCATGAATGTGCATAAAAAATTAGGCTGATCGGTTCAGTAGTATGCGAGATTAGCTGAGGACAAGCTGCAGGTCATGCACACACACAATCCCATGATCCCCTCCGGGCTTCCACCTGGCTGAGATAATAATAATAATAATAATGATGAGTTAGTGAGTCAAAATAATGAGAATATTAGTTAATAAAAATTATTAGTTAATATCTCAAAATATTGGTAAACTTTATAACAATGACTTACCTTGAAATGATGAGCTGGTATCTCAACATAATAAGTAACTGTCAAAATAATAACGTAGTATCTGGAAAATGAGGACTCAGTGTGATTTATATACGAAGTGGAAATGGGCTTCTACTGTAACAAATACAGATTTACCTGCAGATAAATACAGCATGGAGCAGTTCCAGCTGTTCAGGTGATTCATATCATTCTTTTTTTCTAATATTTTTTCTTTTTGTTTTTATTGACAGATATCCTGTTTGTTTTAATTGCAGGGCTGTTGTCTTTGACAATATTAGTTTTAACTAGATGAAAATAATAAACTGGAAACTGAGTGTACATTCATCCAGTCACTTGTCTTAAATTAGAAAACTGATTTAAAGACACCAAATTCTGTTTTCAGTATTCTGTTGTGAAATTTCAGTTGTACTTTTGGATAATAATCAAGTGGCTTTTTGTTGGAGAGCAAATCACTTTGTTGCCTTTTCAGCTCACATAAAAAATAAAACACTAGCAACAAATAAAAAAATTTAAATAATGCAAAAAACCTGTTGAACTGGTGTGACTTGGCCATTACAAATAAACAACAGACCTGGTGAGAAGACATAAAAATAACATCACACCTACAGTAAACAGCTAATTACATTTATTCAAAGTCGTCTTGAAAATACTGAAAAGTTATTGTCATTACAGTAAGGCCACAATTCAGGCAGCTAATACACAAAACTAACACAGTACCAGCATTCAATACATGTTAAATATTACAGTACTTTGAAATTCAAGAATAAAGTGGTTGCTCGGCTAATAAGCTGTTACTGACTTTATTCAGTTTGATCAGAATCCAGTGGAATATAATTATTGCTTAATTATTTTAACGTTACTGTTGTGTCCCAAACGCAATGAAAAGTTATTTAGGAAATACATTCATAAAAACAAAGCTGCATTTTTGTGCTTTTGCCAGTGTGAAATCTCAGTGTGAGTTACATTTGAAAGAAGTGTACAGAGAAATACAGCACAACTGCAGTTGTCACGTGGAATGAAACAGCCTATAAAAATATACTATACGATAAACAAAAATATAAATCAGTGTTGTTAAAAAAAAAGATTTCTTTTATTTCTGTACAAATCTTTCTCCCTAAATGTGATCAAAATATAGAGTTATCCGCAAAAAATATAAACATTTCGTTGATATTTTGGGGGTTGTGTGAAGTACTTACCCATAATAAGTGTATTAAGTGAAGGCCTCAGTTTGGAGAATCAGCAGGAGCACCAGTGTATAGCTGTACTTCTGTAGACAGGGTCAGCAGCAAAACTTATTTTAGCTACTTAAAAATCAAAAAAGAAAAAACAATATTAGTTTTAGGCCTGCGCCCTGAAAGTGGAAGATCTGAATCATCAGTCGGAGACCCTTCAGTCCACTGAGATTCTTCCCTTTTGTTTAAAAATGTATGTTTTACCAGAAAATGCACATGTGTATATATACTCATGTAGGCTGCATAAGGTATTAAGTGTGGCACACTGAACTGAAAAAAAACTTAAAGTTCATACTATATTTAGATTATTATATTGCTTTGTTAGATACTCAACTCTGATTGGTCAATAACAGCATTCCAAGGTTTGTTATTTCTGTACAACAGACGGTTGTTATGAAGAGCAGACTGTTGCTATGGAAACTGCTCTGATCATAGACTCTGGATGATCAATAAATTTGTTGGTAAATCACTAAAAAAAATCAGTTCAAAATTAATATTTTGTAACAGATTATTGTTTTTTTTGTGGTACATATCCATGTAACAAGCAGGATAATGTACAGTTAGAAGATCAATATTGTAAAATAAAGCCATAAAATCATTTTAAAATTAATATTTTGTGTCACATAAATGTGTGCCATGCCAAATATTTTTGTTTTTGGTAAGTAACCATGCAAATATTGGGATAATGTATAGTCCTGTTGGGGTTTATATATCACAGTAAAGACCTACTCACTGTACGTGATCCTTACATATTTTTACCACCTTACTTGGCCATCAGACAGCCTTATTTAAGTGAAATATCGTTCTCTCCAAACCAACCAAACTCCATTGTCAAAATCATTTTACCTCTCAGAACTCGGGAGCTGCTGGTCCATCGCAGACTCAGCTGTTTTCAGTTTGAAGTTAGTTCAGATTCACTTAAGTAACACAATGACAAACAAAATAACAAAAAAACATACATAAATAAAACAAAAGAAATAGATTGAGGCAGTAAAATTACAGGTTTTTCCTATGGAGTTTGGTTGCTTTGGAGACAGCGATGTTTTGCTTTTATTTGGCTAATATTTATTGGAAAAGACTGTCTGATGGCAAACTAAAGCTTTGAAAATATTCTAAATATAGTGTACATTTAAATTGATAATGATTTTTTAAAGTGGGCCCTTTTTTAGTTGCCTAAAATACATTTTGTTGCTGACGCTGTCCACAACAGTATATTGCTTAGATTTCATGCTGGTGCACCGCTCTACTTCTCTACTACCATCTACTGTAGGTAATACACTGACTATTGATAAGTACATCGTACAGCCCCTTTTCAAATAATCCAAACTATACCTTTAATACAAAAACAAAGAAAACACAGATTCTTTCTCATTAGTAGAAGCAGGTGTTTTCAAATGGTGGAAAAAAAAATCTACTCTTGCAATAAAACTCTCCCTTTCTTAAATGCATAAGAAGCGAAAAGAAACTTGCAGTGTCAAGTTTGAAAGTGGTCTTTTTCCATCAGCTTTAAATGTCCAGAGTGGGTTTGTTTTGTTCTTATTCAGCACATCAGACAACCAGGCTCATCAACACAACATGAAGACAGCTTCACATCACAGCAGCGAGACGACCTTCACATCACTTGTCCTTGTGGTTGCTGTCGTCCCGGTCGCTGGTGTCGGCGCTGCCCCGGTGTGGCTCGCTCAGAATCAGCATCTTGCGCTTTAAGTGGACGCAGAGGTAGGCTAAATCCTGTTTGTCCAGAGAGTGTGCCAGGGCCAGGTAGGTCGACAGAGTCCCCGCCAGCAGGAGCCTGTCCAGGGACAAGGCCGGCAGGAGCCACAGCACGACGCCCAGCTCCAGGCACACCGGGTGGCGGAGGTGAGACAGGAGGCGCTGAGCACGAGGTGACTTGTGAGAGAGGGGGTCCCCTAAACCGAGACACTCGTAATACACCTGACGGAGCAGCGAGGTGAATTAGGTTAAGCTGCAGCATCTATTTATGGAACATTTTAGAGGTTTTCATAATCACTGTCACAGATTACACTGTCAGGCCCTGTTACACTCCAGGTTTTCTTTATTAAAATGTCATGTTGCTGTTTTGGCACCAAATCAAAATGAGGATATTAATCTTGGATGAGGAATATGGATTCCTGAGTTAGCTTTTGAGTGCATTAGCTGCTGAATTAACTGAAATGTTGATCCTCTTTATGCTTTCATCTGATCTGATCCGGTTTGTCTGGTGTACAAAATTTGGGGTTGAAAGTTCAGCTGTGGCGGCTTGTTCCTGTAAATTGTGTTATGCTACTCAGATTCAAACATTTTTAAACCTGAGTCCTATTTTTTTATTTTTTTTATTTATTTTTTTTTTTTTTACATATTTTGGGGTCTAAACAACTTCCAATTCCAAAACCTTTTGTACTTACTCAAAAGGTTTTGGAATTCGTCCAGTAGATCACCTTAGCCGGCAGCCACAAAACAAGCTGCAATGGCTGCGATGTAATCCTTGGGGGCAAATGTGCCTGTCAAAGTATGTCCTCTAAAAGTGCTTTTTTTTGCCTAAACTATTAAAATGATACATTGTTTTCTAGCTAGCACAAAAATTAAATAAATGTTGTATTGCTTGCTAGCTACCTATGGAGCAACCTAGTTATTCTATTCATGGTGGTTCAGCAGAGACACTCCAATTTCTCCTCCATTGAGAAAAACTTCTTGGCCAAATTATGATCTGGAGTGAAATAAATAAGAAACGCATCATAAACGTGAAATCTCAAGTCTGTCCCTGAACTTTCTTCAAGGAAACTGATTATTTCGCTCGATCCATCTCAAGTTAAATCCACTCAAGTCTTGGTTTAAGGTTAATTCTAGGGTGTAACAGAATCTTAATTAGTATCATTGGTGACACCTGTGTTTACCCTACCATTTCATGTCAATATGGCTGCCATGAAGGAGTTAATTAAGTTGATTAAGAAAAGAAAAAATTATTAAACAACTGAATATTTGTTCTGCAAAATGTAATTTTCACCACTTGTTTAACATCTAAAGTTAATATACATTGTATATATTGTAATCACAACACTCAGTGTTCATATAAAGGCAAAATGCCCCCAAAATATTTTGAAAATGTATTAAAAATATAGTAATGATAAGTGCTCTAATGTCTTAAGTACCACTAATGAAGTTCTGGTTACCTGCTTGATGCCCATCAGTTCTGGGTAATCAAAGATCATGAGGATGCTGCAGATGATGGCCCAGCACAGGAAGTGCAGAGTAAAGCAGAGCAGAGGGAACCAGACACTCCAAGGTGCATGACGCACTGACCACAGACAGGGGGCGCTGGTCACAGGCTGCCAGTAACGCATCATGACCTAAACACAGGAGGACAGAGAACAATACTGCAACAACATGCAATATAAAGCCCAAAACATGTTCAACTTTAGCTGCAAAGTGCCGTGAAATAACCAAGTAGTGTATAACTAATCACTTTTTATTCACTATGGCGATAAAAGCAGCATTTTACACACTATGAGAGTCTACGTTGATGTACCTGGAGAGCCAGAGCCGTGGTGAAGCAGTATGCCGTCCTGTTCAGGGCCCCCAGCACTGACTGGAGGGCCTGTTTGACTGGTGTCCAGGCGAGCAGACTGTGCTGTGTGGTGAAGAGAGCCAGCAGCCCCACATCCACAACCAGACACCTGAGGACAGAGCTGTCCCGCAGCGCCACCGACCACGGTATAGAGTCTGAGGTGTGGGCACATGATGTGAACAAGAGGAAAAAGGTCACTTATAAATGAACAACAACCAAACTTCACATTAAGTGTGATTTGGAGACAGTAGCAGGGTTCATTGACTGAACTTTATTTCATTTTTGCACGCTGCTATGAGCCCCAGCACACTGTTATCCATGAAGACACGAGGAACACACAAGCACTGTTTACAAGCACTCAAGCATTAAACATGCCACAGCAATTATACATGATACCCAACCCGGGACCATTTAGTACCATCACACCACAAAGTCTTTTACTATAACACAACTGCAGATTTGATTCTCCTTACCACTCTCATTGTGTTCAATTTAAATAAAAGTTAAATTTAACAATTCATATTTTTCTGGTATCTAGTAAATACTTGTGTTGCTAGATACTTTATCCCACACTGGGGAAAATCAGTCCTAAATCGCTACTAAAATGGATAAATGGACAGAGATACAGAGTTGCACAGAATACAAGGAGCAAATTCACAGGATGCGCTCAATGTGTGAATACATATTATTGCACAGGATGATTGCACAGTGTACATATTAATGTAAGTATACAATATACTGAACAAGATAATTATATAACAGAGCTGCAAATAAAATATATAACAACTAGGCCGCTTTGATCCATTTTTAAAATAAAAAAATGTCCAAATTATCTGATTTCAGCATCTCAAATTTCTGGTTTCTTTAGTCCTCTACAACAATAAACTGATAAACAAGACATTTGAGGACATTGTCTTGAGATTTTCGTCTTTTCACCATTTTCTGACTTTTAATGAACCAAAACACTAATCAATTAATCAAGAAAATAAACAACAGATAATAGATAATGAAAACAGATATAGAGATACATTATTTAAAGAGACTGGGTAGAATACGTTATAGGATACATTATATGGTATAAATAAATCTAAAAAAGTATATATATATTAGCAAATATGATATATGAGCCTACAACGTGAGGTAGAAAATAGTGCAAAGCAGCTTTAATATGAACCGTTATGAGTGGTGTGACCAAGAATGGTACAACCGTACAAAAATTTTTCAGAAAAGAGTATTAGATATTTCGATGATCATACAGTACTGACTTCACACTAAATACAAAAATTGGCGCCATTAAAAAAACAGTGAAAAAGTTGCTCGCCCAACGTGGGGCTCGAACCCACGACCCTGAGATTAAGAGTCTCATGCTCTACCGACTGAGCTAGCCGGGCACTGACCTCTAGCGGTCTCAATTTGCAATATCAAGGGTCCTCTCAATTCATGCATTCACTATTCCATTTCCATTCCATAAAACTACAGAAACTAATTTATTTTATTCATTTGAGATATGAGGAATTTTGTTTAATATAAACCATAATTTTATGCATGTTATAAAACACCTCCAGTTACAGTGTAACGAGTCAAGTCCTCAAAATCACCTCATATTAGCCAGGTTTCACTGCTAACTCCTCCACTGAAGTTTTCTACCTTCCACCTCTGCTGGTCTCCTTCCAGCAGCTCTTACCTTGACACAGGGTCGTCTCTCCGGTGATGTTGTGGTAAATGGGTCGAAACGAAATAAACCGAATGAAGTCTGTCCCGGATATGAAAACGAATGTAAAGTTAATCAGAGACACGGTGCAGAGAGCCCAGCCACGGACCGTGACTGACGCCATTTCAATCAGCGTTTATCTTCATTTAGCAACAACTTCCAGTTGAGTTTCTTCCGGGAGGCAGTTTGTGGCACTTCCGGTTATTGACACACGGTGTCGCTGCTGTGCGGTACAACCAGTGGGGGAAAGTAACTAAATCTGTGCAAACTGGGATTTTCGTGGGATTTGATAGGCTAAATCTAACCTAAACTTCATCCACTGTTTGATAATGCATACTTAAAATATCTGCTCATATATGCACATGTAGAACAGGCTAGAATTACAACTCTGGTTTTAAAACATACTGTGGAAAGACAACAAAAAAGATGTCTTCATTACACTAAACCAGTGGTGGACAGTAACAAAGTACATTCACTTGAGTACTGTACTTAAGTACATTTTTTGAGTATCTGTACTTTACGTGAGTATTTGTTTTTTTTTAAACTTCTGACTTTCACTCCACTACATTTCAAAGACAAATATTGTACTTTTGACTCCACTACATTTCTAGGAAGGTTGTTGTTACTTTTTGACTAAGCACATCATTGAAATCAGCTGTTGCTGTTTTTTCTTTTCTAAAATGCAATTGGTCACATGCTGTGTTCCTCACAGAAGGAAACCAATCACAGTAGCTCCTCTCAAATGGGACTGATGTAAAAGCAGAAATACGTCATCCAGGTGCTCTCTGTAACAAGAACAAGCAAACTCTCCCTCTTTCATTCAAACAAAAAGCGGTAATGGTGACAGCAGGAGAAAGACAAAATTAAATCTCAACATGTTATTATAATTATTCATTATTCCAGGTAGCTTTTAAAGTTGGATTGTTTTTATCGGGGTGAAAAATACAGCATAATTCATGTATATATACTGCCTCTGAAGCCAGAAAGAAATCTCAGTTATTTAACAGACTTGGAGAACTCCTTACACTTGGCTTCAATCTGCTTTTATGCAGTGATTTTAATACAGTTACATCAGAAAATGACAATAGCTGTCCTTTTTGTTTTTGATTGCATTTCTATGCTGAAGTTTTTATAGGTGTTTCTATAGGCTTTGTGTAGCAGAGTGGTTCTACAAGCAAGTCAGTGCATCATTGGATGGTTTCAGAGAGTTACAAGCTTCTGTAAATGCATCATGAAAACAATACAGTGTGTATTGATATTAGAAAATGTACTTTGTAATTTGTACTTTTGAATACTTAAGTATTTTTAAAACCAAGTACTCTAATACTTTAACTCAAGTAAAATTGTGACAGAGCGACTTTCACTTGTAGTTGAGTAATATTTGACCAGGAGTATCTATACTTTGACTCAAGTACTGGGGTTGAGTACTTTGTCCACCACTGCACTAAAGCATGTAGTAGAGCCTCTGTAGAATAAAGAGAAAATGTGGGTCAGTTTATTAAACATATTAAAGGGAACCATTGCCCAAGAAGGAGCACAAAACAATTCTCAGGATCTATTTGCAGCGACTTTATTGCAGACAGAAAATTGTGTAAACTGCTACAGATTTATCACAAAACAAAACAAGTCCAGCAAAAAAAGAAAAGAAAAGTGCACATAAACCTTCTCCTGTCCTCAAATGAGGTTAACCTCACCACTGTAGCACTCTACATGGTAATTTCTGTTGAATGACACCACTCGAATAGCCTCTGTAGACCCCTGAAACAATCACCAAATGGAGTGAAATTGTCAGGATAATTTCACAGAAACAAAAAATATTGATTGCTGTTATTTTAAATAAATTTAATGAATTAATCTCACCTCAGTTGGCAGTATCGGCGCTTTGCAGGCAGCACACAGAGGAGCTCGTACCCTGAAACCGTGAAAAAACAGAAACTGAACGGTGAAGTCTCTCAGGGTGTGACTGATCTCGTGTGCAGCCTGTCTGGCAGGATATGGTTTCATCTTTGTCTGGAGTGTGAATTAAAGGGATAGTTTGGATTATTTGAAGTATGGTTGTATGAGGTACTTATCCATAGTCCTTATTACCTACAGTAGATGGTGGTCGACATGCCACCAGTTTGGAGAAGCATCAGGTGCAGGAAGCTAAGCAATGTACTGTGCAGATTTTACCCACTCAAAAAAGTTTCACTCAAAAACATTAATATCTGTTTAAGTCCACACTATATTTAGGATATTTTCACCACTTAACTTTGTCGTCAGACAGCCTTCTTCAATGGGAAGCTGCCGTTATACAAGCCAAATATCAGTCTCTCCAAATCAACCAAACTCCATAGGTGAAATCATTAATTTTACCTTGCAAAACAGAGGAGTCACTGGTTTACTGGTGCCTTGACTGATTAGTTAATTTGTATTATTTTGTGACGTCGGTGAAGCTGAATTGTCCTTTTAAAACACCAAAGTCACACAATAACACAAACAAATTAACTGATCGAGACAGCAGTAGACCAGCAACTATTGTGTTCAATGACTGATTTTTCCTATGGAGTTTGGTTGGTTTGGAAAAAGTGATATTTGGCTTATGTAATGGAGGCTTTCTGACAGAAATGGCAAAGTAAAGTGGTGAAAATATTCTAAATACAGTGTACACTTAAAGTTAATTAGATTTTTTCAGGTAAACCTATTTTTAAATGGCTAAGATACCTTTTGTTGCTGATCTTATCCTCAGTAGTACATTGCTCATCTTCCATGCTGGCGCTCCTCTCTGGTGCTACCTCACTCAATCCAACATCAAATAATTTTAACTATCCCTTTAAAGGACTTGGCTTGTTGTTATAGTTGTAGCTGTGCAACAAACTGACCTGTGGTAGTCGCTGACACAGTAAACTCCGCTGTCTGCGTCTACAGAGAAGGGCTGACCCTCCAGGCTCTGTCTGCACACGACGCAGCGAAAACAGGACGGGTGGTAGGACTTCCCTCGAGCCTGCAAGACCTGACAATACAAAATTAGCTATTTTTTACACAGTGTGAGCATCGGTGGTGGAAAGTACATTTACTCATGTACTGTACTTAAAGGCGTAATTATAGTTAAGTAACATAATACTGTATATAATCCTGAAATAGGTCACTCTGCATAAAGAGTACATTTACTTTTGGTAATTTTGATGCTAATACTTTTGTGCTTAAGTAAAATTTTGATTGTTAGACTTTTACTTGTAACAGTATGCACCACATGCGCACACAGTAAATGAATATATACTCACCATGTCCATGATTAACTGACCACAGCTGCTACACACCTCTGGGGATGGATGAACTCCAGAGTACTATATTAAATAACAGAACAATTCACCCATTAAATATCTGGTTGTTTGTTATGAAAGGTGGATACAAATTATGTTTTTGCATGTAAGGTCATGATAAAACAGGATATTCTTACCAAGAAATCATCCTCACAATAGATTCTTCCTGACACTGTATAAAATGGTTTACCACTGAGCTTTTTACCTAAACATGAAATAAAGGACAAGGAACAAGGTGGATACTTTCCACACTGTAAAATTTGTCAACATAATGATATTTTATTACATCCTATAAAAGAATAAAGTTCAAATTTCAAATGTAATTGTCAAAGCCTTTCCCTCTCCCCCCTCCCCACCATCTTTTTTTTTTTTACTTCAGTGTTCACTAAGCTAATGTATTAAAGCACATAGTGTTTCACCTCTAGTGCTGTCACAAATCCAAAATTGCATTTGCATATTTTATTTGACACTACACTCATGAACAGCAGGCTGATGAGTGTGTTTTTGTGACATTTTAATCTTTCAGGTCAACAGCGTCTGGTCTTCTGCTCTAGAAATGTTTTTTTTTTTTTTCAACTAGATTGGATCCTGCTACAGCCTGCTTGCAGGTCTTGTGTTATATATAAAGTGGTCCACCTGAACTGGTTCAATTGTATTGGTTAAGTTTTAGTAAACTCACTGAATGAAACCAGCTAATGTTAAGTCAAGTTTGCGTTAAGTCATTCAGACATTAGAAATTATTTTAATTATACTTAACAAACTGGAAAAAACCACTTAATTTTAATAAATACGTTCTTGAAATCATATTATTAGGTTGGAAAATAATTTTACTTTTGGACAAAGCAAATATTTTAGTTGGAATATTCAAAAGTTTCAAGTTGTCCTGCTTTAAATTTAGGTTGTATTTATGTAAACTGTTGATTTGAAAGCGATCAGATTAACTTAAAGCGATTGTGTTCATATGACTTTTCAAGTTGGTTTGAAAAAACTTAATTGATTTGTGTGTTACCAATTGAATTCTTTTTTTAGTTGGTCCAAGAACTGTCTTTTTCCAGTGTAGGCTAAAATGTCTTTTTTTTTTTTTCATGATGACCTATAACTGTATATATAGTATATATAGCACTGTATGTTTTCAATAACAGGAGTCAAATTAATATAAGATGATGCTCACATTAACTTACAAATCATTAACTGATAAGGTCTGTTGTGTATTGGGTCATGATGTCATTTTTAAAAAGTGGGTCCCCAGAAATAAGTTCAGGATAGCAGGTCAACAGTATATGCCATGTAGAAGTGGAATATAACAGTCAGGGTTTTTTTTTTAGATATAAATATGAAATAAACATTTTATTTAGGCACATATTCACATTTTTAAACTTTGCCAAAGCATCAAGAGGACTCACTGCAAACGCTGCAGGTGAAACAGGTGACGTGGAATAAACGTCCCATCGCCCGGCAGGCTCTGTCGTCGCTGTACACTGCTTTACTGCATCCTGTACAGCTTCCTGAATACACAACGCACATACAATGAAGAAGAAACACAAAGAACTGGTCGCTGTGACACCTGATCCACTGAAACATACTGTACAGACTGACAACACACTCGCACACACGCATGCTGAAGAATCAACGACCTACAGAGAGCTGGAGCTGGTGACCAGTAAATATTACAAAGGTTAATATTCAGATTATTTCTTACCGAAGTAAAGGCTTGAAGTACAACTTGTGTCCATCTCCTGAAGTATTTCTCCCAGTTGTCTCTGCCGGCTGGAGTCTGTGACTGTCTGGGGGTCTAATTTTATGCAGACAGCTGTAAGGGGAGCTGCTGTATGGGTTTATGGGTGGTGCATTCGGTGCTTTTGGTCTGTCTGCAGACCCCCTGACTCCTCCAGGGTGGCTGGTTGAGTGGGTGGCAACAGGCGAAGCCAACTAGAATCTTTAAGCATAAGCTATACAGGTGAATTTAAATACTGCAAGTACTGGACCTGAGTTAAAACGATGTACATTTTCTTATTGAAATGAGGAGTATTGTCATCATAAGACCTGGGTGTGAAAAATGTCGCTAAGCTTTTCAAAACTGAAATCACTCCTGTGCAAAGAAAACAGCTCACTTAATCAGTTTTCTTGGTTACAAGTAAAATTCGTATATTCAAAATCAATGAAAGTACAGAACTTTTATCAGCAAAATGTACTTAAGTATCAAATGTAAAAGTACTCGCTCTGCAGAAAATTATTATATGTTATTCTTATTAATGCAACATGCAAGCAGCTTCCTTTTTGTCTCCTTTGTGTCTCTCACCTTTCCTGTCTACCTTCACCTGTCTTGTCCAATAGAAGCAAAAGTCTTTATTGGACAAGACAGGAAATCTCTAGGATCCCTAATTATTAATTATTTTTCATAATGTGAGCAGACAGGTGAATCCACTTTTTGTGCAGAAAGTATAGTATAGTATATAACTATAAAACACATCGGGGGTGTGCTTTTTTTTGCCCAACAGCAAGTTTCAGTTTTGGCTCTTGAAGGGAAAAAGTTTGTCCTGGTTGTTTTCTTAAGTCTACACAGCTGTTAAGTCCCAGTCCCTTGAGTTCGCTTCACATTGTACGTGTGGAAATACTCTTACTTTCACCATTAAACATAACAGTTCTACAGTCGATTTTTTAGGATTTCATTTCACCAAACATCATTCAGGGTTTTGTTTTGTTTTTTACCACATTTCTTCCTCAGAGATGATGGTTCAACACCATCCTTCCAGGTTTTAATCATGTGTTGGGCCGTTCTTAACCCAGCTGTAGTAGTTTCATCAATCTCCCTAGTTGTTTTCTTTGCTTGATGCAGGCCAATAATTTGACCGTTCTGAAACAGTAACATCTTTTCCACAACCACAGGATACGTCTTCTGTCATGGTTGAAATAAGAAGCCACTCAGTGCATCAGTTAAATAACCTGTTGAAACATATTAATCACTGCAGAAATTATCCAATGGAAGGCTCTTATTTGCTTAGTTAAATCCAGGTGGTGCCTTTTTTCAGGCAGTGTAAATTAAAGCAAATAATTATTTTTTTTTTGCCAAATGAGTGTTACCAAAATACTCTTGTTGTTATGTTATGTTAGGAAAGATATATGTCTCAGAAACAATCATAAAAAAATATTCACTCATCAAAATGTGTAAATATGCAAAACACTTTAACAACAAACAGGCAACTCAGTGCCATAAACAGTATTTGCATTTGCATTGCAAGTCCAGGATATCACACACAGCATTCATCTAGTCACCAGAGAGCAACTTAGTGACCTCATCACCATTATTATTTCTATTTTCTATTTTCAGTCATCAGCATCCAAAATCCACTGAGGTGTCCATGAAATAATGATCACAAGTGCTGATTTATTCTTCATTAATCTGTCTGTGTAAGAGCCCTAAAACCACACGATCACCTGATACTGCTCATATATCTTGTGTTACTGCCCTCATGTGGCCTGTTCATGTCGTAACCTGGAATCAGACCAGTCCAAATAACAGCTGGAAATAAATGCTGGCATTTGTATTAACCTCCTTGTAGCTCTGAGTGAGCAGGACTGGTCGTAACTGAACATTTCCAGTGTGTTTCTGTTTGAAAAGGTTGCCTGTATTTTGCATTTTATTCTTGTTTTAATTAGTTTTACATAAGATTTTTCCTTTTTTCATTGTTCTATTTCTATTTATACCATAGATAATTGTGGTAAAATGACCGGGAAGAAGACAGCAAACATGATGACAAAAATAAAAAGAATTTTCTTGGATAATTTTGACAACTGACTAAACATTTCACAATCTTATTAGTCTATTTCAGAAGCAGTAAACAATTAGTCATAACGCCACGTGACCTGTTGCACACTAATGTCTCCAACTTGGTGTACAGTAAACTAAAAGCTCAGAGTTAAAGGTGTTTATCTGCCAAAAACTCTAATTAACTCCAGAAAAGAAACTGTGGTCATGATACTCTCTGCAGCACATGTCTGGCTGCATGTCCCGATCTACAGTAACATGGGAGGGGATGGGTGAGGGTGAGGGGGGGTGAGGGTGACAGCTGCTGATTCTTCACTGAGGTCCCTTGTGAGGCTCGGTGAAGCTGTCTCAGTTCACCACACCGCCCACTCTGCAGGCTGTCAGACTGGTTCAACAAAAAGCACCCGCTGTCACTTGTGTTTGATTGTATAGGGGTGTGTGCTTGTGTTTGGGGTATCAAAGTACTCTCAGAAAGACAGAACGATAATAAAAGGTGTGAGCTTTTTACCAATTATCACTCGGTTTTCTTTAATTTTGTGATTTAAATTAGCAGTTTATGAGAAATATTCCTGAAGTTAGGCAATAGGGGTTAAAAGAATAGGCTGGTATTTAATTTAAAGTTATTTTTAGGCATTTTGCATTAAAATTACAGTCAAATTAGTGAGGTGATGAGCAGCTGAAGTGATCACAAATATAAGTCTGATGTGTGTTTGTGAGTAGTTCTGCCCTCAGGTATGTTTCTTTGCAGGAATGTCTGCGTCATGAGGAGGCATGTGGAGGCAGGAGGGAGCCTCTGTAACATGGGAGTGTTATTCACAGTATTGACCTAGACCTGCTATCACACACCATTTTCACAGTGATGGTAGAAGTTTTCAGATCTTTTACTTAAATAAAAAAAAAATACCAATACCACACTGTGAAATATCCCAATGCAAGTAAAAGTCCTGCATCTAAAACCTTATTTAAGTAAAAAGTAAAGTACAAATGTAGCCCAAGTATGTGCAATAAATGGTCCTTGTCAGTGTTTTACTATTATATATGAGTTATCTTTTCAAGATAATATTACTGCTGCATTACGCGTATATAGCATTTTACTGCTGTAGCTAACTGACTTTCCCTAAGTCCCGCCCCTTTTGCTTGGTGCTAAAATGACAGTTGAGCTAGCGTGGTTCTTGGCGGAACCTCGGTCAGCTTTCTCTTTTTCAATGCCCTGTAGTTATGCAATATTTTTTCCTCCAATGGCATATCCCGTCTTACTCTGCCCCTGATTGGCTTAGCCTGATATTCTAACCCTAACCGTACCTAATCACACTCCTAATTCTGAAACCTACCCATAACGTACCCAACCCAATCACCCAGAAGAACCAAGGCAACAAGTACCAGCCAGTCAGAGTCAGAGTAGAGCAGACCACGAATTCAACATCCTTGGAAAAATAAACTGCACCCTGCACTAAGATGTGCTATGTTAGGCTCGTCTATGTTGAAACGAAAAACAAATTCTGAAGACAGTTAAAAGATGTTGCTATGGGACCCGTATAAGTGACACATCTCAAGTGATTGATGATTGACGATTGATGTAGATTAACTAGCTAGTTAGCTGGCATTTTATTTACATAAGCATAGCTAACAATTGATGTAGGCTAAATTAATTGACTAGTTTGCTAGTATTTTGCTACAGAATAACACACTAGTTAAGTAGCTAGCTAACAATTGATGTAGACTAGCTAGTTAGTTCACATCTGGCTAAAATCAGCTTACTTAAGATGTGACTACATGACTTTTACAGGTCCTACAGCAACATTTTTAACCATGTTCAAAATTTATTTTCAACACGGATGAAGGTCAATTTTAACTAGCCTACTTTAAATACTGCTAACGTTAGCTACACAGACCTACCACTACCATCACACAGACCAACTAATGTTAGCTTTGCAGAAATATAGTTAGCTAGCCAACCTGTCAAGTACTAAAAATATATTTGGGATTGTGGGTGGTGATGCTGGTAACCAGGAAGGTATGTGGGGAAAAAATACATTTCACCCCTGTTTATTTGCATGTTTATTTTATTTATTTATGTTTAAGTGTATAGTAAAGCATGCTATGCTAAATATGCTAAATGTGTATAATCTAAAAAATGCGTTCACATAACAAAGGAAGGAATAGCTGAACAAACAATTAATACATCTAATATATTTTATATTTACATTTTTAAAGTGATCCTCCCAACTTGTATACTGTTATTTCTGGGTATTCAAACATAAAGTACACTTTGCTTTCAGCGGTCCACACACCCTTGCTCTGCCTCATTTTGGGGATACACAGCGCGGTGCCAACAATCTTTGGCATGTTTGGCTGTGTATAAATAGGGCAGCCATTGTGCTACACAGTGAGGGAAGTCACATAAGGACTCGTGTCTTATCGTAAGTCCACCACTACATGTATGAGCTCCGCACCGCTTCGGCTCAAGGGCACAACGGCAGGAGCTGGCTGCTGCTCCTCCTCCTCGTCACCCGTCAAGTCTCGACAGGTAACCTTACCTGTCCTGTGGTCCACGCCCTCCGCTGCGCCGTTGCGCACAGGTAGAGCGGAGCAGGAAGTGACTGTCAACGCTGTCGCTGGAAACTGAATGAAAATGCAGTTGTGTGTTTGAGAGAGAAACAGCACGCCTTTTAATTTTCTTTTTTAAAACTTTTTACATTTTTAAGAACAGGGGAATCCTTATTTTTAGTGAACATGCGGCTCTGCGCGCTGTTGGGACTTTTGTTTCTGACGGTCTTCGACTCATCAGGTGGGATAATAATCTCTTTCAGCATGAAACATATGCTCATTAATTGTTTGGTAAAGCTTTGTTGGCATGATTCCCCTCTAACTCCGTCGCTTTTAATCGACTGATGTTTAGAAAATGTGTTAAAAGATCACAAAAACGCCCTTATTTTAAATTGTGGCGTCATTTAAAGTTTGTGCCAATTGGGTCAAACACTGAGATGAGTGACTGTGATGACTGCGCTCGAAATAATGCAAAGATGCAGCCCGGTAAAAGCACTGAGCCGAGTTTAAAGCTCCGTGTCAACAAATTAAGAGATAATGTGGACATTAAGTCAACATCATGTATGAGTAATTGGCTTGAAAGTGGACCGAAAAGGCTGAAGCACGCATTCAGTGGAATAAAGTTCAGCCCTGACATCGAGACCTCAATTTTCAAATGGTTTATGAGGCGTTTATGAAGCTTCCTGGAGGCATGAATTCATCATGGCAGCATTAATGATTGACCAGCAATCTGCTGATGAGCTATGAATCTGGCGGGCGTTTTATCTGCTCGATTTAAACTCTGTGCTGCTTCATTTCCTGGGAAAAAAGTCATCAGCAGCGTGGTGCAATTATTCTTTTATAGTGTTTGTGGAAAATATCATATAAACTCATGTTTTGCCTCGAAATATGTCAGTTTGAACCCTCTGACACACCCATCGTTGACTGTCACAAGAAGTGTTCTAGACCACATTTTATGCAAATGCTGCAGTATTCTTCTCTTGTGTTGCCTTCAAGTCCTTGCAAGTTCAGCTTGTGAATTCCTTGTTTCTTCTTATGTGTGGACTTGTGCAACTTAAAACGTAATAGTGACTGTTTTCGTTCAAATCTTTGTGTCACTGCAGAAAGAAAACTCACCAAAGTTTGTGTAAAATACGTACAACAGTGTGATTTAATGCATAAATGCATTGGAAGTAGTCTTGAGCCCAGATTTATTGGAGGAAGGTTTCATAAGTGCATTTTGGATCGATTTGAAATTTCAGACAAATATAATGACGGGAACTGGAGAACCATCTCTAATTTAGAATAAGAGATGGTTGATCAATATGTGGCCAAGTGAGGTGGTATTTTTAAATACATTGATGCTATGAATTGATGTTTCGGAGCAACAGAGCAGAACAGAGGACAGGTGTAAAATTTGTATTTGTACTGTCTTGTATTTGTATTAATCTTTAACTTTGTTTATTGTGTATTTTGTCACACAAACCCTCTGTGACCATAACTGCACAAAGTGACATCACTGCAGCACAACAATACTTAATTTAAAAAGTCACTTTGAAACACATTTCACCTTTAACAAATACTGGCGTCCTGTGATTTGAAAATTGCAGAACGTCATTAGTGATTCAGCTAAAATTTCGATTAGTTGTCCAAGCTGTCCGGTGGGGCACAGTTGGGGCAAAAACAGGAACAAACGTGAAACCGAAGCAGAAATCTATCTTTTCAGATGTTGATGTATGAGACTACAGATGAAACTGTGACAGTATCATCTGAGTTTGTAAAAGGATAAGTTTGCATATGTTTCCCTAAAGGAGAAGCCACACAGGAGTCAGATATCACAGAAACAGCAGTTACTCATGCTTTTAAGAACTGGTTCCTCTCTTTAGTTGAGACTCAGATGACTAATGAAAAGTCAATGAATTTGCTTTGGTTTGTCATTACACAACACGTGGATAGGTGTGCCAGGAACCGCTCTGTTTGCTCAAGCGTCAACAGCAAACTGTCTGACCGTTTGTGCGTGAGCTTTGTTCCTTTTGTTGCCTAAATGTTGCCGAGGTGTTGATTCGATACCTTAAGTGTTATACAGCAGAGCTGGGCAGTGGTCTGCTGAGTGGAAACCAGTGGTTCTCAGACTTTCTCTGGTATGCCCACCCTTCAGAGGCTGAAAGAGGATTCACGACCCCCCACCCCGCTGTCTTTCATCAGTCATTAATATTAAAAGGGGAAACAACTGATAAAAAGGGATCCAAATTGATTTTTGGTGAAATAAAGGCCACATGAAAACTTGTTCATTTCCCCGACATAAATAGTTTCACTAACTTAGTTTCATCCACACACCCCTTTGAGGGGGGGCTGCCCCTCAGTTTGAGAACCACTGGTGTACACAAAATAAAAGTCTACTCGACTCAATCATTCAACCCCTGCAGTTTTTCACTGAGACAGTTTCATTTTGGATTAATATGCGATAATTTGTTCAATTAATGCCCATCATGTCCTGCATAACAGTAGACACAGCAGAGCTTTGAGCTAAATGCTAACATCAGCATGCTAACATGCTCACAGAGAAGTAATTTTGTTATAGTTTGTGCAGTGTGTTAACATGCTAATATTTGCTAATTATGACAAAACACAAAGTTTAGCAGAGGCTGATGGGAGTGTCGTTAGTTTTGTAGATTTTGACTTGATAATAGACCAAACAATTAATCAATTAATCATGAAAACACTTGGCAGATTAATTGATAATGAAAGTATCAGTTAGTTAGTGACCGGCCAAGCGTCATTGCCATCCCCAGAGCCCTGCTGCTAGTATAGCTGAAAATGTCTTCAATAACTTGATTAAATGATTTAGCGGTTATCAAATATTTATCTCTGCTGTGAAGTTTCTGAAGCTTTGGCGCAACCGTCCACTTGCACTTGCGCTAGATTTTGGTGATCAAAGGTCACCTCACAAAACTTCACAACAAAATTTCACAGAAATGTCTAACGGGATATTAGCAGTAACTAGTTAAATGCAACTAAATTACAAAATAAATGTAATTGTATCCATTACTGAGAAAAATATGTAACTAAATTACAGTTACTGATCAAAAAGTTGGTGATTACAAAGAGGTTGCATCCAGATATTGTTTTTGGGGTTGCCTGGTGGAGATCTGCTCTGTACCGAGTGACCTTGTCTCATGGCAGATTAATTTTCTCTCGGTGCACCTAACAATTAATCAGCTGTTTCAACTCTAAATTTGATGATTATACAGTTAATGTGAAATGTATTTTCATGAGGATGAATGTTGTTGCTTGTTAGAGTCTACGTTTGTGCAATATCTAAAGACTCCCAAGTGGGAATGTGTCTCAGCACGCTCTCAAGCAGCTGATGAGCACTTTAAAGCAGGATAATACTCTCAGTAATGATACTTTCTCTCATTTTGCATTGTTTTACTTTTCTCCCTAACCTTATCAAAGATCACAGCTTCAGACAACTGATCACAGTTAACATCTTGAGGGTATTTGCAGCTAACTGCCTCGGATCTGTTCCCTCAGAGTGCCTGCAGACGGTGGTGCGACCAGACAAAGGCTCCACGGTGACGGTGTCCACCAAACTGCCCGCGGATCAGTGTGCTGTGTGTAGAGTGAGCGGGGTGAACGACACGGAGACCTCCTGCACCTCCTCTCTGTCTCTGGTACCCGAGGAGGAGGTCAAACTGCTGTTCAACTGCTCCCAGCCGATTGAACAGTCGTATACTGTGGTGATCACTCGCACCATTGGTGAGTTTTGTTTGGGGAACCAATCAGGATGAAGTATAGTTTTACTCTGAAAAGGTCAGCAATAAAGAGTGAGAGATTTTTTTTTATGTTAAACTGCTTATGAACCCCCCTGAAAATGTCAAAATCAAAGTAATCCTTGACCCCTTATGACTACAGTCATGATCCTGATTTATTCTGAAAGGCAACTCTTTACATAAAGCAGCTGCTATCAATACTCTTAGAGCCTCTTTACACCTGACATTAACAGGCACCTTTGGTGATCCAGTCACAAGTGGACAGCTCTGAGTACGTCAGGTCACACCTGGCATTAAAATTTGTGATCGGATCTCATTTTACAGCTGTATATGCAAATAAACACCACCAGCTGCCCAACAGTCGCCGGTCGCACACGGGGACAAAGAGACTCAATGTTTTTTATACAAAGGAAGTTAGAATAGTTTGTATAACATTTTCTGGACTTACAAGAAGACCCAAATATTATTTTTTGTTGTAGACAGTTTTTCATTAAGTTTATAAAGTTTCTCCCAGTCAACAACAAACAAAATTGTGAAAACTTATAAGGAAGTCTGAGGACTTTCTCCTCTGGCGATAAAGCGCTTTAGTCTAAATTAGTTACTGTTTACTGTACTTATAAAATCTGACATGTTAACATTGATAAAAGTCTGTCTTTTTTCATAAATCTGGTGTGAAATCAGTTGAAACTGTTTTCAAGTAGCTGCTAAATGTTAGCAGGTAACGTCAAGACACTTTTGTCAGGAGTAGCCAACAGATACAGCAAGTCTGACTGTTTTTTACAAGGAAAGAAACAACTTGATGTATTGAATTAATGCTGTATTTACAAAAAAATAAAAAAAATGATGAAGAATTCGTCATAGATGGCTTTTCGTAAAGTTTCTTGTGATTCAGTAAATCACAAAATTGTGAGATTTTTTTAAGGAAGTCTGGCCTATATTTGTTACTGCTTACTGTGTTTGTAAAATATTTAACAACAATAAATGTTGTCTTCTTTTATAAATGCAGTGTAAATGTGAGATTAGTTGAAACTGTTTAAACAGCTGCTAAGAGAAACAGTGTGTTCACAAACTGCTGCTTATCTTGTCAGGTCAGAGATCTCAAAGACGTAATTTACATGATAGTGAACCAAATGGAAATCAGACAGCTGTTTTGTCTGTACTTAAAGACCGTCAGTTGAACAGGCAGTCCCTCAATGAGGCTCAGGAAACACTGTGTACACACTGCTGAAAGAATGTGGTCTCATGCATCTCAGACCACCTCTGAATGTGGTCTGGGTGATCAGATCTCAGTGCATCTTGTGTGCATTCACACCTGTACTCAGAGCTGTTCACTTCTGATCAGCTGACTGAAGATCCATGGTAACAACAGCTGTAAACAGGCTCTTAAAATCACACGTCAATGTGAATCTGTCAAAATGTGAATTGTCTGAATCATGGTAATGAACCTGCAGAGAATTATCACCTGAATCTGTAGCTCTCCTCTGTTTCAGTTTACATAAAAATGTAATTAATAGACTTGCAGGAGAGCTGAAATTTATTCTTTTTTGCCTTTACTTTTACTCCAGAGTGCACGAACGACGCCTGCATCCCGAAAACAGTAGAAACTCAACCCTCTGTCCTGGCAGAGTTTCCCAGAACATTCACCTGGGAGCTGAAGGCGCCTGAGAAAATCGTTGTGAGTCTGGACATCCTCGGAGACGGAGTGAAGGAGACGTCAGACCCCTGCCCTAATGGATTACAGTATTCGGTGGCCACATCCAAAACAAATGGACAGGGCCCGACTCAGTATTGTCAAGGTGGTTCTGTGACTCGTTTCGAACTGCCCAACGAAGCCGTTGTGTCTCTGCAAGTTGAACCAAAGGCTCCAGTCGAATCTGTGATGTTCTTGGCCTCCGCTGGACCATTAAGTAAGAAATTATTGAACACAAATTTCTTTATTTTAAGAAAGCCTTTAATAAGACTGTTGATTTGATGTCTCACTTTGTCCATTTTGTCCTCTTTAGAGGGCCGAACAATGGTTGTAAGTGTTAATTCCAGCACGACTGTGGACGTCATCCGTAATCCTGGGGAACCGGAGTGTGAAGTTTGTTCTGTTGATGGGTCCGACTG
This sequence comes from Lutjanus erythropterus, assembly GCF_056507025.1. Classification (NCBI taxonomy): domain Eukaryota; kingdom Metazoa; phylum Chordata; class Actinopteri; order Lutjaniformes; family Lutjanidae; genus Lutjanus; species Lutjanus erythropterus. The sequence goes on from NC_139332.1 coordinate 23,788,019, forward strand.
CAGTCCAACAGAAAAGACCCTGACAGACGTTAAAAACCTCTCACTGGAGTTCAGCTGCCAGAAACCTCAGGATGTGTACAAAGTTAAGATGAAGACGACAGTAGGTGAGAACTGTGTTTAATTTTCTTACCAGCAAAATTTAGGGTTAACTGTGTGATAAATGAATGGAAGACAAAAAATATTTATCATCAATTAAAAAAAGGAATAGAAACTTAAATGCTGAAATAAATACAGAAATGAATGGATGCATATACTGAACAAATATTAAATGAACAAATTAATAAATAAATAGGCGCTATAATAAATAAATGGTGTAATGAAAAAATAAATTAATCTTGGTAATTATTTTTGGAAATTAGTAAATGTCTTTTATTTGTACACTATTCTGTATTCCTACGTTTCTACAACAGAAATACAGAAGTAGATCAAAGAAGAAATGTAGAAAGGCTTAAATAACCAAAACTTGAATTGAATAATGGTTTTGAGTCACTTTTTAAGAAAAAATCTCTGATTTTAGCTTCTCAAATGTGAATATTTTCTGGTTTCTTTACTCCTCTTTGATACCAAACTAAAAATCTTTTAGGTTTTGAAAAGAAAAACAAAAATTTGAGGATGTCATCTTGCACTCTGGAAAAAATTGATTGACATTTTCTGACATTTTATGGACCGTGCAACTAATCAATTAATCGAGAAAATAATCTACAGATGAATAGTAATGAAAATAATTAACCAGTGACAGCTGGGATAAGCTTCAGTCCCCCTGGTTACAGTTATGGATAATGCATGAATAAATGAATGAAATAATGGCTTGTTGCAGCCCTAAACAAATTAGGATTTGTAGAAATGTAGAGATGAATTAAATATATTATGTCCTGATTAATTACCATTAATTAATAAAATTTTGCATGTAATCATGTATTTGTGTGTATATTTCGGCATAATTAATATGATTATGATGTTTTGATCAGGCTTTTTTAACAGTTAAAAAATAAATAAATAAATAAATAAAATGAAAAAAGATGTCTGTTAACTGTATAAAGCATTGATCATTTATATTTTTGCTCTTCAGAATGCACGCAGACCTCATGCACTCCTGCTGCGGGAGAATTTGACCTCTTCAAGGACTTTGAAAGGTCCCTAACATGGGACATCAGTGTACCAGAGAGGACTGTGTTGAATTTGGACTTCCCTGATGGATTGAAGGAGATTACAGGAGCAGAAACTTGCCAAGATGGCCCCAAGTACCTCGTGAGTACAACTAAGAGTGACGGAAAGATCAAAGCTAACAGCTACTGCAAGGGCGGGACAGTGTCTCATCTGGAGCTGCTCCAAGCGACGACTGTGACTGTAGACGTCCCCAAAGACGGAGAACTGGACTCAACAGTGTTCAATGTCAAAACGGCACCAAGAGGCAAGTCTGCCTTCAGTTTGTTCACACTCCACAGAGAAACAAGTAATAGTAGTAGAAAAACAAGTTTGCAGAGTTGTCCTTTTCCTGGGCTGCTTTAATGTGTTAGCATTGGGGCTGAACAATTAATTGAAATTTTATTGAAACTGCAACATAATCTATTGCAATTCTCAAATCGCAGGATGCGCAGTAAAGTAAAATAAGGGCAAAATATGTGTCAAAATACCATTTTAAATGAAATGTTGTGGTGCTGCAGAGGTGTCCTGGCTAACACATCATTCTCTGCACTTCAGTAAACATCTTTGTTTAGGACAGATCCCTCAAAAAAAACATAACACCATAATCATTTTAATGTGTATTTCAATGAAAATGAGAATAATGATGTAAAAATGATCATCTGTATACGATGTCTGTCTTTAGGTGGCAGAATGATGTTGGTGATGCCTGAGCCTGACACTACTATTACCATCACAAGGATGACAGACGAGCCAGACTGCAGCGTGTGTCTGGACACGGCACCCAAACAGAAATGCAACACAAAATCTCTTACGTTGAGAGATCCCACCAACACCTCAGTGGAGTTTACCTGTCCACAGCCGCAGCAGGTCTTCACTGTGGAGATCTCCAGAGATATTGGTACGAAGGTCACAAAAATAAGAACCTGATCTTGATGGTTTTTGATATTTTTCTTCAGTTTTCTTTTTTTGGGGGGGCTGCTAAAAACATACAAGGCCGCGATATTTAGACTGTGAACCACTGATCTCTTAGTAAATTTTAGTTTGTGTGTTCATGATGTGTTTAATGTAATATCTAACAGCTGAGCTAGTATTCAGAAATGAAAGAATACCTATTAGTTGGTATTACTGAATACCAAGGATGGCTACAATCCCAAGATTTGATGCAAAAATCACTTCCAAACAGTACTACAAGTCTGTAATATACTGTACCCTTAAAATCCTTTCATTGACCAACCAGAAAAACAAAAGTTTAAGTACATTTTTGACAAGGAGCAAATAAAAGAACAGGTTAATCAAGCAAACATGTAAGTCAAAACCAACATATGAAGGAGACATCTTGTCATGTTCCTACCTTCTGTCTTTTTTTGTCATAAAACTCTTTAACTTTCATTTTTTAGTTCAAGTTCAAAGACTTATTGTTTTGCTTGTCAACAGAAACTCTAAAACTAAATCGTAATCACTTATCTGCTGCTCTCTACAAATTCCAGACTGCACAGAGGTGTCCTGCTCAGGTGACATCGTTCAGGCCGAGTCCTCGCTGTTCCCAGACTTCAATCGGACCTTCATCTGGTATCTGAAAGTTAAATCCAGTCGGGCCTTCCAGCTGGACTTCCCGGAACCGGGAATGCGACAGATTCCCAATGAGGAGACCTGTCCAGATGAGCACACGTACTCTTTTCTTATATATCTGCGCTCAGGGCCAACAACCATTGGCACCTTTTGCAAAGGAGGAACTGTGACCACCGTTATGGCTCGCTACAGGGGCCGTGTGTCTCTACAGGTGCCTGGGGACAGGAAGCTGGATCCTGTTGACTACAAACTCACTGTGGGGCCTAAGACCAACAGTAAGTTAGTTAATTTTTATTTCTCTGTCACACCAAACCATCGCACATCGGACTAGAAGTCACTGCTACATATTAAATATCACAGACCAAGACAGTAGTACAGTATTTTAAAAAAACTTAAACAGTCTAATATAGTAATTTATTCAATAATTCTGTTATAATGTCCTTTAACAAATGCATTTGCAGACTAAATGATATTTTGTTTATGTCCAGTTTGAATGAAGTGTGTTTCTGTGTTACTGTTTCTGTAAGTGGAGTCTGTCGGCTTTGAGGAGAGCGATAAAACAGCTGTTTGTGGTTAAAGAGAAAGGATCCTACCCATTAACAAAAAAAGGTCTATCTCTGTACGGATCCTTTCCATAATGTTTTAACACTCTTAGAATAACAATCTGAGCCTTTCAGTGGCAAAACAAGCACTTTTAGTGGACGTGCTACAGACACAGGTGTCCACATTAGGATCCATTACATTTCGCGGCTGACGGCTGCAACAGCCAACTTCAAAAATTGTTGTCGGCATTAGTCACTTTAAAGTATTAACTTAATTAATCTTAATCTTTGTTGGTGCAACCCATTCTAAGATTTGCTCAACTCAGAGGTTGAGCTTTTTAAGTTAAGTAGTAAATTAAGCAGAGCTCTGTTACACAATTAATAGTTTATCTTGGTTTCATAAATCCAGCTTTAGTGATGTAAATCAGAATTAGTTTAATCAGTTTGGAGACGCTTGCTTGCTGAAATTAAAATAAATAAATAAATAAACAAATTCAAGAGCTGTTGGTACCTCGTAAGTATAAAAAATGATTGAAAACCATCAACTTTCAGCGGCTCTGTAATCCTTAACAAATTGTTGCAATTCTGTGCCAGAAGAAAAGTTACCTAAATGTTATATTTTTTGCCAGCTATATAAAAAGTTTTTTTTAAGTTATATTGTTTGATAGCTAGCTAAAAAGTTTTTTAAAAATTATATTTTTTGCCATCTACAAGAGAAAAAACGTTACACAGCTGTTGTTTGCAAGCTAGTAAAAAAGTCAATAAAAAGTTATATTGTTTGCTAGCTATTTAAAGAAAAAAACTTTACTTTGTTTGCTTGCTAGTTAAACAATTCACTAGCCTACTTAGCTTACTCATGATGGCACAGCAGAGAATTATTTTGCTCAGTCCATCTCAAAAAGGCAGCTATTTAAAAAATTTAATCTAGGTTTGGAGTTTAAATTTAATCTTATCACTAGTTTAAATGTTTTTGTGCAATGTGCTTTAAAGTTAAATCATGATTTAATGAGGGGTAAAAAATCATTCTTGCTGTTACAACCCAACCTTGGCTGAAAAATAAGTTTCTCTTTAAAGGGAAAGAGATGTCTTCCTTTGCACGTTTCAAACCACACTATTCTCTCGTTGTTTCTCTCCAGTGGCGGCCACAGTGAAAGTCAACCTCCCACGAGGTGTGTCAGACACAGAGTTCATCACAGCCAACTATCCCGGTGACTTCCCTGATAACGAGCAGATGCAGTGGGACTTCACGGTGCCCGGCATGCACAACTACACGATGCATTTCATCGACCACACAGCTCCGGAGTGCCTCGTCAATGAAACGGAGGTGGAGTACAACAAAGAGGGCAAGAAGGAGGTCAGACTGACTCTGACGGATCCTCAGCCGGAGCATCAGCAGGGCAACTTCAACATGGTGCTGAAGAACTGCCAAACCAACAGGACGCTGAAAGGACTCTCGTTGAAGTACAAAGTCTCTGTGATGAGGAGTGGACATCCAGGTACGGTGTTTAAACGGTGTTAAAAGCTGGGAGGGTTGATTAATCTCACTTCTGTCAAAACTTCAGATTTGATTCTTGTCCTAAGGGTCACTTTTCCCACTTTCATCAACCACTGTTTTCCAGTTTATACAGACCAAAGCAGGCTAATTTTAGTTTTACTGATAACTCTAACTAGAAATTTATCGGCTTTTTAAAATGCTGACATTTAAATACTAATGCACAAGAGAACTAATCAGACAGGAGTAACACAGTGCAGCTCGTGTGTTATCAGTAGTTAGGTTTGTTTTTAGTCCCGGGAGGAAAGGTAGGTAAACAAACACCAACTGAACATCCTCAGCTACCCGCTCCTGCTCTATCCGGCCTTTGTTTTACCTTCGTTGTTATTGATTAACTTTAGATAGTGATTAGCTCTCCTTTTGTGAGTCCTCTTTTGGTTATATTTCTTTCATTGTGTCGAGCAGCACCCCGTCTCCTTTGTGGGTTTTCCTCCCTCTTTTTTTTTTTATTGATTGTCAATTTCCCAGCCTTGTGAAAATAAATAACTTTCCTTTTACCACTTACAACTGGTTCATGTTCCGTTCCCTTTTCCACCGTGAGGTAGGAGTCGTAACAGCAAGCATGTTAAGAAATTTGTAAAAATGTAGAAGTTGTGTGAGTCTTTGCCCCAGTTTGTACCTTGTGGAGCTAAGCATTCGATTTTCTTAAAAAATAATTACCCACTGAGCTTTGAACAACAAAAAAATCTGTCTGGTGCTCTTGTTTCCTGAAAAAAAAAAGTTCTTGCTCAGTTTTTACAACTTGAACCAAAACTTTGATGAGTTATTTGAATGTATATTGATATTACCTCTCAGTATTTAATATTTGCATTAAGAATTTGCTTGTGTTTTACAAAAAAAGAGCAAGGACATGCGTCATTATCTGTTGATCTTGATTGGAAAAAACAGGCACAGTTTGAGAAACAAGTTTTTTTTTTCCATGCAGCAGGATATTTTTCCATCCAAATGGTTAGAAAAGTCTTGAAGGATCTGACAGCTTTCTGGGCTTTTCAAAGATCTCCGTCTTTACACTTTTTGGAAAATCCAATGCATATCTCTTTGACCTGAATGTAATGGTAATACATGTGAAGCACAAACTGGGGACTATAAGTTCAAATGTGCATGACTTTACATACATAAAACCAAAATTTGGACTTTTAGATCAGAATTGGGCTCAGATAAGAGTTTTTCTTGGATACAAAATTATAATGACTGTAGTTTTATGACAAAAAGAAATACCACAGTTTTGTTTTTAGATTATTTTTGGGGCTTTTAGCTTTTATTTTTTGATAGGACAGTTTGACACAGACAGGAAATGGAGGCGGGACATGCAGCAAAGGGCCACGTTTGTAGCCTCTATATAAAGGGCATGCACTCTACCATCTGAGCTACCAGGGCACCACCACAGTTTTGTTTTCACAGTATTTGAGATAATACACTAAAACATTGTCTTTCTATGTTTCCCTCACAGTCCTGTGTTCAGTGGATCTAACCAAACACCAGGGAGTGTCCCTGCAGATAGAGAAAGTGGGCTCTGATCCTTATTGCGAGATGAGCATCGACTCAAAGGTCGAAAAGAAGATAAACGTGGCTGCAGGAACAAAAGCCAGCCTCTCTTTCCTCGACTGTCCGAATGAAGATGTGCGTCTGACTGCCAGTAAAGCTATTGGTAAGATGATTTTATTTTTGCATGTCCGTGAATGAAAACAACAAAGCTACAATCATTTTAGACAAAGTATAAAGTCTGTTTAACTCTTTAAGGATAGTTATGGTTATAGTTAGGACACTGAATTACAAATTTCTCTTAATGAGCAGGCCATAACTTTAAAAGCATAGCATTGTGAAAAATAATTTATTTAATATCTGCCCGATTCAGGTCTGCTCAAAAGTTTTTCTTTGGTCCATACTACATCCCTCTGCCAGGTTTCATCCAAGTCAGACCAGTACTTTTTCCATAATCCTGCAGACAAACTGACAAACAAACCAAACCAAAAACCTCACCTCCTTGTCAGAGGTAATGAATCGTTCACCCAAGTCTGTTAAAATGGTTTGACTGGACCTCAAAAATTCATCTTGTTCATTAGTTTGATATTTTTGGGACAGAAAATTAGCTTTCTTGTTGCAAGTTAGATGAGAAGATTCATACTCTGTTCTTGTCTAACTTGTGGCAAGTAAGTGATGGACATATTTCAAAAATGTCAGACTCAGTCTCATTCTATGCATTTTAATAACAGGGTGCCAAAATGTGGCGTCATGCTCTGGGACTCTCCTCACGGTGCCCAAACTGGCCTCCTGTCTGCCGATGCCCCTCCACAGCTTCACCTGGAACATCAACATCCCTCTGGACGGGACGGTGGATCTGACGTCTCCCACAGGGAGTCTTCGCCAATCGCTGCCTGGCCAGGAGTGTAATAAGTCTGCCCTTCTGCATGTGGCAGAGGGCGACGGGGTTTCTATTGGAGATTTCTGCTCTAACGGAGTCATCAAGATGATTCAGGTGCACGCTAACGTCTCTGTGACGGCCTCAGACCGGGACTTCAGCAAGAGCAGAGGGCCTTTTCTTAATGTCAGCTTCAGTGAGGAGATTCCAGGTAAGATTTACTGCAAGCTGCGGCTGATCATTCATCTGCTGGTTAATTTCTCTGTTCATCAATTTATCACTTTGTCAAAAAATTGTGAAAAATGGCCATAATGTCTTCCCAAGGACTATGGATGCACAATATTGGATTTCTGCCAATATCCGATATTTTCCAACTAATTTTGGCCGATGGTCGATATCAATATATGTAGATATCTTCATTATCAAGGCTCCTCTGAAATGAACATTATATTGTGCCTAGTTTTATCATGATGGCCCACTGGCAGATGCAGACATAGAATACAATATTTCAAAATGAAGTAAAGTGCTTTTCAAAGTAAAATGCAATGGTTTTCAAAATAAAATGCAATGCTTTTCAAAGCAACATACAGTGGTTTTCAAAGTAAAGCACACTGGTTTTCAAAATAAAATTCAATGTTTTTCAAATTAAAATACAGTGCTTTTCAAAACAAGCTACATTGCTTTTCAAAATAAGATACATGCTTTTCAAAGTAAAATACAGTGGTTTTTGAGATTAAAAAATTATGCCACTCAAATAAAATAATTACTTTTATCCTCTTTGTTCTTCACAAATTCCTTGTAATGATCAGGTTCACGACTGTTAAGATTGCAAATTAAATTTGTTGTGTTGAAAGAATGTGATTTGGCCCTCCCAGCTTTGATATCCGTTTGACACTTCAAAACACCTCCACACCGCAGAGATACTCGTGTCTCATGCTCATAATTCGAGTGTTATCTTATTGGTAGAAATGCTGGCATTTCGAGCTGATTCAGATATGTCATTTTAAAGCTTTTACCTGCTGATAATATTGTGCATCCCCACCAAAGACCATATTATTTTGTTCAACCAATAGTTCTGACAGATTTTAACAAATTGTAATCAATTTGAGTAAATTTCAGGATGATCTAAAGTGGATGGCAGTCGTTTGCACATGACCAGGGAATTAAAATATGGAGTGTTACAGGCATTTTGACCTGTCAAACACAGGTGCTGTGAACAACATTATCATTGGCTGAATTGTATTGCAGTAATTACTGGAACAGAACCATCACTAATGTGATTAGTGTCATCTGTGCTTTCCTGCTATGACAAGTTGAAATGACTGCTGTGAATGCCTTTGAATGGAATTCATTTGGGGACATTAAAGAAACAAGTGCTCTGATTGTACAGTGGCAAAAGTATCAACAGCTGCTGTAACTCATCTGTGGAAAACAGGGAAATGTTTGCATGTGGTAGTCAGTGGTGAACTTGTGCTCATAGATGAGTGTGAGGTTTTCTTCTTCTGTGATTTTTTTTCTTTTGGCATCAACTGGATGTTTTTCATTTTTAGGACATGGCCCCACACACACACACACACACACACACCTTTGCTATTGGTTTGCCAGTCAAAGTTCACCAAAGTTGAATCCATGCGAAGCAAAGACAAATTTGTGCATGTGTGACTGCAGCACTACGCAAATATCTATTGGCACTATGTACTTAACATTGTGTGTCATTGAGGCTTTTCCATTGACACTTGCCAAACCATGGTGCACTGATTTGCATTTTTATTACCTCTTACAATGTGCCGAGCTGTTCCAAGTTGCGTCCGTGCTAGAACATATCCAGAACGGGGCCAAAATAATCCTGACCCACCTCCAAGCGTGCTGTGGTGTCATCTCGTTGACTGTGGCCAACCTGTGACAAGCCCCTTCTCCCTCTCAAACAAGTGTTTGTTGAGACTCAACTCATATGTCCAGGAGAGCAGAGAGAGTTGTTTTTGAAAGTCTCTGCGTGTCCAGATCTCAGTACTTTTATAGTTTCTAACTGAATCTCTGTGGTTTGAAGTTTAGTTTCTCTTTCGCTTTATTTTACTGTTTAATTTGTGCTTTCAGCCGCATAGGAGTGTTGTTAAGTTACTGCTGATGAAAACTCAACACTTCCTGATTTTGTTACTTCATAATTAAAGCTTTTCAATAACAAAATAATGAGGGGCTTTATTGTGAAAAATTAATTGGAAATTAAGTGATTATCCACCATTTCTCGGCTCGCCATCAGGTAAAAGACATACCTTCATGCGAGTCGCTCTTGTTGTAATAGAGATGGAAATCCCTGCTGTGGGTTGACGTGCAGAGTCAAACCGAGTCAAGCTTAGCCTGCACATGTGTATGACAAAGGGGTACATGCATCATGCCCATTGTGTTGTCATCTGACTCTAAAACAACTGCCCCGTGTGAGGCTCGAACTCACGGCCTTCAGATTATGAGACTGACGCGCTGCCAACTGCGCCAACGAGGCATGAAAAGTTGTGTTTTGTGATTGAGACTAGTTGTCACAACAATGACTCTGCACACCAACGTATTCAGACAAAGGCTAAGATCAACCTTAGATGCTTTGTGTCATAACCCAGCACTAAAGCCATGAGAAAAAAGGGGGAGCACAGGCTGAAGGAAATGCAAGACTAAGAATGCAGCTAAAATAAAGAAATAACAGTAAAGTGCATGTGGTAGTCAGTTTAGTTAGTGTTAAATGTGAGGTGTGATGTCAGATTTACGCTGGATAGCGTAAAACGAACAAGGATGAGCAGGAAAGACACTGGACTTTGGCATTAGCTGTATGTTTGTAATTTTTATGGCACTATCAGTATGCACCGTGTGTCCCACTGGTCATTCTCAAACTTTTAAAAGAACTGCCCCGTGTGAGGCTTGAACTCACGACCTTCAGATTATGAGACTGACGCGCTGCCTACTGCGCCAACGAGGCATGAAAAGATGCATATGGTGATTGCAAAGAGTTGTCACAGTTGGAACTGTGAAGTAACTTGATTCTTTGAAATGTCTACTTAAGTCGCGTTTCCACTCAAAGTACCTGGACCTTTAAAAGAACTAAAATTTTCCTTCATCCTGGAGCCACCGTTGTCTAATGGCCCGTGACAATTATGCATACTAGTCTACTGACATATGAAAAAGGAACTATACATTACTGATGATCATCAATCACTGAAGGTCATCGTTTCACTTCCCATTTAGTCTTCAACAGAAATGTCCAGTAAGGCCTGGATTTCACTGTTGGTCTGTCCGCTGCATGCTTTCTTCTGTAACTCTTTGGTTTGTGGCTGTAGGCTCCACCCCCAAAATTCCCGTACTTTTAGAAAGTTCTACCCTCTGACCAGGGACTTTTTAGGGGGTAAAATTTTGTCCCTGGAACTAATTTAGACTCTGGTGTCTGTGGTAGAAACGCATGGAGTTGCTCCAATGGTTCCTAGTCCCTGAGAAAAGTTCCTGCAGTGGAAACATGGCATTAATGTGCATATTAATAGATAAGCAGCAATCATTCAACTTGATGGTTCATTCTTGACCTCAGAAACACAATTTGACAAAACAAAGCTAAAACAACGTCCACTTGATTCTGCGACATCAACTTTGTTTTTCATTTTTATGCAAATCTATTGGCACCCTGTGTTTAACAGTATGTACCACCTGTCTCCATCATTAAGTTGTGTTGTCTAACTTTAAAAGAACTGCCCCGTGTGAGGCTCGAACTCACGACCTTCAGATTATGAGACTGACGCGCTGCCTACTGCGCCAACGAGGCATGAAAAGCAGCACATTTTGATCGAGAGACTAGTTATCACGGGTGTCAAAAGTATCAAAGTATGTTTTTTTTCATACTGCATGTTTAAAAACACAATACGTTTGATATTATCGAAAATTCTAAAGCTATAAAATAAAATGATCTGTGCTGATTTCAGAATGTTGGAATGGTCCACGACTTTCCCAGTCTTCTGTTGCCCCAGTCTCAACTTTTCTAAAACATGTTGCAGGAATCAAATTCAGGATGAGCAAATATTTACAAAAATCAGTGAAGTTGATTGATTATACATTAAGTAAATTGTCTTTGTACTGTTTTGAACATGTCAGAAAGGATTAGCAACATAACACATTGGGTTTTATTTATGTTTGGAACAGTGTTCCCAACTTTTTTTTGAAATTAGGGTTGTAGTACTACCTGCAGTTCAACCACAAAAATGTAACTTAACTGGATTGACTAACATTATTAACTGTCTGTTCTTCTGTGGTCTTACCCTATGCTTCATAAATCACTGAATACAACAAGTTTAGACATGTTTTATGTTTTGTTGACATGCATTCTGGGTTATGTAGGAAATAAGTAACAAAAGAAGAAGATGAAGAGACACTGTGGATAAGACAGATGAAAACAATTATAGAGGCTGCTGCAACAAAACAGTAAAATGTACAAAACATCCAGTCTATTAATTGCCATTTTAAAGCGAAAATACCAGAAAATGATTGGTCTCTGTGCCTTGAATGTGCATATTTGCCCTATGATTCAATACCTGCTGGTGTTATAAACAAGATATTTTGATGTCACCTTGGGTTCTTGGAAATTCTAATTTTAACTGTTTCTGGTATTTTATTGACCAAACAATTAACCGGTTAATAGAAAAATAATCAGCAGATTGGTTGATGATGAACATAAAAGAGGATCTGTGTCTGCATTCTCCTAATATTTGTTATACTGCTATATGCTGTGATTCTTCACTGCAGCTATGGTCTAATAAAGCACTTTCACTTTACTTTTAAATTCCACACAGGGGCACTATGGTACCACAAATACTAGAGACACTTGTTAAACTTGTAGACCAGCAGAAATCAGTCATCCACAGGATAAAGTACTGACCCTCAACATTATTTCCATCCCCTTTCAGAGACCATTATTTACAGAGTCAGTCCAAAGATTTCGTCCCCAGCTCTGCTGGCCACCCCTAACTGGCCTGAGGGTATGAGGCAGTCTTCCACCGTGTCCTGGATCGTCTCTCTGCCGAGCCAGTACGCGGCAGCCATGCAGTTTGTCAACATCACGCAGCCCAAATGCCTTGACAGACACACCGCCATCAAGGTGAAGATGCTGGGGGACGAGGAGGAGATCATGAGCCGCAGGGAGGACGAGAAGGCCGATGACAAGCTGCTGGTTCCGCAGAGTTTCTATCTCAACATGTCCAACTGTGTACCAGAGGAGGGACAGTTTGGTGCAGTGGCCGAAATTGTTCTGCAGAAGAACAACAGTAAGCAAGCAGGTCTCATTTAAAATCCATATCATAAATGACTTAAAGTCAGAGGACTTAACTCTTCCATGTCTTCGTCTTGTCTCCACAGAGCTCCTGGCCATCATCCTCGGGATAATAGGAGCTCTTGTGCTTATAGCCGCAGTGCTGGCTATAGTACTCATCATAAAGTGAGTACATCTGCAGCAAAACTTTAACATCTGGACCTGTATTTATCAAACGGTTAAGCGTGAGATTAGAGCATTTTTACTTTTTTTCTTAAAAACATGACACAAACTGATTAATCCATTATTAAAATAGTTTAATAATCAATTATTTAATCGATTAATTATTGCAGCTCTAGAATAAAGGAATTATTTGTGTTTAAATTGGTTCTCTATAAGCTCCACTTCCATCTTCTGCCGCCAGGCTCAGTTTTTCCTGGGAAAATTACGTCTCAAAATTAATGAACTGAACTTACTTGTTTGTGAGAAACATTGTTACTCAAACTATGTTATTACTATGCAATGCAAATCATTGCACACAACAGCTTTTGTTTGGTCCCAGATTCAATATAAATTTTTCACCATTTCAATTTACCTCTTCAGTGAACAGAATTCGTTCTACCCTCGTATTTCCAAAGTCTTGTTTGATCATTTGTCTGTGGAGCTGAGCTCCGAGGAAACAGAAGGCGACCCAGCGTTACCTTTGTGTTTCAGTTTGGTTTTTTTTTTGTTGTGAAGAGTCCTGTCATCATACATGGCATCCAAATAAACAGACGCTGTTCACAACACCAGTGAGGAGGACTACTCATCAGTTGTTAAAGAAAGAAATAGTCCTCATGTCCTAGAATGAATACAGAACATGAACAAAACAGCCTGGACCCCCTCATCCTCCCAGGGTTACCTTTTCAACAGGGACACAAACAATAATACCACTTTGAAACGCTGGGAGGAGAGCTGGAAAGTTGTCTGTTTCCACTTTAAATGAAACGAAACACTGTCATCCAAACTTAAGATTAAAAGCTATTTATCAAATTTCTTGTGACCTCCTCTTAAATTAAAAAAAGGTTTCAGGGTTTTTTTTTTTCATTTGGTTAAGAGTAGATGATAAATGGCTGCAGTATGCAGCTGAGAGCACACGCCTTCTGTGGGAGGATCAGGATGAATAATATATTATCTGAGTAATTCAGTTGTTGATGCTGTTGAACCTCGTCTATGAGCTGCAGAATTTTCCTCTCTGCTCCCATTTGGTTTCCTTTTCAGACAGTTTCCATCCCTATTTATACACTTATACACCACTGAGTTAAAATAAATGGTAACAATATGGCAGATGTTGAGCGAAGCCTGTTTGAATTTTCCTGTAAGTAAGTTGCTTGAACTTTTTCAGACCTCTGTACTGGCTCCTAAGTGTGGAGTTCTGAAAGTGACAAAATGTTGCAAAAGATTGTTAAATAATAACTGATAAAATAAATAATAAAACTGAATACATAAATTATATTGTCAGTTAAATAATAGCCAACTTATATAATGTTTGTTTTAAAAAAAAATCACAGCGCTTAAATAAAATTAGATAATGAAACATAAATTGAAAAAAAAAGCTTTTTGCTTTTTTCTAACTAAGTGATTGCAAGTCAAATGAAAATATAATAAAAAAATATATATTATTTTTAAACTTAATGTCATATCTTTTAACCAACAATATTATTTATTGATGTATTATTTTGTTAGATTTTTGACGACGATGACTCATGATTAATCATTGTTAAGAATTTAGCCAATAAAATGTATTATAATATAAAACAAAAATCTAAAAATCTCTTATTGATTATTAATAATTAATCAGTCACAAAATTTGCAAACCTGTTTGACTATTTTTCTATTTTTGTCTGACTTCATATTTAAGTGTGATTTTTAAGAGTTTGATGAACATGAGCGCTGTTTTCTGTGCAGGTTGGTTAAAGTGCCATGTTTTGGAGTCGTTGAATTAGTTTGGTGATTTTTATTTGTCGATATTCTGTAATATTGATCCGTAAATGGCTGCTTTTCTTGACTCTCTGCCTTCATCTTTTCAAACAGGAAAAAGAAAAAGGACAAGATGAACAAGGAGTCATCCATCTACATCGGCAAAGGGAACATCTTCCGCCCGGGCGACAGGCACTTTGTCAAAAGTCGGTCTGACAATGAATCCCACGTCTACGACTCCATCGATGAGACGATGGTGTACGGCCACCTGCTGGGTGACTCCAGCTACTCCGGCAGCGTTCAGGACCAGTACAAAGGGATGCAGGTGGACTCCTATCAAACGTTCACAGGCCCCACTGATGGAGAGTTGCCTGTAATCAGAGAGCCGGACCACGAGCCTGAGACGGACCAGTACAAAACGTTCCTGGACCCGTCCGAGTCTTTCCTCCCACCCCGTCCGCGCACTCCTATTAACCGGCAGGACAGCCTCGGCTTCCAGGACAGCAGGATGGTGGACAATGAGCTGTACACATTCAAGAGCACGGGCGATATAAACACGATCCGGCTCTCCGGTGCCGACCTGGAACCAGAGCCGCCGTTAACAGAGGAGTCCTTGTAGTGTGTCAGGACTGAACCTGCGCGATGGACCGCTGTTACTAAAGTCTCGTTACAGCACAGTGTAACTCTAGACGGTACTGATGGGAACTTCTGTGCCTCGATCACACTCAGGGACTCTGAGTTTGATGAGTTTCTGAATATGATGTGTGTGTCATCTTTGTCAGAACTCAGTCATTTCTAAAGCCTCAAGAGAAGATGCTGTGATCCTCTTCCTTAAAGGGTTAGTTTGGAGTATTTGAAGTGGGTTTATTTAAGGTACTTATCCATAGTCAGTGTATATTCTACAGTAGATGCTGGTCAGCACACCCCCAGTCTGGAGAAGCAGGGCAGGATCAGTAACAAAACGTTTTAGCCATCTAAAATAATCAATATCAGTTTAAGTGTATGCTATATTTAGCATGTCACCACTTTAACTTGCTGTCAGACAGCCTTTTCTGAAACCACCATTCTATAAGCCAAATCAACCAGATTCCATTGGCAAAATCAGTCATTTTACTTTTCACAACTGGTCTACCATTGCTTCAGTCGGTTAGTTTGTGTATGATAAAATTGCTGTTAGCACAAGGAGTCTGGTTTAGCAAGAGACTGCGATATTTGACTTGTATAACTGCAGTTTCTAGTCAGAAAGGCTGACTGATGGTAAGGTAAAGCGGTGATAGTATTCTAAAGACAGCATACACTTAAACGGATTTAGATTTTTTTTTTTTTTAGGTGGCTAAAATGTTTTTTGTTGACCCTGTCCACAGCTATACATTAAATGCTTCTGTCCAACTCAAACAGGAAACAAACATGTCTCTTAATTCCAGAGTGGGTAATTCCAAAGAGAGTTTATGCTTCTCCAAACTGGGGGCTTGTTGACCGCCATCTACTTTAGATAATACACTGACTATCGATAAGTACCTTATACAATCCCACCTTGAACTATCCCTTTAAAGGAAGCCACTTTCTTGCCTAGAATTAAATGAGAAGATCAGTTTTATTCTCATATCTGTTCAGTAAACACAAACGTGCCCACACATTGTCAGTGGTATCACTGCTCTGTGCTGCCTGTGCCATTGTTTTCTTATGGTGAGAGCAGTGGGTGCTGCTCTTGGTGTGGCTCGCCATTTGAAATGGCCACCAAAGCTCAAAAGTTCAAATTATTCCAACTTTGAAAAATGCTGTTTTTTTTCAAGTTCCCCAAACTCTGTAACACAGCATGAGAAACATACCACAATCTCGGCAGTAAAACTAATGCGTGGCAAAATAGGGCTACGAGATTTGTGAATATGCATATAGTTAACAAACTTCACTAAAGCCAATGGTAAAGTTAGCTTAGCTGTTTGTATGCCAGGCAGACACTATAAGTTACGATGATGCACTTTGCATCTGCAAGTCTCTAATCCCGATCCTGCAGTGAGCCAAGAGCAGATTTTTTTTTATCATGCGAAGGTAGCTCAAGGCTACAGCCAGTATCTGGTTAGCTTAGCATAGCATAAAGACTGAACACAAGCGGAAACCGCTAGCCTGCTCTATCCACAGGTAACAAAATCCACTTACCAGCACCTCTAAAGCTCACAAATTAACCCATAATACCTGTTTAATGCACACAGTGATTTCCTGAAGTCTAGCTGTCACTGCTTCCAGCCAAGAAGTAGTCCAGCACATAACGCTGTTAAACTTTAATTTGTTCTTTTAGTTTTATATAGATTAAACAAATTAGATTAGTTAGTTTTAGAGGTGCTGGTAGGTGAATTATGATCTTTGGACAGAGCCAGGCTAGCTGTTTCCTCATAGCCTTTGTGCTAAGCTAGGCTAAGCTAAACTAACAGCCCACTGACTGTAGCTTACTGACATGAATGAAACCAGTCTTCTCATCTAACTCTCAACCAGAAAGCAACAAGAATGTTCTCTCTTTCTTTTATTTGTTTAGTTTTATTAAATCTCTGCCCATGTGGCACGGACACAGAAGCAGGGACTATGAAAAAATGTGCAAGTACCTCTGGTTCTTGTTTAAGTGTGTTTTTATGTATATTGTTTACTAGTTTGTTTTTTAAGAGATTTGTTTTTCCTTACCTGTAAATACAATTTAGTTTTTTTTATGCAATAAATTCAAGGAAATTGGTCTGGTGCGGAAACCACTTACTTCTTGAGGTAATGACGCCCACCACACCTAATTTTCCCTCTTATGCTGAGACAGTCGTCCTTTGAACTCTGGATGGTGAAAACAATTTCAACCACAGGAACTCTGGCCATGAAAAACAGTGTGAGGGAGGGTGTGGAAGACTTCAGGCTGCAGAGCAGAAGCCAGTGTTTACCATGGAGAAGTTTTTTTTACTGGAAACAACAAATGTGGAGGCCAGGTTTACATAGTTGCACCACATTTCTTGCAGATGCAAGTGTTAAATGTTTAAATAAAGTCTGCATTTCTGTTTTTGTCTTTCAGTTTTGAGCCTTTTGACTTTGGAAAACACACTTATTCACTTTCTTGCTGAGCATTCGATAAGAAGATCCTCTTTGTACGGTAGCTAAATATGAACGCTATCACAAGCTGTTGGCTAACTTATTAGCACAAACACTGTAGATGGGAAAACAGCTAGCCTGCTCCTGTCCAAACATAAGAATATCACCCTACAAACATTATATGATGGTTGTTTAATCCATATGAAAACTTACCCTTTGTAATTAATTCTTCCCTAATTAATTAATTAATTAATTAATTAAGGGAGGGATTAATTAATTAATTAATTAATTAATTAATTAATCCCTGTAATTAAACTTTACTGTCACCAACACAACCTTTAGGCAAAACCTTGATCTACTTCCTCCTCTCCTGTTTTCTGTACCTATGTAAAAGTGTATACTGTTTGTCACATTGATGTTAAGTAAACACTAGCTACCAATCCAGCTAATGATTGATGTAGATGAGTTGGCTATTAATGCAGCATATTTCTGACATTAGCTATCATAGACTAGACATGACTGACAGATTAGATAGCTAGTTAGCTAGTGTTTTGCCCTATAGCAAAACACTACACTTGTCTATGTTGAAAAAAAAATTTTTTTTTTGAAGATGGTTTAAAGATGTTGCTTGAGAACTGTAAATATTAAATTGTTAGCAAAACTCTAGCTAACTAGCTAGCTAATGATTCATGTAGATAAGATAGCTAATAAGTTAGCATTTTTCTAACATTAGCTATCAGATGCAACTAACTAGCTAACGACTGATATAGATTAGCTAACTAACTTTTTCTTTTGGCTCTGTAGCAAAGCGCTAGGCTTGTCTATATTGAACAGAACCAAATTTGGAAGATAGTTAAGAGATGTTGCTGGGGGACATGTAAAGTGATATATGTTACATCCTAAATTAGCTAATGATCAGTGTAAATGAGCTAGCTAGTTAGCTAGTGTTTTTCTAATATTACGTATCAGATGTAACAAACTAGCTAATGATTGGTGTAGATTATTTAGTAGGCTAGTGTTTCACCACAGAGAAAAAGAATAGCTAACTACCCAGCAAAGGATTGGTATAGATTAGCTAGCTATTTTGAATTTTTATTGCAGCATAGACCAAAAGGGATGGAATTTTAAAAAGGTCAGTTTAGTTTCAGGAGGTTATGTGCCAGACCATTGACCAGTGCCAGGCAGCCAAATATTAAGCATCTTTTTTGTTCGTTTTAAATTAAAACAAATGAGATACAACATGCTATGCTGTGTTCAAATGGGGTTGTGTTTACTATGTTCATGACCTTGAACACTGGAGGTTTTCTTAAAGCTCCCAGTTCACGAGTCATGGACACAAATAATTTTAGAGTTTCTGGTGGGTGAATTTGTTTCTGCTAGACAGAGCCAGGCAAGCTGTTTCCCCATTTCCAACTTCATATTACTGTACAGACATGAGAGTGGTATCAATATTTTTAATCTAGCACTCAGCAGGAAACTGAATACCCATTTCTCCCAAACTTATCCTTTAAGAAATGACAACAAAGGAATATTTTAATGGTTTATTGATGGTATTTTTTCAGGATACATCAGGCTAGACATTATAGGAAACTATAAGACTAGCAAATTGAAATCTCTTAATAGAATGTGATTGAATTTATTTTTTATGTTAATGCAAAATGATTTATTAGTCTGGGTCCATGCGAGTCTTGTCGTTAAAATACAGTAGTTATGAAGGGATGCCTGAGTTTTGACCAGTGGTTCTCAACAAGTGAGTCATGGAACTGCTGTAATAGAGGTGTGGATGTGTGGAAACAACTTAAAAAGTTACAGCCAGTTTTTAGAATTGTGAAAGGTGCCAGCACCTAGACACACCTTTTGTTACAGAAGTACTGGTATTTTGAAATATGATCATCCAATATTTTTTATGAAACTACTGGAAAAAGAGAGAGGTACGAAGATCTATAAAATGAAGGCAGAAATCATTGACTCCTTTGCAGGAGATTAAGTCCCACAATCTCTTGCTTATCCTTGACTGAACTTTGTTCTTTCTTTTTTGTGACCGCAAGGAATGCTGCAAATGACATATCACCAGTTCACTTTTGTCCAAAATAACAGTGTTATATTTCACTGTCTCAAGCAACTATATCAGCATTGAGTTCCGATGCAAACCAACTGAGAACCACTGGCTTAAAACTCCTTTTAGAAGAGCAGGCAAAGTGGCATTGCAGCAAGAGTAGGCCTACACAGTGAAAGCAGCTACAACCATGCGCAGTCTATGCTGAGATAAATGGATCAAACAATGTTGAACTGGCAGACGGAGGGCTTCTCCTCACGACAGTTCTCATCAGACCACTTCCCTCGGGAGGCTACGGACAGGACGGCACAGTTCTGGGACTGGCCGCCGTCCGGCTGTCGAACGCCGGACGTGTCCCAGTTTTTGTATGTGACGCTGAGGCCGGTCTGGTCTACCCAGGAGCCCTCGGTCATCATGTCGTTGAAGCCCAGCCAGACCTGCGCATCTGAGCCGATGCTCTCGCGGATGTATTCTTTGAGCTGGTCGTTCTCGTCGCTGGACATGGGCGCACCGAGGACACCACCCAGGTTGTTGCAGTCTTCACTGGCAGTGTGATAGCGTTTTCTCAGAGGGTCAGCCAAGTAACACTTGCCATGGATCTTTTTGCCTTTCAAACAGACTGAAGAGAACAACAAAAGAGTGAATAAAAGAGTGGCAGATGGTTAGATTGACCTAAACTTTGATTTAGTGTCATCTTCAATTTGTTTCATTTGGAGATCTTACAGTAATCTAGGGCAGTCCTTGACTAAGATTATTTCAGTCAAATCAGATTTGTTCATTTTTTTCCACTTCAGTGCACCACACTAAATTCCCATATCAGCCTACATGACTGTAGGACATGTGTGAGAGTTTTACCGGTAGGACTTGTGTTTTAATGCCTTTGGTTGTCATCTGTGATGTGGAAACATAAGATTTTCCCATTTTTCATGACTCCTGCCCCATCCAAATCCTCAAAAAATATTTTTGTCCCATCCAAATCTCAGAAGAATGACTCCCGTCCCATTCTGTTCTCATCAATTCACAGTTCACACACAACATTACATAAGTTACTAAATATATGAAAAAACTGACCTATTGTTATTATGATTCCCACTCACGCAGTGCTTCTCTCCCCAGGCTGGTGCAGTATTATAGCCTGTGTCCAGCATCAACTGATCTGCACACTGTACGCTGTGAATTAAGGATTTATTTTGACTAAATTAGAGTTGCTGATTGTTGGAACAGTGGACAGGGGAGCCAAGAAGCTTTTGGTGAGTTTTATTTGGTTTGTGTTGAGCTTGAATGAATCTGAAAATGATGTTTTATGAGGCTATTGAGTTCTGGTTCCACAAAACATATCTCTCTATCTGTAGTGATCCTTTGCATCATGTTGTCAGACATGTATAACAGCTATCTGAGCCTGTCAGTGACAAAAACAAGCACAAGCAAACAAGCAAGCGTCACCTGCCCTGTGCGCTCTGCTGGTGCGCTCTGGTGAAGTGGCTCTGCTCTGTTTCTGTCTCTCTTCATTGCTTCCATCAATGTTAGTTTTGTGGTTTGTGGTGATTTTTGAGATTCAGTTTAAGTTTATAGCCTGTCACAGTTACAAAACAAGAGCTTTCTTGTTTTTTAGCTGTGACCTTTCACTGTCCTTTCACTGTCTCTCATCAGATAACCACCAGTGCATGTTGTCACTGGGATTTTGCAACAGCTAATATAAAAATATATTTATGATTCCCATCATGGCCATCCTTTTCTTGTGAATTGTTCTCTTTGTGCATTTCTGTAAGCTGTTTGTTTTATCCTGTTATTGCAAAGTACACACTGACCAACAAAGGAATAAAAAACAAATGTTGGACTGGAAGAATCTCAGTTCACTGAGTCTGACTGATGATTCAAATCAACTATCAAGGGGCAGCCCTGCAGATATTCTGTTATCTCTGAGAATGTGAATAAAATTTGTCCTGTGGTCTTTTGGAGACAAATATCCTCAATGATAATGAGAAACATGAATAAAACTGACTTTTTCCCCTGTAGGCTACCGAATCTTTTTGGATTTGCAGGAACAACCTGTGTCTCATTTTGTGTTCTGAACAAGAGGTCAGACACGTGTACGCCATGTGCTGTCCAGATTAAAATTTGCCATTTCAAAGACTACACATGTCTCCCATCTGTCCTTATATTAAGAGAAGCATGCTTCAGGCTGTTGACTTCAACTTCTGTACATATGTAGCTCATGTCACACTATCAATAAATTCACTCAGCACCGCATTAAAACATTCACACTTTGTCATCCACTGCAGACAGAAGTGAGACTAGAAGAGTCATGAACATGATACTAATAGCTGCTCGCCGTCTCCACAGGTGATCATTAAGTAGGCTCAGTCACAGTGTTGCATCTCAAGGCTCTAAGGAGTTCATCTTGTTCTAGGACATTTCAGCAGGTACAATTTTACTGATACAGGGGCTTAAATTTGGCCAATCTGCAAGTCTAACGCTGATTTTGTCTGAACCATGGCCAGACCAACCTGTTTGTTGGCTCGAGGGCAAAAGAAAAAGATACAGGAACCCTATCCACCCTAGCCCCATCTGTCGCCTGGCCCCAGGCTTTCTTTCTGTGTGGTAATTTGATTAAAACAACTTTATTTGGAAATATGCACCACAAGAGCACCATATAAACCAGGCCTTCACTTTCTGGGCCTCATCAGTTATAAGAATCCTTGCCTGAGGATCTTTTTAAATCTGATCTTGAAACTCATTTTTATGCCTCCGTACTGGTGACAGCTGTGGTCTGAGACATTGTGTTTTCAGGTTGTCTGTCCATCCATCCCATTTATGTGAATGTAATATATCAAGAACGCTGTGATGGGATTTCTTAAAACTTGGCACAAATGTCCACTTAGACTCAAAGATGAAATATCTTATTCTCGTGAACCTGATATCTCAAGAAGACCTTGAGGGAGTTTCTTCAAACTTGGACTTTAGGAAGAACTGATTACAATTTAGAGGTCAAAGGTCAAGGTCACTGTAACTTCACAAACACTTTTTTCAAAATTTCACACAAATTTCTAATGGGATAAAATCAAATCAATCAAGTCTCTCTCACTGGAAATTATTCACTAGAATCATGCTTTCATGTCAATATAGTGATAACTTACATTTTGTCAAATAATCCACTGAATAACTTTTATTAAATTCCTTTAAATTCTTGACTTCATATATTATATGAGTCTGGACAGACATGGATGTAAACTGAAACTTTTTGTTGCTCAATTTGCTGTGAGCTGGAACAAGCTAGAGAGCTGTAACTTCACCCCAGTAACTAGAAATGATGTGCAAATGCTTCCCAAGCAACAGGACCCCAATCATCCAGATGGTGGTGCTATAGTTAATGGCCAAAAGCCATCATAAACTGTGACCGATGGGGGGCGCCACACATGACAAAACAGGATTAAATGTTAATGTATTTTCTTTACTAGCCTGGTCAGGCAAGTGGGTCATGAATCTACTTGCCCAACATCATTTTTTACTTGCCCCTGTACAAACGGTTTTATTTCTTAGCGGTTATCAAATAACAGCAAAGACTTAAGTTACTTGTCATGTTTATTCTAGGGCTTCAGTGTCTATATAATGTCAGAAAATAGTGGAAAAATGCCCCATTCCAATCCAAAAACCAAAGATATTTAGTTGATGTGTGATGATAAACCAAGAAAAGCAGTTTTGCATGAAAAAACTTTCAAGTATCAAAATAGTTCAAATCTTTTTTTAAAACTTGCCTAGTCAGGCAAGTGAGTTGCTAGATTAACTAGCCTGAAATGACATTTTACGTTCCTCTGGCAAGTGGGCCATCCTTATTTTTGAGCCCTGGTGGCAAAATTTCAGCAACTTTGGTGAACATGATCTGGGGGAAACTATTAACCAAAAGCTGTAGTTTCATACTGATTGGTGCAGGTAGTCATGGTCTATCACACATTGGCTCATAACTCTAGCTGTCTTGGAACTGATTGAACTCAGTGGGGACATCTTGTGCGGCGTCCTGAACATAAACAACAAGTTTCCTTCACATCCAGTGATGCAGCTCTTTGAGTGTGCAGTTCTTGAAATGCAATGTAATTATGAAACAAGTGTGTGATTAGGCTCACTCCTTCTTTAAACAAAAACGCTCCTGAAATGCACTGGCTGCTGCTTGTGCCTTTAATTTTGAGTCATTACAACAACCCTCTGTTGGCCAGGTTTAAACCCAGAACTGCAGATTGCGGCTGTAGTTTTATCTTGTTTTTATGGTTGTGTTTTCATGGATTGACACATGTTTTCATTGTGATATTTTATGGTTTTACTTTTTTTAAAATGTTTTTTCCCCCATATTTTGATTGCACAGTGCTTTGGTCAACTGCTGTTTTTAAATGCTCTCTAAATAAATTTGGATTCAACTGAAATTGATTGGATGCACTTTTGATTTAATTTACGTCTTATTCCTTGTCTGACTCTTAAGATTAAACTAGATTTGACAGAGGGACCCTCTACAGACAGTACCACACGATTAAATAATAATGCATGACTGTGATGTATTTTAGTATCATAAATTCTTACAGAAAAGATTGCAATCACTCAGATTATGCACAACTGATTTATACACGTTAAACCTGGGGCTTTTGCCACTTTTTTCTGGTTGGTAATTAAGCTTTGGTTTGAACCCAGACACATTCCTGCATTCCTTTATTAATGTAAATGAGATCAAATTTATGATCCAGATGTTTAAAAGCGGAGCTCACCTGTCTGCAGGGCTTGTTGTTCCTTCAGCAGGTTGAGCTCCTGCACAATGTCGTTGATCTGTTTCTGTAGGTGCTCGATGCCGGTATCCTTTGTTGTATCTGAATCCAACAACACCAGACACCAGGAAATTCAAATCAGGTGTGACAAATGTTTGAAGAATTTATTATTTTAAAGAGATTTGAGCATGTGGTCATAAAAAAAACACGCTGCTTAAAGAAAAACGAGAAAATCAATTTGATAGTGATCTAAAATAACTCAAAATATTCAAGAAATTTGTACTTTTCCAATAGATTGTGATGTTCCAGATGTTCTTTACCTTTTTTCACTGGTTTCCTCCTCGGTAGAGTCTGCTGTAACGAGCAGTTCGCCAGCAGTAGTACTCCCAGCAGCACACACACTCCTCTGAACTCCATGGTTGGACCTGTTGAATGAGGCTGCTCCAGCGCGGATGCTCGCAATTTATCTGCCTCGCTCCTGCTCTAGCACCCTCCCTCTCATCCGTCCGACCAGGGAAAAACACTGACGTCCAAAGCCATTTGCAGGAATAACAATCCGACCTCAGGAGTTTGTGTGTCTCATCTGGCTCCAGACACTTCACGTGGAGGGCCAGTACCAACCAGAGCCAGGCCTGGAAAGCAGGTGGAGACTGGCAGACAGTTTGACACAGTGTGAAGTTGTTATGAACTTTCGTCAAAAAGAAATAAACAAACACTGACTCATCTGTTGCATAAATGCCTAAATAACTTGGTTACAGTTTATTTCTTGGCTCAAAGGGCCAGTTTGATCTTGAAAAAAGAGGATTGAATGAGACTTTCTTTCCTAAATGTTGGCCAAAAGGTGTTTTGGAAGCCTTGGCCTCATTTGGAAAAATTTAAATATTTCCAGGTGCAGTGAAGCACTGAAATCTACACATCCCTGAGGCACTTTCACTTTTTCTGCAATATTGTGCTTTATTTTGAATTTTGTATCATTTTATAAACCTTTCTCTGTATATGTTTAATCATAATCTGCAGTGAGAGCTCCAGCCATAAATAGAGGAGTTTGTTTTGGACCTGTGTGCTCTCAGCCCCTGCACAGTGCACACACCCTACAACAGTCTGAGGGAAGAGTGGAAATGATCCAGTCACATCTGGACTTTCTGTAAGACTTCCACTTCACACAGTATTCAACTGACACGTGGCAAACACAAAAGGACGCAGAGACACTGTGCATTTCTGTCCCAGCAGCCAGAGTATGAGGATCAGCTTTGTTTCTTTACCAGAAAAATAAATAACAAACTCAAGCTTGTGCAGAGTGGAACAAATGCACCGGCTGCCTGTTGCATGAGCTGGGTCTAACTTCAAACTTATCCTGGGTCTAACATACATTATTACTTGATTTATGCACAACTAAAATAGGACACTTAAAAATTTTGCAATATAGAAAGTTATTTATGTAAATCATATTCTTCAGTAACATCATTTCATGGACATAATTGATTTTTTGTGAGACACACAGCAGTCCCTCTGTACTATTCTTAGCGTATCTCAACAGTACTAAAAAAAACTTAAAATATGCAGGAACTTTCCCCAAGACTCTCTGATTCAAATGCAAATCGCTCTTAAATAAAGTCAAATGTAACAAGGTGTCCTTTGCATCTGTTAGACTGTGTCCAGATTCTTTCTCCTAAAACAAATCACCTGTCTTTTTCTGTTTTCCAGTTCTCTAAGATTGTTTTACTTCCAGAAACACAGACGTAATAAGGTGATTCAAGGTGTTTGATTTTGATTTACATTCTTAAGTTGTTCTCTGAGTTAATGTGTGGCTGAACAATAAGACATCTATATATTTAAAACAGATGACACATTATCAAGTACATTCATCCAGAACCTCTTCAAATCAGGGCAAAGACATAACCTGAGTGTGCCAACAATGTCTTAATTAAAGGATTATCTCAATCAGATCTTAAATCTACAAGTTAACTTCTTGATATTTGTTTCTAGCTGCAACAGCACACGGCTGGTGTTGTTTTCACCTTGTGAGTCCATGTGTGTCATCACGGCAAAATGTGGTCCTGGAGACACTAACTGTAGCCAGATCTACCCCAGGAGAACTTTAAATACTTTAATCATGTAATAATGTTGTAATGACAGCTGAGTACTCGTGGGTCTGAACGCCAACATGTTGATGATCTCTAGTTAAAACACCAACAGTGTATCGTTACAAAGACGAGAAGGCTGTAGAAAATTCATAAATTTTATTAGAAAATTCTGTATACATGAACATACACACTGTAGATACAGTAAATGATCTCAGCCAAGGAAGCCAACTTTCTGTCGCTTCTTCCCCAAACTCTCCTCCTGCTGCAGCAGCTCCATGAGTGGAGCATGAAGAGCTTTCCCGACCCGTTTACCTGCCTGGAGACAAACAAAATACTTTAGCATGTTTCTACTGTATTGGCTTTTACAAACAAAATAATGTGAAATCATCATATAACGATGGACACCACTTTGGAAATAAGACAGAGGAAAGAAGCACTGAAAGGAAATTTTAAATTGTCACAATTTTATATTAAACCTGTTTGTGCTAAGTTATGTTATTATCATTACTACTGTATGCAGTGCACATCATTACAATTGCTTTTGCTTGTTCCCAAGTTACTACAACAGAGGATGGCATCAGGAAGGGGGGAGTTACGTTACAGTACCATATATATGGTACTTTTATACACAGTGCAGTATTATACTCTATGTTACAGAAGAAGGAAATACTACATTTAAAAAATTTTGGATTTTCAAAAAGAAAATAACTACTGTGAGTTGGTACCATAAACATGTGTGTGTATATGACAAACAGGTCCAGGAGAGAACACACAGCTTTCATCTCATCACCAGAGTACAGAGGTAATAAACAGTGGGTTAAGGTTAAGGGACTTGTACACAAACAAAAGAGTCCCTCAGCTCAGTCAATTATCTTCATGCTGACCTGAGCTTAATTCCTAGAAGATTTGGTGGTTTCTCCCATTTTCTTAGAAAAAGATGAGTTCTCCTGCCAATTCAATATCTCATCTCCACTCAAGTGACAACAACTAATATCAGGGAATTCCACAATTGAACCGAAGGAGAATCATCTCCAACCCACGTTGTCTTTATATCTTTCCTAGCCAACATTAAAAGAAACTGTTTCTTTGTGCACCTTCAAAGAATCCAATGTATTTCTTCAATATACTTCTTCTTGAATATACTGCTTTACATATTGCCATCCAATTTTTTTGCATTTGGGACAATTTGGAGAAACTCCTGCTGAATATTTACTATAAATACATTGAGATGTAGGCATAATGTCAAATATTACATTGCAAAAAAATTATAGAGCACCATCACAGCTGAAATAAAGGTGATAAAGTTGATGGTGATATTTTAAAACTTAGTCTTCTGAACTTATGGCTTTCAGCAGAAACAGTTGCTTGGTTTTAAAATGATCTTAGTAATAAATCTCAGTGCGTTAGGTATGATGGTCTATGTTCTGATATTATATCCATGTATAAGTGTGTGCCGCAGGGCTCTGTATTAGGCCTACTTTCATTAACTATATATGGAAGTAATCTGGGTCAAAACTTGTCAGATGCTAGTTTCCTAGTTGCTAGTTTTTTATGCTGATGACACTGGTTTATATTGTTGTGAAGCAACTCTTGAACAGGCCAATGGACACATGAAAAATGCTTTTATTGTTCAAAATACTCTGCTGGAGCTGAAACTTGAAATTCTTGTTTGAAAAGCAACAGAGGTTCTTAACTCTCACAAATACCAGAGCATTTTGACTGACGACTCCCTCACTTTTAAACCACATGTGACATAAATGGTGAAAAAGCTGAGGCTTAACTAGTTGTTAAATGCTTTCAAATCCAAAATGAAATTATTAGAGACAGATTCTTCAGGATGACAATGTTTTTAGCAAGGCAACATTTAAATAAAAATAAAATCACATTATGCTAATACTTCAGGTGGACTGAGAGGAGGCCAGATGGCCGAGGAGCAGAGCCGGACTCACCTCTGTCATTTCGAAGATGCTCTCTGGATCCAGGCTGCCTCCACCCACCTTCCTTGTGCAGGTGACAGTGCCCTTGTGTGTGACAGAGATGATCAGGCTCGCCACAGAGCACGCCTTCTCCTGCAGAGTGGCGTCCACTACGTGCCGGTGGCCCACCTGCAGTACAACAGGCAGAGTCAGGGGAGCCAAGCGGTGTGCATGATTCACTGTTTGTGTGATAACTGGCTATAAAAAGTGAGCTCACCTTGCACAACGTCACTATACAAGGAACATTTTCTACATTGAGCCTCACACAATCATACGGGTCGTCTGACAGCTCAATGTCTTTCCCTCCTTCGTCGTCAGCTGAAATGTGCACTCTGGGAATTCTGTCAGGAAGGTAATAAAAAAAACTGTGAGCTTTCATTTTACTGAATAAGAATTTGCTAGAGCCAAACAAACAACACCTCACTTACTTTGTGTTGAAGAGAGCTGCCTTTACAGCTATTGAGATGGCATCGTACAGGTTTCCATCACACTGCAGAAGCTGTGGAAATATATCAGTGTGAGAGTTTACCTCAGTGAGGACCATGCAAGTGAATATATACAGACCAAAATAAGATGAATCTGGAGAAAATGTACTGCTTTGATTTATTTCTACACTCAAATACAGGGACACTTTGTCCAGAAGAAACCAAGAGACTCTAGACGGCTTATTAAACAGTATTTTACATGTATTGATGCCTTATTATATCTTTAAACAAAGTAGCAGGGTTCAAAACTGTGATCATTTAGTCATTTGTTATTTTTAATGAGTAATCCAGTAAATTCTGTTTTATTTGTAATGTAATTTCTTTTGTTTTATGTCTTATGTCTGAATTTGTAACCCGTGCTTGAAAAGTGCTATATAAAAAAGGTATTGTATTCATTATTATCATTATTGTTGTTGTTCACATTATTACTGACACTCACCAGCACATCCACATAGAGGACCCAGCAGTGTTCTCCTGCACTGATACAGAGGCTCTTCAGGTCCACACTGTGTTTGTTGTTGAAGACTTTGTAGAGAGTGTTACTCAGCTCCGTCCCCAGCTCCTCACCTCCTCTGCCCTCAAACTCTGGGGTAGCATTGGCTGAACTAGTCATGGAAGGTGAAACATGTGAGGTAACAGAATATCCATCTGTTTCATTTTTACTATGATATCATTTCCTTTGGTAAGTCTACAATCACTGGGATGTGTTGGAGAGGCATCTCAAAGGGAACACATGATACAACACTACCTCCTAGTGGCAGAGTATCAATCAAAACACTAACGAAATCTGTTTGTGTTTGTGATTTCTGAACATCATTCCTGTTGGTTAAGATAACATTTCTGTCTGAGTCATTTTCTCATTTGATTTCAATTCAAATTATCTAATTTTGATACAGTAATGGGGTGAAAACAATCAGTACATAAATGTCCAATGAAATTACACTGCACAGCTACTCAGTTATCTACGTTTTGTATGTAGTATAAAATCTTTCAAGAATTGTGGCATATAAGACAATGTAGAATTATTCACCACTAAAGATTTTACTGATGATGAAATATCTTATTCAGTTTGCAAGATTAGCCAAAAAATAGACATTTATGGCTGTGCCTGGGATTGTTAACAGAAAGCAGTCTCCCTGCCATGGTCACTACGTTTTTTTCTTCCACTCTGGTGTGTCTGAGATTTGGACACTCAAATAAAATGGCTAACAGTAAATACAGTGAACTATGTAGTAAATAAGGAATTATTTCAGACACAACCCATGTCTGTTTTTTTTCCTTTTGTGGTTGCTGTTGCAAAATTTTAAACTGATTTTCAAGAAAACTCAGTATATCATGACATGTAGCAAATCTAAGATATAAAATTACATAGACGATAAAAGAGAATTTGTTTCCATATCGCCTCCTAGACTCTGGTAAGAAGAATGTCTTCAAAACTAATTGATTGTACATGTAAACTGCAATATGGTATCAGGTTGGAACTGTTAAATGGCATCCAAGCAGAGTGACCTAAATTAGTTAGAAAATTTATCTCTTAGCATTAACCATGATAACAACATCACCCAGACATTACAACAAGTACAACAACACCCCTACCCTTTGTAGTATCCAGGTTTCTTCTACATTACAAGTTAAAAGCTCATGAACACACAAAATTCAGAGGAACGACTTCCCAGCTCGGGAAAGCTGGGAAGCAAATTAATGCAACATAAGCCTCACTTTACAAAGGTCAGTGTGCTAATACATACCAGTCAACGAAGAACTCCAAGTAGCCTTCATCTGGTACCATTGGCCTTGGTTTTCCAATTTCAGCCTTAATCCCAACTAGAACCGCTGTGTGCCCCTGACAGAGAAAAGAAACAAAACATATCAGATAATAATAGCAAATCAATCATTCCTTCCTGAAATAATACACAATGAAGAAGGCAGTGCCCATTAGACATGTTCAGATAAGACTAGTAAGTAGGAATATTTGCAGTAGGAGGAGCTGTCATGATGACAAGTGACTGTTGTTGCACAGATGATGAGTTTTAGAGAGTCTTCTTCTAGGATCTCTGCAGCGCATGCTGTAACATTACCAGTGTGACTTTGGCCGAGCCGTCTGTGTTGGACACAACATCAGTCTCTATCTCCATGTGTCTGTAGTCCTCACAGCCTCTCCCATCCACCCGCAAGTCATCCTGATGGCAAGAATCAACATGTCAACACTGCAGTCTTGGATTTAGCACATGCTAACGCAACTAGCTAGTTTTCTGCCGTTATAAACCACAGATCGCTGCCGTTGCATTTATCGTATTTTTTACTTGCAGGGGTCACAGGCTTAAGTATAACTGTTAAAACTTACCCGTATACCGTGTAAAATGTACACTTTTTCAGCCTCGCTAACTTGTACTGTTGCCATAATGTATGAAACAGTGGTAGCATGCGTGTGTGTCGCGCTTCCTCTACGTCATCAAAACACGACGATTTGATAAAATCGCAGGTTGGGTCTGCCCGCTTTGCTCACCCGCTAGTTTGAGATTCTAAAATTATCCTTCAGAAGGTAGTTGACCCCGCCCAACCGGTACAGCCAGTTTCAAAAACAAACTAAGATCTCTAAAAAAAGTACAAATACTGTACTTAACCAGTGCGCGAGGGATAAAAACAAGTATTCCTAAATGTTTTTGCGCACACAGCCTATTCTCACACGTTGTTCAACTCAGTTAAATTAAATTCAATTCACTTCAAAAGAGCTTCGTTGGCATATGAAACATAAGTTTACATTGCCAAAGTAAGTGTGAAATTAAAAAACAACATAAAATGTACGTAAACAATATATATGGTTGGACATTGAAGTAGAAATTATTGTAAAATAAAGCAGAAAAATCTAGATTTTCAATTAAAAAAATACATAGCCTAAAACAAGTGAGAACAAGGATGGAAAAGCAATTTATTTATCATTTAGGGCGTATAACAAGGTTGTATAATGAGATTTCCATGTACTCCCCCATTCATTCATTCATTGGAATTGGCAGCTGTATAAACGACTGTATGATATCTGTATCTGCGGTATAAACAGCATTTTTATAGACTGTAATATTTATTTGATTGGTCCCAGTGTTCCTGGGGTCAGGGTCACACGCTGGGCAAGAGGATTAAAAAAAGTACAAGATTTGTGCAAAAAAATCTTGATAGTACAGAAAGAGAAAAAGTTGCTAAGACAGGGCAAAGTTTAAAGACTGTAAGACATAATTGCTGTTGCAGGTGTAAACATTCACTACTGTACAGATGCTGAATAAACTGCAAAATATCAGGAAGAAGAACAATACAACAGTTATAAACTGTACGTATGTCCAGTAAATGTGCCTATGTGCAGAGGTCAGAGCTGTACAGATGGTCAGTGCAGGGACACACAGGTGATTGACGGTTCATGGTGGTTGTATTCAACTGGAGGTCCTTTTCCAGTACAACAGCCCCAAGTCTTGCTGTTTAATTCAAAGATCCTTCTATAGTTTTTATCTGCATGTAGCCTTTAATAATGTGATTTTTTTTTTCCTTTGGCTCAGTGTGCTCTGTTTTATGTGTACAATTCACCAGGATTTCCATTTCTATAGCAAACCTTGGGTGAGATTAAATAGTTCTCATATTTCCACTGCAGCCAAGACACACACTGATACTTGGGCTGATTCCTGTGTTTATTGGCCCTGAATCTGGACTTTCAGGCTGCTGTGGCTGCACAGTGGGACATTTTGACCAAGTGAAATTTATCCTTTTAATGATAAGCACTTGGTTCAGCGAGACTAAAAAGAGAAAATGACAAATAGTGCCTGTAAATCTGCAGTCTATTTTTAAGCACATCACTGAGCACTGTTTTGTTTATTGCTGCTTTGAATCCAGAATCCAAAATCCTGCAGTGTGTCTTTAAATGCAATAAGGACACATGGAATGCAATTGCCAGGGTTCAACATTAACCATGGTCAAGATGGTCCACAGCCACAAAATATATTCTGTGGCCACCAAGTGTTCTAGGTAGGTGGTCCCCTGTGACCACCATGTTTTATCCCCATACCGTGTGCCCTCACCAACATGATATTACAGTATTACAGTTCTACAGACATCCAGATTCCTATAAGCCTTTTAGTTTCACATTCTATGAAAATAGTGAACAGTTCTCATTACCTACTAACATTACCTAACTTGATGTGGCCCTTTATGTTGCTTTTACAGGAAAAAGAAAAAGTGAGCAAGGTACCAAATTTGGTCATTTGTTATTAGACCACAGAGCAAGAAGCACAGATATATAATAATGAACTAAATAGTGAATGCAAAGATGGCACTCATTCAGTTAGGGTTGCTTGCCCAGTGCATAAGCCAAAAAAAGGGATTTAGTTTCTGGGTCTGCTTCCTGGTTATACAGCCCACTGAATATGTGCTTTAGTGTTTCCCTGCTTCCCCACACCCTTGAGTTCCCACCCAGAGACTTTGCTTTTTTTCGGCTTAAGGAATGTTTTTCAAATATAAAAACTTCATGGACCAAAATTCATAATAGAAAGTGATTACTGACCTTGTTTGCAGTTTGAGGTGTCAAAAGTCTCTTTTACAATGGTTGCCTATGGGAGAAATGCCTTTTGGACCAGTGGGGAATTTTGCAGCAATACTGTGAGTGACCACTAGAAAGAAAACTGGTGGCAGGCCTGAGCGGCAGAGCCCTGTCTCATTCTTTAGGAAAGGCCTTTGCGGTATTGTTTTCATATAAGTTTATGTTCGGGCCACCAAAAATGTACTTTGGTTACCTAATTCCGGGCTTGTTGGCCTGTGGGACCAGTGCTTGAAAATATTGGATTGAGATAGTACCAACAGTTTAATTGTCATGTTTCAGCATTTCAGAGAAACATTTAAATCAAGCTATCCCAAGTTAAAACGGGAATTGCCTTACATCGGCATGTGATTGATTGAATTTTTAAATGAGAGCGGTGCACAGCTTGAGAGAAAGTGCTGCCTGATAGACTCAGCTCAGGGCACAAACGCCCAATCACAGCAGGAGAGAGTATCGGACTTCCTGGTTCGCTCTACGTCGTGTTGGTGTTGTCCTACTGCCCGTAAACTAGCTGTCTGGATTTAACGGGAAAGGAAGCACCGAAGTAGTGAGGCAGCGGCCTGTTTTAAGGCGCAGCTCCTGCCGTAGTTAGTTTGCACGAGCAGGCGAGTTAACGGCTCGTCGAAACCGAGGCTGCAGTGAGAGCCGGAGCCGAGCCGCGGAGCTGTGGAGGGGAGGCGTCCGCAGATCAGTGAGGTTAGCTGGGACTGCGCTAACAGACGGAGCGGCGAAGGAGACTCTCACTCTCATTTTGGCGTGTTTAACTTCCAAAGGCTCCAAACTACGAGAGGACCTCAAGAAACTTCCGTCGACAAGTCAAAAGACTGCGAGGTATGTTTTTTTATAAAACCAGAGGAGGTGTTACTGATGAAATAGTTTTAATGTGACGTTCACTGACTGTTATCAGCTTTAAAAGAAATCCACAGATCTCCTGCTCCAGCTGCCACACTTACTTCCTGGTAAGATTATTAGCACCTTCTGGAAGTTAATTCATTATTGCGCTACAATGCCATAACAACTTTATGGCTCCCACCGGTCATTACCAGGGAATTTCCCTTTTTTCTCACTCATCTTCAGGAAGTCAGAAATCAATTTAGCCAAAAAACAGACTCCTCACTCACTAAATCAAACGAAGCTCGACAAGAGTGTCTCCCAGCATTTCCACCCATTCATCATAGGGCTGCAACTGACGACTGTTTTCATTATAGATTATTCTGTCCGTAATCAATTAGTTGTTGGTAGGGCTGCACAACTAATCACAATATTATCAAAATGGCAATATGGCCAAGCAGAAGCAGAGCCAAATCACATTTTCTTTGAAAAAGGCAAAATGTGTGAGAAAGCAGCATTATAATGAAGTACTGTAGCCTAAAAAATATTGTTTATCAAATGAAAGAAAACATGTTTGTTTGATAGAAACCCCAACAAATGTCACATCGTCATGATTTATTTATTTTTTTCATTAAAACTGAATATTGCAATGAAAAAAATTCCATTAATCACACTGCATATCCCGGTTGCAGTTTCAGTCAACAAAAAAAATCATAACATGACTTTCTTTTTTACCATGCCGCACAGCCCTAGTTGTTTGGTTTATAAAATGTCAAAATTCACATAACATGTTTTTCCCAAAGCACAAGATGACATCCTCTCCTCAAATGTATTGTTTTGCCGCAACCCAAAGATGATTATATTGTATTTATTTACTATCATAGAGACATGAAGAAAAAAGAACATATTCACATTGAGAAGCTGAAATCAGAGAACTACAAGTGACTCAAAATGATTAATCAGTTATCAGACTTTTTTGGCAGATAATTTACTAGTCGACAACTAATCAATTAATCAACTAATTGTTGCAATGCTACTTAATTATCGTACTACTTAGATCTGACATGATTGGAAAGGGAAGCATCAATAGAAAAGTTAAGACCAGGATATTTTTCTCTGCAGACCAAATTTGAGTTGAAAGTGAATGACATGTCAGGTGGTCAGAAACACGTCTAATGGGATGTTCATGTGATTGTGCTGGTCTGAGTTGGCATCTGTGCTGATTTTCAAATAATGAGTTTGTTGATCGATACAAAACTAATCAGGAATAAGTGATGCCCCGTTTGTGAAATTCTGGGCCGCTACTGATGTTTGAAATAACAATTCGGCCAATGCGGATACCAGTGTTCTTTGAATTTGTTTATTTTATTTTATTTTTTTAATCTATTCACCCTTTTATATGAGGGAAACACAGAAATCATCACATAAAAAGCTGGCACTTTACTGCGCTCCATCCAGTGGCTTTTTCTCTGAAACATGATGGCCACAAATTTTGATGACAGTGATAAGAGAAATAGGTCTTTTTGTAGATTACTGTAAACACCTCAACTCAATCTGCATCTTGTTGACACTTTGCTCTTTTTCCACATAGTTAATATTGTGGTTTTACAGGTTTTACATCTGGCGGGTCACAGATTTATTCAAGCTCTCAAAATGTGTTACTGAAACTTATCTTAATTAAATTCAGATTTTATCTCTCTCGAGTCTTTAGTTTACAGGCTGCTTTTTAAGGTGCCAAATGAGGTTATCAGTAAAGTGAATTCATATTGGAGTGATAATTAACTCAACAGGGGGTGAAATTTAACTGTGCCTCATTTTTCCTGCCCTGCCATCATTAGTCGGTCCTGTCAGTTACTTTGAAATGCTTTCTAGCAGCAGGGTATCAAACATTACCCATAAATCATTGATTGAATATCTGACTGTGCCAGGCATTTATTTTGAGTGAGTGAGTCCTTGCATTTCAGTTAAAATCTGGCATTTTTACATGCTGTGTGTAATCTTACAGCACTGCAGAGGCGTCATGATAGTGACAATGAAGAATATAGCAGCTCTTGTCTGTACTGGGGCTGTTCTGTAAAGTGTTTCTGTTACAGTCGAGTCTGTCAGTTGTTTCGTTGTAAAAACAGCTATTCAGAGAGAGACATCTATAGACTCATTCTCCGGCCTACAGAAAAATACTCCATTGACTCAGTCGACAGTTGTTAATGAACTCTGGTTTTGCAGTTAGTTTCACTCCAGGTCTTTCGTTGCTTTATTGTAGGAAGTTTTGTCTCTAACTTAGCAGTTTTTAAGGCCATTGGAGCTTCTTTGTTCCCAGTGGAGAGAAACTTAAAAGCATAACAATTACTTCTCCAGCCCTTATCAAGCGTCCCGAATCACCCCCTCACTGGAACAAGTTTTTCTTGAATGAAAGCTGAATCAGAACCATACTGGTGAAGAGTCACATGAATTAGCTTGACGGCTAAAACAAAACCTGTTTAACTGTTTTTTCCAAGAGCTTGAAGTGAAATGGTTGTTTCCAGACAAGTCAGTATTTTTCAGTGTATATCTACATATGAACACAGAATCTGTAGGCAAAAGACAAGAGGATTTTGTTTTTTTTAAGCCTTCTGGTTTCTGTTAGTAATCCGAGTAGTATTTACCAATACAGGTCTTCAGAATGGGAGCGACTACAATGTGACCTAATTTCCCTCTAGGGATCAATAACGTTTTTTTCTGATTATCTGATTTCTGATGTCTTAATCAGCATAGTATCTACAAACTTCACCATTAATTTAAGACAAGGAACATATAGTGCACATTTTAATACACAAAGGCAATTTAAAGTGCTTAGAAATTAGAATTAGAGAGTTAAAGATTAAAGATATTAGCTTAGACAAGACGTTCAGTTCACTCAAATGCAGTGAAGGACATAAAGTTGTATTTAAAGGTGGTAACTAAATGTTGCCTCTCCTGGTTTAGTTTGAAATCTGAGAACAGTTGGCACACTGCTAATAGATTACCTGAGTTGGTTTATATGGTGAAAAATGACTTTCTTGTCCTAAAACATTCAGAGATTTAAAGAGAAGCACCAGTAATCTAAACTCTGTTCAGTGATGACAGTGGGATGTGTTCAAATACATTTTCTTCTATTGTTTACTTGCACTGAAGTCAAGACAGATGGTACAATAATCTGCGACTTCTAGTGAAACTGAGCCGCACACACACCAGACCTCCAGCATGACCTCCCACCACGCCTCACTCCTGCTGTGTGATGACAAGTGTGGTGAAGAGGGTCAAGTGGCTCCGCGGCGGGGTTTGGGTCAGTCATCCTGTATTTTCAAAAGGTCGTTCTAACAAGGAAGCACATTTTTATTAAGATAATGCCCCTGTCGCCCAACTGCTTTCAGAGTCAGAGTGCTGGAATGGTTGCAGTCATACAGGTGCATGAATTCAGGTTGTTGAGAACGAACCGCTAAGTTTATATTTGTGAACTATTTTTCTTATGAAAATGATCTCAAGGTAGGAACGCTATCTCAACCTGGTTCTTTCAACATCCTCGATTTATTTTAGGATCTTTTGTGTAGCTCATTGCGTAATTGTTGGCAATAAAAAGAGTTATGTATCAAGAGACCGCTATATAATTTTAGAGGGCAGTCCTGGACAAATATACTGTGTTCTGTCTATTTCACTACAGATGAAACCTTATGAAAATATCATATCACGATTAGAAATGAAATTATAGCTGATGTGCAGCAGTTCCTTGGGGCTGAGCATTTTGAGGATGAGGGGAAAGAAGAGAGAAGTGGAGATAATTGACAAATACATGAGGATCTGTCGGCAGCACTGACTATAATTATTAAAAACCTCTAAAATTAAAGTATCTTTGAAAACATATGTCTCTAAACTTGCAACCTCTGACTTCAAGAGCAAGTCACAACCCTGTTGACCTACATGTCAAGTGACAAACCACAGAAGGCTTCACGTTGTGACTGCAGCAATCAGCAGGGCTGCGCAGTGATGGGTCGGGGGCTGGGATTTTTGAGGAGAAAGAAGTGGAGGATGAAGGGGAGGAAGAAGGAAAGAAGGAAGTAGAAGAGGAAAGAAATGACAGAGTGGGTCTGTCAGCAGAACTTCCTAGACCGATAATTATTTAAAATGTCTGAAATTAAAAATATCTCTGATCTCTAATCCCCAAAGCGTAACGCTTTAGTAAGCATTGGCACGTTATTTCTGCACCACCCAGGATGTGAACTCACAACCCTGCTGAGTTACAGGTCAGCTGACAAACCACAGATGGCTTCACATTTTGACCCTGGCAATCTGCAGGGCCGCATGTGGGCAGATTTCAAACTAGAGTCAAGAATTCAGTTTTCAAGAAAGAAGTCTGACCACATATAGATGCCTGTAATTTATTTCCACAAAGACTGATTGCTCCATAAGTGATAAACTGATGTTTAAAGATGCTCTATTTTCCACAAACCTTTTTTTTTTTTAATTCTGTTTTTGAGATACAGTTCTGAAATTAACCACACTGTTTGGTGTTGAATGAGCAAAAAATATGGGAGGAGATTTAATTAGTTTTATAGAGTGATGGACTTCAAAGTTTCTGCTCAATGGGAGCCAGATTTTGGTCAAAGTTGTAAAGTTGTAGTACATACAGATGACTTATTATGAGTTTTCAAAGTTTTAAATTATAAAAGATTGCTGTAGCACCATCATCGGGACTATTAGCTTACAAATCCAATTGAGAAAGTTTGGAATAGGGCTGGAGTGATGCCATGTTTCAGGAGATTATTATATCGGTTTGAAGTAGGGCTGCACAATCAAGGCAGTCTTATTGAAATCGTAATGTAGCCAAGTACAGAATCCAAACTGCAGAACCAGATCCAAATTGCAATTTGTTTGATAAAGGAAAAGTGTGTGAGAAAACAGCATTATAATGAGGTACTGAAGTGCTAGAGACATGTTCTTTCCTAAAAATCATTTTCTCCAGATGAAAGAAAAAATGTTTGTTTGGTTCAGACCTCAACAAATGTCACATCATCATGATTTTGATAGTTTTGTTTTTTTTCCAGTAACAATGAAAATTGTGATGCAAAATTGATCATTCCCAATAATAGTATTGCACATTACAATCTCAATTTCAGTCAGAGTAATCGCAATATGACTTTTTTTTTTTTTTACCGTATCTTGCAGTCCTAGTTTGAAGGCAGTTCTGCACATACACCAAAGTTTGTATTCTTTTTTTTTAGTGAAACAAAGCTGAAGACATGGAAAATCTATTCTAGGCTGAGATGAAGTGAAAAAAGACTGTTCTGCTTTGTTGATGTAACACAGGAGGTCGGCTGTCTTCAACAGGTGGCTATTTACATGTGGCGTCAGTTAGAGGTCAGGTGGGCGTGCTGCTGTGTTGATAAAGAGGTCCTGGGGAATTTGAAGTATACAAACAGTGAAAGTGGTCCGACAAAGCGTCATCTGGACTGTGAGATGTTTTAGTTTAATCCTGAGATGATGTTGATCAATTTCATCCCAAACGCCGAATCGTTTTCATTCTGATTAAATCTCTGGTCTCTGGGGAAGCGTGTTTAACTGCCGGGATCATTGGCCAAGCCCTAATTAATATGGACATAAAAGTGAGATTAGACTATCGCTCAGTTAAGCCTAATGGATAGATTGAATCCTCAGGAATGACCAAGCAATTTGATTGTACTCATTATAAACTCAGGTTTTATTGAGAAAAGCCCAGCCATCCTGAGGGAATAAGCTGTTTTCATCCAGTCTGTGGGTATCTGCATATATAGTGGGGCCTATTTTTGGTTTTCTGACCTTTTTCTCCCCTTTGAAGTCACATCATCTTTGTCTACACACACTCAGACCTGCTCAATTGCTTATTCATAAGCCTCGTCTCCAAAAAACAGAGCTGGACACACGCTCGGTGCAGCTCAGGGCAAATGTGTGGGCTGTTTTTGTTAAAGCATTGTTTGGAGCAAATAGTGAAATACAGTTTCTAAATCCAACAACAGCCTTTTCTTTTTTTTTTTTTCTTTTTTTTTCTGCGAGAGGAATCTGGATGGATGTTTTTTTTTTTGGCCTGTTGGGATCGGACCAGTCAGTGTTTGTTCCTCCTTCAGTTAATGCTTCCCCCCGAGTATTGTTCTCTTCCTCATTTGCTGATTCACTGTATCTTATTAGTGTCTGTCTCTTTTTATATTCCTCGAGGAAGGAAAAGGTTTACAAAGTTGACACAAAACACATTATAAGCAGAATTTATACAGTAGATTGCTTCTCTGACCAGTTTGGATTCTCTTAAAAAATGGGAAACAGACTCAGATGAAAGAAGTCCCAGAGGCAGTTTGGCACAAAATTATACTGATAGATTTTCTATTTAGTTATCATAAAACATTCAACCCCCATAATTATCAGGTTGGTGTTTGTGATTTATGTGATCGTCTCCACTGATTTCACAGTTTGGCTCCTGTGGATGCTCCTCTCAATGGGTGCTATATAAATATGATGCCCTTTTGCTCTCTGCTGGCACAAAAGCTCAGTCAATCCAAATGGAGGGATTCTCACCCTCCAACATATGGTCCGTGGATTAGACAGGTCATGTTTCATTTCCACCCTAGAAAAATCAGATATAACATCAGGAGGTCAACCAGAAAATTCTTTCTCACTTGGCAACAATTCATATCCCTCGCAGAAAACATGGCAGCTATCGACATGTAAATCGTAAATCATTTCTACAGGTTTTTTGTTAGTGTTATTTTTTGTAAAGATATATTTTTGTATAGATTTATGGCTGTAACTGCTCTTCATCTGTTTCTGATTTTGATACGTTTTATATTTTTATATGTTTAGAATTTTCTAATGCATAGAGAGCCTATGCATAATTTCATTGTACTTGATGATAATGATAATAAGTGTTGTCAACTTTAGTTACTTAATTATTAGTTAATTAGATCATTTAGATATTTTTAAAGTCCTGATCTAACGAGAAAATAACAAATGTTCATAGAAGCGTCAGGCTTCTCACTGTCAGTTTTTTACTTTTTTATATTTATCTTTTATTAAAAATCACACATTTTATGCCCTTAATGTTTTGTCTTACATGATAATAAATCTATAATTTTGGGGGCTTGGGTTAAGGCTGCAATTAACATTTATTTTCATAATCAATTAATCTTCTTTTTTTTTTTTCATCATTAAGTGTCAGAAAATTCAGTTTCATTTTACTGCCACAGAGGAGACTAAGAACCAGAAAATATTTGCAATTAAGAAGCTGAAATTGATATTTTTTTCTTAAAAAAATGACTGAAAACACTAAATAGATTATTGAAATAGTTTAGGCAATTAATTTAATCGATTAACTGCCTAATTGTTGCAGTGCTAGTTTGGATTCTTATTCTTATTTAAAAGCATCATCTAGGACTTTGGAAAACTGTGAAGACATTTTATAAACCAAACACTTCATGGAGAAAGTGATCAGCAGATTAATTGAGAGTGGAAATTTTTTATTTTAGTTGCAGCTCTTCACTAATACCTACCCTCATTGACACGTTCTTAGTTCAAATCCTTCATCTAACTCTGATTCCTTTCTTCTTTCATTTCCGTCCCGTCTCTCTGCTCCCCCTCTTCCTCTCCATCTGTCTCTCCTTGCTCCTCACAGTATGTGGTTGGAGTCACGGGCGTTGTAGGATGAAGAGCCCGGCGCACCGCACCAGGGACATCGAGCGGCAAGCTGGCTACCTGAAGCCCGAGCACTGCGCCCCTCCCCCGCCCCGCACCGACTCCGACACCATGTGGTTCATCCGCGACGGCTGCGGCATCGTGTGCGGCGTCATCACCTGGCTGCTGGTCTTCTACGCCGAGTTCGTGGTGGTGTTCGTCATGCTGCTGCCCGCCAAGAACGTGATCTACAGCCTCTTCAACGGGGTGATCTTCAACGGCCTCGCTTTCCTCGCCCTCGCCTCTCACGCCAAGGCGATGTGCACAGACCCGGTCAGTCAGACTCAGAACAACAGAGTGTGTGTCAGTTATCTAGTAGACCATTTTGGTTGCATCATATATACACCACCATCACCAAAAGGGTTGAGACACTGGGTAAAACATAAACAAAACAGAATGTGATCATTTGACACATCGAAAACCTCATTAACATCACTGAGTTTTGTAAATGTGTGGTGAATCTGAATTGGATGCCTGTTAAGTTTAAAAAAAGTTGGGAGAGGTACAACGAAAGACTGGGAAAGTTTTGACATGCTCAAAAAACAACTGTTTGCATTTCACAGGTAAACAGGTTAAGTGGTAACAGATAGTAGTATTATGATTGGATGAAGTGGTAACAGATAGTAGTATTATGATTGGATATGAAAAGGGGCATCCTAGACAGGCTCAGTTGTTCACAAGCATGAATGGGGTTTCACCACTTTGCGAAACACACATTGTACACAGGATATTACCACATGGACTTGGAGACACTTTGTTAAATTGCTGTCAGTTAACACAGTTTGTTTGGAAATCATTTCATTCTTGTTCATTTCGGGTTGTAGACTGTGATAGATATTTGTACAAACTATAGTAGTAATAATAGTGTAATAAAACATGCCATCAAAGAAAAACTTGTAAAAATATCTTTTTGTAGCTTTCGCATGAGTCAAAATGCAGTTTTAATTCCTTTAAATTTTTAGTTACATGGTCCATGTCCTCAAAGAAATTTGCGCTTAGTTAAAAAATTCCACAGTCGGGCTGCGCGATATGGCTTAAAACTAATATCTCGATATTTTTAGCTGTGCTGCCATGTGCGATATATATACCTCAATATAAATATTTTCTCCAAAATAACATACTGTAAATTCTCAAATCTTGATAATCTTGTAAAATGCAATGCATTGCTGTAGTTTAAACTACCCAACAGTCTGATAAGTTCAGAAAATTACATCACTTTAATGTAATGCAGCCTTTTAAACAAAGAAAAAAATGCTTATGCCATAACACGATATAACAAGGTACAAAATCCAAGATGATGTCCTCAAGGCCTTTTTTAAGTGGCTGAAATACATTATGCTGCTGACCTTGTCCACAGCAGTTTGTTGCTTTGTTTACGTGCTGATGCTCTGGCTACCAATTTAATGTCAGGGGAACACTGAAAACATCTGCAGTGACAGAAACTCCAACTGGATTCCTCATCAACACATCTTTTTCCTCTCAGGGAGCCGTGCCTAAAGGGAACGCTACCAAAGAATTCATCGAGAGCCTGCAGCTCAAACCAGGACAGGTGGTGTACAAGTGTCCCAAGTGCTGCAGCATCAAGCCTGACAGAGCTCACCACTGCAGGTACGGCGCTGCATGTGAATGTGTAGATTGTGGGAAAGATTACCGTTCACTCTGCAGAGTGTTCTGCTGAAGTCTGCACCTTACAGAGGAAAGTCCTGATGCGTCGGTCCCACGGGGGACGCCTCTCCTCATCTGTGTTTGTTCCTGCACCCGTTCTCCTGTGTGTGTTTTTTTTTCTTTTTTCTTTTTTTAGAGTAGCTGTGTAGCATTTCCCCACAGACTCTGCAGCTTGATAATAAGGAGTTCCCCCTGTGGCTTCAGTGGTTTCCCAGGGATCTTG
This sequence comes from Lutjanus erythropterus, assembly GCF_056507025.1. Taxonomy (NCBI): domain Eukaryota; kingdom Metazoa; phylum Chordata; class Actinopteri; order Lutjaniformes; family Lutjanidae; genus Lutjanus; species Lutjanus erythropterus. Next base: position 23,831,826 of record NC_139332.1, read on the forward strand.
AGCCACGAAAAGCACAAAAACACTGCAGAGTAATTGAATTGTGAAGCCAATGAGTCATCATTGTGTCTCAGAGGCAAGAATGGGAGTTTTTCGCTGAATATTATGAGTCATCATCACTGTGGGTGGTTCAGATGATACACTGCGATTATACACTTGTCTCTAATGACCCGTAAGAGTAATATATTACACACAGGCAGGATGGCAGCTTTTTAAATATAGATTTCCCTCACAAAGTTTGTAAACAAAGCACACAGGTAGACTGAGCCTGACTCTCTGCTGTGTCAGATGACAGATTGTGAGTTGTCAGACGTTACTTGAGATGTCACACAGCTGCAGTTCTGTGAGAAAAATAACCCGTCACACACTCACAGTCCAAACAACAATGATTGAGAGCAATCTGTTCCGTCTCTCACATCAGTTAGTGTCAACACGAGTGAATTACACTGCTGAAGGTGGACTGACAGAGTTTGTGTGTTTTGATTGATTCTGGCGATAGTGAAATATACTTCACAGTGTCCTCGAAAGGCCACGGTTTGCCGGCGACACTTTTAATCTTTATTCTGTATCTGTGTGTCCACAGTGTGTGTAAACGTTGCATCAAAAAGATGGACCACCACTGTCCCTGGGTGAACAACTGTGTTGGAGAGAACAACCAGAAATACTTTGTGCTCTTCACGGTGAGTCTTTAAACAGTCAAGCCCAGATGTGACTACACAAAAACTTTGTAAATTAATCACACACCTCAGGGTGATGTTGGGAAGTTTACTTTTGGGACAGTATAACCTATAATATATTTTATGTATATGTATTTACACATATGTAACCCTAATTGAGCTATACTGAGTAAGACATATACTGGATGTCTAGAGATTAAAATAAGATTATTAACTTGACACTAAATCGCTGCTCTTTTTTTTTCTTTCTTTCTCCAGATGTATATTGCACTAATATCCTTCCATGCGTTAGTCATGGTGGCCTTCCATTTTGTTTTCTGCATTGAAGAGGACTGGACAAGTAAGTAATATACTGGTGAAGTGGCCTGGGACCGTACCACCCATCTTTATGTACAAAATTAGTTGATTACTCCCCCAGGAAACTTGTTTGGCTTTCTTTAAAAGATAATGGAAAGCTGCCTGATTACCTTTGGCATTAACAAATTGCTTTTTAACCTGAAAAATTCTCCCCAGAGTGCAGCAACTTCTCTCCACCAGCAACCGTCATCCTCCTCATCCTGCTCTGCTTCGAGGGCCTCCTCTTCCTGATCTTCACTGCAGTCATGTTTGGCACCCAGGTCCACTCCATCTGCACCGACGAGACGGTGAGTGGAATCAACAGGCATTTCACCACCGTACCACTTTATCACGTTCAGTTGCAGCAGTGCCTGTGGTGTGATGGTGGGGTTTAGGCAGCTGGGTGGAGTGAAGAGAGATGAGTTTGTCTTTTAACTGGAGAATCAGCCTTCGTCAGCTAGCTGCCTTTATGCGTTACGCTCCAGTGTTCACTCCACCTTACAAAGGACATTTCCTCAGTGAAACAGCAGTCGGGGTCAGTTTGTATTTATATCAATTTATTTATACATGTTTGGCACAGAGTGAGTACAACTAATTATTGCATCAAAATTGTTTTGCAACGAGCTCTTGCATCAATTACATGCATCTGTGTAATTAGGAAACATTTTTGCACATTTAGCATTGGTATAATAGAATCAAAATGCAACATGTGCACTCAGACAGACATTTAAAGAAAACAAAACCGGAGGAATTGTTCATTTTATTGCATCACATTCTATTTGGCAGACACAGTTGTCAAAAGCAACTTACAATAAACCTCTACAAGAGCAAAAGACAGTATTGCATTTATGCTAAAGGATGGATTCTAGAGGCTAGGATAATTTTGTTTTTCAAAGGCAACAGTCTGGCCTCAAGTTGTTAAAGCAACTGAAAATAAAAAAACATAACTGCTTAAAACAACATAAATTCTATGGTAGTGTGATGACCAAAGGCTTTAAAGTTGTTTTTCTAACATTTCATTCCAGTTGCTTCTTATTATGAAGCAGAAGCAGGTAAGTTTGCATTAACAGTAATGTCAAACAACATAAACAATAAACAGTGAGGCTGAGATAGATGATGAGATAAAATTACAAACGGGATGTTGTTTTTCCATATAACTAAACTAAGAGCTAAATTAATATCCTGCTATTTTGATAATTGATACATCTTTTTCATGCGTTTTTTTTTTTTTTTTTTTAAAGAAAAAAGTATCCAAATTTTCTGATTTCAGCTTCTCTTCAAATTTTCTGGTTTCTTTATTCCTCTATGAGAATAAAAATGGTATCTTTGGGTTGTGGACGAAACAATCTTGGATTTGGGGAAACAGCAATCAACATTTTTCACCATTTGCTGGCATTTTATGAATCAATCAAAATAATCGATAATGAAAAATAATCATTAGTTGCAGCCCTAGCTTGCTGTAAATCTTCTGTGCATGTGAGGGCAATTTGAATTCAGCAGGAGAATAGCAGATTCCAGCTGTAATAATAAAAACTACTATGTAGAAAAGTAATAACTGCTGAATACAAATACATTTGATGATAATTATTGAAAAAAGATTATAAAATAGTATCTAAAGTGGAGTTTGAATATATGAAATTTATTAGACCGACCATAAATCCCTCCTCTTTAATTTCCTGTCACCTCTCCACTGTTGGCTCTCTAATAAAATAATAAAACACCCGAAAGAAAGTTATTCAGAACAATATAATGAGTAACCACAGTGAGGATCAACAATGGAGGAAACGAGATTGTTCAGATCATTTGAAGTACGGTTGAATGAGGTACTTATCAGTGGTCAGTGATGGCGGTCGGCACACTCACAGGCAGAAGAAGCAGCAGAATACTGGTGTAGGAAGCTAAGCAATGTATTTTTGAGGACAAGGTCAACAGCAAAATGTATTTTAGTCATTAAAAAAATCTGTGTCAGTTTAAGTGTGCACTATATTTAGAATATTTTCACCACTTTACTTTGCCATCAGACAGCCTTTTTCAATGGGAAGCTGCTGTTATATAAGCTAAATATCGCTTTCTCTTGCTCAGCCAGACTCTATAGTCGAAATCAGTGATTTTACTTGCAGAACACAGTAGTTGCTGGTCTACTGCTGCCTCAGTCTGTAAGTTTGTTTGTGTTACTATGTGACTTTGGTGAATCTGAGCTAACCCTTTAAACCACTGAAGTCGCACAATATCACAAACAAATTGACCGATAGAGGCAGAGGGAGAACAGCAAACTCCTGTGTTTGGTGAGTTAAAATGCCTGATTTTGCCAGTGGAGTTTGGTTGAGCGAGAGAAAGCGAGATTTGGCTCATGTAACGTCAGAAAAGGCTGTCTGGCGGCAAGGTAAAGCAGTGAAAATATTCTATATATGGCGTACACCCAAACTAGCTCTACTCCATTCTGCTTCTCCAAAACTGGGACCATGTTGATTGATATCCACTTTAGATAATACACTCATACAATCTCACTTAAAACTGGGCACGTGTAATTCTTTCTATTGTTTATATAGCAGTTCTAGAGTTCCTAAATTTTCTTGCTTACTTTACATACATTGTGTAAACAAAATCACCGCTCAGATGTCAGAAGGAGCAGGTAATTCATTTACATCCTCCAGGTAGGTTTAGATTAGTGTATTTTCTCATCACGAATGTGCTCAAAACGCCCACGACGATGACTCACTGTAATAATATTCACTACAAAGATCATCTATTTCAGTCAATTTGAATCTAATATGGCCGACAGTTCTCTTTCCAGTCACCGCACATCCTTATCTGTGTGTGTGTGTGTGTGTGTGTGCTGTTCTTAGACATCAGGAAATGCTGAGAGTGAGTCATTTAACCCTGATAAAGACCTCCAACAGAGAAAAATAAGCAAAGCATGTTTAATTTTTAATCCCCTGTAGTGGTTATTTTCTGCCGGTACATTAAAATTTAAACACGTACTGCTATATGTTCAGGTTTAAGCATGAAGGAGTAGTGCAGCCTCACATATTCTCCTGTTTGTTGCATCTTGTCGCTGCAGGGTATCGAACAGCTCAAGAAGGAGGAGAGAAGGTGGGCCAAAAAGTCAAAATGGATGAATATGAAGGTGGTGTTCGGACATCCGTTCTCTGTAGCCTGGCTGAGCCCCTTCGCATCGCCCGACCACGGCAAGGCAGACGTGTACCAGTACATTGTGTGAGACCTGGAAACTGAGCAGAGCTCTGCTGCTGTGGACTTAGACTGATCAGTCCTGGTCTCCTGTTGGCTGGACCTCAATGAGCATGAACTCCTCTTAACCACTTCTACTTTTTCTTTCATTTATTGATATTTCAGGGTGTTCTGCTGTAAGCTATTGTCAAAGTATGTTTATTTTTAAACATTTTCTTTTTGTTTTATTGTTTCTGTCTTGGTGCTGACTGAGATTAATGAGGTGTAGCTGTACAAAAACAAAGAAAAAACAAACAAACTAAGCAGCAACAACCTAACAAGAAGCACTTGATGAGAGTTGGTCAAACTACACACAAAACTGAGTTCTGCCTTCTCCGGAGTAAAATTTCCTGCAGTATGTCTGATCATTTCCTACTTCCAAGACTAAACAATGTGAACATGAAACTGAACTGAAGTCCAGCATGTCGTTGTTTAAAAGCAACACAGTCAGGGTGCCAAGATGGACACCAGGTTTGTCTTCCTGTAAACATTGCTGTGATCCTGTCGCTTCTTTCTTCATTTGCCGTATTTCTGTCGTCGCAATAGTCTTTTGCTGAGCGCTGCGGATAATCTGCCTTAGAACAGTGCGTTAGTGAACAGTTGCATCTGCTAGTTTTAAAGAAGTTTCTATTATTTTTGCCTTAATGTGACAGTCAGGGTGAGACAGGATCATGTTGGTTATATACTGTTTTAAATGAGCTTGTTTCCTTCTTTGATGCCACATCACTGTGAAGGACATTCAGAGGACAGAGAGCAGCAATAGCCTCACAGTGGCCAGTTGAAGTTATATTCCTTAAGATTTCAGTCCTGGTTGATTTGGTGACACCTGTGGTTACCTTGGTAGCAGCAAGTGTGATTTTAAAACTGCAAACATTTGTTGAGCAGCTACTTTGTCAGAGATGCAACAGCAGAGCAACTGTGAATGTGTTCACAGTGCAACCAAAACAATTCATGTTAATTTTCATTAATAAATCAATAATTGACTCTTCCTAAATCTCACCCCTTTTCACTCTGTGCTCCAATAACAGTTGAGCTAGATTGGTACCAATTTTCTCCATTTCTTGTTCCTCTAAGTAGATATGCTAGGGTTTGTCTATATTGAAAACAAAAAAAGTTTGAAGATAGTTAAAAGGGGGCGGCCCTGTAGCTCAGTTGGTGGAGCGTTCGCCTCATGTATGGAGGCTATTGGTCCTCTGCAGCGTCCGCTGGTTCGAGTCCTGCCTGCGGCCCTTTGCTGCATTTCTTCCCTTCTCTGTTCAGCTGCCCTATCTAATAAAAGTTGTTTTTTAAAAAACAACTTAAAAAAAGAGAAGATGGTTAGAAGATGTTTGTGGGGGACATTAAAATCAAAATATAGTTGCATTTTAAGCTGTCTAATGTTAGAAAAACACTCGCTAACTAGCTAACTAATTTACATATTAGCTATTTAGCTAGTGTTTTGCATACATAAGTTAACAGCAGCCAATTAGTTACCTAATCTATATCAGTAGTTAGCTAGTTATTTAGCTAGTGTTGAGCTCACATTTATCTAGGTGGCTAAATTACATCAATCATTAGCTTGCTATTTAACTGTTGTTTTGCCAACTACTAGCTGACTAGCTATCTAATCTACATTAATATGTAGCTAGCTAGCAGGCTGTCATTTTGTTAACATAAGCTTAACTTAAGATGTGACTATATGTTGCTTTTACAGGAAAGGATAAAGTTAACTGACGTTTGCTCAACTGTTATTGGAGCATAGAGCAAATAAGGGCGGGGCTTAGGTTTTCTATGACATTTTTACATTATTGTGTGTTTTCATCCACAAAGTTTTTGTGAATATGAGGAGTTACGCAGATCAGCATAAACAACTGGTCATGCTAATTCTTTTGTCGCGTGCAACGTGGTGAAGTAAATATGAATTTTCAGTGTTTCCACTCAGGTGTTTTTAACACGTATACAAAAAAAAACAGGTGGATGGAAACGCACTTCGTGAAGTGAAGCTGATATAGAGGAGGTAAAAGCGAAACTAAGGATGTGTGCCACTAGTTGTCAAGTCAATTAAACGTTGCTACCCTTGCTAGTCGACACCAGACATACTTGCCAATTAAATCAATTATTATTTTATCGATGTACAAAGCAGGCTAACTGTTGTGTCTGTGATGTAACATAGCCATTAGCCTATCCAAATGTAAACCAGCGAGGTGGAACGTGGGACAAAGATGACATCTAAACCAGGGCGGTTCAGCAATATTTTGATCTGGAAAAGGAAAATCACTACTCAGCTGAAGCGATGTGTAACCACATTCAGCATGGGCATGGGGACGTTAACCTGCAAGGAGCGCAGGCAGCTGGTGCTAGCACTGCTAATGTTGGCCACACTCGTCAAACCAATATGCCATTGTTTACCTCCCCTGAGTGTTTTCTTAATTTTAGACTAATCGACTAGTCTAGTCCGTTTAATCATCAGGAAAACTTGCAGTTAGGAACATCCCTTGTCAAAACGCTTACCTCATTTCCTGTGAAGGCCGTTTGAATACAGCACGAGAATGGCGGACTCCGCCACTAACAAAGAAAGACCCAATATAGGGAAATAATGATGGATATATATATATATATATATTTTTTTTTACATTGAATGGTTACTGGTAAAAAAATGCAGACTCATGAAAATCTTAAGGATTATAATTTAAAAGTCCCACATCTAACACTCAGCAGGAAAACAAAGTCTTGTTTCTCGGCTTGTACGATATAGAAAGTGACACTACAGTTGAAGTCCACCAGCTAGTGTGACCAGTGTCCTTCTTTTGATTATTTGATGTAGTAAATCCAGCCGACCTCTTTGCATGAAAACCATTTCCACCACACTCACCAGCTCAGATGGACTGTCAGGGAATTTAGCAATACACGCATTGCTCTCTGGATGCACTGACCCTAAGTGTAATTCACTCGCTCTCAATTGATGGAATTTGCCTGTGGATGATCCAGTTGGTCATAGATTGTAGTTGTGAGCCTGACTGGAGGGATAAAAGCCTTACAGCATAAAATGTTGATTAAAATTTAGGTCATTGGAAAATGTTTGCCGAAGCCTGAGAGACAATGGTAGAAATGCACATTTTAATTGTCACAGGTGTGGACCGTACAGTGTGAAGGGAAGAGCGTAGATTTTACCTTCCTTGATTAGAATTTCATGCAGATAGGAAATAGGCCACTTCAAAGCATTTAACACTAAAAATGCCTTTTTGAACGCCTTACTGTAATTATAAAACCTGCTTTTGAAGGTGATGAAAAGACAAATTTGAATATAAATGTTGCCAAAAATGAAAGCTTAATCAAGGGAGGCACTGAGGTCATCATTTCAGTAGTAGAGTGTCGTCAAGAATGACATTTTCTTAAGCTTTTAAAAAAATCACTGGAATTTTAAAAACATGTTAAAAAAAAACGTTACCGTCATATGGAGATGCAACAGACGCTATCCAGTTTACACATACAGTACACCAGCTTTTCTCTTTTTTTCTTGAATTGTTTAATTTGTTATTTGTGGTCAGGTATGAAAACTGTTTGTAGTACCTACAGTGGACCACATGATTTTTTCTTTTTGACTCTGGTATTTGTCTAAAGGGGAATGAAATAAAATTATCAATGTTACACAACTTCTGGCCAAATGAAGTTTATCAATTTGTTTTATTTGTGACAAATCTGGACACTGTGTCAAACACAATTGCAGAGGCATGCTCATATCTGCTGCATCTGAAACTGTCTGTTTTGTCTTCTATTTTTATAAGAGGTATTTAAAGGAATGGAACTGGTCTAATGGAGCGTAAAGCTTCCTGTGTAAGTAGATATAAAATAGCTCAAGGCTAACATTACATCCAGCTCTATTAACTACAGTGAGTGCCATCTTCAATACATATTAGTTTGAATGCAAAGAGAAAACACTGAGTTAAATGTGTATGAATCCCTGTTTGCTGCAGGAAAATACAGACCTTCACCTCCAGTTGAATTCAGGTGTGTTGTCATTTTGATGATAGTGGTTCCCGTCTGATTCCAGGGACAGGAGGGTTACTTTAAAACGGTATTCAGATAAATTACTAATAACCTGTTCAAAAATATAGTCAGTAACCTAATCCATGTATCACAATATTAAAATAACATAGCTTGATTACTTACCAAGTACCGTTAACTACATTGTGTGTAAACTTGTGTGAGTCTTGTATTTTTACCCACACAACATCCTGGTCACCAGCATCACCGCCTACAGTCCCAAAATATTTTTCAGTAGTAGAAGTACTAGTAGTGATATTGACATCTTAGGTAGTTAACTGTATTTCTGTGTAGCTAACGTTAGCAGTTGGTCTGTGTAGCTACTGTTTTGGTTGGTATGTGGGTAACATTAGTGGTTGGTCTGTGTGGTTAATGTTAGTGGTTAGTCTGTGTAGCTAATGTCAGCCATTGGTCTGTGTAGCTAATGTTAGCGGTTGGTCTGTGTGGCTAACGTTAGTGGTTAGTCTGTGTAGCTAATGTTAGCAGTTGGTCTGTGTAGCTAATGTTAGTGGTTAGTCTGTTAAGCTAATGTCAGGCATTGGTCTGTGTAGCTAACATTCAGTAGAAGCCATAATAATTAATTCAATTCATCTGGACATAGATTAGCATAACTGCATATATAATACAAAAATATGTAATATAATAGCTTTTCCATTTGAAGAACAAAGCTGTCATGTCGCTGTACTTAACATCTTCCTGCATCCCAGTCAGCAATATCTGAATGATGGAAATGAGAATCTTGTTTTGTCAGATGAGATGTTTATTTAATAATTCAACAGTGTTTCTTCTTTCAGCGTTAATTTACACACCCTTTAAGTGTATCCTATTAACAGAATATATTTACACTTTTACAAATGTTTGTTTCACATAATCTGTAAGACACGTTATGAACACTTTATATCAGAACAAACAGAGCCTCTCCCTCTAATCACGCTGTCTTGACTTGTGTTAAAAAGTTAAACATAATGCTTAAGTTGTGTGTGCAGCTGCAGCTTCAGATTAAAGTGATGGCTAATCTGCACATACATAAGCAAACGCTAAATCAGTCTTTTTAATTTTTCAGACTGAACAAAGAAAGATTGTTCTCTTCTGGTGTTAACTGTACACCAAGAGATAGGACAAAATTTAATTGATTCACTACAAGTCCTGATAAATCTACTATTTTTTTTTTTGCACATTAACTCGTCAATGTGGCACACACCTCGTCGGGTCATGATCGAATTTCAGTGTTTTTCTTAACTCTCTGTAAACACGTCTATAGTTTATGTGCACACAGATATCACTACATCACACTCAGGGCCATGCCGCTGTCACAGAGATATAGATGTGGCTACTGCAAAGCTCAGACTGGTTATATTACAGTGAGAGTGGGTTCACAGGTAGATGGTTTACCCTCATATCATGCCATTAACTGGAGAAAAGCCAGGCACCAAAAGATCTTCAGAATCAAAAGCAAGGATTACAAATATTACAGGTAGTTTGAAGAAATAGTTAGGCATTTTTGGAAAATATGCTTGTTCATTTTATTGCTGAGAGTTAGACGGGAAGATTGACACGACTCTCATGCCTGTATGTTAAATACAAAGCTAGAAACAGCAGCCAGTTAGCTTAGCTTAGCATAAAGAGTGTAATTAGCGAGCCTGGCTCTGTCTGAAGGTAATAAATCTACCTAACAGCACCTCTGAAGCTCATTAATTAACTAATTACGTGCTGTTATCATATTACACGTGTAACTAAACATTATGAGTAAAACTGTCAACTTGTGGTTTTATGGGGGAATATGTGCCAGACTATTTCTTGACCAGTCCCTGCTGATTGCCTGGCAACTGCTCCAAGCTAAGAAATAATCTGGTACATAAACACCACTAAAACCACAACTTGGCATTTCTCTCATATCTACCAGGAGCTATAAAGCTAGACCCAGCAGCCAATTAGCTTAGCTTAGCATAGGGACCATAAACAAGGCAAAACAGCTAGCCTGACGCTGTCTGAAGGTAATAAAATTTACCTACCAGCACCTCTAAAGCTCACTAATTTCTATGTTTGTTAATTTTTTGTCAAGTAAATATAAAGCTTCAGCCAGCAGCCAGTTAGCTTAGCTTAGCATAAGGACTGTAAACAGCTAGTGTGGCCCTGTCCAAAGGTAATAAAATTCACATTTCTCTCATATTTGCCTGGTGAATATGAAACTAGACCTAGCAGCCAGCATAGCTTAGCATAAAGACTATAGCCTGGCTCTGTACAAATGTAACAAAATTCACCCACCAGCTCCACTAAAGCTCGCTAATTAACGTGTTTGTTCATCTCATGACTGTCCAGTAAATGTGACTTGCCCCAACAGCCAGTTAGCTTAGCTTAGCATAAAGATTGTAGGGGGAAATAACAAGCCTGAAGGTAAATCTACCTAGGTGCTGGTAGGCAAATCTTATTCATTTTCAACAGGGCCAAGCTTGCTACTTCCCCCGTTTCTGGTATTTAAGCTAAGCTAACTGGTTATTAGCTTCAGTTTCATATTAATCAAACAGACATGAGAACGGTATTATTTTTTCTAACTTTTGCTAATGTAGCTTGTATGCATTTTTCACAAAATGTTAAATTATTCTCTTAAGTCTCTTTCTTCGTTCACATTTCATCTGATGACAGAGCCAAGCTAGCTGCTTCCCTATGTTTCCAGTCTTTATGCTAAGCTAAGCTAACTGCTAGCTCCAGCTTAGTATTTACCCGACAGACATGAGAGTGGCATCGATCTTTTCATCTAACTCTTCGCAACAAAACAAGTAAACATAATTTCCAAAAATGTTGAACTGTTCTTTTAACTAATGCAAACACAGCCAGGATCCCAAAACCTGGAGGCACAAACAACTGAATTCACCTCGCGGCTGTGAGTGAGTCTCCACTGCTGAAAATTCCTGCGTGGTGGTGAGTACAGCCCTGCTATGAAACATCACTCAGCCAGCCTTTAATATGAGAGCTGTATAATCACATTGTCACTGCAGTCACATTAATAGGGATGCATGTAAATCACATGATACAAAACCTGCACAGCAGCGCTTGGAAGGACATCTGATATATTTGTGCATTGCTGCTGTGGGATATTACAGACAGGCATTATAGCTACCGTTATGCTAATGCATTTATATTATGATATGTATCCAAACAGCAAAGTGTGATCTTGAAACACCATTCAATAAAGCAACCTTTGAACTCACATTCAGGCAAATCCCTGTACACTACAGTATACTTACTTAGCTGATTTATGCTGACAGAAACATCCCTCCGGTAGCATATATTGCCATTTTCTATGCTTAATTATTAATGCTCGAAGCTCCCTTGTTGTTACACACATCACAGTGTTATGAGATTTAAAGTAAGTATAATGTTATTGCACTCTCACTGACAACCCCAGGGATGTAGAGGGGAGCTTTAAATGAAGCCAGGTGTCTATGAAACCCCGAGAGATGATGCTCATGAAGTGCAACAGAGTAATAAGAGATTGCAAATGCAGGGCACATAAAGCTCAACAGGCAATCAAGAGGCGGTTTGATGTCTCTTTCGCTGGAGAGACAGTTCGGCCTCTTAAAAATTCTGAGTTTAATGAGATGAAGCAGCTCACACGGACGTCAGTCTGATGTGGACTGACGCTCCAGGACGCTTTGGTGTGAGATATCTGAGCTCAGGCCTCGGTAGGAACATGCACACATCTATCATGAAATGGAAGACCAGCTGCCTCTGAAAACATGTGTCATGCTCATATCTTGAGGTTAAGGTTCAAGCTGTCGAGAAAGGCAAAATAAAAAGGAAAAGAAAGACCCCAGCTGAGAGCAAGTTCTCACCAGGGATGAGCCTTTCAGCGCTACATTAGTGTTATTACTTGTGAGTACACCTCGTTAGCTAAGTGCTTCATTTATAACATCGCCCCGAGCATGCATAAAATGCAACATCAGTGTAGGATGTTTACAGTGAGTGTCGTAGAGTAACTTAAGGAAATGTGAGAATTAAGAAAGCTTTGGTGATCTGACGGCCGCAGAACTTAATGCACAGGCTGATTAATGGTGACATCATGCGCACAGCCAACGATGTCCGCCGCTCATGAACAAAACCCAAAAGATTGATTCAGGTCAGTCTGTCAAGATTCACACAGGTTCTGAAAATTCTAGATATAGTTTTCTTTATTATCTGCTTCTTCCTTTAAAGGAATAGTTCAGCATTTTTGAGAAATGTACTTATGTCCTTTCTAGCTGAGAGTTAGATGAGAAGACTGATACCACCACTCTCATGCCTGTCTGTTGAAGAGGTCGACCAATTCAGTTTGTTCATGTTGAAGATCCATGAAGACAACTGCTGCTCTGTTTTGCCAGCAAGCATGGTTGTAAGACTTTGGCTAGCTGTAAGTGCAACTATAGCACTATACCCTAACTTAATTTAACTGAAGTTACTGACTGTGAGAGAAAGACTTAGTCACCAGCATCACAAAACTTAAAAATTGCTCCCACCTATTTTTTTTGTCATATTCAGTTCCAGATTTATTTATTTATTTGCGTATAATGTTCAGCTCAACCAGTTTCTAATAAGTCAAAGTTTGCTCATTTTCAGTAGTGTCAAATTTCCTCTCTCAAGGGAGGGTGGGATGATATTGCATATTAATATGCTGCTGGCTTTTTCTGGCTCTGAACTATCATTATTATATCAACCTTTAAGTAATTCATGTGGCCGCAAAACCAGGTGCTGGCATTAGCTTCATACTCTACAGACATATGAGATGGTATCATTCTTCACATCTAACTCTCAATCGGAAAGCAAATAAGTACATTTCCCAATTGTCAGATCCTTTCTTTTAGTCTCTTCCTTCACGTCTGTTCTGTTAGCTCATGATTTGTTGTGCTGTTGTTGACTAAAGCTAGTATAATTTTTGCTTCACTGTAAGCCTGTGTGTGTGGACGAAGATGATTTTAGAGCTTCTGGGAAGCTGGGCACAGGCATCCATTCGCTTGTCTCCACTAGCCAGACTGGTCAGACTGGCTGAAGGCCAACATCCCCTCTGATTTAGAACAGGCCTAAACAAGGCTGCAGCACAGCTGAGCCAGCAGTGTTTCTCAGCCTCCACAGCCACAAAGTCATTTAACTGGAAATTCTTGTTTTTTCACTGTAGCGCAGAGAGAGAGAGAGAGTCTTAATTCAATAAATGTACTTTTGTAGAAGAACAAAATCAATCAAATACACTTTTAAATATTTCACTATTCCTTGGCTAGATGTTAAAATCAGAGGAGATGTCGACCAAAACACACCACATACCACAGCCAGCTGGAGCCGGGCTGAGCTGGGCTAGTGGAGACGAGACATATTATTCGTCCTTGACGACGGCGTTCTGATGTCCGTCCTGCGGTGAAACCCTCTGCAGTACCAACAGACCAGAGAAGGTCAGGGAGATCCCGACCCACCACAACGTTATCTGGGCTTCACCAAAGATCAGCTGCCCCAGGAAAGCCTGCAGGGACGAAAAAGATGTCAGGGTTTCTTCTTCATCAAAGTGAATCAGTCTCTATAATTCAATCTAAAGGAATAGTTTGGATTATTTGAAGTGGGGTTGTATGAAGTCAGTCTGTTAACTGCTGCAGATGGCGCTCAGCATGGTCCTAGTTTAGAGAAGCAGAGAGGAATATCAGCACAGAAGCTAAGCAATGAACTGCTGTGGACAGGATCAGGAGCCACTTAAAAAAGGTCCACCTAAAAAAAATCAATATCAGTTTACGTTTATGCTATATTTTGAATATTTTCACTGCTTTAGTTAGCCATCAGATAGTCTGTTATGATGGGAAACTGCAGTTATATAAGCCAATTCCTTTCAAAAAAGGCTGTCTGACAAATTTTAGAAACACACAAAAAATATTTAAAAAATCAGTCACAGTGAGTTGTGAACCTTATTTTTCATTATTCCACTACCTGAAAATTAAATGGTTTCAATTGGAAACATTAAAATATTAACCATTATTCAGTTTGCTCAGCAATTCCTTTGAAATACATTGTTTGTGTGTCTAAAACTCCAAGATCCAAGTTTACTAAAAGAAGAAAAGTTAATCATCTCAACAAAACATGCATATTTAGTAAAACTTTTTCAGAATTTAAAAGTTTGGGTTGGGCTCAAAACCCAAAACTCTATTGTGGCAATTTCGAAATTTTAATTTTCTCAACTTTTTTGTTTCTTACAGTGTTGTTGCTGACCCTGTCCTCTGCTTCTTTAAACTGGGGGTGTGACGACCAGCATCTACTGCAGGTAAGACACTATCAACATACAACCCCACTTCAAATAATCTGAACTATCCCTTTACATAACAAGCAATAAGTAAGCTTTGATGCGATATGTAGAACAAGAAGTTGAACTTTGACAAGAAACTCCTGTAAGAAGCCTAAGTCACTGCGACAAGTTATTTCTGTATATAGTCCAGCCTATTTTTCTAAAATAAAGCTGCTTATATAAGAACGACAGGATGTAAGGTCACTCTGAAATTAACTTACACTCTGCTGCAGCCTGATGGGAAGTTTTACAACAGAAAGACTACAGAGGAAAGACAGGAGGGGGGGTGTAAGAGGTCCTGTAAGAGAGGCTGCTACTTACGGAAGATATGAAGTTGGAGGCGGTGGTGGTCACAGTGGTTCGGGTGGAGGAAGAGGAGTACCTGAGTGCTTTGGCAAGGAAGGTCCACATCACAGCATTGCACGTGAAAAGCAGCCCGCCACACAGCAGCCTCAGAGGGATATGGAGCTGAAAAACAAAAAGTTATAATGTAAAAGTTGTGGAATCTTGCATTTCATGTTTCCTTCCTTCATTCTAGACATCTTGTTTTAACAATAAGAAATGCAGTTGATGGAATAAAATCAAATGAAATCACTGCAACAATCTACACAAGATAAATTCTCTGGGATAGTCGTGTTTTAGCAGACGTCTGATGATGACTCACGACTGACGTGAGTTGAAAACCCTGCAGAGTTCACAGGGGCAGAACAGACTGTGTGATTAGTCTAGTCTAAATAACATTATTATATTTAAAATCATAAAATAATTCAGAGCAACATCTCCAAAAGCTTTGGCCTTGACAGTGATGGAGAAAATATTCAGGTCCTTATCCTTAGTAAAGTATACTGCAATATAAAAACACTCCATTACAAGTAAAAGCCCTGCTCTGAAAATGTCACTGAAACATTTGGCGTAGTTTTATGTGTCACATCAAAATCTGCAAAGCAAGTATGTCTGACAAATGTAATGGAGTTAAAAGTATAATAGCCTACTTCCATCCGTAGTAGCATGAAATGAAATTAAGTATAGCAGTGTACAATTACCTCACAAAAGCAAATATCACATCTGACACAATGTCAGTAATTCACAGAACATTACATGATGATGGTTCCCTGTTATTGTGTTTATTCTGCTGTGTTTTATGACGCATTCAAACCTCGTGGTGAATATTATGAACATTTGTTTTGCATCCTCCTGCGCATGCTATTTGTTATTTTAAACAGGCCTGTCCTCAGATTAAAGGTCACTGTTTGACGTTTCCACCGTTTCAGGCTACAAACAGCTGCCTGCAGATGTTTCTGACATCACTGTGTGACGTGTGCGCAGAGCGTGAAGGTCACACGAGAAACCTGACCCCCTTTCTTTTGGAAGCCTCTCTCCTATCCGCGCCATCAACATCATCATCAGCAGCAGCATCACCACCACGGTGAGACGAGTTTACAAAATAACGCGATAGCACAGTACAGACACTCTCACACGAGCTGCAGTGTCATTGAGCAGCACGCGGACAGGGCACGAGAGCGCAGCTGCAGCAGGGCTCCCCCGCGTGAAGCTGCTGATGGTGCTGATGCTGAGGGAGTCAGGGAGGAGGCGGGCGGGGATAACCCCCCAACTTCCTCCCAGAGAAATCACCCCGCTCGCGGGCAGGCAGGGTGGCAGCACGCTGCATTATTCACACAGCCGTCCTCACCGTCACCGTGTTAATTATTAACGCAACTTTAATGACGCCTCACCCGGTCACAGGCGGTAGTTTCGTCCGCTTGTCTGAATTTCCGCTGCTCTCCCCACGTCCGGAGTCCGGTTTCACACACTCCCTTCAGATAGTCCGCTCCCAGGGACAGTTTGGCCGACGACGACGCCACGGCCCCGAGGAAACCCGCCAGCAGTGCATAGAAAACTCCCGGGAACATGATGGTGGTGACAGCCGAGGCTCATAATGCTCTAATCCATCTTTACATCTCTGCTGCTGCTGCTGCTGCTGCTGCTGCTGGTCCACCGGGCTGAGCTGCCTGCTGCTGCTGCTGCATGGCTCTGTGTGTGTGTGTGTGTGTGTGTGACAGACACGTTTTCCTGCACCGCCTACAGACAGCCGTCCGGTGGCAGTCACACAACACATGGTCAACTCGGAGCAGAGCTGTGGTTGGACTAAATAAAGCACCCTGCTGCATTCTGGGAATTGTAGTTCCGTCGTTTCATAATCTTAACTGAATGAATGACTTTGAAGCAGCAATAAAGGGACAGTTCAAACCCCCAAATCAGAAATTCTTCCTCTTGCGATTTGTAAGAAAAAAATGGGTGGAGAAACTTTTTTTTTTATTATTGTTATAACATAAGTGTAGGCATATTGTGAGTTTTTCTGTGCATTTTTTTCAGTACAAGAATGGTTTGTTGCTGTTTCATGCACTTTCTATAGCTAGGAAACTTCACTACTAAGATAATTATTATTGTTTATAGCAGTGGTTCCCAAGCTTTTTCTCTCAGGCACACTTCAGAAGCCAAAAGTTCAGGCCCCCGTGGCCACAAAAATACTCTCATCCCATCCCAATCCCACTCCAAGAAAAAGAAAAGAAAAGAGAGAAAAAAAAAATCCTGTACCATCTTAGTCCAAGAAGAATGACTCCTGTCCTGTCCCATTTCTGTTAATACACAGTTCACACACATCATGCACTGGTCAGGTGACTGCAACCAGGTACTAGAGCAGAAAATAGTGTTTATTCATATTAGAACCGCATTTTATATATATATATATATATATATATATATATATATATATATATATATATATAAACTTGTTATTATGATTCCCACTCCAGCTCACACTCGTTGACTTACTTTTCTGTTCTGTCCTGTCCTGTGATCAGCCTCTAGTTTCTGTAGAATTAAAAATCATAATCTTGATCCCAGCAAAACTAAGCATGTAAACTAAGTGGGACGCCTATTTCCAAGCTTTGCTTGGGGGGAGACGCACAATCTAAGATTCGGAAAACCCTTAATCTAGATTATTTTAATGTGAGTTGCAAGGCTTTGGAGACAACGCAAGTCAACGCTGACAAAATCCCTCAAACTTGCAGCCATGAACATATTGCTTACTTTGTCTTCTCCATCAGTCAGCACTGATATCTGTCAGCTTCATCAGATATTTGTTAATAAGTTATTAATATTTAACCACTGTCAGTATATCTTAATGTTCATAAAGATTAGTTTAGATTATTTTGACAGTGTTTATACACTAAGGCTTTTGCAGTATTGTTTACCTTCACATTTTCCGCATGATATCAGCAGCCTTCCTCATTATCACAGAAATGGATATGCGATAAATCATTAATAAATAGTGTTTTATAATTATTACAACAGGGCTGCAACTAATGATTTATTATCATAGGTGATTAATCTGTTGATTATTGTCTTCATTAACTGATTAGGTGTTTGATCTATAAAATGTCAGAAAATTGTGGGGGAAAAAATGCTGATCAATAGATTATCCAAACAGTGAGCAATTAATTTAATAATTAAAATAATCATCACAGCTCAACTTTACAAGGCTCCCTTTGCCAATTATAAATGGTAGTTAGTCATTAGTAAATGGTGATTATTTTTCACTTTACAATAAGGCTCCTTTTTAAGGCGCCATTTATAGATGGTTGTAACTCATTAGTAAGATTAATTAGTGGTTAACAGTAACTGCTGTCACATAGTTAGGGCCATTGAACTGACATAACCTATTTGTAACTGTTACTGAATGATTTGTAATATGTTTGGAGCATAACTCAATTGTAACCCATCATTTATAAGTGTAGTCTTATCGTAAAGTGGTACCAATATATTGGTTAAAGGAGAGTGATTAAGCAGAGTCTGATCATTAATAAACAGTGACTTAAAGTCTCCTCCTGTTCCTCTGTGCTATTAATACTGAGTGGAGAAGAGGACAATCAATGCTAATGTAATGTCCTTGAGTGTGGGCGGGGAGCAAAGTATGTCTCCAGTAGATTCAGACTGCTCGGGACGGACCTCTGTTCCCTTCAGCATACAGATGAGCTGCATTATAAAGGCTCATTACATTAAAACACATCGGGTGTATTGGGATGGATGGGAGGAGTGTGTGTACGTCGCCCTGCACGCTCACTCTCCCATTTCCCTCGTCCCCTCTCCTTTGTGCCCTTTACAGAGAGACGAGCCTGTCAGAGAGGCGGGACCAGAACAAGACTAAATTATTCCCCTAATTAGGAGCAGAAAGTGGAGTCATCGTCATGAATGTATGCACCTGTAATGACTGTATTAATCTGAGCGTTTGTAATAAGGACAGGAGTCATCAGAGACTGACGTCCATCTATTCATCACACTCAGCAGCTGAACATTTGGCCAGAGATGAAGAAAGAATGATGTCAGTAATGAAATGGATTTAAAACCTTTACTTCTAAATCAGTGCACAGTTATTAATAAACTTAACTGCACAACAAATACAGAAAAGATGATTATTTACTTATTTTACCTGATCATTAGACCATGCAAATTATTTAAAAATGCAGATAGTTCATTCTACATTTGGATAGTCTTCAGGGAATGTGAGGGGAGGGTCTTTGAGCTGTCTGAAAAGTTGAAGAAAACTCAGGGATTACAGTTTATATATTGAAATTGTTATAATAAATTAACATACAATTAATTTCATTTAAAACGTATCATTTACTGTCAAGCTGGGCGAGCAGAAGCTAGACTGTAGTCAGGATTAACAGGACTTTCATTAGTATATTTTATTCTCCATCATGATTACATATAATAACAAACTAAGTTGCCAAAATCATATATATTAAAATTAATATTTTTCACCAAACTAAAGGGAAGAACTAGGGGAAAAAGTCAGCCAATTCAGCATAAGCTAAGGCTAGCCCGAGCTAACTCACCCTCATGAGCTCATCAACTAGCTTTAGCTTACTTTAAACCTGCAATAACTGGAAGTCCATTTTGTCTGGACTATAAAAGGCCCCTGTCATTGTTCTGATGGAAAATTATTTTGAAACCCAGAGAGTTAGAAAAGTGTCGCACTGAGTGAAAGTCCATTTGTCTGACAGCCTGTTATCCAGAAAACAAACCCTCTTCCTACAGTGGTTAGTTCAGGGACAGTTGGCCCTGTCCATGGTGCTGAATTCGCTGTGCTTTTTCCCTTATTAGCTTATCTTTCTGGCCTCGCACCAAATGATATTTCAAGCAAATTTACTGTCACAAACACATTTTTAAAATCCAGCATTGTCAGTTGGTGCATTGCTGTTGTCGTTAGGGTAACTGTAACTTAATCCTACCCCTAACTGCAGGGAGATTGTGTATTTTTGGAGCAATGGGCTTTTGGAGCTGTTTGTTGGGCATCAAAATGTTCCAGAATAATGAGGCGTTAGAACAATGGGACAGTCCCTGTGCAAAGTTGGTCTTTACTATTTTACTGTTTTTGAATGACAATTGATATTTTACTTCCGTACTATAGTGTAAGTAAATAATGTTTGGAGGAAAAACCAAAATAACAGATTTTTTGGCTACTTGGGAGCCAGCCAACGTGGAGACAGTTTCAGATACTTTATATATTACAGGGTAGATTAGTAGCATATTACTGGATCCTGTCATGTAAGTATATCATATGTTTCTTTATGTAAAATGTTACTCAGAACTAAAGTTGTCAAAGAAATGTCATGCAGCAAAAAGTACAAAATTTCTGCTGAAATGTAGCGAAGTAGAAGTATAAATATTAGAGCTGCACAATTAATCAAAATATAATGTAAATATCAAAATGGCAAGTTAAACTGTGTGAGAAAACAGCATTATAATGAAGTGCTGCAGTGCTGCAGAGATGGTTTGGCCTGCAGATCTTGTTCTCTAGATCGAAGAAAACATTTATTTGTTTGGTACAGACCCAAAAAATATCAAACCCCTCTTGACTTTGATAGCTTTTTTTCAGTGAAAATGCAAATTGTGATGCAAAAATGATCATCGCCATTAATCATATTGCGTATCATAATCACAATATCTGTCAAAAAATATGCACAATATGATTTTATGACCACATAGTGTGGTTGTACAGAACAGCTGTAACAGTTGTAAATTCTTAAGTAAAGTACAAGTATGTCAGAATTGTACTTGCAGTACTTGAGTAAATATATGTAGTTACTTCACAACAAAGGGTGTTGCTAATACAATTAACAATGGCTCAATTGTATTCTGTGTGACAGCATGCACATTCAACTGTCATTATTTTTTATTATTTACACTTGTGCCGGTCATACTCTTTAAAAATGTCTGCTGTGAAAAAAGGCCTATTATCTGTCTGTCTGTCTGTCTGTCTGTCTGTCTGTCTGTCTGTCTGTCTGTCTGTCTGTCTGTCTGTCTGTCTGGGAGTGCAGTGATTTCGGGTGGTTGGTTTTTGAGCCACAAGCTATGATGAGTGTAGGATCTACAATGCAGCAATTTCTGTCCTTGCTTGATTTTTGTTAAAGTTGCATTTAGTTATCTTTTATATTACACATGTCAAAAACCTCTGGTCTTAACTTAATCTTGACCAAATCTCCACGTACACTTTTGGCTTTTATGCGCCAAATTCCCAAATCCTCCAAAGAGAATTACATCACATCTTAAAGGTGATCTCATCATTTCCTCAACCAGGCCAAGTGTAAAAACAAATGAGGTTTTCTGGCCAGTAGATGTCTCTAATGTGCTGCAGAGAAATAACATCCAGCCACAACCTGCTGTGGGTGTAAATCACTGTTGTGCAACCTGTGTACGTTCACTTCTTCTGCAGTGCTGTAGTGGGTTGAGGCGACAATTAGTTTGAAATACAGCCTGTTTTGTCTGATGATGCTTTGATGACTTGCTGCCACAGCTCCGTATTACCTTTCCATCTTGACATTTGTGAGCAATAAAATCTGAATTAGCCTGTAAAGAAGCAATTATGGCTGATTTGAATGCATCTGCATATGTCAAATAAAGTGATTTTAACTAAGAAGGTGATCATAGAGTCCTCAAAGAAAATTAAAAACAAGGAAGGTAATAAAATTTGGATGTAAAATAAGCACATAAGAATGCAGGGCCAGAGCTTGTGTGTGTGTGTTTGTTAGTGTGTGTTTTCCTGTTGTCTGTGGAAAAGGATATTAAAGTAGCGAGCAATGACAGTGCAGAAGAAAAGACGTGAGGTGTCGACTCTCTCCCGGTGTCCTCTGCTCTGAACAAGCTTCAGGGAGGTGACCGTCCTCGGACTGTCACATTCTGACATCCAAATCTTTCTGGAGTGTCTGCTAAGCAGAAAAAGTCTGAAATCAAATGGGGCCATTAGCTGTGATCCCCCTTTGCTCCTCTGACAAACACAAAAAGTGTCAAGTTAGAAACGGAGATCCTTTTGCTCCTGTTCAACTGAGCGATAATTGAGCCCACAGAGAGCTTTAGTGTCATTGTTCCTGAAGGTCTGTCACTGCCTTCCTGTGTTTTTGTCCACCTTTTTGTGCTTTTGGTCCTGTTAGGTGATTTAATAAGGAAGAAAATATCTATCCTCAAAGTTCAGGGTTCGTTAGTGTAACACCTCTAACTATGACCTTTAACTCAGCTGTCAGACACTTGCAGACAAAAATAACTCTTGATGAATAACAGTGAAAAATCAGCCAAAATGGATCTTTTTCTCATATTTTTGCACATTTTCCTCTTCTGTTTCACCTTTGCACAGATCATCATAATCACAGCCAAATCTGGAATTAAACCACAACCTTTTCTTGAGCACATTATTTAGCTAATTAAATATTTCTTGGCATGAATCTGTTGCTGAAGAGTAGGTTGGAATTGAACTTTTGACCATTTTGTTAATGGGAAGCACCAACAACTGCACAAAAGAAACACTATAATGGAGATCAAAAGAAGAAAAATACCTGCACACTGCTGTCTTGTTCCCTATTATTTTTTCAGCTCTGTCTGTACAAAGACATGACAAATAAAAGCACAATTAAAAGATAGCACTGTCTTTTTCCAGCATACAGATGGAACCAATTTTCTGATAATCTGAAATTAACCTCAAATTTAGGTACTTTCAAGTGTAAATTAAAAAAGTTATTTGGGGGCTTTTGATTGATTGATTGTGTCTGCACTGTATTTTATGTCCATCTCTTATTTTATTTTTCTTATTTCAATTGATTCTTTTTTTTTTTTTAAATGTTCTAATGCATTTGTTGCCTCTGTGTTTGACAGGTGCTACACAGGTGTTCTGTATAAATAGGAACACTTCTTTAAACTGACTGTGCTGAATCATCTTTGTCACTGACTGGATATTTGGAAGTGGAGCTGCTAGCTCAGCTGTAATTCACAGTGTGTCACTTCCTTTATCAAAGCATATTAAAACATCAAGAAAACCACAGAAAATCATAATCTGATAACTCTCATAAATAACAGGCTGCTGAGCTGACAGTATGCACAGTGCTTATAGAGCAGATGTGGCCAAAATGCGGCCCGGGGGCCGGATGCGGCTCACTGAAAGGTTTCATGTGGCCCATAAGGCCATCGTGGAAATACAAAAAATAAAAAATCAAGCAATTTGCCTACTATTAAACCATTATGAGACCTTCATTTTGAAAGGGGTCGGGGGTTAGCCTGATCAGTTTCTCATGTGCCCCTCCCCCATGAAAAATAATTCCCTACCTTGTTGCTGAGGCTATTTTATACTGAGCTGACCCTGACAGCTTGAACCAGCAACAGACTGACCTACAGTCTGAGACCAGTGATGCATTCACTAACTGTTGTCTGTACTGAAGTACCTTCAAATAATGATTCGTTCACTTACTGTTGTATATAGTGAAGTGCTTTGGAACGGTGGTGCATTCATTTACAGTTGTGCGTGTGGAAGTAGGCTACCTTTGAAAGATGATGCGTTCACTTGTATATACTGAAGTACCTTTAAAAGGTGATGATTTTCTTAGTGTCGTACAAACTTGAGTGCCTTTGAAAGGTGGTGTGTTCACATACCATTGTATGTGCTGAAGAGCCTTTGAACAGTAATGTGTTCACTTACTGTTGTATACATGCTGAAATTCCATTGGAATGGTGATGTGTTCACTTACTGTTGTATGTACTGAAGTGTCACTGAGCTGTGAGACATTCACTTATTGTTTTGCATGTTGCGGTGCAAGTGAATGGTGAGTTCATTTACTCTTGCGCACACTGGAATGGTGATGCATTCACTTACTGTTGCCATTGAACAGTGATGCATGTTCTTATTGTTGTGCATGTTCATGTGCAATTGAATGGAGATATATTCACTGAAGTGCCACTGAACGGTGATGCGTTCGCTCACTGTTGTACATACTGAAGTAGAGCCCAATCGATACCCGTAAACTTTGACTGGTATTTTTAAAATTAATAATTAAAAACAAACAAAATAAATCAACACACAAATAGAACATCATTATTGTATTGTATTGTGCTGTATAATATTAAAAACACATACAAAATCAAATATACATAAAATGCTGTCTAAAAACTAAAACAAAGTCTGCATTATGTTCTGTAAAGATTTTATATTGGTGCATTTTCAACTACATGCATTCTGATACTGATATAGCTGTGATAAGCCAAATATCGATTGACAATAATGGCCAACCAATAGTGCCATTGAACTGTGATGTGTAAAAAATCATAATGAGTAAATACAAATCTTTGAATTGAACTGAACAAAGTGATATCATAACTTGCATTATAATCTGCACAGCATAGTGTGCTATACAATCTAATATGTGATGGCTTTACTATGAGGATATTTGGACATAAATATACTCTATGTCATGGAAGCAGTTGGGTTTACAGTCTTGTAGTTTTGTGTTGATATACTGGTCTTAATTAGCAGTCTCGCTCTTGTAGAGGTGTTCTGACCTTCAGAGTAGAGACCGATTGAAGGTTGAAAGCACACAAAAACTGTCTGTCTTCCATATTCATCTCCAGCCAGCACAGAGCCGTATTATTCTTTAGCTGCCTTCCTCGATGAATATTCATGGATTCATCTTTCAGCCTGGCATGGAAAGAGGCAGCAAGCAGAGAGTCAGATATTCACTCCCTGGAAGTATAAAATCCTCCTCTCCTGCTCTCAGCTTACAGTCTGACACACACACACACACACACACACACACACACACACACACACACACACACACACACACACACACACACACACAGGCATGCAGTCTGTTGACCTTGTCAGTGTACAGGGTCAATAGCCCCCTTCTAGTCCATTAAGTAGTTATTGGTGAGGTTGCTGGTCTGTATGAATAATGCAGGATGTTGTGCAAACATACGCAAGCTTTTGGCAAGTCAAGCATCGCCGCATGTCATTTATAATATTACACACTGAACTCCCTCGGAAATAAACTGAAATATATGACCTAACATTGCAGCTTTAAGATTACATTATAGTAAAACCAAAGTAAGAGCCGACAGAGGAAGTTAAGCTTATTTCACACACGTCAAATGAGCTTCTATCCTGAGAGCAAAGGGAGGCAGACATTTTATGGAGCCGTGTTGGCGGGCAGCAGTTTGCAACGAGCAGATAAAATGTTCCCAAAACAAACAGACTTGAGATAATCTCAGTTCCTCTGGTTGCCAGGAACAATTAAACCAGGTGAAACTCTAATCTGATCCAGCTGTTCTTTGTTAATGCAGCGTCAGAGGAAAACAAACCGAGGTCGATCGTGTCTTTCTGAACGAGGGTTGGGAGGGTTACTTAAAAATGTATTCCACTACAATTACTAATGAGACTACCTGTTAAAAATGTATTAAGTAACTTGGTACAAGTATCACAATATTAAAGTAATGTAACTTGACTACTTTCCATTACTTTTAACATTAAACATTTAACATTAACTGTTATTCATGTAGCTATCATTAGTGTTTAGTCTGTGTAGCTAATGTTCTGTGTGGCTAGCATTAGCGGTTGTTCTTTGTAAGGTTGGTCTGTCTAGCTAACATTAATGGGTGTCCTGTGCAACTAATATTAGTGGTTGTTTTGCATAACGAATATCAGTGATTGGTCTTTGTAGCTAGCGTTAGCTGTCATTCATGTAGCTAACATTAGTGGTAGATTATGGTTATCAGTTTTTCTGTGTAGCTACCATCAGTGGCTGGTCTGTTTAGCTAATGTTAGCAGTCGGTTTGTGTGGCTAACGTTAGCGGTTGTTCTGTGTAGCTAACAGTAGAAGTTGGTCTGTGTAGCTAACATTAGCTGTTGGTCTGTGTAGCTAACAGTAGCAGCTGGTCTGTGTAGGTAATGTAAGTGCTTGTCTCTGTAGCTGATGCAAACTGTTGTTCTGTGTAGCCAAAATCAGCAGTTGGTCTTTGTAGCTAGTGTTAGTGCCTGGTCTTGTCTGTAAATGTTTCTTTAAATTAGATGTTGAGTTCTTGGATGACGCATTTTCACAGCTGAAGGCAGAACTGTAACTGCACTGTGGTGTTGTTTCTCTTGTCTGATATGATGAATCTGCTAATTACACAGTCCTGTTGCATGTAATGCATTACTCCCCAACCCTGGTTATTGTTGAGTTTTGGTGTGGACTCTCAGAGAGGAGAGGAGGAGAGATATATGGTCTGTGTGTGTACAGTGTGTGTACACAAAGTGATAGGCAGTGGAGCAGATATCTGTCAGGGACAAGGACAGACAAGCTCACACAGCCAAACACAGATAAGGACGAAGAGGAAATACACACATCCTTATTCAGGTTCTGCTCTGAAATGAACTCTGTTACTCAGTAGTTTTTCCAATAACCTTTGCATGACTAAGCAATGATTATGACAAACCGTATCAACGAACAAAACTCCCCGGCCTGCCTTTGAGCTGCCAGGATCCATTAAAAGCTATGACATATTAGGTTGCGGAAATCGAAGCATTAGAACTAAGAGATGAGAGCGTGTGCTGATGGAGGACTTCTTCACTTTATCTTTAAAGCTGAGTCCTGGGCTTTTTCTTTACTGGGCCTCGCGATCAATCATCAATTATTCTCTGAAAGGCTGTCAGACATCTAACTGCCAAATGTGGTGGACAGCAGCGGCACACTTTGATCAGGAGAAGTTCTGCTTGCACAAAGTTTGCTGGTGTAATATTGTGAAATAGCTTGAATGGAATCACTTCTTAGCACACTGTGGCCAAAAGTATGCGGACACAACTATATTACACACATATAAATGTGTTAAATATCTCATTCCAAAAGCACCAGTCTTTCAACAAGATTTTGAACCTGACTGCAGAGGTCTTCTCCTATTCAGCCATCAGTGACGTCTGACATTGAACCATTTCTTTACCTGGTTTTATGCACAAGTGTATTCTGCTTTATAAAGCCTAACTACAGTAACTTCACAAAGGGTATAAATGAGAAAATTGGCTTTAAAGTGTTTTTCACTGGCCAGATTTTGTAGTTATTACATTGCTTTTTCTTTAAAACAGAGAAAAACTGAACTCTGAAACTTTGTCATAAGATAAAATAGATATCAAGAAGTTCATTTTTAGTTATAACTCAAGTTTTGACCAGTTTCTATGGTTAGCCTTTGTACAGCAATATTGTCATGCTGAAACAAGCAATTACCCTCCCCAAACTGTTGCAAAAAAGCTGGCATCACATTGTTCCAATGAAATATAAAGCTACAGCCAGCAGCTAGTTCACTTAGCTTAGCATTTAGACTTGAAGCTTAGACTTAATGGCTAGCCCACCTCTGTAATAAGATTTTTTTTTTTTTAAATATCTACACATCAGCACTTCCAAAGCTCGATAAATAAATAAACCTAATAAATCTCACACACGGTTGTAGCGTGCTAAATATCAAGGAATTTTGGATGCAGCCAGTCGTTGAGTGTTGGTTGAGGCTAGTAAACGTGGTAAGCTAAAATTGAGCAAGACAATAAAAAAAGTCCAGTTACCTCCAACAACTATCACCTGAAGATGTCAAAGAAGCTCTTGATGTCTCTTTTAAATGATTGTTGTCCATGAAAGTTGAGTTACGCTGCATAGTTCTTATTTTGAGGTGGTTATATACTAATGAAAACATGTTTAGGAATTTTATATTCCAGTTTTGCAATATTCAGTCAATAACTTCGCATAAATCTTATACACTGGACCTTTAAATCTCACTTAACTGCAAGTGAACCAACCATTACGATCTCAAACAGTCTTCGACATAGTTAGTTAATTTTCAAATCTAGTAGGGATTCCAAGCTTTCCAAAAATACAAATGTCAGGTAAAGTTTGGAGGAAATGTATGTAAAATGAACAACTTAAAACATTTATAAATCACTACATACACCAAGAAATGTGTTGCTATCATGTTACAAACAAGGCTGCTGCTCTTATTTCCCCAAAAAGCTGACATTTTGGAGCCATTAGGTTTGATAGTATCTCCTTATTGGCTGTAATGGCTGTGGTGCCGAGAGCAGGCTGGTAGTGGAAGATGATGAGGCCCCGCCTCAGGCAGTCACAGCTGCCATAAATCTGAGCGAGCTGACACAGGACTGTAGCGGAGGAGATTGGTGCGATGTCAGTGTGTAGCTGGGGAAAAGAGACGCACTGAATCACAGCTCTGGGGAATGAGTCCTCTCATGTTTTACAGTGCTGAGGTGAGGAAACGGAGGTGTGTCGTGCAGCAGCTTGTTCTGTCTCGGCAGAGTGATGGTGACTGTGATGATGCAATTTGTTTCAAAGTGCTCATGACGAGGATGATGGGGATGAAGATGATGAGGTGGCGGGGAAAATGGAAGAAGGTCAAGAGGAGGAAATAATGAAGATGATGATGATTTTTAATGTCATGATACTGCAGAAAATAGAGAGCTGCTGTTCTGCTAACTTCTGTAACTCCATGCAATTTCTTATTCAGCACTTCTTTCGTCCGCCTTTCTGAAAAAATGAAGCACATCTCTGAAGTTTACTTTCCATATTCTAAGACAAATCAGCGTCGACTGCATCACTTGCAAGTAACTGAGACCTCTGTTATTTTAACATGGTTTAAAGCTACTACAAGGAGGTTAAGAAACAGTCTCAATTTGTTACTGATGGCTGTATATGACCTACATAACCATAGTTTTTTCTATTATCATCCTTAATACCTGCCACTGGGTTGGATTCTGCTTGAAATCAGATGAAACGAGGCTGTGTTTACATTTTCGCAGGCAAAGTTTCAGTGAGTGGCACGTTAGCCAGTTAAAAGAAGCAGGAGGAGATTTTTATTTAGATAGTTTTATTTTAGACGTTATATTTTGAGGTTATTACAGTGCTGCTTTTGTCCACAGACGGGGTCCCAAAGCACAAAATATGAAAGTTCCTTGTAGCTGCTTGTAACAAACAAACAAAAAACCCTCGGTCCCCATGAAAAAACAGCAAATCCAGCTTACTTTAGGCTTGAGCTTTACTATTATATTATTATTACTATAAAAAGTGTCTTAAATATGGATAAAAAATATGGACAAAAAAGAATGCTAAAAGATTTAGGCTAAAGCTAACACATCTTAAAAGCTTAGCATCCCCATCAGCTTATAATATGTGCAGAAGACATGGACATAAAGAAACAGGGTAATTTCTACTGCATAGTAAAGCTGGTTAGCCCTAATATTATACTATTATAACACATTATGATGTAATTAAAGTAATTTTAATCCTAGCATAACCCTGGGACATTTTGAAAGCTTACTATAGAAAAACTTTTTTTTTTTTTGACTTTGTATTTTCAAACAGGAAGCTTCACATTTACAATAGAAGAGGTGTGGAGGACGGCAAATAACCAGTGAGACAAACTCTCATCCAGTTTGTCTGGAGTTGCTGTAGTGTAAACTTCCCAAAACCAAATAAACTCCGATATACTAGCAGAGACATTGTTTTGCAAGTCAAGTCTTTGCACTCAAGTCACAGGTAAAGACTGTCAAGTCCCAAGTCCAAAGTCCTAAACTTTGAGCTCTGAGTCCTCAACAAGTCATAATCTGCTGTTCACCAGATGTAATGGCATTTTAACAACAGATTCCTGACTTCATGTTCTTTGTGCAACTTCAAATGTTGAATGAAGTTGAAAGTTGTTGCGTGTCTTCATGGTTCTCTCCTGCAACCTGACTGGATGACGTCAGACTGGCTCAAAGTGGATATGTTTCATCTTGCTGAGAATGAATAGTGTTGATTCAGTAGTTAATCATTCTTTAAATAACATGTTTCTTAATCTTTGGGCTTGGCAGAAGGTATCAAGTTTTTTCAAGTCAAAAGTCCAAGTGAAGTCTTGAGTCATTGATGTTATGTGTCCAAAATGATTTTGATTTTGTCACGTTGAGTTTGTGACTCAAGTCCACGCCCCATGCTGTGGATGTTTGAGTGCTGAACAGGTATTATCTAACCTGTAACCCCACAAAAATACTCTAATATTGTTATCTAACAACATGCAACTTGCCTCTGAGATAAAATAATGCTAAGTAAGGACTGTGAACTCGTTAGCTGGACAATATTTGCAGTTATCATTAGAGCAGATTACTTTAGTTTTATTTGTCAACTGTAGTTCCCAGGCAGGTAATAGCTGAAAGAACAGAACCCAAGAATAAAGGCAATGGAAAAAATACAATCAACAGTAAAAAGCATTGTAAAAAAAAATGCAAACAAAGCCTGCACTACCTGGACAAGAGAGATGGACAGGTGATGCACAGAATCAACAAATCAACAAACATATAAACACACAGTTTAATCAATTCTTTACTCCTTTGCTCTTCTGTGTTTTTGGTTTGGTGATAGAAAACATTCACTCCAAACTCTTGATATACTCATTATCTCTCTTTCTACAAGCTTCAAGATGTGATTGGACAATCATTGTTTAGGGGCGGGATTTAGCAAACAGTTAATTTCTTTATATTGCAAAAAGTGCCTGATAAAGTCTTTTTTTTTTCTATAATTTATATACATCCATTATCGAAAAGTTAATAAGAAAGGCCTCAGAGTCAAATTGGCATGACCTCTCATAATGAAATGCAGCTGACCCGAGCTTGACTCTCAGCACAAGCTTTTAACAAACCATTGAGTCTGTGTTGCACGGGGATTTTTTTACTCTCTCGTATTGATCTTTGCTTTGTGGCTGCCTCAGCTGACAAGCAGCAGGAATCTATCCGTGCTCTGTTAAGTGTCCTATGGAGATTCACCGAGGCATGCCTTCAATTGCTCAGCGCAATCTCGGCCTCTTCTTAATAGCCTGCAGTGCTCCTCGGTCTGGTCTTCATTAACGTGTCCTTTTCATCCTGGTTGTCATGGTCCTGTGTGTTTGTGTGTCTGTGTGAAAAGGTTATATAATACTTTGATAAAAGAAAAAAAAAAATAAGAAAAACCTCAAGGACACATGACTGTCTGAAAGCCCTTCCAAATGTAGAAAACTTCAACTTTCAAATAACTAGAAAAGATATGAAATAAATTTTACAGATAAATATAAGCATTGTTTTTTGTTATGTGATATTTGGAGTGATATATTCTTCCTTCTTTGTATGCATTCTTTACTTAAATTTTCTTTTCCCACACTATTCTCTACAATTTCTATTTCACCTTTTTAATAAAAGCTGCTAGACTGTGAAGCCATGATGAAAAAAGTCCATGATACTGTCCCTGACAAAGTCTAATGTTTTATTTTATGAATATATACTGGAATATTGTTAATAAACCAGGACAAACAAAAAGAAACAAGACTGTAAGTATGCACAATACTTGGACACGTTGGTGCATGAAGCTATATACAAAAGTGAATATGCTCACATGTTGATGTTAAACAGGTATAATGTTTACCATGTTGACATGACATTTGCTAAGTAAGTTGCAGCCTCTGGGGCTGAAAAGATGAAGGCAAAGCAGAAGTAGCAAAAACAGTTCCTCAAATGGCCACTAAAGGGGTCAGTTCACCTCCAAATCAATAATACATAACTGTAACTATAGTGCTATTTATCCTTCCAGATTTTTATTTATTTATTTGTTTTTTTGGTGTGAGCTGTAGAGTTTTGGATTTATCGATTGTACTGATGTCTGCCTTCTGTCCAATTTAATGGAACTATATCGTGCTTGGCTCGTGGTGCTCAGAGTGCCAAAGAAATACATTTGAGGAATTTAACAGCGATGCACCAATCTTGACCCAGTTACCCAAGATTATCCACAGATCTTTTTGTGAGCAGTTTTGTGAGTTTTTCAAATGTATATTTTGAGCACAGCAAGCTGAGTGCCATCTATTTCCATTATGTTGAAGAGAAGGCAGATATCTCTACAGTCAATATCTCCCAAAATCTGCAAACACCAAACCTATTGAGACTAATAAATAGCCCCACAGGCACGGTTATGAGGGTTACTTTAAAAATGTATTCTGATACAGTTACTAATCACTTATTAAAAATTCAGTCAGTAACCTAATTACCATCTTAAAGTAATGTAACTTGGTCACTTTCTGTTACTTTTGGATTACCTTAATACCAAAAATTGTGAAATTGTTTAGCCTAATATAATATTCTATGTTTGTTGTTTAACTGTTTGATCAAATATTCCTTATTATTATGTCTGAATGCAAGTTTAGATTAATGGCAGTAATTGCACACATTTCACACTCAAACTTCAACTAAAGTATTTTTAGTGGTTGTAGTATTAACAGGTTAACTAGCTAACTGGATTTCAATGACATTAGTGGTTGGTCTGTGTAGGTAATATTAGCGGCTGGACTGTGTAGGTCAAATTAGCAGTTGGTCTGTGTAGGTAGTGTTAGCGGTTGGTCTGTGCAGCCAATGTTAGTGGTTGATCTGTGTAACTAACATTAGCAGTTAGTCTGTGTAGGTAAAGTTAGTGGTTGGTCTGTGTAACTAACACTAGTGGTTGGCCTTAGCTGTAAATGTTTAATTAAATTAGGTGTTGGAGAAGAAAATGTACATTTTGGAATTTGGCAAAACTATCTTTTTAATGTTTTGGGGGAAAAAAATCTATAATTGAGCTAAACCAAATGTGAAAAAAATGTAAGAGAAAAAAGTTACACAACATTAGTATATTTATCAAGAGCATCAGCTGTGTCCCTCAACTGTGAAATCAGTCCTTTGGAGGAATCATACAGTCTTCATGTGTGTCATCCTCATACATGAGTCATCTGAGGTTTTTCCTACTGATGTTTGCAGCACTTTCATATTTTTAGGGATGGAGGGGGGGCTACTCTGTTTTTTTTGGTACGATGATGTGTACGATAGGACTGCATTGTAATATCCGGGGGCAGGTCCAGAGTGGAGTGGGCGTGTCCACGCGCTGCTCTCCTTCCTACCAGGAAAACGCTGGAGGAGACCCACGGAGCCACACAGACTGACGCGCACTGCAGAGGAGCGAGCAGGAGGACACGGACAACAGCGAGGATTTAACATGTCAGCTTTCTCACGCAGCGAGGGACGGCGCAGTGCGGCCACCGCACATGCACTGCCTCTGCTTTAGTCCTGTTTACCACTTATGCGCCGCTGAAATCTTCCCCGCTGCTGCTGGTCCATCCCCTGCTCCTCCTCCTCCTCCCCTCTCTTCCTCCTCCTCCTCCTCCTCCTCCTGCTCTCCGCCGTCCCGTCGCCAGGATGGACAAGACGCTCTGCAGTCCGCATCCTGGGACCAACAAATCCAACTCTTCCTCGTCGGACCGTGGGAACTCGAGGAAGCCCGGGAGGACCGGGTCGTACAGCCCCGGCTCGGGCTCCCTGGGCGGCCCGGCCGGAGCGGGAGGCGGCCGGGGAGCAGTGGTGGTTCTGGGGAACAGCATGAATCTGCAACAGCAGCAGCAGCAGCAGGCGCGCAGGAGGCAGCTGGAAGGAGTGCTGAGCAAATACACCAACCTGATCCAAGGCTGGCAGAACAGGTGAGAGAGCGCGGGCCGAGTTCAGATGGACGGAGGAGAAGAGAGGTCGGGGAGTCGGACACTTTCAGGTTCAGGTGTCAGATGGCCTCGTGTTGTTATTTGCCCCGTCCACGTTGCACTTTTACCACCACGTCACCGAGGGGGGGAGGAGGAGGAGGGGTGAGGAGGTGACGGGGTTCATATCCAAACCCTCTGAAACCCTGCACACATGCTGCATGTAGGCTAACTTCTAACTAACTTCTTATAATGTAAACAAACACTAAAAACTACAAAACCAGTTACTAGAATAGATACCAGGTTAGTCCTGCATTTTTTATTGTATTCTGTTATGTTTCACAAAGTCCACTTTCGGTTGAAACTGCATCACAGATGTTTTGATTCAACTCTACAGTCATTTTTGAGGCTAGATTTAGTGTAGTGCTGCAACTGTTACATCTTTTTGTGACATTTCTTAAAAAAAAAAGTACAATTTCTCTAATTTCTCTGTTCTCAAATGAGAATATTTTCTGATTTATTTAGTCCTCTATGATAATAAACTGAATATCTTTGCATTATAGACACAAAATGACATTTGAGGATGTCTCCTTGATCCAGAAATTAATTGATAATGACAATAAATGTTAGTTTCAGCCCTAATTAAGTGGTGGTGTTTGTGTTTAGAGCTGAAACTCTAACTGTTTTGTTAATTGGTCAGTTGTTAAAGTAATTATTTAAAGCAAAAGACGTACAACTTAACTGGTTTTGAGTTCTCAGATGTGAATATTTGCTGGTTTTCTTGTGTCTGTAATAGTTAACCGAATATGTTTGGGTTTTTAGCTCTTGAGCAGACAAAACAAGATCTGGAGATGTCAAACTCGAGCTTTAGGAAAATATTAAGCAAGAAATCTTGAAAATAATTATCAGTTTATCTGACATGACAGTCCTGCTTTATATCCTATTTTTTATATTTTATAATGTTGACTTTTGTTTTGCATCAGAGAATTGTTGATCCATTTTTGAGGCTTGGTTTAGTGGTAATGTTGTGTTTA
Source organism: Lutjanus erythropterus (assembly GCF_056507025.1). Taxonomy (NCBI): domain Eukaryota; kingdom Metazoa; phylum Chordata; class Actinopteri; order Lutjaniformes; family Lutjanidae; genus Lutjanus; species Lutjanus erythropterus. Next base: position 23,866,256 of record NC_139332.1, read on the forward strand.
AAGCTAAAACTGCAGCTATTTTAGTAAAAGCAAGTCTTTTAATTCATTTCTTAATTATAACTGCTGAAAAGTAACTTGTTCCCAATAGTCAGTAAAGTGCAGATCCCTGCCAGGCAGCAGGTTGTGAAGCACAACCTGTGAGGCACCACAACTTCCTGATGAAACCAGCGGAGATGTGCAAATTTCCGTCAACTTTAAAGGGACAGTTCATGCAAAGATGATAATTCAGTCATTTTCTACTCGCCTCATGCTGATTGATGATCTGGTTTAGTGTTTTTTAAGTCCACAAAACACTGCTGGAGTTTCACAGGAAAACAGCGTTGCAGAATCTCCCAAAGAACTGAAGTGAATGGTGGCCAGTTTTCAAATATTAAAAAAACTACAAAACAAACAAACAAACAAAAAAAATCAATTAATAAAACGCCTCCATAATACTCGTCTGGTGTAATCCAAGTCTCCTAAAGCGTGTGTGTGTGTGTGTGTGTGTGTGTGTGCTCTCACCCAAGCGGTGCAGCTGCAGCAAAGAAATTATGTTCCTCTTCTATGTCGGAGTCCTCAGACATTTTCTTCGTTGTTGACAGTTTGCAAAGTTAATTGTGCACGTAACAAGTCACTGTCTCTGAGCAGATCTCTCTCTGTTGTCCGAGTTGCTTCCAGGTAGCATGTAAACACAGGTGTGAAGGTATTGCAAGATCTTGCGTCGTGCCGCTTGGGCGAGAGCTTGTGTACCCGCTTCAGGCCTGCGCATGCAGATCCAGTCTGAGAGGCTAAAACATGGTGTAAATGGCATCTTTGGGTCAGATTTTAATGTTGCGGCTTACAGACACTGGGATTACACCCCACGAGCAGTATGGAGACATTTTGGGTTTTTTCTGTGTTCTTTTTTAACATTTTAAAACTGGTCACTGTTCACTTCAATTGTACTGGATTTGGCTGCAACGCTGCTTTCCACTGAAGCTTTGAGAGTGTTTTGTGAACTGGAGATCTTCATCCATCCTCACATCAGCACAGGGGTGAGTGGATATTGAGTGACATTTCATTTTTGGGTGAACTATCGCTTTAATACGACCCCCACATACGTTGTCTCGAGATGAAATGAGATTTCAGACTGAAGCAGTTGTTGATCACTTGTGGCCCCTGGTGGGAAAAAAAGAACGACTGCTTGACAACAAAAAGATTTATTGTTGTGCTGTTGTATTGGATTGTATAGGTGTACCTAATAAAATGGTAACTTGGTGTGTAGGACAACCCTGGGCTCACTGAGCATAGATGTATCTGCTCTCCTGTTACAGGTGTCTGTGGTTACTGTGGTTACTTTATTATTTTTATTTTATTGCATTAAACAGACATTGTGCTAACGTCCTGCGGTTCTGTTGCTCATGAAGCTCTGTGACTGTTCGCTTAATGAAGAATGTCTCTGCAACAGCTGTCGAGATCACAGCAGTGTGTTATTGTGCGTCTGTACTTCATGCAGCATTCATGGGTTCAGTCCCTACCCTGTCCGATTTACTAAACTCAGACGCCATTTAATACTGACAGCGAGTTTTTTTTATTAGTGCGATTCCAGTTAAAAATATTACTCAAGTCTACACTTGTTGTTGTTGTGAAACATCTGGTTGTGGTTTAGTTTTTTCCCCTTTAGAAGAATAGAAAGTATTTTCTCTTGAATTTCCTGTTAGCAGCCGACCTCCTGCACAGTTAACATGAATTATGCAGGATTTCTGTTCTGCAGCTGTGGTGTGATTTGGGATTCTTTTTTAACAATATGCACACAAAGTAACTGACTTATATAGCGTCCTGTAGTCACTGTAGTGGTGCTGCAGAGAAGCCGAGGCTGTATGGTGTGTATGAGCTGGGCTGGAAGCCAGTGTATGTGAGAGGGGTGGAGTATAAGGAGGCGGAGGTGGAGAGGAGGAATGGCTGCTCCCTGCTCTCCCGTTTAACTGACAGACAGATGATGCACCGAACTGCACCTTGATAAGCACCCACAGGAATACTCGAGAGTAAGACTCATCCTGGATGAACAAAAAAGAGACACATGCTCATATTGATCAATAGAAATCTAAATTGTGAAGGAATTGTTGTCTGTAACCTCGGCTCACACAAACACAGAACGCACACAGATGCAAACAGATATCACAGTATGTGATGTGTGCAGGGTGCATTGAGCAGGATTGTGCTGAGTTGTTAGCAGGAAGGGTATTAAAGGGATCAGTTTGTTCTTGCTCTTGGGGCGATGCTACCTGTCCCGTTTCAATTTCAGTCTGCCTAAAGGCGAAGGTCTTGCTTTCAAGGAGAGATTTCTTTCGGATCGTTGACCCTGAGTGAGCGCCAAGGCCTCCAGCTCAACTGAATGTGTAGACACAGATAGTGAGCATTGACGAAAACATCCTGAAGATGTAGCCCAAAGTGAAAAGCCTCTTTTAGTATGCAAAGACCTGGATTTGTTATAGTACTACTATTATTTGTACCACTACGTTTGCTGTTAAAGGGATAGTTTGGATTGTTGAAGTGGGGCTGTACAAGGTACTTATAGATAGTCAATTTATTACATACAGTAGATTTGTTACGAATATTTTTTCAGCTTTACCTTGCTGTCAGACAGCATTTTCCAGTGGGAAAACCAGCGGTATCTCTCCAAAGCTACCAAACTCCATTGGCAAAATCAGCAATTTTTCCTTGTAGAACACAGGAGTTGCTGGTCTTCCACTGCCTTGATCTGTTAGTTTGTTTGTGTTCCTGTGTGTCTCTGGTGAACCTGAACTGTCCTAAAACACCAAAGTCACACAATAACACAAATAAACAGATTACGGCAGCAGGAGGCCAGCAACTCCTGTGTTCTGCAAGGTCATATGACAATGTTTTTGCAGATGGAGTCTGGTTGAGCGAGACAAAGTGATATTTGCCTTATGTAACAGCGGTTTTCCATCAGAAAAGGCTGACTGACAGCCAGGAAAATTGGTGAAAATATTCTGAATATACTGATTTTTTTTTTTTAGAGGAGATACATTTTGTTGCTGACCCTGTCCACACCAGTTCATTGCTTTGCTTCTTTGCTGGTGCCCCTCTCTGCATCTCCAAACTGGGGAAGTGCCTCCTCCATCCCCTGTAGGTAATACACTAACTATTGATAAGGACCTTGTGAAACCCCACTTCAAATAATCTAAACTATCCTTTAACTCATCCGTAAACAATTTTGATATCTCATTTTATTTTGAAGGAAACCAGAAAGTTTATAAATCATATTTTGCTTTGTGCTGGTTGTTCCAAATATAGCATGGAGATTGGATGTGACTAATCGAAGCGTGATGTTTATCTGTGCCTGAAATTAAAATGAGTTAACCCTAGATAAGTAGATTAAGATGAAGAGTCCATTATGCCACTTATGCATTCAGAAAAAAACATCTTTAAGAACTCATTTTCTTTAAAAAAATTGTCTGTTTGAAGGGAAATATTGCATGTCGGTCATGAGATTAGGTTGTATTGTCTGTCATGTTGTTTCTTAAACTATATTTTGCATAACAGCTACTAAAATACTGCTTTGGAACGGCATTATAGGCCTACAATCATAAAGCAGGGTTCATGTTTTTCTTGCAACAGTATTTAAACAAAATGAAAACAAAGTGAAGCTCAGTTTTACTCCAGATTCATGACAGCAGCTTCAAGTACTTTAGATTTCTGTCTTCTCTGTTTTACAATAAGCCACGTGAGAAATAAAGACACAGTCAATAATTTTAACTAAATAAATATCTGACATTTTTGTATAACTTCCACATGCAAGCATTTGTGTCTCTTAGCTTATCAAAATGAGCAAATGACTAAGAACATGGGAGAACAATCATCAAAATTTTAAGGTACCATGTGGAGTTTATGTTTTGTTAAATATAACAAAGTTATGTATCCCTGTTTCTCACCAAACGCAGTGTGTATCCCCAAGAACCAGTAAATGTGTTGACTGCATTTCCTTCCTCATGAAACATCAGCAAAGACCATTTTTGGAAGAATTTGAAACCTGCGTTGTTTACATTCGTGCACGTTTCCTTAGCAGCAGTCTTCTTCTTTACTGCCTTTGTTGGCACACAGCTACATTTCTTGGCACTGCCGCCAACTTTTGATCAGGGAAATAGCGTGAAACCGTCAGCAGGATGGTGTATCACGTTATCGTCTGCACACAGACATGCGGCTGCGTCCTCGTGCGCGAGATACTAACACAGCAATTCCAAAAACTCCACAAGGTACTTTTTAAAGGATTTAAGTCGGTAGTGAAAGCAGGTTTCAGGCTTCTTGTTTACATTTGTTCATAGATAGTGCCTTTAATGTGAGAAAACACATTTTAATCCAGTTTTCCACTGATCCCTGAGCTCATGGAAGCTTTTTCTGCCACACGGGATACTTTAATGAAGATATATTGGGTTTTTACTTGAGGTGGACAAAAATGCGAACTGGAATTTAGGAATAAAGCTACGATGACTTGTAATATCATGCTTTTTCTGAGCTCATTAGGCCGAGAGGAAAAATGTGGATAAATCACTGCTCCTCTCGTGTTTTAACATTGACAAATAGTTAATATCTTAAAGTGCCTACAGTGTTTATATATAGAAACATTTTGAAGGAGGCTGTGGCACTGGTGGAAGACTGTGTTGGAGTAATTACAGTCGTCAGTCACGTTCCAGTCTTCATCTCATGGAGAAACACATTGTGTGTGTTTGGCAGGCGGTGTCGTGGTGGGCAACAGACCTGAGTGGAGCTAATTCTGCCACTGTGTGGGTGGCCATGTGTCAGTGTGAAGTGCTGCTATGTTGTGGAGGTGCTGCGTGTGTGTTGGAGAAAATGTGCTGGGTAGCCATTTTTTGTCTCAAAACATACACATACTGCATACATGCTGTACATGTGAGGACTCTCATTTACATGATGCACTTTCTCAACTCCTAGACTTAACTTTAACAATAATTTTAGTGTAGTGTCCTATTTTTGTAGGTTTTCATAGTTGTTTATTTTTTTTTTGGTAATAATAACACACTATCCATCAATGTTAATTGAATTTCTGAAACATTGCAATGATAATGTAGCACTAATGTGCAGTTCAACCCTATTCTTGTCTATGAAACATCAGTAAATTATTTCTCAAAGCCTTGTGGGACAGCGGGTGATGGAGCCTTCATGGCCAGACTTTACAGACTTTATGCAGATGAAGACACATTTCCCCAGGAAGCTCTGTGGTGATTTTTTTTTGAAAACGGACAAAAAAAAAAGATGCAGTGTTGGACCAGACTTAATCTTTTTTTCCCTTCAAACAGACTTTCACTGAATGCAAAATAAAAAAGTATAAAGAAAAGGAAAAATGACATTAAAGGTACAACCCCAATGCTAATAAAGTTGGGTCTTAGTGTAAAACGTAAATAAAAACAGAATGCAGTGATTTGCAAAGGCTTTTTGACTTATATTCAATTGAATACAGTACAGAGACAACATACCTAAACAAAAATGAATGGCTGTTTGGCACAAAGTTGTGTAAATTCTCAGAAAAAGTTTTTTTGGTGCTTATAAGCAAGTTACCTGCTAGCTTGCAATGAGCGTAAAGCTGTGAAGACAATGTGTGAGTTGCTGGCTTTAAGTGAGCCTTCACTGTAATGAAAAAGTCAAATTGATGAGTTTTTTTTTTTCTTTTTTTAAAGAAACCCCATAACTGCAAATTAGTCAAACGTAATTGGGAGAGAAATTAGGGTAAACAGTGTAATTATTACCCACACCAGGTTTTCTGTGCACCAAGAGATTTCTAGCAAACATTTTGGGTGCACTATCTTTCAGTTTAATTCCCAAAATGTTTAAGATATGCTGGTTAATATATAATAAACTGGAATTATGGTTTAATCAGCACTCATTCATGCCCAACTCAAACCCTGAGTTTAACTGCAAACCTAATTCTTAACTTAACCCACATCTTAACCTTTATAGAGTCCCGTGAAGAAGATAAGTGTTGCCTCTTTGAAGGTCTAAAGCACAAATGGGTCCCTTCAACAACAGAAATACACTCGCATTGTGAAGTCTGAATATTCATCAGCTTAGTGCTGCATGAGAGGATGTTCACTTGAGAGTCTATTTCAGGATTAATACCCTACATTAAACAGGCCGGAGGATCCCAGACCAATCAGGTTGCCATAGTGTGTTGTACCAAAACACAAACGCGCACATTAACTCACAGTCATATACACACACTGAAACGTGTGCAGTGATTGGATGATATCCACAAGTGCTGTCTTTTATTACAGATACAAAAATGGTTATGTGTCAGATAAGATTCACGTGAGCTTTTGTGATTATTTATGTAATGCATACGTTACGGGACCTATAGAATGTGTGTGTATGCACATGTGTTTGAACATCTGGTCGTGTTTAGTGTGTGATAATTCAGGTTGAAGTTAGTTGTTGCTGAAGCAGATCAGAAGCTGCCGGTTGTGGATACTGGTTTCCAGGGAGATGATGCTGGAGATGGACTTTATGAAAAAGCAAAACAAGAAAATAATAATTTTTTTTAAACTACACATGAGGTCTGGAGTTCAGCTTTTCACGCAGGAGATATCTCTCTGTTGTTGGTTCGTAGTCAGGTTATGTTTGTGCATGCTGTGTAGGTATTCCAGCATTTGCATGCAGATCACTGAGTACTAAACATTCAGATCTCTCTCATTCTTCTTGTCAGATATCTGGTTGTACAATACAAGGCTGGATCTGCGAGCATCGCTACACATGTAGCTTCTAAATTTATTTCTTCCTAAGCGGTCAGCGGGGTGGGGAGTACGTGGTGGGGGATGAATCATTTCTTTGCAGATGTGCTCACAGGAAAGCAGCGCTGCTGTGCTGCTTTGATCAAAGCTGTGATTCGGGTTAATGCGGCTCTGGTGGGCGTCTCTGTGGCACAGAAGAGAAGGAAAACTTTAACGAGTTTGATTTCTTGCTGATTAAAAAAGTAGTTTGATTATTGCTGCCTTTTTTGAGGTTAATTAGTATTTGCTGTCTTCATACTGTCTTAATTGCCGTTGGTTTGTTTGCTGGTAGCTCAACTCAAGGTCCACCACTTTCAATCGCATCACACCGTCCTCATCATCACATTGAGTTTGCCGAGTTGTCACGCAACTGTAGTTGTTGAAACTTTCAACTCTGTAGTCAACAATTAAACAAGTACAGTACCTTGACAAGTGACCAAGCTCTGCTGGTGAAGAAGAACAATTGAAAACTCAAGAGGAGGCGAGCAGGTGTACCAGGTGTGCCAGTAAGTTAAGGTTTCTCTGTCAGCTGCTGTTTCCAAGGTCAAGAATGAGGTGTCGAGCTTGTTTATTGCAGTAATTTGATCAAAACTCAGACTTGAACCTTGTGGTTAATATTGAATCAAATCTTTGTGATGTCACAAGGTCTCCTGTTGTGACAAACCTGCTGATAAGTACTTTATCTTTGACCAGGTTTTAGTGTGATGTTTATTTTTCTGATTGAAAATCTGTTCCAAAAAAAGCCCTTTCTGACATGGAACTGATTCATGTATCTTGGCTTTTTTGTCAGTCAGACATAGTTTTCTTCTACCCTGTTGTTCCTCCTACATCACTGCAGCAAACTGAGAAGTTCAAACTAGTGGAGGTCAGCAAAACAGCAGTTTCAGAGGGTGTTAAGTTAGTTTTGATTCACAGTCATCAGCATGAGGGACACCTGCAGTGGAAATTAGATATTATATGTCCAGGAGAATCAGCTATAGTTTGCGTGATGCAGATTTCCTAAACTTAATCAAGTAGTTTTGTTGTCTAAACATAACCAAACTGCGACTGAAAGCTGCGGAAAAAACTTCACCACAAAGGACATGAACACCAGTCTCCTGGGTGAAAGCTAAACTAGGACCCCAGGTGTAAATAGCCAAATAGCTGCTGTGTGATTGTTCTCACCCGGGTGCAAATAGAAACTCTGCTACATTAATCTGATGCCTTTCACTTCAGACTTGTGCTATTGAGACTTGAAAGCAACATGTTAACCTGCCAGTAGATAAACTTAAAAGAGCTGCATATCTGACAGGGAGCTTTTTCCAATAAATAAGCTAAAAAAAAGCCAGATGTACAGAAAGTCCAAGTGAATGAGTTTCTGGTAAAGACGGTCCAGCATTTAGCAACAAAAAGATGCAGATTGTTCCCAGAAGTCGGTGGAGACCAAACTTGAGCAGCCTGAAAGAGGATACTAATGTTGCTCTGTCTCTGCTGGTTGTGTGACTTCTTCTTATGCAGCTTTAAGATCCTCCCATGATAGTAGCCTATGTGATAATGAGATTTTGGCTTCATGTAACCTCTTTGACACTGCAACACTGTCACTTAACAAGTATAAACCCACATTTCCTGCCAATAATCAGGCTGATTAACCGCTGGTCTGATGTTCCTCGGAGCATTTTTGAGAATTAACTGCCAAAAGAACAGGGAGGAGATGCGAATTCTGCTGACAAGCTATTTCCTGCAGCATCAATGTTAATGCCATTAGGAAATGGCAGGGTTTCTGTTGATGTGGATAAATGTGCTTGACTAAGCTCTTTTTACAGTGTTATCATTGTTACAGTGGTGATTTATTTGAATGATATCAGAAAAAATGGATCAGTATCCTAAATCTCTTTTTTTTTTTTGACTATTGAGTGGATGAGTGATTACATTTCAGAGCTGTACACCAGGGAGAGCTTTGATGAAAAATCAGAAAAGCTGTTTTTAATGGCTGAAAAAGCACAAATCTATACAGACAGGCTGGAAAATGCATGCATGCTATTTTAATCTTGATTAAACCAGTAAAGTATTTATTTATTTTATTACGATTTTCAAGCTAAATAGTGGGTTGACATGTGCAACACAATACATAAAAGCATAAGTGCCTGAGCAACAGAGCAAAGAGAGCAGCTGCACCCCCACCATTAGACTGGGAGGGGGGGCAAATGTGTGCTTTTGCATCCCCACTTTTTGATCGCACAGATTTGCTATTCGCCACCACCAAAAACAAACATACAAACAAATAAAACAAAATGTTCTGCAATCAGTCAGTACACACACGATAGACAGTGAATTAACAGTGTTATGAGTTTGTGTTTAATTCAGCGTGTATCTTAATTTTTCAATTGGTTCACTTCTCGTTTCCATGACAACAAAGTCAAAAATGTAAAGTTTTTACAGAAATGCAGTTTACCTCTATGGTTTATATGGATACAGAATTGACAAGAATGCTGTCAACACATGACGGGATTTTATTTTGTGTATCTAGTGTTATGCATTTTTATTTTTAAAGGTTTGGTGTAATATTTCCCCTGAAGTATAGTAGTAGTATAAATCAACATTTATAACATGACTACAGAAACACTAATTGCTAAAAGATGATAAGGTCGTCTGACGTTGACTGCTGTTAGCTATTGGTTTGATTGTGTGTATTGATTACTGATAGTGACTGATCAAGCTAATTATCAGCTAACTGTGTTCAGTTTGTAATGGCAGTATGCAGTAAATGGTTGTGTTTTCTATGTGTTCATCTTCCACTCACCACTAAAAGTACAAAACACAACAAAAAAAACTGATATTTTTATGTATGATAGCACATTATAAACTGAGCTTTATAGTCAAAGAGCAGCTTTATGGGCCGTGATTAAATGCTCATTGCAAGATGTCTTAGAAGTGTTAATGAAAAATTTCCTGCCATACTAATTTCACCCCTCCACTTTTAACTATAACTAAACACTCATGCACACAGGAACACACATGAGAACAGAGGCTTTTGATGGCATATGTAATAACTTTTATTTTCCAAGCACACATATATAGAGTACATTTTTTTCCCAATAATTTACGTATTGTTCATGTTGCCATCTCAAGATAAATGTCACTTTCTCCATTAAGTAATTACAGTCCAGTCATAGTAGCACTGATGGTTTTCCTGCAGCAGTTTCCATGTGAAGGCGTTGTTGCAAGCAGGCAGAAGCATTGTAAATATTCGTTTTGTGACATAAGTTTTTGCCCCTTTTGCCCTGTACCGATATCGCCATTATCTCTTTGGTGATATCTAAATAAAATACAAGTTCAGAAAATGTGAAAATGGTCGGCCATGTTGCTGGTTTTGTCCAAAGCAGAGAAAAGTAGAATCCTCACATTTTAGAGGCTGAAGCCAGAAACTGTTTGCTTGATAAAAGGCCAAATAATTAAAAATCAAAAATGTACTAATTGATTAATCAGCTAATTGTTCAAGTTTTGAAATTCTGAGCTTTTTTTTTTTTTATTTATAGTTACAAAGAAAATACACCTTGAATGGCCTCAGTCTTCAAATATGCAAACGATAAGAGGACAAAGAACTCTTACTGCATCCTTCACATCAGGCATTTTCCCATGAACCCTGTAGAGTTCCCCAGAGAGGATGCAGTGAATACTGCTCTGTGAAAATTGATCCCCACTCACCGTCTTGCCCCCTTCTATCAGGAGAGCTGGTGATTTATGTCGACCACAGCCGACCAGGGAACAATCTGCCTGCGTCAGTTTCTCTCCAGCCATCTCTTTTTCTCTCTCTCACGCACATACTGTACTGTGTATGAAGTCTTATCCCCTGTTCAGTCAGCAGAGTCGAGGCTTTTACCGTTGACCCCTCCAGGCGGTCTTGCCTTTGCAGCTAAACCACAATGCAGTCCTTTAACATGATGGATGGTGCTGGATAACAAAACTGGGCTTTACATTCAGCCTCTTGTGTCACAGCCGTGCTGATAACGCCTGACCTGTAAAGCTGCAGACTGCTTGGGCTCAACTTTTCACCTTTGGATGCACAGTGCTGCAGCAAACTGAGCCAAATGAAACATAAAGACACAACAACACTGAGGAAACGTCAAAGTTTTGCAGCAGTGTTACTGCAGTTGTTGCACTGCTTAGAAACAATCCATCTCGCTGAACAAGTTCATGCCCGCAACAGTAAAATCTAATATGAATTTCAGTTTATTTAAATATTTTATTCATTTTGCAAATCACTCCTCAGCTTTTAAAACTGGATTCATAGTGAATATTCATTCCGGTTAAAATGCTAAATATCTGCATGGAAATAGCAAGCTGTAGGCACTTACAGAGGTGGGTGAAGTGTAGTTGTGAGAAATGATTAATAATCTTTCAGATGGAGTAGATGTTTATAACAGTTAAATCGAGCAATATGTTTACAGAGTCTGGCAGGCAGTAAGACAGACAGCCGCTGAACTCAAAACTCCTGAGTGTGTATTTTCATAGCAGTTGGCTTTTGTTTTTAGGATAACAGGCTTAGTTTTACATCGACAGACGACTGACAGTTATAAAGAGCTGATCGACTTACAGTGAAGGACTCATCTCATGCACATATTCATCGTCATCCGGCTCATTAAAAAAAACAGCAAATTGATAATGTATTTATTTTGTTCTTAGCACCTGGGCTCTTCGAACAAAATGTCCAGAATTACAGAAAAATGGCCAGTAGGACTGAATCATGATTTTTTCCCCCTAAAAACTGAGATCACAATTTTCTGACATGATTCTTACTTTTTTTAAACAAAAACAAACAAAAGATATATTAAAGTGTTGGACCACCTCAAGTCTTTTCCCCTCTTACTTTATAGAAGTGTTGCTGAACATAAAAAAAATTTAATGTTTGCATTATTCTGCTCTGGTAGCTGGAATTTTGTAATGTGGGCCGAGTGAATTGTCCCCATTTAAAAATGAGATATCATGATTTTTTTACTCCGATTAATCCTGCAGCCCTAATGGCCAGTTAAAGTATTGGGAAAGAGCAGAAACAACTGGGATGTATACTGAAAATGCAGGTGAAATGAAAAGCCTGACAAATTATGAGTGTGATCCTGTTTATTCACTTTTAAAAGAATTCATAAAACTCTCAGGAAGAGGCTGTAGATCTGCTGCAGCAACCAAGAACACAGTGTACAAAATGCAAATGCAGTAACTTTGCTAAGTTTGTTTACACACATCCGTTACTGTTGTCTGAACTGTGCATGTTGTGTCCAATCTGTGTAGCCAAAGACAAATTTCCACTATTCTTTTTTTGGACACTAAAATAGTATTGTTGTTATTCTTAGTTGCTGTTCTGATCATGTCTAACCATGAATTAATTAAACCCAAAACATAAGATGTATCTACAGGCACTTGGTCTGACAAGATGAAACAATTAAATAATTAGCCAATTGATGGAAGATTAATCTGTTTAAAACCCAAAGATGATTAACTTTGAGGCTGTAGGGCTGCAGAACTGATAATTGTTGGGTTTAGACTGTTTGCCAGACAAAACAAGGCATTTGAAGACGTGACTCTGGGCTCTTGGACGTTGTGACGGTCTGTTGGTATGGTATTAAAGATGAAAAGGAGTGAGTGGCAGTGGCAGTGTATGAAAGTACAGCTTGAGGGCAAATTGAAGTGAACTGTTCTTTGAAATCAGAGACACCTACTAAAAACAACACCTGTGAGACACTGTAGTGGACAGGTGACCACTTGTGATCTCTTCAATCGTCACATACAGCCGTGATGTTGCAGCAGGAAGAAGTGAAGTGTGAAGTGTGTGTGTGTGTGTGTGTGTGTGTGTGTGTGTGTGTGTGCGCGCTGAGAGCGATGCTGCACAGGCCTGATCAATACTGCAGCTTCTGTACTTGTGGATCTAAAGAGAAAACATTGATTGTGAACATGGTGAATCTCAGGGAAAAGAGGGCGATATGAGCTGTGCTGAACCAGGAAACAGGACAAAGACAACTGCTGTTACCTCAGGTCGCTGTCCACAAACGTGAAAAGGTCTGCCAAAGCCGCCCAGTGCCCCTCTGGCCTGCGTCGAGCTGCAGAACAAAGCGTTAAGTGGGGCAGACGGGACAGTTTCTTGAATCTCATAAACAATCCTTTCTGTCTGCCTCTCCATGTCTTAGGTTATGTGTCTGAGTCTTCCAGCCAGTGATGAGCGAGGAAGAGATTCAATTACGTGCTGATTGAATGTGATTCATTAATCACAAAGGAGGAAATGTGGGGTTTAATTTCCATGCCTTGAGCTGTGGGTTCTGCTTAAGATGACCACAATAATTGCCACCTTGAGTAATTTGGAATTGAGCTGCTGGCTCGATGTTGGCAAAAGCAGGCCTTAAAGGGACTATTTTGTTTTGATTGTATGACGTACTTATTCATTGTCAGTGTATTACCCAGAGTAGATATCAATCAACACGCCCTCAGTTTGGAGAGGCAGAGGGGAGCGCCGGCACAGAGGCTAAGAAATGCACAGCTGTGGACAGGGTCAGCAGCAAAATGTATTTTAAGTATGTAAAAAAAAGCTTTACCTAAAAAAACAACAATATCAGTCCAAGTGTAAATATATTAAAGCTCCAGTGGAAACTCCATAGACAAAATCAATAATTTTAGCTCACAGAGCAATGCCGTTACTGGTCTACTGTTGCCTTGATCAGCATTTTAAAAGGATTGTTCAGATTCACCAGAGTCACACAAAAGCACAAACTAATAGAGATGCACCGATCCACTTTTTTTTCTTGTTCTGTTCTGATTCTCATACCTGAATTTAATATCTGCAGATACTGATACTGCACAGATACCAGCACTCTTTTTTTCTTTACTGTAATTATTATTATTGGTATCAGTTAGATAACATGAGGGTGAATTAAGTGGTAAAAAGTTCTTTGTCAGCTGATGAAATACACTTCCAGTCAGTTTCAAACATCTGGAAGGCTCCTTTAGTTTGTGTAATGTAACCTTTAGTTGGGCGATTTGTGTAATTTTTGGCTGCTGTAGGACTGTGGCTTGTGCGACTCGACTCGAAATGAGTGCTGTTTAACTTAGTATTTACAAATAGGTAAGGTTTCATTGTGGAACTTAAATTATAAAAGTGTTTCGGGGATGCAAGTCTGATGTAGCAGTAGAGCAGCAGCTCCTTTGTTCTCTGAGGTAAAACGACTGATTTTGCCCATGGAGTTTGGTTGGTTTGGAGAGAGCCCTCTTTTGCTTAAATAACGGCAGTTTCCTGTCAGAAAAGGTTGTCTGACGGCAAACTAAAGTAGTGAAAACATTCTAAATATAGTATACACTTAAACTAATATTGATTTTTTTTTAGGTGGAACTTTATAAAGTAGCTAAAATATCTTTAGCAACTGGCTCTGTTCATAGCAAAACATTGTTAAGCTCCCATCCTGGTATTCCTCTCTGCTTCTCCTAACTGACTGTATAACCCAAACTATTATTGTGTGTGGAGGGGTATTTTTAACTCATTTTGCGTGAAGAGATCTGTGATAAACAATGTCCTGCAGGCGTTGTTGCATGGGAGGTGAGAAATTAAAGGGTGTTGTGTGTTTTTATGGCAGCTCTCTCACTCTCATTCATAGCCTTCCTCCTCCTCCTCCTCCTCGTTTTCTTACTGTCTCCCACATCCTGAGAACTTTGTGCAACAGGAATATAAAAAAAAAGTTTTTCCAGTAAACAAGCTGCAATAATGAGAGCATAAAACAAAATGATGATAACGTTAATGGCGCTTCTCCTATTTCCCGTCTCTCTGGCCCATTACTTTCTTAACTCCCCCTCTCTCTGTGTTTGTTTTCCTCACATGCAGGTACTTTGTGTTGGACCCAGAGTTGGGACAGCTGCACTACTTTGTCAACGAGCAGGGGAAGAGCCAGAAGCCCCGCGGGTCCCTGCCCCTGATCGGTGCCTCGGTAACCCCGAGCGACGAGGCCCCGCACATGTTCATTGTAAACTCTGTCAATGGAGAGCTGTACAAACTCAGAGGTATGACCTCATGCCGGCCTCAGACTGCCCGTATACGGCGAAGTGCAAACACTGAGTGTGTGTGTTTATGTTTGAGTCACTTGGAGTGCAGCAGTGTACATACTGAGGTGTCATGAATGAAATTTTTCCACCCGGTATTTGTGAATGCACTGGACAGCTGGTGATGGGGAGCCCCTGATGGAATTTAAAGCTCCTCTAATCGATATTTTTGGATGGACGCTGGATTAAATGGCTCGATGTAAAGTGAAAGGTGTCACTCGTGGTGATAATCCTTCAGGGATTACACGGTGACTACAAGGACTAAATGGCAGACAGACAGAATTAGCAACTAACTGTTGAACATGGTGGAGCATTTAGCAGCTGAAGAGCCAGATATTTCCCTCAGGAGATGGTGAAGCCCAAAGTCAAAGCTAAAAGAGAGTTCCTGCTGGACTTACATTCATAAGGTGGCCTGAATTACGACTCGAAATCATCGTGTCAGTTACACTCGGGGTACTGGCTACATGTCCCCAGCCACCACTTTTTGAATTGGCTGATTTAGTCCCTGTCACTTTTTTTTTAAAGCAGTTTCTTAAAATGTACTGAAAAATAGCTTGCATGAAGAAATGTTAACTAATAGGGGATGTCATAGTTTCAATATTAAACTGATGTAAAGCTTTCAATTTCAGTAATCAAAATCAAATGATACTGTCTGCTGGAGTTGGGTAGTTTGTCAAGTTATATACAGTTTCACAGGAGATGACAGTAAGATCAGAATGCAGATTCCACCAGAAGGGAGGAAACAAGCTTCCTTAACCCAAATGTGAACAAGATGCTAAACCAGTAGCAGTGCATCTGAGAGACCCAGTGTGTAATTACAAAAGTGATCCTGTCATCAAGAAGGACACAACTTGTATTGAAAAGCCACAGACTAAAAGGGGAGGGTGGTTGGGGATAGGTAAGGTGTGATTTCAGGGGACAACTGGGCTCTTCTCACAGTACAACAAAAGGTTCATTCACAGAGATATGTTAATTAATATAAAAATTATTCTAATTGGGGTTATAAAACTACGTTGATGAAAATGCCTAACATTTTGGTTTCACATAGGACATGAACCCCAGTCTCCTCGGGGAAAGTCCTGTGTTTGTTTGATCCATCCAACCCTCCTCCTCTCTCTTCATACTACATCAACAGCCAGGTGGGCGTCTTAAAAACTGAAGTTGCTCGAAAAGCCTGGTGCAAGTATTTTTCCAAGTATTTTTTTTCTCTCCACTTCACACTTTCTTGAGCCATCTGTTGTGTTTCCGGGAAAAAAAAGCGACACAGCGTAGGTAAAGCAGAGCAGTTAATGACAAATGCAATTATAATCTATAGTGAATATAATACAGATTGAATACCTATTGTGAAGTACTTTTTTGTTCAGACTTTGTATCCAGGGTAGAAGTGTAGAATAGCTGCTTATTTTTTCAGCCTTTTTTTTTTGTCTGAAGAACTTGAAAAAAATCTCCCACGTCAATGTACAGTTTTGTAAAAACATGTACAGCAGAGGAGAAATTCAGCTCAGGAGACTTACTGGCCAAAATATTAAACTGCACCAATGGGAAATATCACTTTAAGACACAGTGCCAGACAGAGAGCCTGTAGCTGGTCACTGTGTTGAAGGCCTTTGCCTTCAGTGACCTGTATCCACTGAAGCGAGAGAAACTCCTTTTTACTGTTGCTCCACTTGAGCCGCTGGAATGTCCCCTTAACAGTCTCGAGGGGGAGGATATCAGAATAACTTGGCCTATATTCCCTGAATAACTCAGTGATCCATGTGTATTGAGCTAAGAGGAAACAATGATCCCACAGAGAGGAGTCGAAGAAGAAGAAGAAGTTGGGCTTAGTACTCACAGGCAGAAAGAGGTTTTTATATGTCCAGCGCCTCAATAATCAAGAAAGTCACTGGGAGAGAAAATCAGTATTTTGATAAAAGCTCAGAAAAAAAACCCATGTCTTGTTTTTAGGTTTGACTGACGCCAGGACCCTCCCAACTACCCAAACAAGAGCAAAACAACTTGTTGAATATTGTTGCTCTAAAATAATTACAGTTAAAACGCAGAATTTGTTCTCAAAAACTTCAATTTGCTCAAACAGCGGGGGACAAAGTCACTCAACAGTCTGTGATTAAGATTAGCTGGTACACTTCAGATCCGGTTACCATGGGAATCCCTGAAAGTCTAACCTGGGGGTGAAAAAGAGTAACTTCAAGGCTCAGTCGGGAGCCATATTTAAACTGCGTATCATCCCACAGATGGTCTCTGTCTAAAGCTTTAAATGCCACCTTTATTCTCAGGCTGATATAATTTCACAGGGTTTTGAACATGCTCTCTTTTCACTAACAAGGAAACTAGAAAAGCAGGAAGGATCCTGGCATCATAGAATGACGTTGTAATTATCTGCTTGGTGATAGTTCTATTGAAGTCAATGGGAGATGCATGGAGAAGCACACTAAAACCCAACATATCTATGTCATATGACCTTTGATGAAGAAATACCTCTAAAGAATGAAAGAACACACTTCAGAGTAGGGCTGCACAGTTAATCGAAATTTTATCAAAAGTGCAATATGGCATTTTGCAATTTTCAAATCACAGGAGGTGCAATATTTGTTAAAGGTGCGTCAAAAAACTTTTACATTAGTGAATGTTGTGACGCAGAGGTGTCCTACACACAACATCTTCATTTCATACAGATTCCTGCAAAAAAAATCACACCATAGTCATTTTTACATATTTTTCAATCAAAATAAGAATAATTATGTAAAAATGTAGTAAAGTTAGAAATAAAACATTATTTTTTGAGTTTAATGGTTTGTTGTTGATGTTGGATATGATGGTTGGACTTCATGTCTTTTACTTTTTGACAAATATTATCATTGTTAAAAATATTTGAGAACTCTTAGGGAAATTAGATGCTCTTATTGGGTTAGTGAATTATAATGCAGCAATTTATGTGGCTTTTTGTATAGTAGCATTATTATGAAAAACATGGTGAGCAAATTCAGTTGAATGTATTAATTGCTAGATGATATACAAATGAAGAAAATTACATATATATATCACATTTACATGCTTCCACTTCTGAACGCTGCTGCTTTGGGGTGTCCTTAAACTCTTGATAATGTTTCTCTTTAAATGTCTAATTTAATCTATTGTAGGTTTTACAAGTTATATCTAACACAGCTGTAAAGTAGCCTGAGCAACACAGTATAATTAGCTAAAGCAGAGAGGAAGAAATTATTTCATTATCGGATAGAGAGAGTCTGTAGCGCCTCATATTTTGCTGCTGAGCAAAGGTGAAGAGCTGTGGGGATTTAATCATGTCTGAATACGCAGATGGTAAATTAAGCTATTTATCATACAATGTCACAACGAGACAGTCAGCTAATGAAAAGGGTCAAGTCGTGCTCAGAACAGCTTTCAAACTGGCTGATTAGGATTCCTGACACAATCTTTATTGTGCATCATAGAAAACAAACTGGACTTCTGCATTGATTTGATGCACAAACCTGTCCTTTTGATTGATTATTATAAACCTGCCAACATCATACCTCACTACAAACCTGACAGAATTTGTAACAGCAGATTATTTATATTTATATGACCGTTTTCGGGGTTCTAAATTGCCCGTAGGTGTCAATGTGAGTGTGAGTGGTTGTCTGTCTATGTGTCAGCCTGGGGCTGGGCGGTATACCGGTTCGTACCGAAAACCGGTCTTTATTTTCGTTATGATATGAAATTTTCATATACCGCCATACTGGTGAATAGCCCAAACAACATCCGGAACGTACGCGGCGGGGAAGTGTTTCAGCGGGGACCCATTTCACTGCTGCACACCAACACCACAGGCGTGCTTGTTTGAGCGTGTGTACTAGGGATGTTCCTGGCAACTAATTTCTCTGTTGATTTGACGCAAAATTTAATTTAGACTAGTCACTAAGAAAACACAAGGCGGAAATTATTAATTTATAATGTTAAACACTGTCCATTTGAAGACGTTAATCACAGTCTGCAATCGCCAAATCGTACTTTAAATGCCGCTGAAATGCGCGCTACTTCGCGCTGTGCAATACAAACCTTACACGCTTATGCTTCACCTTTTCAGACCGAAGAGGGTCACAGTGTCTGCAGGTAAGGGACCCTGACACACAGTGTGGCTAACCTTAGCTTCCAGCCTGACACATAGTGTGGCTAACGTTAGCTTCCAGCCTGACACACAGTGTGGCTAACGTTAGCTTCCAGCCTGACACACAGTGTGGCTAACGTTAGCTTCCAGCCTGACACACAGTGTGGCTAATGTTAGCAGCTAGTAGTAGCAACAGCAGCAGCAGTATCTCCGCCTGCAGGTTTATGTCTGTGTCTGTGCTTAATGTGGTCACGTTTCTCCAGTCGAGTGAATATATATCAGCTTATTCTGTCACAGTCTACATTCATCTGTCCGACTTCGCTGATGTAAACATCCGGTGTTGCCACGGCGATAGGTTCACACGCGCTGGGTGAGAGGGGCTGCGGCTCTCGACTAGTGCCGTGCCGCAGCAGATAACTGGCATCATGCATGAATGAAATATTGACGCATATTTCATTTTTAAATATTTTAAACGACTAGTATTTCTGGTGCCGACTAGCTTGGGTGGGGACGTTTAATTGTATAGTCGTCCATGTGATGGTAACCATACTTTGAAGGGGTCATGCTTTTACCTGTCTGGACATGAAAAAAACATGATACAATCCTTATGACAGTAAAATGAGCTATTTAAAGGAAATCAACTGCAGTAATTCTGTTCTCGGTAGAAGGAAATGTTGCACACTGTTGCATGAAAAAAAAAATACTGTCAAATACCGTGAAACCGATATGATTTAAAAAAAAAAACGTGATATGAAAAATTTGTCATACCGCCCAGCCCTATGTCAGCCCTGCGATGAACTGGAGACTTGTCCAGGGTGAACCCTGCCTCTCGCCCAATGTCAGCTGGGATAGGCTCCAGCTCCCCGCGACCCTTCCGGAATAAGCGGTTACAGAAAATGAATGAATGGATGGATGGATGACAGTTTTCTTAAAATTAGTTTGAAAATAGCAATATATCATCTTGCTTACAGTACTGCATTATATTGAGTTATAACCTCTGTCGTCATCGTGATAGCTATCATGTAGCCAGATTCCTGCCAATACACAGCCCTAATCTGTACCATATCAGTTCAAATGTTAACCAACCACACTGCACGGCACGACAAACGTGGGGTGCAACAGTCTGAATCAGGAGTGAATTAAAAAACTATTAAAAGCCAATTAAGCAGTTAGTTTCAGTTAAACCTGAAATTACAACATTTTCCTCTTAGCATTTAATAGTGTTTCTGATTTATACAATTAATTGTGGTGGTCATTGAGTCATTTTAATGAGGGACGGCTGGTTGCTGTAATTGCTGGGCCACTCTTCTAACCCCTCTTGTCCTTGTCAGCATGTCCATTTTTGTGAAGTATATGTTTAAAGTGCCTCGCTCATAATATCTCCCAGCGCTTTAATCAAATCTAACTGCTGGTCCAATCATTAATCCTCAGACTTACCATTAGCTTAACCAATAACATCTTTCACAATGCTGTAATTAAAACGGGAGTAATTAGACGATGACGGTGGCGCTGTGATTGACTGGAGAGGAGGAGGTTTCCCTCTCTGACTCACTAGCGTTCGGATATCGTTCAGCCGCCTCTCTGGCGTGGATATTGACATTTAAATAGGACACGCAGGCCAGGACGGGTGTCTATTGTTGCTCATTTTAAACAGGCAGACAGACCTGCTCCTCATTTCGCTGTTAGTCCCCATCGCACGCCTCGTGCATTCATCAACTGAATAGAGCTGTCAGCATGTCACCTCAAGTCTGCAGCTCTTGTGACACAAAACCAGCTTTGAAATTTTCATCAATATCACCGTATTTACCCTGAATGAGAACAGCACGTCCCGCTCTCAGCTAAGTAGTGTGTGCATCTCTTGCGTCACCATTTGAACAGGTGCATATTAGCATAGCCACACACGGAGGCTGCTCTGCTCAATACAGACAAGTAATTATCTTTAATCACAGCGGGGATGGTGCACATCAGAGAGAAAAATATCTGATTTAGACGTCTGCTCACTCTCCATAAGTGGCCCCTTTAGAGCGAGTGATTTCTGTGGACGATGACAACAAGAAATAAGTGGGAAGGTTGATGCTTGGTGTTTGTGGAGAAAAGACATCTTTGCACAGGTGTCTCTGTATGAATGTGTAATGTTCTCCCCGGAGAGGCGAGCAGCCACTCACAGTGGGAGAGCTCATCTCTAATGCAGCGCACGTCAAGAGCTTCTGTCTCATTTTCTCAGAGTTGCCTCTTCACTTAAAAGAGGCTTTTTGTAGGTGTTCTCCTGATGGTGGCAGATGTCAGCAGCACAAGTGACTGACAAGTGCAAATTGAATCCTCCTTTCGTTGAGATAACTTCTATCAGCATGTCAAATAACAGTTAACACTCAACAGATGATTGTAGAATTTAGTATTTTTTTGGTGATACAACTCCTCATAAATCTTATGAGGCAATCCATCCTCATCATACAGCCACCTAAAGGGAGTGGTGCATTCATTTCCACATTTAAAGCTTCTCTTTGGATGAAAATCAGGAGAAAAATACTGAAAATATTTGCCAGACAATCAGAGTGGAATTAAATTTAGGCTTCTTTTAAACATGACTGTCTTAAAAGGTTCAGTTCTTACAATATGAAAAAAAAATCCTGCCTAAAATGAGGACGAAGTTGCACACTTTCACCCAGTCTCATCTCAGAAGTGTTAATGAAGGTAAACTCGGTTGTACGTGCAACAAGTGAAAAAGAGAGTGAGAAAGGGAGTTGATCAAACTCTGCCAACCTTCACACCTCCACACATAAAACAGGCGTGATTGTCAGATTGTCTGTTGTTCGGATGCCGCCTTCCCCCATTCTGCTGTCAGAAAGGGGGCTCAGATGCTGCAAGACAAACCGACAAGCCTTTACTCCTCCGCGTTCCCTCGTGTTTCCTGCCTTCCACAAAAGGTTCGACAATCCAGTCTGCTGCTCCGGGCGAACAGCAGCAATATATGACAAGTAATTTTATTTCAACAAATGCTGCATGATTCAGAGGTGAGCGGTTTGTGAAAATAGGCATATTGTTTTGTTTTCAAGCCTGACAGTTAAAACATTTTGTTTCTTAGGGAAATGCTGAAGACTTCCAGAACATTTCAAGTTGTGAGGAATGTTAAATTCAGACTTTAACTTTTTTGCCTTACTAAACAGAAATCATCATGGGAGTCACATGCAGAAGTTTGGATCCAAGGATCTAGGTTTGGTTTGCACTTACAAATAAATAATGATCAAATTGGTTATCATGCTCTCAATTTAAATTATAGTATAAAAGAAAATGCTTTAACCCTATAATCACCTACAGTTTAATAAATAGAGAAGTAAAAATATTGTAAAATTATATTAGTTATTAGTTAAATAATGTTTGAGAAGAAGCTAATCCCAACATGAATCTTTGAACCATTATGTGAATTTCCATCTTTTGTCCAAAGAGCTCTGCCCTTTTCTACATTATCTTTGATTGATGATTAGCTCAGGAGACTTTTTTTTAGGAGGATTATCTAGAAATAAAAAGACCCAGAAATGCACAGGTGGCTTGGTGGGTTAAGTCAAGAGTCAGTGCAATGTGAACTTTGCAAACTTCCTCCTCTTCATATATAAATTTACAGCAGACTAGCCTTGAGAAGTGCATTGCTGCACCTCACCGGTTAAAAGCAATGCATTTGGACTCTGCAAATGGCCTTTGCCAGGTGTCAACAAAGCCAGTGTCGCCTGAGAAAAAAAACCCAGGCCAAAGAAATCACTCACTAAAGCTCTGAAGCTTAATTGCTGTGATAAGTGGTAATTACATCCTTGTTTGGATCTGAATGAAGCCTGGTGTTTGTGGCAGACCTGAAGCATTATTTAAGTCACGATCTGTAAATAAGTGCTGTTTTCTTATTTTCCTCCCTCAGTCTTGTGGGTCTAGTGTGCGTATTCATGCGAGGGTCTCTAAAGGCTCAGGGTGTCCCATTCCGGTTTTGTCGTTCTGCAGAGGTGCTCACAAGTGCTGCCGTGAGCCTTTGATGGATCCTCTGGTGAAGCCTGCATCTGTGCAGACTTCAAAATTACCTAAAACTATTTTCAGTGACTGAGCATAGTACCGTTGAATTTTTGTGACTGTCCTCCCAAGAAAAATGCCGGTGTTGGTTGTTTCAGCAAGTTGTTCAAAACAAAACACTTTTATGTGAAAGTTTAAGTAAAATTGTGCAAAATTGTTCAACTAAATCACTACCAGCCATGGTCAATGAATTATAAGTGTGTGTGTGTGTGTGTGTTTATATATATATATATATGACAGTCTTAATGGGTTTTATCTGAATCTGAATGTAGGATTAACAGATTAAAACATGATTTTTTTTTTTTACATGTATACAGTGCGTTCAGAATATGCATCTCAATTAGGGTTTTTTCCTGAAATTTGGACTAGAAATAGAAGCGGTCCCTTAGGGGAGTGCTGATCCCTGGGAGGCAACAGGTGGTGAAGCACCTACTGCAATGCCACCACAGCTGCCAAATGCAACCATTAGAGATTAATGGTGCCACTACTTTAAATCCTTTGTTACTCTTTTCTTCTGTTGCTGCTCCAGCTGGGAGTGACCTACAGCCCGAACTCAACATCATCAGACCCATCGAAGACATTGTTCTGTAATAATTAGTCAGTGAAATGGGATCAGAAGGGTATTATTTTCCAGTCTGACCTGGAGCGGGTCAGCACAAGCAGACTGTCAGCGTCTCCTTCAGCTGGACGGGCTGCGGCTCGCTGTGTTAGTCAGCAAGTCTGGGCTTCAACTGGCTATTTGTGTTTAGATAACGGGGTGTATTGTCTGTGTGCCAAAGGGAAAACCACAAGCATGCAGAGAGTATCAAGCTGCTTCCTGTGCTGCTGGCAAATTGGCTCATGAATTGCTGCTGCTTCTTGAATACTGAATGTCCAATTTAGAATAGAGGAGAAAATGAAGAGGTTCAGATGTGAAACCAGTCCTGAGGACGTCATTCACAAAGTAACAGGATCAAATGGTCGGGCAGACAGTCAGCAAGTTGAATAATCTTGAGTACAAATGAGATGACTGAGCAGGTCGTCCTCACTGATGCCTCAGTTATATACAGCCTTCACCGCCCTTCGTCCAGTTTTCTTTAAATCACAGCTTAAAGGCCGTCAAAACAGATTCAATCATTCCACCTTAAAACCTCCTCTGTAGTGGTTATACTGGTTCCCTGATCGTTTAGAGTTAGGTGAGAAGATCACCACTAGTCTTGCTTGTACTTTAAATACGAAGTTACAGTTGGCAGCTGGTAAGCTAAGCTTAGCATAGCACAAAGACTGCGAACGGGGAAACGGCTTGTTTGTCATGATTACGCGTTGATTTTCCAGGCTAGCTGTCTCCTCCAGCTGTTTCCAGTGTTTATGCTTAAGCTAACCAGCATCTGGCTGTGCATTACAGCAGATATAAGAGTGGTATCACTTGTCTTATCTAGCTGTCAGCAAGAAACTTAGATAAACACGTTCACCAATATGTCGAACTTATCCTTTAATATTTTATGCACGCTACAATCTGCATTCAAAGGAATGGTTAGCATTTTCGGAAATCCGGCTTTTTTCTTTCTTGCCTAAAGTTAGATGAAAACATTGATATCCAGTCTTGTTTGTACCGTAAATATGCAGCAACAGTTAGGAGCAGGTTAGCTTAGCTTAGCATAGCACAAAGGCTGGAAATGGGGAAACATCTAGCTTGTCATGGTTATTCTTTGATTTTCATGCTAAGCTAAGCTAACAGGCTGCAACACATATCAGAGTGATATCAATCATCATCATTTCGAGAAAGAAACCACATAAACATGTTCACCAGAATGCTGAACAATTTCCTGAATGTTTTTAATGTGTTTCTATCTGTTGTCACTTTGTTTTTATGTCTCGTGTCTTTTGTTTGTCTTCTGGGACAAATGAAGCCTTGAGCTTTTGTTAAACTTACCTGAAAGTCCTGACATTACATGAAAAACAAGTTTAGTGTGTACAAGGGCTGTTGGCTCAAGAGACTACCCATTAAAATAAAAATAAATAAATAAAACCACTCTTAAAACCGTGTACACTCGCCACCTTCCCTATGAGCTATATGTAGTGTGCATGTGTGGGTTTGTGTCACGGCGTCCTATCACAACACTTTTCCTCTCAGTAAACCATGTTTGGATTATAAACACTTTTGTTGTGTTGGTGCTGTGGCTTTATTAATGTCAAGTTGTCGTAACAAAGGTATCTCAAACAACTTTGCATTATAAATGATGTAATTAAGCAAATGACACTTAATGACAATATACATAAAGACTTCTGCATGTCCATGACAAGTGTCATGATGTGGTTATAACACTAATGGCAGTCTTAAGCACACCCCTTCGAATAAAGTGTTCCCCTCTGTGTTCTCAGAAATTAGAGTTACTCAGTGTTCACTCTGTATTCCTTGGAGTGTGGGGACAGCTCTAAAACACTGACAGTTTATTAAATAATCTTCTTAGAGAGAGGCTAAAATAAATGAAATAAAAATAATGTTGTGATTACTTATCTTGTTCCTCCAGCTTCTCTAGTAATTTAGAAGTGGAAATGGAGGTTACGGTGCAATAATACGAATTGGATGGAAAACATTGGTGGATGTGGAGTAACTTTAAAGCAGATGGCTTTCTTAGAGCTGCATGTTGACCTGCCTGTGAACTCATGTAAGGATTTCTCGGTGTCTCATGTGTGGAAAGGAAGTTCAGGCTTGTAATTTTATCAGTTTTGTTTTTGTTCTGTGTTTCTTTGTAGCCTCCGACGCCAAGGAGCAGCAGTTTTGGATGAGTCAGCTCCAAGCGTGTGCCAGACGCCACTCTGACAGCAGCGCCAAGGTAACACACACACACACACACACACACACACACACACACACACACACACACACACACACAGAGTTACAGAGTTGTAAACATGACCCTGGTCCAAGCTCTTGGCATATGTTCCTGCAGGAAGAGAACTGAGCAGAAAGCCTTGACATTTCCCTAGAGATTCCTGTTCTTCTCTGTGTCTGTTTATAAATGCGACAGTTTCTATTTTCAGTAAACTCAGGTCGGGTTGAAGAGTTCAGCAGTGTGTTGGTCTCTGTGCAGGAGCAGGTCCTCCACTCACCTGCCGAAGACCCTCTGTACAGTCCTGAAATGTCCCGGCCCTGTCTTTCTTCCTGTCCTGCTTTCAGTCCACTCTTTTTTTTTTTTTTAGTAAGTCTAAAGGTGACAGATGTTTTTTTTTTTCCTCATGCCATTTTTCATTTTAAATGGCATCATCTCCCATGAGTCTCACTTAACATTTCCTCTAGAGTTTTAAAGCTGCGGCAAAGTTTCCTTTCAGATGACTCCAGTGCTCTTTCCTGACTGTCTCTCTTCTCGGCCTGCTAAAATTACTTGTTTACTCTATGAAGTCCTGCAGCAAAATCCTGCTGATGCGACTCTACCAGCTCTTTTTGTGTTCAGATTTAGTCTAGTCAGAACATAAATGAGATTAAAGCTCCACACAAACTAGTTCTCAAGTAGATTTTAGTTTTTTACCAAATATTTACACCCAGTAACTGCTGGGTGTAGTTGTTGCTCAACTAAATGATTTCAAGAGTAGAAGAGCTAATATGAAATAATAGTCGACATTTCTGACGAGACACTTGATCAAAATGCTGTTTAAGGTAGCAGGATTTGTCACTTGGATGTTTGTAACCAGACAGAAGGCTGATTATTGAGTCGCAGTTTACCATTTTGGGTTTATAAAGTGTCCTGAGCACAGCGAAATAATGAGAAGATCAGAAAATACAGGCAGAGGACAGAGTCTCTGCAGATAGAGCTACCACCACACACTTGTAGTGGGTCATAAGGGATGATTTAGATGATTTAGAGGGACCATTTTTATACGAGTCTATGCATTGTTTTTAAAGAAAAACCTGCATGATATGCCTTTAAAGTCTACGTTGTACAAAGTCTGTGTGTTATCTCAAGTTCTAATACTTGTTCACATGTATTTTTGGTGCTTTGAGCACCACAAGCTGAGTGCCGTTAGGTCCGTGGTATTGGACAAAAGGCAGACATCTCCACGGCTGATATCAGTATTGGTATTGGCAGATACTCAAGGTTGCAGTGTTGGTATTGGACACGAAAAAGTGGTATCGAGCCATCACCAGTTTGAACCCTGCTGGAGTTGTTCTTCTGAGGAATTTCACTTACAAACTTAGTTGTGGATTATTAAACAGCTTTTTTAAAATCCTTTTCTGTGTCTTTCTAGTCTTACAACACCCTCCTACATGCTTAAATTAACTTTGTACCTTGATTGTGGGGGACTGCCCTTTATTCTGAAACCCCAGTAGTCCAAAAAAATGTCCCATTGGACCGAAGGACCATTTGTCTGACAGCCTGTTATCCCGAAAACAAACACACTTTTCTCTTAAGTCCCATTACTCCGAAAAGACACACTCTCTGCACTTGTTACTATGTGTATTAATGGGGGGTTGTTTTCGGTATAATGGGCTATTGGACAAATGGACTTTAGGTCCAGCAGGACATATTTCAGACTGTTGGGGTTTCAGAATAACATTGAAACAATGGCGTAGCGCCTTATTGTGGACGTTTGCGAAACAGAAGCAACTTGAATTTCAAAAGTCAGAGAGCGAAATTTTGGGGTCGATGAATAAAGTCAGATATTTTAACATAAAAGCAACATTACTGAGTCAACTCAGTTGGGGGATTTTGGTCTCAGTACATAAGCAGCATTATTTTCTTTAATGTGTGAGGTTTTTCCAATTTTCTGACTCCTTCTCTCTCTCCTCATCAACCCAAACAGAGTGAGCAAATCCACATTTGCAGACCTTAAATGTCATCCAAATAAATGTCACATCTCTGCAGACAGCAAGTAATGCTCCTTAATTAAATCTGTCTGTGTGTTTGTGACTCTCTAACTAAGCATTCCACTCAAAAAAGAATCAAACAAATAGATTCAATATAAAAAGGACATGATAAAACGGTTGAACAATATATACACGAGGAAAACAAATATTAAACATTCAATAAGCCAAAATAGGCAACAAGCAAGAAAAGATGCAACAAAATTGAGGATCATTTAAACTTTTTAAAACCATTTAAAATGGAAAAATACAGGACAGACTGAAAGCCTAAGCAGAGCTCAGCTTCCACATGCCATGTTTAACTTCTCTTGCTTGTCTAAATTGAGAATATTTTTAGCACTTCCATTGACAGAAGTGATTTAGGAAAATGTGGAAGCACACTCCTGCTGCTCTATTTGAGGATGAGAGTGTCGCTGAACGTCCCTGGCTTCTCCGTCCTCTTCATATCTCTGTGAGCTCATTCTGAAAGATTACTGTGTCAGCTGCAGTTGTAACAAACTGAATCCACACCCAGTCTTTTTAATGTGGGTTTCGTGGATTAATATTCAGGCATGTGCTTTAGCGAGGGGGCTTCAGGGGATTAGTTGGTGTGTTTGTGTGTGCTGTCTGTATCTTGGTGGGGTACCTCCCCATTCGCCTGATCCAGTGGAGAATGAGGCTTGTTATAGAGCTCCGTCTGGAGCGTCACTGCAGGTTGTGACAGTGTGCAAATCATCAGTGCATGAAGGAGTGAAATAATCCAAACTTTATCATCTCTTTGGCAAACTTTTGGTATTAAAGTTGATTTTGTACATGGAAGCCATAAAGGCGTGTTTGTTGTTGGTCTTTGCTGCAGCTCTGAATGAGCACGCTGATGTTAGGAGTATGTTTTGAATAGAGTTTCTAACTTTTGAAGTTCATTGGGTGACTGGTGTATACTGCAGCAGTGTAGTAACTACAATCTAAAGCACTTCAATACATCTGACCCAATAGAAATCCTAGCGTGGATTCAGGCAGACAGTAAACATCTTCTGAACAACAATCTGGACCAAAACAATACAAGTTATTTTGTCTCTATTATTTTATGTAATTATTCTAATAACAACATGAGGTGGTTGTGGCTCAGGTGGCAGAGTGGGTGCCCTGTGGGTCATCTGCAGATGTTCTGCAGATCGATCCCCCTGGCCACATGTCAAAGTGTCCTTGAGACACTTGATCAAAACACTGTGCCCTGGTTAGCTGCCCGGCCACTGGGGATGTACGAGCCACTGCAGTACCACCAGTACCGCCTGGATAGATGTGGAGAGTTGCGTCAGGTGTAAAAAGGCTTTAGATTCATTGCTAACAGATGAAAAATGAAGAAGATTGGTGTAAAAAACGTGACTATAAAATGCAGCTTTCTCTTAATATTACATTGCAAATTAAAATTAATGGTAATTTCCCTGTAAAATGTAAGGTGATTCATTTATTTCCAACATGCCTGGATCCATGTGAATGCAGCATTACAATGCTTTATTTTTATTAACACTGACGGAGAGGTGCAACTCTGTTAGAAATGAAAAAATGAAAATTCAGGCATTATCTACTTGCCCTCATGCTGGTTGAAGGTTGGGTTTCGTTTTTTAATGCAGAAAACACAGCTGGAGTTTCACAGGAAAAAAGCATTGCAGAATCCCAGAACAGAACAGAAAAAAACAATCAGAAAAAAAAATACTACCTGGTGTAATCCAAGTCTCCTAATGACCCGACATGCCAAGCTGACTTGAAAGATGTCATTATTACATGTTTTTAGCCTGAATCTTCACTGTAGTTCCTTAGCTTGGAGCCACATTCACATGACAGTTAGTAGATAATGACTGAATTTTCATTTTGGGGTGAACTATCCCTTTAAGGTTGTACTTGTTTTGTTGTTTCTACAAAACACAAATTTATTTTTTTAAAACTAGTGATCCTGGCTAAAAGCATAGTTTTCATAACTAGTGCTTTGTCACGTGGTTGGTGTATAATGAATTATGGGTATTTAAGATGGTGACTGTTTGTAGAAGCCGTCTGAGGAACTGCCTGGAGGATGAAATATCACGCAAATAAAGGCTTTAAACAGGAGCTCTTTGATGTGCAGATTTCTCTCTGTTCGGATAGTTTGTGGATGTGCGTCTGTGCGTGTCTTTTTAAGTGTTTACTTGGATAAATCTTCAGTTGTATTGTACTAGACTGAAGGTATCTCAAGCTGAATTGTCGGCGTGGGTTTATATTGTCACAGTCTTTCTGTCTTATGTTTTCTTTAGCCACTTTTCCTCCCCAGGCCCAGTTGTTGCTTCTCTTCCATCCACTCTCTCACTTTCCCTCCTTTCCACACCATTTTTCCACCTGACTGCCCCACCTATTCACACACCTGTCCCCACTTCTCTCATCAGCTCTGCAGTCACCTGACCGTCCCTGCTCACCTGTTTCCGTCCTCCCTCGTCAGCCCTGCAGCACTTAACCAGCTCATTTCCACACATCATCCGTGTTGTTCTGTTGTTTCAAGCCATTGCTTTCAAACCTGTTACCTGGATTCCTGTCTCCTGCCTGCTGCCTGTAAGCCTCAGACCTTATTATTGTTAATAAAGCATTGATCTGCTCCAGCTCTGCCTCCATCATATGAGACCAGTCTTTTATTTCCTGAGTTGTGACATTTATAGCAGGTATGATGTAAAAATCTGCTACGTTCTAGTAGTCTCTCTCAAAAGGAGACAAATTAGTGTGAATGTCATATTTATCTTGCATAAATCTGTGAGAAATATTGATTAAAAATAGTATGGAAATGCACAAAACATCACTCAGTAAAAAGGGGGAACTTTCTGACTCTAGTAAGGTTTTATTTGCGTTAAAGTTTGATTATAATGTGCAGTGCATGTGTGTCTAGTCCTGCTCTGTATATTAGCACTGTCCAAATCCTCCCATAGGTATTCCAGTTGGACTGGGTCTGGTGATCATAGTGTGATTCACATCACTTCTTTTAGTAAACATATTTTGTTTGCATTTTAGAAATCATCATAAAACAATAGTGCCATGAATTGTTCCAATAATAAAGAACCTGTCCACCTACAGTGTGTCATGTTTCAACATGCAGCCAGTGGATCACTTAGCTTCTCAAAACACGTGCCTGCATACAAACTATGACAGTGCACAGGCTTTTCAGATCATGTAGATTCACCCGGCCAATGTTCTCTGAGTTTACTCTTTTAGAAGTTCTTCCAGAATGTGTGTCAGATAGTCAGTTCCTCTGATGATACTTCTGTGGTTAAAAAACCTCCACACACGCACATTAGATGATGTTGGTGTATGACTGGAAAGTTTTGATGGGGGATTTCTTCAGTACGTATTTCTTGAGACCCGACTTGATATACGCCACGATTTCAGTGTCTGATAAGACCGTAGGCTGTGTCACATGGGAAAAAAAAGTCAACATCAGAGTCCCCACATGTAACAGGTGTAGGTGCTGGTACTTCTTTTAGTGGAGAAATGCACAAAAATTGGTCACGGTAACAGACCGCCTACTTGTAAATGTAACAAAAATAACAGTACACACAAACAGTCAGCAGGTAGCCTGACTTCAGTGGCCTCAATATAATCAGACCTGTTTTTGCAACCATCAGCAAGAACAGTGATGTGCATGAATGTGCTAAAAGAGCAGCATTCATTGAAAATGTTCATATTTTTGGTGAACTGAACTGATCAGTTTGTAATCAATGAAAGTCCGCGATGTGCACCACTGAGTGCGATAACGGCACTAACAGGTGATAAAAACAGAAGTGTGATCACAGCAGAGAGAGAGGGAGCAGGCAACAATGGACAGAAATGTTGTGGTGATATAAAAACCGGAATAAAAAAACACATGACAAACATGAATGTTGCACACCATTTAGCAAGACTAAATATAGACTCCAGTGTTCCTGGTAGGAGGAGGTTGTATCTAAAATAAGAAAAAAATTGAGCATGCTCCTTTTCAGTGCAAATACTGAGCAAGAACGCAGGTCTTAAGGCACTTCCATATCAGCTTCTCTTTTCAGACGCAGGCTCTCCGTCCCCTTCTTCTTTTGCTGTGTATGGTTTCTTCACTGATTTATTCAAGTTTATTTTTCATTAAATTATGTGTGTGTGTGTTTGGTTTCAGGTGAGGAAGCTGAAGGGCTCCGATGAACACTTAAGTGTGGAAAGAGCAGGAGGAGGCCAAGAGGTGCTGGTGAGTCACCACAAACACTCATCTCCGATGCACTACGCTCCTGTTTTACAAACACAGGTTCACCTTCAAACATTAGAAAGGACGAGGAACACTCACTTTCTTTCCACTCTTTGAAAAAAAAGAAAAACACTCTTCCATGTGTCTTTTTAAACAATTAAATACTGCAGCCTCGTTATGCTGCTTCATCACCGGTTCGCTTATTCAACATGTAGCTCCTCACCGCTTCAAACTGCTGCACAGCTGGAGTGAGGGGAAAGTCCAATTATCCTGCTCAGCCATGATGAGAAAAGCAATCAAAAGATGAGACAAAATTGGATAAGCAAGTAAAAGTGGACGGGGGGAAGATTGTCTATCTCTCTTTTTCCTTCGGCCCTGCGGAGCTGCGCGGGCGTTTTGTTCCTGTTCATTGACTGCAGGGCACTGCCACAGCAGCAGCTGTTATTACTGTACCCACTGCTGTGGTCTAATCCGTCCCGGAGCTGCACTGTCTGCCTTGCAGATCGTTATCGCAGCCACTCCGGCGATGAGGCAGCCAGCGGCAGAGGCTTGGCTACATCTCTGATAACGGACCTCTTTAGCAGAAACCATGTAGCAGGATTTATTTATTACAAAAAAAGGGCAGGAGTTAATTTTCCTTGTCAGTCTTCATAAGAAACAGAATAAAAGAGCGATGCATTTTACAGCCTTAATTTACTGTTCTTAGTCCAACTTCAAATGTCAAATGAATAAAAAAAAGGAAAAAAAAGGTTTTGCATGCTGCAGTTGTTTTTGTTAGTTGACCACTGCATAGTTTTGTATGAAAACAAAATCATGTTTGGTCCTTTTTTCCAACTGGAGCTCAGTAACGTAACTTTAGTTCATTGTGGTTCTGTCCTGCACCATGATTGGATGCTGAGTGATGGGTTGAAAACACAGTGGATCTGGGGATTTAAGTGCCGACCTGCTGGAAATGAATAACGTTAATGTTAGTTGATTCAGTAGAAATGGAGAGAAAGGAGTTGTTTAATGCCACATTTTTTAATTAACATACTTTTTAATCTTTGGGTTTGGGGGAAAGTATTAAGTATTTGCAAATCGAAAGGCACAAGTTATTGGTTTTAAAGTCCAATTGAGATGCAGGGTTTTTTTTGCAAAGTATAAAGTCACCAAATTTGCAACGTGAGCCCACACTGCTGGTGTAGATGGTACAGAACTTTATCAAAATAGCAGGAACGCCTGAAAATACTTTGCAATTGTAAAATTGTATCAGGAACTGTAGCATGGTGCTCAATCAACACAATTCTGACACAACAGAACACTTGAAGCTTCACAATCTCAAATCAGTGTCAATTTAATAAATGTTCTGGAGCTTTCCCCCATTGTACCTCATGATTTCCATCAGCAGACAGACCGATTTACAAATCATGTACGTTTTGGTTCAGATGTGATCGATCTCTCTAACAAACAAATAAGCCTGAATATGATAAAGAGAACAGCCGGGTTTCCGTTCAGATCTATTGCAAATTACAACCTAATTTCCAGAAAATTAATAAAAGATAATGTGAATTAATGTTGGTTTCAATCTACTGCTGTGATGCGTCTGTTCAGAGCTGGTTCATTGAGATAAACAGCTGGTGATGGTATTTCTCCAATCGGATGCAATTAAGCCATTGTAGAAGCGGAGGGAATGAGAATTAAAAGAGCGTTAGTCAAACTTGAAACGAAAGAAAACAATGTAGGAAATGTGATGGAAATTTGTGTTTGTTTCGTTTACTGAGGAGACGTACACAGACATATTGTTTTCTATTCTATTCTGTTCTTTTTATTCTGCTTTCTATTATGCAGCGTCTTTTTCCATCACACTTTGTTGTGTTTTCCGCCACCGACTTTTTATCCACACACCAACTTTTTCATCTCAGCTTTTTTTTTTATATTTTCAAGTTTTCTATAAAAGTAATATCCCTTTCATGACAGACAGACAGGGAAAAACATAAAGCCTATGAGAGAGTGAGTGGGAGAGCGTAAAAATAAAACAAAACAAAACCCGAAACTTGACTTTATTTTGCTCTGTGTTTCATTTTGGCTACTTACTAAAGTGGCAGCGCTTGAACACCTGAGCTGGAAAGTTTGAATTTTGACTTAGCAGTTGAAACAGTATGTTGATGTTCATGTTTGTTGTGTGCTGTAGCATAAAATGTTCTCAAATTGGTCATTCGATATTATGCAAAATTCTAAATTATGCACCACACTGGTTTTAGCAATCTGTAAGTTCACTGCTAGATAACAAAAAATTCTGTACGCTGGTCCTTTAAAGGATACAGTCTGATTGTGTATGATACAGCTGTTCAGTGTTGCGGCAGTGATATCATGAGGTGAAATTAGACCCTGAACTATAAATGAAAGCCCTTACATTAAGTATAAATCTAGCTCGCTATTTTTCTGACATGGCTGTCACGTCCTGCTGAAAGATGATGATGATGGTGGTCAGCTGCATACTGATGATCCTCTTGACAGGGACGGATGAAAACATTCATTCATACTGCAGAAATAGAACATGAAGTCATATATTCAGCTTTTCTGCAGAATCTTAATAATTTCCTTGAGACCCAGTGGCAAATGTTCTGATGCTTGGTACCAGTTTGCAGTTGGGAACCTCTTCCTCAGCATTTCCATGACAACTGGGTGAACTCCAGAGGCTGGGGAAAAAAAATCAAGTGATTGAAATCTCAAGAACAGCAGCTATATACTGGAGCTTGAGGTGATTTTGTTTTGTCATTCATACTTTATTAACAGAGTTAAAACGACTGCATTTCACCCTGTGCCTTGTATATCTTCATTTTTATAACTCTACAGGCTGCTGGTGAGGTTTTCTTTTCCACCACCTGCTTTGTCGATAATTTGGTGGAACTAAGACATACATCATCCCTTTGAAGGTAGAATAATTTTATTCACGGGGATGTATTTTTCTGCAGCCACATTGATGGTGTAAGAAAGCTCATGTTCAATAAAGCAATACCTCTTTGAGGGATGAGTAGACACTCTCATATCTTATCTCTCTGTGTGGAGCTTTAGATTATTAATCAGGTCTCGTACTGTAGTAGATTTTGACCTTGTTTATGGCAGTCCCACCAACCTATCGGGGCCAGTTTCATTCCTCTGTCCAATCACAGCTGATACCCACAGGAAGCTGGTTACAGTTGTTGTTGTTTGGTTTCAAACTGTAACTTTAGTTGACCTGGTTTCAAAGTTTCAGAGATGTTGGGCCCATTCTGTTTGTTCCACTATTCATTTACACCCAGATAATTCTCATTTTTTATTCTTATTTATTTCGATCTCGTATCAAAGCTGCAAATTTCTAAGCCATTTAATAGCTGTATATACTGTAAACTCCCCTTTCTGTCATTAAACGCACAAAATCCCAGAAATATCACAGACCAGAGTCCTCACAATGGTAGCTATGATGTTAACAACATCATAACACATAATTAAGTTAACACCTCTTTGTTCAAACTGCAGCAAATCAAATTTGTTTAGCATTTTTTAAGACAGGCTGTCCATACCGTTATTTGCAAGTGATTTGATCAGAGTTGTCTGTCCAGACATCACCAGTCTATGTGAATGGGTTTCAGTAAGTATGTGCACTGGTGATGCAGCTGCAGCTCATGGAAGCATGGAAATGGAGATCCATCTTTCTGACCTCCGAACAGTGAAGCTGCTCACTCTCCTGTTGCACCGGACACACTCAGTGAGTGACGTTACACATTATGATTTCAGGTCTTTGTTGTGTGTTGCATTGCGAGTGATGTAAAAATATTTTGAAATGATTTGAGCGTCTGGACTGAGACACATCTGTAGAAATTTGATCAGTCACATTTCACATCACCTCAACCTCCAAATGTGTCTTGGATGTGATTAGCAAAAATAAGATTTCATGTGTTTTTTTTTTGCTGACCAGACTTTGTAAATCAATCTGGATATGCAAAAAATTTGGGCTGGTAGTCTGGTATTCTAACTATCTCAAATTTAAGATTACAAGTAGGGGATTATAACGTCCAAATACTCTGATGTCACATCATGCAGGTGTGGTGTTGGAGGGGCTGCAGGTGGAGATACACGGCTGATCTGTCAGACAGTGAGCACAGCTGCAGGTTACGAAGCCGATTAGCTGCCTGATAAATGATTAGCGGACAGTAAACGTGTGTATGTTCCCACTGTTGTGGAGCTGAAAACCACACACACACATACACACACACACACACACACACACACACACCTCCTGACAGGAAGGGCACTGAGAGTTGAACTGTGGACTTAAGTTGCTGAAGTTGTTTACTTTCCTTTTGAACATAGAGTGTGTGTGTGTGTGTGTGTGTGTGTGTGCGTGTGTGTGCGTGCGTCCGTGCATGCGCTGTCCTCCTCTTACCTACTGATGTGTGTCTGTCCTGCTGGCCTTTAAACTCAGTTGATAATTTCATGAAGTATCTCTGTGTAGTATTTACAACTATTTTCATACCATCTATCCAACACTATACTGAGTAGCTGGTTGTGTGTAATTAGTGTTGTTCCCTGTAGTGTAGAAAATGACATGTCAGCAGATGACCGTTGGACCATCTACCCACGCTGCCTCACATGGGGCCAAGTCCGCCCACAGTCGAGTGACAGCAGAGCACTCAGGACTTTATTTACCCCTGAGCGTAGTCTGTCAGACATACTGTGTCTTTTATGTAAGATTAGAAGACTGGGCCCAATCATGGCCCTGAACAACCAAGGCTGCAGTTCTATGGCCTAAATCTATATTTTTTATTTGGGTTGTAGACATCACAGTCATTGGTGGTGAGGTTCAGTCCCAGGAAGTGATATTCCTGGGCATGCCCATCCAAACATTTTCTGTTTCCTGTAAAAAATAAAAAATGGAAAATCGGAAAAAAATGTTTTTAAAATGTTCAGAACATATGGGAATATATTTAGGAAATATGTGGGCCTGGTTTTCCCAGAACAGCTGTGTGTGTGTGTGTGTGTGTGTGTGTGTGCGCGCACTGGTGGAGCACACTGAGTGCTTTAATTAGTAGATTAACAAGCACAAAGTGCCATTCAATGATGATGCAAAGTGTGTGCTGTGCTTTATGGACTACAGATCAAATGCGCTGGACTGGGAGACTGCTGCCACATTTAAACCTCAGAGAAAACTCAAAATGAAAGCCCAGTGTGTGAAAGAAAACTGGATTCACACTTTATCCAAAACAATTCTGGGTGAAATATTGGCAGCATATGATTGATTCACTATCAATAGTTGGCTGCAGCAAAATGTGCCTCTAACTGAAGAAGCCTTCCTTAATCTCAGACCAAGTGAGCGAGAACTTCTTTTATAGTTTAGCTTTTTAACTTAGAGTGATCACTAACTTTATTAGGACGACTATATCTAACATAGCGGCGTGCACAGGGAGAGCTTTCTGCACCAGTCGCCTCTGAACATGAACAGAATATGGGATCTGTCTCAACTCAATGTCAGGACTTTGAAAACGTCGCTTTAGCAAATTTTGTTTGTATGTGAGGAATTAAGAAATATCACTTACAGTGACGGTCAAGCCACGTGCGGTGTGCACAGTTTATATTATGTTCATTATAATGTTGAAATGTTGAAATGTTTATCTTCTGCCTCAATAATGGTTAATAACACTACTTGTTGCATGTAGTGGTGCCTGAAATGAAAAACTGTCTCATTTTAGGGAAAAATATTAATCCCTACTGTCCATATTGCATACTACTTAGATGGAGTGGGAAAAAGGTGAAAAAATGGTGAAATCATATACATATATATTTGATGTGTTTAATTGTACTCTGCTGCCTGCTAGTGTGGTGACCTCAACATAAAGCTGAAAGTCATTAGATCACAACAAGGCATTTTCCATGTAACGTAGGATTTTGTAATTAAAACCTTGTAAAGAGGTCTCAACCTTTTTCCAGTGCTTCAAATATTTTCTTAGTTTTATTTTTCTTTATTCCAGTCTGCTTTCTTCTTCACACATTTCTAAAAACAAAACAAATAAATCTTCAAAGGAGTTAAATTCTCAACATACTTGCAGATTTTTTCCACTTGTTTTAAGGAAATTTGTTTTTTAAGGTTTTACTTTTACTTTTAAATTACTCTATAAGAGGAATATTTGATTTTCAACAAATTTGTTTTTGTTTGACATTTTTCAGATGTCTAATGTTTTTTTGGTCAAATACTGGAAACCTGCACATCTTCAGGCCCATAAAAAATCCTTAAAATAAAACTACGTGAGAAAGAAAACTTAAGGGTTCATGAGTCAAAAATATTTACAAACACTTGTATTGACCTTTTTTCTGATAGTATGTAACGTCCAAGGCGTTGGCGAGTGAGTGTGCTCCTCACACCTGTGGCGCTCGATACTTTCCTCGTTTCCTTTTCCTCATTGAATTTTCTTGGTCTGACATCTTCTTTCCGTTCCACTTTATTGAAACGCTCGGGGCTCTGTGCCAGTTTTTGGAGCACAAAACCTCGACGTGTCTGTCTGTTCGCACTCCTAAAAATGCTGTTTCCTTTTCTGCTTACTCACGGCTCGTGGCTTAGCTTTGCACAATACAACAGTGTTCTCTCCCCTGTAAGCTGATTATTTTCTGTTAAAATGATTACACAAGAACCTACCTACCGTGCTATAACTCCCTGTAGTTAATGTTTGTGTGCATCTAATCACAAGGAAAAGGAAATATATCCTTTTGTGTTTTTGTGCAGTTTTATCCTCTTAAAAACTATTTTAAAATAGGATAACGACAAGCTAACATCTCTTAATCGTGTATGTCACACTATGTTACAACACCTTGTTAGTTAGTTTGTTTTACTGCATAGCAAAGCCCGGTTGTTTCCCTGTGAGTGAGCAGTGTTCAGGGGTGAACGTTGTTTATTTGATCCATTGTATTTTCACGGCTGCAGTGACCAGACCTTTGTGCTCTTCTGAGGGATAAATCTCTGGTGTCTTGTCTCCCTGTGCTGCTGTAAACTAATGGAGAATAAAGGCAGAAGAGAGAGATACTGTTCTGACATCGCTGCCTCTGTGAGCGCAGAGGTCAGCGAACCGAAGAGACAAAGAGTCACAGAGGGGAAGCGAACGAGGCATCAAGATGAGGAATGTGATGTGACTCCAGCTTCGGTGCAGGGAACTACAAAACAAAACAACAAAAGCGGTGACTAGCTTTTTATAAAACTCCGTCAAACTCGACTCGGTTCTCGAAGCTGTTGCTGGTGTCTGCTGTATATTAACTGTCAGGGTGAAATATTTCTGAGTAAGAGGTTATAACATGGAAATGCCTCTGGAAATTTGTGGATATGGTTTCTTACATCATGTAAATGATATGTCATGGAAACGTTTGGACACTTTCAGAGATTACTCAAGTTGCTCTGTTGCCTTTACTCCTCCCTGCACTCTGAAAACAACTGGTTTATATTGAGCATTTAAAAAAATAAGAAGATGATCGGGGACAGCTGTAGCATTTCGTACATTTTCATTCATAAGTCACAGGCTGCTTGAAAGACACTAGTCATCTTTTGATGTAAGAAACATAATTATGTTCACTAATCAATAACACATTTGATATATTTTCACTTATAAAGATAAGATGACAAAGTTAAATTGAATTTAAGAATTAAAAATGTTACAATGTTGGAGAATATTACAGCTATTGAGGGCAATTGTAACAGAAAAAAATAAATAATATTAACACGCTATCTCAAATAAAGTCATACCTCAAGAAATCAAATTACTGTTATAGTATAAAAAATAAAAAGATTTTATGTATTTGCCTCAAATTCTTTTAGATTTTGTTGCTAACAGATGTTGGTAATCCATTTATTTATTTATTTATTTGAATGAGTTTGTATGACTGTCCTGCTGTTTAAAATGAACCTTGGTGTTGGTTAATGAGCCCTTTTTTTAGACAAATATTGGTATTTAGAGTGAAATGGTAAATAAAGGCTCCGTCGTTTGCACTTTGCAGGAGCTTTGTCTCGTCCGTCTGGTAATTTTCCTCTTGTATTGCAAGAAACAAGGAAACAGATACCAGGCAAGTTCAGGCTTCTGACTGAAGCTAATATAGCTAATAGCTACTTCTTTGTTTGCATTAAAGTTAAAGGTCACTAATCCTATTCTTTTAGCAGAGAACGTTCAATTCTAATAGATTTGAGTAAGTTACTCATTTAAATTCAGTAAAATGAGGAGAAAAGATCATTTTAAAAAGCATGCTCTTCCTTTACCTCCTCATGGTCCCCCTGCATTTAAATTCCCACACAGCTCTCACTCTCTCCCTCTCTGTGTCACCCTCTGCCTCTCCCAGGGCTCCTCATCCTCGAGTCGGACCCGTAGCTTCTCCCTCCTCCCTCACCTAACCCCGTCTTCATCCCCGGGCTCTCAGAGGCACCTGAGCCACGCGGCCTCACCCAGCAACATCGTCACCATCACCCACCACAAATCCCCGGCTGCAGCGCGGCGGGCCAAGAGTCAGTACCCGGGACGGCTGCTGGAGGTCAAAGAGGTGGGTGTCGCAGGCGTGACAGCATTTTAACACTTTGCTTCAAAACTTAAAATTTAAAGTAGACAAGTAGGCGTATGTTTTTGCCTTTTAAAGAGGTTGCAAGTGGAGATGGATCTTAGTTGTGGTCATGGTATTTATCAATTCTTATACCTTTACTCACCAAATTCATCTTGGAATGTGTTGATGTCGCCACAACAAAGTCCAACTGGTGTAGTTAAACTACCAGACAACAAGGTAACAGTTTATTCTGATCATCTAAAAAAAAACACCCAAAATGTTGCTAAAAATTCATAATCACACAGGAACTGCACACAACTACTGAAGGACAGAATAATACACTGTTACAGACTAGTAAAGTTAGGGGTTTGCTCCCACATCTGTACTTTTTAAACAGAAAACCCGTTTTATATTGTGATATTTAGTTGTTTCCTACTGGCAATGATGTACAATATAGCCAGCAGCAAGCAGCTCGGTATCAGCGAGGGGAATTTACCTTGATAAGCAGCTCCCTGTTGATCTGCCTCCAGCTACCTGACACCTTATTTAGGTTTTTCTTGTTAAATAAGGAGGTATTGTGTACATAACTCCAAGTCTCAACTTCATGAATCTGTTGTATTGCAGCACTCCACATGCATGCAACAGGAATAAATAGAAACGGCATCCCGGCTTGCGTTGCTGCGTTACACGCGGCCAGTTCGGACGTTTTCATAGAGAATAATGCATTCTGCTACTGATGCTCGCTCATGTCACATGCAGTTAGGACAAGGTGTTAGCAGTTAATTTGGTGTTCTTTCAAACTGGAATTGTCTTTAAAAAAATAATAAAATCCCTCAAATATTCTTTAAGTTTTGAATTTAGACAGAAAATACTTTAACCTTGGATGAAGTCCATCAAGAAAGTTCGTCCTGTCTGATCTTTTGGCCCAAACTCCAGTAGCTGCTCAGTATTATGCGCGGCCTGTGTCTTCAGAGCCTCCACGCTGGTCTCAGGTGGGACACTGGTGCAGTGAGTTCAGCAGATATTTCTGGCTTCCTGGCAGGCTTGATGCCGACCGCAGTGCGCTCAGTCTTTCCTGTAAGTTCAGCTTTGTTGGCATTTTTTTTTTTTGGTATATATCAATACTGATTAACATGGCCGGTGACAGAGGGAAGAGCTGGTGGAGTGCGTGCTCTTTAATCAGGCTCAGCGTGGCGAGCGTGTGCAGTAATCAACATACGAGATGGTGAAGTGTCAGCGTGTGCAAAGAAGATAAACAGGGAAGCTGATGAAGAGGGAAAAGTGACCACGAGCTCGACCATATGGAACATTTAATATTCCTGACCATATTTTCCTGCTAATCCCTGGCCTGAATGTTCACATGTGAACAGTTTTAACTGCTTATTTCCATAAGAGTTCAAACAAACAGACCTGCAAGCATCCTGAGTTAATTATAAATCCCCCCCTACCTGAAATTTCTAATCAGTTTTTGATTTAGTTCGAGGTTCAAATCCTCATTAAGTCTCTCCGCCTCAGTCACCAGACCTGTCAGTTCTAGTTACCACTCCGTCCTCATCTGCTACATCTCCTTCCACTCAGCACAGTCATTCACTTTCAGCGCTTATCTCTCAAGAAAAGATTGTTTTTCCTCCTGTCTCTTCTTAACAGCCTGTCTGCAGTGGGTTTTTAGTGATTAATTGCAAGAGATTAGGCCTGAAGTCGAGTTTGCAAAGTGAAAATGATAAAGACATGATGGAGACATGATCGTAACGCCTGGCTGGCCGACTACAGTTTTATTAGCTGCAGCATTTTTTTCTTTCACCCTTTTGTTTAGAGATGAAATGTGCTGTTCGGATCGTTGCCAGGCAGCTGTGCATCTGGGCGCTGAATTATGGAGATAAGATGACTTAGCAGTTTGGAAGGAGAAGGAAACATGGACAAGGAGAGACAAGAGGCTTTCTAAATGTAAAACACTTCTTCCCGTGTAAACTGTTGCTACAGAGGAGGAAAATAGAAGCAGACATGCTAGAGGTCATGTTGGTCATCATTGAAAATGTTCTGAAATGTTTCTGACGTGTTTTTGTCCTTGAGCTGTTGAGGTGTAAGTTGCTCAGCTGCAAAAACTTGAACTGTATATTTTTCCCTTTATTGTGCCTTTAGTTGATCATTCAGACAAAAAGGATGAAGGTCAAGGCATAAGATCAAAAGTGCAACATGTTTTGTTAAAACCGCTATAATCAATATTGTTGTTGTTAATGATGGATCAAACACAGCAACTATACGTATCTGAAAGTTGTCGCTCGACAAAAGCCACTGAGAATTATTACCTGACGGTATGGCTGCCATCAGCTCTAAGGAGCGTTTCAGTGTCTTTCAGCTGACTCTTTCAGTTTTACATCATGCAGCCTTACTGTTTTAATTTAGTCTTAGGGCCTGTGGCCACATGATGAGATGAAGTGCAAAAAAGAAAAGATGCATGTAGGTTTTGTTTCTATGACAACAGTATTTTGAATATTCCTGTGCCCTTCTTTTTTTTTTTTTTTGTTTTTTTTCATTTTTGTTTGCATTTTTTCACTTTGAGCACCAACTGGGAGACGCTTGGCCTCATGTGGCACTTTTCCATACACTTGACTCAGTGAGTCAGTTCAGCACAGCAGGGATTTGCATCTGGGCCACCCACTCGATGGTGCGTC
This sequence comes from Lutjanus erythropterus, assembly GCF_056507025.1. Lineage (NCBI taxonomy): Eukaryota > Metazoa > Chordata > Actinopteri > Lutjaniformes > Lutjanidae > Lutjanus > Lutjanus erythropterus. The sequence goes on from NC_139332.1 coordinate 23,909,469, forward strand.
TACAGACGCACAGGTCTTGAGTTGAGCGGCTGTGAAATGCTAGCTAACCACATTTAATTCCCTATAATTAACAGTCGCAATTGCAAATCCAATGAATGCTAATGTTGCTCTGTGTTGAGTTTGCCATATCAACTTAAAAGTGTTGCATTTGCAGCTTGTTTCTGTGGCCAAATAAATCAATGCAGGTTTACAGGCTAGAAAGTAATTTGCATCCAACATAGACAAAATGCATAATTGAAACTGGATGATGCCTCTGTGAACTTTTCTTACAAACAAAGGTAAAGGTTTTCACCAAAACACACTGTATCCTTGAAGTCTAACAAAAGACAGTTTTTGAACAATTTAGATCCTGCCTGATATGTATCAGTGTTATAAAGCTTGTGTTTGTCATCTTCAGTTCCTTTGTTGGCACATTGCTGTTTTTTGGTTTATTATTGACACCTGTGGATCAGTGCAATAATGTGAAACCATTGGCAGGAGTGAATGTTGCATCATGCTCATTCTTCATGTGTGTCCTTGTGCTCGTCCATGAGACTAAAACAGGGACCTGCTTATAAAAAAAACATCTCTATAGCACTACTAGAGCTCTAGGGTTTAAATCGCTTGTTTTCTCTGACAAACAGTCCAAACAAAGATAGATATTCAGGGTACAGTGATATTACTGGATAAATGTCTAGCAACTGATTGTTTCAGCATGTTTAGTTGTTTATTGTTCATTCAGACACTCACTGTTTGACCTTTTAAAGGTTAAAGGGAAAAGAAGACAATGTCTCACCTGTTGCTATCCGATCCTCGCTCCACAATAACAAAGACGTCTCTCTTTTACTGTCTTAAACTTGGACAAAGCGGCTTTGTGTTGTGTCTGGCAAACAGGGCAATCGACTGCACCGCGGGAACAGAAAACTCTGCTTGTCTAATAACCTGACATGTAATTGAAACCTCACAGCAGGATCTGAGCACCTCTCCTGAAACCGAAACAGTAGGGAGTAGACTGCACAACCATTAGCTAAACTGTGTATTAAAAACTTGGCATTTACCTCAACGGTTCATCTGCTCGTCATCCTGATGACACTTTTGGAGGAGCATCATTATTATTTCATGCAAAGATCTTTTCTTTCATGCCTTTGTGCTCATTGAAGACCTGGTTGGCTTCAAGTTGTTAAATTCCCCATTCAGATGCTCCATGCTGAGCGTCTTCCTGTTCTCGCTAAGAATATCTTGTCTGAGTGACTCACTCTGTGACAGAAAGAGAGCAACTACGATCAGTGCGAGAGTGGAGAGTAAATTCTCACCTCTCAGGAGCAGAGTCTGTCTCCTCGAGTGAACCTGGGACAGTTTGAGTAAATAGTGAGCAGATGGTGTGATCATTAAGCAAAACAAACACTCCTTTGCTGCTTGTGTTTCCTCTACAGATGGAGAAAACAAGGCCCTCTGTGATGTGTGATTCACTCTCTCTTTGGCTTCACATTCTTTTGGTTGCTGCTTCCTGTGACCTGATTCATATCTGGCATCATTTAGCTTCTCTCTTCATGTTCGCTGTTCCTCCTCAGCCTCCGCCCGCCTTCCCTCCCTCCTCGTGTCATTTGTTGTTCTCCTTCCTTTATTCATTACAAGCCCATAAACTTGTCTGACAGGTTTGGCACAGGGCCGGAGGATGCTGGAGTCGACAGTAAAGGAGTCTGCTTGTTCTTTGATTTATGCACCACTGTAACACAGTCAAGACCAGAAAGCTGCTGCATACTGATTATCAGAGGAGTTATGTTCGCGCAGCAGCATCCTGGATGCTGTGTTGTACATCTCATATATTTTCTGGTCACTGTCGCTGATAATATTCACAAACGCCAATCTGTTATCTGTTATCACACCCAGCTACAACTTTGTCTCTTTTTTCAACCAGTCATGGAGAGGGAGTGGTCTTTGCACCTCAGTGATTCTCCACATGATCTGCCTCCTCAGCTCTGCCCTGTCGATCCACGTCTCACCAGCACTCACTGAACCGTCCTCACTCCAGGCAGCAGTGAGCCCAGCAGCAGCACCAGTGATTGTTGTTGTGTAACAGGATTTAAGGCTGACTTTGTGAAACTTTTGTGCAACTTTAGTTTGGTGTAACTTACATGAAACTAAGTGGCAATTGATTTGCATGTTGTAAAGTTCTCTGCAACACAACTGAAACTTGTCTGAAACTGCTGCAACAGCTGCTCGACGTCTCAACTCTGAAACTACAACCCCATTTCCAAGGAAGTTGTGACACTGTAACGTGTCAATAAAACAGAAGGAAAGCTGTTGTCAGTAAACACAGTTTGTCGCTGCATCTACAAATTCGAAGTAAGACTCCACCATGCAAAGAGAGAGCCATATATATCAACAGCGTCCAGAAACCACTGAATTATCTGGGCCCATCTGAGATGGGCTGACGCAAAGTGGAGAAGTGTTCTGTGTGACGCGTCCACGTTTCAGATTGTTTTCAGAAATCATGGATGTCATGTCCTCCGGGCGAAAGAGAAGGACCATCCAGATTGTTACCAGCACTAACTTCAAAATCCAGCATCTGTGGTGGTATGGGGGTGTGTGTCTCATCTTTGAAGACCCCATTGATGCTGAAAGGTACATACAGGATTGAGAGCAACATATGCTGCCATCCAGACGACGTCTTTTTCAAATGACATCTCTATTTATTTGTTTTCCAACAGCGGGGCTTTACAGTAAAAGAGTTCAGATACTAGACTTACCTGTCTACAGTCCAAACCTGTCTCTTATTGAAAATGTGTGGTGCATTATGAAGCTCATAATACAACAACAGACACCCGGGACTGTTCACTGCACTTGAAGGTGTATATCAAGCAAGAATAAGAAAGGCTGTAAAGTTAATCAGTTAATCAACATTAAATATCTTGTCTTTGTACTGTATTCAGTTGAGGGAAAGGGATTGGGGTTGTATTATGTACAGTATGTTGTTTGAAATAGATTTTTTTGTAGGTAAGCAAAACTGCTATAATATTGTCAAAAGTCCATGTTGTAACATTTTTCCAAATCATAAATAGGGCAGCATCTGATATTAAGTTCCAATAAAATTGGTGATGTTTCGGGCTGAATGTTCGGGCCATTGTCAAGCTGTCACCTCCCATCCATCTGTCCATCCATGCATGCATCTGTCTTTCCTCTGATTGTGTGACGTTGGGAGTCAGACCACATTACTGTCTCTCCTCAGCCAGCCCGTCACGGCTGATGTGAACTCATCAAACGCCTCGACTCTCAGTGCAGCAGCACCACTGGGCACTTACACTGCTGCGGCAGGGCTGGATCACTGGGGTTAGGCTATTTCTGGAAGCATCACTGGTCCTGTTGGCTCCAGAGAGCTCTGTGTGTTTATGTTGGTGTGTGTCTGTGTGTGTGTGTGTGTGTGTGTCAGGAGGGGGGAGGCTGCTATTACCGTAAGCCCACTGACTTAGCTTTGTAGCAGAGGTCTGCTGCAATTTTATGTTCCTTTTATGTTCATGTCTAACAGTGTAATCTAATTAAAAACCAAACAAAGAAAAATGAACTGTTTTCACACACAGGCGGCAAGATCATTTAAAAATTAAAGCTTTGTTTCTGTCCATATACATATGTGTACTGTTTATAAATATCTTTATGAGCTAGTTTGTGAAGAAATATAAGGAAGAAGACGTTTGTTTTTTATGTAAAACATTCATATTTAATGTGTGTGAGTGTTTTTCTGTGTCTCTAAGTGTGTGTGTCTATGAATGATGACTCAAAGGTGGCTCTGATACCTTACTGGTGACCCTTTTTGCCCACATGAGGCCTGGTTGTATTTATAGTGTTCACCTGCTTACTGTACAGCTTTACAATAAGGACCCTTAAGAAGGCTGTGTGTAGTGTGTGCAGTGTGTGTGTGTGTCCTTATTCAGTCAGGTGTTTTGAGAGATGATACCGGCTTTCATAATTGGCTTTCACTCTTTCTGACCTCATATGCTTGTTGTTCTCCTTCGTTATTTTAAATTACTAATTAATCTCTTAAATTTACATTTCTGCCTCTCGTGGTACACGTGTAATAATCCTCCCCACCACAGGTGTTGCTTCATGTTTATGTAAAACGGTCATGTTTTGCTCACATCAAGTACAGTGGCTGCACTTTACTGAACACCATAAAACTTAGTGATCTGTGTTATTTTTGAACATGGTATGGAGGTTTTTTTTGGAGTCACTTAGGGTTGCATAGCAACACATTTACGCACCAACTTGCTTTGCCACCTGCTAAAGGCCCCTTTAGTGAATATACACCCCGAGGCACCTCTGATTTCTATTATTTCTAGTACACCACAGATGCAGTTATACTTCTTCTAAATTTTTACTTCTCTGTTTGAGCTTTCATGTTTATTAGAGTGAATAGACTTGTGAATAGATTTGTTGAAATGATTAATTATTAAAAAATGTAGGTGAAAGTTTACTGTTTCGGTGCCCTGATATCATTTTTGGACAGTAATGTTTAAATATTATATCATATAGGGATTTTTGATTACATGTACTGCATTATATTTGCTGAGAAGTAAAAACAAACTACAGTACAGAAATGTCAAAGATTTATGCCATTATCCTAGAGAACACTGACATGTTTATTTTTTGAACCTAAAGTGTTCTGGCCATTGTGCATCTTGGTCACAAATCGCATTATTATTGGATTTTTTAAAACTCTAAAATATCCTATAATTGTCTCAAAGGTCCAGTATTGGTCAGACAGGTCAAAATATCCGTAGAAACTTCAGCAGCATAATTGAATTCTCTGCTGTCTATTTATATTCTCAGTCATATCTCCACCAAAAATGGCAACAGTAAATTGCTTACCTCAACTGTCATTCAAAACTCCCTCAGTCTTGTGGTTGTGTGGATTGGTTTGCACCTAAGCGCTCGTTTTGCTCTTTCCCTTCAGTAGGCCATGAGAATTAGATATGAAATTGTTAGCCATGACATCCTAATATAATAAATTTGGAAAAATGCAATATAGAAAAGCAATAAATGATTATATTCAGCCCTTTATGACCTTACAAAGTGCCATAAATATTACGTCCATCATGAGTGGGACACAGAAACATCTGTCTTGAGGGTTCGTGGCTGTAAAAAAAAATCAAATGCCTGTGTGAAATGAAACAGCAAGTCCTTATTATTTGAAGGGCACTGTGAAAATGAGATGGTATCAGCGTGCTGAGCACTAACAATCTATTCATAACAAGCAGATGAGACAAAAATTTGAGCTCCATCTGCCTGAGGAATTCAACATCCGTCCCAAGTAAATAGCTGAATAATTGGACAAGCTCTCTGCTTAAAAAATAAGGGAAAAAAAGTCCTTTACACTAGTGTCTATGCCACATATAACCCCACCGCAACAGCTCGCAGCGACTCCAAAATAGCTCCGTGTACTGATGCAGGGAGACAGATGTGCTATTGAAGTGCGTGTGGAGGACTAGTGTGTGTGAAACCATACAATATTAATGAATACAACATTTCCAGGCTGATAAACAACCCAGATTCATTAGCCCCGAGAGAAGCTTATTACCCGCTAGCGAGAGCCGACTTCTTCCTTTTGTGATACATTTAGACTCTGATAGGTGAGTCATACAGAAATAATTCTCAGTAAGAAATGTTGTACACATCTGTAGGAACGTAGGGGAGAAGTTTTTCTTGTTTGAAGAGTTTCAGCAGTTTTTTTTTTATTTGGCACTTCCGTCTTGCAGCAGATGGTTGTGTGTGTCTATAAGTTGCTGCAGGTATCAAAACTGAGGTGACGCCTCTAGAATTAATGCGAGGTTGTATTAGCTTTAGTTTTAAAATCCTCCCTGTTTTTGAGGTCTTAAGGTTCACAAGTATGGAGTAAGATGGTGTATATGAGAGTTTATCCTGACAATTTACAGTGGGAGTTAAAGGCACAAGTTCTTTAGTTTCTTTTCCTTTTAATTATAAACTGTAAATTACTCACCAGTCACGACCAGGATTGAGTTAAATATGTGTGGAAAAATTTGATAGATTCTTTTTTTAATTTCCAGAAGTATAAATGCCTAGTGTTTCATCTGTTAGCTCGATGCTAACAAATAATGGGAATTCCCATTAACATGCTAATTTTATTTGATTTACATCTGTCCCACAAATCGGCACACAAGTATCATGATAGTAGCTAATCAGGAAATAAGTGTATTGTCCCAGCCCTAGTTTTCAGTGTTGCATTGTGGGTAAAAAGAATGTAAAGCTGGCTGAGAGATACAGTAACAGGATTTATTGCCTCAAATACACATCTTCATCACACTCGGCTACCCACTTTGTAACGGATTCCATATTATGTGAAAAAATCTGATCTGTTTACATCATTGGCTCTCAGTGGTAATTCGGGTAATGTTGTTGTGATTATGTGTTTAAACTGTTGACTGTGTGCGTTAATGCTGTGCATCCCTTTTGTCTCTCAGGTGATGTCCCAAGCAGAGGGCCAACAGAAGAACCTGGTCCAGTCCATTGACTCTCTGCCCACCAGAGGCCCCCTCTCCTGCCTGGACCAGGACCTGCTGCTGCTCAAAGCCACGTCGGCCGCCACCCTCAGCTGCCTGGGAGAGTGCCTGAACATCCTCCAGCAGACCCAGAGCCACAACCAGGCACCGCCTCAGTCCCAGGCCTCTGAGCGCAATCACGCCGCACACGGAGCCCCCTCCGGTGAGTCTGCCCCGGGCCCTGTACCAGTGCTGCTACTGGAGCCCCCGACCCCTCCATCTCCCCCATCCCTCTTGTCTTTCCAGTCCCCACCTCCAGAGTCCAGCACCAGCGGCAAAGTCCAGCTGGGGCAGCTGGACTGTGGCTCTTGTCCGTGCCTGATGGCTACCATGAACTTAAACGTTTGTAGTAAATGTTGTTGAATGTTGCATTTGTGTGATGAACTGTTTTATTTTGTTCCATCTATACTTTTTGTCATACTTTATAGCTGTTAGTGTTGTTCTGTGTTGTTTTTCATTCATTGCTGTGTCTCTTCAATGTCGTCAATTGCATTGAAATGCCAATAGTTCCTCAAAATGGTAGTGCCAAGTACAAGCATGAATGTGAAGTGTGTATGAACATGAATTTACTGTCAATCTTGTTTACAGAATCCTTGAAAACCTTGCAGACTGTCTCCCCAGCATGCATGTCAGAAAACGTCAGGGTTTATGTGTGAATGAGTAAACCTAAATATAATGACTAATACTATGCACTTCTAAATCTCCTCAAAGGATTAAGTCTTTGCCAAAGGAATCCACACTGGTGCCTAAAATGTCAGACCTCTGCCATGTTTAACCCTCTCTGTGCCAGATCACTATGGATCCAATAAAGTTGTTTCGATTTAAACCATTTGCAGCCTGAGGGTGGTTCTATTGGCATAACACCAAGAATAAGGATTAGGGAAGAGTTCCAGAAGGTGGAAGGTAAAATTAAAAAAAAAGGACAAGGATAATCTCTGTTAAGATAATGTGAAATCCATCAAACGTTGTGGACTAATCCTATTTACCCAACTACAGAGGAATGTTTATAATCCGTTTACAGTGAAGTTGCTGTGGAACAACGGCACAATAAATCTTTCCAGAAAGGGGGAGATGATCTAAACAAATACAATAATGTAGAAAACTCTTACTGCCTGTAGGCTTGAAAGGTGTAGAAGATGGCAGATGTAGTCAGTTTGGATTCACAGCAGTTACAGTTGAACTCAGTGGCACCCATAAGTTAAGCAAAAATGTTCTGGACCTGTTAATGGACGTGTAGATGTTCATAATGGCTCTGTACTTAATGTTAACTAAATGGCTCATAAAGCACTAAATGTGCTACTTCTGTGTCACATTATTCCCTTCTCATAGATCCAAAGCTCTGCCACAAGTAGTGTATTTAACAACTGGCCCTTCCTGTGCTCCGCTCCGTTTACAGAACCTCGTCATCTTTCTCCTTTCCCGTTTCCCGTTCTTGGGTATGTTGAAAAGAAACCAAGTTTTTAAGATATTACTGTTACTGCTAGATGTTAGCAAACACTAGTTAACTAGCTACATTATGTTAATTCTTAGCTAGCCAGTTAGCTAGAGTTTTGGTAACATGAGCTAATCTAAGATTTGACTACAGGTGTGTTGCTTTTACGAGAAATGAGAAAGGTGACAAAGCTACCAAGCTCGCTCAACTTTAATTGGAGAACAGAGCAAAAAGGGGCAGGACTTAGGAAGTGTCATTTGTAAAGACGTTACAAACTCTGGCCACACAGTCTCTGACTGATCTCAGGACTCACCAGGAACTCTTTTTTTTGTATTTTCCTCCAGTCTCTCTCCATTTTCTTCTTGCTGCTGTTGGTTTATGAAGCAGACTTGTAACTCCCTGTGATAAACATGGATGCAGTTTTGCCTCAGTTTGTGTAGCCCCATGCTAATTGTGTCCATTTTCGCCCACTCTGGTCTTTTCTTTGACTTTTTCTGCGTTTACGCTGCCTCTAAATTGACCTCACTTTCTGTCTGAACATACCTGTAGAGATTGGATGATGAGCTCAAACATCTACACTGACCACCACTGTTCCTTGAGGTGGTTCGGAAATCCGATTCGAATGCCTCCTGCACCCCATTTACACCTTTAAAATGTGACCTGTATCTGGATATGTTATCAGGAACAATGCATGTTAATGCAAAGTATAAATGCTATGTGATCAGAATGTGATCAAATCTGCTTGACCATATCTGTAGGTCGTCTGGCTTGCATTATGTTCAGATCTTAGGTAGGTGTAAACGCAATCCATATAACATATCTGAATACAGAGCACATTTTAATACCAGGTGTAAATGGGGTGCTAGACGCCTCTCTGTGGAGGTATGCCAGGCACATCAGCTGCGAGGAACCAGGAGATGCTGAGGGGATTTCATGTCCCATCAAGCTTGGGAACCCCTGAGGATCCCTGAGGGAGAGCTGGAGGACAAGACTAGGGAGAAGGAAGTATGGGCTGCCTTTCTTAACCTGCTGCCACCACGTCTCGAACCTGGATGACCAGGGGGAAAGGGATGGATGGTTCTGATGCAGGTCTTTGTTGCAACTTTTTGGTCCCCACTAGAATTGATTGTAACTGCTGTGAATCCAAACTGACACCCGCTGCTATCTTTTAAGCCCTACAGGTGCATTTTGGTGGAGTATTTAAGCCAAGAAGTTGTGGTCCACCTCCATCTATGACTTCAGGAAAGTCTTTTGGGGTCGGGGTTTGGGTGGGTGCCGGATCCCAGCCAATCTGCCGGTCCTCACAGTTTGTTGGTCTTCTCTTTGCGCCAACAGTCACCCTACCCTGTACCTGTTCATCAGACAGGGGGTGGTGCGGAGTGGGACCACCGGGCCGCAAGTACAAACCTCTTTCCTTCCGTTGCCTGGCTGATAAGTCCTTTGGGGGTCCAGCTGCTCCCCGCTTCCGGCATGTACCCCCCACACCTCAGTGAGGAGTTTTTTGTTAGGATCCTTTGGTTTTTGCCGAGTGATGGGTAGTGTGGTTCACCGGCATGGGCAGCATCCAGATTCGATGCAGCTGATAAAGGGAGTGGCTGGCTGGTCGGTTGGTTGGTTGGTTGAATGGTTTTATAACGCCCACACAGGAAAGCTTTGCCACTGCATGGGCAAGATAACTCTTTGGTAGAAGAGCTGAGCATGAGGTTGGACTGAGTTTGGCCGGCACGTTAGTCCCTCCAGGCTCCTGTTACCACAAAACCAGAACAGTTTGATTGAGTCAGTCAAGGAACTTGAAGGATCTTTGTAAACTCCCACCAGAAACCTGCCAGTCACAAACCAGACAACGTATTATCAGCTGATGTCACGGAGGATCTTTGCTGCTCGCTCTAGCTCTCTTTGGATCCCCCTTCCCTCCCCTTTGTCACTGCCATAAAGAGCTTGAAGCCCAACCCTCTGTCTCTATCACGCAGAAACATTTTCCTTTAAGGAAATTAAAATCCATAAAGGAAATTTACTTTGCAAACTAGTCCCTTTGCAGCTTAACATAAAGACAGAAAATTTAAACCAAAAATCAAAGGTACAGTAGCCACATGTAAAGATAGGAGTTGGATGTGCAAGCATCACAAAATTTGAATCGATGTCACAGCCCAGAAATGGAAGGTAAAGCCATTGGAAACATCTACTGCATGAGTGTTTGTCTCTTCACTGTTTGAACTGCGACAGCCTTTTGATTCACCTGCATGCTTCTTATCCAATGGCCCAAACATCTCCCCCGCTCACTGAGTGTTTCTACTTCTGGCGCTTCATCGTGACATCCGAGAGAAAATATCAAAGTACATGTATCTGCCATAAATTGTTTGGAAACCAACTTGTGAAAACTCATTATTACCAGCATAAAAGCATGAAGTATTTCCAGAAATGTTCCCCCTACAACTCAGTCTAAAAGTGAACTCTCAGAAACATATTAACCTCCAAATGTCTTGAGAATAACCTTTTCAAAAAATTCAATTTTCACTGTATTTACACATCTCTCACATCTCACTTGCCCTCGGGCAGAGCCACCCCTGCTCCTGCTTCCACTGTGTAGGAGTCCAGTTTCGTAGGAGGAGGTTCGCTGACACTTTTCAGGTTCCTGTCAGTCAAGCTGTCAGTTGACCAAAGCCGAGGCCTGGCCTGAGGGCTACTTCAGCACATTTTGTCGAGACAGACTCGCCTCAGGCACACCAGCATGTCGACTTGTGTCAGCATAGCTTGCTTCTCACTAATGGATATCAAAGAACGGCCTCTTGGTGCATTAGACTTTTAACCCAATTTGAGAGTTGGGACTGGAGATGAGAAGGGCCTGTGGTGTTGCTCCATTATCAGTACTTTGAAATGGGATCTACTACTGTGATGTATATAAAAAGCTTTTAAATGAGGAAATTTGCAGCTTGGTTTTCTGATGGGTCTTTTCATACCGGATGAACAAAAGACGATGAGTGTAATAGCCTTGCAATAAATACAGATATATTGAGGTACACTGTTCGAAGGTTGTCAGAGGTGGTGACTGAATTTGAAGGTTTTGAGGTTGCAGTTTGTTGTGTTGTGAAGAAGATTTCCACTGAAGAGCCTTTAGTCAGTGTCGTCCTTGGGAGTTGCAACTTACGGATCTGTAATTCAGGCTGAAACCACTTTAAAATTACAATATACTAGATACTGGGCTGAGTGAGATAATTAAAATCAATATTGATAATAGCCTTGTTTCTATCAACATGCTTTTATTTGTATCTTGAGGAATTAGATTAAGAAGGTTAATAGAAATGACAGACTCTGAAACAACAGCGCTCGCTTCAAAAGAGTTAATTTGCTTAATGGGAGATGGAAACACTTCTTCCGAGCAAGTTCTGACATAATGAACATTTAACTCACATGACCGATCAGCTGTTTCTGCTCTGACAGGCTCTACAATACATCCATGATCACTCCACACAGATCTAACATTAATACTTGAAATAAACACAACCTACTGTTTACCTGAGTGAACCAAAAAATAAACGCCTAACAGTCTTGGATGGAAATAAGCCTTCATTTGCATTTTATTTTGCCAATTTACTTGAAATTAGGTTGAAATATTGAGGAAAAAAATTAAATCTATATCACAATATGGAAACTGCAAAATAACTAATCAAATATCAAATTGATACAGAATCTCTTGGCAAGGGACAAGATTTTGGTATGGGAAGTGTTCTGGTTCTGTTCTGATAAACAGTCTATAGGTACAGCTCTTTTTAGAAGCCTTTTTTTCATGTATCCACATTCATTTGTCGATTGATACCTGTTTATAAAGATTAGCCTCCAACTTTTCACGCCTCAGGTTGTTAATCGGACTGTAAACAATGACCAGCACACAGAGAAGGAAGTCTGGGCTCGGACCGGAAGCCCCAAAAATATTAGCCTTTGCCCCTAAAGACTAAGTGGTCATCAGGTGGTAGCTGAAGAGTTCAAAGAAGGGTGGTATTTATTTTTTCATACCTTCATACCCTCCTGTAGTATTAGGTGGTATTTGTGTAAAACAGCACAACTCGACTGTACTCCGCTGTACTGTTGTACTGTCTTGGAGCTGATTGTCATGGCGACACTCTTCCCACAGCTGAGAAACAACACACACACACACACACACACTCAGGAGCTCTGCTTAGGGCTTCACCGCTCACCTTTTCCTCCACACACTGTGCATTCAGTCATACTCTCTAACACCGTAGACAGTAGCTAATCAGTCTGCCAGTCGCTCTCACACAATCCCTACTCTGACCCTCTGCTCTGACCTTTGCTGGCTTACCTTTATCATTGGGACAAAACCCAAAATACTTAAAGGGCAGAGGCATTTCTCTTCTTTTTTTTTTTTAACTAGTTTTGAAATAAAAGGTACAAGAGGAAGTAGTATTTTCCAAACACCATGCTTGCTCAGCTGTGATGCAGTGCTGAGACTGACCCCTGCTGGCATAAGCTGCCGAAGTTGCTTCAGACTCTTAGCCTTGTTGGTGCATCAGTCACTTTTGTAATGTGGTTTGAGGAAAATTCTCAAAAGTCATGACGATGGCTTCCAAAGACAGAAATACAGCTCAAGCAAAAGGAAACAGCTGTCAAATGTAACTGAAAACAACACTGACTGAAATACATTTAAAAAGATTTTGCTTAACAGAACTGCAAACTGTCGCCTCAAAGCAGAGTTTTAAGTTGAATCATCACCTCTGACAGTCCGTCGCCTGTAGCTGACGACAGTGGAACTCGAGTGCTTTCAAATTATGTATTGATTTTTAAATGCCTGTAATAACATGACATGAAATTGTTTGAAGGCTCAGTTACTACATGAGACAGACGGTGCAGGATGTAGATTTCTAATATTTCTGCAGAACGTTTTATTGTTTGTCAGCCTGAGTCAAAAGGGATCATCATTCTAATCATTTCTGTGAGTCTGACCTGAGACGAGGGCCAGAATATGACAATGAACAAATATTAAATTCAAACAGACACGCAGAAGCACACACGCAATTTCCTGTCTAGTCTGTCAATCACACATCCTCAGTTTAGAACTATTTATGAGAACCTTAATATTGAATGTCAGAAATGAATAGGGTATAGTGTGTGATATGAGATTTCTCCCCAGTCCCTCTTTGATTACTTGTCTTATCAACTTCGTCCAACCCAAAATCAATCATTAGTACACTCAGATCCACAGTACAGATCGTATAGTAGAAAATCCCAACTTTGTCCTCCTCAGTGTTCTTGATTAACTAAAAGCCGGCAGCCGGCTCTGACGCTGCCTTGTCGTGTTTCAGATGGTGTTCCTGTGTGGACTGTACCAAAGTCGCCCTCAGGGGAGCCGTTGAAGAACGGAGGTCTGACTCCTCTACGATCAGCCGAGCCCTCCCCGGCCCTTAGGAAACGGAGTCTGTCCCATGGTGCTGAGGTGAGAAACATTAAGTCATACAGTACTGTCGAATATCACCTCTCTCCTGTGCTTCTTCCTTCCCCTGGTGTCTCGGTCTGTTAGAGATCTGAGTTTTCAGTGTCTCAGATGGGCACAATTAATTTGCAAGGTACTGAAACCGACCTCTGTGATTTCTAATTGGGAGAGTGTTCCTGACAGGTGTTGGCTGAATGGTTGCAAAGAAAATTATTTAACGTTTACTTTTTTGGCTGGAGCTTCCAAGTCCAAGGTTGCGGGTGCATGCAGAAGGGTACAAGTGTGTAAGACATGATGTTCTTGTCATGTTTCGCCTTTATCGGATAGTCACAATGTAGTTACAGACAAGAAACATGGGGCAAGAGAGACAGGTATGACGTGCAGCAAAGGTCACCATCTGGAATCAAACAGGAGACATTTATATGGTGTGCATCTTTCAGTATTAGTCTGCCACCCTTCAGAGCAATTAATCACACAGTCTCTACTGATGGTTTCACCCTTTCCAACAACTTGATGCATGTTATGCCTGTTTTACTTACTGCTAACATTTTTTCAGTGCACATTTTTTAGATTGATTTCCTATTTTCCAAGTAGGAAAGGAGCTACTGGCTGCTGCATCCACATGCACAGCCGTTGCCATAGCATCTTGTCGCTAATGACAGCCAGCATCCTGTTGCCTGAACGTGTACTCGTAGCCTGCGGTCGCAAGCAAACATCCTGGGCATCGACCAAAACAGTGACATGACACAGACAAGGCTGAAGTTAATTGTCCGGCATCATGTTGGTATATTAGCTAAGTAAAATTATGCTTGTACTGTGATTAGTTATTGTATTATTATTGAACTCTATTTTGAAGCTGTATGGGAGCTGAGGAGAGGCAAGGCACCCAGGAATGTGCATAAAGTTCACATCCTTAGACATCTGTCTGTGGTTGTTATTGGCAACTGAGAAAGCCAGGGAAGGTCTCATTTTTTAAATTACGTTACAATCTGTTCACACATTGGCAATAAATTAAATAAATTTTAAAAATAAATTCATGGTTTAGCCGAACTATTTAAAATACATTGGATTGCCTGAACAATACTCTTGACACAAAACTGAAAAGTGGTCATTTTGGAGGCTTTTACTAAACAGTGACGACTGTAGAGGAGGACTTCATCATTGTAAGCAGAAGGAAACAGTTTTAAGACGAGATTTCTAGAGCCAAGTGCACAAAAGCATTAAACTGTGAACTTTGTTTTTGGAAATGTCAATCTAGAGAACAACATCAAGCAAGCATGGACGTAATTTTAAAAAAGCTAAAGTACACTGGTGCTTTTCTTGCATTAAAAAGCCTCAAGTATTGGATTTCAGGCTTTCTAAAAGCCTTTGAAGGCACCAACAAAGACATGCTCTTAAAAGAATGAAGCTGACTCAACATTTACAATGATGGATTAGGTACCTTTTCAAAGCTCTGTAAGCTGACTTTCTTGCTGTTGTGAAGTGAATTAAAAGTGATAGGAAATGGTATTAGAAATCTGAATGAAATAAATTTTCATTCATTTATCCTTAATTTTCAAGCTTCCTCTGTGTATCAGTGGACTGAAACAAATCTGTGCTCGTGATGACGTAAAGGCTTCACTTTCTTTTCATCCTCTCGTGTTTGCCCTTGTTGCCCAGCAAGGGAAGCACTCCACTTCTAAAACTTTTAACAGAGCTGCTGTCAGATAAGTGGGTCACACAGTATAGAGCTGGAACTGAGCCGATCCCAGGAGGCTGGCTTCATGAATTCCTGCCTGTCTGTCTGCTGCAGAGAGGGGCTGTCTGACTGTCTGGACCACCGTGTATCACGCCAGGTGACACTGACGTAAATGTGTGTCAGGCTGGTGGAGAGGAAGAGGGGCGGGTGAAAGTGTGAGGGTTAGAGGGTGAGACACTGGTGCTTCTCTTTATGTCCCAAATGGAAAGAAGATGTCTGAATAATTTAGTTAGAAGATTATTATTAAGTTCAAAGCACAATATCCACCCTAAAGGAAAGAAAGTAGACTGCAACATACATTAAATGTATGACGACATAAAAAGAAAAAACATGATTGGTAAAAAGCGCCTTATCTTTCCATGTCTTGCATTTTGCTTTTTGGTATTTCCTTGTTCCCATGGATACCTTAGAAACAGATGAAATGCTACAGTGGATTTTTCTAAAACATCTAAAACATCAGCATTAAATGTTAAGTTTTATTTTGTAGTCTCTCAGAATCAAACAGCAAGGACATGTTTCCAGACTCGGCCACTCAGCCAGAATCCCCTCCAGGCGATCATGTGATCACTTGGTTGTGCGTCTGTGTGATCAGTGGACCTGCAGCTTTCCTGCAGCCAATCTCAAATACTACTGGACCAATCAGGCTCGTTTTTTGTTCACAATCATGACTGTTTGCTGAGGGACCTCTGTGATTCATGGTTTTTGGAAAAACCTTTTTTATGGCTCCATGCCAGTGACAGCTGTGGCCACAGGCATCATGTTTTCAGGTCATCCCGTTCCTCTGAATCTGATATCTCAGGAAAGTCTTGATGGAATTTCATCAAACTTTGCACAAATGTCCACTTGGACTCAAGGATGAGCTGATTAGATTTTGGTGGTCAAAGGTCAAGGTCACTGTGACCTCACTAAACATTTTTTTTTTTTTTGGCGACAACTCAAGAATTCATACGCTATTTATGAAAAAACTATTACACACATTTAGAGGCTGCAAGTGATCAACAACTGCTTCAGTCTGACGTCTTGTTTCAGCTCGGGACAAAGTATGTGGGGGTCAAATTCATGTTGGCAGAACTTTGCAAATCTCTGCTGGTTGCATCTGTCAGTTGTGGTGGCATTGTAGTAGATGCTTCACCATCTGTTGCACTCTTTTAGTTTTAGTTTAGTTTTTATCCTCTTCGTAGACCACAATGCATTTTGAAGACAGCAAAAAAAATTGAAATATGTAAAGCAGGTTGAGAGAATAATGGCTCCTAAAATATTTGATCGTAACACGTAGATGATCACGTCTGCATCTGTTGGTGTTTTTTTTTGGGATCTTTCACCCTGAAATATAAAGGCAATTTTATTGAATTCAGTGCCTCCAAAGATATATGAGATTTTACATATGTTTCATAGTTACTATAGTAACTCTTCTGTCCTCACTTTAGCTGGTTATCGCATAAAACATGTTGACAACACAATAAAAACACAAGATAAAATAAAATCGTCCTTTAGCCTGAAACAGAGGCTATTACATTTAGTCCTATAATTCACACTTCTTAAATCCCACTCCGTTTGGTACCTCAGTCAACTCTCTCTTTTTCTTTACTTAGATAACATTATTCTTATGAGTGCACTTCACATCTGATATTCAAGTGTTTAATTTGTAGGCTTTATATGTGTCACAGGTGATATAATCCTGTCAGAATATGTAATATGTTGCTGTGGAAATAAAGCATTTAGAATTGTTTGCTATAAGCAAAATGTTTGTTTTTTAAATAATTATTAATTGATTAATCAATTGTTAATGTCACCAATGATCTGTTAAGGAAAGTGCTTACAAATTGCAACCTTAAATTTTTTCACAGAATGCAAAAGTAGGTCTTCTTCCTTTCCCTGCAGGACTCTTACTGGTCTCTGTAGAAATATGATCAAATCATCGCAATCCCTGATGGTGATTTTTTATAGTTTCCTAAATGCCTGTATCTTGTTTTATGGCAGGCGTGACTTGACATTACTCATTAGTAGAGCACAGTATGCTAATAGCACACTGTGGTGGGCAGAAACATACTGACAGTGTCAGGAATGTCAGTGCAGATGGTTGGCCGAGGCCCCCTGAATCATAACTGCCATAATACTGTCTGAAATGTCTTAAAAGGTGCCAAATCACTATTATGAGCTGTCCTCCCTTCTCTGCTCTTAATTGTGCGCCATGAAGTATGTTGAACAGCTTGACAATTAGCTGCAAATGGGTTGACACTGCAGCGCCGTGATGCCCATTTTACACTCATATGTCAATAGAAAATGATCATTAACTTGACAGATTACATCTCTGTGCCTCTGGATTAGACTGCAGCGGCGGCACAGTTAACTCTCTCGTAGCGGTTAGGCAGGGTGCCGATTCGCCGCTCCCATCAAGGGTAAAATGTCGCTCCCCGCCCCCTATAGCCTACCTGATTTTGTGGTTAGATTTATTTATAAGCGAGCGTCAGGCCCATTATAAGACCTGACATGACAGGCTGTTCCCTCAGTGTTCAACAACAGACTTATGACAAGCAATGAAACAAGTTTAACATTTGACAAGAAGGCTATTATGAGCGGGCGTGACAGTAAACGCTGCTGAGATGACACTTGCCCCATTAATCTTCATCCTGTTGTTCACAGCTGAGGATTCCATTTTTCTGTTGCGTTTGAGTAAAAGGACGACACAAACATCAGATGGATTCATGTGACAGAGGCGTCAGAGAAAGCAGCTGGTTTTAGTTGAACACTCGGTTGCTATAGCAACCCCTACTGGCAAAGTCCCACGGCAGTTTAAACTTTACACACTTTTACATCCACCACTTTGTCTGATCTGTGATCAAGATAAAGCAGAAACAAGTTGTTTACCACAGTCCATCAACAGAAACTATTTTGATAATCAATGAATCGTTTGTTATTTTTCAAGCAAAAAAAAATTACTGGTATCAGCTGCTTTAATGTGAGGATGTGGAGCTGTTTGTTGTTACATATGATGCTTATGGAATATTTTGGGGTTTTGGACTGTTGAGTGATTATTCAGTGATTCTAGAGAATAACTCCAGATTAATAAAATAATTGTTCGTTGCAGCCTAAGACTAAAAAAACTTTGACAAGCAGCTTTAACCACCCTGGTAATGTCCTTGCTTGACCATTTTCATTAGGTACTCCGATGTCTTATATCAATTTTATTACATGGCTTTGTTAAATACTCAAATCTGATTGGTCAATTACAGAATTCTAAGCTCTGTTATAGACTTGCACCGATTTCAACTTTCTTAGCCAATTCCGATTTCCGATTTTTGAGGGGTCTGACCTACCGATTCCGATTTTGGCCGGTTCCGATTTTCAGTCTTTCTAAGAACTGTAATTGACATTCACAAACATTTTTGCAACTTTTCTTGTAAATATGTTCATAATAAGACACTGACTATTAAATATTAATTTAATACTTTCTCCAAAATCATCCAGATTACAACTAGGCCTTGTTATAATTTTATATTAAGATTATGAATTTGGTGAACGTGATCTCGCGATATCAGCTCGCGGGATTTCGTGGGACGCGATTTCACGTGATCTTTTGTAGAAGCGGATGTAAACAAACCGGAGACTAACGCGGTGCAACAGTTTGAAGTAAAACTTTGCCGTGAGAAAAACAAACACAGAAGTTAAAGGAGTCTGGATGAGAAATTGTTTGAGGAGACGCATCAACACGGGTTGTTTATTCTTCAGTCAGAACAGGAGGTGAGATTTTAACTGTCCCTCTGTGAACAGCAGTCTGCTGCTAGCTTGCTAGCATTAGCCTGAAGTGCGAGAGAGTTTACGGCTGTTTTGCGACATTGTCAGCTGCTCTGTCTCGTTGTAGTCTGTCTGTCTTCTCTTTATCCTGTTCTTGGAATCTGTCGCTGACACCATCTTCAAGCAGACGTGTGTCTGAGTGTGTAGCTGTTATCAGCGCTGTGTTGACGTCACGGTCAGTTTGTCTGCTGCGCGCATGACGTGACCATCGTGCAGAACGTGAGTGTGACAATGACGGGCACAGAACAGGATTTGTGACGCTGACCGGCCGGTCACCGGTCAAGGCCAGTCACGTGAAAACCGGCCCGATTCCGAGCATTGCCGATTAATCGGTGCAAGTCTACTCTGTTATTTCTGTGTAGCAGACTGTTGCTATGGATGTAGTTCTGATCATAGACTCTGGAGAAACAATAAAATCATTGTTAAAACACTAAATTCATTTTAAATTTAATAGCGGAGCGTGTTTGGAGTAGGAGATGTTAACATTAACAGTGGTAAAATTACGCAAATGGCGGTTGTGTTAATGAACCCACAGACGAACTTCATCCCTCAGTTTTTTTTATAGCGTTTTAGTGTCTTTTAGCTGATTGTTTTGGTTTTGTTGCACATAACTTCACTGCTCCCACCAAACTAATTTTTAACCACAAACAGTATAAAAGCTCTGATGAATTGTACATCAGTTAGTTACTTATTTTCAATATCTGAAGACAAGTGGATGAACAAGATGACATTAAAATAAATAAATAATTAAATAAATAGCAAAACATTGCTGAAATGGTGTAATGTAATATTCATCACAGAAGGTAAAGGCTGTGAAAATAAATTGTTTTTGGCTTATTAAGTGTAGACAGAAAATCAAACATTTGGCCAGTAAGTCATTAAAGAAAGTCAGTGGTCTATTAACATGTATAAAGCTGAAATTGTCTTCTTTTCAAACCACGCAGCACCATATTATCAACTGTCATCCCCAGAGTATCTGAGTAGGAGTCTTTTTTTTCAAAGCAGAAATTTCATTTTGCAATGACATATTTAAATTTAGACTTTTTTTTTTCAGCACCCTGTCACTGCTGGGTAACATTTTGCACTTTTCCTCCTGCCGGTTCCTCGGCTCTGCCCTGCGGCTTGAACCAGATTTCATTTGAGCCTTCAAAGATGCTCCGGCCGGCGTTTGAAAAAGGAGAAGCAGAAGCAGAAGAAGGGCAGGGAGAGACGGAGGAGATGCAGCGCAGATTGCCAAGGCGCATTAGTGCAGTTTGACACTGACGTTTATTCATCTTTTAATGAGATTCAGCACCGTCATCCATCTGATCACTCCCCCGTCCGGTCGGAGTGATTGAAAGTTTGGTGTTGGCGTGAAGGAGATGGGAAGGTTGAGGAGGAGCTGAGAGATTTTTCTTGAGTTGATGGTGTTAAAGCTCTGCACACTGAAGGTGATGTGACAAAGAAGGGCATGTAATGTGTGTTGTTTGACGGGTTAAAGGTGGATCTGGTGATATTTTGCCATCTTGTGGTCAGGAAACGCAATGCAGACAGAGTTAACTGCAGAATGCTTTGGGTCACTGAATCAGTTTGGTGTTTGATATTTTTAGCATGCAGACAACACTAGAAACAAGACACGGCGCTTGCATTATTAATGGTTTTAATGAAATTTCAGATTTTCTGGGTCAGATGTCACCCCACCTTAAAAGATGGACAAAATGTTCGCTTCCAGTTTTGCTCAAGGTCAGTTCTTGATCTGATTTTCAGTTTCTGATCTTGGTCGTTTGCCAGTTTAACCATTTTCCCTGTGATGTCGTGTGAGTACTTCTGAGCGCAATGAAGAAAATACATTACCCCAGAATAATAAAGGTTTGCCATTTGAATTATTTAGCACCTCAGTGGCGTTTGATATTCACTCCTAGTATGCAGCCAACAGGAGGAAGCACGGGGCTGGAGCGTGACTGTGGGAAAATGGAGGCAAAATTGCAAGTGCTTGCAGAAATCAGGTGGGTTAATGCATTTGCAACAGCTCCAGTGCACTTCCCTGGCACATATTAGACTCGTCCACTGTGTTATTACGGATATATAATCTGCTGCTGGAGAACAGAAAGTAAATGACAGACCTCAGTAATTTCTCACGGTTCTTACAGGTGCTGAAAATCCTCTAACACTTGAATCATAAAGGAGAAATTGTAATATAATTACTATAATAGAACCATCGAATAGAAAATGATTTTCAGAGTAGTGGGCTTTTGTTTTCAGGAAAACGGGCTTAGCTTTACGTTGACATACAACTGACAGTTATAAACAGTTGATCAACTTCCAGTGTAGAATTCGTTGCTGCTTGTCAATGGCTCCAGTTCACTATTTGGACTAAAGTGATCATTTTTGGTCATGCAGTTGCCACATATTGCTCCTTTAATGTCATGTAATGTACTTTTTCATTGATTTTTATTCTCTCCTGTCTGCTCTGGTGGCTGGTTGCAGCAACTGACCGGTGCATGGCATGTGTACCGCGGGCTGACGGAAAGGGATTGGGATTTTTTTTTTTTAACTCTGTCCTTGGGATTGGGAAGGGACAGGAGTGAAAATCTACTCCCATGTCACCCTCTACTCTGTACCACTGGCTTCATTTAGCGTGGTCTGTCAGTGTTTGTTGATGCGTGCCCTCTGATGGAAGAGTGAGTGGGAGGCTGCGACATGACTTTGCTTCAAAGCAAAATATGAAAGAAAAAAGAAGTTATTTACTTAGTTGTGGGTCGAGTGATTGTTTTACTTATAGACAGGTGACACATTTTGAAACATGAAACTTCGTTGCGTTTTCCTTTAATTTTTTACACGGCTTTACTCGATTCTAATTGGTCATTTAAAGCATTGTAAGGTCTGTTTTTTCTGTATCTCAAACCATAGCTATGTATAACACACTGTTGCTATGGACACAGTTCTGTCAAATTATTGATCTTTGTAAGTATTTATGTTTTGAGCAGGATAATGTACAGTAAGCAGGTCATTATTATAAAACAAACTCCAACAGGGTGATGCAGGACTCTGACGCAAAGAATTATATCATGAAACATAATTTTGGTTGTTCATGTAAGGGGTAGTGTACAGCGAGCAGGTTGTTATTGCGAATTATTACACAGCTTTGTTAAACACTCTGTGTTCTGATTGGTCAATTACAGCGTACCAAGGTCTGTTATAACAGACTGTTGCTATGGATGCAGTTCTGGTCACAGACACAGAATATTAATTTAAAAATGATTTAGAAATGATTTTATTGCTCCTCCAGAGTCTAACAGACCTTAGAATGCTGTAATTGTTGACCAACCGGAATCCAATATTTATCAGAAGCCATGTAACAAAGCGCAATAACATCTGATTTAATGAGATGATGAAATGAAATAGGGTCAGGTAAGTATTTTATACACATGTATATAAATATGTCACAGCTGTGAGGTGCTGGAAAAACTTGAAAATGCACCTTGAAAACGCTTGAAAAGAGCTTGAATTTGACTTTGTAAAAGGCGTAGGAACCCTGAATTCTCTATAACCAGGGAAAGAGTCAGAGAGGAAATCTCAGATTCAGAGTCAGATCAACTTTATTATCCCACATGGGGAAATTCATTTGGTCCAGTGCTCCAGATAGACACCATAAAATCCAGACAGACACCACAGAATCCTCAGTAAAAACAGTGGCATACGCAATAAGACCACAACATAATCATAATAAAACACATCTGAGACAAACTAAAACAATAAAGTCAAACATAAACGGACAATCCAGACCAGTAATGCCCAGTTTGAAGTGAACACTAAAGCAGCACATGTTATACAGGCTGATGACTTGAGTATTAAATCTTGGTCAGTGCCTCTCATTCCCCCCCGCTGTCCTGATTTCTTGTCGCAGCCTGACTCGGTCCTTTTTGCACCATGTTACCAAACACACAGATAAAAACAAAAAAACAGAACATTTTGATGTGTTAAACTTTTAGAAAACCTCATCAGTTTGCATTAAAATGATTAGAGTTGCAGAAAAAGTACATTCTCTGCTGCAGTTTACTGATTTTTGAAGTGTCACTGTCTTCAAAATTGAGTTTATTGTCTTTTTCAGTCCAGAGCTATTTGTATGTTTTGACTAATTCCACTGTTTCATAGTTGTTTTTTGTTGCAGTTTTGCTCATTAATCTTCTGTGAGTGCCTGTTGGTTGAGCTTGTTTCTTTCTGATGTCCATGTTTACCAGGAAAATATGAATTTTATTAGATTTTTGCACTTTTTTAAGATAATTTTTTTGAGATTGCTGTATTTCTTTTGCTCTTTTGTGAAAAAAAGGTTGTATTATATTATATAGTACACTAATAAAACATAACAATCTGTGCTTTGTATCAAATTAGATGAAAACTAGAAATAATATGTTCTGTAAATTAGACTTTGCCTCTATTAGCCCCTTATTAGACTTTATTAGAGGGTATTATTATTGTCATATAAGTGAAAACACATCTCTAAAGTCTAATATGGTTCTGGCATACAGTTTGTTACATCTTATTAGTGTACTACAAAATAAATGCAGATCAAAAATTATATTAAATGGTGGAAATCCTCCAGAAAGAGGACAGGTCAAAAATGATATAACAGTAGATAAGTTTCTCTCATGTCCTTTCCTACATTTTGAGCTTAAAAGCTGAGTTATTGGTTCTTTTTTTATTCCAGCAGATGGCAGCAAAGTCC
Organism: Lutjanus erythropterus; assembly: GCF_056507025.1. Lineage (NCBI taxonomy): Eukaryota > Metazoa > Chordata > Actinopteri > Lutjaniformes > Lutjanidae > Lutjanus > Lutjanus erythropterus. Next base: position 23,933,115 of record NC_139332.1, read on the forward strand.
TCTGATGTGCAGCTCTTCCTCTGTGTTGCACCGTCAGAGGAGGATTTTACAAGTCACCAATAATCTTTGTATTTGTAGGTTAGCGTGTCTGCTCAATTAATGAACTTAAATGGCTATTTGAGCTAAATTAATACAAATTGATTTGCTGCAAAACTTAGACACTACTACAGTGTGCAGTCAGCAGAAGTGATAAAAAGTCTTTACACGATGGTGACTCAGTTTTACAAGTCTTATTAACAGGCGTAAAGGTCCTGTCAGTCCCTGAGTGAAAACATCAAATAAAGAATTACGTGTTCTCAGGTCTTAGCTAAGCTCGGAAAATATCAACCCATGACTCACGCTCGACTCTGTAATCCACTCTCTCTATTGAACTCTAGATTTACTTTAGGAGACTGGAAATTACATCTGGCTTTTGGAAAATACACTTTATCCCCCCAAACAAAAGCCCGCTGCTCTGACAGTACACACTCTGGAGTTTAAAGTCACTCACTGCTTTCCTGCTGCCTGCCGTTAACATACTGCTCAATTTAAAAGATCTGCTCTAAAAGATTATTAATGATTTCTTACGACTCATAAACAGACTCTCATTCAGCAAACTTTTGGCATTAAATTCAACTCTAATTAACGTGAAACACGAGTTATGGACCAGAAATAGAAGTTGCTGCTGCAGCGTTGTTGTCTGAGAAGCCAGTATTATTTAGCATGTTTCCTTATCGTGGTCATTTTATAATTTCTTACATTAAATATTAATGCATATGCAATATATGAATATATTTATCGAGATCCTCAGAGGTTGCTGTAAAGTTCACCTTCAGTATGTTAATATGTCTTAAAGGTTTAACTCCAGAAACAGCAGCGCTGTCTTATTGTTTTGTGTCTCTAAATGTAGCTTGTCGATTTGTTGTTTTTTTTTTACTGTTAAACTGCTTCGTCTTTAACTTACATTGGTTGGTCAGGATGACTCACCGCCAAGTGTAATGGAGTACAGTTTCTTTTATCTTTGTGTGTGTGTACGTGTGTGTGTGCGTGTGAGCACCTAACCGCTGTGTCTGCACCAGCTGTATTTTATATCCTCTCATTAGATGCTGTTCTGATGAAACTGCTCGTTATGATTTATACATGAGGCTCTGAACGCTCAACATTTCAGCCCCACTTGCCTCATTTTTTTTTTTTTTTGAAGAAGAAGAAGAAGTGGGAGAGATTTGGGAGGTCTGATTCTGGCACGCTGTCGTTTTCATTCATCACAGCCGCTCAGGTGGTGTGTTTCTAGACCTTATTTGTAGGCGTTCTGTGCTGTGTGTTGCGTCTCGGCCACTTCACACCACTTTGTTTTTCTCCTGTACCTGAGAAAAGGCTTTATCACTTCACTGGTTCACCTGTCACCTTTCATAGCTTTCATACATTCACTATTTTGCTTTTGGTTCAGTGCTGCTGTAACATTTTACTTTAACACCAAGATTTTTTGTGATTTTTGTGACTGCAGGCTGTTTTGCAATACCACCCCTTGCCTAAAATACTAAAATAGCTTTACAACCTGCTCAGTATTGTGTCTGTGCTGTATTTCTGTGCGCTAAATATATCTCTAAACATTTATGTCCTAAAAGGAGACTAAGCAGTAAATAAAGTGCAGTCTGTTCAGACATCTGTTACCATTTAAATACCTTTAAAGATGCCAATTAGCTTAAAAAGAAATGACTACAGGCCTTATTTCACAGCTGCAAACTGGTCGCCTTTCAGCGAAATTCACTGCTTTGAATGAAAACTGCGGCTCAATCATGATTCATGGAGATTTCAAGCGTTTTTTATTGAGGTGGGGGGTGCGGGGGGGTTGTCAGCGTTCTGTCTGGATAGACACATTGCAATTAAAGGAATAGTTCAGATTATGTGAAGTGGGGTAATATATGTATGACTGTATTATTATTATTTTAGCCAGTAATAAGTGGAGTAAGGGATTACAATTTTCAAAAGAGTAGTTTTGGTACATTTACTAATCCAAGTGTTACTGAATTACTTTTTGACCTAAGTGAGGACGTGTACATGCAGCAGGTCACATCAGCTGTCAGCCAGAAAGCTCAACGAAGGATGAAGAACGAGGGAGAGGGAGGGAGGCATAGTTTTCTCGGCGTGTGAAAACTATATTTAGAATCTATATTTAGAATCTTTTCTCTTTGCCGTCAGACAGCCTTTTCTGACAGGAAACTGCTGTTATATAAGCCAAATGTTGCTCTCTTTAAAGCCACCAGACTCAATCATTTTACCTCACAGAACACAGTGAATTTCAGTGAATCTGAACTGACTGATCTGAACCAAAGTCCCACACTAACACATACAAACAAATCAATCAAGGCATCTCCTGTGCTCTGTGAGGTAAGATTACTGATTTCGCCAATGGAGCCTGGCTGAGCGAGAGAGAGAGAGAGAGAGAGAGAGAGATATTTGGCTCATATAAATGCAATTTCCTGTCAGAAAAGGCGAGGTAAAGTGGCGAAAATATTTTAAATATAGTGAACACTTTAGGTGGACCTTTTTTTTAGGTGGCTGAAATATTTTTGCTGCTGATCCTGTCGACAGCAGTTCATTGCTTAGCTTCTGTGCCGATGCTCCTCTCTGCTTCTCCAAACTGGGGGGGGGGGGGGGGTACCGACTGCCATCTACTGTAGGTTAGACACTGACTATACCTCATACACCAACACTTAAAAAAATACAGCCTATCCCTTTAAGTAATGTAACCTTGTCCAAAGTGAGCTTTCAAGCTGCCTTAGCATTGTTTGGCTCAGCTGCATCACAAAGCAAAGCTCAGCTGTTCTCAGAACCTTCACCTTGTTATTAATGAATAGTGTGAACACTTGTATATTTAATATAAAAGGAAGATGCAAGGTAAAAAATAACCTGTAGCTTTGAGATAAATGTGAAATAGGAGGCACGCTGGAAACCCTTAGAAGCTTTTCAGTCTCTCCGTGGAAGCTGACATTCAAAACATGCCTGACATTTCAGCAGAGGAAGCTGAGCTCAACTGTGTTGTTTTTGTAGTTGTGAAAACATCAGTTTTATTGAAATACCTTGCTCCTGCAGACAGTGATTCTCAAATAAAGGATAAGTATAAAGCACGCAGACGCTGTTTGGAAGTTTAGTGATCATGTTGCGACTAAATGTCAAATTGGGCAGGAGGTGTTTTTAACTGATACTGAAAATGTTATGATTGTTAGTTACACACACGGATGTGGCTGTCTGAGGGTTTACCGAGAATAATGCGAAACAAAACACGTCTCGTCGGCTGCAGTCCTGACGGTGAAAATACCACATTGATTAGAGGGAGGTCAGAGGTTAACAGCCCAGGCACTTTTTTTTTTTTTCAGGCTTTTTCTGAATCACTGCAACAGCAAAAAAAGAGACGTCAATCAGTTGGTGACTTGGGATGACAGCGCTGGTTAAACTTTCCAAAGAGAGAGATAAAAATCTTAAAATTTAATGCCTGTTTTTTAAGGGGCCAAGCAGTTTTGAAGTGGCATACTGACCCCATAAGAATTCAGGTTCATGGTTTAGCAGTAAGTAGCTGGAAACACAGTTAAAAAAACAAACAAACAAAAAAAAAACACCCAGCTAATTAAAAAGGTAGTACGAGCTGGGTGGAGACAAAACAATTTAATTTACACAACAAAGCTATCCTCCCTGGTGCTGCCCGCTGATGACTAATAATGCAGGTTACCATCTTACTTTTTTTTTTTTTTTTCTGTTGACTGCACCCAAAGGAGTAGTAAGACGGAGGAGGAGAAATCCACTTTACTCTAACATAGACACTTCAAAGGTAGAGCTAGAAAGAGGACACTTCTGTCAGGAAATGATTTCACAGCAAAAGGTTCAGGAGTTGAGTCTCATACGCTCTACACTACCCTCTGGTTCTCAGGAAAAAAAAAAAAAGGGAAGAAGATGGAAGAGATGATGATAGGGGATGAAGAGGGCGGCTGGTGAAAGAGGACAGGCCCCTCGAAGTTTAGCCCTGTTCAAACCAAGGAGGAAAAGCAGGCTTTGAAGTGGGAGCACGAGCAGACTTGTCCTATCTAAGCCTCCTGCAGACGCCCACACTCTCCCCTGATGAGTTGTGAGAAAGAGAAGAGAGAGAGAGAGAGATCCAGAAAGAGGTAGACAGAAGAAGAAGAAGAAGAAGAAGACACAGAGAAGTATTCAGAGTGAGAGAAGCAAAAGAAAACAGGGAGGAGAGGGAGAGAAACCATACGAACGGATGAGGAGACAGTTCAGGAGGAGGATGGTGATGAAACAGAATAGCGGATGATGGCTTGAATGAGGAGATGAGGGGAGGGGAGGGTGAATGGAAGAAACAATGACGGAGATGACAGCGCGAGGGCGGAGGAAGAGAGAGGAAGAATGAATCAAACATGAGATTGGAGTCAATTAATAGGAGGACTGTCAAGCTGGAACAGATTTAGAGAAGAAGACAGTTACTGTACCGAGTGGGAATGTCACGATTCTCCAGATCCACGATTCCGTTTGACTTTTCGATTTTAAGGTCTCTAAAAAATTTGAAATTTAAACAAGGTGTACCGCATCACTCTGCATTGTACTGCCTTCAAAGGTAGTAAATAAAATACTGCTGCATTTATCTGTTTGTGCTCAAGCTCGTGCCATAAGAAAATAAAAATAAAATGTTTGGCCAAGTATTTTCAAACCTAATGAGAAGTCCTAGTTTGAGTTTTGACCCTTTCAGGTTGCTGTAGCTGGTGTAGAGTAATAGGTTGGGTCAGCAATGCGAGCAGTCAACAGCTATTAGTTTGTCTCCAGAGATCAGAGGGAATATAAGTAGGAGCACACAATGGATCAATTTGTTACGATAATATTACCACAGTTGTGATGCTAATTTACATCAGTGCATTAATGATAATTCCCATTATGTGTTCGGATCGACGTAATGGACGAAGCGCTATTTATTTATATATATAAAAAATTTATTCAGCAATTACAAATATCGACTCAGGAATCATTAAAAAAAAAAAAGAATCATGATACCTAAGAGAATCATTTTGTTTTCTCCCAGCCATAATGGTTAGACTATCAAATATTGATTTGTAAAGATCAACAGATCATTGGTTCTATGTCCCGACAACTATCATTTACATTTTCAAATTCCTCTTTAAAAAGAATCTGTGTGGTTAAAAGTGTGATGTAACTGCTTGTAAACTGCGCTGTGTCGTCTGTAAAGGGCTGCTTTGTCGTGGGCGTGGACCAAACCTGTCTTTGAACCGAAATTGAAATCTCATTTGAAACGATTTTTGATTCTATATTGAAATTCATTATTCATAGCAACAGTTGTCCATTCAGAAATCACAGACCTTAGACTGCTGTAACTGACCAATCAGAACGGACTATTTTCAGGTGGAATCAGTTGGATTTGTCCGAGCTGTTTGTAAACACACCAGAAAGATACCTGGATGTCAAATACTGACGTTTTAGGCTGAAGGGAAAAAATAAGAAAATGCAGGCAGAGAGCGTCTGCAGATTCAGACACACTTCTAGTCGGTCATAAGTGATAATTGAAAGGGATTATTTATTATTTTTCAGGAAAGCGAGATTCATAGTCTCACCCATAATGTGCTGTGATCGATTATCACTACAATATTGTGACTGACTAGTATCTGTTGCCTTGACAACACGAGAATATCTTTCTAATGTTCCAAAAGGGCTTTTTTAACCATCCTTACCTAAACCTACCCACGTAGTTTTCTTGCCTAAACGTAACCAAACTGTGACTGAAAATAATTTTGAAAAAACTATGAAAAATAAGTCAATCAAGTCTTTTACAAAAAAATTATACTGCGAGCTTCTGCGCTGAATCAAGTTCTCATGTGCAAGAGTTTTGCAAAATGTTGGTTCCCTTCCTAAGCATGACAATAAATCAGCTAATGCATTCTGATATAATATTATTTGGCCCACAAAGTCATTGCAAGTTTAAGTAACCGGGATTTTTTTTTTTTTTTTTTACATTGTGCTTATTCTACTTGTACTGAAAAGCACAGAAAGCACTGGAGCGTGTGGCTGATACACAGCGTCACCGTCAAATCAAAGACAAGTCATGCATAATTCTATTATTCCATGCACAATATATTACAATCTATTATACATGTTATCTTAGTCAGTAACATGATTTTTCTAAGGGAGTGCACTCAGTAGATGGCAGATCTCTGCCAGGCGCCCTGAAAAGAATGTGTGGATATAACATTTTGAGTAGTAACTGTTATTTAATTACATATTTTTTCTCACTAGCTGTGACTGAATAGATTTACATTTATTTTGTAATTTAATTACACACAGCTCCATGTAGGATGGAGCGTGTTGGAGAGTGACTACTGTAGGTTTGCAGAGCTGCCAGAATAGTGATAATTAACCAAGCTGATGTGTGCACACCCCTACCACATGTGCTGGATACGAGCGGGAAAGGTGGAGGTGTGGAGGGAGGGATAAAAGCAGGGAAGCCATGTGAGAGGAGGACAGGAGGGAGGAGGATGTAAAAATGGAAAGAGATGTAGGGAAACACACCAGAGGGATGATGGGAGGATGCAGCACAGGGAAACGTCACTGGGACTTTCCCTGAGCTTTTCCCCCCCTCCTCCCCTGTTTTTCAGAGTGGGTGGTGGGCAGAGAGGAGAGAGACTCTCTGTGCAAGTCACGCACGGCACAGCAGCTTCACCACCTTAACTCCGTCACATTGTACCGTGCGTCTCTCTTAACAAGACCCAGGACTCCTTCAGAAGAAGGCTGCTCACCCAGTCAGCAAACTCAGTTGCGGAAGAGGAGTTTGTTTTTGTCTGCGGTGCCTATCAGAGCTTTAAACTCCTCAGAAGATACAGTTTTTGACAGGTTTTCCATTGAGAGTACACTGATTTAATTGGATTCTACAGTGACTGAAGCCTCATGCGGTGGCTGTCCTGCTTCTGCTGGATTTTCTGTTGATTGTGTACACCTGAGGCCGTCTTACCTTTCCCTTCTTTGGAGATGAGATCCAGTTTTATGCAGGTCAAGCCTGTAGCGACACAGCAATGCAGCGTGAGTGTTTACATGCTGATGTGTCCTTGCATGGTGTATTGCTAGTGTTTGCATCTGTGCTGGATATGGGGGTGAAGCAGTGAAGCTGCAGCTGAAGGGGGTTACCCAGCGTGCACTGGGTTGCATTTTAGCAGTAAACATAATTTATCTGAGATGGGAAGCAGTTTTCCTCCAACACTGAGAGTCTTTGTAGACTTCATGAATTATAGAACAAACTAGCCAGCAGGGCTCATTCCAGGGGTAAACATTTACATGAACAGCGTCCTTAAAAGTTTCTGAACTGGGTTTTTAAATGGAAAAAAAGGTGAAATAACTTTTCTTCTTCTCATAGATAAGATGTTGTAATTGAGGTAACCAATGTTCACTAATTCTTTACAGATCGATTGAAAGTGGTTAATAAATCTGCCTTTGGGTTGCCAGGTTGTTAAAAATCTCCCTGGCTGGTCTTTATCCATTCTATTCAGAAATAATTCACCTACAACTGGAGTGGTTGAATGTAACTGTACATTTATCCAAGTAATGGATAAATCCACTTAAGTACAATTTTGAGGTACTCTACTTGAGTATTTCTACTTTTTTCTTTCTTCTTCTTCTTTTTTTTAAGCTAATGTATACTTCTTCTACAGTACATTTTCCATTTTCTGAGACAATTATTGTACTTTTTACTGCACCTCATTTATTTGACAGCTTTACTTACTTTGCATGCAGATTCATTTCACAAAATATAAATCAACTAGTACATTTTGATCTATTATTATGTAACCAAAAATCAGTTATCGCAGGTTTAAGTAAGACTTTGAATGCAGGATTTTTACTGAGTATGTTTAAATTGTGGTATTGTTGCTTTTACTTAAATAAAAGATATGAGTACTTTTTCCAGGACTGTACAAATCTTGGCAATAGCTGTCTTTATAATAAACCATAAAGTCTGCAGTTATAAGTATTAATTTAAGTTTAATCTAAATAAATTTGATTTGATTTTTGTTCAAGTGAGAGGTTTGATGAAGCGATTAGTTACAAACATATTAACTCTCTGTAAACAGTGCCTGATTTAAAAGTGGTATAAATAAACACGAGGCCCACAATGTCCACTAAATGTAGGAATTTAGCCAATTTAGCTATTAGCTGACCCGTGTTTTAAGGTTACATACACTGGGTTGTATACACTACTATTTTAAAGTCAAAGCATTCTTTTTGGAAGTGACCACAGTGACCTCAAAAACAAGAGCTTTGTCTATCAAAACATGCTTTACATGTTCTTATTCATTTAACTTCATGGTAGCCTTAGCCATCTTTGGAAGCTAAACATGGTGCTAGCGTCCTGTGTTAGCATGCTGCAGGCAGACCAGTGGGTGGTAGAAAGTTAAAATCTGTGATGTGATGGATGCAGGGTGACTAACTCTTTAATAAACAGAGCATCATTAAAAAACGGTACGAATAAACATAAGGCTCACAGTAATACAAAATGTAAGAATTTAGCTAGTTTAGCTGTTAGCTTAACCTTTAGCAGTCATATTTTTAAGGTTACAGTTGTTTACTCTAATATTTCATATGAAGACATTATTTTTGAAAATGACCACAGTGACCCCCCAAATTACACATTTATTTATCAAACCATATTTTACATGTTCATATTTAAATAACTGTTTATGTTGCTTGAACACTTTAAAAGTTAACCACAGTGCTAACATCATGTGCTACAGCCAGCATGCTGCAGGCAAGACATTGGGTGGTAAAAAGTTAAAATCAATGGATAGAAATTGTTCAAAGAGTGATGTTGTGGATGTTTTAAGACAACAGAATACATTAGAGTGCAGCAAGAATAACTCCTAAAACGTTAATTAGCATTATTGCACCTCAGGTTCCCTTGTCTGGAAGTCAGTGTTTTTTTTTAATGGATTTTTGGTTAGATGCCTGAAATGAGGTCTGTGATCAACAGTTTTATTCTACAAGAAAAAATATGTCGGTAAATAATAGGTTTGTGAAGGTGTGATTGAAAAGGAGGTTGCTAACAAGTGGCTAAATTATACTTCTGAGGTTGTCGGGGACAACAAAGGTGATGTTTGCCTTTACACTTCGAAAAAATCATAAAAGGGGTGTTCATTTGTGAAGATTATCTGAGCAAAATGTTTAAGTGTGATAATCTTTTGTGCACTACGGCCTTATTTTCTCCACTAATCCAAAGGGAAAAATCACAGTGGATTTTTTATTATCGAACCAGAGTGATGCTAACTTCTGCTGAAACCACAAAATATGTCCTTCTCGCACCACTGTACACAACAAAATGTCAAAATAAAATGTTTAATGTTGCAATTACATTAGAAACTCTCTTCTCCTCCCTCCAAATACTCTCTGTGCTTATTTGTCATTTGAGACACATTATTGCCTGCTTCTGGATAAGTTAAAACTGCATTAAAAAGTCTTAGCTAATGATAAGCCCACCAATAATTCGACTCGAGGGCTTCCGCAGAGACACTCTGACCTCTTCTGCAGTAATTTCCTGTCACTGTCAAGAGCCTCTTTAATTAGTTAGAACCACTGGAATCATAACAGACCTCCTCCCCCCACAGTACCTCCTCTCTTTTCCCTTTCACTTCTATATATATCACTCCGCTAAGAACGAACCAGCTCCAGGGACTCCTGTGCTTGTGTGTTCAAGCATGCTCCCTCGCGTGGATGTGTGTGCGTGTGTTTGTGCCTTTTGTGCAAAATGTTTTTAGGTGCAGAGTGTGTGTGTGTGCTCAGTGTGGAGTTGAAGTGTGAGTGGATATGTGGAGCTTTTGGCATGCATGCAGGGAATGAAATATTCAGGTGACAGGAAGGCGCTCATGTCCTGGAAATCTCTTTTTCTTCAGCGTTTCTCCCCGTTTCTCTGCAGGAGCATGCAATTATGCTGCCAGGAGTTCCAATTCTGTAGTCTTGCTTATTTTCCAGCAGCAGTTTCACTAAATTGAGACATCTACAAGCTGGAAAAAGGACACACACATGTATTGAATGTTATTACATTGAGACACAGATAGAAATGGAGGATAAAGAGCAGTATGGCGGAGGGGGTGTGCAGAGAGTTGTTGTTGCCCACAGGCTCGAAAGCACTTTCTGCATTATACATCAGCTTCTTTCTTGTTTTTTTTTTTTTTTCCTTCCTTCCTGCCCCAAGTCACTGCAGGAGATATCAAAGGCATCAGCTCATCTTTAACCTCAACTAGATCCGTTTCCAGTTGAATGCTGGAACACAATTGAAGGACACAACTTCTGTCTGCTTTGACCGCTACCAAGTATCATACGTCCGCCCATGAAGACATAGCGAGCGTTTGTGCTGAAGGCTGAAAGCTGCACTGAAAGGGTACTCAAAGAAATGTAGTGCTCCTATTGCCCAACGAAACACTGAAAGTGGCTTGAAAGGCAGGATGACATGGCTGAATGGAGCGTGAATGGGCTGCAGAGGAAAGTAAATGAGGTTGTGTCCTTCGGTATTTATAGGTAGCTTCTTTGACGAGCTTTGAGCCGACATAAATGAATTGTGCGACCTTATCGTTGGTATTGACAGTTGAATGTGAAAATGGCTTCATCTTCTTCCTCTTGGCCTTTGGTGACACGTGTAGCACTGTATCTGTGAACGTGAATATCACCAGATTTCAAATGAAATGTGAACTAATCAGACCACAGCACACTTTTCCACTTTGCGTCAGTCTATCTCATTTAAACTCGAGCCCCAGAGAAGTCAGTTGTATTTCATTTATCTTTGTATGGTAGAGTCTAAACTTGTGCTTCACTTGTGCTCAACTTCACTCCGTTCTTGCTCGTGAATGACTGAGCCATTCGAGCAAACCAGAGCAAATCAGGACACTGTCACCTGTTACCGATTCACCTGTTTGCCTGTGGAGATGTTTCCGTAACTTCCCCAGTCTTTTATTGCCCCTGAAACATGTTGCAGATAAAAGTCAGAATTACAGTGAACACAATCACTGTAGACTATCCTGAGGCAAACCACATACAGTGTTCTCCAGTCACCAAATGTGTATTAATATAAAGCCGAAAATAGTCCCCAACAAACTATTTACTCCACTGGGATAATGAAGAAGTTAATGAATTGGTTAAATCTTTTACGTAACAGTGCTTGAATGAATTTCATTATGTTATATTCTCATTTCTTGGGATTGTGATATTGGAATATAATAGCAGACTCACATGTCGATGTTTTTGGTTCCAAAAATTGTTTTTCCATATTTTTTGAAACTGTGAGGTTATATTCAAGCTTCTCGTTCTGATTGAAAAGGTGAAAATCACTGAATTTTCTGTTTTCTTCTTGTTTTCATAGCACCACACGGGGCTGGAAGACATCAGCCCAACTGAAGAGGTGACGGATACAGAGGACAACGAAGAGGAGGACCTGGGTGTCCTGGACGACCAGCGGAGCATCATCCTCCACCTGCTCTCCCAGCTCAAACTGGGCATGGACCTCACACGGGTAAGACGCTGTTAAATTACAGCTACAGAGCTCAGTCAAAAATATATTTTAGTGCAAAACTTTTGAGGTAATTTCTGTCTCCTGAGCCTTTTCCCTAAAATAATCCTATCCTTGTCCTAATTTTGTTTTCCTAGGTGGTGTTGCCTACCTTCATTTTGGAAAAGCGATCACTACTGGAGATGTACGCCAACTTCATGGCCCACCCTGACATGTTCCTGTCAATCACGGCCGGGGCCACAGCTGAGGACCGAATAGTCCGTTTTGTTGAGTACTACCTGACCGCCTTCCACGAGGGGCGGAAAGGCGCCGTGGCCAAGAAGCCCTACAACCCTGTGCTGGGGGAGACCTTCCACTGTTCCTGGGAAGTACCTCGAGAAAAAGTCAAGCCTTTGGTCAGATCGAACCAGGGGTCCTCTTGGGAGCCGAGCAGGGGCCCCAACAACACACAGCAGGGCGACGATTCACCGGGAGGTTGCTACAGAGTCCGGTTTGTGGCGGAGCAGGTGTCCCATCATCCACCTGTGTCGGGGTTTTACTGTGAGTGCCGGGAGAGGAGGATGTGTGTCAACGCGCATGTTTGGACCAAGAGCAAGTTCATGGGAATGTCTATAGGAGTGTCCATGGTGGGAGAAGGTGAGCTGATCGACAACATTTCCTCATGTTTGTTTACTTTGGTTTGAAGTTTTTCTTTACTGAACTCAGTGTAACTCTCACTGATTTTAAGACTTATTTCTCAAGAGAGAGCAGCTTAAAAACAACATCATGATAATGAAGACAAAATGTTACCATTATCTTGAGATCATAAGATCATAATTTTTTTTATCTCAAGAAATTTCCCTTCTGTTTTCTTGTGATAACAGGTTGTCTTGTTATTTTGGAAATGAAAGGCCATTTTCTCAATATAATTTATCACAACAAAACAACTTTTGTTTTCTCAAGATCACAGGATAATTTTTGAGAAAAAGTATAAAAGTATTACTGTCAAAATGTACTAAAATAAGTTTGTTATCCCATCATATATACTACATAAGTAGATTACTATTCCTAAATGATTTACATATACTGTATAAGTGGTATTTTCGTGTTCTAGCTGGGTGTGGTGGAGCTATTGTTGAATTCTTTATAAACTGTTTGGTAGTTTGGTCCTTTGGCCCATTATTTAGAAACCCTAATAGTCTAAAAATGTCCTCTTGGACTGAAAGCCAGTTTGTCTGACAGCCTGTCACCATGAAAACAACCGCCCATTACTCCGAAAAGGCCAGCCTGGTATAATTTACATATCGTGTTTAACCTGACATCAGTTAGTTGCATTATGATGCATTATCATTTTATTTTTGTTTATTTTTGTTACCGTAACAACGTAAGTCATCTGATGAAGGTCTCCTGATGTTTGCATGTCAAAATACAGTAAGATATTAAGAGCAAAAATCTCCAGGAATAGCGCGTGTTTTCGTAACAATAGTCAACAGTCTGAAAAATGTCACATTGGACCGAAAGTTTATTTGTCCCACAGCCCGTTATCTGGAAAATAAATGCCCACTGCTCAGAAAATGATGTATTTGTTAAATGAACAAAATATAAATAGTTAAGTATGAGTAAAAATAAAATTAAAGTTTAATTAAAAGCCGGACAAAAAACAAGGTCTTGAGCTTGCTTTTAAAACAAGAACTAAATACAAGAACTTGTAGTGGACGTACTTTGAAAGGTACATTTGCCCCTAATGTTATGATGCAGCAGTTGTAGCCAGTAGTTTTGCTGCTGCTGAGTGGATCTACTGGACCGATTCCAAAACTTTTTGTACCTATTAGTCATTTAGATCCCAAAGTATGTGAAATAAAATAGGGCCACAGTTTTAAAATACTGGAATTACCCTTTAACAGACACTTACTGTGAGTTAAATCAACACTTCTGACAGCATTGCCCTCAGAATATAGCTCACCTTTTAAAAAATAAATAAGTTATACTTGTTTTTACAAAGTTCGTCACGGTGTCAGCTGAAAAACAAGAGGAACAGAAAGTCAGAAAAATTAAATAGAACTTTTTTTTCTTGGACAAACATTTCATTTTTACACCGTCTGAAAGACTGTCACAGTGTCCTGTCCTGTATGAAAGATTATGAGACCTCTCCCATGGCAATCAATAATCCTGTCCTCCCCGTCAGGACCGTGACACTTGGTACAGTAGACTGTTTGAAGTGAGTCACCCTGAGCGGGGACACAGGAAGTCCTTGAGCCCAATCGACCGAATCTGGATACATGAACTGATTCAGTCAGACAATACGGCTTCCTCGGGCTTATGCTGCACCTCTGACGACCTGTCGGCAGGTTTTGACGCTGCAGTTCATCACAGCATGTGGAGGGCGATGCTGCCGTCAGAGAACATAGCGACCCTCACTCCCAGGAAGTATTGATTGCTGTTTTTTTTTTTTTTTTTTTTTTTTGCAATGGCTGCTTTCCTGAGAGCTTTTGATATTATTTTTATGAATGGCTCAGACTTGACTGATTGGCAGTGAGTCAGCAGCAGAAAAGGAACAGCGGGTGCAGCAGTTTTTTTGCGTACGTGACCAGCTGGAGTTTGATTTGACCTGTATGACACTGTGCTGAGTGGTTGCTCAGGTCTGCCTCTGATGCTGCAAGGATGAAGGTTTTAATTCTCTTACTGTGCACTTAAAATCAGATTTACATATTAGGAGAATGATTATTAACTACACAAATAAGAGGCAGAAGTGTTACGCACCATGTTGTTCAACTATAACTAGTACTACTATAGAGTTTGGCATCTTGGTTTTTTGGAGCCAAGAGTGACGATATTTGGACAAAAGGATGGAGACTTTGAGGTTGCCGTGTCAATCACAAGGCATACCCTGCTTTAATGTCTATTTTCCTCCAAATATTTAGAAATGGAACAACTCAGCTGGTGGACGTCTCTTGTGTTCTTCCTAATGAAGGTGGAGTCTCAAAACAAGTTGTGATGGCAGCTAATGAGCTACTAGGATTAATTTTGGAATTTACTTTTAGAGGTATCTTAAGATTAGCTAGTTAGTTAGTCAAACGTTAGTTAGTTTGTTTTTAAAGCACATTGGTTAGTTTTAAATGTACTTAAGACATAAAACTTACTTTAATTTAATTTGAATAATGTCGCCTGCCCATAACTAAAACTTCCTAGCTACCATCAGAAAAGCTAATTTTAGTATTAGCTACACAGCCACTATCTAAAGACCGTCAAAAGAACAGCAGCATGTGACATGAATTAAAAAATTTTCATGTCGAATTGTGGAATTTGCCGACAGCCTATAAAGTCATATGACACTGTTAAATAATAGATGTTAGAAGTTGGTCTACAGGACAATAAATATTTGAAAGTGATAGAGAATCCCTGACAGCCTTACTGCATCATATTCCTTCATATTGTCACCCGAATTTGTCTTTTGCTTTACATAAAGACCATCATCCACCATAAATTGATGTAGAAAAGGCACAAATTGGTTATAAAAATTCACCAGGATGCAGGAAACGAACACTCAGATTGCTGCTTAACATCCCCTCCCCTAAACGAAACCTTCGCCCTTGACCACATAATGGCTGCAGGCCATTGTTGTGACTCTGAATAGGTTCATCCTTCACTATGTCAGCCCTCTGTGTCATGATTACGACCACACTGGTGCCACATGGGGTTTACCCCTGCAGGCATTTTGCAGTGAAACATAGCTGCACAAGTGATCTCGTGTGAACATGTGATTATGGTGTTAAGAATAGACAGTTATTCATGGACACGAGAGGCTGAGAGGGTGTTGTTTATGACTAAATAAATCCACTTATGCACTGACTGAATGATGCACTGAACTGATGACTTACACACCCCCAAGAGTCGATCATGAGCTTTAAGTATAATAGCCTCCCTTATGGGTACTCAAGAGATGCAAACACAAAGGAGATATCAACTGCTTCTATAGTGCTTATCACAGCGGGTGTTCATTATGCTGAGCGCTATGCATTATACTTAATCGAAAGCCATTATTGCTGTCTCCTGTCAGGTTAAATACTGTAACTTTTTTTTATTGCCAATATGCACAGGAGATGAAAGCACCAGAACACTGTAATCACAACATTACTTAAGATTTAAGGCCACTGCGGCTGTAATGGGCACGTTAGAGATTGTTGAAAACAACTTTATTCTTCACATAAATGTAGGTGAAAGCGCCATGAAATATGAAGACAAGTCATTACATTTAATTTAATGTGTATGTAGGATATTTAGTTTCTCTGTGAGCCGATTGCTCATTTTATAAGTGCACATTGAAAATCAGTGACAGGCGCATAACTGGCTTGTAGAAAATCTCAACATACCAGGCCCATGGATTGGGTTGAATACTCCAGTATTTCATTAAGCATGTAGACAAAGAGAGCCAGTGTGCTGAGAAGTCATCTGACTCTATAACGTGCCTCAGCTGATCCGAACTTTTGACATAACGGCATCATTTCCTTCAAATTGTTAGCAATCCACGTTTGAGCTATTAGTTTTTCCAGACAAACAAGTTTCCTCTCAGTGTTTTATACATCATGCTGTCAGAAAATACTTAAATTTCTATCAGGAGAAGTTTTTCTTTTGGTAATACTTTTTTGAAGGAATGTGCATAAGACTGACATTACATCATCATAACCATGTTATGACAAGTGTCACATTTTTATGACTGTCAGTGTCATTTGTTATGACAACTTTGCTAAGCCTACTTTCGCAACATGTAAATGATCGATCTGTCCATCAGGTAAATCACCTCAGTATTGAACCGAATAACATTTTTGTGACATGTCATTAAGTGTTGTTCAGTCAATTATGTCATTTGTAATGTTAAGGAGACATTGTTTGAGATGTCTTTGTTATGGCAACCTGAGGTTAACCAAGACAACAGTGTCCTTTTTGTGGCTACAGCTAGCAGCTAATGCTAGCTAGTTGACATTACCCAAGACAAGAACTTCTTTATTATGGCTACAACTGGTTGTTACTGCTAACTTAACTAACTAGCTAAAGCTAGCTACACTTAACAACAGATAGTGGTTAGCCTACTTTAGCAACAAGTAAAACCAGCTACCCTAACGCTCCGGTATTCTACTGTGTCATCCAACTGACCTTATAACATTTAATGACATCTTTACGGCAAGTCCAAATGGTATCACTTCTCATGACGCTGTTATGAAAGCCTTTGACAGAATAGTAACACTTAATGACAGGTCCAAAATGTATCAGTATAATTTAGCTCAAGGAGAAAATATTCATGGCACAGTTATAACGGCCTCATGACAGCTAGTGCCAAGACCAGCAACATATGACAGTATAATGTCATGCCAACACATTAAGCTTAACAATTTCCTTAAATTATCATATGATAATGTTAAGTTGTCATAACAAAGACATTTTCATTTTTGTTGTCAAGTTGTCATAACAGAAATCATTGACGTGATTACTGTGGAGTTGTCATAACAGAAGCTCCTTCATGTTCATGGCAGGTATCATGTGGTTATGACAATGTGTTACCCGTTTTGTTTTCTTGTTTGTTTCTGTGCGTTTCTATCCCCGTCATAAATTTAGTCTTTCTTATCTTCCTCTCAGGGGTCCTTTGTCTCCTGGAACACGACGAGGAGTACGTCTTCACGTTGCCCTGTGCTTACGCCCGCTCCATCCTCACCGTGCCCTGGGTGGAGCTGGGGGGCAAAGTCTCCATCAACTGTGTCAAGAGCGGCTACTCTGCCACCGTCACCTTTCACACCAAGCCCTTCTATGGAGGGAAGGTACACAGGTGAGTTTCTCCGTGCATTTCTTTACACACTCCGTCTCACAGCAACGACAAACATTAGACGTTGGTTTATCTTTTCATTTGTAAAATTGTCTTTTGTGACAATATGATTAGGACAATAAGTAAGGAACATGCTGGTCATTTATTTATTGGATATCAGGCAGATGATGTCAGTCACTTGTGATAAAGGCTCCTTGCTGACAACAACTGCATTAAAACAGTCTATAAATCCTTTGTTCAGACCTTTAATTTTTCAGTAGTTTTTTAAGTTAAAATGCTAATTAAGACTTAATATTTGTAAGTTGTTTCCTATTATTACAGTACATAAGTATTTGTAAGTTATTACAGTACATAAGTTTATGTAAATATGTGTCACCTGACATCAGTCTTGCTATCCCTCTCTGTATCTCTTATTCTTTTTTGTTTTTCACTTTATATAAAGGATTAAACAGATTTTTTTCAATTATTTTATTGCATCACAAACAGCATACATACACTGTGACACACAAATACTCCATCGACTTTTTTTTTTTTTTTTTTTACACACATTCCTCCATCTGCAACATTAAAACCACGAGTGTGATGAAAGAACTGCAGCAGACTTCCTGACTTGTGCCCAAAGAAATTTCCCTTTGTGATGTAAAGCAGTCCAACATATTTCGCAATAATGTGGGACAAATTTGGTTCAGTATAAAACGCATCATGCAAGTCAGTGAAAAGCTGTTTATTGTGAGAGAAAATAATGCCTCAAAGTTAAAATATTAATGATGTAAAAGCCACTTGGTGTAGAAATGTGGCTGAGAGTCACCCACAGACTGCTCTAGTTTCCTACAAACAAACATCATCTGATTAGAACCACTTATAAGATGCTATAATTACTATAATTACAACCCTGCATCTTAGGAATTATTTTAATTTATTAGTATAAATACACAAACAGTATACTGTATGAAATAAAGTAAATATTTGTCTCCTTCCAAAGTTTTCAGAAAAAATAACTACATAAACAGATAAGCATCTGTTCCTAACAACAGTCTGTCCCTTTGTCCAACTCAGAGTGACAGCAGAGGTGAAACACAACCCGACCAGCACCATCGTGTGCAAAGCGCAGGGCGAGTGGAACGGCACGCTGGAGTTCACGTACAGCAGCGGGGAAACCAAAGTGATCGACACGTCCAAGCTGCCCGTCACCAGGAAGAAGCTGCGTCCTGTGGAGAGACAGGGGAGGACAGAATCCAGGCGAGGAACTCACTTCTACTTTGAATAGGTACAGTAGAGCAGATGTGGGAGAACTGCTTATAATTTTAATTCCTCTGTGTCTCACCTGGGCTCACAGGCGGTTATGGCAACATGTGACCAAGTCGCTGAAGGAAGGGAACATCGACGAGGCCACGGAGCACAAACACCGGCTGGAGGAGCGACAGAGAGGAGAGGAGAGGCAGAGAGCAGCTGACAACAAACCCTGGACACCCAAATACTTCACTAAAGAGGTAAAGCACTGCAGGGAGATGAATAATGTAACTGTGAGACATGGCTGAGCAGCAGGGTGGCGATTCAGGTGCCCTTTATGTTTTAGTTGGCCATTTCTTTCCGTTTCTAAATCGATATATCACAGGCTGTGTCAGAAATCACTCCCTGTTTACTGTAATTGTGCACCATGCTTACTGCCCGGTAGTTTTATGTGGCTGTCCAAATTCACACCGTGAAATTTGTTTTATGTAGTGCCGTCAAATAAAAAAAAAAAAAAAAGCTGTTCATGGCATGTACACTACTGTCTGCCAACAATACTACAATGCAATGTGGAACATGAATGAAGAAGTGATTTGGCGCACAACAAAGACAACAAAAAAGTAGAAATAATAACTGAAACATTTTTCCTCTTACCTGTTTTGATGCCTGGGCGGCGTTGCTTTCATTTTCTCAGGTTTTGAGAAATCTGTCTGAAAGATTTAAGCAGTAAATTGAATTCTGTTTCTGCTGCTCACAACATTGAAAAAAAAAATCATGAAGCGATTCAACAGTAGCATCTCTAAAGAGAAACCATGTTGTTGTTATTCTTCACAGACGTCACCGTGAACAGTTTTCATAGAGACTACACAGCTCCTTTGTGACCAAAAAGTTCACATTGGGCCCTTTTCCACCAAATTAGCTCTGGTTCTTGACCTGATTCTGTTCAAGATCAGTGGAACTTGGTGCTGTGTAGTGAACAAGCCCACATTACCACATGTTTAAAGTGGAACCATCGTCATCAAGGATGTCGTCAACAGGGGGCGCTGCACGGTGCACAGCAACCTGTAGATTATGACACACCCACTTTGGTTCCTAGTGATCCAACCATCACCCCCACATCACCCTAGGGTTGGGCTAAATCTTACCAACCACCTGTTTCCAAAATATTTGCACAGGTGTGTGGCCTCTTTGTGCTCTTTGGTTAACTCACTGAACTGGGCCCCGTTTCCCAGAGCCTTCGTAGCGCTACGTGCGTCGTAAATTGTATCTTAAGGTGTCCCTTAAGCTTACGGGCTGTTTCCCAGGAGACCTTAAAATACAACTTACGACGCACGTAGTGCTACGAAGGCTCTGGGAAACAGGGCCCTGAAGAAGAGTCTGTTGCTGAGCAGTGGCTCAGATTTCAAATTATCTACATAAAATGACAAAAAGTGCCCCAAAAAAACCCCAATAATAGGTTCAGTTGCTGGTAACTGATAGATTTGACCAATCACAGCAGCTGCATGGAGGTGAGAAAGGAGTGAAGGTTTCTCTCTGGCTCTTTTTATTACTGACAACTGTCACTTTTTGTGTGAATTAACGAGTACAACCCTCTCAGTTTTGATAATTTCTTCCTCACACACTCTGAATCGACTGTAGGAGTCCCTACCTGCCTGTTTGAAGCAGATTCACGATTTTTAAACGTTCTCTACAACAGTCAAATCGTGGTTTTAACTTGAGTTTTGTTATGGATGTTTATTGTTCCTCTTGTTGATCTCAATGGACCGTTTTAAAGATTTTACACTGCAGCAGGTAGTTTTATCACCTGCTTAGACTATCGATGCACATCAAGGGACTAGTGCTGGAAATTAGCTTTGGCTGTAAACACGCGTACAGCACATCAGACACTGCTTACATACATGTCCTTTAAAAATAAACTAATTCTGATTGAGCACTTGCAGACCCTTACTACATGATTTAAGCTGCACACAAGCTGTAGCAGTTTTGTTACGACAGACTCCACCCTGATAGTTCCTGTGCCAACGCAAACTACTAACCCAAGCACGCTGATTTATTTGGCACCAGGAACTAAATTTAGCTGCTGTTTCCTCCGGTTGAAATGCAGATAAGGGTCCTGAAAAGTATTTTCAGCACTTTTAAATCACAGACCCTTTGACTGCTTCAGTACCAGAAGATCAGCGTTTAAGTTCTTATTCTCTTCAACTTTCTTTTAAGTTTTTTTTTTTTCTCCCCTTTTTAAATCGTCAATTTTTCCTCCTCACAGGGAGACGGTTGGATCTACAACAGCCCACTGTGGAAGTCGACCTGACATCAGAACAAGTCTCTCTACTCACGGACAATAACTGAGCTCCTGCCTCGTCTCCACGGCGAGGTCAGAGGTCAGGAAGTCAAACGGGA
Organism: Lutjanus erythropterus; assembly: GCF_056507025.1. Lineage (NCBI taxonomy): Eukaryota > Metazoa > Chordata > Actinopteri > Lutjaniformes > Lutjanidae > Lutjanus > Lutjanus erythropterus. Next base: position 23,954,057 of record NC_139332.1, read on the forward strand.
GGGAGCAGTGACCTCCAGACCTGAGCTATAGACTCCCAGAGTGACACACTAACAGGAAACAAGCAAGGTGCCAAAGGGATCTCCACTGTTAGAAACCAGGACGGTGGCTGGAGCTCTTGGGACAGAAGTAAATTTTTATATACAGTTAATAGTATTACTATTCAAAGTAGAGTATTTCTATTTTTCACCTTGCCAAGGCCTTTTTTGCACACGCACAGTAATGAAGTTTGCCACTGGTGTTTTTGCTTTTGTTCTTTTTTTTTTTTTTAAATGATCAATGTTTTCTCAGACATTGTTGACGTTTGTTTCCGAGCTTTTAGTTTGTAAATCAGCGTTAGAATGAAGAGTTCCCTGTCACACATCAAACTGTAGCTGTAAATGAGTTGTTTATAAAAGCACTTTTACCATAGAAATGAATTTAATATTTTATATCTATGGCTTTTACCAATCAGGGTGGTCTCTAAGAGCTTTACGGGGAAATAAGAACACCTAAGCAGCGTTAAAGGGATAGTTTGGATTATTTCAAGTGGGGCTGTATGAGGTACTTATATATAGTCAGTGTATTATCTACAGTAGATGGCGGTTGACGAGTACCAACGCTGAAGCTAATCAGTGCGCAGCTGTGGACAGGGTCAGCAGAAAAACATACATAATAAATCAGTTGAAGTGCGCACTATATTTAGAATATTTTCACGGCTTTACCTTGCTGTCAGAAAGATTTTTCTAATGGGAAACCCCCGTTATATAAACCAAATATTGCTGTCTCCAAAGCAACCATACTTCACTGGCAAAAAAAGTAAGTTTACCTCACAGTTGTTGCTCTACTGCTGCCTCGATTTGTTTGTGTTATTGTGCGACTTTGAACTAACCCCGTAAAACACTAAAGTCGCATAACAAAGGCTCATTTATGCCCCTTTACACATGAAAATAACATAACCGTCACTGCCCACGTGCTTCCACATGCCCTTTACGATGGCATGGATGATAAGCAAAGCATCAAACGGTCGAATAACGGTCAAATGAAAAATATTGTTGGCAAATGACCCTGGTATAAGTGGGATTATCACATTGTAGGTGTGTGATAAACAGTTTGAAGGCACGACGTGGAGGTGAAGAACCACCTGACTACTTGTTGATTATCCCTTACATTGATCTCTACAAAAAGTTACGTATGAATTTTTATTTTACAGTATCAGTACTTTGTACAGTCTTACTTCCTAATAAAGATGCAAATTCTTGACCCTAAAAAAATCTTTTTAAAGCCTCCTGTCATTTGCACAGTTAGCAGAATTAGGGAATTATTAGAGTGTGACACATCAAAGGCCCTGATTAGATTGATAGTAAATTTTTTTCCGATCCACACTCACAGAATTCTGGTAGGTTAGTGAAAATATTCTAAATATAGTTTACACTTAAACAGATGTTTTAGGTGTCTAAAATGCGTTTTGCTGCTGACCCCGTCCACAGCGGTACGTAGCTTAGATTTCTACGCCGGTTCTTGCGCTGCAGCTTCAAACTGGGACTTTGCCGTCAACCCTGCTCCAAAAAAACTATCCCTTTAAAATGAGATATAAACGAAGAGGTAAAACTACATTAGATTATGTGTTAGTATATATTATTATACAGTACATGCATTACAGTGAGCTATTAGAAAGTTTAAGTCCTGATTGTTTTGTCTGCACTATGAATGTATTTGGGCACATTTTAATGGTATGCTATTCTTCCATCTTGTACTGTTTGCTACTACACATGCGTTTTGTGTTTTTCATTTTGATTTTGCCAAGTCGCTCCATTTACAGTATTTCACCCGCTGAGTGAGGCGCCTCTCGCATAAACAGACCTCTTACATTTCCATCACTACCTCTCTTATCCAGCTATTCCAGCCATTAGCCACTTCCTCCTCCAAAACAAAACACTCCTGGGTCGTCTAATCTTTTTTTTTTTGTATCTGTGCCCTGAAGATGGCACTTGTGTAATTAGGCAGCCGCTGCTCACCCGGCCCGCGCCTCCTGAAGTTAATGCTCCTCCCGAGGTTGCCCGTGGTGATGAATATGGATGAGGAGGCTCGCAGAAACACACAACCGTGTTCTCACATCTGGGGGTCGCTGGAAGGTTGCCTCTGTTGAAGATGAGAGGATAATCCAGCAGAATAACAAATCACTGGGAACCGAGGGGAACCGGCCTGCTGGAATAAAACAGACAAGGAAATGTGGTGATATATGAAATCAGAGGAGAGCCTTTAAAAATAATTAATCTGTGAGACAATAAGAACATAAATGTGGAAATATGAAGAGAAAAGTAACTAAAAAAAACAACAAAATAGGAATAATAAGCATTCTGATTTATTTTCATATCTTTGTTCATTCATTTCTTTATATTTTTTTAATTATTTGTTTTTAATCATACATTGCTCTGTTTCTACTGAAGCTTATTGTATTCACTTGAGAAAAAAAAGGTTTGTCTTAACAAATTAAATAATTTTTCATGTAAAAGAAATCTCTGTTTCTCTGATTTATGAAAGTTTTTCATGTCAAAATAAATCAGCCGGATTTATGCGTTCAGTCAAGAAAAAAGTAAGAGGGCAAAGCGAAAGCAGTGGGTAAAAAATAACTAAAAATTAAAGTGGAATTAAGAATATGGAAAAATATGAAGTCATTTATATGAAAAAATAATGCAATATTTAAAACAAATATGTAGATAAATATAGAAATAAATGACAAATATGAAAATAAATGGAAATGCTTATTATTCTTTTATATTTTGTTATTTCTCTTTATATTTCCAAATGTATTATCCTGTTCTTTTACAGATTTATTCCTTTTATGGGACTCCTATAATTCCAAAGGGTGATACGACTGTGGCACAGCCCATATTTCACAAACTATGTGGCCAAGTTTTAAATTGATGACGGCTTTTTTCTAATCAAGGAAAAGCAGGAATTAAAGTAATTAACAGTATGTCCACTTCAAGTTCTTTTCACTGGAAATGTATTTTTTATGGCCTTATATTATTTCTTTTGTCAAGACAGGAGATTCACAAACTGCTTACTCTCTCAGTTTTCAAGTAGAATTTGTATTTTAATCCAGGTGAATTTACCAGATGCCTCTTTGTAGCCAATACCATGACAGTATCAAGAACAAACCTGCAACCACTGAGAGAACCTGTCATCTGCAGCAGCAAACCACTGTTCATTACTGTTTTATGACACTCGCCTTACGTGAAACTAACAAGCAGTTTTTGTTTTTATATCCAGTCGGTTCCAGACTCACTGAAGTAGATCGTGATTGTGGATGAAGGAGGGATTGTTCATTAATAAAGACCTTCTATCTTTTTTTAAATCGAACAAGTCTTCTCGTGATGTCCTGAATGTACAGCTGTTATAATGTCCTGCTCTATAAACTGTATACTGCTCATCACTCACCGTGGCCGCCATTTTCCTCTGACGTCACACCAGCCGAGGGAAACTCAAGCATGTGACAGACTGTTTTCATGTGACCTCTTCCCAATCGATCAGCAACTGAAAGACAAAAGATAGTAAAAATCTGGAGGGATATCGGGTCATACTATTAGACAAAAGCTAATATTAGCACTCAGCCACTTCCTAGCTAACGTTATCATGTGATAATGTTATATGACATGATAGAAAAGTAAATTAATTCTGAAATATCAACACACATCTTGGACTTTTATTTAATCATGGAAATAAAACACACTGCATGTAATCAAGCTTGTGATATGTTAACTGTCTCGCATGTAAGCTAAACGAGCTAAAACACCGTTATCTGTATCAACAGTCTTATCTTACATTTTTCCTTATGTAATCTGTATGAATAACACACAGAAATATGTTCCAGTGAATATAATGTCACATAATGTTACTGACTGAACCAGAACGTTTCTGAGGTCGGGTGAAAACACAAAGAGACAGTTAACATTAGCATTAGCCTAAAAAACAAGCGTGATTACATTCATTGCATTTAACTTCCTACTTAAAGAAATGTTTCCATGATGTGTGCTGATATTTGGGAATTGAAAGCAAACGTGGAAACATGCTAGCCAACAAAGGAACTGTTCTCCAAGGCATGGTATGAAGTTAGCCCTCAGGGCTTTCTGACAGAAAGGCTTTAGTAAGTCAAGTTGACGTATGATGAAGAATGATAAAATCCATGCAAGCAGCAGGTAGTGGTGGATGAATTTAGGGCTGTCATGATATCAGATTTTGATCATGATTATCATGGCCAAAATATTCACAATAAGGATAATATCATTGTTGTCTACACAATATTATTATGTGTATTAATAACATGATGTCAATATTTCTTTTTTCTATCATTAATCTTGGTATGTCACAGGGACAAGGGTCTAAATTAACTTCCAGTGACATTATTTTACTCCCAAAAACCTCCTTGCTCAGACTGAACTTTCCAAAAATACAGGAACTTTTGTGATGGCTTTTCCAGCACTGGACATTTCTGATTGGTTGAGCACTCAGAGAATTTTATTCCTGCCTATTTTCAAAATCTGCAGGTTTTTTTTTTTTTGTTTGTTTACTGTGCTTCAACACATCAACATGAGTCGTGTTTCCACCCAGATTGTGCAGAACATTTAGATCATAGTTTTCAAGCAATGGCTGTTTTTACAAATCATTTTTGCAGCACCAAAAAAGGCAACAAACTGGCATCATTATTTGTGCAACACTGCGTCAACATCCCCGTTTCCAATTCCTGCTGGATTTTGTCGACTTTGTTCAATAAGACCTGGAGTTGTTGTTGGTCCATCTGTCAATGTTTCATACTGTAAGTCCACGTTGATATGTTGAAGCACAGTGAAGAAAAAAAAATGCTTTGCAGCTGCAGACTTTTAAAAATTGGTGGCTGAAGTAAACTGCTGCAAAGTTTGGCACTGCAAGCCCCGCCCCCATTGTTCCTCTAGTGTTGGGAAGCACTACCCCCCCCCCCCGAGCACGGACTTTTGGGGGTGAAAAATAATGTCCCTGGAACTTCATTCACTGTGGTGGAAACACACTGAATTGCTCCAAAGGCTCCTAGTCCCTGGGGGAAAGTTCCTGCAGTGGAAATGTACATACAGCTTTAAAGAGATAGTTCACACAAAATGAAAATTCTGTCATTATGTACTCACCTTCAAAGTGACTGAGGGTCAGGTTTATTTTGTTAGTCCACAAAACACTGCTGGAGTTTCACAGGAAAACAGCATTGTCGAATCTCCCAAACAATGTAAGTGAACAACTAAAAAAGAACAGAACAAAACAAAAAAACAAAATGCCTCCATACTGCTCGTCTGGTGTAATCCAAGTGTCATAAAGTCCCAACATGCCGTTTGCACACCATCACACCACAAACACAGTTCAGACAGTGTTCATATGCAAGTGAACGTGGCTCCATGCTAAGGATCTAGAGTGAAGATTTAGATTAAAAACATGATGTAAATGACGTCTTTCAAGTCAACTCGACATGTTTAAATTTTTACTGAAAAGCTAACATGTTTAATGTTAATCATTGCCAACATTTATGTTGATTTGTGCCAAGTGGGAGGTCAAAAATCAAAAAATCTTTTAATTTGTTAAATTTATTAATTTAATTAATCAGATTTTCTCTTGTCATTTTTTCAAGGTTCACCTCTTTTTCCTAACAAAATCCCTGCACTATAAAGGCATTTTTGAGAGGATCATATTTAGGTGATTTTCAGAACTTTTCCTTCACACAACGTGAGATTTTGTTCTCATTCTGAACAAATCTGTTGAGTTTTTTAATATTGCAATTTCTGTGAGGTTGACCCACATTTACTATCTAGACTATAAGGCATCTCTTTATTTTTAATTTATCCAGCATCTTTGTTTTCTTCTGTTAAATGAGTATTACAACCTCATTTAGTCCTGACATTACACCAGCTGTTTTAACAGTCACATACCTTTACACCGATACAGCTCTGGAAAAACTGTTTCAGGTGCCTTTCTCAGATAAAGTACAGGATTATTAGGAATTAATCATTTGATGGAAAGGCTGATTTCACTCTATCCACCCAATATTTACCCACATACCAGTGGTTTCCACCTCGTGACCCAGATCCAGCAGCTCAAACCCATCACCAACTATCCTCACCAGTGAGAGTTACGTCATTATTTATACATACTGCTGCAGACTCTCAGGCTCACGTCTTCATCCAAAGGCTAATGCTGCCATCAAGTGGTTGGCCCTCTGTTCACCTGGGCTGAAAATATGAATAAACTGACTGTGCTGTAATTCATAAAGCTACGTCAATAACAACAACTTAAACAAATGTTTTCATTAAAGTGTATATTTAAAGATGGCTGAACAGAACAACAATGTAAAAATGTAAACTTTGAAGGTGAGGGAGGGATTTCTTTAAACATAAAGTGTTGGGGACAGACGGCACCGAGACCTACGGAGAAATGAGTAAACTTAGTAGAGGAAGGAACTGTTGTGTGACACAAAATGTGAGGAAAATAAAACGAAAACAATGAAAGGGCAACAAACTGCACATCACATTAAGGCTTAGTCTGAACTCTCTGCTCTGTTGACAAATGAGAAATCAAAGGACACGACACAGTTTTAGGCGTTTGTGTGCGTGACTGAATAACAATGTGGCATTGTGTCGAAGGTCTGAAGCCTGAAGAAACGGTGACACTTGGTTGTCAGAGAAGATCAAAGCAAAAAGAACAAAGCAAATTTAGACACGTTCTTAAAAAAAAAAAAAAAAAAATACAAAGAAAAAACAAACAGGTGATACTAATAAAAGTCACTTTCTGTGAGATGTGACAAAACAAGTACAGCTGTATGATGTGTTAGTCTTTGATGTGTCACTTATTTGATTAAAAAAAAAAAAAAAAGTTACTGAAGCGTGCACATACAGAAACTCCTTTAGTGTTTAGACATCTGAAGAACCCAGACACACAGAGAACAGTGCAGTGCCCGAAGAATAACAAGTCAAAGGTTACGGCTCATCAGAGCTGTGTCCAAAATCTATACTGGATACTACAGCTGAAACAATTAGCCTAAATTAATCCACAACTATTGTTTATTAACCGCCTTTTTAACGCAGGAAAGCCCAAAATTCTGTGGTCGCATCTTTGAAAATGTGAGTATTTGCTGGTTTCCCTTGTCTTCAATATTAAACTAAATATCATCTTGAACAAAAAACATCAAATTTTCTAATTTTGTGATTTATTATGGAAAGAAAATCATCAACTGATTAACCAATGGCAAACATAATCGTTCAAAGTACAACTATCAATTAATATAAATTATTTTTCATGGACATTACTAAATGATTAGTTGATCGCAGGAAAACTAAAGGTTCATTCTGCCAATTTCACTTAAGAAGAAACCGTAAATCTCAGATTGAGGTTTTTTTTTTTTCATTGAAGGTGGAATCTTTGAGAAATGTGGTTGTTTACCTGGTGGTGCACTAAGACCCTAATAAAATGCATCATGGGAAATGTAGGATCCAGAATTTTCTGTAATCTGAGTCTTAACTATGGTCTCAAATAGAGTTTCTCAGACTGGAGGGGGGGGGGTAAGTATGACCAGGGAAGAAATACAGAGTAAAACAACGTGCAACTAATATGATTCATGTGGGGGAAATAAACTGTTTCCTAATGCTATCATGCTTTATTTTACTAAAATTCAACTTGAATCCTTTTCTTTTAATCAGTTGCTTCCACAATTATAGTTATTTAATGATTGGTAATTGTGGAATAGGTGGAGTGTTATTTTTTCTCCAGAAAATGTTTGTGTACCACTGGACTAAAAGTTTTGGAAGGCAGTTTATTTTTGGCGTCACTGGGCAAAAGTTTCATAACAGCATTTCAGTGTTGTGTAATTCAAGTGGAGAGCAAACTAGACTTCTGCTCCTCCTCTTGGCTCAGTTTTCAGGGTGTAGAAAATCTATCCTGTCACAGGATACTTGGGCCAATCAGCAAGATAGATGATTGTTGAGGCTCAGTCCCAAAATGTCAGCGTCCGATGACCTGAAAAAGACTCAGAAATAAACTCTCTTTCTCTAGAATCACTTACGCCGCCTTCGGAGATTATCTCGGCCTCTGCTGCTGTGATTCTGAAGATTCTTTTCTCTAAAACCTGCAACTATTTTGATGATTTCTCATGTTGATTGTTTTTCAAGCAACAGTGCTATCCATTTGCTGGTTCCAGCATCATCAGGATTTGCTACTTTTGTCTATTTTACATCAGTGTAAGTTGAATATATTTGAGTACTGGACAGTTTGTGAGACAAAACGCAGACATTTGACGCCGTCACCTTGAGCTCTAGGACACTAACATCTTATAAACAAATAAACTGAGAAAATAGTTCAATAAAATAATGAAAATAATTGCTAATTATTATTATATGCAGTATAGAATTAGGACACAGCTCTAAAGCAGCCTGAAGATGCTCGTTAGTCCACCGTAGTCGCAGACATTGATGGAAGTTTCTGGACCTCAGTGGTCTTTTCTAGTTTCAGTGCCTGCGTACTAACCACCCCCCTTCACAGTTCACCAGTCTATTTCCAGTTTCCAATGCCTCACAGTCTGGTCGAAGCACCCAACCCGCTGCATTGATACATGAGGAGCTAAAACAAAACAAAGCAGAGACAGTCGTCACAAATAAATGAGGCGATGATGACCAGCGATGAGGCACTAGGCTTTTGCACACTGAACTAGAGAGCTCCCTCTGCAGGAAGGGAGGCCTAATTTATTATCACTACTTTTTACACACAGTTTGCTTGCTTCCGTCTTTAAAACCCTAGCAGCAGAAATGTACAATCTATGCAATTTATGAAAAAGAGTGGGGGCTAAAGGGGGGGGAACATTGTAAAAATTCACATTCATTCTTTCAACAAAATCTCAAGCCCATCTGTACAAGAATTATTGCATTCACTGATCTATTTGCTGTCATACAAAAAACCCCAAACAATCACATAAAGAAATTAAGAGAAAAACAAAAACTGCATATTTAAAAATCACCACAATAATCCAATATATTATCATCCTTTTAGACATTTTCTTTACATAACATATTTACATATTAGGCCAATTTTTTTCTCTCTAAAGAATTTGTTGAAAAAGAAGGTCGGGGAGCCAGGCAGACATAAAGGACATGGTGATGATAAAAAGGTTAATATTACAGATGGGCTGTGCCTAGACGGTGACGTTCCTCCATACCGCATACTGTCCTCTGTACACGTGTCAGGAACAAGTCCTCAGCTTTCACTGCTGCGCTTCCTCACTCTCAGTAATGAGTTCACATGTGCCATGGAGCAAGGTCGATGGGTCTTTGGTGCAAATGTTCCTAGTCTTCTCTCGTTTCCCCTTCTCCTCCTCGCCCAGATCCCCGTACTGATAAGCAGTTAATTAACGTACCACAAAAATTAATCGACGCCAAAACCAAGTAGAGCAGCCCTATGCCTCGCCACACATTCAAGTACAAAGTAAAAATAAAAAACAAAAACAAACAAAAAACAGAAAAACAAAAACAGGAGAAAAAATAAGCAAGACAAAGATCCTCAGGATAAAACGGACAACAGTTCTGGAGCTAGCCAGATATGACACTTCAGCTTCCTCAACACACGGGGGGCGCCCTAATGAGACAGGCTTGAGACCAAGTGCCAGATAAACGGCCCCTGTGTTCTTCTTCATTGGTTGTTCGAGGTTTCTTCGCATGTGTTTGTTTTCCTAGAAGAGTTCATCGTCATCGTCATCGTCATCATTATTTTTTTTGTAGTTTCTTGCCTTTCCTCAGGACAAGCTTGTTCTTGATGTGTCCTCGCTTCCTCTTGGCAGTCTGGTCAGAGGGGCAGGAAGATAAATCATATGACAAACAAACTAAAACAACTTTACTGTTAGATTGATGAGACGCAATTAGATTTAAATGACTTACACATCACTTCTGGCTCATCAAACAGAATCTTCTCATGCGATTTAATGACTGTGATGATTGAATGCGAGCCTGTTTACACCTGCTATTAACATGCATCCTGGGTGATGTAATCACAAGTGGACAGATCTAAGCATGAGAGTTTACACCTGGCATTACAATGCGTATCCAGATGTGACTCGAGTGAACACTTCATCAGATCTCCCTTCCACGTGCTAGATGCAAATAAACACGAGGGCTGTTTCATCAATTGAATGTCCATTTGGCTGCGTATTTGTTCTTTTTTTTTTTCCCTTTTCAGTTCTAAACTAAACCCACAATGAGTCTCATGTTTTACTTGCGCTGTAAGCAGCCCAGCAGGAGAAAAGCTCCATAGTGTTCTGGGATTTTATACCTACGGATCAGGACAAAGCACTGTTTTACTTTTTCTGACTGATGTTTTCACATCACAGATGATGAAGAAAGCTCGTCTCAGCAACACGATGTTTTTGACAAAGAAAGAAACAACTTAATATTGCATTTAATGGTAAATTTACAAGAAGGCACAAATGATTAAGAAATGGTCATAGTTGTGTTACTTCCCCCCTCTGCATACAAAATGTGCTCTTGTTTTTAACCAGCGGCCCTCTGGGATTAATGGAAACAATGTTTTTTCCCAGTGTCCCCAGTTTGAGGAAGCAGAGAGGAACGCCAGCGTGAAACTAAGCAATGAACTGCTGTGATCAGGGTCAATAGCAAAAAGGTATTTTAGCCACTTAAAAAAGCTCCACTTGAAAAAAATCAATATCACTTTAAGTGTGCCCTATATTTGGAGTATTTTCACCGTTTTACTTTGCAATCAGAGCCTTTTCTGATCAGGAAACCACCATTATATGAGTCAAGTATGACTCAGACGCCATGTATAGACAAGTGGTTTTACCTTGTAGAACACAGGAGTTTTTTGTCTACTGCTGCATCGATTTATTATTGTTTTTTTGTGCTTTTGTGTGACTTCAGTCTTTCAAAAGGATAGTTCAGACTGACCAGAACATAAATTACCTGGTTTGTAGATGGCAGACCAGCAAGTCCTGTGTTCTGCAATGTACATTTATTGATTTCACCTATGGAGTTTGGTTGGTTTGGAGAGAGCGATACTTGGCTGACATAACGACAGTTTTATGTCAGAAAAGGCTGTATGATAGCAAGCTAATGAGATGAAAAAAATCTAAAAATACTGAACACTTCGATTTTTTTCAGGTGGACCTTTTTCAGGTGGTTATAATAAATTAATTTTTTGCTGACCCTGACCACAGCAATTCAGTGCTTAGCCTCTGAGCTCATACTCCTCTCTGCTTCTCCAAACTGGAGGCGTGCCAACAACCCCACTTAAAATAATCTGAACTGTGCCTTTAAATTACTGGCAGGCCATCTGAAATGGGTTATCACCAACACTGTGAAAACCCCTGTATTTATTCAACTCTAAAACCTACATGAATCTCTGGGAGGCAAATGAATAACCTATTTCAAACATCAAACAGAGGAAGAGTCCTGCTACCTTTTTGGACGTGTACTTCTGCTTGGGCACTACACTGCGGAGCTTGTGGTCCAGCGGCTCTCTGTTGTCCAGGTTCTTCACCTTGTAGATCCTGACCAGCCAGTGCTCTGAGGTGAACGCCTCCTCCAGGTGCTTGAACTTGATGTCTTTGTTGCCGATCTCGGCGTTGCGTGTTCGATCAAAGCCGGGAGGCGTCCGGAAGTCCAGCTGGGAGGTGGAGAAGCCGTTACACCAATTAGCTACCAGCAAGTTGTGTGTCTTGGTTAAAATGTCACATGCAAAATGCTTCTTGGTTTAAAGAATCAGCTTGACATTTTGGTGAACGAGTGGAGTTAGATGAGAGGATTGATACAACTGTCATTCATCTGTATGCTGAATGTGAAGCCTCAGCTGGCAGGCAGTAGCTTAGCATGATGACTGGGGAAAAAAGAGGAAATAGCTTCTCTGTTTAAAGGTGACAAAATTGAAAGTCTGTCACTTAACCCTTGTCACCATCTTCCTCTATCATTGTCGTACCATTGCTTGATAGTGAACGGCACGCTAACGTACTGATGGATTCTGTGCTGAGCTAAAACAGATAGATGATTCTGTTGGTCTAGTTAATCTTAGCAGTGCCTCTGACACTGTTTGCCTCAGAAACAACTACCAAAAGAGCTGAGTCTTTTGCTTGTGAGTAACAGAACTAACTGGTCAATATGCTTCAATAATACATAGCTAAATAGTTTGCTGTTATGGATGGGTGCTGCACAGATTTAGCAGGTTAGCGAGCTTATTGCACAAGGATTCATGGGTCACCTTCTGTCAATGTTGTGCAAATTATTATTACTACTATCATTTATTTTCTTTTTTACAAACAGGTCAATTTATATTTGCTAATAATGTGTTGGATTCATGTTAATGCATATTTTCAGACATATTTTAAATTTGACAGACCCCTGCAATACCTCTGAGGATCCTCTAAGGGTCACGAACCCCCTGTTGAAGACCCATGGTTTATGCTAAACTACATTAAGCAGCTGCTGGTTGTAGCTTCATATTTACCATGCAGATGTCAAACTATTCCCTTAAGGAAAACTGAAAAGAAACAGGAAAACTTTCAGACACAATCTGACAATCAACTAAAATGTAATTCCATTTTAACTTAATTTCAGCTCACTTAATAATGCAAACTTTAGAACCAAACAGATAAAAACAAGAACAAACACAGTTATAAAAGAAAAACAAAAAGTCTGATAGCACTTAGGTTACAGCGTAGTGTCTGCCCTTTGGCGACTATTACATTACACACTGTGTGAGCCACTTACAACCTCTTATTCCCATGATTCTGCTCTAAAAGCCTTTGACTGCTCCTCACTCTCTGTCCTTCTCACATTTGATTTGCCCTTGTCACCTGTATTCTCAAAGTCTCCATCTACCTTCCCCGTCTTGTATTTTTGTCCCGTTTCCTCCTTTCTCTCACTCTCCCTGCGGTTACCATGTCCCCTCTACAGTACCTTGGCATCTCGTTTATGCCTTCAGGCAGCTTCAGAGGACCGAGAGTGTGAAATATTAAATTATTATTAGTCACAATAGTTTAGCCTCTCAATTTGTATTTATTAGCCCTGTTCAACTCGTTTAAAGGTTAAGAAAAAGAAATAAATGAGGAGGATTTCTAGGAGATATGAAACTCACGTTTGGTTCCATTACATACTTTCTATTCTGCATGTATTATGCATTGTGAGTCCTTTAATCTCCACTCACTTCTCCATCCTCACCTATCATGCATGTTCACCCCACTCCACTTATTGTCTTTTTCCTGGTGTCCTCTAAGCCTCCGTTTCACCTTGTCACATCCTGTTTCCGTAAACCTAATCTACCCCCCTCCATCCTTTACTGTAACTCTTTTATTCTTCCCTCACCAGGCTCAGTCCCTCCCATCCTCCGTCTCCTTCTGTGCCTCCGTCTCTCCATCTCTTTACCCAGAAAACAGCTCTGTGAGCTACACAGAGCTTTGGCTGTCTTGTCGACGGATGGCGCTGCATTGATTCTCCCATCTCAGCTCAGCTGTTGGCCGGGCTGCATCTACAGCAAGGATGTAAGCACCTGGCAAGAAGGATCCCTCTCATCTCTCCTCTGCTACCTGCCAGAAGTAGCCGTGGTATTTCAAAGCACCCGCCAATCCTTCATATTCCTCCTCCATCCTTTCCAACCCCCCCTCTCCGAATCTCGGGAGCTCCCCAAGGCATCTCCTTAAATCCTCTTCCGGCTGTCTGTCAACCAGCTACGCTTTTAAGATACAGTAGCAAGAAGTTTTACACCTTTGGTGGCGGCACATGCTTGTTATTCTCTGGTAAAGCTGCATAATATATAGTAGGCACATTTTTTACTTCTTTGGCGATAGCAGCTGCTTGTTAATTTCTGATCTTGGCACAGTGCTGAAACTCATTATTTGTAAGTGTGAAGGGGATCATAACACCAACAAACTCTTTTTAAATTCAGTGAAGAGTTTCTCTCAGGCCCTCACCTCACACCTGGAGATGAAAACATGATCAAAGACACGCAGAGTGTTTGGTGATGTTGACTTGGTCAGAAAGCAACATAGAGTCTTTCGCTGCGTCTCTCCTCACCTGCATTTCGCCAAATCGATAATAGGACATCTTGTACATGAGGCAGTTGAGCAGAGTTGGTGAACCGGCCTTGTCCACTCTGAACTCTCCCTGTGGGGTGAAGTAGTCGCTCTCCTGAATAAGACAAGGAGGAAAGCAAGATAAGGCCCAGAAAACGAGTAAAAGGAGAAGTAATTTAGTAGCACCAGTGCCAACAGCTCACAGACAGTACATGGTGATAAACCTGGATAAGAATTAATGAATATGAAGTATTATCAGATAAAAAAAAAAAAAAAAAGCCTGTTTTTGATTGGGGTTCTGTAACAGGTCCTGGACATAGACTACAAGCCAAACACAACAAAAATGAAGCCAAAATTTCCCTGATCTGAGCGCTGCCATGTTACGCTGGTAGCTTCATTTGGAGCCAGAGCCTGTGTAATACTGATCAGCGTTGGCGCTGTGGTATCGAGGTCCCGCCCACACACCCAGCTGACCCAATCAGGAGCAGGGCTTAGCGGTCAATCATGATGTGAAAATTTGCTTTTATAGCATCAAATAAATAATAATAATAAAAAATAGATGTGTACTTTGATTTTTAGTTTTTTAGTTTTTCACAACATAACTCATGAACAGGGCTTTCCTCAGGGATTAGCCAGCCAGTGGGATAAAGTAGCCAGCTAGGGCGCTTATGAACCTTTTTTCCAATTTTCTATGGATTAAATGAACGAGACATAACATGGAAATTAGTGATCTTTACAGGTGCTGGTGGGCAGATTCTGTTGCATTCAGACAAATTGCAGGCAAGGAAGCGAATAGGCAGATTTCCTAAGATGTTAACTTGTTGCTTTAAGCAACTGCATAACAGTCAGCTTGATTTCTCAAATGTCACATAATCAAAAAAAACAGTTCTGTAATTGGGGTAGGGGACTAGAGAAACAGGTAATGTTTATCATCCCAGAGGTGCAGTTTGTTGCACAGCCAGCAATACTACAATCATCACACCAATAATCACACAATAATTGCCCACAAAAAAAGATCTAATTACAGAATACTGAAAGACCAATAGCTGCAGGGGAACGATGATTATATCTGGGACCAGATGGAGCGAACCTGCACTCACTGAACAGCCGGTGACTAGAGACAGCAAAGACTTACTGGGCTTTCCTGGTGGCTCTGACTTTGTACACATGCGAGAGGTCATTCGGATTTGTGCCTCCAATTTTACTGCACTTTCTGACAATTCCCTCTAACCTGTTCCTGTTTTATAAGGTAAGTGACCCGATCCAGCAAATAAAAGAGAAGGTTTAAACAGATTCAATAAAACATTCTCATAAAGGAGGCGTCGACATTAAAACTCCTGAGCTTCTGAGAAAAGTGCGCGTTGATGGGTCTTTGCTCAAACAACATCAGATAGATCTCTCCTGGAAAACACAGGTTTCTTGGCTCTGTATACACCAGCTTTAGAAGCAGCTCTTTAAAGGGACAGTTCACCCCAAAGTCAAAAATACAGATTTTTCCTCCCACATGTAGATCTCTTTATCCATCTAGTTTGTGTTGGAGTGAGTTACCTCCTGAATATAATGGAAGTAGATGGCACCTGGCTTGTGGTGCTTAAAACGAAAAATAAACAAACAAAAAACATTTGAAAAACTCAAAAGCAAAGTCTCTTTCCAGAAATCATGACCCACTTACTTAAGATAATCCACAGACCTTGTTGTGAGCAGTTTCATGTAGGAACTATTTTCATCATACCATGGAAAGAAAGTAGTTCCTGTATGAAACTGCTGACAACAAAGTCTGTGCATTATCTTGAGTAAGATGGATCTCCAGATCTTGGCAACTCATACCAGAACAATCTAGATGGATAAATGGTATTACAGTGAACAGGAAAAATCTGTATTTTTGATAACACAAAGTAGCCTCTGCTTGGACTGTAAATCTGATTACTGACTGCTACGTTATATGCAGGTTGTTACAGTAACCAGCATGCAAATGTGTTGTGGGACTACCGGCATGTTGTGGTTTCTCTGAACAGCCTGATTTCTTGAATGCATCTAAAACCACAGAATGTGTTTTTGGTGCCTGCATAGTGCATTTATGTGTTGGAGATGAGTAAGCTGCAGCATTCATGAGGTGCTGTATGTTTACAATTCAAGCCACACAAAAAATAATAAGGAAACAGGGACACCATGAACTTGAAAATCTGAATCTGATATTTTCTTGCCCTGGGGGAAAAAAAAGAAAAAGAAAAAAAAAAGAACTGCTGTTCAGGATGTGCTTCCAAGTCACGGATAACGTTTCATGAATGCACCACAATGGGGTAAACAGAGTCTGTCCTTGAGCACCATTATAAAGGAGTGAGTGTGTAAGAGTGTGAAGGGGAAACACTGATTTCACTGCTGTGTGAGTGCTCACTACATGATCTCCTGGTGAATCACTGCAGTGTCAGGCAGCTGCTGCTATGTCACACTCACCCTGATGTCTTTGGGGTGCTCTCCCTCAGCTATCCTCACCATCCACAGGAACTTGTTTATATCGTCTCCTGAGTAGCCGATTACACCTCCGAAGATAATCAGTACGTAGTCCACGTCCAGCGACCTCATGATTTTGTAGGCTGCGCTCTCGTTGGAAGACATGGCTTTTCCCACCTAAAAACAGTAGAGATGTAATGACATCAAAGACTCAAAGAAAGATGATGTCACAAAAAAATCCACAATATAAATACAATATTATTTATCAATATATATAAAAAAAAAACAATTCGAAGTCTCTGTTAGTGTATTTATCTTGTACCTGACCTCTTTTACTACGAAGCCAAACTGTTGTACCATATGCAGAATGTATCTTGGCATTGTTTTGTTGAAAATAAGCAGGGACATCTGAAAAAGACGTCATTTGGATTGCAGTATATGTTGCTCCAAATCCTGTATGTACCTTTCAGCATTAATGGGGCCTTCAGATATGTGACAGTTACCCATGATCACAGATGCTGCCTTTAAAGTTAGGGCTGGATGGTCCTTTCCCTCATGACATCTATGATTTCTGAAAATGAACACTCGTCAGACCACAGCACACTTTTCCATTTTGCCTCAGTCCATCTCAGATGAGATCAGGCTCAGAGAACTCTGCGGCATTTCTGGATGTTGCTGATAACTGACTTGGAGTCTTAACTCACACTTGTTGATGCAGCGACAAACTGTGATTATCGACGGTGATTTTCCAAAGTGTAATAATATCTTTTATACGATCATATGAGTTTTTAATGCAGCGCTCCCTGAGAGGTTAACAGTCACAGGGATTTAATTTTGGTTTTCAGCCCTACCCCTTACATGCACAGATTTATCTGGATTCTCAGATTCTTTTAATGTTATTATGGATTGTAGAAGGTGAAATCCCTAAATTCGTTGCAGATTTGTGTTGAGAGATGTTCTCAAACTCTTGGACTATTTGCCCTCACAGTTTTCCACAACGTGGTGACCCTCGCCCCATTCATACTTCTAAACGACTCAGCCTTTCGAGGATGCCGCTTCAATACCAAATCAAGATACTGATCACCTGTTACCAGTTATCCTCTCTACCTGTCGAAGGTTCCAAACGTGCCTTTTTGTTGAGCATTTCACAACTTCCCAAGTCTTTTGTTGCACCTGTCCCGACTTTTTTGAAATGTTGCAGGCATCAAGTGCATATTTACAAAAAACAGTCAGCTTGAACATTGATCATTTGTACTGCATTCAATTGATTGCAAGTTGAAAAGAATTGGCAAATCATTGCTTTCTGTTTTATTTACATTTTACACAGCGTCACAACTTTTTGGGAATTTGGTTGAATAATTTCACGGTAGATATTGTCACAGTCTGGTACGTTATTGAGACTCTTTTTTATTACAATATTTGATTTATTATTGCATCCACAAAAAAACAGTGTTGAATGACTAGTTGTACTTTAATTGGGGTTTTTGTTTTCATAAGACATGATGCTTCAATACAGCGATGGTAAAAAACAGGAAATATTAAACAGAGATCCATCTTCCATTCTCTGTAATTACATTTCCTGTGGACAGATGCCGAAGAGACAACAGTCAGCAGGTAGAAAGCGAGAGAGATGAAAGCTAGAGGGCTTTAAAAGACTTAACTAAAAGACAAAAACATTCTTCTACAATTGGCAGCAGCGAGAGGAAAATATAAATCAAACCCACAGAACCTGACAGCAATTAACTGAAATCCCCCCACAGTGTAAATTCAATGGGAAAAGTTTAAGCAAACAAGATTATCTGGCTTGTTGGAAGGAGAGGTTTTATACAATGTGGCAATTACATCAAAAATTCACTGAAGAGCCCGCTAATCATGCAGCGGCTGCGAGAAGAAATCATTTGTTTCTCTGTGTGTGTGTGTGTGTGTGTGTGTGTGTGTGTGTATGTGTGTGTGTGTGTGAGTGAATCCAAACAGTTAGAAGCAGTTAGAGTCGCTCACCAGTGCTATGTGACTGTTGTTCCATGTGTTGTTATCCACCAGTGTGGTCCTGTTGGCCATGCCGGCTATTTGGTAGCCGTAGTCCCACCAAGACATGACGCGCGCGTGCTCGTCTGTATTCTGCCTCAGCCAGTAGTAGGCCTCCCTGAAGTCATCCAGGATGTTCCGTGTCCTAACGAGGGAAATAAGGTTGACAGGTAACAGCGTTGACAGGCATATGGATGCGGAGGCTATTAATATTTCAGTTAAGACTTTGAATCAGAAGGGCAACAACAGCTGAAAATAGAGCATCCATGCATAATAAACTGAGGGTTAAAAAACACCTTGCACTTTGAACGCTCATGTCCTAAATTTACCTCGAGGAGCGGTAGCAGACATAAAGCCAGGCAACCAATTAACCGGAGGTATGGTAATCATATTATGTCTGTGTGTGCATTTATGCGTGAGTGTGTGGGTGTATATGTGCACGAGAGAAGAAGAAGAGCAGAGTGACAGCTTTGCTGCTCCCTGTAGCGCGGCTACACCATTGTCTGAGACGTGCCGTGGTATCATTAATATATGTATGAGAACTTGCGTCTACCATTTAGTCTCGGCCTTCAATATTTCCTCCCTAATGCTTTAAGAGAATAATTATGCCTGTAAAGAATCTGAGAGAATAATATATCAGCTTTTTGTAAATTCAGCGCTGGTCCACAGATGTTTTCTGTGACCTAGAAACTCTAAGTTAAGCAATCATATTATTGCTTATAGGTGCACGTATCAATATTTCCACAAACCTCTTATGAAATATACATATGTTCCCACTCTCCTGCTGCTCTGTGTGTCCCTGTGCACTCATACATATGTGCTCATTAGCATGCAAGGTGGAGCGATCTGTCCTACTGCATTACAAACTACAGACTTTGCACGGCTCCTTGCGGTTATTTAACATCCATTAACACATTAAGACTGAAGGGGGTGTGTGCATGTGTAATCCGTACCCGTCGTGGTTGTACGAGGCGAGCACCACGCTGGGACTGGAGTAGGCGTTGCTGGTGACCCAGGTGCAGTGGACGGCGAACATCATCAGCAGCATCAACATCAGCATGGTGACGATGGACTTGATGTTTGGACCCAAACCCTCCTCGGCCTTCTCCTGCTCTGACACATGCTTGCGCACCTTTCCGGCCTGCAGGGGGAGACAAACACTATTATGATGGACCCGCTCTCAATGCAGCGTTCCAGGGACATGAATAATTGAGTGCAATAAATTATTGAATGAACTAATTGAGCAAAGTATCTTAGAGCATCTTCAAGTTTTCCATGCTGTGTGATGAGTTAATATTATTTTACACTAGCAGCAGAGAATTGTTAAGTCTGTGAAGAGTCTGATGAGGAGGAAATCTGCACAGTGCGAACACTTTTCTTTACCAGCACCTCAATTAATCGCTCTGATGCCTAAACTGTGGCGAAAGATGAGCAGAGACAGGCGCAGATAAGAGGACATAATTTGAATTCTGCCAAAAAGATGATTATGAAGAGATATCAAACTGAAGTTACAGACACTAATTCCCAAACTGAGGGAGACAGAGGGAAGTAAAGAGTTGTACTTACTAATAATTCTAATAATATTTGTGTGTGAAGACTATTATTAAATGTCAACTGTCTTGTTGTGATGTGATTGATACGTAAATAAATTTTGTTTTCATGTCCTTCTTGTAAATGAGACCCTGAACCTAAAGGATAACGTCTCTATTTTTTACCCTGGACCCTATTTTCCAATGTTTTTTGTCAAAGTGACTAATGGGGACAACAATTTTTCGAACTGCTGCAGCAGCCAGAAGCAAAACTAAGCTACAAAGTAATCCCACTGGATGACAGCACACAGTCAAAGTAAGTCCACTAAAAATGGTCGTTTTTGTCACTGACAGACTTGGATTGTTATTTTAATTATCTGACAACATTATGGAAAGGATTGCTTCAGAGAGGCCACAGTAGGATATGCTGTGTTTAACTAGAAATAGCTGTTGCTCTCAACAAACTCACCAGATTCCCTTTGCAAAACTGTAATTTTAACATCATTAACTTCATTAAAACTCAACGGAAACAAAAATAAATCTCACCAAAAATATCTTGGTTCATATTTCCACTGTTCTAACAATCACATACTCTGGTTTGTTCGAAATAAACCCTTAATTCCCAGAGGCAGAAGTGAAAATATTCTGGCTCTACATACTGCTTCTCTGATGCCCTCCTGCTCCTCTTCCAATATTTTCACATCTACTCAAAAAGGGATTGATTTTGACCAAACCAGAGTTGCTGTTGTTGGAACAGTGGAAAGATGAGCCAAGGCACTTTGGTGAATTTTATTTGGTTACTGGCAAGTCTGAACAAAGACAATTACGATAAAAACAAGAGATTTGGAAATGGGAGTCTGGTGAGTTTGGTGAGGTGAATAAAACATCAGTTTCTAGTTAATCAAAACTTATCTTGCTCTTAAAAAAAGGTCTCTGCACTGATCCTTTCCATAATCTTATCAGACACTTAAAATAACAATTTGAGCCTCTAAGTGGGAAAAATAAACACTTTTATTGGATGCACTTAAATGGTGCACAGATGCCTGGAGAGATTACATTGTAGCTCACTATTGCTTCTGCCGGCTGCGGTGCTCTTCCTCAATACTGGACCAGTTTCAAAAATCTTTTCTCTATTAGTCAATCAGACTCAAAAACATGGGAAAAAGAAGTCCACATTGAAAAACACCAATGTTTAATGAGTCTTCCTGAATGTCCAAATGTCCAAATTCTCTAATGTCTGCTTCTCAAATGTGAATATTTTCTGGTTTCTTTACTCCTCTATGACAGTAAGCTGAATATCTTTGGGTTGTGGACAAGACAAAACATTTGAGGACGGCATCTTGGACTTGAGGAAACACTGATCAAGACTTTTCACCATTTTCTGACATTTTATGGACTGACAACTGATCGATTGATCAAGAAAGTAATCAATAGATTTAGTGATGATGAAAATAACTGTTAGTTGCAGCCCTAATGTTGTTACATAATGTTATTGACACTCAATGTTACTCCGACATCTTAACTTAACGCTGAATCTATTTCTCACCAAAAAACCTGCATTGTTGCTCCTGTATCGTTGACACATTACTACTTTTACATCACATTTTTATCAATTACTATCAGCAGAAATGTGCATCACAATTTGTGTCACTGCATTTTTTAATGTTTACTACTATATGCGGCAGCCTGTATTAACAGCAAATCCTTCAAGCATAGCTGAAACGTCTGTCACTGCATTTTTTCCGGCAGTGCAGGAAAACAGGGATGTGTAACAAGCACCATCAACATAAGCACATTAACACTGCTGTCTTGATGTTCATAACTGGCTTGTCATGGCATGTCAGTTTCAAAGTTTCTGTGATTTCTAAAATGTCACATCAGCCTCACCTCTGAAGGATATCTGTGCATAGCACATGAAATGATGTGATTATAATGTTGATTGGAACAGACAAAGCCACAGTTTGGTTCAACAGTGACAGCAGTCAGATCAAAATTCAACAAAGTAAGACAGCTAAAATTATAACAACGGCACCGAACAGTTATAGCTGAATCACAGTTGAATCACAGTTTGCACGACTCTGGTCTGTAAGGAAGACCAAAGCAGTTGAAGCTGTGTCCAATCAGATTAAGGTTGTATAGTATTTTTACAACTTACATCAATTAAATTCTCTAACTAGGTGTAATCAGTGTACTGCCAACAACACACAAATGTGCCAACTGGTGCATCAGGTAAGTTTTAATAGTATCATCAATGGCAATGTAAACTGCAAATCAATGAAAAAACAGTTGATTTACTGAAATATGGTTGGTTTGCCATGAAAGTCTTTTGTTTAATGCTGTTTTTTTTAGCTGTGTTACAACTGTAGCTCATGCTGTTACAGTTCTATTTCAGTTCTAACAGCGTCTGGACAGTGTCCACTTTTGAAATGAAATATGTAGCAAAAAACTCTAACAACTGTGGCAACTCCCCCCTCCACTGGCTGTCAAAATTCAAGCATCGTACTAACATCTGTTGCAGGGTAATGAGTGCAAAGAATGACATTTCTGTAGATGTGGATTTCAATATTTATCATGTGTTGTCTTGACCTTGTCATAAAGATTCCCAGAATTCCTCTTGTCATCCTCGTCGCTGCTGTCTTCTGCTGGGGGCTTCTCCCTCTTTGTGTCATCTCCCATGTAATGCTCAAAGACACTGGAGAACGCCACTGCAGACAGCATGCACACCACCGGAGTCAGCGTCAGCATCAGACGCACCATCACACCGGCAAAATAGACTGCGCTGATGGCGTACAGGGCCACTGGAAAGAAAAAAGACAAAGATGGTGGTGGGTGAGAGGAGAGAGGAGGTGTGGGGAGAGAGGGAAAACAAAGTAGAGACAAAGGTCAGACAAGGAGAAAGACGGTGTGAATGTAAAGGAGAGACAGGGAAATGGGGCGGCGAGTGTGAGAAGGAGATAAAGACACGAAGAAGAGAAATTGAGTTGTTAGAATAACGCAGCATAATCAGTCTGTGTTGGCTCTGCACAACTCAAACCCTAAATGGAGACAGCGCTGGCTGCTTTCCGTCCTTGAAAAGTGCCGACCCGGCTCAACAGGTGCATGGCTAATCAATAGCTGTAATAGGCTGATTAAGTCTGAGGGAGAAACAGACTGCTGAAGGACTCTTTCTAGCGTTCAAAGGTTCTCTGCCCTTGATCGTGGCTGTCTTACTCAGTAAACATGAAAGTTTTGAGGGTTTTTTTGTTTGTTTTTTTTAAGAAGTTCATTCCCACTCAGTGTTTTTCTTTCAGGCAGATGGAAAACAGCTGAGACTGGATCACAGTATTGGGGACAGAGGAGGCACTGAACTACGCTGTTTTATTTGACTTCTGAATTATGATATACCAGTGTTTTTTTTGTAAATATATTCTCATTCTGAATTTGATGCCTTTCCCTGGGCCAGTATTATATTCTTTATTCAATTATGTGGGTTTTTAATGGAGCGCTGCCTGAGGAGTCAAAGGTCACTGGCATTCAATGTTGAGTTTCAGCCTTGCCTCCTACGTGCAGAGATTGCTCTGGATTTTCTGAATCTTTTAATGACGTTATGGAATGTAGATGGTGAAATCCCTGAACTGCAGTTTTGTGGTGAGAAATGTTCTTAAACTGCTGGACTATTTGCCCACACAGTTTTTCGCAAAGCCCCATCACCGCTGGTGTACAACTGAGCCTGTCGAAGAGGCCCCTTTAATACCTAATCACCTTTTGACAATTAACCTGTTTACCTATGAAAACAGGTGTTTTTTGAGCATTCCACCACTTTCCCAGTCTTTTGTAGCCCTTATCCTAAATTTTCTGAATCAAGTTCAGGCATAGTCTGGTGTATAATAATAATAATAAAAAAAACGTTTTTCAGTTTGAAGATAAAATATGTCTTTGTACAGTGTTCAGGTGAATACAAGATGAAAAGTATTTGCAAATCATTGCATTCTGTTTTATGTACATTTTACACAGTGCCACAACTTTTTTGGAATTGGGGTTGCACAAACTATGCATGCTGAGCATTTCTCACTATTAATAAAGCAGGTATATGACTGAAATGGGACAATGTGATACCACTTAAATTGACAAATAAGCAATGACAACACAGAGTTGTGAAGTGGTAGTACAAGTCACAGCAATTCTCCCAACAGACCATATTCTGTGACTGACAAAAATGATCAGCTGTGTTAGAAAATATCTGATTCTAACATAAAAGGTACAAGGCTGTGTACATACAAAACGTAAAGTGGAAGTTAACTATGCCTCTCAAGGTGCATTTTGATAGGAAAAATACAATCACAGAGCTGAAAATTCTGTTACGTGCCACACAAACAGCAGGCAACGGCTAAAAAGGATGCTTTTGAGGATACTGACAATAAAATCAGCAGCTTAAATTGATTCACTTTCAGATTCACACCTCTGACGGGTTTCAGTGGCTTCCGAGGCTCAAAGACATTATAGTATTTGGAGCCAGCCCCCAAGCCAAACTGACTGAACCAAGACGAGTGTACAGCCGTCCTTGCAGCTCTCTGAGGCTGCACTTAAGCACAGTGTTGATACAATGAGCTAAATGCTCAACAGCAGCATATGAGCATATGGCCACATGTCCACAATGATAATGGTACCATACTGAACCCAAGCAGGTTTAGTGATTTGTAAATTCTGTTTTCAAAGGTAAGCTCTTATTGTTATTATTATTATTATTATTATTATTATTATTATTATTATTATTATTATTATTATTATTATTATTATTATTATTACTAGTGTTATTAGTATTATTAGTTGTATAGAAAGTCGTTGACTGGATGCCAGTAACTGGTTCCTCGTGTTGCTTTTTGTGGAAGTTGACACTGCAACACGAGCTGCGTTATCTTTGTTGTTGTATGGAAGTGGGCTGGTTCTGCTCTGTGATCCTTGCTGCTGGTATGTGCGCGTTTGTGTGTGCTGCTGTATGCAAATTTACTTGACAGACATGCCATGAATGTGAAAGGAATGGTCAAACTGCAGGAATTAATGTGCTTGGCAATGCAGTGTAACTTTGATTAGCAGCGTTTAGGTTGCAGAGAGAGTCACTCAGTGCACTGTGGCTGATTTAATTAAGAGATAATGTGAAGTTTTTTGTCCGTATCTACCAATGTATTGGTTGAAGAGCAGATAGAATTTCAGTTGGCCAAGATTTTATTTAGTTGACGAGTCCTTTTACAGTGATTGGCTTTCAAATTTGTTATGTACTAAATATAGCTTGCTCAGGTGTACTTGAATCTTAGATTTAAGTAAAGAGCACAGACATCTCCCTCTTCAGCAGAGGAATGTGAAAACACCTCTCTAATGACAAACTTTCCACAGATACAAGTCAGTATATTCACGGTCAAGTATTATAAACGATACATAAGAAGACCTAAGACACAAAAGAAAAACACATTTTCGAGTGGAGAATCTTTGAATGAAAATACTGAGATGGGGATTCAGGGTGGGAGAAATGCTGCCAGAAGTGGCTATATGCTGCTGTGGAAGCACATTTTCAAAACCCGCAGAGCTGTGATTCAAATAAAACGTTCCTACCAAACACTCGTTCATCGTTGATGTTCTTGATGCAGAACCAGAGGCCTGCTGGAAACGTGCAGACCAGGATGTGCAGGTCGAAGAAGAAAGAAACCCACGTCGTCGGCTGGTGCTCCGACACAGACGCTATGATGGGGATGTGGA
The DNA here is from genome assembly GCF_056507025.1 of Lutjanus erythropterus. NCBI lineage: Eukaryota > Metazoa > Chordata > Actinopteri > Lutjaniformes > Lutjanidae > Lutjanus > Lutjanus erythropterus. Next base: position 23,979,843 of record NC_139332.1, read on the forward strand.
TCTTAGCATAGCTGGAGACAGAGGGAGGGAGGAGAGAAAGAGGGGGAGGGAGAGACAGACAGGATGTAATTCATGTTGGGTTGAACGCGTTGGGAATGTTGAGACAAATTATACAATAGATCCTCCTGATTAACTCCGGAATTATGAGGGGAAAAAAAAGATAATTTACCTCCCCAGCATGCTCATTTTAAAACCCGAACAAATTTAGCACTTGTGATGAGACATGCTCTTTTTTTTGCTGTTAGTTTTTCTGATCTGTGTGGCCCCTCTTTATTCATTATTGTCTTTTACACAGCAGTTTCTACATCATTTTAAATATTTCTCTCTAAAGTGTTTTGTGATTACAGATGGGGAAGAGAAAACACACAGCACATTAAGGAATTAGTATCGGCCTCCAGAGGAAAGGAAAAAAAAAAACTCTCCCATACTGCTTCAGTCAGCAAACAGGGGGGAAGAGAATTGATTGGGTGTGCTGAAATATCAAACACGATGCAGTGCATTTGGAGAACACAGGGAGCCTGGTGCTATTTGGAAGTTAGACAATGGTTCAACACAGAGCTTGTGCTACGCTGTTTTCCCCTCTGGGATGGTGCAGAGGGGGTTTTATAGCCGTCTTAAGAAAACACACACATGCACTCGATTGAACAAGTGTTCCATCGACAGTGAGAGTGTGAAGGTCAGCAGAGCTTACCCGGTGTCCCAGAGAGAGTAGAAACGACCACTCCATGGAGCAATGTATCCTGGAGAAAGAAGAGATAAATCAATAAAGAAATACATAACGTCTTTTAATGCTTTCCATTTGAGCCTTGGAATACGAGGACTGGCAGGAAGGTTGTTGAATTGTTTTAAACATAAGCACATTACATGCCACTGATCATGGGATAATATATTAAAATAATTAGATTGTCCTTTGTTAAAACAAAATGTAATTATTTATTTGGTAAACTCAACCCAACTGTGCAGCTTTGTTAACATTATCTGACCCACACACCCGGAGAAATGTGTAGCAAACACCGCCTGAGGGTAAAGTATTGATGTCTACAGTAAAGATTTAATATTCATTAAGTAAAATAACGATATATACTGCGTAATGTGGTTATGTGATCTACTTATTCAAAGCTCTTGAAAAACTTAGTTTCTGATGTGACTTATTTCTATATAACAATATTCATGACTACATCAGCAAGGTAACAGTCAATGTTAAGTACAGAAAAAACAGAAATCCCTCATTTTTATTGATTAAGTGCTGAAAAGTACTATGCGACGGTTCTGACACACATGGACAGGTGCAAGGCTCGCGTTTTCAACAGTTGGTGGTGGTAATGTGCCAAAACTCTAACAACAGCAGTGAAGAAGACTGCTAGTAATCAAGCATGGATTAAAACCAGAGGTGAGAAACACATAGCCCGTGGGCCAGAACTGGTCCACCAAAGGTCAGGTTGTGCTTGTACCACCGAAAAGAGGTAACTGGCACACCCATGAATGAGATGCAGAGTAAATGTTTAGTTATGGCTCTACTAAAATATTTTGTTTTGAAACTTACACTATTGTGGTCTAACTACCATTATTGTTGATCTGAAAACACTAACTAATTTTCATCAAAACAACAATGTCCACCATCATGTACAGCCTGCCTACCCAAAAACAAATTTATACAAGTTGATGCACAAGCAGTCACTGACCTGTGACCCCAGCGAGCATCATGGGAGATTAGCATTGTAGCAGACAATGCGACGCCTGCAGCTAAAACACTTTAGAGACTGAATAGCCTTTCGTTTGAGAGGGAACTCACAGAGACTTTGGAGTGAGTGGAATGAAATATTTGGTGGATTCAAGGCCAAGCCACAATCAGAAGCCTCAATACAAAATGATCTGTAATCTAAGAACAACACTAATGGGACCCTGTTGAAAAGGCACTGCCAAAACTTTTTATTTGTAAATAGTTTGTAGGACAAGGGATAATTTTACCTTCTTCCTCATTAACTTCCACTTTAGTTGATGCTGTGTGGTGATGCTAGCATGACCACACAGGAGTGGAAATGTCTGGAAACCTAAAAGAATTTCTAGATCTTGACAAGCTCTTTGAATCATTTAGAAATAATATACTATATTGTTAGTTATTTCCACTGTGATTTGCATATTGAATGCGTTAAACACCCCTGTAAAAAATTATCTATAATACAAAAAAGTTGTAGTGTTTTGATAAAAAACACTCCTTTACTTCTTTGCTCCTTCTTTGCTCCACAGTGTACCTTTAACACTCAGAACCTCAGATAATTGGTTCCATCAGGACTGTGTTGACCAGACTGACTGACAGTGCTGGCACTAAAGCTAAACTAGAGCCTGTTGATTCAAATGTTGCTGCCAAAGTCACGGTTCAGTCAGTAACATGAATGCGGGCCATTTTGAGGGTACTGGGATGTAAACAACAGAAAGGAATACAAGCTGAATATTCAATTCGAGCTGACATCAGGATGTTTAAACTGAGGAAAAGTTCAGGAAAACATGTGGAAGCAGTTTAAACTTGCACAGAAAGACTTAGTCAGCAGGAAAGGGCACAATATTTTGAAAAACCAATGTTAACAAGTGCTGAAGATCGATACAAGCTCACTCCTAAATTCTGGAATAAAGACTGGGCAATTTTGTCTTCTATTTTCTATCTCGACATAGTAAACTACCTTGATTTTTTCCCACAGAGCCCATAGACTGCTGAAGACCAAAAATATATTGTGAAAGGTAGGTAATCAACTGATCTCTAAATTATTAATAGAACAAATTTTTGGATCAAAATGCTAATCTGTCATAAAGAAAAAATTAAAACATCTCTAATGTATGAAAGAAGTCAATGGTTGTGGTTTATTATTCGTACAAGCTTATATTAAAAACTGACCATTTGTTGAAAACAATGCTGCCTTCAAATGTTACTCGTGGGAAGTCATGTGCACGACTAGTGAAGCTTACAGACAACTTCCACTAACGAGGTTGGGATTACTAACAGAGGGGCATTCATATGAACTTTTCTCTTAAACACAGAAAAAGTGACTCCATTTGAAGAAAATAATCGGAAACAGTGGCGAGTTCAGATGAGTTGTCTACGGTCAGTACTGCCACCGTGGCCGACCTCCGGATTGATGACACGCCGTTTAAACACTGTAAATCAATTCTTTCCAGCTGAGCCACAGCCTACTTTACACCAGTGAGAAGAACACAGAAAAAAATAAATAACCAAACCCGTTCTAACATCACAGTAAATTATAAAATAAAATAATAAAATAGGTTTTTAAGGCCTTTAATAACATTCATATGAAGTCCATCAACTAAACGGTACAAAGCAGAACTTCATGTCTGAGCTGTAATTCAAATCCCAGAAAAACTTCAGACAGGAAAGTGTCAGTGCTGAAAATATATTCTATTGATGGTACTTAATTACTGGAATTGACTTGTTTACAAATGTAACTGAAACCATTTAAGCTGCAAATTAGACCCTCACAGGGCATTTTATGTGCGCATACAAATGTCTTATTTTGGTGAAGCTTTGATCTGGAATACATTTCAGCTCTGAACTGTTGCCTGGGGGCTCTCACAGCCACTCACAGACTCACGTGTGCGCAGACAACACAAAGAAATGCATTAGCCCCATATTTAAAAATTTTGTGATGTCTGCACCAACATATAGCTGCACCATGTCCTTTGATGCTCTTTAAATGCGTAAAATAACGATGATGAAATAATCACCATCATAACAAATAGAGAGCACTTCTTAAATAAGACGTTAGAAAGTGCTGAACCAAAGCAGGAAAGAAAAAGATATGAAAAAAGCAGTAAAAGTGAGATGAAGGAGATATTCTGAGAGGTGATTTAAGGATGACACTGATTTATCCAATCAATACTTGGCTCTATGTTCAAGATACCGAGGAAACCCACCCAGCTACTCTGTTGCAGAGAGTCTTGTGAGATGAAAAAGCCTGACAGACTGGAGAAGGACATGTGCAGTTTCATCGCAAAACTGGCAAATCACCAAACAGTCACCGACTCCCACTGCTCAATTCAGACGGCTGAAAGATCACAACGTTTACCAGACGTCCTGTTGAAGGCAGGATCCTCACGGGACTTCTGCATCCACGAGTGGCCAACCAGCTCTAAAGCAGGCAGGCTTTAGATTTCAAAGCACTTCGTCAAAGGGCTGCAGCTGAAAATTAGCCAACTGGCTAATTTACAGAAGGGTTGATTAATGTGTGTTGTCCTTATAAATAAATGAAAATGAAATGAAAGGCAACCAATCTAAGGACGGCCATATTACTGTAGAAGTATTGTGACACAATCTCTTCACACTGGGCAAAAGGCCTGACTGTCTGTTTACATAATCTGGAGTGGCAGAGTGGCAGATTCTTGATTAAAGGAGAGATCCATCATATATTAACTGTAATTCATCATGAAGTGACCATGTTATATATATTCAGAGATTAAGGAAACGTGTTTAATTGAAATACTCTCTTCTCTGACAAGTCAATACTACACTACAGATATGGTGTCATTCGAAATTTCTGTTTTAGTTTGCCTGTTTCACATTAATTAGAGTTCATATTAATGCTGAATATTCACCAAATAAGTAAGTGTCTGTATATGAGTTGTAAGAAATGATTAATAATCTTATAGAAGAAGCAGATGTTTATAATGGCTGAACTGAGCAACATGTTAATGGAGTCTGGCAGGCGGTAAGACAGGCAGTCACTGAACTACAATTCCAGAGTGTGTATGTTCAGAGCAGTGGACTTTTGGTTTCAAGATCACACCTTACATTGACAGAAAATTGACAGTTACAAATAGGCGATCGACTTACAGTGTAGGACTTGTCATTGCTTGTTATGGTCAATTTACAATTTATCTTGTACTCCTGCAGTGTTCCTGCAGCCTGCCTGAGCTTCTTTGTGTCTGGAGAGGAGGGTACAGGGGGAAACAACTCACTTCAACCTTGGATTGTATAATAAATAGGGATTTCAACCCCTTATGGTCTACGGCTCCAACTTGCTATTTGGATTGCTGTACTTATTTTTGTGTGTGCAACTGTTACATATTGATCTCGGTGAGTAAATAATCTGCTACCTTAATCGAGGCAAGAAAACCAAAATATGATATGTGGTTTTTTTTCCCCCAAAAAACCCCAAACAATACAAAAAAAGGCTATTTATGTGTATCTTATGAGCAGGTCAAGTCATCTTAAAGCTGAACACTTCAGCAGGAGACAAATAAAATCAATAAATAGCAAGGAGCCAACATTTGAAAGGTCCGAAACCTCAAGGCCTCCACTGAGGCCACAAACCCAGGCGGAGCTGAAAATAATGGAGAAAAACATCAACAAGGACAAAGTTCAACCAGCTGGCTGTGCACATCAGGGTTCAACCAGGCCAGTCAAAAAAAAAAACAAAAAAAAAAACAAAAAAAAAAACACGTATACAAGTTCACGAAAAGGCACTCGGGTAGAGCACAATCCTCCACCAACGCTCAACAGTTCCCCAACTTGCACAAGCTGCAGCATCCATATTGGTTTGTATTTGTTTATCATCTGCCTTCCAGGCTTAAACCAAACGCTGATTAGTGGCCCAGTGGGGAGGCCTGTGCGGTCAGACCATCGGAGGATAGAGTATGAACATACTGTACACTTTTGGCTAATAAAAAAAAAAAAAGACAACAAAATTTAAAATGGCTCAAATCCCAGATCTGGATCACCATCAAAATCTATTCAACTGATCCCTGCACAAAAGGCTACTTCTCCACCAAATCGCAGCCAAATTCTGCCAAACAAACTGTTCTAATAAACACACAAACAGATGGGGGTGAAAACCTCAACCATCTTCTATTTTAGACTGATAGTATTAGAAAGTGGTGTCAGTTATATTATGATGAGTGATCTTGACACTGATACTCCAGTCCAGTCACTTAAACATTCACAAATCATTATGGGACGATGATCTGACCACTCAACTTCACCAGCTTTACAACATAACAGCACTTCATTCATTTGACATTTTTGTTTTGCCTTACTTCCAAGTGCAACTACACAACACAAAAGACGTTTTAATTTAATGAGTTGACATTCACAAGACTATTCATCCTGCAGAGCTGCCATCCTGATTATGTTGACTTGCTCAAATTTTGTAGATTTTCCTTGCTTTTTGTGCTTCTACCAAACAAAAGAAATAAGATAAGCAGGCTACATAAATAAAGTTTCTTTTTTGTCCGTTTTTAATGATTGTGAGTCTTCATGGGGTCTTTTATTTTGAAAATTGATCAGATTCCCTATGGTTTTTCTGTTTCTGAGTTTGTTCCCACTCGATCTGCTCTGTGCAGCTTGAGCATCCGTCTAAAATAGACTCGCTGCGTCACTGAAGCACAGAGGAGAGCTGAGTCTGGGACGTGCCAAGGTGCTTCTGATGGAATCACAAACATTGTGATGTCAATGTCTGCGATCAGCCCTGGCAGACATGGCCAGACATTTTCTATGTGTTTCTCATGACTGGAAAATTTGTCATCTGTTTTCCAGGGCCCATGGGAACCCTGATTTGGGAGATGCAAATGTTATATTTCTTGGTTTGTGCAGGTATATTTCAAAATTCCTATAGCCATTTCTAAATGTGTAAATATATTGGTAGGCTTCATTTGCATGGAAATATTCCCCGGAAGCTGTTCATTATATATTATGTATGTAGTAATGGGTATTGAGAAAATAATGTACACAGCCAGGTAATTATAATTAGCTCTGTAACATCAGTGTAAACATATTAAACTGCAGTACACTCAGTGGTACAACATTCATTAATGCAGGCTTGCAATTTCTTTTCAATTTAAAATGCTGTTATTTGTTCATGTTCAGTAGTATGTATATTGATTAATGAGGAGTCTCCCCATTTGCCAAGTCATAATATTGGTGTCAACTGATGATAATTGCTTAGAAAGGAGGGCTACATCATCACAATAATTATTTTTCAAAGAAACAAATCTGTTGGTTATTTTTCAATTAATTTAGCCGAGAAAATATCACAAGATTGTGAAAAATGTCAGAAATAATTTCCCAGAGCCCGAGGCAAAATCTTAATTCGACTGTTTTTGCCCAACTGAAAGAACAAACAAAGACATTCAAAGGGCACAGGATAGAAAAGCAGCAAATTCTTAACATTGTGAAGCTGAAACCTTAAAACTGTTGACATTCTTGCTTGAAAAGATTAAAGTAGCTGCAATGAATGGCATGTGTATGTGCGTGACAACACTGTATTGTTTGACATTTTTGCTTGTTAATTAATTTAACTGATTATAATGCCTTGAGAAATATTCTGTCACCCAACAAATCAATGAATCGACAAATTGTTGCAGCTCTAATTACAATGGAAAAAATACAATAAATGAGATGGTTCACAATTATTCATATATTGATTAAACATTTTTTTGTGATCCATTGTTATTGGTAGGAGAGGCAACATTACAGTCACAAAAGTGACACAAAACAAAACAAGGCAAAAATAGCAGCTTCTTTTGCCCCAGTTACCTTATTTGCTTCCCTCCAGCCCTCTCCACCCCGACCCTCTAAACCCCGAACATGGTGGACCGAGGCAGTGGAGTTGAAAAGATTAGTCGAATAATCGATTAGTTGAGCAGGAGAAGATTAATTGCCGTCCATTCTGACAAGAGATTGAGCAGACGTTTTTCAAGCAAAGATATAAAACATCTGTTCACTCCAGCTTTGTAAATGTAAGGATTTGCTGCTACTCTCCCTGATACTTTAACCACAAACAGCGGTGCAGGAGAGAAACTAAACTTCCAACTAGAGATTTAGTTAGAAGCTACACAAGTACCGAGAGCTGAACACACAATGACTTTTAAAAACATCTTTCTCCTGCACAGACATGAATTGAGTTTCGTAACAAATGCTTGTTGGAGGGAGGACTTAAATTTTCACGGGTTGATGGATGAGACATCACAACAACTCTCTTGGAGGTGGGTTTGGCCCCACTCCAGAGATAATCCAGGGTTCAACGATTTTTTTTCTTCTTCAGTTGGGCAAGTGAGTCAGAAATCTACTTGTCCAGAGTAAATTTTTCTTTAAATGCCTCGTTTAGTCACTTTAAATCCCCAAGATATTCAGGTTAATATGATGATAAACACAGGAAAGCAGGAAATCTCCAGCATTTTGCATTAAAAAATAGTTTAACAATTAAGTGATTATCAAATTAGTTTAATTCTTTTTTACCACTTGTCTGGTCAGGCAAGTCACTTGACTGACATGGCATTTTACCTTATTGACTCTAAAAGTAGTAAAAAGTAATGGAGATGCAAATCAGCTCAGCGTGACCAAAAGTGCCAATGGAAAAGCCCCTGTACATACATACCTGTGTATGTGAGATAGATCACGGTGAGGAAGACCACGCCGGCAGCGAGAGACACCCCGAGGAAGAAAAGCGTCTGGAATTCCTGTCTGGTCAGCCTGTCCTTCAGGTACTGCAGGAAGGCGTAGGCTTGGAGAAGTGCAAACACACCTGAGAGAAGCCAGAAACAAAAGAATGAGCAAACATACAAGAGGAAACTCGCGCTGAATGTTTGAGGAGGCCCTGATTCATGCTGCCTCCTGCAGGGTAAAAAGCAGGTTTACGCGGTTGAGAAGCGTCGTCGTCAGTTTGGCAGAATTCTCGACAAAGCAGTTTGTGATAGCCCCCTTTGGCTGTTCATGCAGATGTGAAAGACAAATACTGCGGGACAACATATTTCAAATGCATGAGACAGATTTGTGTGAATAAGCCCTTCTCTTTTCCCTTGCCTTGTCTTTCTTTCCGCAGCCCCCTTTGGTCACACTTCTTTCCTCCGCTCCTTTGCTCTGTCACTTTCTCAGTGCCGTTTTCTCCGGTGTGTCTCTTTGTTTGCATGGTGCATTCGATATAAAAAATTGAATAGAGGCCTGGTTTCCCTCCCTTTCGTCACCTCCCATTCCTTTGACAAACCTTGTGTGATATCGCCCTACTCCTTCGCTACCCACCACCGCCCATGGCAGGTCTCACCCATTTCCAAGGTTAAGCCCCTGCCTGTCTCCTGGAGAGCCGCCATGGTGCTAACACGCTTGTCACTCTATGCCACCCTGCCTGCCTGCCTGAGGGGCTGACATCTCAAGGGTACCGACCATGGCTCTGTCACTCTCTTTCCTGTCTCCCACTGTGCTCCCTGAATGCTACCACCAGATGTTCTGAACAGCTGCTACCCTGGCGACATGAAAACACACTCGCTCTTTGAGAGATGAAGAGAGGGGGGAGCCAAAAACAGTGAGAGGGAGAGATGATTTTTTTGGTGGTGCATTCTTCAAAGCCTCTCATAATGCTGTTTCTGTTGTAGACACCCAGGAAAACAGGGACACTTCAACGTGCTGCAGTGTTATTCTCAAAAAAGGTGCTGCTCAGTCTTCATAAACCTGCCAATGACAGTCCTCTCCCAATCTGGATGTAGATGAACACAAGAATCACGCACATACATACGCGCCCATCCGTGCTGTCGGGCAGCAGATGGGCGCACACTTGAGAGGAGAAACTGAACAAGCTTTAATAAACTACCCACAAGCCAAAACTGAAAAGTACTTAAAGTGCTAAATCCATATGGGTGGCACATGAAGCCGCAAACCCATTTTTTTAAGTTGTAAATGTATTCAGAGAGGGTCCTGTGTTCTTCTACACACAGAGCATGACTAACACTGTCAGTGTCAGGGGGGATTCAATTCCCACTGCAGCCAACCAGTCTTAAAGTGTGTGCATCCACGGTACTGTAAGGTGTTTTGGATAACAAGCGAGGGGCTTATGTAAAGTCACACCTTTAAGACATGAAGTACAGCAGTCAGCCTGAACCTCCCCCCCACCCAGTGTTTTGCTGCATAAATTTGTTGGCAGGGTCAGGGTGGGTTAGAAGTCGACATGAAAGCACTGAAATAAAGTCTGTGCATTGAATGAATGTGTCCTTGTATAAAACCCAGACAGACAGTCTGCTCAGTGACTTTATATAACTTTTAACAGAAATGCTATAGTGTTAAAATACAAACAATATCACTGTTATTCAAGGTAATACAATGTGCTTTAGCACAAACAAATGTAGCATTAAATCTTTTTAGACACTTGTGGGCAGCTGTCGACGCAACAGGGACATATTATCATCTAATTAAATTGACATCATGAATGTGTGAGCAGACAGTCGTCTAGTTAGACATGGAACAGACAGAGAGCAATATTAACATTAATTTGAGTCGTTTTTCTTGCCACCTGATAAGTTCAACCCTGCAACTTCTATTTCTTCAACTTCTAAGATATTTTCATACTTATAAATAACTTGTGCTTAGTCCGTTAGCTTGATGCTAACAAAGAGTTCCTATTAATGAGCTAACGGAAATTAGAATTTCAATCTCAATCTTCAATATTGTATTAACAAATTCATTTGACTGCACATGCTTGACATAAACTAACGTGTGCTCAGACTTTCAAACATTTCTGACTGCACATTAAATCTGTTACTCTGTATGAGTTTTGACCCTTTGAGGGTGCTGTAGCTTGTCAGTGTGGAGTGTGGAAGCCAGCCACCACTTGGTGGAGGCACGGCATGACAGGAGAGGTCAACGCATTAGTAATATTTATATTTTCTATTTTATTTATTGTTCACTACTTGATAAACAGGAACAGTTAAATGCAGTAGTTTACTTAACAAGTATTTTATTTACCACTTTTACATGCAATATAGCAATTATACTGCCAAAATAAAACTCAGCATTGTTTTTGGAAACATGACTAATAATATATAGCCTCTAGAAGTTTATGATTCAACTTGTTCCCATGGACTAGTGTTAAAAAAAACCAAATAACTTACAATGAATTGTAATACATATTGAACCGTTCCATGTTCAGTTAGGACACAGTGTTAGGCTGACCAGTGAGTGGTGAGAGTAGAAAATAATAGTAAAGTTGAGGGCTCTGCTTTCACATCACTTGTGAAAAGCTTTGACATTTGGTGAGAAAGGTAAGATAGAGTCATAACGCCAGGCAGAAACATCTTCCACGAAATGCTGACTTCATCCTTGCACTCTGAATGACATTCATGTTGAAACTTTCTACAATGGGAACTTTTTCTTCCAAGACGAAGTGCAGTGTTAGTCAGAGGGTGGGACTTACCAGCAGCAGCCATGTGCTCGCTGGTCCTGATTGGCTGGAAGCCGACAAAAGGGATCTGCATCGACAGTACGAGACCCACGATGTAGAAAGTGCTGTATGCTGTAAAGAGAAAGGGGATGAGAAACAGGAGAGAAATCAAACAATCAAAATAAACTTTACTAAAAACCCTCTATTCTGTTCCATCATCACTCCAGTTTAAGACCCACTCAGGGAAATCAACCTCAGTAGAGGTATTTAAAGTCTATTGATTTTCACTGTCGCACCTCAGAGGGAGTAAATACAAAATACCTAATCTAATGTCATTTACTCAGAAAATGGGAGCTGGCTCGGCGCAGTATGGCAGAGAGGCCTGGAGTGAGACGACGGTGCTGAGAACAGTGCAACTCCCACCTTTGTAGCTGGGGGGAACCGATTCGCAGACGCACCGGCTTAATTAAGATTTCATACTCTTCCTGAAGAGTGTGCCTCATTTTTGAAGTAGTTGTGACCGCCCTCAGCAATCTCTTTCTCACACATCTGCTATTGACTCAAGACAGAGAGAGAGATGAATTGTGAGGGAACATAGACTGCGAGGCATTTTATTAAACCAGGATTTTATTTCTTTTTCCTCTTTGCATGTTCCTTCGTTGTGACTGAGAGACACCTGGCTCTGAATAGATGTGCTGCCAGATGAAAAGAGGAGGGAAGGTGAGGAATATAGGAGGTGCTTTAAGACCTAACGCCTTTTCTGTCAACAGAATGTGTCTACAAATCTGTTCCTCCATCTCTCTTTTGCTGCTGAAATGTGAACAAGGTTGCAGGATGATACTCTGGCTGCACATATCCTTGAAGAACAATGAAGGTGGTGTGAAATTTTCCACTTCATCTAACAGCGTCGTCAAGTAGAATTTCAGTATTGAAGAACTGCTCGGAGACGGAGCAGACGTAGGTCAAATCCCTCTCACTGTGAGGAGGCCATCATTAATTTTCAAAGCTCTCAAAGACTGTGCTTTGCGGATACAATGAGTAGAACATATAATCATGTGTAAATGATACTTGACATAGTATCATTTTTCTTGACCACAACAGAAGTGCCTGACGCGAGCTCATGGCTAAGCTGATGGCGGATGTGTGGATGGCGGAGGGTCTGACGGACTATGCCGGATAATGTGCCGAAGCTGCCGCATGCTCAGTGAAACTGGGATATTCTGTGGAATAATGAGCCTGTCCTCCTTCCTCAGTGCTCTGCCTCTGGTGTTTGCTGGGGAAAAATAAAGAGGATCAGGTAGCAGGTGGCTGCATTTACTGTTAAGTGGTGTGTGGGTGTATGGATGTCTGCACAGCCGATGATGGAATGCTTACAGTTGTGAGAGATGAGCACAGGCGTGACTGGGCATTTGAGCTTGTTTCAGGGTTAAACGCTTGGCCAACGATGTTGGGAGATGCATAGGAAGGGCTGTGATTTGTCTGTTTATTACATTTATTTCTGTTCTGACGGCAGAGGAACTGCAAACAGTGAGTGTCCATTTCAGCTGCTGTATGTGGGAGTTTTATACATTGAGTCACACACTAAAAGTTATTGTCTGGTTTAGCTGCTTGTGTATGTGGACCTTACCGATGTAGACTCTCCTGCTGTAGCGTTGCATCAGCAGCAGCACAAACACATGCAGAGGAATCAGGTTGATAATAAATACATAACCTCCCCATGCTGACACCTAGAACACACAAACACATAAAACATGTCAGTCAGCCTCCTGGGACATCAGCCTTCCTCTAAAACATTCTTCCTTTAAAAAGTACTGGCCCGTAATACCATCAATTATTCTACATTTTGTTGTTTTGTCTCAGCTGAGGTAAATCCTGCTGAGTGGAAGCTTTCCTGTTAAACTGCTACAAATTAGCTTTGCAGGAAAGATGTCAGGTCTGCCTCAGTGAAAACCAACTCCAGTGGAGACACAATGGGTTTCCTATATCACCGCTGTTCAGTGAAAACCATACATCTCCTTTTTCGTCTTAGATAAACTGAAGGATTAGAGTAGGGCTGCACAATTAATCACAATATTATCAAAATAGCAATAAAGCAGAGTGCAATATCAAAACTGCAGAGCCAAATTGCGATTGTTTGAAAAAGAAAACTGTGTGAGAAAACAGAATTAGAATGAGGCACTGTGCTGCTGTAGAGATGCCCTGTTCTAAAAATCTCATTCTTCAGATGAAAGAAAACATGTTTGTTTGATACAGACCCCAACAAATATCATATCATCATGATTTTAAGATTTGTGATGCAAAAATGATCATTCCCACTAATCGTACTGCATATTGCAATTTCAGTCAGAATAGCTGCAATTAGGGCTGTCAAAATTTACACGTTAATAAGAAGTTAACACAAATTCCTTTTAACGCCACTATTTTTTTGTTGGCGTGCAATTAATGCACGTTCTGTTATATTGGCATGACCAATAGTTTGAATCAGAAGCAAGCTTCCCTGTTACCTGACAATGTAAAGGCTTGTCTGCTTAAGCAACTGGCTCAATGCAAAGAAACAGAAGTATAGGAGGTAGGAAATGAGCGAGTGCTTCTGAAGCTGCAGCTTCATCTGAAACCAGGTGAAAGTAAAACTAAGGCTGACCCACAACAGAGAGAGGGGAAGGACGTGAGCGAATCTGGACAGATGTATCGAGGTGATATAAAAACTTTTTATGATCATGAATCATAATGTTATTGTACACTTCTGTGGTGCGTGATTATTTACTCCAAGTCCGATTTTTGATCAAAACAGTGAGGGAGGAGAGACGAGCTGCAGAGAGGAGAGAGGGTGGGGGAGCGCACGTGAAGTACTGCCTGATATAAAAAACTTTATTGATGATGAATCCCGATGTTACTGTACAAGTCTGTGGTTAAAACACTACAGATTAAAATATCTGTCACTGTAAAGTCCAAACTGACAGATGGTCATTTTCTCCACAAAACATTTGTCACTGTGCTGCATTGTTGTAAGTCATGATGAAGAGTCCAGACTCTGTCTCTCCTCTTCATCTCCTCGGTGTGTGTCGGTGTGCAGTTTGCTGTCTGCTGTGGTCTAAAACATCCTAACTGATGTAAACTGTCAGAGTGACACCGATGTAAATGATCCTGCTGCATTAATACAAAAACATGAATACTGTGCACCATTTCATCATTACATAGACTGAGCTAAATAAAGGTGAGGATTTAACATTTTATTAAATAAATAAACTATTATTAACAATAATAATACTAAATAAATAAACAGATACATATAAGAAGCAACTTTTCCTAAAATACTGCTGGTTCCGTGGTGTTGGAATTTTAAATCTGAAGCCTGCAATGCAACATAGAATCTACAACTGACTTTTCTATTTAAGCTTTTAGTGCATTTTGGCTTTAATATTAAATTGAGCAGGGCCCCGTTTCCCAGAGCCTTCGTAGCGCTACGTGCATCGTAAGTTGTATTTTAAGGTCTCCTTAAGTTTACGGGCTGTTTCCCAGAGTTGGGACTACCTTAAGGGAGACCTTAAAATACAACTTACGACGCACGTAGCGCTACGAAGGCTCTGGGAAACGGGACCCAGGTCAGTATGCTCATCTGTGCCTGATGGACTGATGGGTTTGTCATGTTATTATTTGAGCATATTTTTTTATGCCAAATGCAGTGCCTTTGAGGGTTTCTGGACAATATTACTTCAATATCAGGCCCAACACAAATATTGGATCGGATGGGTCCCATCTCTAATTAGGTGTTCCTTCATGCGCTGAGAACATTATTCATTGTTCTACTTCTTATGCTAAAAAACACACTTTAAAAATGCATGTCACAAAAAACTGAATAGTTGATGTTTTAAAGATACACAATTATAAAAGAACAGTGGCAGTATGTCAGATTTGTTGGGGCAGCAAACCCCAAATAAGCCCAGCACGCATAAAGGTTTTTGTTTTATTTATAGCTGAATTTCTTGCATTGAAAACTCTGTACGGAAATGCAATCCAATCTGCTGTTTGTAGCCCCCCACACTCCCAAAGGGAGAGCACCACAATCAATGTTTAACCTCTGGCAACAGTGAATATGTTTACTGAAGTCAGGCTGCAACAGTTTCTAATTTAACCACTTAACATCAAATTTTTACCACTGCCTTCACAAAACAGAACTCGCACACAGAGGGACTGCAACCAACAGTTATTTCCATTATTCATTATGCTGCCAATTTTTTTTGTCAATTGATAAATTATGTACCTAGACAAAAAATGCCCATCTCATTTTCTCTGCGACTCTCTTGACATTCTTAGCTTAAAAAGACTGGAAAGATCAATCAATAATCAAAAGAGCAACAGATACAGTTGGTTGACTAATTGACTAATTGTTACAGCTCCAATATATGGCATGTATGTAATATTAACAGTGATGGGCAGGATATGGCGAGCATGGAAAACAATATCAATAAGTATGTTTTCATAAGTGCATTAACACTTGAAAGTAAGAATAGTTGTGTTTTTGTTACCATAGAATGAGCTGTTTATATCTATGGAGGGTGTGGGTCGTCTTCCATGGAGGCCGCCATGTTTAGTCGCCATGTTTCTACAGTAGCCAAGAACTCCAGTTCTGAATCTCGCTCTAGACATAACCTGTCATTTTAAGTGAGCTTCACGGCCACCATAAGTTCTCCTACACGCTTGGGAGGGAAGAGCGCCATGAGGTTTTCACAAGGTCGCTGTGTGATGCTGCTAAATCCTACACATCAGTCCATTAAAATACAAGCAAAAACTGAAAACGTGCAACATGTGACTATCATGTGAACTTTTAAAAGACAGTTTGAATTAAATAAAAATAAATCAATCGATACATAACAAGCAGCAGTCCATCTCCCATGCATGCACTGGTGCACAAAGATCACCTCACACACCTTGAATTGAATCGTTCAAGAACGGCAGTAAAAACATGTTACTGCCTCTTCACCATTAGACAAAAGCACACAGCTATAAAGAAACTGACTTATATAGAATCTATAAAAACTAGGCAATCATACTTTACATGTTAGATGTAAAATGTGAGACGCACCAATAACTTTAAAAGCTCCACTAAAATTATGCCTCAACCATTTTTGAGGTCCGGTAAGTATCATAACGCTGGATGTGGGGGCAATAAAACGACTCTACAAAAACATCACTGACAAGTTTTCAATTGCCTACACTTGACTACAGGAAAGGGCAAATGGAGACGGTGAGAGCACTAGACAGATAGAGAGGAGAGCAAAGCGAAAGAGTGGAAGAATACAGAAAAAAGCGAGAGCGTTAAGAGAAAGAAAGCGAGACAGAGGAAAAGAGAATGGAGAACCATAAAGTAGTGGAAAGTGAAACAGAAGTGAGTGAGAGTGAATTAAGCAGTGGAAGGGTTTGCATATACGCAAACTGTTTGATCCTTTTCACAGCAGCTTGTCAGAAAGAGCCCCATTGCACCTGCTAAGTACGATAAAAAGAGCATTCATTACACTTATGTAATCACAGGCAAAACAAGATCATGTCTAATTGATAAAAGCATTAATATGCAGCATTAAGCGAGAGAGTGACAAGAAAAGCTAAATAAGTTCCTTGCGAATGGTTAGGTGCAATTATCTTTCTGGACTCATTTGCATCTGTTCTCTCAGATGGTGACAGCCAATTAGTAACATGTGAACTGTAATTTGAATGAATACCAAAGATTACTTCAATTTAAATCTTATTTTCAGTATTGACTCAGGGGCAGGTGATCGAGCCTCTGTTGCTAACTCACTGGGAACTAATTGAAAACTGAGCACTTGAAACACAGCATGCAATACTACTGGCTCTGCGAATGTTAAACTGAATAAGACACATCTGCTGGGTGATTTCTTAAAGGTTTAGTGAGAATATGTAGTGAGGAAAACAGAAAGAGTGTATTGTGAAAATGTAATTCAAATCCCGCCTCTGCATTTGGCCTGACAGCAACCTACAGAAGCCACCAAAACGCTGTATGTGCAATAAAAAGTAAGCTCCTTAACACTAAAACTGAGCAGTTTAACTCAGTCCAAAAGATACTGTACTTTAGGACACGTGTCTGCAAGGACAAGATGGACAAGTCATCAGGTTACTTTATTGTGGAGGTCTGTGAATCGATAAGCATGTCAGTGAAATCATGGCATCTGTTAATTCACAAAAAAAAACATGCCAACAGTACCAGTGTTTTCTCAGGGTAAACCTAATAAAAAAGCCTCTTTAAAATATTGATTCTCTCCGAGCTGGACTCACTGGTATCCGTGAGGTGCATTATTGACTCAGAGAGTCAAAGTCAACATTATTTTAAAGGCTTGTTTTTCCCTCTGGATACCTAACTGGGCAAAAGCGTAGGAGGCTCAATGGCATGTCAGAGGGATGGAAGATAGTGATTGGAAAAATTCCCATGGTCACAGTTTGCGAGCATTCAGGTCAGCTCAAAATGGAGATTACAGGCAGTGCTGGGTAATTTACACACTAAATGAATAGCTATCTACTATTGTGTTGCAGTTATATAATTTGCAGAATTTGCCATATGGGTTTAAAAAAAAATTGAGTTCACTTGCCAAATTGGCATTAAAGCTGGGTTAAGTAACACTGATTCAATAATGGGCTTTAGCTGGCATAAAGCAGCCACGTTTGTTTGCTATTTAGTGTTATTTAACACCAGGTTGAATACATTCATTTCTAAACATAACTACAGCCAAGCCAGAGGCTTTTTCAGGCTGGAAAGCAAAGCTTTGATCTAACATGTTGGGGTTTAGTGGTTATATTTACCTTAGAACTTCCCAATATATCATTATTATATTGATCTTGTGATACGAGACAAGACATTCTCTTAAGTTTTGGAAATCGTTATATGGTAAGTGTTCTCTTTTCCTGGTATCAAAGGATGCATGCTTAACTCATCAGACTGATTTAGCTGTTCTATTATTTACCTTTATCCACTTAATCAATATATCCATATTAGTGATGATTATCAGTCAAAAAAAAAAAAATCATCTCATTGTGTTACTATTTTGTGAAAGCACCAGTAGTCTAATATCAGGGGCTGAAATTAACTTTCTTGTGTACTGGCCAAATGGCTAGTGAATGCTTTGCCAGCCACTCAATAGATTTTTGTTGTTTTTAACCACTATTTTTTGGCTGCAAAGTGAAGCACATCTACCAGCCACTTATTTCGCCAGCATTTGGCCGGTGGCTGGTGCCAATTTTGTTCCCTGCCTACAATTAGGGTTGAACAATATATCAATTTTATATCAATATTGTGATACGAGATGTTGTAATTTTTCTGTGTCAATTTGGGATACCGTTGGATTGTGATCTGGCATAAATGTTGTCTTTTCGTAATTTTAAAGGCTGTATTACAGTAAAGTGATGTAATTTTCTGAATTTACCAGATTGTTCTGTCTGTTTCATTGTTTGCCTTTACCCTTTAAGTCGCTATATCCACATTACTGAAAAAAAAAAAAAAGTTTCCACCTCACCCAGCCTTAGTTTATGGTATATTATTTTACACAAATATATTGATATATATTGTACTTTATATCACTGTACAGCCTAAAAATATCAAGCCATACCCTATATATGATATGGTCAAAATATCATCAAAATATATTTGATGTTTTCCATATTCTCCAGCACTAATTTTCCATGCTCTTAGATTGGCATATCAGCATGCTGATATTTATTAATTAGATCTAAACACAATATAACTAAGGCTCACTAAATATTTGGTCATAAACAAAAATATGGGACTTTGGACAACAATAATTTTTTGATGTGACAAACAGAGCTGCAATGATCAATAAATTATTAAATTAATCGCCAACTATTATGAATCACTTTGAAGAACTTTTTGAGAAAAAAATCAAAAATTCTGTGATTCTAGCCTCTTAAATGTGACATTTTGTTTTCTTTACTCCTCTATGGCATCATTTTAGGCTTTGGGAAACACTGATGAACATTTTTCAGCATTTTCTGACATTTCATTAGCAAACAACTATTAATCAAGACAACTGACATTAATTGACTATGAAAATAATCGTTAGTTGCAGCTCTAGTGACAAAGGTGCTAAAGAACAAGTCAGGGAATCACCCTTGTCTGTAGAATCCACTGCAAAATTGCATGACAATTCATCAAATAGTTATTGAGATATTTAACTAAATGCCAAAAATGTTAACAACACGGTGGCACTGAAGGTAAAAGTCAGAGGACCACCAAAGTCAGCAGGATTCATCCTCCTAGGACTTTGAATGTCCATCTAATAGATGTTGAGATATTATTATATATTATATAGGACAGGTGAACACTTTGACTGGTTGGTAGCATCACTACTCTAAAATAATAGTCATAATTACCATTAAGATATTGGCCTGAATTGTATTCACAAGTCAAATATTGGTAAATACAGTAACTTTGACCTGACATCAAGGTGGTATCAGCATCTTTTTTCCAACAAATTCTACAACGCAACTTGATTACAGATTTTACCTCTCGAGAATTTACAATAAATGTTCATGCCAGCAGAGCGCACAATCAACTGGGAGAAAAAAGAATGGGGAAAACTGGCCATCTGGTCACATTAGAGGACCATACAAAGATGAATGCCCATGACAAAAACGAAAGCTGTGTGTGTGTGTGTCTGTCCGTTTGAAATTATGGTTCTAACAGCCAGCCCTCTGCCCAAGCCACAGGCTAACAGCTGAGGGCAGGAATCAGAAAATGTTTGGAGCAAAGTCTTTTAGCCGTTATCGCTCTCTGCATTTCATACTGGGCTTATCTGATGACCTCGGGGCCACTCTGAAGAGGATATAGAGAACACAGCAGGGAAAAGGGGTTTGCTTCGTGCGTGTGTATATTTGTGTGTACGTACAAGTGGTTGCAGCCTGCCTTTGTGCTCTTGTCAAGCGTCATTCTCTTTATTTGTGAAAATGACTATGAATGTTGTTCTGTTTTTTTGTGTTTATTCGCTTACTGTGCTGTTAGATGACAGAAAAAAACAAAACTACTGATATTTAGCAGGTATAATTGATAATTTATCAATTTAATATCAGTATATCACGTCTTATTTTAGCAGTGATAGTTAGGGCTGGGACACTTATTTCCCGATTCAATACCATTGTGATACTTGAGTGCTGATTCGTAAATATTGCAATTCTACAAGTATTGCAATTCTATATTACGATGTATTGCGATTTTTGTTATAGAATACTTTTTGGAAGTAAACTGCTTCATTTAGCCGTCTCTGCTTATTGCACTGGTGCCATAAGAAAACAATGTCTTTTGTTTTTCAAGTACTTGATCATTAATTTTGTGAGACTCCATCTACTAGAAGTTGAGATATTTCACAGGGCAGGTTAACACAGAACATGATCAGGTAAGATGGCTAGATTGGCTCCCTCACTTCTTCAGCTGCTGACACCCACAAACCAATATTGAACTCCTTAACTCTGATTGCACAAGCAGTGGACAACTCCAAATAAATCACATCGAGAAATGTGAAAATCCAGTTGCTCACAGAGAGCTTGTAAGGGTTTTTCCACCTTGTAGCAACCAATTTCTTGGCTGCAGTGAGGCCAGTAGGAATAAGTCTTTTCTGGTACCCAGGAGCTGGCAGCTGAGATAAAAAGTTCAGGAGTAAAGCAGCTACTGATACAGGCCTAGTCAAGGAGAATATATCTGACAATAGAGCGGAGACCTCGTTTCAAAAATAAGTGACAGTCTGGTATTCCCAGAACGTACTGAGGAAAGTACAAAGCCCCAGACTAAAGGTTTTCCTAGCTGACCAGTAGTCATCAATTCAAGCCATTAGTCTAGTGGTCACACATTGGTCACTTGTGGACTTACCGACACAGTTGATGATGTATACTTACAAATTAACTTGCAAGGTTATAAACTCGCTCCTCAGACACTTTACCCCCAGTGTCCCTGCCATGTCTTCAATGGACGAGTCTTGGTCGGAGCCACTGTTACATTATATCACCTCTGTAATGTTACATTATTCCCAGCTGTCAAATTGGCCTCTCGTGCTAATAGGACTGCTATCTCAGCTAATTAGCTACAGCACAATTAGCAGCAGTAAGCTGATGACTACAGTGTTGTAAGAGAAAAGGTCCATGTTGCAACAAACCCTCAGGCCCAATGGCAAAGGCGCAGCCCCCGAATGGAGTCTGGGGTGGGTTTTTCCATGATTAACTAAATGAAACGTAGTCGACTAAAACTGGATTAATTGTCACTGTAGTGTACCTGTGCGTGACAAAAATGACATCATATACTGCGTCGGTTCGAGTGTAAAGGCTCCAAAAGCTGTCGCAGGACTTGGTCTTGTGGTGACTGGACACTATGCAGACGTCTGTTTTACATGTGTTTGGTCTTTACCAAGTGCTAATAAAAATATAAATCTTTTTAGTTGCTACATGCAGCTGTAGCTGCATTTCATTGATGATAGGACACATCGGCCTCACAGCATGGCTGTATTACCCGTGGAGACGTCTCTGTGCATGCAAGTAACGGTCAGAACATCTCATCTTGTCGCCTTTGTCATTTTTTAAAGTCATAAGCAGAAAATTTCTTCTTGGCAGCAACAAGCTCCCTAGTTAGCAGGAGCAGCCATGTTAGATAATGATGCTCTTCTGGTTATTCACAGAATATTTTATTTGTATGTTTTCTGGCGTTGAGCATGACTGTCTCTGTGCTGGCTCATAGGTTGTGTGCCATCTATGGGGGCCCACGCCACACTGTCTCATCCAAGCATAAACAAGGCTTCAGACTCTCTTCAGTGACTAACACTGACTAAGTGACACTCACTAATGATTTAGTCAACTATTATACTGTATTTCAGTCTGGAACAAAGCGGTGGACCAACCAACCACTGACATCCTCAGAGCTATGCTGCAAGCATGGCTAAAAAGTAAACCAAAGTGACATCTTTTAAACCCCCTGAGGAGCCTTTAGTTCAGAGAATCTAATCAATACTTGATTAAGTAAAGGAGCTTCTGGCGTGCCCTGATGTTGCAGGTAGCTCTGCTAGAGGGGACTATGGAGGGTTTAGTCTGCCAACGCTTTGGGAATGAGCAGAGCAGGGCAGTTGATCCATGCATCTGCTTTTGCTCTGCCCTCCACCCTCACCCACTCTACCCTCACCCCTGGAGGGATGAAAGGAGGATGTTGTGCGGGGAAGCAGTATGGTCCCTGTGGCTCCTGTCCATCAGTAGGTCCTGCTGCTCTGATCCTCTTCTTAATCTCGTCCTTCTCTGTCCTCTCTTCTCTGATTATGCCAATATCCAGGCAGGGGATCTCTCCCTCTCTGTCTCCGTATCTGCTTTACGAGTGTCACATTCGATTAAGCCCCACGGGAAAAATGTAGCCTTGGCTACATCCTGATTAAATTGACAGCAAAAGGTGATGGGGTGGTAAAAAAAAAAAAAAAGTTGGGGTGGGTCAACGAGTGCATGCGGTACTTTTTGTGCATGACCAAGAGGAGATGGTGGGCGGTCAGGGGGTCTGTGGTGTTGATAGAGACCTACAAGTCTAGTTTGTCGCTCACTGCTAGAGGTCTCATCTGCAACAGTGGGTGGGCTGCAGATACAGTACAGTGGAACATCACATCACCAAGAAGAGGGAAAGAGCGTGTGTGAGGGAGAGAAAGTAGCAATAAGGAGAAGGAAGACTGAATGTTCCCACTGCTGCCGACTGGGACAGAGCGGAAGTTACACATCACAATATATTCCGTCTCCTGTCTTATCATTCTATATTTCTCTCCATCTTTCTGTTCTCTCTATCCTCATCTTCCCACACCTCTCTCTGTTCTTTTGTCTCTGTGTATCTGCATCCTCTGTTTTGTCTTCTATTCTATTCATCTTCCCATCAGCCCTCTTTCCAATCCTCTCTACTCTCCCCCCACCTCCGGATGTTGTGGCCCAGTGTGATCGATGAAGCTGGATTTCAGTAATCTGTTTCATTTGATATCTGTCTCACTGCCGGCCACAGAGATTAAGCCTGAAATGAGCAAGAAGCTGGAGATTTTCATAGGCGATGACGCTCCCTCACACACACACGCAAACAATCTGTCGCTGAGGCAGTGTGCCTGGATCGTCTTTTTATCTCATCTCTCTCATCAAGCCCCTGATGGGCTTGTGCCTGAATTCATAAATAATGCAGAAAACACTGGCTGAACTGCTCCAATCCTTCCTCCATGCAATGCCATGTTGTCTGTGCTGGACAGAGGAAAATTGTCCAACCACTATCATCTCAAGAGCAGGCGGTATTTATCAGAAATTTCTGGTGGGATTGGTCAAGAAACATGCTCATTGACCTCTCGTGTTTCAGTCAGCTTGTGTAGTGTTTAGATATGATGTTACGGAGTTTTAAAATTGATGGACCACAGCCAGAGATGGCACGTTTCAAAAGAAAGTTGCATTAAATGACAATTTCATAGTAGAAAGGAAGCCTGACAAACATGACACAGCATTTCCTGCAGCACTGTTTGAGAACATAGCATTTTTTTAATGTCCACTCTTGTAATCAGTGTGCTGGAGAATCCGGCATGTTAAACTTGACCAAAGACCAGTGTTGATATCATTGATGATAATTTTTAGAAAAAGTAAATTATGATGGCAAAAACTTTTCAGCAACTAATAAAAACGAGATAAAAACGCTAAGGAGGGAAAAGAGTGAGCAAGTGGGGAAGAGATCCAGTCTCTGTGTGTGTTTGTGTTCAGTTCAGCCTCTGACTGAACTGTGCACTTAGAGACTCAGGTTATTTCCCTCCAGTCTCTCTTCTTTTCCACCTCCTCTCTGTACGTCTGTGTGCACTGATGAAGTAAAGTACATTGGATCAGAGCAGAATCTGATATGACTATTTATTTCTCCAGAAGCTCCAGCTCTGCCCCTGGCTCTCTCCTCCAGAGCTCCACGGAGCTCAGCAGCTGTCTGTGGGCGAGCAGTGGCTCTGTCCCTCCAGTCCGTCCAGTCCTCTGACAGACGCTGAATATATTCAACTCATGCTTAATACAATGTCACCAGCAACATAATATTAAGCTATGGTTATTTCAGGGTCTTGTTTTCACAGAATGATTACAGGCATTGTGCACGGCAGATCTATAATCCACAATATATTAACATTTGACCTAATAAACATAACCATAGATCAGCAATCTGTTCTCATGTGTATGAAAAAAAATATGTAATAATAAGAAGAAAGCTTATTTGAAGAAATGGTGTATACTTAATAAGTACAATAGAAAAAAGAAGCAGAAATATAGTACACGTAATGTTAATGATAATAATAGATGTCCAGATGACTCCAGAGCAAGAGGTAAGAAATTTTAGAGACACATTTAAATAATGTATTATGTTATGACTAAATTTACTAATAAAAAAGAATCGAACAATTAAATTATTTTGATTATTGATTATTTAAAGTAATTTTCTTGCAAAATGGCAGAGAATGTGGTCTTCAGCCTCTCAAATTTGGAGATTTCCTGCTTTTCTCCACTTATTATAATAATAAACTAAATATCGTTGGCTTTTGCACTGACGAAACAAGACATTTAACGACATCACATTGGAATCTGAAAAGCTGGGATGGACATTTTTCACTGTTTTCTGACATTCTGTAGAGCAAATGACTGATTTAATTAATCTGGGAAATAATGGGAAGATTAATCAGTATTGTAAATGGTCCTTAGCTGCAGCAGTAGATTAGACATGACATTTAACTTTACTCTATGTTGTTTGATAACAGCTAATAATTAAGAGAATCTGCACATGGGCAAATAGATTTCTGACCCATTGGCCGATTGAGCAAGTGAAAAAAACACAAACAAAAAACAAACAAAAACTAATACTGAACATTCTGAACTGATAAAAACCTAAATTATACCAAACCCTACTCAGTGACCTTAACCAGTCACTATATTTGTATCTAGAGGGCAGCTGGTTGTACAGCAGTGAAACAGAAACACTAGCAGAAAAATCAGAAATCACATAAACACCTCATATCAGTTTAGTTGAGGAGACGTCAGAGTGGATTAAGTCATAATGTGATCTTAAGTTACACTTACAAGCTATAAGAGGGATGATAAAGTCAAGGGAGTCTAATCCAACCAACGGTTAACAAGTACTTGAGCGTGTTTGTGTCAGTGTTTTAACTCTTCTTACCATGTAGAAATAGGAGAGACAACAGCCAATGGTCCAGAATACTGAGCCTGTCTTCACCGATTTCACCTACGAGAGAGAAAGAGACATCACAAAACGAAATAAGAGTCACAGCAGCAGTGTGTTAGCCACATATGCTTCAACATCAGATAAGACCTGTAGATCCGCGGTTTGTATTTCAGAGACACTTGAAACTAAAGGCTGCACATTTTTTTGCGATAATGACAAGGTGTTCTCCTTCAATTACAGCAGAAAAATGTCAAATGTGGCGAGAGTGCAGGTTGTCCTCTTTAGTAAAGGTTCACTCTATTTGTTTCATGGTCCCCCACTGCTGCAACACCAGAGTCTCATTAAAAGCTATGATTCACCAGATTTAAGAGTAAGTTACCATGTATTTAGAAACTAATGGAACATGTGTGAGACTACCTTGTACATAAACTTAAAATTGGTTAAAGGGAGTTAAAAATACATCTAAGTCGTTAAATGATCACGGCTTAATGATCACAGCGGATACAGAGCAGCCAGCTGTGTTGACAGAGAGGATGAGAAGGAAGCGGTTCAGACCAACAAAAACATCTTGTAGACAAAGCTCTTCTTCCTTGCCACAGGCCGATCATGCAGGCAAGTGTACACATTAACATTTAAAATACACTGAGACAATAAAAACTTACATGCACACAGACACACACAGAATAAAAGATGCATTGGACAGTGACCTTTCAAATCAGCAAAACTCTGGGAGAGTACCAGTGACAAGGAGGGGTGGGGTTGTCAAGAAGCTTGATAGCACCAAATAATGCTTGAGATTTGCTGATGAGGGGCAATCAATGATCGCTGGATGGTCTCGCCCACATAGGCCACAGAGCGTCATAGCCAGACCCCTGGATCAGCCAATAATCAATTAGCTGCAGAGATACACATGCAAACTGACACCTCTTCGTACTGCAGCTGCATGCAGAAATGCCTCAGCACAAGAGTAAACTGCCTTCAAGCAGTGCTCTTCCTACTGTATGTGTAGAGGTGAGCCACAGTAAGTAGGTCTGTGGTGACCTGATTATCTTTCTCTTCGATAAGACGGTGGAACTTTTGTCTGCGAAGGAAGGAACTTACAACACTTTAGGGCTTTGTTGCTCCATTTGGGTAGGCATAAGATTCATTTCTCTAGGGGAGATGGGGTGTTTGCGATATTACATGTGCTGCTGACTGATTTTGATCCTGCCTGGGGCGCATACATCTGATTGCTCACCCTACAACCCAGTAACAGCTCTAACCATTACCTTATGTTTTTCAGCAAACTTACTGGTCCCATAATTTAAGTACAGTATAGAGAGACACTTTGCTTTTTAAACGTGTATCTGACATTTTTTTATACTTAGAGCTACATTTACTGTTTCATCAGCTCAGTCTATGGTGTGACAACTGAAGAAGTACAACAGAATATGGCCAAGTAGCAGATTAGTCATTAACATCAATTGGTATTTACAATGAAGGAAAAAGCAAAGACAAACTTTAAGCAAATTAAACAAAGTACTGGGTACCAAAATGTCTATATGACTGATAACCTTCTGGACCAAATCTCAACACAGAATATGGTGCCTAATTTTAGTGCCTGAGCTATCAACTGAAGTAATTACCCTTTGGTGCAGACACTACAGACGCATCACCATACCGCTAGTTAACATATGGTCACTACCTAAAATGCAATTACAATGTCAGGCTAAACCGTTCAAAGTACGGCTGTTTCACCTGAAAAGAGTCTAACACCATGCAAAACGTGCAGCAAATGTTTAAGAACAATTGTGTGCAAATGAGGGAAGCGCTGGGCGACACAGAGAGACACAGAGCAGAATAATGTGCCATGCCTGACTGCTTGTGTGACCTCATGCCAAGCACATCTGCCAGCAATGTGGGCGTCCCTGGCCCCGGTGATGTGGAGCATAGATAGAAAACACTGGATGTGGCGTGTCATAATGACTTGACATTTATCTCTGTGATGTGAAGACCACTGATGACGATGACAGCCTTCATCAGGTGAGAAAATATTAGTAGTAGTATTATCAACCTCCCCTTTAAATATTAATCCTGTCCAAACAGGGCTTAAGTTGTACTTTCACTTAGTTGCCAGTTTGTTAGGTACACCTAGTCCAACAATAAATACAATGTGGTACAGCTGTTAAAAAAAAAATTAATATACAGTAAATTGAATTTCTTTTAATACTACAGGTTTAGAAACAAGACAATACTAACATTTCATAGCGCTGAAAGTACCAAAGCGAGTGCTAAGTGTTCATTTAGGATCTCAGTCCAGCTCAGTCTTTATTGTCCTGCCAGAAATTTGGCTTGCAGCAAAAAAACTGTGCTCAGTGACTTTTTCCGTAACAGCAATATCCTATTTTGTGAGCCCAGAACTTTTGTTTTTCATTTTGCCATGGTATCTAAAAGAGATATCAAGTACAGTTTTTTTTTAAAATACTAATATTGTATCAAACTTTAAAATGTTGGTATTGCGACAACTCAATAATACCTTCAGTTGGTTATAATGCTCTCTTTTTTTTTCTTTTTTTTTTGAACATTTGTTGATTCAACTGTATGGTTAGTTTTGGGGCTAATGAACTGTATTATGTTAAATACCACAGCTGAGATCATCCCAATAAAGTAACATAAAATAATTTAAGACATTTCTGCAGTCTGAAAAAGATGTGGGCTGAAGCAACAGCTCCTGACGCCTACTCTTTTAACAACACATCATATTTAACAAGGTAAGATGAAACAATAATAATGCAATTAAACAACAAACTGCAGCCTCCAAAATGATCATACAGTTGAATCAACACCTCTCATTTCTACAAAAAGGGAACGTTTTAACTGTTATTAACGTAGGAGTCATTGTGAGGCTGTTTTACTTGACTGCATTAGTTTTTGGCTAGGTGTAAACTGGCAACTGTGTGTATTGCCACCAAATCACTTTCTGGTAAATGGCTCTATGTGGCTTCTTTTGTTTAGAATTGAAAACAAGCATAATGACAGATTAGAATGACAACAGTGACTGTTCAAGCTGCTGTGTTCCTCAGACAATATTCCCACTCAAGCTGGGCCAAAGCTAGCGTGCAGCCTTGTGCCATTTATTCAGAGGCATGAGAAAACAGTGTTCAACTGGTGCCTCAACCCCCCTCTTCCAACTGCCCTCCCAGCCTCCACGCTCTTTGTGAAGACACAGAAGTCACACAGTGTGATACCAGTCCAGCTAATTAAATGTGAGCCGAGAGAAAGAGTGGAATTACTGTTACAACAATGTAGCCATGGTGCACGGGGTTAGAGTGTGTGTGTGTGTGTGTGTGTGCGTGCTCATGTAAGGAAGAGCTATGGTGTTAAAAAGAGCAGCTCTCCTGGGTGTGAGAGGATTCAATTATAGATTATGGGAGGGTGTGTGAGTGTGTGTGTTGGAAGGGGGGTAAACACAAAGATTAAGCAAGTGGAGTTGAATGGGTTATTAGCGGATAAAATGAAGGAGTCGGATAATGAAGATTGGGTTGAGACTTGAGAGAATGGCTTTGTGCATTTTTGCCATGTGGAGGAGAGGATGACGTGGGGTAAAGAGACGGGCAAGAGAGTGGAAGACAGGAATGAGCAATAATGAGAGATAGGAAGAGAAAGCATAGCGAGAAGAACAAGGGAGAAGAGACAGAAAGCAGAACATGGCAAGAGCAA
The DNA here is from genome assembly GCF_056507025.1 of Lutjanus erythropterus. NCBI lineage: Eukaryota > Metazoa > Chordata > Actinopteri > Lutjaniformes > Lutjanidae > Lutjanus > Lutjanus erythropterus. Next base: position 24,008,895 of record NC_139332.1, read on the forward strand.
AACAATGGCGGGGACAAAAGCAGACAAAGACAATTAAAGGAAGATGAGATGGAGGAGAGACGGAGAGGAGGAAAGGAAAACACAAAGACAAATGTGAGTAAATGAGACTGATAATGGGAAGCAGTGGTGCGTGGCCTGGATGATTGTTTTTCAGGGCCCTTGCCAAATAGAACAGAGGACGTGAGAGGTGGTAGGTGAGTGGAGGGGGATTTTTTCGATGGCACTGCTTCGCTGATGACACATCATCTTAAGAGGCAGTGATAGCTGCTGCGAGGAACACCTGCCTCACTTGGAGATGTATTGATCATAAGCACAAGATGACAAGAGGCCATTATAATGGCGCAGAGACAAAGATGTCCCTCTTACAAAGCCCCTGGCGTGAGACAAATGGTTATGGTGACAGTTTTTGGATGAGACCCGAAATGGCGAATTTTGGAGAGTCCTGAAGAATCAGCTAGAATTACTGCCTCTGCCAAGCAGTTGTCGTTTATATCCGTGTCTGTCCAGACTCATAATACAAGTACTGAAGACTTTGAAGGATTTAAATAAGAGTTATCAAGCGTGTCTTTTTGGCAAAATGGAAGTTAGCACTATATTGTCATGTCTGATTCCAGTGAATAATTTTCAATAAGAAACTTCACTTCTTCTTCACTTTGAAACTATTTCTACAACAGACTGAGACTGCATAAAGAGATGCAGAATCTGATGTTACAGATATTTGTGTTAATTTTTTTCATAATTAGTGTATGAATTCTTGAGTTCTGGCCAAAAATGTGTTTTGTGAGGTCACAGAGACTTTGACATTTGTCCTTTTACCACCAAAATCTAATCAGTTCATCATCGAGTCCAAATGGATGTTAGTACCAAGTTTTAAAAAAATCCATCAACGTGATCTGCAGATATCACATTTACAAGAATGGGGCAGACGAATAGAGGCATGAAAATGACTTGAGACAGATAAAACCTCAGATAACAGTTGGGCGATATGTCGGTACATACTGTGCAAGGGTAAAACATGTCCACCAGTTGAGATTTGGCAATATCATGTGGCATGAGAGTGACAGTTGGTGGCGGTAATACGCTTCGAAGCTGGTTCACCACAGTGTAGGAGGCATCCCAACCAGGCTGGTGTCTACTTGCACCTCTTAACCTTAAAATCTGTAACACTCGAAATTATTGGTCTCACTTGGAACCTGACAGCTTCATTTTGAATGAATGTTAGTTACTTTTTCTTTCACTTTCTCTAAAATGTTGTATTATATGAAGCAGGTGTTTTTGTTTGTATGGAAGTTCAAAATAAAACAGGAAAATAATCAAATATGATGAAGTACAGTACAGTCATTTATTTTAAGTTTCTTGGTTGAATTGACAGATTTACTGTTACTGTGATATAAAATTGTATATACCGTGATGGAAGATTCTGGCCATATCTCCCATCCCTACCTCAGATGTAATAGTGTAGATATTGCATTGGATGGGACCAGACTGGAAAGACAATGATAAACCCTCTCTTGTTAACATTTAAATGTGTCCAAAAGGATTGAAATACCTGATTTGTAATTTTTAGGCCGATAATAATGATTTAGACATTCTTATTTATATTATATCAAACATAAATTTTGACTGAACACATCAAGAAAGTTTTTATTATTAGCAGGATTATTTTAGATAGTGAAGAGCATTACTTCATATTGCAGTTCATCCAGATTTCAATGAAGAGTCACAGTTCACCTGAAGTTCAACTTTTACACAGTTCACTTATCAGCAGCTCTGTGCAGCGTTTGCATTCCTTGTTGCCAAACTCTCTCAATGTGCCGAATCTCAACAAAGTTTTGTGACTTTCTTTTGTTTCCTTGCTGCTTCTGTGCAAATTCCAATATAAATTAGCAGGGCAAACTGCCTTGTTTCCTTTTGTTTTAGTATAGTCGGGCGTGAGTCATATCACCCTTTGTTTATCCTCCAACATTCAATATGTGCTCCTTTCTAAATTTAGAGACTATGAATCTGTGCATGTTGGGGGAAAAATGGTCGTTACGTGTGGGGTGTTAGTCCTCGATTGTCCCCATAACCTTAAAATCATTTTTAAATTCTTTGCAATTCAAGTGACATATAGTGTCTCTTAAAAGAAATTCAAATTCTGTGTGGTTTGTATTTTTCTGCACATAAAAAAACCTGTATATACATGCACGCATAATATACATTTCCTAAGTATGTTTGGCTCTCAGATATGCACTGTATGTTTGAGGATGTCAGCTCTCCCAGTGAGTGACACCATCATCTGTTTGGTTTCACTCTGCTGACCCAGTACACAGACACAGAGCCAGTAGTGTTGTATTGGGACTTAAACTGTAAACACAACACGTGTGCTTAGCCAGCCACCTGGACACTAAACTATAGGTCACTGCCAGATCATTGACAGAGAGCGAGTTCGAAAAACGTCCATAGAGCCGTCTGGCAAGTGCACTCTTGCCTTATGACTCATACTACCTTGAACCCGCACGTAGAGATGCATCCATGCACAATTTGACAAAGTGACATAAACTGGGATGGCTGAATCCTTGGACAGATAAAAAGGTCTCCTTCCAACCCGGCGGCAACTGTACTGCCAAGCTTGTTATGCTGTGACAAACAGCAGAGAGGCATGGCATGACGAAATACCTGCATCACTACTTTTACCTGGATGAAAGCCTCCACTGCACGGCATGTCTCCACGCTGGGGCACAAAGGGAGATCAACGCCTTAAAGGTAAAATAAAAATCGGACAAATAGCCTATGAGGTACTATCACCATTCGCCTGTGGCATACATAATGAAAACTCTTTTCTGTTCACGTACTGAAACACCCTTGGACGAGGACAGTTAAATCTGTGCCTCTGTAGGCCATTGAGAGTTCAAATGACAGTTAAATTATATATGAAAACTGCATAATCATATCAAAAAAATATATAGTGACCTGGAAGCAGAAAACTTTGAATTGCAAATTTAAATAAAAAACGGAAAACCAAAAGAAATTAAAAAATAAAGTACAAAATGTTTATGATGCTGCTCATTTTCAACGGTCTTTTTACGACTGCCATTCCATTTATTAACGGCTCCAAATACACGTCTGCATTAATGTGAGACTCCTGTGGGTCTTGTGCCGTTTTTAGCAGGGAGGGTATTTTTTTAAGAGCTGCAGGCGGTCATGTTTGAACGCTGTGGGTATAATGAAAAAATAATCAATGCAGTTTAAATAAAACTGGGGTTTTTATTTGTTTACAACGTTTGTACACTTGATGTGAACCAGCCATGAATGATATGATTCCTTACAACTTCACAGCTTCAGCTGGTCAAAAACCAACATGTGGTTTATTGTGAAAGTGGTGTAAATAATTAGTATTTGAATTTCTTTCGTCATTTCTTATGGCTTGTCTAATGTTTTGAATAAAACCAAAGATAAAGGCTAATGACGGTGACAGCTACATAGCATTTATAGCCAAGCATTCAGAATATTTGATTTTGAATTCTATTATATTTCAAAGTCATTGTTTCACTGTTGCATGCATGTTTTGGGTTTATTGCCAAAACAGGTAACACCTATAACAGGAATACACTTATAAATGTTGGAGAAGGCTGTGTTGAGTTTGGATAGCAGTGGACCTTGAGATGATCAAAAATTCACACAGCATCTTTGAAACAACCAGTCAGATCAGCTGGACGCAGCCCTGCAGACACCCCAGGATACAAACCCAGCTTGGACTTAAGGCTGCTCTTGGCTAATGTCCAGTCAGGAAAATGAAACAACAAAATGGGACTCAGGTTGGCCGAATGATGGGAAACCAGAGACTGCTGTGCCCACATTTTACAAAGCATCGCACTTGACGCTCAGACCACGGGTCGAGCTGACAGGACGCAACATGCGAGACACTGGCAGGACGAGGAGAGGAATTTTTTTCAGAAATCAACGCTGTCGATAACCTTTTATGTCCATCTTTGGATTTGGCAAATACTTAACTGTTTAAACGTATTAAAAAGAGCGGGAACACCCCTATAGGTTCCAGTCCTGCCTATGGCCCTTTGCTGCACGTCATCCCCCCTTTCTAACCCCTGTCTTCATTTCCTGAATAGTACCAGTTTTGGACTTACAAGGTTTCTGCCTGACAGTGAAGACATGTCAAAAACAAAGTGTATATATTTGGGGTGTCATGATTTCAATTCTAAACTGACAACTGATTTAAATTAGTTTGATCAAAAACTGATTGAAATCAAAAATACAGTTGGTAATTATCCCAGTATTTTTTTTCCATCCTCGCCTACTACTGCACATCCAATGTGTGTCTGAAGAAAAAACAAAATACTTCAAAGATGACAGCTCAGCTTACCGGTAATCTGCAGCTGTGCTTTTCACTCTTTAAAAAAAAAATTTAAAAAATGAAAATGTAAATAACAGTAATCAGGACAAATCTTTACAAATTTAGTTTAAATTGAAAATCAAATCACAGAAAATTGAAAAAGAAATCAAATTGTGACACCACTTGTACATTTTTTTCTTTTGTTATTATATACTTTATCCTGTTTTTAATCATCTGTAGATATGTTACCTTTCTTGCATGAAGAGACTAAAACCCTCTTTATGATGTGCAACCCTCTGTTGTGTAATGATAGAAAATTGCCTTCATGTGTGCAGGAAGGCCTTGCAGGCGGGGGCGGCGGGCTCCTCGTAGGTTAGTTTTAATAAATAAGAGCTTTGCAAGCCGCTTCTTGCAAATCACTTGCTTGCAATCAATTTGATCTTTTGCTTGATCTCTTTTACATTAATAGAATCTACAATATTATGAATATGGACTCAAAACTTCCATATTCATTTGACAGCTGCTTCTCATAGGTTAACAGTACAGGTGTGAAATTCTCTCACAGTAATGACTGTAATTGCTTTACTGCAAACTGTTACCTTTTGTATCACTGCATTCTACAGGAACATGAGACATTTTTGATGGAAAATGACTGTATTTACTATGAGATGATACTGTATAGGAGAATAAAAAGAAATATGCCCACACTGTTTTAATGACAGGCAGTGATATTTATGCATTTAGAGTTTCCTGAAATCCTCTGAAAGACTCAGCTGCAGAAACAGCATTATTTCTTATGGGTAAAATATCAGGCACTGCCTACATCTATTTCTTTTAAACACTATATTCTTCATGACAGAAGAACACACAAAAACAAGAAATCCCAGTCTTTTAAGTCCAGGGCTGCCAGCGTACACAGTAAAACCTCTGGTCTTCAACCAGCCAAAAACAGCTCATGTCACTCTATTTTTCATTCCTCTCCACTGGCTCTTTGTTGCTGGTTGCATCAAGTTCAAGTCACTGACTCAGGTCCTACCATCACTGCAAGGCAGGAAATCTCAAAACTCCCTCAGTTTTGGAACAAGTTACCCAGCTTGATTTGTTCAACAAAATCCCATCCTGTCTTCAAAAATAAATCTACATATTCTGGTAGTATGTATCCTAGGGGTGTGCAAAATGATGACATTAGATTGTATGGGATTAGAATGTATCCAGGATCTGCCATTACAGAGAGATCATTGTATTGTGCTACAGGGCACATTCAATCCGTTGCAGTTCTATGCTGACACACAGACAGAGACACGGATAAACCAATCATAGGAAATGAGTTGTGCCTTGGATTTCTTGTGTTTCGTGAATCAAGCTGAAACATAAGCTGTCTGTATGTTGTTAAACTGTTTAGCTTAGTTTGCCACATACATCAAGCTTTGTTTAATTGTTGTAAACTTGCTGCTGGATGAGACAAAGAGCCCCTCCTCTCTCTGCAGGCAGAGACCTGCAGGCAGTGAATCGCCTCAGCATCAGAGGACAGGATGAAGATACTGACTGATGTCTGTGTTCTTCATTCTTTAGAAACGTCACTCAGTGTTTTGATGTCAGGAATATGATTTTTTTTTAAATGCAGGGAGGTGAAGTGGTGCATCCAACCAGCTTGAATTAAAATTTTAAGATTTGATTCCAGTGAGATATTGAGTTTATATGGTGACTTTGTTGTTGTAAACAGCAGGTTACAGTCGCTGCTCTATTTATATGTTCAAAGAGGTACTTTGGTCTAAATAATCTGTTATCTGCAATCTTTGTCCTTTAAGGGCTATATTTTTTTTAAATAGGCAAATCAGTTTGGTTGGTTACTGTTCAGTAACTTGAAAAATAGTCTTACAACCAACATGAAAGGGAATCAAGATATAGTGATCCTGCCATAAATAAAAAAAATCATGATATGATCTTTGTGCCATATTTGGGAATGGCTGCTCCTTTTTTTAAAAAATGATTTCTGTTGTATTATTTTACATACTGTATGCATCAGTGCCTTTACATTCAATTGTATCTTTATAGCAACAACATTTCCGCAGGACAATATAAATATAAATGGCCTTTAAAATATCAAAACACATCTTTAGTCTCAGAAGAAACCTGGTTTGACAGAGGAGGTTGATTACTTGTATTTCCATTAAAGCTGGTTATCTAGAAATATTGAGCTGTCCCTATCTCAAGTTTCCTTTCCATATTTTCATTTCCACATAAATCCTGTTATGAGTTTTAAAGCAGAAAAATAAAGCATGTAACACTGAACAGATACAGCTCAATACAGAGTGGAAGCTGAAATGAAAACTCCTCAATACTTGTCAAGGTCAACTCCAATAACACGAAAGAAGGGGATGCGGATAAAATTGTTTGCAAAGCAGGGCTCTTCAATTCCACACACACATGCACATGCGCACACACACGCACACATACAAAGCGCATTCAGAGTAAGATAGCTGCAGGGCTGTGAGGTAGCTGATGCAACTGAAAAGAGTGGACAGACTGTGGGTCACTGAAAAGTCTGCTTCACACATCCTGCAGCTTGAAAAGCTCCTTCCTTCCACCTGCAGTGAAAGACCATTTCAAAAATTCTTTGCGCTGCCGTTCCTCCAAAAATCCAAGTTGTATTCATATTGGAAATTCTTTGTTCCGTCAAGGTCTACCTTAACCTAGACAAATTATGCTTTAAATTGCAGAAGAAAAACTATTTCTCCCACATTCAAAATAAATCTGAACTTGTTGAACACATTTGATAGTGCAAATCAAACTATTTCAGCTGCACTGTTGGGTTAAACACCATCAGCTGTGTATTTTAGTAAAGTCAGGGAAATTGGGAGGGGAGTATTCTACTGTTAAAGATCATCTTATTGTGAAGATTTTACAGTGCGGACGGTGGTTTCCTGGGCTACAAATGATCCACAAAGATGCCCAGTGTGCCTTTCAAGACTCTGGATAAATAATTCAACATCTGAGGCCAAGTAAGATTGAAAATAAATCTACCCATCCCCATCCCCCAAAAACAAACAACAGACTGAGCCCTTGCCATTGGGGAAGACATTTTGGCACTTTTTTTCTAGCTAAAACTGATTTAAAAGGTGATGAACCATAAGCACATTTTCAGGCTTTATTCTCATTCCCCACAAAAGAGAACTTTAAACTGTCACTTCATGATAATGACCATGAAATACAATATCAAAGGTGTACCATGATAATTACATGTCTGCCTATTTACAGGGAGATTCTGCCGTGTACATACCCAGAGGTAATAGGTGAACTGTAGTGCGAAGATGGCGATGCCTTCATTGTCGAAAGAGCCAGCAACTGAGCGGGAGATATAACCAGGGACAATGGCAATGAAGCAGGCTGCCAGCAGCCCTGCACCCTGGTTCCACAGCTCTCGTGTCAGTAGAAAGGTGGAGATGGCGGTCAGACCGCTGAACACCGGCGCCAGAAAGACACACACGTCACGGATGTGGACCGTGATGTGGAGCAGGTTGAGCACATAGTGGATCAGGCCGGCAGTCACCATCAACCCCGGGTATACCTGAGCAAGGGAACAGAGAGAGAGAGGGTTTGAGAACAAGAGCAACATCAAGCATCAGTGGGATGAGTGACAAAAAACCCCCCATCTCCAAATATTTTGATTATCAGTTAACCTCATGAGTAATTTTTCAAGCAAAAAGCCAAACAGTTTCTTAAATGTTCCAGTTTCTTAAATGTAGAGCTGCGACACTTAGTCCATCTAAAGAAAAGTAAACAGTAAAATAACTGCCAAAATAATAAATCATAAGAAGCAATCTTTTGTTGCAGACCTAGACAGAAGCAATAGTAGGTGAGTAAAAGGGAAGAGCAGAGAGGAAGGACGAAGGGTCTGAAGAGAGAAAAATATTTTCATGAAAATAATATGAAAAATTCTGAGGATTACAAACAGGAGGATCATGGATGAATGAAGGCTTTTATTTATACCACCACTCATTTCTTTAGAGTCGGTATATTACAGTCTGAACAAGGGAAAAAATCCAAACAAATGCTCAGTGGTTTGGACCAACACTGGGCACTGCCACGCAGTGATGTAATTAGAGCTGCAATGATTGAGTGAATATGATTCAATTATTGAATTAATCATGAACTATTTTCAGAATTAATCAATTGGCTTTAGTGATATTTTTAAGATAAAAGGCCACAATTCTCTGATCTTACCTTTTTAAATGTGAATATTTTCTTTACTCCCCTATAACAGTGAACTATATAATATCTTTGGGTTTGGGACAAAACAACACATTTGAGGATGATCACAAGCATCTTAGATGTAAAAAAATATCAAAATTTTTGACCATTTTCTGACATTTTATAGACCAAACAACTAACTGATTAATTGAGAAAATAATCAAATTTATCAGCTATTAAAATAATTGTTAGTTGCAACCCAAGATGAAACCAACAGTTTTTCATTCATTCATCTGATTTTTTTTTTTACACAGCTAACATTTGGTTTGTAAAATGAAATCAGTGAAAAATGCCCGTCACAGCTTCCCAGAGTCAACTCTTTGAATAGCTTGTTTTGTCCAAAGCAGTTAATCATTTTGGGAGATTGAATTTTCCCTTTCACAAATGTAGTACACAACAGGAGACTGTCTGCGTCAGACGTGTTGGAAATACTCTGTATGATTTAGTTGAGTGGTGGCACCTGCAGGAGGAGGAGGACTCATCTGTAGTGATGACTGTTTCTGCACCGATACAAACAGTCTCAAAATTACACAACTGTGATCGAAGCAGAGAAGGGTAAAAGAAGGGGGGGCTCCAGGAGACACACCCTGCGATTATTTTTTGGGCTGTTAGCCTTTATTATGATAGGACAGCTGAAGATATGACAGGAAAGGGAGCAGGGAGAAAGAGGTGATGACACGCAGCAAATAGGTCGCAGGCGGGAATCGAACAGGCAGCCGCTGCAGAGGACCAACAGCCTCAAAACATGGCGTACACGCTCTACCAACTGAGCTATAGGGGCGCCCCATGCTGGGAACATACACTTTTTTAAGGAAAAAATTAAGACTTATCTGGGCTGATATTGATTAGTTCATATTTTTATGAAAACAATCACTGAAAGAGTGGAAAGCAACATGCAAGCAAGAAGAACAGAGTATGAAGTCGCTACACGCCAAGCAATGTGATCAACGCACCCACTCACCCTGATTTTGGACTAGGCAGCTGGCAGGGTTATATCTGAGGCTGATGTGGACATTTGCATTCACACATACAGCTCCTCCGGGTAGTGTCTAGATAAGTTGCAATGCACGCATGAAAGGGGCTTGACAGTCTGACACGGAAAGATAAATACCAGATCCTTATGTTGGAGAATCTGGTATGAGCAAATATTTGCTCCATAAATTTATTCTATTTTGAGAAATTGTTGCCATGATATTCTTCAGCAGAAAGTTATAATGAAATAACCCCTCTCCTCTGTCGAAGGCGTGAGTAGGCGAGGTCTCGTGGCCTTGTCTTGTCCATGTACGTGAGAGCAGATCCAATTAGGGCTCTGAGCAGTACACTGGCTGTCTGAAGTAAAAAAGTGAGGCTTGTGTTTAACGTGTGAGTGATGTCCCTGATGTGTGTTCACTGTAGCCGCAGTCCATGCACTTTGCCTTGCCGCTAATAAACTCAGGTCTTCACGTCTCTAATTAGCTGGTGCCTAGGAGACCCAAGCTTCATCAACCAATCTACTTCAATGAAAATCAACCACGTCTTGCCTCTCGGCTCTGAGGATTGGACTTTGTCTAATGGAGCGGTATCCTACCATTTACAAAACTACTCTTGTAATTATTAGCAATTTTGAACTCTGTGGTAGGGCCCAGGTCCCCAAAACAGGGAAGAGACGGAGACTGTCAATCATTGAGCTTGGACTTAAGTAATCTTTGCGCATAATTTATCAACACGTCTCTCTAAATTGGCATTCAAGAATGCATTACATAGCTTGTTCATTATGAAAATATCATCAGCTAGGGCTGACAAAAGCAGTTACCAAAATCTCGCTTGAGTAATTGTCCTTATGGCAACAAAGAGTGGTTTATTGGCTTGACAGCCCACTGTTGTTATGGACTGTCACATTAGAGAAGCCTTCCTTTCCTTATCTATGGCTCAGGAGAAAGAGCAACTGACAGTGGTCCTCTGGGGAACAGAAGGAGGGAGGGTGGGAGTGAAAGGGGAAATAAAAAGGGAGAGGGCGGCTGGACCCGTCTAGGCAGAAAGGCACTAAAGTGTCACATTAACTGATAACGGCATGACCCATCTGAGTGCTTAGAGACTTAACGCTATCATACACAATTAATGAGGACTGTCAGGATCATCTGTCTGATTTTGAATTAAAAAAAGGGGGTAAGGATAAGGATGATAGAAAAGAATAGATGTATAGTGGAGGTGAGAGAAGACAGCGAGACACTGGAGGAAGGCAGAGGCAGACAGTAGAGGAGAGATGATGAAAGATAAAGAAGCTGGAGAGACAGAGGAGGAAAAGTGAACTAAAGTGGCTGAAAGGAGAGAAAGCACGTGTTAAATAGAGTGCAGGCGAAGAAAAGGTTGAATGCAACACACAAGAGTCTTGGTCACCGCCGTCAGATAGAGCAAAGGTGATTTTATGAATTTCCCCTGGAGGCAGGAAGGGTCACAGACCACCACTCTGCATGAAGAGAGGAGACTGACATTGTGAAAATGTCAAGACAGGTTTTTTGAAAACGAGGGAGGGAATGCAACTTTGTAATTCCTAAACTATTTTTAAGTTTTCTGAACAAAGGCTTGGATGGCGACTGCATTGTGGGCTATGAAACAGACTGTGCCAATCTGAGATGAACCCAGCACTTGTCCACACCCCTGCATGTTTTAAAAGCATAGGCTCGATGCAAATAAGAGCTCTCACACATTCATTTTATGATTTCGAATGCAGTGTGGGAGTAAACTAAATGCCCTTCTTCCCTGAAGCCTATCTATGTTCAGAAAATTATCTAGCTCTGTCATACAAACAAGTGGGATTTTCACAATTAGCCTACACAGTAAAAGAGTGAGTGTCTTTCTGTAGCTCTAGCAGCTGCCTTTGAGCAAGGCATCAGGTTATCCAGGAAATCAATCCTACTTCAACCTGTCAAATAAAGATACAAACATGTAAAAGTGAACTGGACATGGATCTCTCTCACTGAACCACCTGGCAGAACCTCTGCAGTAACTCTGTCAGGTCTCATCTATGCATCAATTCCTAGATCTTGGTGCATTTTGCATAGATTTGCATGTTATAGGGGAGACATTTGCATTTAGTATGGCCAACACAATGACCCACCCACCTGCTGTTTCAGACTGCTTGTGAACCCTATAAGGCAGAATGTGACTTACCATCTGCCAATAGACTTGTTCCAAGATAAATGTGGGTTGTTAGCACACTTAGCCTGTTAAAGAACGAGGCAGGCAAAATTCTATATAATCTATTCTCTGAAAATCCCACGAAAAGACCAAAAGCAACAATCCTGTCTGTTGCTCTCAGCCTCAAGGCCATTGGTTCTTACTGCACCTATTGTCTTCCTGATACAGCAGAAGCTCTTGTATATCCTATTTGCAGACTAGTCTAACTGGAGAATAGTCTGCTGAGCAAATCAAAATATTTGAAGTAATGTTCAAATGGAAAATTAAATGAGTTTTTTGTGGAACTAAATTTGAGAAGAGAGGAGAGAGAAACTCACTATAATCTTCCTCAAATGAACCGTGTGTGAATTACTCGGCAGTTTTTTGTTTGTTCTTATATTCACGAAATGTCAATACAAGTGTACAGGGGAAAGATGTGAGCAGTGTTTGCTTTGTGTGCTTATTTGTATGCAGAAGACAATGCGCTGTGCAGCCCAGGGATCTTGTAAAATGTCATGAAAATTAACTTTAAACTATACGCCTTCCAATTCTGATTACCAGTCTAATCATTGAGATTCAGATTCCACCCTATGGCTATGGCTACAGTGCCCAAGTATCCATGTACTGCAACATAACCAGCACATCCATTATTACAACCCTGGCCTGTCATATGTAATTACCAGTCACTGATGGTAACTGCATATGACAGATGAATCCTGATGGATGGGTTTTGGATTCCAATTCCTTTGCATGTCTTGTGCAGTAGTGAATACTATATTCAAACATCGGCATGTAGCGTGGCTACAGCTCCTGCCCTGCACCATCTGCTTGGTGCTGTAATGATAACGACATCTGATAGCAATGCACAACATTAACATGCCTCGCTGTCTCAACTGTGCAGGGGAACTCTCCCATCAGCCTGCAGGACTGAGTTTACATCAAGCAGAGACAGGAAGAAAGAAAGAGCGAGTCACACTGCAGGCACCAACAACCAGGCTCTATCCCAGCTTTTCAGCTCGCCCCAGTACTGGAAACGTGTTGGGAGACATTTTATTTGGCACTGTGGAGCTGGATTATGTAGTCCTGATGCCCCATTAGCTTGTGCAATTACAGCTCAGAGTGCGAGCATGGTGGGTCCACGAAGCTCGGTTAAAAGAAAGAAGGCAGGTGGTGCTGTTGAGGGGCAGAGGGAGATGGATAGGCCGGTGGTATTTTACTCACACAGGCCTCACAGCTCAAAGGATACGGGGCTGAGAAGATGAGGTTGGGAGAAGAGATGCACAGAGGAGGGGAGGCGAGGGAAATGGGAGATAAATTGCGTGGAATCGGCACGTTGTATTTTTCACTGAAAAGGTTCAATGTTTCACAACAATCGTTGCTGCTGGTAAACAGGGAGGCCATGGCAGCCAAGGGGAATCTGTCAAGTTAACAGCTCACTGTTGCTACTGGATTGTGCCTTAAATCCATGCTGCTTGGTGGAGGCTTATAGGGCTCTGTGGTATCACTGTACTGCCTAGCCTAACCCCAAATAACCCTGTGCTACACACCACCACCCTCCACCCAAACAAACTCAGCTGTGATGATACCCATGAGAACAGACTGAAGAATTACATCCCATTTTTCTTTCATTAACCACTAATGAGGACATAAATACTGACAACGTATCAATATGGCAACAGCGCATGTAGATGCTGCAGCATCAAACTTAGCTACATTTTTGTTTTAACCTGTTATTTTTTTGGCTTAAATGTTGAAACACATATCACCTATGACAGAAATAGGTTCATAGGTACTGTAAGAAGAAGCACAGAGTTTCTATTAAAGAGCAGCAGACCTTGAGACGATTATCAATGCAGTCGACATCTTTCAACCACCCGGCCAGATCCACCGGATGCAGAGCTGCGTACCACTCCAAGAGGAGTGAGGGGATATGAGCCATGCTAACCCAGCTTGGAGTTGAGGCTGCTTCTGGCTCATGTCCAGACAGGAAAATGAAACGGACAAAATGAGACTCAGGCTGGCCAAGCAACCAGAAATCAGGGACTGCTGTGTCCACATCTTACAAAGACATGCCATTTTGCCTGTTGATATGGTGTAATGCCTATAATGTGATGTTTGAATCTCTTGTCTTTTGTGCAGACCCCAGGAAGAACAGTTTCTACTGCAGTAATAACTGAAGAGGATCTAAATAAATAAAAAAAACAATAAAACTTAAAAAAAAGAAAAACCCAGATCAAGCTGTTGATGAGCGACCATGGTCCGAGCTGACAGGATGCAACATGCAAGTCTTTGGCAGGACAAGGAGAGGACCCTGTGTTTACATGGATGATGTTTCCCAGATATTGAACTTTTTATGTGAAGATATTTATAGTATTATCACAACTATCTCATTGTTGCTGTTTACATTCAATCTGACACAAATTCAAAAAACACACTACAGAATTGTTTCCTTGAAAATACGTGCATGTGTATATAAATATATTGGTTTAGTTTTATATATTTTTTGTTACTTTATAATGATTTTAATTATATGTATATATGCTCGTTAGTAGCCTGAAGAGACTAAACTGTTTTCCATTGTGGAACCATTGTGTTGCATAATGATAATAAATTACCTTACTAATCTTTGAGTAATTCAGATGTGCTCATAAATATTAACAGTGGATATGTAATTTCATGCTGACATGTACACTGAGCAATTGACTACAAGCAGAAATGCAGGGTTTGTTTTCTATTCTGGCTCTGGATCATGACAGCCATAGCTACCTTGACATGATGAAGTATGATTTAAAGCACTATTTGATGCCTGACTGTCATCACTGATGGACTGACTGCATCCAGTTTGGTGCTAAGGTTGCTCTGATTATCCCTTAATAGAAAAGGGATTGAGACTGCAGATTTTCCACACAAATTCCAGCCATGGCTAATATAAAACATCTTTCATCCATCAGTCCTTTTCTGCAACTCAACTGGGTCAGGGTCATAATGTCAGCACACTAATCAAAGTAGCCCAGACTTGCTTTTCCCAAGCCAGGGCCTCCTAAGGGATCCAAAAGTATTTTCAGGGCAGGTGGGATGTGTAATCCCTCCAGTATGTTCCAGGTCTGCCTGGGATCTTTTTTCCAGGTGGGGAAACCTGGACTATCTCCATTGGGAGGTGTACAGGAGGTTTCCTGATCAGATTCCCCAACCACCTCAGCTGGGTCTTTTTTAAAACAAAGAAAGCTGTGCTTCTACATCAAGATGTCTCCTCGTGTCTGAGCTCCTACCCTATCCCAAAGGGTGAGCCCGGAAACTCTTGGTAGTAAAACTCATTAAAGCAGCTTGAATCCGTGATCCCATTCTTTCAGTCACTACCCAGAGCTCATGACTACAGGTGAAAGATCAACTACTAAATCCAGGGCTTTGCCATCAGGCTTAGCTCAAACCATAGTCAAGTAAAACACCCACATGATGGGAAATCCTGTGCCAATTTGCCTGCCAATCTGAGGCTCCTTCTTACCCTCACTGATGAGCAAGATCCCAACTTACTTCACCTGGGCCAGCAACTTGCTCCAAGGGAGTCAAACTAGCAGAGTAGCAAGGCCACACACTAATAAGTTGCTGACTCTCATCAAGACTGCTTGACGGTCTGGTGTGAAGAAAACTAGTTCACACCAGAGGTCACAGTGTGATTAAGAAAATATTGCTTCATCATCAGCAAAATGTAGAGATGAAATGTTGACACAACAAAACAGGAAACTCTACACCTCAACTGCGCCTTTGGGTTACACCATGAAAATAATGAGGGCAAACTCATAGTGAAGCCCAGTGCCTTCTCAACATAATTTTAATTTTTGCCATGGATACATACACAGCTCTCATTCGGGCAAACAAGTATTTTATAAGTGCATTTCCAGAAATGGTTATACGTCACTTCCAATGACCATTCCTTGACCCCTCCAGTATTTGTCCAAGATTAAAAGGATTAGAGAGGTTCCATGACTAGGACAGGAGCAGCACTGCTCCCACTCAATTTTAATTTCATGAGTTTCCTGGAGCATCCTCTCCAGGACCCTTGCATAAGCCCTCCTGGAGAGGCTGAATGAAAGCATCAAGGGACTGTTGCAACACAGACCTGTTCTCTTGTAACACTGAAGTGACCAGTGCACTGTTGCTACCTGTGCTGTAGCTGCCATTAGCAACCCTGTTAGACCGTAAGACTAACCGTAACCCTAATCCTTCAGAGACGAACAGAGGCCAGTTTGACGACAGGGAATTCAATACTGAGATGAATTACAACAGCTCCAACCATAACGCCGTGGACCATCAGGACATGACAGGTTCAGGTGGAGACAGGAGGCGTTAAGCTGGTGATCTGTAAGTATTTCTTGTTCATCATGTTTTTAAGTCTGTGAGTAATTCTTTTTGTTAAACTGGAAGTTATTTTTTTCCTGTGTTTTGAACAAGACTTCTGGGGTAGGGTAAATCATTTCAATAATTTATCTTCCTTCAACTCACAAGAGCAAAAGAAAGATATACTCTAGAGCTGATGGCCAATGAAAGAAATGAGAAAATGTCAAACATAAAGCTTGCATCATTTTGAGGAGAAACTTACTGTGCCACCGACGATCCTGCCCAAGGGATACCAGGCCCTCTCATCAAACCAGTTGAGGAACTCGTAGAACCCATTTGTGGTGAGGTGGTGTGTTGATCTGTAGTTGAACCTGAAGCAGGAGCAGAAAAAAAGAGAAGAGGGCCGGCTGAATGAGTCAAAATAAGAACCACACACAGAGAGAGAACATCTATTTCCATTTATAGACCATATTTTGCCAAAATGTTACAGCTGTCGAAAGACCAGAAAGCACTTAACTCTAGGAAAGGTTATTTTATTTCCAGATTTTCTGAAGGCGGGCTGAATGGGCTGGCTGCAGAGATTTTGCCTTGTTAGAATGGGGAAGATAAAGCCTCCATTCACTATGTGAGTCTTTGTGCTGATGCCAACAACTCTCAGGTCAGCCCTCGGTTAAAAAAATGGAGAGATGAAGGGCTCTCACACATACTGTGGCATTTTTCAGAACAAAGCCTGCTTATTGTACAGATAATTCCATCTGCAACTACTGGCATGTGCTAGGGTAACAAAGGCATAAATGGGTTTGGTGTTGGAACAGAGAAATTGCTACAAAAAAAAAAAAAAAAAAAAAAAAACACAAACACAAAAAACCCCTGAGAATAAATATAAGGAATATCACTGCAAACAGGCCTTGATTCAAACTGTAGTTGTGGTGAGCCGGGGGGGGGGTTGGAACACTGTCAAGCAGCAGAACGAAAGAGCTGACACTGGTGAGAAGGCTGCTGCCAAAGAGAACGAAGCAAGTGTTCAGTACATTTTCAGAGGCACCTTCTTCGCCGCAGAGTTCATTAATGTGGGCTGCTTTATGGCATGTTCAGAGGCTCATATACCTCATGTAAAACACTTCAAGCATAGAGCACCTATAGCAAGACAGAGCAGTCTGCAAAAGGGCAATTACCTGTTCTGTCTGTCTCTAATAGAGATGTATACCAGAGAGAACAGAAGATAGCATCATCTGTTGGACTAATAAGCTCTTTTACACACTAGAGAGGTTCTTTGATTCAGACTATATCAAGTATAACAGTATCAGCGGGCAAGGCAAGGTTACAGTAAAGAGCGTTAAATGTTACAAAACAATGCAAAGCCATGAGAGACCATACATACATGTGAGGCTGTTGTGCTGCAGTAAACACACGCTGAGAAGCCTGAAAATGCTGATGCTGTAAATTTGCCCTAACAGTATATACATCTTCAAATCATACATACACCTGCCCAAATTTACAGTTGTGTAATGGTATTTGCAACAGCACTATACAACCCAAATTCCAAAACATTTGCTATGTTGTGTCAAACAAATAAAAATATAATGCAATGATTTGCAAATAATTTTAGACCTATTCAACTGAATAGAATACAGTGCAGAGACAAGATATTTAATGTTCAAACTGTTTAACTTAATTTTTTTGTAAATATGCACTCATTCACAATTTGATGCGTGCAGCAACTTTGAAAAAAGTTGTGACTATCCAGATTGCTACCAGCACCAACCTCAAAAGCCGCCATCTGTGATGGTATGGGGGTGTGTTAGTGCCTATGGCTTAGCTAACTCACAGTGCTGAAAGGTACATAGAGGTTTTGGCACAACATATGCTATCATCCAGACAAAGTCCTTTTCAGAGAGGTCTCTACTTATTCCAACAAGACAATGCCAAAACAGTCTGCATGTGTTGATAGCATGGCTTTGTGATTAAAGAGTATTAAACTGCCCTCCCTGCAGTCCAGACCTGTCTCCCACCGCAAATATGTGGTGCTTTATGAAGCGCAAACACATCGATCCTGGACTGTTGAACACCTGAGGTGGTATATCAAGCAAGAATGACAAAGAATTTCACTTTCAAAACTTAAACAATTAGTGTCCTCATTTCCCAAACACTGACTGAATGTTATAAAACAAAAGATGATGTACCACATACCAACGTTTTTGGAATATGCTGCAGCCATCAAATTCTGAATTAGTGTCTATTTACACAAAACAAAGTTAATCAGTTTGAACATTAAATATCTTGTCTTTGTACTGAATATAGGTCAAAAGGTTTTGTTTCATTGCACTTTTATTTACTTTTACATCTACTTTAATGTCATATATGAGTAAAGAAACCAGAAAATAGTCACTTTTAAAGAAGCTGAAATCAGATTTTGACTTTTTCCTAAAAAAAAAAAAAAAAAATATATATATATATATATATATATATGAACTGATTAATTGATCATTAGCATAGTTGATTAATTCAATATTAAACAACTATTAGATTAGTCGTTGCAGGTCTAATAGAGGCTAATGCTGCCTCAAACATGCACACATCACATTTAAGAATACATGAATCAAGAGATTAAGTTTGCTATTATTTATTATTACAAAATATTTTGAGATTTTAGGAAAAGACAATCACATAGACATACAATTGCCAGAATTATTTATACACATTAAATAGTGTATTTGTGTAGATTTTAAATCAGTAAAATAAATTATTTATATAATCTGAATCCATCCATCTATCTGAATCCAGATCTGTGCCAAGACCTAAGAGTCATCTAAATTCCACTGAATTCTCTTGACAAGTCTGTGAGACATCCTACTACTCAAACACACAACAACAAATGGGACAAATACACAAGCAAAAATGTATGGCTTCAAAAAAAGAAATGCTCAGGTAACGCAGGCCTGTCAGCAGCTCCAAACAAAATCAACAGCATTTCCTCACTTCCATCTACTCCACAGCTTGAGATTCAGCAGCACTTTTTCAGTCAAGTTTGTGTGAATGTGAGTGAGACAGGGGCAGAGGCAGCAGCAGAGTTGTCACAAAGCTGCTGGAGTGTGTGCCGCTTACGCTCATGATCAGGACAGTGTGCTTAAAATTGCTGGCACGAGGTGCAGCTCATTAATCATCACAAGGTGCCTGGTTTTCTACTGCCTCCACATCGCACCTGAAGCCGGAGCTCCCGTCTGGGCTCATGTTTTTCAAGAGAGCACACGGTGGCCAGACATTAGTCATTTCGAACCCAATGTTGAGAACTGGTCTCCTGTGTGATTCATTTCTAAAAGATCTACCTTTCCAATAACTGATTTCACAGTAAACAGTTCCAATAATCCCTACTTCTACGTCAGCTTTAAGACTATTTTTTTGGTAAATGGAACAATTTCAGAGATCCACATTTGTTGTGATAAATGTTGTAATAATGTTTTATAAGCAGATATAAAGCAGTTAGTCTGAGCGATGCTCAAATTGAATGACATATCAAATTCTCTATGACAGCAGTTACTCAGTACATTTCAATGAGAGCAAAGTGATCGGATATTATGCACAATATACTATATTCCTCAGAAGAAAACATGAGGAAAAAAGAAAGTGTAACACGCATTGTGCTGCTTAAAGTGATCTTGAAAAGCTATTGACAAGCTGTCGAGTGTTTGAGTGTTTATCTTTGTGTCTCCTTGGGCAATTATATCATATTACTCCACAAATTGAGGCCTGAAGACCTGAATGTGGGCATAATAAAAAAAAATACAATGCCTTTGTACTTGCATCTCAGTGTTTTTTGTATTGAACAATTCACCTCAATTCTTACCAGTGAAGATTCACTAAGAATATTGATGTATATCTTCATCTTAAAATACACTTTTATTTAGAAATTTCAATCATAATTTAGTTGCTCTTTGAATTTATCACAGATTTAAGACACTATCTGTCTTGGAGCACTCTGTATTCAATTTGAAATACTATCATGACCGTCTTGAACTTGAATGTATGCAACTTAAAAGTTATAGATACACTGATTAAATGTTATTGTCAATCATTCCAAACCTCTGACCTTTAATAAAAATCTGATGCAGACCTAAAAAGTTTGAGAACCCCCTGTCTAGACAATACTTTTGTTCTTCCATTCTGTGGAGTCTATTTCTTTACATAGTGAGGTGTGCAAAGAACCACAATGTTACAAAGTGAAAAGCTACAGGGGCAGCCAGGTGTGAGAGAGTTCTACCACAGTGGGACTTTAAATGCAAGTGGAACTGGCTGGCTACTTCTGCCTCATTGTTCTGCAGCTGTCAAATCAGCGAGGCAGAAACAAAGCGAATTCAAAGAAAGCATTCTAAAAAGACAACTTTGCACGCTGCCAAGCCATATCCACAAAACCCATTTTCCAATGATCTCATGGACAGCCGAGCACAGTGCTTTATCCCTGCCCTTGTCACTTTGATGGGGCGGATAATGTAGCTCTGCCAGGCACATTAGCAATTTAATGCATAGCTGCCAATATGGTCTCAGGCCACAGAGCACATGACTACTAGTGATGCTGCTGCAGCACCTCAACCCACCAGCAAGTGAGCTTAAAACTGAGCAGTGCCATAAAAAACAGCACTCCTGGATTGATAGCTAGGAGGATGAAGGGGAAAATGGGCCCCCATATCAATTCCTCAGATAATATCTCAAAGCAAAATGAAAATTAGGAGTGGCATATTGTGCACTTTAGATCGCGCGGGGCACCCTGCAGGCATCATGATTCATTTTAATCAAAGGTCCGTTTCACTGATTATCAGTTTCCTGTTGAGACAAGGCCATCATCATCAGCATGACTAAGTGGGCAACATTGCTGTTTACAAGCCAGTAATGCCTCATTCAGCATCGACTTCATAATCAGATGCATCATTGCCTTTTCCCCACTGGTTCACGATACGGTGAATGTCTAAATAGACTTTTGGTTCCAGGGGAACCACCAGTAATCAGCACCTTGACTAATTAGCGACCTCTGTCAGACTCTGAATGAATAACATGTAAACGAGAGCCTGCTTGGGGACCCAGCAGACTTGCATAAGCTTCACACAAGACACTAGTAAGATTGGGCAGGTTTGAGCATTGTCAGTGACACTTCATCAAAAGTACTGCAGTGAACAAAGAGGTCTTGGATTGATTGCAGGGGGGTGGACTTCTGACTGTGGACCATATATTAAACAGTGGGCACAGCTTCCGGGTCTGAAAAGTGAAGTGCTTTGAAAATTCTTTCTAATGACCAGCTCAATCTTATCACAAAATGACCCTACATCTTGATTTATGATATCAGTAAACAGTTTCCTAATGAGTTTATGGTCTAAGTCACTAGTTTTTAAAGTGTTCTCTAATGCAACCCGACATACATTTTGTTAATTATGGTACCATCTGGAGTAAAATAGACAATGAAGAATGCTATGCTTTAGGTCATGATTTATCGCCTTAATGTTTCTAGAAACATGTTTTAGTGTACTGTTTACCTATAATACGAGAAAGATTGCGACCAGATGACTGTCATTGTGTGTCCGGTAGAGCTGGGACAGATCCTCACTGCAAAAGCGCATAAACCAACAAGAATCACTAGACCTTCAACTCCAACTGTAAATTTCTTACTATGATTAGGCTTCTAGACAAGCCCCTTTTATGAGCACTTGAATAGGATTACAACTATCTGCAGCCTACAGAATTTGCCTTTTTAATAGCCTCCCAATAGGATTTTCTGGTTGGATTACCTGAGAATTGCATGATAGTTAGTTTTCAGTCACACTGCACACTTTCTCATCCTGCCCCAAAACTAATACCTCCTGCCGGTGGACAGGGTCACACTAACTGGCTCATTGGACAGCGGCCAAAGCTTTAATAGTGCTGAGTGTCCACCATGCCTGCCATCACCTGACAAGATGAGGCTTCCTGGCATATCGTCTAGTGGCTGTATCACTTCATTTGAAGGGTGGTGTGTGTGTTCCTTCCTTCCTGCTTGCTCAATGACCCAGTGAGGTAATTGCATTCTGTGGATGTGTGATGACAATATTGTTCACATGCGACAAGACATGACTTGGTAAATCTGAAATTAAACATTGGCTGTAATTACGAGCCTGCCAAAATATGCAGTAGGTTCAATGAGGCACTGTCTCAGTTGATGTAGGGTTGTTTATACAAAGCGGAGCAGCAAAGACATGAACAGTATCATTGGGAGATAAATACCAAATATGCAGCTAATTATTCTGCCAGGTCAACCATTTCCAAAAAACCCAAGCAGGCAAAAAAAATATAATTATCCTAATTTCAATGTGTGAACACTTGCTGACACTGCAGTGAGCATTCTTTTAATTGAATCTTGAGTGCATAGTTCATCTTTTGAGATAAAGACATCCAGGAAGAGCCATTTAATCCTATTTCCAATGCTATTGGAAATTAGTCATCATATAAAAACTCCACCTAGGAATTTTAATACAGTATTAAACCCTCAATCCACATGCTTAAAACAAAGCGGTAAAATTCAGTGGCTGCCTTCACCCACCATGAATGACTTTGGTTACAATAAAGTTCAGTGGCAAGTTTGTCATAGTCCAGCGTACATTAAAATGATGTACTGGGTTTGCTGTCATGTAGAAGTGAAATTTCAACCACCCCTGAATAGAACAAGATTGGCTGTGTGTTCACTGGTGGGAGGCCTTTTGGGTTTCCTGTCCTTTTAGTTGGACACGGTGCATGCACCAACAAAAGCAAGCCAAAAGAAGTGGATGGTGACATTGTGTGACATAGATAGCATATAGCAATCTATATCCTCTCAAGGCCAGAGTGTTTGTATAGTCAAGGACAATAGTGTGCATCAGGAGCAAAAAAGACACCACGAAGGACAAAGGCCTGGGCAATAAAACAATAGTGATATGTATCGGCAATAGACTCTTTACCAATAGCAATAAGAAAATTGTTCTATAAAGTGATCAACAGAGTCACTTAAATGCATTGAATGCAGACTGCCATGAAAGCACATAAGGAATATGCCCTGGCTGAACTGGCCTATTATATCTCTTGATAATGGGGTGCGCTATGAATGACACACAAACAACCATTTAACAAGTGTTATTCAGTTTCACCATTTACATATAACACAACAACAGAAACAGCATGGAGTGAAAAAAAAATGCTTGCAGGCAATGAAGAAACTGGAAATAAAAAGGACAGGTGAGGGAAGCAGGCAGATCCACTCTCACATTCCTGCCAGGCATGCATCTGACATACCGGGTTTAAAAGGGCCTTTGTGTCCAGACCACATGTCCATAACTTAGTTGCGTTAAACTTGAAACAAAGTTAGCCAGCTGGCTATACAAAGAAAGCTAACTAATAAAACAATAGCAGCATAAGTGAAACACATGCTAACAGCGACCCACAGAAAAAAAGACACTGCTGGCACCAATGTAACCGAGTGTCTTGCACTCGCCTTACCGGGCATGTATGTAAGGGATAATCAGCAAGTAGGTGTGCATTAAATAGTTTCAAGGCACTATGTGTTTAATGCACACCTACAAATTGATTATCCTGCTTATTCCATGGTTCATTGCCAACAATATGAATTAAAAGTATTCACAGAATTTTTGGTGAAAGTTTTGCGCTCAAAATCGAAAGGAATGACACAAGAGCTTCCCATTGTCACAAGAAAGCTAAGCTTTTCAAACAGATAAAATAGGTAGGAGATGCATGAAACTTTGCTGAAATAGAGCGAGGGCAATTGATTCTTCAAGCAAGCAACACGTCGCTCAGCGTGTTCGCTGATGCACGGAGCAGATTAGGACGTCCTAATTTAGAAAAACCGAAGCGATCAGCTGTTCAGTTGTTCATTTGTATCACCTCCAGTTAAGGAGTGGTATGAGCTTTGACAGCTGTGATCTTTAATCCGGTTATCACCCGGACCATGGTATACTGCTGCTGTTATTTGCACTACTGTCTTCTTAGCTTAGTTTCCTCAGTATAGCTAGCTGGTTAACTTTGTTTTAAGCTTCAGTTTTAAGCTTAAGCCTTAACTCAAGTAAGTTACTGACATGTGGCACAGACAAAGACCCTTTTAAACCCAGCATGGGAATGTAAGTCAGGCACTTGCACAGTAGGGATGTGAGAGTGGATCTGCCTGCTCCCTTCGCTGGTGATGGATAGTGAGTGAGACAGTCGGAGGTTGCTGTCAGAGCAATAGTGGAAAGCAGTGGTCACTACAATGGTAAGTAAGTCATCCACAACAACTACAAAAAAAGGATGCTATCATACATCAACAACACATCACAGTGGACACTGTCATATGCCGATTTGGTAGACATCATCCAACTCTAGTAGGGCATGCTGAATAACTTGCAAGAAAACACCAAAACCCTATGCACAGTGGGATTGGACTTATTGTATATGTATTTTAATCACCACTTGGCATTGGGTTGATAGAAAAAAAAAGTAAATGGAAAATTTGCCCCTGTAATCTTAACTTTTCTGAATGAACCAGCTGGCAGCAGTAACACAACCAGATGGTTTCTGTTTTTGTCCCTTGGTGGGTTGCAAGATCTCCATGTCAATATGCAAACAGTCTCACTGCCTGCCTGTTGAAACTAATGAATGAAAATTGAAAAATGACACTGCATCTTGAGGTAAAGAGACATGATGGCATAAATATTGACTTGCCTAGGGGAATAATTCCAATACACATTACTGCGCTCCAGCTCTTACTGGAGTACCCATTAGACACAGAATAGCTATAAACTAGCATTGTTTATTTGCTCCAGTGCCTCCACATTTTGACAGTCAAGATAAAGATTCACACATAAAACAATTTGGGCTGTAAAAAAAAAACAGGCTGTTGGGAGCAGAGTTATTCAATTCTGAAATGGAGCACAGTCTGATAAAGACTTGTCTGTGTCTAGGTGTTATTTTGTGAATGTGTCAATGCGGTGTCTGCCTGAGATTTGTGTTCAGTCCTGGAACGTGGTGCTTTTTGTGTAAAATACTAAGTCGGAGTTATTTGAAGGCAATTAGCCAGCGAGGTCTACATTTTCCTGACAACAGATTTATAGGAGAGCAGACTCACTGCTATTGACATCCTAATTATCTTTTCACAGACGCATGGGCTCTTATTCACACCTGTGTGAAAACAGCTTGGCAATACCCAACACAATGACACAGACTTATAATGCCTTGTGGGTCTAATAGAACAATCGATCTTGAATTAGGCTATTTTCTTAGCCAAGCTGGACAAGATGCTTACACAGGTTATAAGCAGACAAGGAGAAGCATTGAATAATAAATTATCCAAACAGGGTTGAGAACACATGCATACACAGTTGTACTACATCAAAAAAAGAACAAGTCTGAAGCAAGAATGTAAAACATTATCTATCCCAGGTGGCTGAGCACACATTAAATCTACATTAAATCTTCTAGTGTTTCTTTATTTTAGATTATTCTAAAAATTATTCTAAAATTTAATCTTGTATCCCCATTGGGTGCAAGTCAACCAAAAACTGTCAATGATCACTTGTGATGGGCCTGAAGCAATGAGATGTGGAGCAGACAAAATATAGCTAAGTGCAGCATCATCTCTGACATTTAATCTGCGTAATGATTAATTTAAAAAAAAATTTTTTTGCCTTTGTCAAACTAGAGCTGTACGGATCCACTATTTTCCAGTTCTGATCCAATTCCGATACTTCAATTTGGGTATCTGCAGTCACTGATATTATACCGATATCAGTGCTCCTTTTGTCTTTATTAGTATCATTATCATTATACACACATCCAGTCAGATTTCACCACTTGGAAAGCTTGTGTAGTTTGTGTGGATCCTGGCTTGCGGCATTCACATGTGCAACAGACAGGCTTAGAGATAGTCCTCATTTGCATAATTTCCAATGATGCATTGCTGAGAGTTTCAGTTTGCCATTTTATGTTCCACAATGCAAATGTTACATTTTGTTAGCCTTAACATTGTAATGGGTTTGCAATGCATTGTTTCAGGCCATGGTGGTCTATGTTAGTAAATGTCATTTTTGTGCTGGTCTATTGCGACGCCATGAGTGAGGTCGCTGGTACATTTCTTCACTCCAGCTGTATATTCTGGTGGCATTGTGAAATGTGTCCCCGTTATACTTGGTAGTGGGCTCAACAACCCTCAGTTCAGTGTTTAGCATAGTATTTATTGACAGAATACATTTGCTGCTGTTGAATTTAGACTGGAATGCAGATCAGTGAAGGAAGTCCAATTTTTGTTTCAAACAACAATTGCAATGATATTACATACATGACCAAAAGCTGAAATAATACCAATGATTTAATCATTACTTTTTTCCCAATCATACAATGTGTACAATTACTATGGTTTATTGAGTCTAACATTTAGAGAAAATGCACTGAATACATCCCAGTATGACCTTGGATAATTCAGATTATTCATGCTATAAGAATTTAATTACACCCATGGTTCCAATTAAAAAAAAGATATCCGGAGAAAAGTGTAGTAACTGATTAAACAGGTTCCACTGGAAATAACACAGCAGCTGTTCAGCAGCAAATGACAAAAAATTAAGCAAATGTTTACGAAACTTGGGACAAAGAGAAAATTGTGAGCATTTAACCTTCTAACATCAAGAAGGCCTGGTGCCACTGCTGCCGGATGAGGGCACAGGGCTGTGGGGGTCTTTTAAGAAATTTCAACAAGAGAGGTTTGGTACACAGAATCATTTCACACTTCATTGCTTCCAGCATTTTGAACTTAACTGCTATGAACAGATTAGTGATCTAAACAAAGCAGCTGTTCAGTGTGATCTAGGCACATTCTTCTTCTATGATCTTCTAGGTTGAAAAAGAATGGGCCTGGTCAACTCAATCCAATGTGAACAACTCAGACAATCCTACAACAAGCACATTTCTACTTCCAGTGTACCTTAGGTATGACACCAAGGGAAGATGTGAACAACGGCCTTGTTCTAACAGTGAGATGTGCACTATTGCCTGAGGCGCAACACCAGACCATCTCTATTGTGACTTAACTATAGCAGACACAAAAGTTTCGTCTTAGTAATGCAGTGGGAGATGTGTATTCACATGGGGAAGAAATAATCACAGCTGGTAGGATATTTTTTGTACTAGATTTCTTATGTGTGTGTGTTTTTTCCAATGTACAATACAAAATAAAACTTATTGTGATGGATATATTCTCTGTTCCTTCATTATATGTAAATGGACAGAGACAAAACATAATACAGTACATCACAACCTCAATACAAACTACAGCCTAAGAATTTGCCCACTGTTCCCCTGACAGCTTATTTCTGTCTCCATAAAAATTCAACATATAGGCAATGAAGTTTCACAAAGGTGCATTTAATCCGTTGTCTAGGGAGATCCTTTTAGGGGGGTTATTCAGTATATAAAAGAGAAGAGGAAGACAATGTAAAGGTCTGTATTTTTCAAGCAACTAAGCTTGTAGAGAGAGTCTTTTAAAAGAACCCTTAAAATAGGTTATAATAACAGTGGGAGCCTGGGGGTCAGGCCCTTATAGGCAAGGTCGAGATTATCGCCACATGCAAAACTGCAGGCTGATGTGCAGGGAATCAATCAATGACAAAACCATTAGGCAACTGTGCTTTCTGTGTTCAATAACATTACACAGAAGTGGCCACGTGGCATATAATTCACCAACTTGGGCTAGGTTAGCATTGATTAGTAATTACTGGGAAAAGATGAGAAATCTAGAACCCAACAAGTATTGGTTTAACACACATAGCAATTACTGTGCAGAATGCATTCTTAGGTAGGATGGAGTTTGAGTATAACAAGATGAGTCAGCCCCTCTTACACCCTTATACCTTTAAAGAAGACATTATGCCAAACACCACCTAGCTAAAAGAAAAAGTTTGACTAATATTACCTTGATCAGTCTCCAAGTTGCTCCTTTCATAGACTTAATATTCTACAGCATGATTGCAGAAACACAGCTAAATCTGTCAGAGTTCAAAGCAAACTGATCATCTTTAAAAAGATTTAGCTCCTCTTACTGTGGTCTGTAATGCTATGAATTCCCCATAAAGCTCAGTTTTACATCTCCCAAGAACATTCTTGAGTGAACGTAGACTGGACGTGAAATTTGGACAAAGCAGTGGCTACATAACAGAGATAGCACCAACTCAGTCAAATATTGATATTGGAGCCCAGTATTGCTCCTCATAAAGCATTGGACTCGAGACACTGAGCCACATAACAATCTGAATTCCATTCCACAAAACCACTTCTCGACACATGTTTTGTATTTATAAGCAGTACACCATAACAGCACTTCTGTAAATAAACATTTTAATAGCACAAATGAGAGCCAAACAGCTTTGTTCAGTTATGACCAACATTTGAATGTGATGTTAGGAAAACGCATTCCAAGTTACCTTGTTGAGATACAACTGGAGTGAGGAAATGTGCTAGACACTTCACTCATGGTGTAACAATAAACCAGCAACGACAATTACCAACATAAAGCACTGTGTTCTGAACAAACACATTATGAACACATTACAAACGCATGCCAAGAATATTACAAGCACTAACAAATAGTAACATTTGCATTTGGAACAAAACAGCAAACTCTCAGCAATGCATCATGGGAAATTATGCAAATGAGCCATGAGCTACACAAGTGAATGCTACAAGCCACAATCCTACCGTGCCAAACAATGGTTGAGGGATGTCCTTACACAAGTGACATCAACCTCGTGTAATGATGATGATGATGATCACAATGAAACGAGTGCTGTATCGGTACTGATTCACATTTTTTAAAAAAGTGTATCGGTACATCTTCTTTAATTTACTAACTATATTTGAGTCATCTTTGTATTCATCTCAGTAAAAGACAAGATTTTGCATAAGGATGCTGCTGACGGGACTATTTGCACAGAACACGGAAATATCACTCCACAGCAACTAATATTATAATCAATTTTCAAAATACACAAACACTTGCAGAGACAGAGGCTGAGCTCTTCGCATGTAAACAAGCCATTATAATACTTTTGCACAACTCCACAAAACAAAATGTCAGCTGTTTGCTAACTGATGAACTGCTGCATTTCATTTACAAAAACTCACAGCTTCTTAACATTTCACAGATTTCTGGGGTAAATCCACGATGCTGAGCCAAAACAAATGAAGTCTCTGAAAATCCTGTCTGAAGAACGTGTTGAGTGAGTGGACTTCGATTGTAACAGATGTTGCTATGACAGTCCCCGAGCACTACATGGACACCAGATGGAAAACTAGACGCGTGAAAATCAAGGGCATGCACAAAGATGAGTGTCACTAACTGCACTGCGGACGCACCGAGTGGCTACAACATTATAAAATCTATGCATTATAGATTCCATCACATATAATGCCATTGTAAAGGAAATGCACTTGAGGGATAAGTACTGTAAAGGCTGTTAAACCCATAATCCTTCTGTCTAAAAAAGGACTGATGTTGAAAGCCACTGAAACACTGAATGTCTTATGTCAACAGCAGTTCATTTTGATAAGTCAATAATGGATGCCAACCTCTGAGAGACCAAACAGAAGCAGCTCAGTGTTAAACCTGTAAAATACATTTAAGATTAACCACCACATGCACCTGGCCCTGCAGTTTCCCTCGGCTTTACAGAGCTTTACAGTGAATTTCATTTCATTGCTTAACCGTCTGGGACACAACACTCCCATAAAGCTTGTCAAAAGTATCAATACTTTCTCAATACCATGTTTAAACCAATGTACTGGCTGTTAATTATGGTCTTGAGAGTACAAAAGCTATTGAAAAAATATCTAAATACAGATTCAAGACCTCAGTTCAGCAAAGTTTTTACTGTCCTGCCTGAAATTTGACTTGTGGCAAAATTAGTATTCAGTGACTTTTTTCTGGACCAGCACAGTGCACAGGTTGTTAATAAAAAAAAATCATTTTCTGTGCCAAGAAGTTTTCCCCTTTCTGTTGTAGTATCAAGTGGTATTGATTTTTTTTTTTAATACTAGCATTGTATCACAGTTTAAAATTCTGGGATCGTGACAACTCTTGTTAAAATATGTTGAATTTTTTCTTTTACCCTGAGTTTTTCAAAACATGGTAATCAAACAGTTTTAATGGTAATTAAAACTTGAAATAATTTTTCCTTTCCCACAGTAATACTTATCATCAAGAATTTTACCATGGTTTATCCTGAAACTTGCATCATTTCATTCCTTGAACATCCTGGAGCATTTTGCAGCTGAAAAGCTAGATAGTTCAGTCAGCAGTTGGTGAACACCAAAAACAGAACTAAAAAAGTAAATACCGAATTTGGAAAGATGACCGGAAACACTACCCCAAATTAAAAATGAATGTTTGAGTACAACTAGCTACATTAACCTAGTGTTTCACAAATGATTAGATGGAGGCAGGAAGAAAACATTTTGATGGGATTAGATGTAAAAAATTGTGTTGGCTGCTTACTGATAAATTAATATTCTCACAAAGGAGCATTAGACTGAGTAAATTGTCATTTTGTTTGAGGGCACCCACCTACTCTAAGAGTCAAGAGAACTTGTCTCATTCATTTTCCAAGCCAGCCCTTCAAATCACAACCTCTCCTCCCTACACTCTTTGTTAAATGCTGTGGGACCAATAAGCCAAACTGTACCACAATGCTCAATTTAAAATTATGTTTAACACCTTTGAAACGAGAGTGGTTTAAAAGTAACTAAAGATTTGTACTTTGAGTCCATTTAAAAGGTAAGGAGGGGGATAAGAAATGTGACGTTCCCAAAAGCACCAAGTCACTGAATTTCAAGCTGTGGCGTGTAAATCAAAGGAAATGGATGAAAGGCATGCCAATTCCACATTTAGCCAAGGAGTCCATTGGGGCAGAGGCTTCTCTTTTATCAAAACCCACTGTTACCATCGACCAAAAATAGGGGAGGCACTGGGAGAGCCAGGCAGAAACAGCAGGCGGCAGCGAATCCCAGAGATAGGGAGTAATTACTGGCACACAAAGAGCTTTGCTGTCATAACGGGCGGCTAATCAATTGGATATCACAAACACAAACACTGAGGACAAACAGCAGCAATAATTACAGGCCTAATCATCACAGACTGAGATCTCTATTGAAGGCAATCTCAAAAGAAGTCACGTCTCAATGCTTTATCATGATTTGGAAAAATAACAGCACGTTTACTCTAAAGTTTTAGTCCAACTATTGATGGGGTGTAATGAGGATGTTGATTACTGTACAAGTCCAGATCATGCACTTGTGTTAGCCCCCAAAATATCCTTGTGAAGGAACTCAACTCCAAGGCTGTGAAGCTACCAGTGCATTTTGGAGTTGCAGACAAGTTTATACCAAATCTCCCACTGTGAAGCTAGAGGCTGAAAATCCTGCAGTGAGGGTAAACTGAGGGCAGCTGGCCGCAGTCATCTACAGCTTAAAAATCATCTTCTCTTCTTCCAAACATCCACCTGCTGTGGGAAAGCAGGAAACTGGGAGAAAAAGGCTCTATTAAGACACCACAACTGCAAGAAATGGAACCGTAAAACTGGATGCTGAAAACACAGCTGTGGACAATTACGCAGTCTACATACAATTGATTCCCCTGTACAAGAAGTTGTTATTGCTCCATCTTGGAGCATAATGGTTTTGCTATGAGCTCTAGAGTCACTAAGAGATAGTAGAGAAAACCGGTAAGACATTTACGCCTCATTGGTTTAAACATCAGTGGAAGGCGCTCAATAACACTCCAGTCAAGAAGATACTGAGTACTTTATGCCACCTCTCTCTGCAAACTCAACAATCATTAATACAGTGTGCCTACATCATAACACAAGTTACTGCTGCCCCAAAGCTGCCATATCTGCATGAACGGGCTTGCCACCGCGGTTCCGAAATCCTGAGGGGTCAGAATTTACTGCCAGGCCTGAGCAATTATACACTGTCTTCTGTAGCACGGCAGCCCCTTCATCATTATTTCCAAACACATGGCTGCCTCTGCTGTTTCATATTCTATGGCTATGAGATAATGGAAGAGAACAGAGGGGACTGCTTCTCTCCCGCTCTTCTTTTTCTACAGTGGTGACAAAGCAATGTTTTACTCTTCCACAGGGGAGTCTTTGAGGAGGTATAAATTCCCAAATCGTATAGCCTCTTCAGCGCTCAGAGAGCACAGACACATGATGTCTGTGTTTCCTACTGTAGCTATCGACTAACTAGCTAGCCTGGGGTGTGAGCTTTTTTTACTTGCATGAAAATGAAGCTGGAGCAGCATGTAGCTGGTTAATTCAGAATTAACTTTCCAGGGAAAGGCACTCTGCTCTTTGAATAGCAATAAGATGTCAGCCCTCTGAAGACTTGAACGAACCTTATAGATAAGCAGGGATCAGCGATATCCCACTGTAAAAGTAAAATAAACAAGTGAGTTCACAATGAAGTCTTCATAGACACATGAGTTTGTTTGTGAAAACTAATTTAGTTTTAAGCAAGCATTTCATCATAAATTAAAGGTTTAGAAAAAAAATTAACACATGCACAGGGACAAGAATAGTCTTGTTTATTCAATCAAGGAATGATTAGTTTGATTTGTTTTCATCTGATTTAGCCAAACACCATAATAACTACATTGTATAGGTCAGGACTGCAACTAACAATTATTTATCAAGATTGATTAATCTGTTGATCATTTCCTTAATTGATCAATTAGTCGTTCGTTCCATAAAATGTGAGAAAATGGTGAAAAATGTTGATCACTGTTTCCCAAAGCCCAAGGTGAGTATTTTCAGACCAGTGGGGACAAATAGGGAGTCAACCTAGTTGATATACCGTCTATGACTCCAAACCATCATTTGGACTGCAGCACACATTTTTTGAAAGTGCAATTGCTACATACTGCTCCTTTAATAGTCAATTAATTGTAAATTAATAATCAATTAATCATTGCAGCTCTAATATAGGAATATATTCTAAGTAGGGCTGGGTGATTTGGACAGAATTAAATACTGTATCACAACATTTTTGACAAAATACCTCAATATCCGTATCCACAAGGATATTATTAATATACTATTCATATTGCAACACTGTTGTCATGCTTTCACAAAATATTAGCACAATGAGATTTTTTTCATCAGTAATGTAGATATAATGACTAAGTGGGTAAAGGCAAGTAATAGCAACCTCTCAACAGTCTGGCAAGTCATTACAGTAAAGTGACGTAATCTTTTACTTGCTCACAAATTGCAATGAAACAGTAAAAATAGCATCTTGTCTGTGCATATGCCAGTGAACATGGCATTGTTATCTGTGTTGATGAAGAATCTTTGTGCATACAACCAATCAAGACATTTTATTTTCAAGCGCCTTTGCATGATACAGTAATGGCAAGTCCTCTGTCATCAGGATGACAGTGACATTGACTGACAGCCAGACAGCCGCCTACGACACACAGGATCCATAGACTGAGTGCACAAAGTTAACTGCTTCTTCCCTACAAGCATGGCCACACTGTGTGCTTCACCTTCACTTAGCAAGCAAGCAAAACACTCCTTAAGATCTTTAGGTAAGACAGATATCTTAGTCATTTAAGTTAGCAGCTTAAATTTTTAAAATAATGAAAAAATGTAATGTGTTCATGTAAAATGGCAGAAAGGGAGATTTCCTGCTTTATCCTATTAAACTGAATATCTTTGGATTTTGGACTGACAAAGCAAGACATTCAAAGACTTCCACTATTTACTACTACTAGACATTGTAGCCTTATATTAAACATGGCAATGACATCACTGTTGTTATCTGATAACCCTAAAAAAAAAACTGCACAAAGGCATATAAAAATTGACTTCAGCCAGCATTAGCGCTGAACCTTGCCCCTAAATATATATGTGGTCCATTTTCCTCAGCAGCATTGCTAATAAACACTAACAGTGTGTGTATGTCTGCAGTGTTAAATTGTGTTTGGAAAAAACAGAAGACGTGTTAAGACTAAACTATTGTGTTAACAGAATGCACCAATGCTCTCTGCATCCCAAGCCATTTTCTCATTTCAGGGCTACATTAACTTTCATTTAATTTTTATTTGACCTGAGTGAACTACTGTGACAAGGAACATTGCTCATGCTTACAAAAGATGCTGCTAGATCTTCAGTAATTCTCTGAGTGACCCAGTGTAAACTACAATTTCACCAATTAAAGGCTTTTGCTCAGTTACTTGGAGGGACTGATAAACAGTTGTTTGCCCCATTATGCATACTGAGCAGTAAACATAAATCACATTATATTAGTTTCAGTAATATTATTAATTGCTCATTAACTCCATGATAGAAAAAAGGGAAAAAATTAAAAGGCAGCCTCAAAGATGCATTGTCAGATCAGGTCTCCTTTGTAGAATCTGGAGAGGAACAAAAGACGAGACAGGCAACATGAGCTCAGTGCATGCGACCCAAAGAACGCTTGTTTGATGTAGTAGCCCTTAATGATCCACGCAATCTAATGAGCAACCATGCCGAATACAGATATCACCACGGGGGGCTTCACAACTTTGGAAAAGGCAGAAAAAGCCACTCCGTCATAACTGTGACTCTGCATGCATAATTGCACTGGAGGAAGAGGACATTGATTTGTGTGGTGGGGGGCAAAACTGCCGTGGTAATTTCCAGTAGAGGAAAGACAATGAGCCTTTTGTTATTCCTCCAATTAAATGTCACCCCAGACATGGTGAAGCCTCCATGCTTTAGGGCTTCACTGCCAAGGATGAAGGATTGCTCTTGGCTAAATGGAGAAGTACTGTAGCTGTATGCGCTGCTGCTCATCGCTCAGGCCAAGGCATCCCAAATGCATCTCAGCACGGGGATGAGTTTTGCTCAGCGTCTGAGACAGTGCAGCAAGAGCTTTTAAGGTCGAAACTGCAGTGTGTCTGAGTTAACACAATTTTATACACCTCTTGACATGTGGTGCCGACCAAAACAGCTGTGTGACCCATTTTGGTCTCATGGCATGAGAAGAACTGTGACTGAGATAAACCTATTCCAGATCCTCCTACATGAACAACAAACTAAACCAAATGCCTTCCCAAGTTGCTGTAATATGGATGTGTGTTAATTTTTCCAACTTTTGCCCATGTGTGTACAACCTCAATTCCAAAAGTGTTGGGACGTTGAGTAAAACATAAACACTGAATGAAATTGGAAATACTTTTCACCTTGTATTCAACTGACAGTAGAATGACAGGATATTTAATGTTCAAACAGAGAAACTTAATTTCTTTTGTGACTATACACTCTTTCATGAATTAAATGTCTGCAACATTTTATAAGAAGTTGTGACAGGGGAAACAAAAGACTGGGAAAGTTGTGGAATGATCAAAAAACACCTGTCACGAGTGTAAATTTAAAAAAAAAACAATAACATTAATTTGTTTTAACATTAAATCTTGTCTTTGTACTAAATTCAATTAATATAGGTTGAAAAGGATTTGCAATTCTATTTTTATTTACATTTTACAAAGCGTCCAAATGTTTTTGGATTTGGGGTCAAGCTTTTACAGGCTGCTTTCTGTTTCTGTAACGCTTGTACAGTTGCCCTCCTACCAGAGGTTATCACTAAAATAATGTATTAAAATTATGCTCAACAATGATAACGTACTTAGGAAGCACATCAAAGCCACCAAGCGGTCAGCGCTGCTATGATATGAACAGAGTGTCTGTAAACTCTGAACAGAAATCTAATCACTCACTCCATTCTGAAAACACAGAATTGCCCCAATCCGACTTTGAAACTTCAGCAAAGATAAAAATCAAGCAGCACAAGCACTCGCAGATAATGTATCTGTGTGAAATGCACAGTGATAGCATCTTAGTAGAAAACGGGGCTCCGGGCAAAGGGAATACATAAAAGCCAACAATGAGCTCATCCTGGATGAAAACTCCACACTCGATAGATTTGCAGTGGTGAATGAGAGCAAGGGCTTCCTCTCGCACTCTTGTCTGGGTAGCAAATCTCCAAATCCCAGCCAGAGGGGGAAACAGACCCAGCACCCTATTACAGGGAGCCTGAGAGATGGGACTGTGGTTCGTTCGCAGCCAAATTCAGCTTTTGTCTGGCGGGCCCCATCAAATATGGCCCAGCCTTCACTGGGAGTGTCATAATGACATTACTCCAGCTCTGGCTGCAGCAACTGCAGGTACGGTGTGTGTGTGTGTGTGTGTGTGTGTGTGTGTGTGTGTGTGTGTGTGTGTGTGTGTGCACGCGCACGCAGCACTCGCACGTTAGATGAAGAGAGAGGGTGATGGGGAAGGAGAAAGAAACAGATGACTCTCTCAGCCCAACTCCTGATTGAACTGCAGCCCAGAAATGCAGAAGGGGGAATCGTGCCTCTGATTTCCCTCAGCAAGTGAATGATGCTGATGCAGACAGCAAGACTAATGTCACAAGCTGTAAAGGCAGCACCTCTGAAAGAGACATGCTTTGTGCCAGTTTCAGAGTGTACCCTATTGTGTCAAGGAGAGGAGAATCCCTCTAAATATTAGACCACTATCCACCTTTTATCATATTTTCTTTCATTACTATAAAATACATGGTCAGGTGGTAAAATCACAGTTATACATTGTACCTTCAGCATTATGAACTAACAGCTCGAGTGATGAGGCTCATTTACTCTTATTCTGGGTGAAATGAACTTATTAACACCTCAGCTGGACTAGAGCAGCCCGAGTTGTCCCACACTGAATAAAATGTTAATTGGGTTGAACCAACCATCCCTAAACATTCCCTCTGAGAAATTCACTCAATGGAAGAACATCTGGCTAATGGGCACCTACTGGCCCAAACTACGACCTCACCAGAATGCATCCTTGTGCACCAAGGCCACAGTTTGCCATTTGTGTCACATCATCAAAAATCAAGGACTATGACTGGAGAGATTCAGTTGAACCCATTCAAATAAAAAAAAATGCACACAGTACATGCACTTAAAGATCCAGTGTGTCATACTTACAAGGGGTTATTGGTAGAATGGGGGAGAAAGGGAATATATTCAGTAAGTATGTTTTCATTAGTGTATCATCACCTGATAGAAGGAGCCATTTATATAAACAGAGTGAGCAGGTCCCTTTCCATGTCCCAAAACCAAACCAAACACTGGCTCTAGATAGAGGCATTTGTGTTTTGCACAGTTTCATGATCACTCTAGATTCTCCTTCACGCTTCGAAGGTTAGGGTGAGGCAAGGTGTTTGCAACCTGCAACCTCATTGCTAGATGCCTCTAAATCTAGGGCTGCAACTTACAGTTGTTTTAGTTATCAATTAATCTTGATTCATTTGAATTTGAATCAATGATCAGTTGTTTGGCCCATACAATGTTGGAAAATGATGAACTATGTTGATCACGGTTTCCCAAAGTTTAAAATGATGTCCTCAAATGCCTTGTTTTGTCAACAACCCAAACATAGTCAGTCTTCTGTTATAAAAGACTAAAGACAGAATTTGGACTTTTTTTTTAATCAATATAGTTGCCAATTAATTTAAGCTGACATCTAATCAGTTAATTGACTAGTCGTTGCAGCTTTAACTTCATTCTACAGACTGATCCTTTAAATGAAGAAATGTTATTGAGCTGTAACGTATTTTGCCCCCAATGAATTGGAAGAGCTTACTAAAAAAGGTAAAGGAGGTAGGCCAGCAACTAACATACTTTTACTTTAAATGAATCTGCATGTTATTTTCATAATAAATTAAGTCAGCTTTCAGTCTATGAAATGTCAGAAAATGTGAAAATGCTTATCACAATTTGCGAGAGCTCAAAGTGATCAGTCCTATTTGCTGCTTTGAAAGCTAAATGGTGTAAAACCCCTAATAAAGAGGAAAACAGATAAATTCTGGCAGCTGTTTCTCACAGGAATTCACATCACATGATGTGCCAGATGGCAACAATAAGACCATTGTCAAAAAAAAAGATATTTCTTGACACTCTCACTAGCACTCTGACTGGCCATGGGGGGTTAACATGCAATCAAAGTCAGGAAGAAATACACTAAAACCTAAATGCAACAGTGGTTGTTACAATACACAAGAGGTTTAATACAGTGTCATTTATCATTGATGCAGGGGGGTCCAGGTTTATGTGACTTTCGAAGCAACTGGGATGACAGGTGACGGAGCTACCAAGAGCCTCTACAAGTTCATATTGCTTTGAAATGAAACTCTGGGTAGCTGGGAGGACCAGATGGGAGTTAGATCACAGTTTGAGAACAAGGCTTGCTTGCTAAGTTCCAAAGACATGCTCATGGGAAGAGAACAGAGACACATAAAAGAAACCAAAGAAACTGGCAAATAAGAAGCTGAGAATGATGGAGAGAAGAGTACCTCTGTCAGTTTGCCACTTGGATTGAAAAAGTATGTTTCAAGGTGAAGATAAGCAGTCATGGTAAATGGAATTCTAATGACTGTGGTAATTGCCAAATTGCTGGAGCTATATTGCAAGGGAAATGTCAAAGTCTGAGGTCACTTATCTCTCCTGAGTGAAATCACATCAAGTGCCTAATGATCTCCTTCATATATTCCAATGAAGCTTTAGGAGCATTTTTAATGGAGAGGTGCCATCATCAGAGCAGGATTCATTCCTTAAGTGTCGGAAATATCCTCCTTGATCTCACTAACTAGGGTGCATCTGCTTAAAAGGAAAACATGCTTTGAAGGTCACAGGTTGAGATGAAAAACTCTGGGAGAGAAGATGACACCGTCACAGGCCTACATTAACTTCACAGTCTTTGATTTTAGTGTCAAATGCAAAGGACCAGGGAGGAGAAAGCAGCGAGGCAGTACTTGTCACAAAAAGAACAGCAACAAGAGGATAAAAGTAAAATGCTGCCATGAATAATATGCTTATTGAAGATCTATAACTAAAACATTTACACAGGGTTGAGAATTCATTATATTCCAAGCAGTGGCATCATTAGACTGCAGTTTAGTGAAGGGTCAGGACCAATTCAGGTAATTACCTACAGCTGTATTTTTTAATGGACACTGGGGAATTTCCAAGGAGCCAGAAGTTACTTTACAAGATATGCACTCTAAAAGAGTACTCTCAAAAAAGCATCCATCTTCTCATATTTCATGCTACAGAAGCTCTTCAGCTATTGGATTTCAATGAAGCGCAGCCAAGGTGGAACAGGAGGAACCGCTAAATGTTGCACGCAAGCTGGACATGGCAAAAAACTCTCAATGAACTCATCCCTATGATACAGCAGTTAAGACGTGCAGCCGTAGGACCTAAGAACTATTTATACACAAGCAGCAGTCTAGCATCCATAGTGGTCAACCAAGGCCTGGCTACTGTTTCTCCATTCATGCTGTTCATATATCAGCTCAATGCTGTGAAGACACAAGCATCTCTACCATTTCTTACACAGCAAGGAAAGTAACGCCCGTCTTTTCCTCTTATTATTCCTACAGACCTCTTACATCAGTCAACAAATGTTAAGAACATGAGTCCAAAGAAAAGATGGCAACTAATCTTAAGATCAATTTTAAGATCGAATTTGTACGCCTTGTTTTTTTCCATTGTGCATGGCTTAACAACAAAGATTTGGTCCAGTTATACCTAAAGTGCTTAAAAATCACTTTATCCATATCAATTTGGACAATTTCAAAAGTGTCTTGTAAGATGCTGCAAAGTAATGTGCAGTTGTAGTGATGCGGGTACAGATCGACTTATAAGGAAAAACCATGGGTTCAGTGGGCAGGTCAAGCGACAAAGCAGCAAGCTATCAAGTAAGAGAGTAAGCTATCAATAACTTCTAGAAACACTGCATCCAGTAGTCCACCTTCTACCTTCCTTTCCACCTCTTTCTGTCACCCTTTCTTGGTTAAACCCTGAAACTGTGGACTCTTGTTACATTATGAAGGGAAAAAGAGGGAGTAAACAAGCAGAGGGAAAAAGCAAGACCCAGAGTTGATGTCTTTGATGAAGGTTTACTTGTTTTGCTGCTATCCAACAATGAAGAACACATCTGTGATAATTCGTCCATTTCTTTTAATAGCTCAGATCCCAAAACTGTAGGCAGGGTAGAAACACTAACAGCTTCTCTGTTCCAGCTGCAAGATCAGCCCATTAGAGAGCACAGAGTGACCCTGACAATTGTGCTACTACTGTGGTGCTATAATGCATAAAGTTGGTGAATAAACTTGGGCAAAGCCAACAGAAAAAATAAAGGTAAAACATTAACAAAAAAAATGTAATTTCTGCACCTCTAAAAGGACAGCACATTGAAATGCTGTGCAGAAGCTCATGAAGGTAAGGGAGTGTTGTACTAGAGTGCCTCTTGTATTTATTTCATTTATGCTGATTATGTGAATGGAAGCATTCCTGAAATGGTCGTTCAAACAGCACAGACTACATCAGTTGTAGCTGCTGTAGCAGTGGGAGCAATCACAACTTCAATTAAATCAAACAACAGTGACTGGCTGTGAGGAAAACCAAACAAATAGTGATTCAGATCTGAGTACAAAAAAGATCAAATGTAGGTATTGTTTGACTGAAGAACTTTCAGTACCACTTGGTACTGGGTTTCTTTTTTTACCCAAATACCCAGTCCTAACCACTGGGCATTTCCATATAGTCGAAACACGAGAAGATGTGAAGAATGTGATGGATATGTTGGCATCATCATGACATCCATATGGAGGATGACTCAGAGAAAAGTATTGAATTAGACTGCCAAATTGCTGCTGTGACTCAAGACTCCAATTGGTTGCCTTACATCTCCCCCACCAAGCAAAATCAGCTTGACAAAACTGTGAACAATAAAACTGAGCACTTCTAAGGACGACAGCAAGTTTCCAGGATATCAGTGGAAGGCAGCAAGTTTTAGGGATATCAGTGGAAGGCAAAGACTAAGCCTCCAAATCAAGTGGCTTAGTCCATCCTGTGGTTGGGAAAAGTAGAAGGGCCACAGCTGACAAGAGGGAGTATGGCACTTGGGACAATGATTAACATTTGGAAGGGAAAGCTCTTCTACTCCTGTGGCGCTACATGTCTCAAGGACACATTAAATTGAAGAGTTGGCTTGGGGGGGGGGGGGGGGGGGTTCTTTTTATTTATTAATTTCAGCAAATCTGTTCTGAAGACTTGGCTAGATGAGGAGGAAGCATCATAAAAGGCAAAGTGAGTAGGCAGATTTGTGTCTCTGCAGACTGAGATGCTGCAAGATGCGACTGCAAGTGGAATGAGAAAACATATACTGATCTCTTCTTGTTGAATCTGTAAAAATTAAAGCTGTAATTATGCAAACTACAGCTTGAAATCATATAGTTTCG
This sequence comes from Lutjanus erythropterus, assembly GCF_056507025.1. NCBI lineage: Eukaryota > Metazoa > Chordata > Actinopteri > Lutjaniformes > Lutjanidae > Lutjanus > Lutjanus erythropterus. Next base: position 24,050,335 of record NC_139332.1, read on the forward strand.
CTGTGAAAATGGGATCCCTAACACATGTAAGAACGCATACATCACAAGAGGAGCTTGGGGATATTTAAGGCTGATACATATTACATACAGACATACAAGCTGCATAGCGTTTGTTGGGAGGGGCAACTTCTCGGGATGGATCAGAAAGTACAAGCAATAAGGTAAAGGGGTCAGTATGGTTCAAAGAAAGTGCTTGTCGATGCAGCATCTGAATCCCCCTCCCCCTCAACGCCCCTTAGAAGCCGGAATTGGCGGAGCTATATCTGAAAATCTTCACGCAGTCATGGGCCAGCGGCACAGAGGAGAAAAAAATAGGCAGAATCTGAGAGGCTCTCTCAAGCTCTCTTTTTTTGCTCTTTGCCCAACTCCTTCAGTCAATTTCCACATGTATGAACAATCACGAAGGACTGCTACAAGAATAGACTCGAAAAGTGTGGCCAATTATCTATTTCTGAAAAATTACTTTGTCTCATCCTACTCTGGTATGTCAGGCTTTGCATCCCACCTTTGAATTAGGCCGTGTGGAAAAGCTACAAACACTTTTGTCTTCAAACATGGTCGGACAACACATTGCAGAAACTATTTCAATGCATTTCTGGTGTGCCCACTGATACAAGGGGATAGTAGTTGAAGAGACGAAGTTTCAAACACACCTCATTCAGTTTTAACCATTTCTGAGCAGCTGTTACTATTTCTAACAGTCAAATAAGGTTAAAAAGCAAGCCTGTAATCTTCGGCTAGAATATGAAAGAGTTGCTTTTCTAAATCGGAGATGTCTTAAGGCCGAAACAAACGTTTATTTAATGGCCTGCAAGTGCACTGATGCCTGCTGTGTGTTGCCTGGGGCCACAATGAGTCATGCTATTCTCAAAGCACTTCTTAGACTTTTTATAGCAGCAGGATAGCTGCATGCCAACAATGCCCACAGCTTCCACGAGGGAAACCTGCTCTCGGCGAGCACTCACATTACATTGTGCCTTCTGTCACTCTGACTGGTGGCATGGAGATGGCAGTGGAAGGCAGGTGTTTAAATAATGACACTGACCTAAAAGGTTTTGAATGAAATAAAAGCAACTCCAGTATCCCAGGGATTTATGTGTGTTCCCTTCTTTGTGAATAAATGAGAAATTTCAAAATATGGCTGAAATAAAAATGTTTTCACATTATTGGCTATGGTATTGAAGTAGAAACAATTATGGTTGTGGTTTCTAAATATCTAAATGCTATTCTGCAGTATACAATGATACACTTATCTGTCGATTCCATACAAGTAGCGTGATTTTTTGAGCTTATTGTGATTTTTGTTTGCTTTGTTTAACACTAAACCAGTTTAATCATACACTTCTACAGACTATACATTATAAGCCAATGCACATCACATGTCAGTCTTTGAGTTTTATTTCAGCAGCACAACTATTATACTGCATATAAAAGTGACAAAATACTTTTTGAAGTAAACTGCTACCAAAATAAATAGAAGTCTGAGTTTTGACCCCATTAGGTTGCTGTTGCTGTTAAGCATGGGAAGTAAAACATGTCAGTTTGTTAAGATAATATAGCTAATACCGCAATTGCGATGCTAATTTCTTTCTCCCGATTCAGGAATCCTAACAAAAAGAATTATGATCCTCCAGAAAATCAATTTTATTCTCCTGTCCCAACTCGATTTACACATTTTCTCTAAAATAACACCATGAATTCTCAACTAGTTAAAACATATGATGATCTTATAAGTAGGGCTTGGCACAGGGCTACTAATATTGCGACATAATTGCAGGTGACTAGTCGTGCTTTCATAATAACACGATGGGATATTTTGTAAATGATCATTAGCAATGTGGATATAAAAGTAGGGTTGGGTTGATGCATTAAGATTTAAAAGCCTTCTGTATTTGAGCTGATGTGTCCCTTCAGAGTTGCCACAGAATTGTTGCCTAAGTTCCATTTTTGACATGTGGCAGAGAAGATAAGAAAGAAGCTGTTGCTGCCTTTTGTTGCACAACATTTCCATGTCATGTTTATTATTTTCTTTTTAAACACAACTAAGTTACAAACGTGGTGACTAGACAAGGACTCCTTCAGACGCAGCAACAATGTCACACTCCACTATGATGTTTCACTGTAGACATCACCTTATACCAATCTGGTAGACATCGCCCAAGCCTAAAATAAAGGCAAATAATAGAACAGTGCTAAGTTCAGAAAATTACATCATTTTACAGTAATGCTGGAACAGACAACATTGAGGCCATGTAATGTTACAACACCCAAAATCTAAGACAATATATAGTCTTATATCACAATATTAATACATCATCCAGACCCTACAAACTATGTCCAAAAAAATTTATTCTGTTTTGACTAAACTTCTATAACTACAAAAGCTCAAGCAAACAGGACCATTCTTGCAGGGGTTAAAACCTCTTGCATTGGATATGAAACGTCTATAATGGATTTTTAGGGGCTTTTAACTTTCTTGATTAATTTGTTGCAGGCGATTAATTTTCATCATTTCTTGAGTTCCTTCCCCTACCTGTTCAGCAGAAATTTCACCTTTGCCATGCAGAGATCCAGGACTGTCATCTATTTTAGAGGTCAGCAAAAAAGAAGTATGCAAGTATGCAAAGAATAGTTAACACCTATACATTAGGATGACAGAATGGAGAGCTTTGCCAAACTTTGCAAATGTCATTTTTATTGTCAAACAAGAGCTTTTTACACTTGCTCTCAATGTGACGTTTGCCCAAAATAAATTGGAAGAATATTTTTGCATTCATTTTAAACTTGCATGCAATATGATCCACAATTGTCCACTGTGGTCTTGTTATGAAGGCCATTTCCTCCTCTCATTGGGTCAAACCAAGACTCTTCACTCCACCTTGTTTCATAGCTGGTGTGGCTCACTCAGACTACCTGCCAGCTGCTCGACTTGATAACCAAGATGATATGACAGCCGCCTGACAGGCTCGTCTTTCTCGGCCAGTCACAGATTGACAACCTATTCCAGCTGTCATTCTGTCCTGCTTGACACCACTCCATTCGTCCATCTGTCATTTCTCATCCTCTGCCCTGAGCCCTCTTCCGCACACTCCTCCCCTCAGCCGCTCCCCCCATTCGTCTGTGCCCTACAACAAAAGAAAGCAACCCTGGGCAGTTGTGTCCTTTGCCTGGCAGTCAGCTGTGCTGGCAAACTGAAACAAAGCCGTGGCCTCAGACCATAATGGTCCGTAATGTCACACCAGGTGGGCTTGCCAGTGGCTAGGCTGTGACAATAAAGTCATCTCCTCTCAATGGGCCGATGAGAGTGAACAACACAAACACAACAGCTGAACAATGGACACATCTGCACCAGAAAAACAACAGAGAGGGTGCTGCCTAAATGGAGAGATGCACCTGGGCAGGCCTACATGGCCAGAGTTACATTATACTTAATTATTTTCACAACAAAAACAAAAACCCTGAGTAAATAAAAGAAATAATCAGAATTGTTGTGAACATTACAAACAGCTGGCAATCATTTGAAAACCATAATACTACAAAACTATCAGACATAATATCAAAAATATTGAGTCAAAAGTAATCAGAAGCTCTTTTAGGCTGCATTTTGATTCCATTTTGTCCTTACTTTCCATTCTGACAAGCATGTGTCTCACTGTAAACTATCAGACACTGCCATCTTATTATCAATATCATTGTTCTGTCAACAAAAAAAAGATTTTGCTTTTAATTTTGATGACTGAAATTGAACACCCCTACTAACAAAGAATCAATAATGACAAATTCTACTTTAATCTTAATCTATTAGTTGAAGCTCTAAACATATTTACTCCCCTTTAAAAAACTGAGCTGTAGTTATATGGTTCCCATTACAAAATCACACTTTAATACATCCTTATTTTTAGGAGCTATGGGAAGCCACTGCTTAGGCCCTCAGGGACCCACTTAAGTTCTGAGGCCAGTTACTTGGTCAAAGGCAACAGCAGGAGTATTTTTAATTCCCTCTACTGTATTGGTGTAGGAGGAAGCCAAAGCACCCAGAACAAACACATGTAATCCAGGAGGACAACATGCACACACAAGACTGAAGGGACGACAGTTCAACCAGAGTATATCAATATTCTAAGAGGACAGTGTGGAGGAGTTATTGTGGCAGCTACAAAAGAGCGGTGGGAGATGCTGAAGCCATGTAACCGTTTCTAGGAAATGCAATAACATCCTATCTGAGATTAGCTTTAGTTATGGGTTTAGCTCATTTGCATAGTGATAAAAGACTGAAACAGCCTGTTATAAATTGCAACAATTTCATACAACAATTGAAAAACTAAATGAATGAGCCGCACAAGATACAAAAATGTGCGAGGGGCTTACAGACATCTTACCTTGAACAAGAAAAAGGAATAGAACACTTCCAGTGAAGACATAACAGAATCTAAATGACAACAGAACACAAGGCATTTCAGACGTGCCAAACTGACTGCCAGCCAATCATCAGAGATCCAGCCAACACCTACAGAATTAAGCAGACCAATCTCGCATGTGAAACATGCAGTATTAACTTCAAACAACAGATAACCTGCTCACTGAGTAGAGAACGCAAATGAATAAATTATTACACCAAGCACCAGTATGGCTACAACTACTTGACCTTCATAATAACCTCTACTTTGGGATTTATTTGATTAAGCCAGCTCTTAGCAATCTACCTGCTGATGCTAAACAGAGAATTTCTAGGGAGTTTCAGCAAAATGTTAGAGGGATTATACTGAAAGGAGAAAAACTATTCAAGAATAAGCTGAGTTGAGCTATTTTAACTATTCAGTAATGCTTTAGAGATGCTTTAAGCAGCTGATCTTATTAAATAGGCTCTGCTGTGAGTAGTCTATCAGCTACAGAAGACATCCAATTTAACCTGAGGACAAGGCCGGCAAAATAGTAAATCAAGCCTATCCTCCTTGCATAAAAACATAAAGCAGAGACATTTGTACATGCACACACAAACAAAGTGATGAAGCAGTGTTTGGAACAATGAAATCTCTTTGGCTGCACCACCAAAACCTCCCTCAGATTGGATGCCTGGCAGGCATTAATTTCTTCTCTCCCTCTCCGCCTCCTACCATCCTACCACTGTTTCTCTCACTCCTCCTTTTTTCTCTTCTCTGTATGCAGGTGCGCTCGCCCACAGAGCTGCATGCTGACTCCTGTCAGTAAGAGGACAGGGATGTATGATAAGCACAGATCCTCTCTCTGTTCCCTCTGCCCCACTTCCACCCCACGCCATCCAGAAAGCATCAAGGACCACTTCAAAGCTGACATGAAGGAAAGGGAAAACCGTGAGGTTGAGCCAATACTCGAGAATTGTCTGTCCAACAATGATCTACAGTAACCACAGACAAGAGCCACAAGACTGTCAAACAAGAAGATATTGTATCTTCTTGTTCAAGTATAACCTCCCCTCAGGATAAGCCTTATTTCACTGTTTTGTCTGCACTTGCATCTTCCACACCTGTCGTGCCTTTCATTGTTCAGTGTTTTATAGCAGTTCTCATCCTTCAAGAACACAGGCACAGCACGGCTGTAACCAATGGCTATTTTGATTATTGATTAATCTGCAATTTACTTTCATGATTGAACAATTAAAGCAAAAACTTGTAATATGTTTGCTGCAATCCACCATAAAATACTACGTTGAAATAATCCCTCCCATAACAACAACACTAAAGCCTCTGCGTCTTCTTTTGAAATTTACATTGTGGGCCGGAATAATTGTTTTAGTTTGCCCACTTAATATTAGTTAGAGTTAAAATTAAAGCAGAATGTTTGCTGAATGAGTAAGAGTTTTTTTTATGAGTTGCAAGAAATCTTAAATAATCTTTTCAAAGGAGTCGATGTTTATAACGGTTAAATTGTGCAATATGTTAATAGTCTGGCAGGCAGTCACTGAACTCCAGCTCCAGAGAGCATATTTTCGGAGCAGAGGGCTTTACATTTGTTACATATTACTCTTCCTTTTAGTCTATAAAATGTCAAAAAAAATTGTGCATAAAGTTCCTCACAATTTCCCAGAGACCAAAGTGGCACCTTCAAGCCTTCTTCTGTCCAACCAACAGTCTAAAACCCAAAGACTCTTTATTTATCATACATTCCCCAAAATCTAACACCAAGTATATCAGATACCTTGTCAAACAAATATTACTTGTCCAACACGTCTCTGAGATGGAAGAGTGAAGAGACGTCTGTGATGGTAGTGCTGAAGACTGACCAGTCATGCTCCTCTACTATTGATGCACAGAACACTTTAGGAACACACACAAGAGAATGCACTCGCACAGGCATTCAGTAAGGACTGCTGTCTGCGTCAATTACTGCCTTGCATTTGTTAAGCGGACACGTCGCTCCTTCTGTTTTTTCCCGGACGGATGGGTTCTGCAGGCTGGGTGGTCATGGAACAACAATCACATCAAAGCGCATATGACAACGCAGAACAAACAGCTTGACAAAAGCTGCATCAACCACGCATCTCCACTCTGCGTGACACACACTAATATGCGAGTGTGTGTGTGTGTGTGTGCGCACAAGTTTGGCCAGTGTTTTCTTGTAGCATTTTCTTTAGATGAGAACACAGGGAATAAATTTAGTTCTGCTGCCCAGGTTTGTTTCTGGGCCCACTCCAAGATCAGTTCCAGTGGAGGATACAGCTTTAGAGACAGTGCTATTTGGACATTCATATCAAGATATATTAAGTCTGCACAAGACGAGGAAAACAGTGCAACACATCCATGTTTTCTTTCTGAAATTCACTTGCTGAGGCACACTTTGAATTTCAACCTTATAACAATGATATCAACATAAATTACATAATCCCTGTATTAGAATGGATCTTATTTCTCCTGAAAATAACACCTTTCATTAGCATCATTCCTACCTTTCAAGTAAAATTTTCAAAGCCCAAGACTTACACTTGCTGTAAGAATAAAAAAATCAGTTTCAATGCTGTGGATCAGTCCTGTGTGAACAACACTGTTACACTTCAGCTAACAGCAGCTGTGAGAAGACTTGCTGCACTACAAGTGTTTTGATGATTTTTGCAAACTGTCCTTCAAACAAACACCAAAGCTGTCACAACAAGGGAATGTGAAGAACTTGCAAAGAAATAAGAAGAAACCTGCATTATGCTGTAAACACTGGCACACAACTAAAGTACTATGTGGGTTTGCTGGTCATTTGTTAGCATTGAAACAGTAATGACAGTAATGTAAAAACAGATAATAAGCATCACAATAAGAGAATCTGTTGTATAATTTCAAATGTCAAACAGAAGATACATTTTTTATATATTTTTGCTATGAAAGCATGGCCTGAAATAAATAAATTTAACTGTTTCTGAATTAAACTGTGGAGACCAACTGCTCGTTAGTGAAAGACCAACTGCTTGTTAGTGGCAGTACAGTACTTTACTGCTGCCTACATCCTATATGTGGACACGTAAGCACCAAGGTTGGGTGTTATCAGCTGCTTGTATTGTTGCAATGTCTAAAAGTTATAGGAGTACAAAATCACACTCTTTAGCCTTCAATAAAGAGCGAAGAGCTGGAACAAAATGCTCAAAGCTGTCAAGAGGACAATGCTCTTAAAATCTCATTAACAAACAAATGCCAAAACTAGCAAGAAGACTGTGGTTCAGAGAGGTGAGGCAGAGGACCCGCTCAAGGTAATTTGCAATGAATAATGGCAATGGCTTCATTGTAATGTAGCTGCAAGGAGCGGACTATTCTGATCCTATCCCACCCCAGTGTAATTAAATGTAAAATTAAACAAACACTTAAACTAGCTCCAAACACCCTGTAAAGATCATAATGTGCGGATGAGCACACAAACACAAATATTGCTCTGAATGCGTCGCAGAGGCAATTCATCACGCTAACAAATTGGGCTACCTCTCAGTGCCATTATCCTCCATCAAGGCATCTGTGACTCGTGTGGCCTCCGGGCTGCTGACAAGCACCTCTTGTTAGGTGGCAATCTTGCAAACACGTTCAGAATGGCCCGACCAAATTGGCTGACAGGCAAATTGTGGGCTAAAAACTGAGGCATCAGCTACCTCAATTCAGTGCAAATGAATCCACCAGTGCCTTTCACCTTTATAATGTACAGTATATTGTCCATTGTTATTGGCCTAAACAGCATCCTGGAATAGCTTGCAAAGAGCTTAATGGACACATTTTTGCACATTACCCACCGCCAAGAGGATAACCTCAGAATAGAGGGTATGAAGGCAGAATGAGCAGATTCAACTAACAGTCAAGACACAAAGAAATGGTGTTAATAATAATTAGTAAGATATAGACCTTGTGTTACTATACTACCCTGGTCCACTGTCAAACACAGTGGCGCATGGTACATAATTATTTTAATACTGTTTTGTTAGAAACAGTTCATATTAAAATTTCTCAGCTTTTGGTACTTGTTGTTGGTCAATACTGATGTGTTCACACCGAAAGTGACGCCAATTTTCGCCTCGCCAGGCACCAAGGGTGTGTGTTCAGCCTCTCACTGAACTGTGCACTCAAGAGACGCCACATCTGTGTGTTACTTTCCCTGCCTCTTCATTTTCCCCTTTGCCTGTACATTCACCAAGTAAAGTACATCAGATCACAACAGAATCCCTCCCTGTGTTTATTCCTCCAGAAGCTCTGGCTCTAACCCCCAGAGCTGCCCAGAGCTCAGCAGCTGTCTGTCTGCAAGCGGTGGCTTTGTCCCTACGCGCTGCCTGGAGTTGCAAAACCCTGCGATACGTGCAGATTTTTCACTCTAAATATTTTCAACTCACGCTTAATACAATGCTGCCTGCAACAATGCATTAAGTGCAAGTTATTTATGGGTTTTGTTTTGCAAAGTGAAAGCCATATATCAACAATATCCAGAAACGCTGCCAACTTCTCTGGGGCCTTAGCTCATCTGAAAGTCCATATTTAAAATAGTTTTCAGAAAACATAGGCATTGTAACTAAAGAGGAAACAGACCAACCAAATAGTTAACCGCAATAACTTCAAAAGTCGACATCTGTAATAGCATGGGGGTGTGGGTGTGGCTGACTGTCTCATCTGTGAAGGCAAAATTGAGGTACATACAAGATTAGGAGCAACAAATGCTGCCATCCAGGCATCGTCTTTTGAAGAGATGCCCCTTTTTATCTTAGTAAGACGATGCCAAGACACAGTCATGCATGCATATGGCTTCACTGACAAGAGTTCGAGTACTAGACTGACCTGCCTGCAATTCAGACTTGTCTCCCATTGCACATGTGTGGTGCATTACAAAGTGCAAAAAACAACAGTGAAGACACCGGACTGTCGAGCATTTGACATCATATATCAGCAAGAAAACAACAATTAGTGTCATCAGTTCCCAAACACTTACTGAGTGTTGTTAAAATAAAAGGTGATGTATCAGAGTGGTAAACCTGCCCCTGTCCCACCTTTTTTGGAAAATGTTGCAGCAATGGCTAAATACTACTTTTACGTCTGATACCAATATCACTACAGCGACCCTGAGTATCCGCCCATACTGATACCAGGATTGGTCAGTACCATGCAAATGTTCAAAATTAAAATAAATTTCATATCTGTTACTTATGACACTTCTTTCTTTATGGCATGTCATTCAAAGTTTAGCGAAGCAATTTAGGTGATAGTTTAGGCTAATGGATCATATCAGCTGATACACCCTGTATTAGGTATCTAGCAATGAATCAGTATCATTTCAGTCTGTGGTTTGTGTGGTTTTGGTATCAAAGTCAAAATTGTGGGATTGTGACAACACTAGTAGAACAAATCTGGTATGAAATTGGGCTGTTTGTATCCCTTTCATTGTGCAAGATGGTGGTGGCTCTGTGCCTGGTGCCCGTTCCCATCTCACCTCATCTACACTTGCCCCAGGTGCGCAGGTAAGCAGACCTGTCGCTCTCCGTCTCACACACACACATGCAGCACACCTCAGATTCACAGACTGTGCTTGAGACTAGCCCGCTGGGAGACCGGGCCTGAGAAATAGCACTTAATCATCAGGGGCTTGACATCAAGCCTCCTGACAGAGGAGAAAGCAGCAAATAAAAAAGTTCTGCAGAGGAGAATTAAAAAAAAAAAAAAATCAAGTGTGTTGGCTTCTTTGTGTCCTATAGGTGTTGTGATATGAGGAGGCCTGGCCTGCAAAGCTGGAGTAGAAAGAGCTAAGCTATGCTCTGAAATGGCTAATAAGTTTCCCTGGTAACTTCAATCTATTAAACAAAGAATAATGTAAGCCTAGGAAACCAGCCTATAATGAGAGAGGATGAGCTCTCACTCAAACTTTTTCTGCTGCAGGTAACTGGACACCGTCTGAACGATGAATATTTCATAAGGAGTTGGACAGTCAGTCGGGGGTTTAGGCAGGGATCACAGCTGCAGCCAAGAGTCTGGTAGGAAGATCAATCACGACTTATTCTCCATTTTCCCACACTACTGCACCAGCTAACGTGTTGCTGTGCCAGCAACCGCTCCTGGGATGGCCTAATCTACTTTGAGACAGACGTCATGTTTTTAGTGTGTGAAAAAGACAGAAGTAGAGAGAAGGCGGAAGAGGAGGGGAAGAGAGTTAGCACACACACAAAAGCTTCTGCTACCCCTATTAATTTTGCTGGCTTTTCAAAAAAGCTGAGGTGGTAACATCACTTGTGGGGAGATTTCATTTTCACAGCACTTAACAACTTTCAGCAGCAACCACTGTATTATCAAAAGGGTCAGTAGCACTTTCTGAGGTGTTAGCGGATATCAAAGTGTTGTTTGAGGTAGTGGATTGTACAAGGCATCTGTGAAACTGCAGATATTTCAGGTTTTAAATCACACTTCTCTTATTTTGGAATTAATTAAAAGCGGGTGAATATCACTGGATGTTTTCTTTGTGTCTTGCCTGAAGTAATGTCACTGACTCCAAAAAAGGTCTGAGCTTCTGCATCACTTCCCATCTGCAGTGGTGTTGAAGCTGCCAGTTTTGAAGGTTTCCCACCCAGATAATTAGGATATTGACAAAGTGGATAAAAGTGGTTGTTACAATTTTTAGATTTGTATTTCCTAGAAAAATCCAAATCTGCTGCACCAAAATATTTTGCTGAGTACAAGAAGGAGAGGCAGGTGAAAGAGAGCAGGATTAGCTGTGAAAAAGAGCAGAAATAAGGCTATGTCTTTGGATAGTTTAAAGCATGTCAGGCATTTTTCCAACAGGATCTTGGGCTGAAAATCTTCTCTTAACCCGGTAACGCTGCTGTAGTGAGTGTGTACACAGATGGCACAGGAACACTGCAGTAGCAGATGGCACAAGTACTACAATCCCAACTGTCTCTTACCTTAACATAACCTTTTCAACTTATCTTAACAACTTAAAGGCGTGCATTTTTTCAGAACTTGCAACTAAATCCAGTCCACTTTAAATAAAAGCAAATAATTAGTTACATTCATTGAGGTACGGGGCTGTAGCAATAACCACTATGTTCATATTTTTTCTCTTGTTTTACACTCTGTGTGCTGAATGAGTGCATCAATGCTTCAAAAAATTCAACAAAGAATATGAGGGCCAGTTCAAGCTTAAGGATGGCTGTTTGTGACCCGATTTCAAACCAGACAGCAGATTTTGTCATTTCTTATGTCATTCTTGGCAACTGTTTAACTCAGCGTTAGCATGTTGCACGACTAATGTGGCTTCTACTACAGGCTGGGCCGAATGTTAAGCCTCATCTGAAGCCAACTAAATAATGCGAGTCATGCTGCTGCAGTGCTAGCTGCATTAGCTTTTCTGTTTTACCAAAGTCAGGCAGTTCTGCTCTGTGATCTTCACCGTTGGTGTGTCTGTGTTGTGTAATTAGCACCAGCATGTAGCTTGCTCAGAACATTAAGTTCCCCGCTGGGCAGGGAGGTGAGATCCACAGATAATGTTAAACTTAGTATTACTGTAGTTTATCTACAGCCCTAGACATGGGGAAAATTCTAGCGTGAAGTTTGCAAATGACACCCCCATCATCAACCAGATTTCAAACAATGATAAGGCTCAATATCGGGAGGAAATCAAAAATCACCTAATGCTCAATGTCAGCAAAAACAATAAGCTGATTGCTGATTATTGGAGAAAGCAAGCAAAGACACACACCTCTGTGTCCATCAGTGGAGCTGAACAGTGAACAGTTGAAGGCTCCTGGAAATCACCATCACAGAGAACCTGTAACAGACATCATACATCTCCACCCTGGTAAAGAAGGCTCAGTAATGGTTGTATTTCTTAAGGAAACTTAAGGCAACATTCCTGTGTTGTGTTCTTGCCAACTTCTACACAGGCACAATTGAAAGCATCCTCACTGGAATCATCACAAACTGCCATCATGGGATGTGCATGACCCAGGACAGAAAAACAGTGGATCATTCCAATGGCCCAGAACATCATTGGTGCCCATCTACCATGCAGCAGTGATGTCAGGGAGAGGAGGTGTCTGCACAGAACCCGGAGGATACCGGAATACCAACCCTAGGCACAGCCTGTTCGCCCTGCTGCCATCTGGCAGGAGATACAGAAGTATATCGGTACTTGCTATTGGCAGATACTCTGACTTAACGTATTTGAATATTAGTAACAATGCTGGTTCAGTGCATCTGTCATTAAAGTTATTTATTTGTGTGGCCAACAGTTGAAAACCTTAAGCATGCAATTCACAATCATGTGAAACAGCAAAAGCTAAGCAAATCTTCCAACTGACACTACTCCTGTACACTGTTTTAGTGGACTAAAAGAGAACATCCCCTCTGACAGACTGAAGATTCATCTATACCTTGAACAAAGCACCGGTCATGCGAAGCAGCAGCAGTTCTGATGCCGACCGGTCGAAGAGATAGCAAGGGTGCAAGTGTGTGAGAATGTGTATGTCTGTGCTGCTACACCCAAGTATCCAGCTCATTATTTGCCTGACAGAGACGCTGCTTCTTCCCCTCACTCTACTGTCAGAACGGACTCTATTTCCTGACACAACCAAGGTGGAAAAAACTTTCAAGAAAACCTCCCTGTCTCGTACACACCATACAGTTTTCAGTCTAGTTAAATTTTTCTTCCAGTAACTCAATAAACTGGACAGAGATTTTGTATAAAAGTCGACTCAAGGAGCAGGAACACATCTTTTGCTTCTGAGGAGCAGTTTGACAAATACTGGTACTTTAAAAAGGGCTATATTTGCACCTGAAGGGTCGAAGAGTTACACCTTCACATGGTGGTCTAGTAGGCAGTGATTAAAAACATGCTCAGCAGAAATCATCTGCTGGTTACCAATTAAGAAGATTGGGTATTAAGCTAATTTGGTGTTGGTTGAGGAAAGTGAAATCCATTTTTAAATTGGGACACAACTTGAGAAATTAATTACTTTCTTGAATGGAGAAGACAAAAAAAAAATCTCACTTGAATGCCAATTGAAGCCCTCCTCCCGGTCTCAAGATAATCAACAAATATTAGGAAAGAAAAATGAGCACAGCCAGATAACAGGCAAGTCATATCAGGGCCTCGCCCACAAAATCAGTACAGCATGTGCTGTTTGCATATTGCAGAATAAGCCTGACATTTTGGAGCTTGTAAATCCAATCTTGATACTTCAAATTGCCAGCTCGTTTAACCTAATGGTTAGCTGCAGATATTTGAAGCTCTTCGCAGGGGGAAAAAAATCAATAACAGCATCCAAGCATTCAGACGACAGTCTGGGAGGGAAGAGCGGCCACTTGGAATCATCATCACGCAGATGTAAAATGCACACTTTCTTTTCCCACCTTCACAAAAGGTGAAGAAGTTACGTTGCGTAATGCAACATAATCAGATAGCCCGCTTTTTTAGAGCAATACAGTACAATCTCATTTCTAAGGGGCAACAGAAGCTACCAGAATAAATCTTTGAGTAATGTTCAATTTACTATTCTTGGCACAAACAGTACTCACTGGGGTCAGGTTTATGTGTTAATCTACACAATAGCTCTAGTGTTATGGCTGCCATGCATGCTAAAGAATTCTCAAGAGGGTTAATGATTGTATAAATGTAGGGCAATAGTTCTCAGCAAGCTGATCAGGATTAAACACAGGGTCAAAAGATGCCTAGAGAGGGGGTGGGTATTGCAAGTATAAAGTCTAATGCAGACACATTTCTGGTGTAAATCAGTACTGATAGATGTATTTTCCATAGCTATGACAACACTAATGCATGCAGGATGCAGCACCAGTAGCTCCTTCCAACTTTGCTACTTTTCTCCTTTAATCTGTTTTTTTCCAGCTGTATTCCTGTAACAAACATCACCAATGGCAGAAATAGACTCGTAGGCATTGGAAAATGAAGGTGTGGGGTTTGGATTTAGGAGTAGCAGACCCTGATTCTTTCAACAAATGCAGTCGGCATCTTTTGGGCATGCAGTCAGATCAGCTGGATGCACCACTGTGGGTGACCGCCGAAAGGAGGTGAGCGGATAAGAGCCATGCTACAGCTGGGACATAAGGATGCTCCTGGACAATGTCTGGTTACAGAAATGAAACTGATGAAATGTGCTGCCCAAGCAACTGGAAACCACAGACTGTTGTGCCCACACAGAGAAACCTGCTCCACAGCATCCTGGATGGGTCTATTGCACCTGAGGGGCAGACTGTACTCGGAGTTGACAGGTTGCGAGAAAAAAAGACACTGGCAGGACGAGGGGAGGAGGACTCTGTTTTTACACTGATGATGCTTTGTGCACAAACTTGCTCTTTGCAATCAACCTGACATAATTTCAATTTCACTACAGAATTATTTCCTGGGTGTATATATGAATATGTATTTAGTTTTAGATTTTCATCCTATTCCATTCAGAATGTAATCATTTATCTGTGTTGTATTTTGTGTGTTTTATAAAGGAACTTTAACTATAACCAATTTCATTGTACATGTGCTTATGTGGTATCATGATATCAAATCTCCTTGACTGTTTGAAAATTATTTGCAGCATCAAGCACTTCTTCTAATAACTGTGTGTGGCCCAACCTAAAAATATAAGCTGAACTCACCATTTTGCACATTTAAGCCTGTAACAGAAGGCTTCATTCACGCATTGCTTTGTTTCCGGGGTCCAAGAGAAAAATTTTTGAGAACAACAGATGTAGACTACTCATAGCTGCAAGGACTTTTAAGCTTTTGAATATCAAAGGGTGCTTTTGCTTTCTTTCCCGAGACATGTTGCCAAATAACAGTTTGCAGTTTTAACTGATGCTGCTTTATAGCCTCATACAGAGGCAACACAGCTCCCACTCCCACTGTAAAGAACAGCGAAATGCCATAGTTAATATACCAACTGTGTGACCACCCAGGACGTTAATCGGATATATGAGGGCTGTAAAGAAAGAATGCAGCTACTAATGAGTGTGACACTTGGTACTACTCATTAATGGTGCTAAGGTCAGTTCTTGGTGCAAATTCCAGTCTCAAGGCAGGATCAAGCTCTTTTGAACCACGCTCGACCTTTCATTGGCCTGAGCCTTGGCCCTTGGCTATAAAATGCAATCAAGTTATCAACATAATTGAAGAGGCGAGTGTCACCCTGAACAAGATGGAGCACCTGTCCTTGAAAATTAATAAATGGATGCATCAGTCCGGCTGTCTCATTGAATGCCACAGAGTGTACAGTATGAGAGCAGAGAGAGACTGACAGTGCATTGCAATCAAGCGGACACTTGTGGGTCCATGTGACACTGTTACAGAGCGGAATAATCCTGCATTGTGGTGACAGACACACCAGACTGGATCGCTTGGCTTCTGGGTTATAAGCAGTCTGCTGTTAGGATGAGCACCAAAATCCGGTGGTCTGGTATGCATTTCTCTGCACACAATTTCAGCCATAAAACCAACAGCAAGTTCTGTTAAATTCTGAAACAGAATCTATTACAGCAGTAAAACAGCCTCAATCAATCACATTGATCATCGCTGAAGCGAGAATCCCCATATAATCGCCCACAACAATTTCAACTTCATCTGCTCACACCGAATTGAGTTTTCAATTAATTAAAACACACACTGATCGAGAGAAATCATGCATGTCTGGTAATTCACAAATGTTTTCCTACAATCTAAACCAGTACTCAACTTACAGCCCGCAGGACAAATCTGGCCCCCCTGGACCTCCGACCATTGTCTAATTCACAATGAAAATAAATTGATCCAAACTGTATTTCCCAGGAAAGATGAGCTAGTTTTGGATGATGGGATAAGTAAGGCTGTTTGTAACAGAGAAGGCCAATGTTTGCGTGACAGCCTTTCAGGCTGTGCAGAGGGCAGTAGGGAACCAAGTCCAGTTGCCTACAACAACTCTTTCTACAGACGCCATGACCTGGATGACTGAGAATCTTCAGAGACAAGAGGAGCCAAAGTTACACAGAAATGAGGATAATTCTGATCCCATAAGTCTCTATTTTATACAAGAACTTCAATATGCTATTCATTCTGTCCTGGTAGAAGCAGGTCATGTTGATGGTTTATATTCACAATTCATTTCAACATTTCAGTATTTGTGTGATAGAAGAGATTCCACCTGTGTTTAATGTATTGGTACTTTCTGAATACCCCTTGTTTAAAAACAATACAATACTAGCATTTCATAGTATTGAAAGTACCAAAGCTATAAAAATAATAATCTAAGAGCCTCAGTCTTCATTGTCCTGCCTGAAACTTGGCGTGCAGGAGCAAAACCAGACAATGTTTAATGACTCTGTACCAGCAATGCAGGCTGTGATAAAAAAAAAAGTTGCTGTGGACTTTTTTTGTGTGTGTTTGCAGTGGCATTGAAAGACGTAGCGAGTATTCTTTTTTATTTCTGGTACTGTATTGAAGTTTATAATTCTTGTATTTTGACAACTCTATTAGAAAGGAAGTAGTCACTACATGAAACTGCTCATAACAAGGTCTTGAGTAACCAGGTCATTATTTCAAGATCAAGACCTGCTATAGAGTTTTTCAAAAGTTATTTCTGGGCACTTTGAGCACTACAAGCCTGGACCCATCTAGTCCCATTATAATCACGAGAAAGCACATATCTCTCTGGTCTAGGGTGACAATATGTCCCTGTTTATTGTGGACTGTCCCCTGCTGGAGCTGTCCCAGGAAATGACCCCATTATCAACTGTATGTTAGAGAAACTAGATAGGAAGAAGAGTGACAGTAATAGAGGAAGAATGGTAAAGGTATGATTACAGAGTCTGCCAATTTATTATTCCAAATAAATTCCAAAAAGGCAAAAAATGGGAATCTGTTAACAAAAGCATTTTATCTAATAGTGTCTGGAGAGTGGAAATAAGACTGGAGAGGAAATAGAAGACCATGGTACTGTAAACTATGATTTTCTGAGACAGTTTACAAAGTCACTTGGTAGCCAATTTTAAAAGTCAGCCTGCCACAAAGTTTATTGTGGTACAACAGTAGGGCTGGGTACTGAACTTCACTACCCTTGGCACTGGCAGAATTGATTCAGTGTTAGAGGATCAAAAAAATCCCTCATCATTCTATACCAAATTTGAAACAGGGAACTAAGGCTGCAACTAATGATTATTTTCACAGTAGATTAGTTTGTCGATTAACTGACTAATAGTTTTTGGTGTATAAAATGTCAGAAAATACTGAAAAATTTCGATCAGTGATTCTCAAAGACCTAGATGAAATCTTCAAATGTTTTGCTCACAACCTAAAGACATTCAGTTTAATGTCATAGAAGACTGAAAAAAACAGAAAATATTTACATTTTAGAAGCTGGAATCAGAGAATTTTTACTTTCTTCTTTAAAAAAGGGTTATAAGAATAGTTGGTGATTAATTTAATAATCGATTAACAATCAATTAATCATTGCAGTACTGCAGACAACTTAAGTTTAACCATATTTTGGTAACAGGTCTACATTATTATGTTATGAAAGTGCTTTGAGTGTGTGAAATTAAAAATTTGTACTGTAATTTATAGAGTAATTCTCATTTCATTACAGCTGGATTTTATAAAAATTGGTCTCAAAAACTTTCATTCAGGAACCAGTGTCAAAGTCAAGTATCATATCAGACATCCAGTCCTCTACAACAGTTTACCTTGGTCAAAATCCAAGAAATTGGAACGGTCTCCTTTTTTATTTAATAGATGCAAGGGATATTTTGATGCTATATTGACCATTTACTGCTTTAACTAGTTGCATTGGTTTAAATTCAGAACTCTGGTCACCTTACTATGTCGGATATCTCCAAAAGTCGGCAGCTCTCACCAAAGCAATCTCGACGGATGAATGGCACTTAAGGCAAGAGGAAAATATGTCTTTTTGATTTTGATGTGAACTGTCCCTTTAAAACACTCGCTGGATGCATGGAAATCATGGAAGTCTTTCTCCCGGTTATTCGCCCGTCTCCCCACAATCTAAACAAAGTTGTACCTGCAGCTGGAGCCTGCACATACGGCTCACTGCAGTCATTACTTAGAGTTATTGTTGGGTGAATGGTAATCTACATAAAGAGTGGCCAAACCGGACTAGCCAGCTAGCTGTGTGTCACTCAGATCATCACGTTTAAATGTCAAGGTCCCTCACACAGGCTACACATAATAAAAGGCCACTGACCCCCCCATAATCAATTGATCGTCCCAAAGATATTAGCTCTAATGCTGTTGTTGGTCCTTACGGGGAAAACAACCGTTTATCCCGAAGATGAGGAGCTAACAGCAGATATAAGTAGTTAAAGCTGTGTTCAAAGCAGTGGCTGTCATTGTGCTGACTTCTTAAGAGTAAAATAGCACAGTTAAAATAATATACGACATGTTTAATTTTAAAAAATAAACCCCTGCAGCGATCTGGGTCTCAATATGAGTCCACGAGCAACTGTTACCGGCTACTCCAGCTGACATGACAAACGTTAAGCTAGCTCACCATGGATCAAACTCGTGGATGATGCTCTCGAACCGGATCACGGCGAAAAGTCTGGAGCTGAATCCCGCCAGGCAGGCCAGAAAAAGAATGCTAAAGGAGAGTAAAGACTGCCACCCTGCCGGCTGTGTCAGTCCGCCAGACAGGCCTCCTTTGCCCCCTCCTCCACCCGCGGCGCTGGGTCGGCTGTTCCCGTGCACCGAGCCCCCGGCATTGGTGGTGGACGCTTTGTGCTTGCCGTCGCTGGCTGCGTGGTGCTCCGCCATTTCTGCGCGCCGTGTCGGTTGGATTTGCTCGGGCGTCCCTCCTGCCACGCTCCCGTGTCTCCCCCTCCGCTCCGCGCTGCGATAAACTCCTCCTTTAGTTTGTGCCCGCTCTCCTCAGGTATTCTCTCTCGCGAGTCCCCCCTCCGCGTGGATATATGTTTTAAATTCAGTATCGCCACTCCGAGAGGCAGCCGTTACATCCCGAAACGCACACTCATGCGCCACATACCGAGCCTGCAACAGTCAATTCGCTTCACGATTGAACGCCGGTGGAAAGGGGCGGGAGGGATGCGGTGGGCGGGGCGTATGGAAGCTCTGGCGGCCTCTCACAGATCGACAGGTACGAGTAGGCGGCGCTTTACGTTTTGTAGCCAATCAGAGAGCAACACTGGCTAGATTGTCATGTAACTACACCAATAGGAGAACCATAAATCATAACTGCGACTGATTGAAATAAGGATTATCCCCTGTTATGTATAAAATTGAGTCATTCTGGTGCTCACTATAAATAAAATCCTTATTACTCGGCTTAAACTTGGCTGTACAGAGTTGTATTAGTCATTTTTTAATAAAGAATAACAAAAGGAAGATAATGTGCGCACAGAGAGACAGCCCAAAATCTTGAAATAAACTCCTCGCAGCTAAAAGCTATAGGCAGGTGTGTGAAGATAAATGCTCTCTGTGAGTGCAATATTTCTGTTGCCCTTGGATGTTCTGGACTGGGTGGTGGAGTGGTAATAAAGATTGATGTGTCTCATCATTATTGTGTCCCCCAGCAAAGACAGGAACACAGCATTCATCACTCTCTTAAACTCAGGATGTACTTTCACAACTTCCCCCAAAGCCCCGAAAGCCTATATTGGAATAAGGCGGCTTTTTTTTTTAACATTTCAAAATAAATGCTCAAGTTTTTTTGATTGATGTATACATTCATTTTGTGCTTGCACTGTTTCATATAACCATGACACAGAGGCAGGAAGTATTATTGATTTATCTGAGATTTGATTCTCTCCCACAGGCAGAAAAACAATAGTCCAACAGTCCTCTTCTGTGTAATATCATAGATGGAGACAGCTTCGTTCTGAAGTCAGACTCTCCTAGAACATTTGTTGTATGTAACGCTGCTTTATGTGGATCTAAGCCAGCGGTTCTCAACGTGGGGGTCAGGACCCACGAGAAGGTCATGAGATCATTTCCAGGGGCTGCCAGATGTTTGTGGAGAATGAAATAAAATATTGTTTCAGTGAGAACCAGGAAGAAGCTCTTAGTAACGTGAGTCTCATTATGACATTCAACATAAGAGACCAGCATTCAAAAATCTGCAAAATACAGCTGGCTTTAAGAAATGTAACAGCTTATAAACTAAACAGACAGAGATGCTAACAAAAAGTAACATTTGCATTTTGTAACATAAAATAATTGTAACATAAAATTGCTGCTGAATAATTTTGAACCTCATTACTTGTCCTATTGTACTATGAGTGTTTTTATTGTATATTATATTGTTAATTGTGTATTTCCATACTTTATATTGCTTATTTTTGTACTTTCTCCTGTCTATTCTTTGCAAATATGTGTGAATTTCAAATATGTAAATAATGTGTGAATACAAGCACCACTGGGGGATGATGCAACTGTTATGTCATCACAGCTTCACAATGAGAATTAAGTTCTTGAATCCTGAAATAGCAACTTAACTTAACAAACTTCCCAGTCCACAACACGAGGCATGATGGGAAGTGAAGGCCATACAAGTGATATTTGCCTTAGAATTTTATTGAGTATGCGTGCAACTGCATTCTGATTGGACACACATACAAAAAGAATCATTTTGGGGCGGCTCTGTGGCTCAGTTGGTGGCGCGTCTATCCCATGTATGGAGGCTGTTGGTCCTCTGCAGCGGCCGCTGGTTTGATTCCCGCCTGTGGCCCTTTGCTGCGTGTCATCCCCCCTCTCTTCTCCCTGTTTCCTGTCTGCTCTTCGGCTATCCTGTGTAATGAAGGCAAAAGGGCCCAAAACATAACTTAAAAAAAATCATTTTGCTGCTTTTCTGCCACAGTATTGTGTTAAATATGAAACATATTAATGACCATGATATGTTATTGTAGATAAAGGAAAATGTGCCAGACATGAAACATGGAAAACTGGCTTCTCGATAACAATGATACTGCTTGCATGT
This sequence comes from Lutjanus erythropterus, assembly GCF_056507025.1. Taxonomy (NCBI): domain Eukaryota; kingdom Metazoa; phylum Chordata; class Actinopteri; order Lutjaniformes; family Lutjanidae; genus Lutjanus; species Lutjanus erythropterus. The sequence goes on from NC_139332.1 coordinate 24,071,738, forward strand.
CTCTTCCATTCTGGGATGTCTGTTTTTGTTTTCCTTTCATATTTATTAGAGTTTTTACAACTTCCACCAATTAAACTCGCAAACTATGTAGGTGTACTGCCAACAAGAAAGAGCACAAATGCACCAACTGGTACATCCAGTGAGTTTTAATAATATCATTATGTTTTATACAGTATCTAATCACATCCTTCATAGGAAAACAGTAAACTGTAAAAACAGTTGCTGGACTGTAATATTGTTGATTTGCGATGAAAGTATTTGTTTAACACTGCTTTTTATCTTTGTTACTTCTGTAGCTCCCGCTGTTACAATTGAGACTTAGATTTGTTTCAGCTGGAACATCAGACAGCGTCTGCTTTTGGTTTAATTCCTCATGACTTGTTTTCTCTAATGAAAAACTGAAACTGGTTTATGATAGCAGACACAAGTAAATCGGTTGTCTGAAGATATTAAATATCTAGGTCAAAACATCTCTGAGTAAAAGAGTAAAAAGTGAAAAACTTTGTAATTCAGGCAGCTCTCCCCTGCTCGTTTCTGAAGGCTGATCTGACATATTGCTTCTTTAACCAAGCAGCTATAGTCAGTTCAGCTAGAAATCATATAGAATGACCGCAGTGCAGCAATGACTTCTCAGGTCAGCAGGAGACTGGACAGGAAATGGAGACTGTATCTAAAGGTGGGTCATCTGAAAGTTTGACAGCAGCACGATCACCTGAGAAACACAAAACACCAGCGTTCCCAAATTCCAAATATCATCCTGACTTTCTGCAATATAGATTTTTTCGTGGGGTTTCTGGGGGATTGCAACTCGAAAGGCTGAGAACTACTGCTCTAACCCGCTGCGCAGTCCTTCAACTTACACTGAGGATTACTCTTGTAGCATTGTACAACCAAAGAAGCCTGTTTCTAAACAAGCAGCAACAGTGGCAGATTCAGGTTATCTGAGGGCCAGGGGTGAAATAAATAAAAAGGGCGCCAGCCATATACACCAGTGTGTCAAAAGTCGTGATGCACGTCATCATGTTTGCCCACCGGAAGGGCAACCAGGGCACTTCCCACATTTTTTTCACTGGAAGGGCAATTCATCATGTTTTGTCCAACGGAAACAGACTTTTAGAAGACACTTTATCACATTTTTTCCACTGGAAGGGCACCCTAGAGGGCACTTTGTCATGTTTTATCTATTATAGGTGTGATCATGGGGTGATTGTTCCCACTTGTGCTCCTTCCAGTCCACCAGTGAGGAGCAAAGTGAGTAAATCACAGGCATCCAAAACATTAGTATAAATTCAAATTATGACTTCATAGTGATTATGTATTGCACCAGATTTTAATACTATTACTTTGGGTAATTTATGGGAGTGTTTCAACTGCAGCTGCACACTCAGGCAATAACTACTTATCAGAGTATTTACATTTTAAAGAAATTGCATGCTTTTCTGTTTACAATATACAACAAGTTGTTAATTATACCCAGTTTTAGTACCTTTGATTTGGCCATTTGCTGGTTTGAAAATTGTACACACTGCCCAAATTCCCTTCCTTACTTTCCATCAACAGTGTTTACAGCTATCCTGTCACCCATAGGATGGTGATTTAAAAAATGTAAATGAAATATTCATGTAGAAGAATTGGACTGAAGTTTGAGCCGGCTTAGCACAGCTTTGGATCGAGGCTATCTTCTGGAGAGACAAGGAAGAGATAAGAGGGAGATGAGAATACGGCGTTGGAGAGACGGGGAGATGGAAGGCTGATAATAAAGGAGAGTAAAAGCATGATTATGAAAATTGATGGGGGTCATCATGGAGAGCAGATGGAGTGGCAGCCGTGGATAAGAGTTTTGAGTTTGCAGAGATCACGGGAATAAAAACTCTGCATCACAGACAGTATCGCATGCATACGCTAGAGCTGAAAGACGTGCACCCCCACATACAACATACAAAGATACAATGCATGCAAACACATACATACATGAGCACATGCATACTGATGAATCCATACAACACACACATGCACGCAGTTCCTATAGATCATTCATCAAGACCTGCTTATGCCAAAATGAGCACTCAGCCCCTTCACCCTTTCCCCTCTACCTTCAAATTCTGAATGGGTGACCTTTGAGACAAATAGAAATGCAGGCTGTGAAGATTGCTTCAATCGCATCTATTGTCAAAAGGCCAAGCCCAGATGAAAGCCAGCCAAAATGAGTGCTGTTGCCAGGCAGGGCAGCTTTGCTTTCCTCCATCTCCAGAGGCTGACTTGAATGTTTGTGTTTGCTTTGTCTTTCTTTTCTGTTTTTTCTCATTACAGACTAGCAGAGTTTATGCTTGGCATTCTTAGGTGTCTACATTTCTTTACTTTGCCAAAGGCCAGTCGTGCTAAAAAGCTTAAGATGCCTGGCATGAAACGCTCTTTGCACTTTTCTCCCTGTCATCTCTCTCGGCTTTGGCTGCAAGTGTGAGAGAGTTTGAAAGCAAGACAGAGAGGAGGAGAGAAGGAGGGAGGTGTTGCAACTGGTCAAGATGATTAAATCATTGTGTCCATTTTTTTTTACACTTTTAAAAGTAAACTGATGTAATAAAAAAAAAAAAGCGCAACCAGCAAATCCTGGAAGCTATAAACAGCTTCAGTATATCTAGGTGCGGTATTGATTGGATACAGCAATTTGTCTCAGGGTGCATAATAATGTCAAATCTCTCAATCAATTTTGCATGATGTTATGCAAGCAATGAAAACAGAGCAAAGATTCCTATGTGAATATGCAGTCTCTGATGAAAAGTTGCTGTGTTCTTTTAAAGGAATCTTCAAATATAATGCTCATGGCATTATATGAGAAGTGCACACAGGCATGTGAGTTTGTCATTTGTTTTTGAGACTGCAGTGTGAAGCTTGCACATCATGTTCCCAGTGCCTGGTTTGTCCTTTAAGCAAAAATATTAAGCTAAGTGGTTCACATAGAGTTGCATTACATCTCTTAGGTTGTCTTCTTTAGACTTGAGCTCAATCCTTTCACAGCAGTTAATGTCATATTATCACAGTACATGGCCTTGTTAAATAATCAGTTGGTCAATTATAGCATTCTAAGGTCTTTTTCTATTATTTCTGCCTAACAGATTGTAGCTATGATTAACAGACTGTTGCTATGGACACAGTTCAGATCATAGAATCTAGAGAGGGAGAAAAAAAATTTAAATAAATATTTTGTGTTAAAACATTTTTTAGAAGTAAGCAGCCATGTAATAAGCAGGATATATACAGTGAGCAGGTCATTATTTCAAAATAAACTCTTTCAGGCTCACTGTACATCATCCCTCTCATACAGCACATATGCACATCAGTTACTATGGTTATGCTTCACTTTCATCGTTCTATAATATATAACATTTCCACATTAAAATGTTTAAAAATGCTAAATGTATTATATTTATAATGTTATATTAATGTTATAGTTTGTTGAGCCATTTACTTACATTGTCCAATATGTAACTTACTCAAGGTAACGGTGTGTTTCCTGTTAGCTGTTGCTAGCTGGTTGGCATAAATCGAATACATCAGAGAGTGAGAGGGAAGTTGGTGAATGTGACTGAGTGTAACGTGAATTACACTTTAACATTACCTCATCCATGAACATGATTTTTGCCAGAATTGTCAGATAAATTTTCATCAGCTATGGTGGTTGTTTAACAATGAAGACAACAACTCCCATGATCCCACACTACTTCACAATGATATCAAACTCTTTATTCTGTCTGTTTAGTCTGTTTTTTTTAAATGACAGAGACCCCCTATAGCAACATAACTTACATATTGCACATTTAATGTTACTGGATGGCATTCATTTTGTTAGTTGTTAGCTTGCTTAGCTAACACATTTAGTTAGCCTATGCTAGCTAGCTTCTCCAAAATGGTCAACAAAAGGAAGACAAATCTAATCAAATCAAATCAAATCAAATCAAACTGGACAGAAGATAAAAATATTGTTCTATTCAAAGAATATGGAAAGTAAAAGCCCATAAGAACCCAGCAACAACAAATACATGCAAACAGAAGATGTGGTAAGAAGTAAATGACCGATCAATGCAAGAAATCTGCTGTGAAACAAACCGTATTTGAAGTGATGAAGAAATATAAAAATATTACCATGACAGCAAGAAAGGAGTCAACAAAAACTGTGTTAATAAAATGATTTAGCCAACGTAAATACATGAGACAGAGTTACATTAAATGTTTGGCTAGCTAGCTAAAAAGCTGCTAGTGCTAATGTCAAATCTTTATTCTTCAACAAATTGCTCGCATCACTCATAGTATCAAGTGGGTTTTCCCCTGCCCTGAAAAAATGTATCCTCCATCATCAGTCACCAAAAATTCAGCCGCTGTCTTATTTTCCACAAAGTATCTCAAATTCACTAGACTGTTATGGGTCTTTTACAGTTTTCTTAGGAAAATGCTCGCTAAGAACTTTCTACCAATACATACGGGAAACCACAAAATATAAGATCAAAAATGAAATTACCTGCTTCTTTTTGAAGCTAACTAAATATTCACTGTAACTTTGCCTGGGAAAATGTAAACACAGGCTCCACTGATTTGATTTTATGGAGAGTATAACCCAGTGGCAGCCATTAAAATATAGAAATAGCCGATCTTCTCGCTAACGCGCTTGTTAACTTATGTAGGTCATATAGAGGCATCAGTATTAAATTGAGACTGTTTCATAACCAGATAAAAACTCGCTGTAGTAGATTAAAATAGCTAAGGGCAAACACTTAAGAGATTAAAAGGTTTTCCCTTACAACACCCAAGGAAATCCTTATGGTGATTTTACGCAACTCGTTTTTTTTTCCTAATGCATCCTTAGAGGAAAATTCAAAGGAAACCTCAGGCTGAGTGGTTTCATTCAACTGGGTATGCCTGACATCCTTGCAACATAAATCAGTGCAAACCGTGTAACGGAAACTGGGGAAAAAAAATCACAAATGAGAATTATAGATCCATGTTTTATCTGTACACACTTTGTCCTGTGGAGGGTCATTAGTAGGGGCGGGAGCCTTTCCCAGCATGCTGTGGGTGGAAGGCAGGAAAACACTAGATTGATTGCCAATCCATCATGGGATAACACACAGTCACACACCTATATGTGTAGTCCTCAATTCACTAGATTAGAAGATACATTTGAGACCTGGGTTTTTATTGTTGTCTTTGATTTGTCGTTAAGTTGTCCTTTAATTTGCTCGGTACTGTTCTCCTCTAATTGCTTTGTGCATCATTTACATGTACAGCCTAACTGGGGGGGAAATCTATTCCGTATATTCGATCGAAAAGCATGGCAGAACAGGATGTTTGCTCATTGTGAGCACAGCAAGCTTTAAACACTCCATAGAGTCTGTTTGTGTGATCCGGTGTAACAGGATGATTAGCCAGTGCCTGGGGATCGCCACTGCGCACGCCGATCTGCACCGCAATCATTAACAGAAATGAGGGCACTTAAAGAAAACCACTTAGCATCCCAATGAGGTGCGCCGTCCAACTGTTATGAACTATTTATTTACCTGTCGCCGACCAAGAGTCAGACAGCCTGTTTTAATGCTCTCTAAGAAGCTGTATGGCATCATTATAAGTGTCTCAAGGTCAAGTTCCATGTGTCATAAAAATAACTCCTTATTTAATCTGTATTCAGTTTGAACTGGTTTCTATGACAACAGAGTTTAATGACATCCTGAGAGCGAGTCTTAGTGATGAGTCAGAGGATGAAAGAAAACAAGCACGAGTAATGACCTGACTTAACAATGGCATTCTTACAAATAAAGGGGAGAACAAGAACCATAAAGGGTTCCTCAGCTTGAAGAAAACTTGCTAGAACCTTTTATAAAGGTTCCACTTGGAACCCTTACAGGGAGTTTTACCTAGAGCCCAGCATTACACCTTAACAGCCTGTGAAAGAACCCCCTATGAGAAGTTCGACAGAGAACACTTCTATGGTGAACGAGGGGTTTCTACTGAGAACCCTTTTATATTCCAAGAGTTTTACACAAAACTCACCCAAAAGTTCTACCAAGAACCATTTTATATTAAAAGGGTTTTATCTAGAACTCATCCACAGGGTTCTACTGAGAATTATTTGATATTCCAAAACCCACCCAGGGGTTCTCACAAGAACCCCTCTATATTACAAGGGTTTTAAACTAAAACCCAGGGAGTTCTATCAAGAACCTCTTGATATTTCCATGATTCAACCTAGAACCTACCCACAGGGTTCTATCAAGAATTCTTTTATATTCCAAGGGTTTTAGCTAGAACCCATCCAGAGGGTTCTACCAATAACCCGTTTATATTCTAAGGGTTTTCAATACGAAACCCACCCACAGGTTTCTAATGAGAACCCTTTTATATTCCAAAGTTTTTTTTTCTAGAACACACCCAGGGGTTCTACCAAGAACCCTTTTATATTCCAAGGATTTTATCTAAAACCCACTAAGGGGGTTCTACCAAGAACCTTTTTATATTCCCATGATTTTAAAACCCACCCATGAGGTTCTATCAAGAACTCTTTTATATACCAAGGGTTTAATCTAGAACCCACCCAAGGGATTCTACCAAGAACCTTGTTATATTTTGACGGTTTTAATCTAAAACCCAGCCAGGGGGTTCTACCAAGAACCCTTTTATATTCCAAGGGTTTTATTTAAAAATGTATCCAGATGGTTCTACATAAAAATCTTTACAAAAGAGTTCTTGAAGGATTTTAAACGATCCTGGAAAAACTCCCAAAACGGGTTCTTTGGATGAAAAGCATTCTTAGTCATACAAAGAATCCTTGAGGATCCCTTTCTGCAGGGTTCTTCAGAAGCAAAAGGTTCTGGGTAGAACCTCAGCCCTTCATGAAGAACCCTTATTTCTAAGAGCGTACCCGAGGATGTGGGGTTACCTGTGCGGCCTCATCAGTGATAGACCATTTCACAGTAAGCATGCCTCATTTCTCCGACAGTCAACGAGGCACAGAGAGGCCATTAAATCGACTACATGTGAACATGACCCACTCAGTCCCAGACAACACGTGTGGATGAGACTCTACAACCACACAACATCTTAATCTTGACTTTGATGGAGGATGTTCTGGCACAGGATCGGCCATGCTGTTCACCTTGTATGATAGGACTGTTAATCTTGATAATGTCATGAATGATCCACTGATCATCTACAGCGCTGCAATACCTCACTATTCTTATGCACCATGCGCATCCAAGTCTAGACTCCTTCTTTAAAGAAAATAGCTTGTTGTGATAAAATATGGAATAGTATGATAAGTTCACGGCGTGATCTATCATCCTAGAGATCAGAGAGCTTTTGCTCAATTTATAAGGCTGCATCTGCCTCAGGATGCTATTGCATTCATTGCATTCATCTGTCATTTTCCAAAGCATATGAAAAGTTATTTCTCCCTAAGAGGCTGTGATCTGCAGAGGCAATGACAGTTTCGATTGAAAATGTATCTTCATTTTTTATTTGATTACAATAATACTTTCATCTACCGCATCATCTCCAAGAAGGGAACAAAGCAATCACGTCTTGTCAATGAGAGCTTCAGTTTTTGACAACTTAAATAAAAAAAATAAACGAGAATGTTTCACTGCCTTTGCATAAAAGTCAGAGCCTTGCATCTTTATTTTACACAAAATTATAATTTCAAATAATAACACAAGTCACGGAATCTGTCGTTTTAATTTTTAATCAGGCTTTTAATCACAATAATTATCGTATGAAATTATACAATAATTATGCAATTATGGAACTGAAAAAGATCCTCTTGCTTCTGAATGCGTGACACAGGACTTTAACATAAATAAAGAAATAAAACTTTCTGAGAACAACTCTCAAACACATATCAGCATAGAAAATTGGCTGCAAACATTCACAGTTCGCCCCATTCGTCAAGATTGATTGTGACCTGTCGACACGGCTGAAAGCGCCTGCAGTGATGCTTCAAATCCTATTGGCATGCTGCATAAAAAGTTTATAAGAAAGTTGAAATTGATAGAGCACAAGCACGAGAGAGAGCGAGGTACAAATCTGAGCTCAACAGAGATATCAACTGTCTGCAGGCAGAATGTCAGACTCTGAAAAGTTGGCGTGCATTTCTACCTCTTCAGAATAACAGTCGCCTTATCAACATTTCCCTCACTTTGGTACGAGCAGCCTCTGCCTGCGTCGTGTCTTTTCAGAAGGTTTGCCATTCAGATATGAGAAATGTTGCGCGCAGAAAAGAGTTGAACTTGGTCTGACATTATCCCGGTGGGAGACAAAAAATATGACTCACGTGTTGAAAATTGAAGCTTGTCTCCCAATTTCCCAGCTGCCTCAGCTTGACAAATGACCCTTCTTTCACTTTCCTGAGTGGCCAACGAGGGCTTGTCTCAATTCAGAAGACAACAGATTTATGTGATATCGCTTCAATGACAGCCCTGAAACCTCGGTGGCGAAATTACGGCAGCAGCATTCGAAAACAAGAGGAGCGGAGTGAAATTATTCTGCTGGTGACAAAGCACGTCTCCCCAAGTCTTTTGACAGTTTAAACAGAGATCACGCACGAATGAAGACCCCTGTCATACAGGTTTCTCACAAACTATGACAGTTTCTTACACCATTTGCCTCACTCGTCTTCAGAGACAGACACAAATACATCAAAAAGTATCATGTTGCTAATTACAAATATGTATTCATCAAATGTATCAAAATAAAACACAAAATACCAGTGCAGGAATTAAATGGAGGCCCCCTCACTTTGGCATTATGCCCCTCAAAAAATGATCTGCCCTGAGGCCGAAGTGGATTCTGATTGGGCAAAATCAGGCAGCAAATTCAGGGGTGCATGCTGGGTGGTTTCTACAGAAAATACAGAATATTTGCTCATTCTAGAGCATGTGTTTTCTAATTGTTATTTTCTTCTGTTTTATTTTACTGTCTTTACTGTCTCTTCTTTTCTGTTTCCTGTGCTTGGATTGGCTATGTGCCAGGGTTTTTTTTAAAAAATTGACGATGGTTAAAAGATGTTGCTGAGGGACCTGTAAAAGTGATATATAAGTTATATAAAGTATATTCACTTTCACAGATGCACAAGCAACAGTTTTTAATAACCTTCAAAGAATTTTTTTAAACATAGATTAGTCTAGCACGTAGCATATTTACAGGAAACAGAAAAGTTGACTGAAGTTTGCTCAACTGTCATTGGAGCACAGAGCAAAAAAGGGGTGGGACTTAAGAATGGTCACTTTTTGTACTTTTTTCCCCCCTACAGTTTAAATGGTAAAATGTGTCTCATCTGATAATAAAATTACATTTTAAATAATGTATTTTAAGTATTTCAAATACATAAATACAAGATTTTAAAGTATTTTGCTATAAACTACATCTTGTTTTTTCTATCCAGCAAAATACAAATTATAAAATATTTATAAGTACCTAAATACATGTTTTAAATACATTTAATTGAAATACTGCCCATCTCTGCTCATCTTTACAGAGGCTTTGTTCTGCACCAAATAATATTTGTGCTTTTTCCTTTTAATGCCCTTTTGTATAGTTCACAAATACATTAAATTAAAGGCCAACTCTGTTCTTTTTTTTCTGACCAAAGAGCACTCTGCAGAGGTGGTTCAATACCAAGTGGCCCCTCGGTCAGGACTATGCATCTCTGTGCTCAGCCCATGTCCAATCGATTCTCCTCCTGGTTGCCCTCGATCGGTCATCTGACAGAACACAATTCACGCCTCCAAAATAAAGTTAAATTTAGCCGGACTCTCCAATGAATATGGGCGAGATGGGATGAGGTGGAGAGAGAGAGAGGAGAGGAGGGGAGGGGGGCTGCAGGACGGGCAAAATGGACACAGGCAGGGGGGAGAGAGACACAGCCAGCCTTCTGTAGGCTGTTTAGAGCCGGTGATGTCATCACAGACAATGTCTCTACTGTAGGACACAATGCAGACTTTTAGTTTAAATCATAGACACGCACAAATCTTTTCTTTGTCTTTGACAGTTATGAATGTGGAGTGTTGTAAAGTCTGCACAAACAACTTAGCCTGGTAAAGCAGCGGTTTGACTGATATTTGTTGAACCATAGAGATGTATTTTCAGACAAAAAAGCGGGCAGCATTTTGAAGAAATGGTTTGACATTTCAGGGAAATACACTCATTCACTTTCTTGCCGAGCGTTAAATGAGAAGATCAATATCACTCTCATACCTGTCTATTAAATATGAACTTACAGCCAAGAGATGGTTAAATCGAATGGCGTGAGGACTGGAAGCAGGGGGAAACAGCTGGCCAAGCTCTCTCTGAAGTTCAGAAATCAGCACCGCCAAAGCTGAGTAATCAACATGTTTTACATCTTTTGTTTAATTTACATTTATACAAAAACAAAAATGTAACATTTTATTAGTGATCTTAGAAATGCTGGTAGGTGGTAAGGCTGTAACAAAATTTATTTAGGTTATTTAGGTTTGTTTTTTGCCAGTTACTTAAAAATGAGATCTGTTATATATTTGCTGTGATCATAAAATTAATATGAGTTGTTTATGAGTTGTAAAAAGTCATTAATAATCTTGTAGAAGGCATTGACGTTGATAGCAGTTAAATTGAGTACAATATGATAATGGAGTAAATGAGAGGCAGTCACTCAAACTCCAGAGTGTGTATTTTCAGAGCAGTGAGCTTTTGTTTTCAGGATAACAGGCTTAACTTTACATTGACAAACAACTGACAGTTATAAACAGCTGATCAACTTATAGTAGAGGACTCACTGTTGCTTGTATTGTCAGTTTACATTGTTGTGCCTTTCCTGCACTCCTGCAGAGCTCCTGCTCTTCCTTGAGTCTGGGGAGGAGGAAACAACTTACTTCAACCATAAATCATATATTTAATAGGATTTCAACCTATTTAATATACAGTCTATGGCTCCAATTTACTATCTGGGCTGCAGTACTTTTTTTTGCTTTTTTTTGCGAGCACAATTGCTACATATTGCTCCTTTAATTTACAAAATATTAAGTAATTTGGTGTAGTAATACTAAGTCAAACGTGTGGCTGTCACTTCACTGCCCAGTCTGTGCAAGCTAGCTGCTAATTATTATTACACAACATTGCAGATGACTTCCTGTAGTTTGACCATTTATTTTTCACACATAGCTATATCATTACCTTCAAGACATGTCTGTCATGTAATTTACATACAGCAGAGCAGCAACAAACACACAAACACACACACACACACACTGGTGACAGAGCAGAACAGTTACCAGCATCTATTACTCTCGTTATTTAGTTGACTTCAAATGAGGCTGAACGGTCACACAGATTCCTCTGACTGTCCGTCAGCGTTACAACATTATTCCAACAACATCTGCTGACCACATTAGACCCTTAACATTCTAATGCAGAGTTCAACAGGTTAACTTACAAAATAAACACATAAAAAACATGGCAAAACTTACAGTTTCCAAGTTTGAGGAGTCATGGACAGCCAATATCAATCCATATTTGAGCTTGAAAAACATAGCAGTTTTTGTCGTTGCTTCTCATCCCCTGCTGTTGGCTGTTAGAGCTACATTTTAAAATTACGTTTTTTATGACAGCCCTTGTAGGATGATTTTTTTTTTCATCTTTAGACAGAGCCAGGCCAGCTGTTTACCCCTGTTTCCAGTCTGTATGCTAAGCTGAGCTAATTCTCGCCTGGTTTTAGCTTTATATTCAATGGACAGACATGAAAGTGGCATCAATCTTCACACGAAGCTCTTGGCAAAAAAGCAAATCAGCATGTTTACCAAAATCTATCCCTTTAAGGAACAAGACTGAGGGGAATCCACCCTTTTAACATCAGACAATTTGAGATGTCAAGGCAGGAAAACACACAGGTGTAAATAATAACATTAATGGCTTAATCCCATTAAGTGTCACAGCGAGCCATGTCAGTGAGTGAGCATGTACAATACAAGAGCCCTGGAACTGGCTCACCTAAATGGACTTCAGCCATCATTAATGTTATTAATCTTACTTGTGTTTTCCCAGCCTTGACAGGTCAAAATGCCCGTGGTGAAACGGGTCCATTAGATGGGCTCTATGGTGAGGATCTTTTGCAGCCTTTAAAGAAAATATGAATATGAATAGTAGTAATCAGTATGAATAGTAGTCAATGGCAAGAGACAAATATTTTTTTGATCCCATTTGAATTGTGTCCTGAATTACACACAATGTTTGTCAATTTAAAAGGCAATAAAGTCCCAGTTTGTTGTAGGTTAGTTTAGATTTGTGTGAAACCTCTCATTTAGCTAGATCTCTCATCTTGAATCATCACAAACACCAACATTGCCATCAGCGTTATCTTACCATGATGTGTTTTTTCCAGTGACTCCTGGTCCTCAGCCAGAAAGTGAAAGAATGATCAACACCGTCCGCTCATGTGACTACATTGCGGTTCAAATGCACACAGGCATCATAGCTTCACCGGCTAAGGTTAGTTTTTGGATTGAGAAAGTCACAATGTCACTTAAAGCACATTTGTGTGTGTAGTCTGAACAGTTTTATGAGAAACTGCAAATTTCTTCTCTTGTCAAATTATATTTTAAATTCACAAACATCATATGTGTGATTTGTGGCAAAATTCAAAAGGGATCAAAACAGTATTTGTCCCTCACCATCAATTACTGGTCATATGTTTTTCTGAGTTAAAGCCTCATAGCGGTCCACCAGAAGGGGAGGGACTTCACCTTGCTTTGTGTTGCTGAGATGTTTACTTAAGTTCGTATGCTAACCAACTAGCCCCATCCCGCCCTGTCTCGTAATACCACTTCCTACCATACCGACAGGTGATATGCCAGCCTGTTCTCATTCCCAATTTGTCACATCCTGACTTATTGTCACCACCCCTTGGTGACTCAGATGCACATGGTACCTGAAAGGGCTGCAAATGTACCCAGACTATAACTGTTTCACATTGTTAACCACATGCTGCTCTCCGGCAGCATCTGCTACAGCTGGTAAAGGTACCTTCTGCACCTGCATGAGATGCCAAGGGGCAGTGACAGAACAACAGCATGTGACGAGTCGGAATGAAAACAGTTTGGATATGTGGACCCCAGTTTATTTGGATTATAAATTAGACTATTCTTATACATAGTTCCTTTAATGCTAACATGCAGTGGCTGCATAATATAATAAATACATTTGTATTTGCTGCAGCACTGTGACATATTACTAACAATGATGGATTATTATAATCATTATTTTGTCATATTTTCACATCACTAATTATCCTACATGTAAGATTTTTTTCATAACTGCCTCTTATGTCTTGCATCGACTTTGGTTGACCTTTGAAGGGAACATTTCAGGTTTTAACAATGCTGCAGCAGGGACGTCTGGAGATTAACATCGTCACATCGGGCTCGCTGCAGTCTCTCATGGAACATTAACTGGAACGGCACAGCAATCAGTAAATTATTTCTAAATAGACAAATTAATATGGAACACAGATTAAAGGATATTCTGAGCCAAATTAGTCCCAAATCATCATCTCACCCTACGTGCAACTAGGGGATGATTGATGCAGGGAATTAAGTGGAATGGCATCGTCCTTGTTGGCTGAAACGATCAACACATTTGAGATTTTGTTGGAGGGGAAATCACCACATAACTGCCAAGCGCCGGTCTTGTGAAATGTAAGCAAACAGCTCTTTTAATATATCCTCCCAAGACAAACACCCTCAGATCAAACATGCTGCCATTTGTGACACAGCTGTGTTTGTCCTTGAGAGGCTGTTTTTTTTTTTTTTTGCTATCGAGCGCTCGCTAGCTGAAAACATAATGACACAATAGTTCATTCAGGCATAAGGAAATTAAAGTAATATCGAAACTATCAAGTCCACTGCTATCAGACAAAAATGTCTAGGAGGACAGCAGGGGTAATGGCTCCTAATACACCAGCAGTCTCATCTCTCTGTCTCTGGGCCTCGGCTGCCTGCTGCTCTTATCTTAACAGGCACATCATCCACTGGACAATTGCAGCATGCAATTGTGGCTCAGGGCCTGAAAGTTTCTTCCAGAATGTGACTCCTGCTGCTGCCACTATCGCTGCCAATAACAAAGCTGCACAACCCCAAGTGCTGCTTTGTAATGTGTCAAGGGAACATCTAAATCACATGGGTGTTTGGAGTGGAGTGGAAAAAAAAGGAGCTGGGAACGACTGGGATGGCTGGGGGGGGAATGACCTCTGACGTTCACTGGACCCGGAGAGCCGAGAGAGGAGGTGATATCGGAGCAAGGAGTAATTTGTCTTCCTTGTCATCTCCTTGCTGGAGCTTAAAATATTGTTTATAGCTTTCGCCAACCAACGCACTCCTCGGCTCAACTTTGATTGATGTATGAGGCGTCACCATGGAAACCAGCATGTGGGAATGATAAGTGACTTTGGCAGGAGAATACCTCCTTCTGGATTATTAAGACCACCTCGGGGTTGTGTGAGCGTTTGCCTCTTTGTATATACGTGCATGCAATGACGAGCTGTTCTTGGCTGAAGCACTCTGCCGGCTGCTGCCTCCCACACAAAGGGTTAATCGGGTTAGAAAGTATCGAGATTGAGCAGCTGACAAGAATACATACAGTGCCTCAGGTATGGAGTTTAAGCAGGACCACTGGCGTCTTGAGCGTATACTTTCTGATGCATTGTGACAGGCGAGTGACGGAAAGTGCTGTGAGAAACGAAGTCAACAGAGTGAGAGAATCAGACATAGAAAAATTTCTTAAGTTATGCTTGCCAACAGCAGCTGTTTAAATGCAATTAGGTCCCACCAAGATACAAAGTGACTCCAGTGTTTAGTGACTGGTTAGTATGACTCAGAGTGGCTCTAAGTAATGGAAAGACCTGTCACATCTTGAGCTCTTTGCACAGTGCACTGCTTCCATTTTTTTTTACCCTCACAGCACAAACATCAGCTCACTGGATTCTGCACTTTAGCTTTTAAGCCCAGTTGGTTCCAGAAGGCACAAGTGATGTCTTTGTATGCAGCATCCAGTAGAGCCACTATGACCTCTACTGGTGAAAAGGCAAAATGCAGGAGTTCGGGGCAGTATTGTGCTGTAGTGTCACTGGTAATGAAGTAAATAAGTGTGCACAAGCTCCCATGTTGCCTTAATTCAAATACAAACTGGGATCGCAGACCAGAGGATTTGTAGGAACTGACTAAGGATATGAACAAATAAATAAATAAATTTAATTTGTATAGCACAAAACCGGGATTACAAAGTGATTTATACATAAAACACAACAATTACAATACAGTAATATATGAGTAAACAGGCAGGCATGCGTGAATAAAAAACTTAAAGGATAAAATCTAAAAAACTTTAAGCAATAAAACTTAAAGGAGCAATATGCAGCAAATTGTACATGAAATAATTAGTATTGCAGTCCATAGACTGTTGGTTGAAATCCTATTTAATGTATAATTTATGGTTGAAGCAGGTAGTTCCCACCCATCCCCTCCTCCCTAGACTGTGGAAGCTCTGCAGGCTGCAGGAACACTGCAGGAGTGCAAGATGAGTGCAACATCACAAATTGACAAGTGAGGACGAGGTCCTACACTATAAGTCGATCAGCTGTTAATAACCGTCAATTAATAACTGTCATTAACTGTCAATGTAAAGTTAAGGCTGTGATCCTGAAAATAAAAGCCCACTGCCCTCTGTAGTTTGAGCTCAGTGACTGACTTCCTGTTATAAGTCCTCCATTCTGTACAATTTGGAATCTGTTAATTGATTTATGATTTATACATATTAATAGACCATTTCTGCAGTCCAACCGTGTGGACATAAAAGCATGAAGAATAGCGTGGGTGCCATTAAAAGTCTGCATGGATCATATCCTGGCAACATGCCTCAGATGGTAGTAACATGTCAGTTTGATCTTTTTTTTACATGCGTCTCAAAAATGAAGTTGGAGTCAAAGAGCAGTTGAAAAAACAAACCAGACACAGAAAGACAAAGCACACAATGTGAGACTGTCAAAAGAATCAATGCTTGGATACTTTTTCATTTTTCCACAATGATAACAACCAATTTGTTACAGGCCTGAGCACTTTGATGTTTTACTACAGGAGGAAGACTTTTTTTTTAAAATGTTACATTTTGAGAAGAAAGTTGAAATGTCAAGAATGAAGTTGAATTTTCAGTATTAATACCAGGCATAAGAGAAGATAAATCAGAGGAAGAAGATTTTGTTTCATTTGAATTATGAGAATAAAGTCAGAATTTGGAGAATTAAGTCAAAATGTTAAGTTGAAATACCATGTCGGAAATACAGAGTAACATTTTCTTTTAAGTTTTAAAAGTTAGATGCTTGCTGTAGCACCACCATCAGGACTATAAGCCCACAAAACCAGTTGAGGACTTTTGGTGAAGGTCTGGACCTATGTGCAGAGTTTGGTTTATGCTCATGCGTGTGAAGGGTTATTTTCTTGGGAGGAGAAGGAGGAAGAAGAAGAAGAAGGGGAGGAAGGAGTAAAAGAGCAAAAACAAAAGTCTAATAAAAGAGAGGAGAAAGACTTTTTAAAATGTTGCATTTCAAGAATAAAGTTGAAAATGTCGACAATAAATTTGAACTTTCAGTAAAAGTGCCAGGCATAAAAAAAATAATTCAAAGGAAGAAGATTTCTTTGGAATTTTGCTTTATGGAAATAAAGTTGAAGTGTCAAGAATAAAGTTGAAATATGTGGAGAATAAAGCTGGAACGGTATTTTCAAATCCTCAAAATGTCAGCTTCATTCTTGACATTTCAACTTTGCTCTTAAAATGCAAAATAAAAAAAACCTTCTATCTCTCGTTTCCCCATTCATGACCTCAAGAACTGATTCAGTCTTTATTGTCCTGCATGATATTTGGCTTGCAGAAAAACAGTGGTAGTGACTATTTAACAACTCTGTGGAGGTTGTTAATTTATAAAAAGACACCTCCAACCAGTTCCAACATGTTGCAGCATCAAAATCAGAATGAGTTTATACCGACAAAAAACAATAAAGCCGATCAGTTTGAACATTAAATATCTATCTATAAGATATTTGGAAACCATTTGATTCTGTTTTACACAGCTTTCAAACTTTTTTTTGGAATTGGAGTTGTACTAGTGGAGTGTTGAAAATTCCAGTATGGCGACAACTTTAATACAATGCAATTAATTTGTTCACTTCATTAAATCTACTATTGTTGAACCCAAAATTGAGTGATTTCATTTGAAAGGTACAGCCAGTAAAAACTGGCATAACAGCTTAAACATAACAGGATTATTGTTGACTGACTCCCGGTGCTACATGATTTATGTGTAATTGCTTTACACTTGTCCCGCACTGTTAACCGAACTGCACCTAACTGACTGCATGGACCTTTTCTGGGAGATCTGTGCTCTTTCGCTCCTGCAAAAACAGTAAAAGCTCATTTTAATTTGCTATTGAAAGAACACATTATTCTTATACTGTCAGTAACAAACACGTCAGTGAAAAAGAAGTGCTTCAGGAGGCATTTCGAGGCATTCGCTTTATTAAAACTCTCTTAAATCTTCCTTTTCAGAACTTGACTCTGTGGCCGCAGGGAAATTGGCATTGCATTGTATGATTGTAAAATATTAAGAGAAATGTTACTTTTGTTACTTTTGACACCCCTGTGGTAATCCATTTATAATGTAAAATTAGAAATCATTTATCATCAGCACGTATGGCCCGCGGCGGCGTCCAATTTATCTGTAGTGCAGCCCACATCAAGTGTGCCTGTGGCATAGTTTATGTAAATAGAGCATGTAAATTGTAGGAAGGGCAGCGGAAATCTCCCTATGAGACGGCAGCCCAGCCCACGATAGCTGATAAATCACTTTTCTACTGTTCCCAAGTGTATATGTTTAACATTTCATGCATTTTCAGTGTTCGTCCTTTACAACTGCAGCCCATGTTAACATGTTCTGAATGAAAGAAACGCAACTTTGACGTAATAGAGTGCAGAAATCCTTACATAGCACATGGGTTGGCAGAAGACATATCAATCATACATTACACAGACATGCTGATGTAACTACAGACACACGCTGTACTAGTGTATGTGCTATTTGATCCCACAGACACTCAACGGTTGAGCCAATTTAGCCTACTGCTGTTTCACATGACTTAGAGACAACACCAAAAACATAAAAAGGTCTGTCCAAAGGCATTTATTTGTTTCTGACTCTTGGAAAATGGGGGGCAGCACTGTATCTCTGAACTATCTCTTTTATCTTATCAGCTTTTATGTCTGTTACCTAGCAACTGACAACTTTTTTTCATCTCGCCAAGTTTAACAACTTTGTAACTTTTTTATCACTGAAACATACATTGAACCAGAAAAATGGAGCAAAAACAATGATGGGCGCTAAACTTCGAGACAGATGAGTTAGAGGTTTTAGTAACATAGAAGAAAGAAACAGAGTGAGCTTTGATAGGAGACACAATCTCTGCTCCAGTCATGTGGATTAAATATGTTAGCTAACAGTATTGTTAGCTACTTTTAGTGAGTGCTAGCAACTAAGCTAACACTACCATTAGCTACTGTCCACTAAAATCTGTTAGCTAATGTTAGCAAACACTACCCGTAGATACAGGACATTGCAGCTGCCATATCTGTTGACAAGACACCGCAAACGGCAAAAAAATATTAAGTTTATGGGCCAAGTGGGAACTCACAGGTGGGGGCAAGGGGAGAAACAGCACTGTGCATAGTCAGTACGGTGTATAACCAGGAAGTAAACCCAGAAGCTAGAAAACTTTATGTCTTCTGCGCTAATCAAGCAATTCTCATTGAACTGGTTGGGCACCATGTTTGCATACCGTATCTAGTTCATTAAAATACATCTAGCTACTGTTAGCTAACATTAACATTAGGATATTCAGGACGTGGGAGCTGGGGGTGAGTGAGTCATGTCAGAAGGGTTAAAATGTACAAAATAATTTAGATTAACATCAGACTGCTCATCCTTACTAGCATTAGGTCTATTGTTAGTGAAGACTACCATTAGCTACTGTTAGCTAACACTAACATTAGCTACTGTTAGTGAATGGTACCATTAGCCACTTCACAAAAACTACTATTAGCTGCTGTCAGTGAATGCTACCACTAGCTACTGTTAGCAAACACTACCATTAGATACCATTAGCGAACGCTACTGTTAGCTTCTGTTAGTGGACACAACTTTTAGGGTGTCCTGGTGAGAATGGGTGAAATTTGCAACGAAAACAGTAACTAAGATTGCCAGTAAATTGTAGGAGCTTACAAACATATTTTTAAAAGATATTTTTAAGCACAAATTCCTCCTGCAGTGGCTGCACTCACTATCATCTGGTTTAAAACAGGTTTATCTGTTAGTACAGGTTGATTTTCAGGACAAACAGGACAGGATTTGGGATTTGGTTCTTGACATTGGGGACTGTCCTCAATTTTTTAGGACATCTGGTCACTCTAACTTAAGTTAGGAGAGTTTATGTAAGATTTTGGGAAGTTAGGATGTCTGTGTAATACACTTTTCCTAGCCTCAGTTAGGATAGGAACATTGACTTAGGAACTGTTCATCTGTAATGGCTTTTTTTTTTCCCTAAATCAGGCCCTAACCCTAGTTACCACGGTTACCAAACAGTTAAGACAGCAAGTAAGGATGTTTCTGTAATACAAACCCTGAGCATGAATTAAAAGCAGCTGTCTGCAAGCCGCAGACAGATAGGCAGAGAAACAGACAGAGACAGAGACAGGTAGACAGAGAGCCACAGACAGAAAGAGAAACATGTTCCAGTCTGAAGTAACCATGGGCTCAGGATGAAAGGTCTGTCAACGTCACACACTGCAGACACAGTCCAGGTCAAACACTGTGTAGACCTGTTCAACTTCCTCCCTCGGTTTAATCCAACACACACACAGTCACACACACGGTCTAAAAGCATTAGGGTTCGTCTCTCAGTCAATGGAGGACTGCCACTATTAATACGTGTGACAACCCAGTCTGAGAGACTTGTCATTTTTGGATAACACCCACAATTTGAAGCATCTTGGTGTCCTCAGTGTAACCATGAATGAAGTGCTCCTCGCTGCATGAATGAGTGCACGTGAATGAGTGTGCCTGCCAACACGAGCGTGCAAATGTGTTGTGTATACACTGTAGTATGCATGATGGAATATCTATGCAGGCTTCCGTGCCAGAATGATGCATATAAGGGCGTGCATGCACGACTCGTACCGATGTGATTTAAGTTTGTGTCACAGCGTGCCAGGACCGGAACATAAACTTCCTGTTACAAGGCTGAGAGCAACTGATGGGCGACCACGATCAGGATTTTACTGAGCCTGTCATCCTGCAGCTCTCCAGTGATAATTTAGATTATATCTTTCCATACTAAAAGCATATTTTAGAGCATAAAGTGTATTAAAATGTGTGTCATTTATACTGCATCACTGTAAAAAGAATTTCTCCATCAAGGAAGAAGAGAAAAAAAAAGATGAAGTCCAGTATTGATTAATGTTTTAGCTTTGGTTTGGTCTGTTAGTTTGTATTTCTAATAGTGGAGAGATGATGGGATTTCATGAACATTCAGATTTTCCATCCTTGGGTCGGGAACTACTTGACTCCTTTGCAATATAATAAGTAGCAAACTAGCTCCACCTTGACCACCTGCAAATGTTTTCATACCAACTGCAGATGCTTACAGTTCACACTGATACATCGGTATTAACAATCTAATAATGTAATCTATAATAATACATTATTCACAGATTTTTCTGCAGTAGGAGTACTTTCACTTTGATTTTGTATTTAACTCTAACTTAAGAGTTAGAATGAACTTATAATGGAGAAATTTTACATTGTTGTGTTTTTACATAAAGGGATAGTTCACCCCAAAATGAAGACTCAGTCATTATCTCCTCATCCTCAAACAAATGGAAGTGAATGGTGCCGATTTTTCAAATGTAAAAATAACAACAGAATAAAAACAGAAAATGCCTCCATACTGCTCATCTGGTGTAATCCAAGTCTCCTAAAGCCCTGATATGCCAAGCCGACTAAAAAAAATGTTATTTACATAATGTTTTTAGCTTGAGTCCTCGCTGTGGATCCTTAGCTTGGAGCCAAGTTCACTTGCACACTGCCTGAACTTGGTGTGTGTGGTGTGATGGTGTGCAAACAGCATATGTTTTTTTTTTTGTCACCATTTACTTCAGTTGTTTGGGCGATTCTGCAACACTGTTTCCCTGTGAAACTCCAGCAGTGGACTAACAAAATAAACCAGACCTTCAAATCGGCATGAGGGTGAGGAACTCGAACAATGAGCTCAAAGCTGCACAGAGCTGTTGATTCTCAGTTGAATTAACGACATGAACAGGGAGTCATTTGATTTAATGTTCGAACTATCAAACATATTGCATTATGGGGCCTTAAGTGTGAAATTTATGTAGGATATTGAATAGTAGTGTGACTCTTTTTGTAATAATGAGAGCCAAGCATATGTCACGTTGCAGCTGTTGGAGTACAGCTGAAAATAATGTTTTAGGCTGCCGTTTGTCAGGAGCCCTTAGAGACAAGTGAGAAAAAAATTCTGGTGATTCATTTTAAAGTCTGATATTAAGTGTTTTGGCTCCTGTATGTATCATTTGAGAACAGGTGGAAAAAAGGTTTTGCCAGAATAATTTAAGTTCCTTAAATTTTCCCCCCATCTGTGAAACAGGTGGGACGAAAAAAAAAGTTTTTCAAGTTCATTTTTCTAAGTTATTTTTTTTTAGTCTATGAGAACAAATTAATTAAAAAAAAAAGTTTGGGCAGGTGAGTTTTTTTGGTTGTTGTTGTAATACTCATTTTGGCCACAAGAGACTGAAGTGCACTCTGACCCCTTGCTCCAAATAGGACTGAAAGCATTCATGGTTTTTTTTTCTAGGTGAATTTCTCCATTTTCTCTAAATACAAGCTACATTGTGTTTTGGCAAAGTTATGTATGTTTAGAACAGACTTCATCTAAGATGAATCGGCAGAACTTTTCCTCCCTTCCCTTCAGGGATTTCTTACCATTCAGATTTCATTGATTCAGTTCATCCAAAATCAAAAATGCATATTTTCTCTCTTAATTGTGGTGTTATTTATCCATTTAGATTGCACTCGGCTTGTGATGCTCAAACCGTCTAAAAAATTCAACAGCAATGTCTCTCTACAGCAATCATGACCCAGTTACTCAAGATGATCCACAGATCTTGTTGTGAGCAGTTTCATGTAGAAACTATTTTCCTTGTAATATGAATAAAGTAGTTCTGGTTGATTCTACAGTAAAAAGAAAGTAGTTCCTACATAAAA
The DNA here is from genome assembly GCF_056507025.1 of Lutjanus erythropterus. Taxonomy (NCBI): domain Eukaryota; kingdom Metazoa; phylum Chordata; class Actinopteri; order Lutjaniformes; family Lutjanidae; genus Lutjanus; species Lutjanus erythropterus. The sequence continues at coordinate 24,094,122 of NC_139332.1, forward strand.
CTGCTTACAACAACGTCTGTGGATCATCTTGAGTAACGGGGTCATGATTTCTGAAAAGAGACATTCCTGTTGAGTTTTTCAAACGTACTTTTTTTTCTCTCTGAAACTCTGCCACACTAAAACCATCTAGGAGGACAAACATCATAACAGGCAAGAGGAAAAATATGCAATTGTGATTTTGGGGCGAACTCTCCCTTAAAAGACAATGAGAAGAACTCCTGCACGCCGTCTTGCTTACTGCTGAAATGTTTCATTTTGTGGCCACAGATCATTTAATAAAACATTTAAGCAGTAAGTGAGTCAGTGTGCAGGAGCTCTTCTCACTGTCTTCAAGTTTCATCTTCCTGTGATTCACCTGTCAAACATAAAGGAGTGCAGCAACTGGTTTTTTCAAAATACAGTAACTATGAAAGTGGTTCACATCGTCTCAATCATCTCACATAACATCCTTAAGAGAAGCGTCATTAGTGAGTATAAACCATTATTAAAGCATCAAAAACACCAAACACACAAGACACTCTTCAGTACTGTAATACTTTTAATTATGGCTTTACATTTTTATACAAAAATGGCTTTTATATAAAGCTTTCCTGACCGCTGGATCAGAATTCCCTTTTCAGTAACAAAATGTCTACAAAGCTTTTATAGCATATATCGGCCGTGTGCAGGAACTTCCAGTTTAGAGTCCTTTATGAATATTTCTTTTCGTCTTATTCTCTTTGTCCGAGTACACAGACTTTCGTATTTGGCTCAGAATCCTCTGAGTAAAACACACGTACAAAAACACACACACACATACACACGTACAAACACACACATACACACACTTTATATCCGTTCCCTTTCTTCTCTCAGGCTGATTTTGCTTTCTTTATTTTACAACTCATAGTCCTTGAGATATGATATCAGCTTCTCCTGCAGATTTCTGCCTCGGATGGGTTTTCTGTTTCTTTCCTGTGGGTAATTTACATTTCATGGCACAAAAAATTATTCTTGCAGCCTGAAACTTGCTTTGCACTGTCGTCTGCTCTCATTGACACCTAGGAAAACATTTAATTATGCAGTCCAATGAACTGTAAAAGGAATATTAGTGCTATTAAGTGTCTTAATATTTTAAATTTCTCCCTTTTCCACCTTTTCTAAATATGTTCTGTGCCTTTATTTCCTATACCTGAAATGTCAGAACAAAAAAGGCTCTGAATATATATCATTTGGTGTGCATAGATACCGGTAAAGTGCAAATAGTGTTAAAAAAAAAAAAAGCTTTAAAATGCAATTTCCCTGTTTGTTTATGACTTGATCGAGTCTTTGAAGCATGTAGAAGAAAACAAATCAAGTCAGTCACTCTGTTTATATTTATGTTGGTCCTGATCTGTATAAAGAAGTCCATTTCTGGTATCAGTTCTGTTTCCAGTTTGCTCCTCCGTCACACATTTCTGACGAACCCATAGCAAACACCAACACCCACTGGACTTTCTTTCTCTGCCAGCTGCCTGGCTGTACTTCCTCTGCCACCCTGCTGGGGGCAGCGTTTCTGTTGAGCTCTACTTCTCATCCACCACAAAGATTTCTTCAGGGATCTTCTCCTCTGAGTCAGAGCGCTCAGACAGCTTGTCCAGGTACTCCATGTCGTAGAAGCGCTCAGCGACACACTGGGCTGTCAGACGGGCCTCCGGGTCGTGGTCCCAGCACTCCTCTATGGAGGCGCACACCATCTGGATGCCCTGCAGGGGGAGCGGTGGAGCACAGATACAATCAGTCAATAAAACTGACCAGGGGCAAGTCTGACTGTGACAGCACATCATCACCTCCAGCTCAAACTGTGAATGTTCATGCGTGTTTATGTGTATCTCAGTCTGTGTCTGTGTGTTTTCCAGTAGAAACAAAAAAGAGGCAGTCACATAATTCAGCAAATTTATTCACTCAGTTGCCAGTTTATTAGGTACACCTAGCTAAAATTAAAACATAATAACATAATATGCATTATTTAAAATTATTACTTATGACCCACTAGGAGAGCGTGGTGGTGGCTGTATCAGCAGAGACTTTCATTATTATGCTGTGTGCAGGATGTTTAACCAACCCAAAATGTTGGCATTTCACATCCTGGGATCTTCCTGGTGTGTTTACAGACAGCACGGACAATCCTACTGATTCTGCCTTGAACTGAGATAAATATAAAAACTAGAATTAAATTAACTGAATCGATATTGTATACTTACAATTAAACTAAGATAAAATAAAAATATGCACAAATGCCTTGTCAATTTTTTCAAATTTCTCAATGCAATAAACATGAGGAGACACTGATGCATATGGACGTCTACATGTGCTGTGTTCGTATCTCTGAACTTCATCAATTTTGCTGCTGACAAACATCCCATAATATAACAAAAAAAAGAACTAGAACTAAGACTGAAACTAATGAAACCGACCAACATTTTTAAACAATAAAGCACACACACCTTGAGACTATGCTGAATTAAAACAAAGATTAAAAACTTCATAAAAATAAAACTAGAACTCTGCTGCTGAACTATGTTCACTACATGACAGGTGTCAAAGTTATGAATAAACCAAACAAAGTTTTGCCAACATATAAACATTTATTGAGATAATGTACGTTTCTTCTTTGAGTTTTAGAAACCTCCTTTCATTTGTTCGTTCTGCAGGAACGTGTATCATGTCACCTGCATGTACATGCATGAGACAACAGAACGGGGACCGACTCATAAAGACATTGTCCACAGTGCTACTATTTACTTAACTCACCAATGCAATGATAATTGTTTATCTTATCGTATCCCCGTTTGTGTCTGCCATAGCGGCCGCTAATGTTCAGACAAACCATTGATATAATGGCATTAAAGGAGAAATATGTAATATGTTACTGTACTGAATCATAAAATGAGCATGAAATGTCAGCACAGATTAAGAAATCTCAGCTGAAACCAAGTTGAAATACCAGCTTCTCTGACGACAAAGCTACAGGCAGCATGTCCATTTGGGACCAGACCCAGTTTTTCACATTTATTAAAGTTCGACTTAATGGCTAATGTTTGCTGAATGAGTTGGTGTCTGTTTATGAGTGGTAAGAAATCATTAATAATCTTTTAGAAGGAGCAGATGTTCAGAATTGTTAAATTGAGCGATATGTTAGTGGAGTCTGGCAGGCAGTGAGACAGACAGTCACTGACCTCAAACTCAAGAGTATTTTTCGGAGACGTGGGTTTTTGTTTTCAGGATAAATTTACATTGACAGAGAATTCACAGCTATAAACAGCTGATTGCTTCACAGTATAGGACTCGTTGTTTCCATTCAACTTGAAGGAAACCTGCAAGTTCAGTCTGGGTAGGAGGATGTGGGGAGAAAACAACTTGTTTCAACCATTACAAAGGGATTCAACTTGTTTATTTTATTGTTTATGACTCCAATTCACAATTTGGACTGCAGTACTCATTTTTGAATGCTGGGGTCTTACATATTTCTCTTTTAATGCTCACACTGTATGTTTTAACACAGAAGGTGCAGATGGAGGCTTCAGGTGCATGTGCATGTCAGTATTAGCAATAAATTTTCGCAACTTTCGTCACAGAAAACAGGTCAGTGTCCAAAAACGCCCTTCCAAATGAGACCAAATTAAATTAGCAATACACCTAATTAATGTTTGCACTTTTGCTGGCCTTACACCAGCATGAAAATAGACACAATTATTTTCCTATGTGAGAACTTTCCCAGGGGACAAAAAAAAAAAAAAAAAAACTTGAGAGGAACTCAGGAACTTTACCTGCATTTCGACTGGCGGAACGAGGAACTAAATTTAGCTCCTGTACGATGGTTACACGTCTCTGCTCTGAGGGCTGTACGTTCTGATGCTTCATGTAGGTTCATATGAGGCAGATTTGTCGAATGCAATCACCGCAGCTGCTTCAGCTTGTGTACAGCTTCATTTAAAAATTAATAAGCACCGGATGATTCTAGTATTATCCTTGTTTGTATGTTTACGAACAGTAAAAACAAAGTTGTTTTTATCTCCCTGATTAGTTATAAAACAGGGAGGCAAAGTAAGAGCATGTTTTAATGAGCTGAAGGTATTCATGGAAAATGGAGGAGAGGAAGACACCATCAGAGCTCGTTAGTAAATGTGAGAAATAAAACTTTTCTAACAGCTAATTGTTTCATTGCCGTTACGTTTTAAACGCAGAAATAAATGGCCATGAAACACTCAGCAGATTGTGTGCTTTGGAGGCAGCTGTTTCAGTCTGTGTTTACACCTCTGAACGTCTCCTTTTCACTCACTGCATCCACTGAAACATCAGAGGCAACAATAAAAATTAAATACTTTGCAAAAACACCAGGATAACTCTGTGTTGTTGCTTCTTCATGAGTAAAACTGATTGAAAAGAGTCATATCATGCATTTCATAGATTTTGTTAGGGTTAGCTCAACAGCTCCCATAGTCCCATGGTCACAACAAAAAAACTAAAAAGCATGAGCGCATCGTAAAGATGCAATGAAAACAGGAGAGAAAATACAGTGGAGGAACTAAATCACAACCTCACAATCAGATAAGAATAGGTTTGATTTTAAACATCAAACTTAAAACTTTGGAAAAGTAAAAACAGTTTGAGCCCAGAGGAGATCATGAAGTAACTAAATTACTGCCTCGCAGTTGCGTGTCTCCACCAACCAGTTAAGCTACAGTTTACATCAATATTTGCTCAGACTCATATAATGTATGTAGACTTTGAAGGAATTTAATAAAAGTGCTATGTGTTTTTTGGCAAATTGGAAGTTATCACTATACTGACGTGTGATTTCTAGTGAGAAACATGCTGTCTTCACTTCAAGACTATTTTTACAGAGGAGAACAGAGGACTGACAGAGAGCTGAACCGATCAGTTCAGGCTCGAGTTCAAGTGAACATTTGAGCCAAGTTTGAAGAAATTTCCTCAAGGCATTCTTGAGACATCACGTTCACAAGAATGAGACAGACATACGGTCGCAGAGGTATAAAATGTCAAAATTATGATAAATATTTCTAATAATGAGATTAAGAAAAGTTGAAATTATGAAATAAAAAGTCATAATTGAGATAAAAAAAAGTCAAAATAGTTGGAATAATGAGTTCATAGTTGAAACTATGGGATATCTGTATGTGAGTGGTCTAAATGTCATGTGTATGTGGACAGTGGTAGGAGAGGTTGGGTACTGGAAAATTTCCCTCTTTTTGAGATCCCAGTGTTGACAGGTATGGGGGGGGGGTTGTCAGTCCTGACTTGGCACTTGAGTTGAAAGACTTGGGACTTAGCTGTGACTTGCCTAACAATATAGTGCCTCAGCCCAGAGCTGATCGTGAAGTTAAAAACATGAAATCTGCAGATCAGACGTGTGTGTGGTGCCTCTTACTGTGTGGTTGATCCAGCTGTTGGGGATCTCGGGTCTTCCTCTGTCTCGGACAACGCTGTCCTTCATGCTTTCTACACACGGATGTTCCCTCAGGTTCCCAAACGGTGGCTCGTACTCTTTCACCTCTGCACAGACACAAGAAACAGGCACAGAAAACTGATTGCACCGGAGAGCTTCGGTCGCTTTATACAAGCAATAAACTTTGAAACAGATTCACATCTCCTGAAAGACACGGCTCTGTTGCCCCACAGCGCGCACACATCAACAACACCTCTCAAAGGATTCACTGTGTGCTCCAAATTAAAACTGCAGGTTGCAAACTTTAAATAGCACTGAAGCAGCACAAACAACTAAAGAATCCTGGGCTGCTGATAGAGGGGCCGAGGGGGAGATTTGCTGAAGAGAAACACTTATTATTATCACATTTTTACCCTCAGCGTCAAGGAGCTTAAAGTATCTCACAAACGCAGCTCGGGCTTTGTGTCAGCTCTCTTACACAACGAAATCCAGGGTGCTTGTCAAAGGCAGCGTACCAGTCCAGTTGACTCAGGGCAGGATTTCAAAGCCCTGGCGTGGAGGATAGAGTCTGGAAACCGTGGGTCAAGAGTTTCCGTAGACAGTTTTATCTTACATGAATTCACGTATCCTCGGAGTAAAACAACAAATCACATTCCAATTTGCTTTGAAGCGTGGAGGACTCGTATAAAAGAAAACACAAGTTTCAGACAAGCACGTGACTGAGAGAGGAATGCTGAAGAAAATAATTAGCTCAAGTGGATTCTCAATGATTAAAAGATGACCATCAGATGAATTATCAGTTTGAGAATCACAAGGTTTTCCGCAAATAACGCCTCCACAAAGACGGACAGAAGTCTTCTAACGGAAAACAGATACAATCTCTACTTTTCTACTTTAGGAGGCTCCGAAAACTTTAAATTGACTGTCACTGCTGAATTGAACACAATTATCCCTCTCATATACCTTGTATAATTTCCTCCCCTAGAAAGACAGACGTGTACTTCTAGAGTGCAGTCACTACATTGTTATTAGAGTTATCAGCTTTAACTACAAGCTGAAACTTGACTGAGTGAAATGAGTCAAACACACGGTGCAGTCTGTTATTGCACAAAAGTGTTAAATGACTATTTACTCAAGAAGTTGGAAATGTACCATTTGCATGAGAAATGATGACTACTGACTGAATTTACGCCAACGAAGAAAAAAAAAAAAACTGTGATATTTCAGAAAATGATGCTATAGATGCTATCTTGGGTTCCTTAAGGTATAGAATATATAGTAAAAGCTGTTCAGTCTGTTAAGCAGCAGCCCATTGCTCAAAAACCCTCAAACCCCCTATTCTTCAGTTGTCACTTTTTTCAAAATGTGCAGATCTTAAAACCTTAAACTTGACTTGCCCCCTTTGAGCTTTCAATTACTGAAAGAATACACCTACAAGGCAGTGCCAATCACTGACCGTGGCACAATAATACAGTACATCTGGCCCCAAAGATGCACAGATGGCAAACATAAAACGGAAAGAAAGGCACAGTGCTGATACGTCTGGCTGTAAATCTGTCCCACTGAGTTTACATGACTGAAACAAAGCAGCGACCTCTGGAGTAACCCGCCCTGTCACAAGGCCAACAAGTTGTCTCTGACATTTCTTCTATGTAGATTACTACTGTATATATACAAAATATGGGGGAAAAAATCTGTTTGCTGATTGGGATAAACTACTGGAATAGAATACAGTTTTCAGGATGAACCAGATGACGCAGTTCACTCTTTCAGAACATGTTAACAAGAAGCTCACAGGATGTTATGAAGCACACAGAGAGGAATCAGAGACTTCTGGGAGACACAATAGTGCAACACTGGACTCTTTTCAGAGGCTGAAACTGCCTATTTGTTTTTTCTTTTGGCAAGTAGAGTTCCTCTTGTTTGGTACTAAAGCTTAAACAGCATTCAGGAGAAAAAAGTGACAGATCTGCTTTTGTTTTGACAGGTCAGAGGGAGTGCATAACTGTGTTCTACACTGCAAATCCACTTTATAAACTGTCAGGCAAACATGTTTATGTGTTCATCTCCAAACAATGGGTCCAAAATACTGTATATGAATCACACTAGTGAGCACTTTGCAGTGTAAACAACAGTGTGTATTCTAGGATGGAAAGATTGGCCAATCCTGCTCTAAAAAGGAAAGATGTTTTTTCCAGGCAAACCTTAAAATTAAACTGAACTAGCAAAAGCTATTGAAAACACAACACAGGGCGAGGGAGGAGTGCTGTGGCTTGCAAAAGTTACACACTGCATATTGACAGGATTTCTGCAAAGCAATATAACAAGTTCAGCAGAGTAACAATGAGGAACTTACACTGTGTCTCCTACGACAGCTGACATGTAGTGATGTGAATTTTGCAATGCTAGCACATATTTCATCCTTAACGTCTATTTGCCATGCCGGATGTCAGGCATGCCTGTAGAAAACTGTCTGAGAATCTGCAGCCAAGAGAAATTCAGTTAAATTTAGCTGCAGCGACAGACTGGAGAACGTCTCGGTGAATGTCACCCTTCCAGAGCTTTGTGATACACATCCATGATAATCATGTTGCTATAGCTAATGTCTTTCAGTGAATGAGCAGAAGAATCCTGGTAATACACTGACTATCGATAGGCACGTACAACACCACTTCAAAAAAAGGCCCTGGCACACAGATGTATTTAGCTCAGAGAAACATGTTTAGATATCAATGGTCAAACTGCAGCAGCAAGTCAAACAGGGCCAAAACAAAAAGCAAAGAGAAACACAAACTGTCCTAAATTATTACAGCGAAGTTGAAAGCAAACATAAACCATACCAACATTTGATATTTTGTTTGATATTTTTGCTCTGCTGCCCTTCCAAGTTAACATTTTTGTCTAATTATACTCAACAAATCATAAATGGTAAAAAAAAAAAGAAAAAAAGAACAGAGGTCCTGTCACATAAATACATAAATAATGCAGAAAAACAGATCCACGTGGAGTTTCAACATGCACTTGGAAATAAATTAGTAATGTGATCACAATAACATCGCCTGTTTCCCAGTCTGTCTGAATTAAACCACAAAAGCTCAGCTAATCCAGTCCCAGCCGCCTCTCTGCTGGCTTTCATTAGGCCGCGGTGGCTGTGACACTTGTTTGTGTTCCTCACAGGTTGTTAAAGTCATTTACTACAGATGTATGCATGTGCGTTACACGTTAGCAGAGCTTAATTTCAGACATATGGCACTGACTCACCCTGCAGGCTTACCCTACCATTAACTATAGCTGATACACGTCCTAACCTTCACCTAACCCCATTAAAAGAGACCAAAACCCTATTTCAGCTCACGCTGGATAAAACTTCAGTGAAACCAAATTGGGCAGTGCTCATTTTGTCCCCAAATCATCAACAACCAAGTGGTTTGAAATCCAGAAATCCAAAATACATTCCTAAATGTGGATTAGGGCAGACCCCACACACACATACACACCATGCACTCTTAGAAATAATGGTTCTAAAAGGAACTTCTTGAAGGGCTGATGTTTTACCTAGAGTCATTTGTGTCGCTACTTTTTTGAAGAAAGGGTTTGTCAAGGCGAGAGGTTCCGTTATGAACCCTTTTCTTCCAAAGAACCCTTTTTGGAAGAAAGAGCTCTTCAAAGATTAGTTGAAAGTATGGCTGTTTAAAGATGTTTTTTGAACGTAACATAGACTTAAAATCTAAAATCTCTCATCATGCACTATGGTTCTTTGTAGAAACTTTGAAAGACAAGCGGGTTACAGGCGAAATCCATATAAAATGTATTTTTAGATCCCACTGGGCTTTAAATGAAACCGCTGGAATATAAAAGGGTTGTTGTCAGAACAACATAGGTGGGTTCTAGATAAAACTTTTGGAATATGAAAGCGTTCTGGGTGGAAAAGCCTTAGTGGCTTCTCCAAAAAATCCTTGAAATATAAAAGCGTTCTCAGTAGAACCTCCTGTAGTAGAACCATTATGCCATAGAAGGGTTCTCTACAAAAATTATTGGAGTGCTACTAAATGAACCAGCCCATGTTTCTACCAGTTCTGAGTGGAACCACTGCAATCATCAGTGTCAAGGATGTCATCCCACTTTGGTTCCTAAAGAAAACCTGCCATTTTTCTCAGGTTCAAACTAATTTATAGTTGGTGGAAATGCTCCAAACGGTTAAATGAGGTCAGTTCCATGTTGGTGGAAGAGACATGCCATAGAACCCATGATTTGCCTTTTCCACCAATATGGAACTGACCCCATTCCGGTTCAAGCACTTACAAAATGTTTGGAGCATTTCCACCAAAATGTTTGGAAGCTAAAAAGTTGGTTTCCAACCAGAATTAAAAAATGGCACATTTTTTTATGTTATACAGACCTGTACATTGTGCAATGCCCTCCGTTGAGGATATCCTTGATTATAATGGTAACACAACTGATGGAAGTGTAGGCTGAGTCACTAGACAGCACGCAAGGATACAAGAACATCGAGTGCAACCGGTTTAAGAACCAGAACTTATTTGGTGGTAAATAGCCCTATAAAAGGTTTTACCAGGAGCCAAACTGGTTTCCCTTATGGGGACAAATCAAAGAACTGTATATGGTTCTATTTGGCACTTTTATTTCTACAAGTGTACCATCAGGCACTGCAGTCCTGGAGGAGTTGATGGTCTGACATCTGGAGAGCAGCTGCCATAACCTCTTCCCCTCTGCAGTCTGGCCCAACCTCTCCCTCTGGGGACTGAAGGCATTTCTCTGTCTGCAGCTCCACATTCAACACCACTCCACTATTATCCCCCCACGTAGCCCCACCCGCCCGAGGAACGCCCTCCGAGTCTTTCCAAGCCCTAAATCTGGACGAGCTAAATTATACAGGAGAGACATTTTAGGGAACAGAGGCAGAGATAAAGAGGCCTGAGCCTAGAATCCAGCTTTTCCCTCTCTCCGAGGTGCGTCGATCTCTATGCTTCCCGCTCACTCTGTAACTCTTCCTCTGTCTTTATAGTCTTGGAAGCTAAAGAAAGGAAAGTGATGGCTCATGGCTGGCTGACTGGCGCTGTCAACAGACGGCTGTGTTCTCCTCTCAGATCAGACCACGGCCTCGGGAACTGTGACAGGGCGGCTATGTGACTGCCTGCCGCTGAGACGCAGAGCGCGGATCAGACATCTGTCTTCCACAGACGCAGGCAGGTGGCAAGAGAGACTAGAAAGACGAGAGGAAACCAGGGCTTCACCCCAGTCATTATAACGGTGCCCTGGGATGTGTCACTCTGAGTTTCTCTGTGTGTGCACATGTGTTTCGTATTTTGTCTCAAGTGAGGTGAGCACTCAGGGTGTCATTAGTGACTCACCGAGCTCCAGGGACAACTTGGCAACTTCGGGAAAAACAAGAGACCAGCAGCGTGAAGGCATGAAACTCCTTGACTGCACTCTGTAAACACATCTCTCATGGTGCTCTGATTCCCGAATCAATACCAGATCTCTGCCAGCGTACTATCTGCAACGAGATTTTTTGGCTTCCAGTGAAGCAAAACCAAATTACTGCATCTCATTTGTGCAGCTTATTCTTTCCACCTTCCTGAGGGTTTATCAAGGTAGGAGGCTGGCTGTGTTTGTACAATGTTTTAACCTTTCAGGATGAGAACATCTCCTTGGGTTCTAGCCTTAATGAACTACAGGTTTCACCCCTCCGCTCGTCTCGGAAGCACGCCAAGACTGGAAAAAGTGGACAGAGATATGCAGAAAAACACACAGCAGTTTCCATCCATAGTCTCTATTCTGGTCCAGGGGTGGGACGGGAACCCCTCTGCTTCCCCTCTCTCCAGTAAATCTATGCTGGCCTGTCCTCCCTGTCTGCCTGTCTGTGCCTGCATGAGTAAAAGCTGGATGGCCGTCTGCAGTGTTTCAGTGCAGTGGGAGAGTAATTAACTGCTGCCTCACCTGCCTGGGGGTACGAAGAAAGAGACAGACAGACAGAGAGAGAAAGAATTATGTAGATAGACTGAGCTCAAAGTTTTGAAGCAGAGAATGACACGGAGTTCCTGTGCAACGACAGTAAGAAAAATGTGTTTAAAGGGATAGTTTGGATTATTTGAAGTGGGGTTGTACTGCTGAGGACAGGGTCAGCAGCAAAACTCATTTTAGCTACTTAAAAGAGCAACCAGTGCAAAAATCTGTACTGTCCAAATAGTGAGTTGGAGCTAAGCGGTATATTAAATAAGTTGAATTCCTATTTAATGCACAATATATGGTTGAAGTAAGTTGTTCCCCCTGCCCCCTCCTCCCCAGACATGAAGCTCAGGCGGGCTGCAGTTCATCAGCTGTTTATAACTGTCAGTTGTCTGTCCATGTAAAACAAAGCATTTTATCCACTGCTCTGAAAATACACACTCAACGTATACACACAGTAGCTCCATTAATATATTGCTCAATTTAACTGTTATAAACATCTGTTCCTTCTAAAAGATTATTGATGATTTCTTATGATTCATAAGCAGACACTCACTCATTCGGCAAAGATTCAGCATTAATTTTAACTCTAATAAATGTGAAACTGGCAAATAACAGCAGTTGTTCCAGACCAGAATAGACATTTCAGTTTCAAAGGAGAACAAGCTGGCTGTAGCATTGTTGTCAGAGAAGCCAATATTTCAACTTAGAAAGTTTGTGTAATCTCTGATGACATATCATGGTCATCTTATGATAAATTTAAGTAAATATATTACAGATTTGCCCTTTAACTTGCTATCAGGTGGGAAACCACTGTCATATAAGCCAAATATCAGTGAGTTTGGTGTTTTAAGAGGTTAATTCAGATTCACACAAAATCACAACTCGTCTGAAAAGGCAGTTTCACAACAAGGTAAAGCGGTGAAAATATTCTAAACATAATGTACGCTTGACCTGATGTCGATTTTTTTTTTGAGGTGGCTAAACTCCTGCTGCTTCCCTCAGACTAGAGGCGGGTCGACAGTCCTCTACAGTAGGTAATAACACTGACTGTGGAGAAGCGCCCCGTACAATCCCACTTCAAAGAAATTCTGATCACTTTAAATTGGGTCTAAAATAACGTTTACGGCGCTGCACAGTGTTTCTGTTTGTCGAGATCTAAATAAACGCAAAGCAAGGGAATGAAAGACTGAAATAAACTCAGAAATGAATGGAATGGATGGAGGAGGATGAGTGGGATGAATAAAGCTGCTGTCCCTCAAATCCCTCCAGAGGAAACCGAGTGAAGCCACACAGCCTGGATTCGTTTAGTTCATCTCTACCAACATGTATCCTGTCTGGTCCCCTCTCATGAGACATTAGCCGCAAAACATCCTCATATAAAAGAAGACATCCATACTTACAACCTCGCTCTGAGAACAGAGAACATCTTGGGGACTGTGCTCTTTGCAAAACAGGAAATAGTCTATTTTCTTTTCAAAGGTGTACCCACAGGGCACACAATTTCTTGCTGCTGGGAAGGAAAAGCAAAGGGGGGATTGTGGGTCACTCAGCCATGTTTTTTCTTGAGAGGACTCTTGGGTAGCGTAACTGTGCGATATACTTCAAGGAGGGCCCCCCGGGAGGATCGTGGGGGCAAAACAGGAAAACGCCAAAGTAGAAGCGTTCATGCCCAAACCGGGCTTTCAATCACTGTTCTGACACAATGGAGACAGGAGCAGTCACAGAAACATGTTGGACCACAGAGACACTAAAGGGAAGTGAAAACAAACAACCGAGTGTCGACATGAAATACTGCCCTGTGGTTTGCCTTCAGATAATCACTCATTTCTATTATTTGCACATATCCTGGCCTTGTTTTTGTTTCAGAATGACAAACACAAGTAACGGTACATTAGGAAAGTGAGGGCTGATCCTTGAGACTTCTACAAGATGAATTGTGTGTTTGACACTTTCAGATTTGGTTCCCACAGTGACTAATGGCTCGTGGCCGGCACACACATCAATCCTGTCTCGCGGCATCACACATCCAGTAAGTGAACTCGAGGCGGAGTTGGTCACTGCACTCCTAATTGTTAAAGTCATCAATGTGCCTGTATTCCTCAGAGGTCAAGTGAGCTGTGGAGGCAATTTTTCTTTTTAAAGTATTTATGAGGATATTTACAAAGACTCCAAAGGGAATTTCATCAATCAGTGCTCCTATCGATTTCCTTTACACTCAACAGCCAGGGCTCATCTCTAATTTACCAAGGAAAACACGCTTATCTCTATTATTAACTACAGTAAAGGTCACAAGTGATGTTAACTTTGTGGACAGTGGGGTCACTGAGCTTTCAGCCAGGTAGACAGAAACATCCTGTTTAAAAGAGGCATCCACAAAACACAAGTGATCACAACAAACACTCAGAAGTTGGGTGCCGACGACAGCAAAGAGGACTACTCATTAAAGGAGTAGTTTGAGATTTTGTGAGAATTAGAGGACAAAATATTGTCAAGTTGTGCTTATATATGCTGAACTAGTGGAGGCAACCTCACAGTGGTGACAAGAGCCTGGGAAGCCACTGCGCTGGCAAGAGATAAAGCGCTTATGTGGTGAGAGAAACGTGTGTGCGGGTTTGACATTATGATTGACATTAGCTTGGTAGCTAACTTAACTGTGGGCTGGGCATGAGTACTGAATCCCTTTAGGATATCGACTGAAATAACCCAGTACCAAGTAGTAAGAATACTTGCATGCAATCCTTTTTGTACCCAGATCTAGCTAACAATGACTATTTGTACGGTTTTACTCACAGCCAATCACAACAAGTGTTCTTTGATTTAATGTGACATGTGATTGGCCCACTACTGCAGCAGCTACAACTCATGCAGTCTGTGTTGATGAAGTTGAGCATGGTGCATGTGACTGGGTTGGCAGCTCAGGGCACCGGTGTGTGGCTATGCTACACGGCTGTGGCGTCGGATAAAAATACACGCATAAAATGCTGAGGGATCATTCCAGGATTGGTTCCTGAATCAGTCACAGATCAGGGTTGCAATGTGGCCTCAGTGTGAACAGTCATATCAGAATCAGTGTGACTTTTATGTCACTCACGCACCTTAAGTGTCTTTAAAAACTGGATGGATAGACCGGCGGAGAAGTGCTGACAGATTTTGCATGAAATCTGTTTCTGTGAAAACATTCATATCCATTGCACCACTCCTGACTCTGAACAGCGGCAGCCATTGGTCAACAAAAAGCTGTAATTAAAAATTTGGCTCGTTTTCTCTTCATCTTTGTCCTCGTTATCATCTGCTCACAAATTCAGTGGCTTCCGCTGCACATCAACTTATAAATGAAACCATCAACACTGACTCATGTTTTCTTTTGTACATTAGCGTTCTGTGTGTGAAGTCTCTGTTAGTGTTAATTTGCAGCTCACTTCAGGACTGTGACCAGTTCACACTGGAATCTGATTTGGGCCTCATTTAAAAGACAGTCTGAGCAGCCAAACAAATAAACCTGATCTGAGCAATCAATCAGAATTGAGCACTTAGCTGTGCAGGCTTGAATAAGGGTTAAAACTGACTTTGGCAGAGAAACAAGACTCGATGCTCTCCTTTAACACAGCTACACACAGTAAGTGTCTTTAAAATCTATGGATGAAAGTATTCATCAAGATTTTATTTATTTACTTAATCCTTCACTGATGTTTTATATCAATTAATAATTCATTTAAAGCACAATTTATCAGTTTACTAAAAGTAGGTCAACCTAAAAAGGCCAAATGTTTTGATTGGGTTTTGATATCTTACAGTCTTTTAGGCTGATGTTATCAAATTATTTGGCAAAATAAACATGCAAGCATTTTTTTTAAATTCCACAGATTATGAGTTTTCAGCCGTTTCCATCAAAAGCTGCTGGTTTAGCCTTTATGTTCAAATATTGATCTGACACCTCCGTGAAGTAATTTCTCTCACTTGCAGTCGGTCCAATCAAAATTCAGCATTTCATCCTACAGTCTGATCGCGTCTTACCTCCAATCGCGTTACACCTGGAGATGATCTCCCACAGTACGAGAGCCATGGAGTAAACATCAGCCTGCTTGAACGACTCGATGTTTTCTAGGTTGATTCTGGACTCCAAGACCTCTGGGGCCATGTACCTGGCTGTTCCCACCTGAGAAAAAGCAGGGAGACAAAGTTTTCAATGTCACTGTTTCTTGTTTATATGATATATATTGTTCTATTTCCTCTTGCTTGTTTACTTATATTTTTATAGTATTTATGGCTTTTTATTGACGCTTATTTCTATTTTCTTATCCCCTTTGCTGCTGAAACAGTGCTAAATTTCTCTGTTGTGGAACTGATAAAGGAATCTTCTGTTATCTTATCATCTTATTTTCTTTTCCATGATACCACAAAAGATGTACATGTTAACACTACGTATAATATTGTTTTGAACGGATTAAACAGGGTGCTACATTTATGTGGAGCTCGTAAACCACACAATAAAGTCACTTTTTTAACTAATGACTACCTTTTTATGCCTAAACAGGAGTTGTTTAGTCGCTAAGTAGACCATCTGAGCAGTAAGAGTTGTTTACCTGCATTAATCAAGTGACAGGCGGTAATTTTGTGCTGTGGTAAGATGTCACGTCACATTTATCTGAATTAAACCATGCTTGATGTATAACATAATTGGAAAAACAAAGGTAGCTCTGAGCTCAACAACACATTGCTTGTCTTCACATAATTACCACCCTGGAAAATGTGCTCACTGGCGCTTCCTCGAAAATGCATCAAGGGCATTACAATGCATTACGTGCGCTACGCAGCAAAGGTTGAGGCCTTTTCATAATGAGTCATTTTCATAACAGAGTCTAATATGAGTCTGGCCTATTACATCGGCGTAATGAGTCTATTAAGAATCAATCAGGCCTGTTTGTCTTGTGAATACAATAAAACGACAACCTAAGAACACTTACAGCACTATTTCTATCAGCATTAGCCATCTGGGGCCAATATATAGAGGGTGCCAAATATTAAGAGATGGTGTCCCTGAGAGATGAGGATCAGACATGAAAAGTTTGATTGATAGCCTCGCTCTTTTCAGGGTCTGGTAAATATCTTAAAAGAAATATATGGCAGGGGTTGGAATGGCTTGTGGCTGAAAATTATAACAGGAGAGGATTTTTTTTTTTTTATTACAACCCCAATTTCAAAAAAGTCAAGGCAAGATATTTAACGTTCAAACTGATAAACTTTATTGTGTTTTTTTTAAAAATATAGACTCATTCTGAATTTGACGCAAATGTTGAGACAGGGGCAGTTGGCGAACAGTCCAGGGTCTCCATAGTTTTTTTGTGTCTTGTAATGCCAGTGGGAGACAGGTCTGGACTGCAGGAAAGTCTAGTACCCAAACTCCTTTACTACGAAGTCACATTGTTGTAACACATGCAGAATGTGACTTGGCATTTGTTTGCTGAGATAAGCCTGAAAAAGAGGTTTTCTGGGTGGCAGCATATGTTGCTCAAAAACCTATTTGTAACTTTCAGCGTTAATGGTGCCTTCACAGACATGACAGTTACACATGATCCCGTGTCCATTAACACACCCTCATACCATCACAGGTGCTGCTGGCGTTTGAAGACAGAACTAATAACAATGTGGAGTTTCCTTCTCTTCTTTAGTCTGGAGGACAAAATGCCCATGATTTTCAAAAGAAAATCTGAGATGTGGACTAGTCGGGCCACAGCACACTTTTCCACTCTTCATCAGCCCATCTCAGATGAGCTCGGACTCAGAGAAGCTGGCGACATTTCTGAATGTTGTTTATATAAAACTTTCACTTTGGCCCTGCATCTACAAATACAAGTTAAGACTCTATCAGGCAAACTGTTTATTGATGGTGGTCGGTTTTTAATACAATGCTGCCTGAGGGGTCAAAGGTCAAGGCCTTTCAATGCTGGTATCATTGAAATCTCCTAATGACACCATGGATTGTGGATGATGAAATCCCTGAATTCCTTACAGTTTTGTGTTGAGAAATGTTCTCAAACTCTTGGACTATTTGCCCGAGCAGTTTTTCATGAACCTTGCCCTGTCCTTGCTTGTGAACGACTGAGCCACTTTCATATCCGATCATGATACTGTCACCTGTTACCATTCCACCTGTTTACACGTGGAATGTTCCACACAGGTGTTTTTTGAACTTTCCACAGTTTTCCCAGGCTTTTGTTGCCCGCAAACGCATTGCAGGCATCAAATTCATAATGAATGTATAAAGTTTATCAGTTTGACCATGAAATATCTCGTCTTTGTACTGCATTCAATAGATTATTGGTTGAAAAGGATTTGCAAATCCCTGCATTCTGTTTTAATTTACGTTTTCCACAGTGTCCTGACGTTTTTGGAATTGGGGTTGAGGGGATCAGAAGCCAAATGTAATCAAATTAAGGATGGGATGGCCTTACCTGCCCACTGTTGGCCAGCTCGTCCACAGACAGAGAGTTGTCCAGGCGGAGGGCGAGGCCGAAGTCACATAGGCAGCAGGTCAGGTCACTTTTCACCAGTATGTTGGAGCTCTTAATGTCCCTGTGTGTGATGGGCACCTTGTAGCGACCGCAGGTGGTGTGGTCACTGTGAAGGTGAGCCACTCCTCGAGCTAGTGAACCTCCCAGCATCCAGAGGTCATGCCAGCTGACAATATGGTGAATCAAGTACTCCTGTAGGTTCCCTTTGGGGTGGTAGGCTGTGATCAGCCAGTACTGTCTGTGCACCTTCCTCTCCTCTGCTGTTAGGAAGTGAAGAACATTGTCGTGTCTCAGATCTGCGTCTGAGAAAATCTCCTTCTCATTCTTCCAGGAGGCGTACTCCTCGTACTGGAAAATCTTAATGGCCACTGTCTCAAAGCCCTGCTCCTCGCTGACCGAGGAGCCCTGCTTAAGTTTGGCTTTGTAAACTTCTGCAAAGCGTCCTTTTCCGACCTGAACATCCAGTTCAATGGGCAGCAGCTCCGTGTTGTGGTTGAGGTTGTTGGCGTGCGTGGAGCTGCTGTCCGAGCCTTCATCGTCGATCATGATGGCGTGACCGTCACTGAAGTCCAGCGGAGGGCCCCTCTTGCGCCTGGAGCTGGCTTGCCGCTGGCGGTAGACTCGATAAAAGTAGAAGGAAGTGATGACGACGACAGCCATAACCAGCAGAGGCACCAGGCTCACTAAGATGACGGCCACCACCTGGGACTCCATGCCTGATGGAGCAAAAGTCAAAGGATTATGATAATGACAGTGAAGAGGCCCCTATCCATATAGTAAGGTTTAAAGCCCTGCTAATTAATATTTTTATATTAATAATGGAAAAAAATGAAAATGTGTAATGTGAAGAAGTATTATCCCCCATTTCTGCAGATTATTTTTGCATCTTTCTGCTCATTGTTTTGGTACCAAGACAACTTTATTAGTTGTGTTTCCATCTAACTATCAAGCAAATTTGAAGCAAACTTCTAAAATGTTGCAAAACAAAGAAGCAAATTGAACATGTTTCCATCCACTGGCTCGGGGAAGCTGTCATTCTTTCATGTCAGCTATATTCATCAGCAGCAAAAACAGCTTCTTCTCCTCCTCTCGGAACAGAAACTGCTGATCAGTCATTCATGTTTGCCACATCAAAATTATTCTGAAAAATGAATTTACAGTCCGGCTGCAACTGTTGGTTACTAATTGATAAATCGTTTAGTCCACAAAATTTTAAAAATTGTGAACAATGCACAGCGCAACGTCCTAGAGCCCAAAGTGTCGTCTTCAAGTTGCCTCTTTTGTCAAAGCAACAGTCCCAAACCCAAAGAATCTTAATGTACAATCATGAATGACAAAGAAAAGCAGCAAATTTCAGTGGGAACCAGAAAGTGTTGATTGATTAATCGCCGCAGTCCTACTTCACAGCCTGTTGGTCCGTGGCAAAAACAAGTAACACAGGTTTACAAGTTTATTCTTGACTTTGACAACAGCAGTTTAGAAAATAATAAATTTTTTTAAAGAAAATGTTGCATATTAGGCTTTTAACCATATTCGTATAGTTCAAAAAGGTTTAAAACTGAGTCTCTTCTCTGTAGACATGATGTAAGTTCTTTTTTTTTAGAATGACCATAAACATAAAACAATTCGTCTCCCCCATTGTAATGAAATAATACTTAAATTCTGTCTCGGCAGATCAGCTCAAAGTAAAGTAATACTCTCACAACAGCAGAGGAACCTGACCCATCCCTGTGGAATGTCTAAAAGCATCAGAAAGCTAAAGTTAGCGTCTGGGCCACAAAGGCAAGCTGCTCCAAACCCTGACCCAGTCAACCACATATTGTGTCTCTTTATAGTGTACGTCTGATTCTTATAATTTAGGACGTGGTGTGTCTGGGAGCTACTACGGTTTTGGCAAACGGTGAAAGTTTATGCTTGCGCTGTGTTTATGGTCCAGTTTTTGAAGCTGCAGTCATAAAAAAAGATCTATAAAAACTATATCACCAGACACAACAAACTAAATGAGAAAACCCCAACTGGTCCACAGTTTGATGAGATCTAAATTTAATCATTTATATGATGTCTGGTCTTGTCTAGTTGCTCTGAGTGCCACACAACTTTCCATTTTAAAATTACCAGCTTTTCACCATTGTACTTTTTTAAGAGCTATTTGAGGATTTTGGTTGCAAAACGTGAGGCTTACAGCAGAAATATGTGCACATTTCCCCCGTTTTGCTTAAGAACTGATAAGAAACACATTTTAGAGGCAAGTGCGAATGTGAGTAGCAGAGTCGGGTTGAAATAAGGGAGGAGGACAAACAGAGAAGGCATCCAGCTGACTGCCCAGTCGAGCCCTCTGGTTCCCTCTAATTTTTTTCTCTAAACAGGAAACCACATGTCTGAAATCCTCAACATGGCCCCAGCCAGTTTGTTTTTATTTTCATAGAGTGAGAAGCTATTTCTCACAACAGACCTGTCACTGTGCCTCCCGGACTCGCTCAGCTTTGGCGAAAAAACAAAACAAAACAAAACAAAACAAAAAAACCCAAAAAACTCTCACTTAAAATATGAAATACTGAGAAAAGGTTCTCTGAGTGGCAAAAATTGTGAAATGAAGCGTCTTAATGTCAAATTTGGAGGACTGGGATGCTGTGCTTAATATTCATGGGTAGAAAAAAAACCAAGAAAAGGGCTGTTTTGATCCAGTAACCCAACAGAAATGTAGAAATAACAACTCTGGGTTAAAACAGATGAATGGATGGATAGATGGGTTAAAACAGCCCATTGGTACTGGGTGCTCTATTAAAGGGAAAGTTCTGTTTATTTTAAGCAGGGTTGTATGTGGGTACTCATCCATAGTCGGTGTACTACCTACAGTAGATGCTGGCCTCTTAAAAAACTCATCTACAAAAATCAATATCAGTTCAAGTACACTCTATATTTACTCTACTCTATATTAAACTCCATTGATGAAATCAGTCATTTTACTTCGCAGAACAGGGGACTTGCTAATCTACCATTGCTTTCAATCTGTTAGTTTTTTTGTGCTGTTGTGTGACTTGGGTAAATCTAAATGGCTTAAAAACACAGAAGTCACACAATAACATAAACATGCTCGCTGATCGAGGCAGCAGTCGCACAGCAACTTTTAGGTTTAGTGAGGTAAAATTACAGATTTTGCCAGTGGAGTCTGGTTGGTTTGGAGACGTCCCCCAAAGTGGGGGCTTGTCGACTGCCACCTACTGTAGGTAATACACTGAATATGGATTGGTAAAGTACTTCATACTGCATTTCAAATAATCCAAGTTGTTCTTCTTATTATTACTTATCTCTAGCATCACACACTTCTTTTTCTGAAGTTTGGTATACTTTGTTTCCTTGCATCAGTTTTTGTACATGTATTTCGGATAACATGATTAAAAACACCATCAGTCCTCTTGTACAATGTTGTGGAAAGCGGGTTCACTGTTAACATGGTAACTCTGAGGTATTCTAGCCGGAATGTGACAAACAACTTAAAGTATTTCCTCTTACTTGAGTAATGGCTTTAATGGCTTTCTGAGTTTTTTTTTGCAGTGTCCTAAATTTATCCTTCAGTGATATTAAAAATAATACTCTAAGTGAAGGCTCAATCAGAAAAATGCTGTGTACAATGGGATACTGGTCAGTCACTATCTAGTAGAGTTACATTTACTGGTATTGTTGGCTTGTAGTTGTTATTTCTCCTGGAGCTCCTTCATTACAAACACTGTCTCATGTAAGTCACTGAGAAGTTACAGGGAGTGCACAGACAGACATTCTCAAGAGTAAGAGAATGTATTTCCATTACGTGGTTCGCACTGTGCAGATGCTTTCAATTTGGCTCTGCGCAGAGCCAGGTCTCGGAAATGTACCTCAGTGTTATTACTGCCTGGATGCTGTAGTCAAAATACATCTGATTCCAGGGCCAGTGTTGTAACCCGAGTCTCCAAAAACCTGTTTGTAATAATGTATCTGGAGAGCATTACGGCACACATATGTTAGCATCCATGCATGACGCCTTACATGACAAGCTGATAGGAGCTGGCATAATATTATTAGGCCGACCGCGAGTATGACGTTAACATGTTATGCTGTACAGATGTACGAATCAAAAGTCCCATTTTTACATGTATAAAAACAGTGTTATTGCGCTATTGCTCCACTGAGAAAGAAAAGTACTGATGAAACAGCGATGAACTAATAAGTAACTAATGTCATTTTGTGTAACTTAAAGGGACAGTTCACCCCAAAAACCAAAATACCTATTTTTCCTCTGGTTTGTAGTGCTATTTATCAGTTTAGATAGTTTTGATGTAAGCTGCTGAGTATGGGAGATAGCAGCCTTAGAGATGTCTGCCTTCTTTTGAATACAGTGGAGCTGGATGTCAGTCAGCTCCTGGTGCTCAAAGTGCCAAAAAAAATACATTTCAAAATCTCAAGAGCAAAGTCTCTTCCCAGAAATCATGACCCTGGAACTTAACATGATCCGCAGATCTTGTACTTTTTTTTTGGCTACAGTAGAATCTACTAGAAAAAACTGTGAAACTGTTCAGAACAATATCATGATTTCTGTAAATGACACAAGCCACAATGACTGCAAGTAGTGGACGTACGCAGTCCTTTTCTCAGCTGCCTGCTGAGGTGACCCCAAAATATATGCGGGATAAGTCCCGTACCTTTCTCCTTTCCTGTGTCCTGTGATCACGTGCTAGGCTTGTCTATGCTCTAAGGAGAACCAAATTTTGAAGATGATCAGAAATGTTGGTGGGGGACCTGTAGAAGCCACATATATAACTATATCCTTAAGCCTACTACAAGAGACTTTTCATATTTTGTTAATTTTGGAGCTGCCTGTGAACAAATGTAGTAGGTTTCCACCATAATAACCACAACATGACATCAAAAATAATTAACAAAAACCTCCTCCTGGTTAACATGCAACTCACTATAACCTTGTCTGAGAAAATGTGAACTCATTTCATCTTATTTTAAGGAGAATCTGACCCAATGGCAGGCATGACAAACAACTATGAAGAAATGGCCTTTCTTCACAGGGACTGTCGCGCTAACTTACATCATTTTGGAGCACCAGTAATAAACTGAGACTGTTTCCCTGTAGTGGCTTTAACTTAGCTAATATTAGAAAAATGCTAGCCAACTAGTTACCTAATCTACATTAATGTTTAGCTATCTATTTACATCTGATGCACATGATGCTAATGTTAGCAAAAAGCTGACTAACTTGTTAGCTTTTCTGCATTGTAAGCTAGCTAGTGTTTTATTCTGCAGCAAACGCAAGGCAACAAGCTAGCTGGTGTACATCGATTGTTCGATTGTCAGTTAGCTAGCATTTGGTTTTCTTTTCAGTATAGATAAGGTTAGAACGTAGCATATCTAAGTACAGGAAACAGGAAAGGATAAAGATGGCTGAGGTTCTGCTGGGTACCAAGCTTCTGTTTTGGAACACAGGACAAAAGGGGGTGGGACTTAGGAAGGGTCAATCGATACGTCTTGTCAGATCACTACTAAATATTTTAAAAGGCACACCCCAATCACCAAAAAAAACCCATTTGTTTCAGAAACTCACTAAGCTCAAGAGTGAGTGAAAATAAAGTATTAGTAAATGAAATAATTGTGTCTTAATTACTGTGGTTAAAGAAGATGTCCTCATTGCACTCATCTACAGAGCAGGAGCAGATGAAGAACTGTGAGCCCATGCCCTTCCTCTCCTTCATCTCACACTTGGTGTTGTTATAATCGTCCAGGACCAAGCCGTGCAGCCTCTGAGCCGGGTTGTGGCAGACTGTATCAAAGGTGGTGTTGTCATCTGTCTTCCTCCTTGGAAAGAGAAAACACAAATAGAAAATGCTGCCGTTTACCGGATTAAGTTTGATTTGTAGTCTTTGCTCGCAACTATTTTGGCAATGAAGTCCCCTTTTCAGAGATGTGTGTTATCATGTAACAAGGGAATGATGGCAGGTCTACACTTGTGCAAATAATGCAATTTTTGCAGCCGTGCAATGATAAAGCGGTCACTGTAAAAGCCATATTTGTCTCTTTCAGCAGTCCACAGTCTCAGCATTATGTAAATGACTGCAATACAGAAGTCACGCTTACAAACAGCAAGATTTTGAAATGCCATTACAAACAGGAAACAAGGAAAACCCTGAACCTGCACAAATATACATATTTAAATTTCGCTTCCCCGCCGAGCTGCGTTACAAGAAACATTTTAAAGAGGTGCTGCTGTCCACTTCTGCTGACCTCAGCTGATAACATTGCTAATATAATGAGAGACAGCAGCACGGCGTTAAGCTTTTAACACCGGCACAAATCTGCTTCCTGCTGCTTCCCACATTCACAGTCAGATTTGATGCTGATGGCCCTCATGTGCTGTCGTAAGTCAGCCATCTTCACCAGAGCGCTAAACTGACAAGGTGCTCAAAGGAAAAGGTCAAGGAAGAACTTTTAGGGCTTCTGGGAGGAAATGCCTGGTTATAAAGGAGTATCCCTTGTGCCCTCATTTCCTCACCTCGTTCTTTGTACGTGTAGTACAAGTTTAGACATTCATGTATGTCTAAATTTAGGGATGCCCCAATCACATTTTTTGATATGACTGCTGATTATCTGAGTCACATCAGCGATGCGACTGATGTTTTAATACCAGCTGACAGAGCAGTATTATAGGTCTGTTTGATATTAAGCCAAACCATACAGGCAGATTATTTTACCGCTGGGTTACACAGGTGAGTCAGCCGCTCCACAGCAGAACATAAGAGCCCTTGAATGAGAGCGGAGTTGCAAGTCAGTGAGTGTTAACAAGACATTCCTGCAAATGTTTCACAATAAAAGCCTTACTAAGAAGTGAAGGGGTTTTATCCGTGGATATAAGAAGTGGTGAGTTTCTTTGAACAGCCTAACACCTCTTCCTAACTGGATGTGATGTGAGTGAGCGCGAGCAGATGGAGGGCAAAAAATTGTCCAGATATAATATGAGCAACGTCGCAACAGCACAGCTTGTGATTTCTCCCTCAACAGTAGTAAGTTTATTCATAACGTCAGCCTTGTTTCTATATGACCGGGGGACAGATGACCTCATCCTTTTTTAGGCTATTCCCATAAAATTACACTCGAGGGGCCACTTCTCAACTTAGGAAACAGAACTGTAGAAGACATCACAGTCGATTTCGACTAAAAAAAAAAAAGACGTAGGCTGGAGCTGCAGCAAGTGCGTGAAACTTTGCTACAACAGAACCAGGGCGAGCATTTTTTCAAACAAGTGTCACGCCACTTAGCCTGTTCACTCACACCTGGAGCAGGAAAAACTGGAACAATCAGATGTTCATTGCCTCGCTCATTTGCATCACTTCCAATTAGAAACCAGTGTAATGCAGTAACTTTAACAGGGCAAATCTGAACGGAACAAAACGAGGCTTTGAACTTCTGCTATGTTTCTGTACTGATAAACTGTAGCTACCTTACTAACAGCTACCTTGTTAACATAACAAATATGTGATAAGCATGAGTGACAATACTGGTTATCAGGGACGGTGTTTTATTTTGAAAAGGGAAAATGATGGTGTGATACACCTTCACCCAAGAATGCTTGCAGTTGTTGCCGACAAGAGTGTTTAACCACAGGTATGTACTACTGGTTTGCCTTAAGGAAATTTCACCAAGAATGATTTCATTAGCAAGGTTTTTTTTGGAAGTAGTAAGCATCCGACTAGATAAAAGACACTTAGATTATACTGCACAAGGTATGTGAGAGTTTAAATGGAAGTTTTGATATAGTTTGATATAATTTTGCTGTTTTAAACACAGGCGCACCACTAACTTGATCAGGTCTGGATAGTGTGTTTTGGGTTCATTCTATGCTCATGTGGAGGCATGCGAGAAAAAAAATAATCTTCAGGAATTCGAGGAAACATGGGGTGAATATCGTTCAACATTTTTCATGACGGTGCTGGTGCTGATACCTTGGCTTCACCACCAGTTCCTGAACTGAACTGAACTTCTTTTTATGATACTAAATCCCAGTTACTCACTTTAAAAGGAAGAAGCTGTTTAAAGAACAGGTGTTAAACAAACAAAACAATGATCCCTGTCTCTGGGCTTGACATAGTATTTTTTCTACACGCTTCTACATGTGCAATGTAACACAGCCAATCGCCAGCATTATTAGATCTCAGTACAAGCATGCTGTGTGCTGAACGGCTCACTGATGCTGATGAGATTTACTCCTTCGGTAAATTTGGTAGCAAATGACTCCATATGATTGAAGCAATCAGTAATGGACAACTGGTCAGCATCATGAAAGTATTTAAGCATCGAAGTTGATACCCAGCCCTGCATTAATCCCCATCTTAAGGTTGTATATTTTTACAGAATATTGGTCGATATCAATCAGCAATTCTGCACCGAAGCCCTTTCTCGTAAGTGTATAGAACCTGAGCCCTAGAGTTTACACGAGTGGATACTTACCAGATACTGACACACACGTCTTGTTTATCAGGGCAGATGGACGTGATTTCACACTCCGCCTTGCAGCTTCCTTTGCCGGCGCAGGTGGTGGCTCGCACATCACAGAACTTGCACAGCCTGCTCATCTTCATTATAGAGGCCTCTGGAAAAACAGAGGAGAAGCGAGAGGAAAGTCAGTGAGTTGGGTACAAAAAGGTTCAGTTTACTTTGTAAAAACATCAGACATGTTCGTTTCCCTCTATGCAACTGGACTGAATAAGCAGCATTTCACATTGAAATGACAAACTACTCAGAGATGGGAAAAACTTTCATCATGATCAATAATACGAATATTTATTAGTATGAAAAGCAAAGAAAAACTCAAAACTTTAATTAAAGGGTGGGAGTCTTTTGGAATGTGCCAATAAGTAGAAGCAGATATTCATCAAAACCACAAGAAAATCCAAAGTATTTCATCCTGGAGGGGTGGACAGATTTTTTTCCCTGTGAAGTCTGAACAATAAGAGCAGCGTGCAGTGGCATCCACCTCCTTTGGTCTTGTTCAGACTTGACTTTGCCGGCAGGCAGACCCATATCAGTGAGACAGACAGGATTGTGTGATGAGTGCCTGTGGGTTTGATAATCATCTAAGGAGACAACTGCCAGACAGGCAAGAACAACAAACAAAGGAAACACGGATGCTTCTCCTCGCTGAGAAGTCTCTAATTTGTCAAGCCGATGAGTCGGCTCCCCGTATAGAGAGGTGTTGTGCCAACTCTGTTCATGAATTTCAAAAAAACAGGGAGGATGACTTTATGTATCAGTGTCTGTGAATGTTTGGAGAGAGGTAGAAATGTGTGTGCGTGTGTGTACATGTTTGTATTTGTGCAGAAATCCTGCGACAGCAGTCTGCAGTTTGTGCTTGCATTGAGAGGCTATTAATGATAAAAATCAACCACGCAGCATGTCTCTGTTCAGCTCGGAAAGGAGATACGGAGCAACAAGGAAGGTGAACAATCTCTACTCTCCTCTCCAATTTTGCTTTTCCTAAAAGGGTGTACCCCCCCCCCCCCCCCACTTAAAGCGTACAAGTGGAAAGTGGATCTTGTGGCTTTAAGAGTTGGAAATGATCCGAAAAGAGGATATTGTGAATTTCCCAGGATAAATCTACCAGTAGTACCAAGGGTGCAGGAAACAATGCGTCATAAGGACAATCCCAAATGATTTTGTTGTTACACGTACATGAGTTTGTACGAGTGTACACACCCACACAAGTGGTATGATGAGGATGAAGTCAGGCCACTCACTGTAAAAATACTAAATAAACAGAGGATGAAAGAGAAATTTCCACATGACTGTACTCCTTCAGATCTTTAGAGCTCATGGTGAATAGGGGTGATACAAATGCTTCAAAGCTTCTACCATTCTCATGGTAATCAACGTCCAAATTAGTATTCGAATGCTTTAGTTTTTTGAATTTTTGTACAATAAAACGTTAAATTGAGATTTTTCAACCCGTTCTCATCCCAACTCATCACATAATGATGATTTTTCACTGCCCCTCAGCGTCTTCAGTGTCTGTATCAGATGCTGCCAGACAACTTTTTTAACAGGTGCTTAACTCTGTGAAATGGTCGTAGCTTTGGTAGGTTAAGGCACAAAAACTACTTGAGTGGGTTTCGGATAAGACCATGTTTTTGGTTTTCAGTTGCTATATTATGACGATTAAAGTAACATGACAAGAATCGTGATGCATATGATGTCATGTACCTTAAAACATTTCAAAGTGTTTTGGTTTCACATGGGACCTGAACTCCAGACTCCTGGATGAAAATGCTGTGTTTGCTTGAGACATACACCCACCCCACCTCCTCCAGATGCAGACTTTCTCCCTCTTTATAATACATTGAAACCCTGGGGTGTCTCATGCAGCCACGGATGTGTTTACAGTGATGTCACGTGAAAGCCCGGCGCATCTCTTCCAGATTACAGGTACCGTGCATGTCTGTGTGAGTTGCCGAGGGACAGTGACAAAATCTGACGACTTGGGAATGAGACCAGGCTGTATTTTCTGTATGCACGAAACCTTAGTATAAAACCAACAGTACGAGAGGTGCACACTATTTCCTAAGAAATATTAAAGTATACAAGCACTGGACATCATGTTCACATAAATATCCTGCGATGTATTGAAGTAGTGATGACAATAACAACAATGCAACATGACAAAGGCGGACAGCAACCAAGGCAGCTCTGATATAACGTCAATAACACTGAATTTAAAAGCAAGTAAGGCTTCACTTTACTAAGTGCGATGTCTTTTTTTTACACGAGGTCACTGTTGGCACAGGTTACCATGGTTACATGTTTCTAACTGACAAGGGAGTGACGTGACACACAATGAGCAGTGGGTCCAAAAAGGTTCATACAAATGTTTATTTCCACAAAAGTGTGTTGAAAGCTAGTACACATTTTGGGTTTGTGGTGCTTGATATGTGATTTCAGATGCTGCGGTGGCGTCAGCTGCACTGAAAAAGAGGCAAAAAAGGGGACAAAGGGTGAGAAATGGTAGTGCTGTAGAGATGCCCTGGCCTTTTTATCTTGTTCTCCAGATCTAAGAAAACATATTTGTTAAGTACAGGCCTCAACAATGTCACATCATCATGATTAAATAGACAACAAAAAACTAAATTGTGATGCAAAAATGACCATTACCACTAAATGTAAATCATACCTGCTAAAATAATGAAAACATTACTTTTTTTGTTGTGAGGTTCTGGCAAATAATGACCGCAAAATTAGAAGTGAACAAACAATTAAATGGCATTCAGCACAGCACTACACAGAAACTGAAGATAAACTGAAATGAAAAGAGCCGAATCACAAAAACAAAGGAAATGAAGACACATGTGACAGTTCTGCTACAGTGAAACCACACAACCACACTTCAACTACAAGCTGACTGAATAATATGCACAGGAAGTGCACCTGCTCCTCGCATCATAATACACAACAACACGCGACCAAACCAAAGAGAGAAACTGGGCTCATTTCTTCAGATGTACACTACTGTAATTTAAACATTCCCTCCTGAAGCAGCTGCACTGTAAACAAATGTGTGATGCATCTGAAGCGGTAGCTATAGCTGCCTGAAGATGGCACCGAGAAGACTTTGATCACATGACCTCAAAGTGAGATGTTTTAGAGACGGGGAAGTGAAAGCAGACCTCTTGACAGAAGACAGTGAAGAAGTTTGTTCGCCTCTGACTTCACACTGACGTGAGGAAAAGCTGCTGTGTGTGAGTTTGTGTGTGTGTGTGTGTGTGTGCTCTTAACCTGCCACAAAAAGCCTACTGTGTCATTTCACCCACTCTGCTGGGTGGGGTTAGGCCTGCGGCTTGAAGCAACAGAAATACTGTACATCCTGCGGTGTGAAAAGCAGAAAATCTAGAGCACTGTACGAAGATGGCACTCTGTTCCTGCTGCCACAGTGAGATACTTTTGCAAGAAGCTAGCAGGATATTGCATTCAGAGGTATTGCTCCCGAAAATAAAAACATCAAAATATTATACTTGAACTCCAGACTAAACCACTTGACAGGGCAATTTAAAGCTCTGCCGGGGGGCTGGTGGGGCGATTTGAAGTAAATCAGCGTTGAGCGAGGGGGATAGTCCATGCCTGAGTGCTGGTGGTGGGGAAGGTGGTTGAGCCAGAGTAATTATATCATTAGAGTAACTCCTCTGAAGGAGCATGTCATTTAAACCCAGGAGGCGGGCTATGGAAAGGATGAATGGTAGTAATTGTCACCCAGGGCTACATATAATTGCAGAGAGGGGGGAAAAGAGGATTAGGAGCAGCCAAAGCCACTTGGTGCCGCTGGGACTGAGTCCTGAGACAGATGAAGGTAAAACAGTGTCTTCCTTTGGGGGGGGGGGGCTGTTAGCAAATGTGGCTACATATCAAACATGGAGATCTGAGGGGCAGCGGTGGAGGAAGTATTCAGATCTTATAACTATACGCAGTGATCAACACCCAGGATTACCTGCTTGCCCGGGGCAAGTAAATTTCCATGTTAGGCAAGTAAATCTGGCAACTCAAGTGGTAAAAAAAAAATTAAACTTAAACAATTTTTTTGATAAGATGAATATGAGCCTGCTGAATATGATTCACGATGTATGTAAAAAACAATTAATTTGTACGATACGATATTTTCCTATATTTGATATAAAGTGGAGTAGAAGGACAAAAACAAAGGAAGATGAAAAGAATATACTCAAGTTAAGTACAAATACCACAGATTTATACGTAAGTGCAGTAATTGAGTAAAAACTTTCCACCACTGCCGAGGGGTGCTTTAGAGGCCGTGACTTACAGCAGGTGATGTCCTCCCAAAAGCTTCGAACAGCAGCGCTGAGTCACACTTGAGGTTAACAGCACTAACAGAAATTAATTTGCATTTCAGGAAGACATGGGTTGAGTAACAGTGCGAGGAAGTAAGAAGACAGAGGTGATTAACGGACAAATCGTTTCAGCTGTACTTGTATAAAAAGATGGGTTGTTTAATTTGTAACAAAAAAATTACATTTCATAAATTCTTCATATGTTTTGTATGTAATCCTCTTCATCTGTACAGTAACTAAACTTCAGATAAATGTAATGAAGTAAAATGCACAATATTTACAAGTAGAAAGTACAATGAAAAGACCATACTCCTAAAAGGTCAGAGTAATCAAAATTAATCAATTGATCAAAGTATTACTGCAAACATAGCTGCTGTACGGGAAAACGTGTGACACAATAGCATTATAAGGAAGTGCTGTAGTGCTGCAGAGATGCTCTGGCCTACAAATCTTTTCCCAAATGTAACTTAAAAAATAAACATACAGACCCCACAATATGGCACATCATCATATTTTTTATATCTCTTTCAGAGACAAAGAAAACTGGAATCCAAAAATTATCATTCCTACTTATCGTGAATCATATCGGAATCGCAATATGATTTTTTTTTAAATGATATCGTGCAGCCAAATGTAGCTTAATTTATAACAAAACTTTTTATTCAATAAACTCTTCACATGTTTAGTTTGTAAAAATCCTAACTTGCACAGTAACTAGCAACTTAAGCTGTCAGATAAATATAAGAAAATAAATGTTATAAGTAAAAAGCACAATAAGTAGTGTAGTAGTGCAGTAGAAGCAGAACTACAGATATAAATATATATATAAAAACTACCTCTGAGTTGTACTCACAGTAAAATACGTGAGTAAACGTCCTTATTTACTTTCCAGCTCTGCTGATGGGACTTTAAAGGCTGTGAGTTACAACAGGTGACACAGCAGCACTGAGTCAGACTGCAGGCTTACACTGCAAACACAATTTACGTTTGAGGAAGACACAGGATGAGTAACAGTGCAAGGAGCAAGTAAAGACAAAGACTTGATGAATGTGTAAGGCTAAATAACGTGCGCACTTGGGCAGCTTCGTACGTTTTATTAATTTTAATCAATTAGGTACAGTAAAAACACCTGTGAGTTTAGTTTATCATAATTTCTAAAGAAGGGAATTTGTGACTTTTAAGCGTTTGGTCACGCTTCGTGAATGCTCCTGTAAGCACAGCTGTGATAAAAGTTAAAAGACAGCTTTCACAACTTTTTTTTTTTCTGAAAGTTTAAAGTTGAACTCACCCGCCTCCTCCTCCAGCAGAATACTACCAAAGAGTATCGTTCCACACCAAAAAGCGGAAAACCGAAGTAACTCCATTTAGAAGCGGACCATACACTCCCCTCTTTCTCATTAATTTATCGAAGCTTTGACAAACGGGTTAATATCCACACAGACTTTCGTTCGGTCCGCCCGCCTGTTGCTCCCCAAAAACGCCTTCACAGCTCCGGGTAGAAGACGCAGAGTAAACACACCAGGCAGGCAGGCAGGACTTGCCCTATATGCACTTTTCATGAAACAGGAAATCTTCAGAGGGGTTGGACAGTTTTTTTTTTTTTTTTTCCTTCTTCTTCTTCTCTTACTTCTTAGGCATGCTCGTGTGGCTCACAGTCTTGAAGCATGTCATTAAAGAGGCTGGAGCAAGACTTGAAATGACATGCTCTAAAATAGCTTCACCAGAGGCTTCTTCTTCTTCACCTAGCTACAAGTTTTATGCAAACATTCAGATTTACTTCAAAGTAGTCACACCTTATCTTTTTTTATAGAGCTGTCAACGCTGGCTTCTGGTCCTATTTAATTGTAAAAGTGCAATATGTAAAAATTAACCCCTCGCTAAGCCCCGCCCTCCTTAGTTACTGTTGCCACACCTGTCAAGCTTCCCATTTTCACATATAGAGTTTACAGTAATAACTGACAGATTTAACATAAAACTATAATTGTTGAAACATGAGGTGTTTGAGTCCACAGAGAAGTAAACAAAAGCAGCTTCATTTCTAGCTGACGACTGTCGGTTTTGTCGGTTAAATTGATGAGTTTAACTTTTAATGTAGCTAGCTAAGGTACACTAATGCTAATGTTTGAACACCTTGGGTCAGCTGAGAAGTTCATCTTCAGCTGAGTTTTTTAATGTTTCCATTTAACACATTTTAAAACAAGAGCCCTGTGAAAGTGTATTAAATATGTAAAGTTACCTAACGGCTACATACATACAACGTTAATGCTAAAACTGAGGCTAAAGCCAGCTTAAATATCAGCAAACATCGGTCAGATGGTGAAATATGACAAGTTTATATATAAATACACTTATTAACATGAGAAAAGGAAGCACATGGACTAGATTAGTACAGTGGACCTTGAGACAGTCACCAAACCGGCCTAGCCAGACCCCAGGAATAGAGCTAAGCTAACCCGGTTTAGACTTAAGAGAAGTAGGAAGACTTGGCCCACTTACATTACACTTTAACCCCTGGAAATAAGCCATGACTTTGGCAGATACAGAAGTATCTAACACAAATTTGTGTCAGTGAGTAAACTAGTGCTAGTTAGCCGGACATGCTAACATTTCCAGCTTGCTTTAGAACATATAAAGACAAAGTTTGATCCATTCTCCACAAGTGTGCTCTTGTGTTTTACACTTTTGGACGACCACAAAAAGGCGCCACTATCCAGACTCATGAAACACAGAGTATTGCTTACTCCTTTTTGCTTTTCTCAGCAGGGGCTTAGCGAAGGGTCAAATGGCCACTTGTGGAATTCATATCTCAAACAAATATCAGGCAGCATCCCCACAGTAAGTGTTAGCTTCTGAAAACTTTAGCTGCTGTTAGCTAGTTAGCTCAGTTAGCTGTCCAGCTAGCAGACCAGAGCACCAGAGAAGTGTTTGTGCTTACACTGCTAGCACAGGAGCTTTGGACTGCCAGGAGGAGGAGGTTTTCAGGCCTAGCGTGAAATGCTAGCAGGAACCGGTGCTAGAATGAGCACCAGAGGCAGAGCTGGGCAAGTGGGCAATAGAGCCTCTCAGTACAGCTAGACCAGGACCGAACACAGCCTCTGAGAGCAATGGAGGCCAGTTTGATGACTGTGTCAGCCCTGGGTTGCCAAGACTACAGCAACTCACTATCACCTCTCGAGGTACAAAGTGTGATTATGAGACAGGACAGGCCAAAGATAGACAGCTAGGATGCTAACTTCAGTAGATATCTCTGCAACACAGTACATAGATATCTTTGTAATAATGTCATAACTGTCTTCACTACTCTTTATATTTTTTGTTAATTTTTGAATGTTTTAAACTAATATCTTACATGTTGTACCTTTAATAATGTAGGTGTCCATTCCAAGTCTCTAAATTACATTCCTCTGCTGCTTCTTCCTTTTTTTTCTTTTTTTTTTTTTTTTTTTGGAGATGCTCCAAGCACTCAGTTAATCAAGGGTGACATAAGAAGTGTCGAGAGTCACTCCATATCTCACAGTGTTGGTTTTTATTGAAGACACACAGAGGTTAAGTCCACTCTAACACCCATAAATTACCCAACTATTGCTGGGGCTTTGCAGACATGTGTTTTCGCTCCGCATACTCAAGGAGTGATGTCAGGTTTCAGTCCTGACCCTGTGACCCTGGAGCTTATAACTCTCTCCACACAGGACGTCTACTCCTTACAACATCAGTTCACTGAGCTTTATTAACAGCTCTTGGTGAGCCAGTGTTAGTATAGTTGTAGTGTAGGGAAAGAAGGCTCCTTGTGAGTCCAGATCCATCACTTTTCATTACTTTGTCAATCAGTTTGGTCCTAATGACTTTTTAAAAATACCAATTTAATGGTTCCTATGCAATTTTATTTGATAGAACTATTTATTGAGTTCAGGTTTGCCGTGGGTCTTAATTTAAAGTATCACACACTCTGTCAGTCAAGAGACAGACACAGAAGCAGCAGATGCGGTTTTCCTCATGTGCTTTGTTAGCAACCCTGAGATATTTCTGTTTTACACAATATGCTAATTAAAGCGCCTACAAAGAACTTTTGTGTTGTGGTATTAGTTTTGGTTTCGGAGGCCCCTGCAGAAAAAAGTAGTAGAGTTTCCAATGCCATAACCACAAAATATAATGTCAAAATTAAAAAAAATTGAACAGAAAAAATCTCCTGCTTCGTTTTAAATGGCTATATTGACTGTATGTTTGCCTGAGCTGTAAATAATTTAATCTGATTTCAAGGAGAATCCAACACAAACACTAACACTCTAAGAAATACAGATGCTCACCAGAACCATATGTAGTTCTTTGGCTTGACCCCATAGGAGAATATTTTTTGGTCCCTGGTGGAACCTTTTATAAACGTTCTACTGGGAACCTTCTCAGAAAACCAGCATAAAAGCCTATACTGTACTTAGAACCATCTGTAAAAGTTTCCATCCAGAATCCGCTCTGAAGGGTTCTACAGCGAACTAGATCCAACTCTTGATCGAATATTAAATTAATCATCAGCTATTTTGATAATCAATTAATTTGTCTGAGTAAATTTTTTAAGAAAAAGAAAATATTCCAGCTTATATGTGAATATTTTCTGGTATCTTTACTCCACTGTGACAATAAATTTAATATGTAACACGTATTTTTTTGTATAGAAATACCAAGTCTTTTTGTTGATGGTCCTGTTTGCTTATGTGGGTCATGAAGGATCCATATTTAATTGAAGTACGTTTGTTCTGTGAATGATCTTGAGTAACCGGGTCATAATTTCTGAAAAGAGACACTGGTTTTAAATTTTTAAAATGTATTATATATGTTTTGTTTTTTTTTATTTTGATTTTGTGGTGAACTGTCCCTTTAATTTGTCTTTAGAATTAAAGTAAACCAGTGAAAGCTGTCTTTACGTATGCATGATGATGCTTTAAACAGAAATTGATAATAGCTAATTCAGCATACTTTAAATGGTACTACAATGCAAACAAATAGAGGCTAGAAACAGGGCTCTCAGTTTGGTCTGAGAGGGGCGTCACAGTGTCAGATTTTGAAAGCCACTGGTCTACATGTTTAGGAGGGATTTTGTTTAGCTCATTTCACTGACCCTATTTTACTTTTTGGCTCTGGGTGGTGGGCGTGGGCGGTTTGGGTGTGTGTTTGCTCAAGCCTGTGTGCCAGGCGGTCGTTCAGCACTGCGAGATGGGGTCCAAGCCACAAGGTGGAGATCCGACAGCGCTGTGAGCCCAAAACGGCCATTCCCCACTGACCTCAGCGCATGTGGGCTCCCAGAGGGTCACAACATCCTGCTCACTGACCACAAACACCCAAACAGACTCTTTTATGACTTGACTTTATCTGCTTCATTTCAACAGTAAACACACAACACTCTGTGTGCCCAGAAAGGCTTATTCAAACATGAGCTTTTTTAGTGCAGCGTTCACTGTTACTTTTAGCTTTTCTCCTGCACAAGTTTCTCAGTGTTCCCCCTGCCTTTGAACAGTTTTTTTCCACCTCATCGCACAAACACAGATAAACAAGCGGCAGGCAAACATCCTGAGTGGTATTATGCTCAATAGCAGGTGCTTGGCGTTCCTGTAAACTGCTCTGGTCGAGGGGAAAGGTAAACAGAACAACCTGATGACAAATCTCTGGACGCATGCCTCGAGATAACACCGATGGCAAACAAGTGGCGCGCTGCAGCACATTACAAAGGCGTTCGATGGTGTCAGTCTCTTTGCACCTTTCTCTGCGTCTCTGTAGGGAAAAAAAAAGTGGTAACACAAGTGCAGCGTCTCTCCCACACACAGGATTATATGCATATAGACCTATCTTATGCACATTTCTTATAAGATCTCTCCCCCGCACTGAGTGCCAACTGGAGCTATGCCACAAAAAGAGAAGGCGCACTGGGATATTGAATCATCAGTCAGTCACTAAGCTGAGGCACGGCAAGTATTGCAAAGTTAGAAAGATGCTGAATTGCTGTTAGAAACAGTGAATTTATGGCGCTTACTGTTAGAATGATAGGCAGTTCTGCAAAAGTTCAGCTCTGTGTTCATTTTCCCCAGACAGTAAGTTGACCAGGTTTGATCGTTCCTATTATAAATTTTGTGTCAGCTTGTTCTGATTAGCAAGGTTATTGTTGTAGTTTGAAGGTGCTTAGACTACAGACCTCCTACTGTGTGAGATTTAGTTCTTTCACTTCACAAGGTATGCCTCTTTTTTTCCTTGTTTCTTTTTTTTTTTTTTTTACAGTGACTGTAAAACTCAAATAACTTTTTAGCTTTAATGTGAAAACAAACAAGCATCACAAAATATGACAGCTTCACAGGATTCAACAATAAGGATTGGGGAAAGTAAAATGCCATGTCAGGCTGGTAAATCTGGCAAGTCACCTTAATCATTCAAGTAAATTTCCATGCAAAATGACAGACAAACCTGTTCTCAGCCTATAAAATGTGGATATTGTAGATATGATGATTATTTTACAGCCACTAATAAATAAAACAATATAATGTTCCTTTAAATTTTGCCACTGGCTGGTCTTATATCTCCCCAGACTAGCTACGGATGCTAAATCGCAAAAAAGAAATGAGAAAGAAATGAGGTGAGGTTAAGCAATACATCAACTAGAAAGTTACCCCAAAGAAGAAGAAGAAGAAGGAGAAGTGTCAAATGATTCTGACAACAACAAACTTGGTGACACTGGAGGAGGTTGTCATAATGTACCCTTTGAGTAAGAAGCAAAAGCACATGGCGTTGTAGATGGCGTTGGTCTGTGCGGCCAATAAATACATCACAGCGTGTTAGCGTCTTTGTTGTGTCATGTGGTTGTGTCACATTTGAACCATTGGCTACGCTGCTTCACTGCCCCCCATGACTACCAGTAGAAATGCTCCGTTTCATCCAAATCCGTAAGCTAGTGCAGACAGAAGGCTTTTTTCTTATGCGTATTTAACTTTTAGCATAAATGAGGCTTTATTCTAAAAAGCAGTTAAGTATGTTTAATAATCCGATTTCTCAGTCAGGTAAAAAATGTCTTTAAAAAGCGTTCTTTTCTGGGTTTTTCAAATGGAAACTCCCACTTTGCTGTTAGCAAAAATCACAGATGTACGTTACACCACTGATAGCCTCCCTGTCTAAATTCCAGGGAGATTATATGTAATAATACAGAAACCTACCACAGGTCAGATTGTTCAGATTTTAAGACATAGGGAACACAATTGGGTTGCTGCAGAATGATAGAAAAATGTCAAAAATAAATCAAGAATGGACCCACCCTTTAATTTGTCCTCTTTAGCATACATGGCACTGGACTTAAGCCACTGTCATCAAAAGAAGAAATCTGCCTCTTCAGGTCACTTTGGATTTTTAAATATAACTTGTATCCTATTAGGTGCTTTCAACAGTCATTTGAACAGATCCACAGATGAGATCTTTGCTGGTGATGTCTTTGGTCCACTGGCTTTGAAAACAAGCAGACTGCTGGATCACTGCACTCACTGCCAGCAAAACACTTCACTCCATCTGTCTTTGTAAACCACTTTCAATCAAGACTTTGTTACAGGATAAAATGCACAAATACAGCTCATGCCAGAGGAAAAACATCTTTAAACACGACTCTTGAGCCTCACAAGCTCCCACATGTGTATGTGCACAGCAGAGAGAAATGTAATACAACTTGCAAATTGCTTGTGAGAATAGTGGCACCAAACAATCAGGTAATTTTAAGTCACCGCCTTCTTCAGTCGCTGTGCACATGATTAAGAGACCTGCCTACGCAACTGGAGTATGAAAAAATGCTTTTCGTTTCAGATTGTGGAGTTGTTGTTTTTTTCTCACTTACAGTGCTTATTTTGGATGTCAATCTGTCAGTTGAATGTGCCTCAAGATACGTCTCTATAATTCTTCAGATACCTCTTTCACCCCAGAGAGTTCACATCATCCCTCACAGTGCAGCACATACAGTACGCCTACAATACAGCTTTCAAGTGTCTTCTAAGGATTCAAGATGAATTCACTCCACACTCATCGTGACAATATGGGGGCAGAAAGTCAAAGGTGGATTCAAGTTGTAATTGCTGTAGCGGCCATTAGCTAGTTTGCGCAGTTAGCCGAGCAGCTAATGGTCCTGTTAGCTGGCTCGAGTCTACCTAACTGGTTCTCACCCCAACTTGTCACGTACCAACATTTTGTCACTGCTCCTCGCTGCCTTATACAGGCCTACAAGTTATCCTTTAGTGGCTTTGAGAAGCTACCAGAAAGCCTCTTTTAACATGTTGTTAAAGTTCCCATGAAGTCAGAATCTATATTTAAGTGTTTTTTTAATCACATATATTGACCCATATCTCACTCATATGCCAGTATCAAGCCCAGTAATGACAACAATGTTGTTTTGAAGATTTCCTTGGGCAGTTTTAATGGTATTTCCGAGTTTCTGTTGAGCACTCATCCTACACTTTGGGTAAATTTGTGTCCAATTAAATACTTTACGTTGTTATGACACAACAGAGTGTGGAAGACAAATACATCTGTTTATAGGACAGGTACTGCTAGCTTTAGCAGCTTACTTGCCACTAAAGTAGCTAAACAGAACTGTAAGTTGCCGTTAGCAGCCTTCCAGTGAACACAGTTGGTCACTGGGATGAACATGGCCTCGGAGACCAACAGGGAACACAGTACAGAATTCGTAGGTTGTGAAGAAATCCCTCAGCTAGTCGCTTTGGTTTTTGACTGCAGGCGGGCAAAGTTGAAGAGTTTGCCGCATGCTCTGGTGTGTAGGTAGACACCTTCAAGAGATGAGCCCAATTCAAAAAAACAGCAGGAAAAAGAAGATTCTGAATAGGTTAGGTGCAAAAACGTAGCCCTGCTGCACTCTGCTGTGGATTGGGAAGGCCTCTGAAGTTTCATAACTAACTTGACACTGATAATAAGAGCATAAAAATTCCAGGGAGAGTTAGGGTGTGTGGGGCATTTGGAGCAGTGTTATCAGAATAACAGGCTGTCAGAGAATTCTTTCCATCCAGTGGGACAGTTTTTGGACCATTGTGGTTTCAGAATAACTGATCGTCTGAACACTGCATAGTTCCTGTTATCATCAGCATTAATCTCAAAACTGAAATTTGTACATAGCATACGAATACTGAATAATTTTAAACACGAACACATTCTCATAACTCGCTTTCAAGTCCTCTGCAGGCACTTTGCCACAAATTCTGTCCAAACGTTGAGGAAATCTGACTCAACATGGCCAGCATGTGGGTCTTTGTACACACTCATACAAACACACACATAACATTACTCTTAGTGGTACTGATGCAGAGTGCTACACAATAACTCCCACACTCTCACACAATGAATTGGCACAGTTTTCTTGGTGCCATTGGTAAACCCAAGGAAGTCCAAATGGCCCATTCTGACAACAACAGCCTCTCTCTGTCTTCTGCTACTGCTGAGAACAGGCTTTGTCCCCAAGCATTACTCAGACACCGTGAAGGAAGGGAAAGTTTATCTTTAAAGTGCCAAAGGTTACAACCTTTGGTTTCAGGACACTTTTAGTCCTATTGTTCTCTGACAGAACATTGATAGGTGTCCAAAATAGTGCCAAAATCGGTTTTACAAAGAGAACACATTGCAAGGGGAAGCAAGCATGTGAGCAAACACTATAGCATGTGACTCCCATCTGTGTGTGACAGCGAACATCCTGTTTCTTGGTTTATGTGCGGAGATGTGAGTGACAGACATAAGGTCAGGTACTCTTATTTATACTATATAAGCCTTACACATTGACCAGCCTGTATAGGACATAAAATGCTGTCTCACAAAACCTAAACTCCTGCTAAAAAAACCATTATTCAAGTATTATGTGGGGCTGATTGAATCATCTTATTAATCAGTGCTGTAAATCTGAAACCAGCCCCTCATGCTAAATTTAAAAGATCACAAAGCAGCCAAAAGAGGAAAGGAAACAGAAATAGAAACAGAAAACAAAAACTAGCCAGCAAAAACAGATGGAGCGACAGAAAAAAACACCCACATCTTCCTTCTTCTGATAAAACCATCTCTTTCCTTGGAGCGTAATGCAGCACATCAACCGTTTCAGTGGTTTTTAACCACAGATGCATCTAAAGTATCTAATTGCTCCAAGGGGGATCATGCTAGAGATGATGGTCATGCCGTTCACCAAACCGAGATTACAGGGAACCGACTATTTAAGCAAAGAAGGGGGAAGATTTACTTGCCCTGCCTCCAATAAAATGTTTCAACATGAATACGTAGTGCGGCCGGGGATACAGTTACACACAAACCCGATCAAAGTGTCTTCTGTTGTGAGGGAGTCAATGCAGTATATCAAAGAATTTCATGCATAAAAAGGAAACATATGCATTGCGTGTAATCCCAGCATTAAAAAGAAACCATGTGAATTATAATAGGACTACACAATATTTACAGGCCTGTTCACAGTAATAATAATAGTAATGACCAGTAGCAGAAAGTGACTAAATAAGTCCAGTTTTTAGCAAGGCCTACTTAACTCATGTTTTAATTTTATGCAATGCTTATATTTCTAAACTACATTTGGGGAAAAATTTCATACTGTAATTTGACAGCTATAGTTTATTTATTTTACAGAAATCAACAAATATGTAAAAATCATTTTTTCTGGTGTTCAAACAACCCTCTAGCATATATTTTGCATAGTAAATACATTTACTTTAAGCTGCACTTCATCAATACTTTTACATGAACAACGGGTAAAATTACTGTGTATTATGAAAGGAGGCACTTGTAGAAACAAACCCACCAATAATCTTTTATTGTTTTGGTTTTACGGCCTGGTACTTAATTGTCGTTAAAGCTACCGCAAGGAATGTTTTGTTGATTTTGGAGGCCGCTGTGGACAAAAAATGATGCTGTTTCCTCAACCGTAACCACAAGCTATGACTTCAAAAATAAAAATATCTAAATAAAAATCTCCCTCCATTTAACTGGCTAATGTAGTGGTCACTGTAACTTTGCCTGGGAAAATGTAAACACAGGCTTATTTCATCTTAGAATCTGACCCCGTGGCACTAAGAATAACTGTACAGAAATAGCAGATCTTCTCTCTGATGGTCTTATTTGCTTATGTAGGTCACAGCAGCATCAGTATTAAATTGAGACTGTTTCAAAACTAGTTAAAAACTCCTTGTAGTAGCTTAAATGTTTTTACCGTTACAACAAGTTAAATGTTTACTGAGAAAAGCCCAAAACCGTCCCCACTTTGTCTGCAAGAGTGGGTTATATATAAAACTACATGTTGCTATAAAACATCATGTGCATATAAAATCAGTACTTCTGAATCTGAGATTTTAGCAGTCAAATAAACTACTATAATCCTCTAATTTGTAAATGCAAAGGCTGCCAACATCAAGCTTTAGAAGTGAAAATATCAGTGGTCCTCTGAAGGTTGTAATACACAAACAGAATCCACTGATTTACAGTTGGCTCATTGTGGGATGCAGCTTGCTGATGAAGGGGATGGGCGTATGCAAAGAAAACCCAATTCTCAATGACATGCAAGAGGCCGCACTCCAAATACGTTCAGAGAGCGAGCCCAGTGATCATGGTTTCCCAAGAAACCCACTTCTGATAAACATTCAGCATCAGAACGTTTGAAGGGCAAATCCTCCCTGGTCTCAGCAGCCGCATGCGTATTTACAAACATCTGCAGATTCCCCCTGATGAGACCAAAGATTCCTCGGTGGACTTCCCATGGGAACGGGTGTTCAGAGATCCGGATGAAACGACACTCCAGCCAAACAAGGCCTCCACAGTAAAAATCGTACCTAACAATGTATTAATGTCACACAAGCGACTCTAATGGAGTCGGAGGGACTCTTGAGAGACTGGTACACAAAGAAGCAGGCATTTAACTGGACAACATTTAAAAGATATAAGAAGAGTTGGACCAGTGAATTGGTTTGCTTTGATGTCTATCCTTTTATTTAAAATCAAATATTGTCCAGCCCAGTTTTCCCCTCTGAAATCATAGATACAAAGCATTTTCATTACTTACATACAACTAATTAGTGCATCTCAAGGCCCATTACATTGATTGCTATTTTTAATGATTTATAGATGCTTTTTAACATTTTTCTCTTAATGGGATTGTTCAGATTATTTGATGTAGGGCTGTATGGGTCACTTATCCATAGTCAGTGTAATATTTACACTAGATGCCGGTCAGCGTGCTCCCAGTTTGGAGAAGCAGAGAGGGGCAACAGCTTAAGAAATGTAATACTGTAGACAGGGTTAGCAACAAACATATTTTAGCCACTTAAATAAAGGTCCATTTGAAAAAAATCTAGATATAAGTTTAACTTTATGCAATAGT
This sequence comes from Lutjanus erythropterus, assembly GCF_056507025.1. Taxonomy (NCBI): domain Eukaryota; kingdom Metazoa; phylum Chordata; class Actinopteri; order Lutjaniformes; family Lutjanidae; genus Lutjanus; species Lutjanus erythropterus. Next base: position 24,137,280 of record NC_139332.1, read on the forward strand.
TAGAATTTTTTCACTGCTTTCCTTTTCCTTCAGACGGTCTTTTCTGACAGGAAATTGCTGTTATATAAGCCAAATATTACCAAACCAACCAAACTCCACAGGTGGAATCAGTAACTTTACCTCTCAGAACATGACAATGGCTGGTCTACCACTGCCTAGATCAGTTAGCTCCTTTGTGTTATTGTGTGACTTTGGTGTTTTAGATCACACAATAACACTAACTAACGAACAGATCAAGGCAGCAGAAGACCAACAACTCAGTTTCCCATCAGAAAAGACACTAATATTTTTTGAGTCAGACCTTTTTTAAGTGGCAAAAACATCTTTTGTTTCTGATCCTGTCCACAGCAGTTCATTACTTAATATATATGCTAGTGTTCTTCTCTGTTTCTCCTATCTGGGAGTGTGCCTTATACTGCCTTTAAAGTGGAAACAGACAAAGTTTTTACTTTAACCTTCCATTAAAGTATAGATTAATGACACCTTCCATGTTTAGACTGGTTCCCTATAAGCCTCAATTTCATTCTGCCAATGGACATGATTTTTCTTGGGAAAATAATGTCTCCATTATAGGCTAAATTACTGAACAAATGCGTGCCTTTTCTCCTATTGTTTTCCTCTAACTTACTCCCTCTCACTGGATCTATACTGTGGCATCTCTGTCACTAGGGGAAACAACAACAACATCCTCCAAGCTAGCAACCTACATACTGAAAATAGCAGGTCAGCACCTGTACCTACCAGTGTGAAAGTAAACGAGCAAGCAGCTACCTTTTCTTTTGTGGGGATTTAGTCATTTTAATGCCAGGACCTGCCTCTTGGCTGTTCCACCAGAACAAGTATCCATGACACTTTTTTTTTTTTTTTGCAGGGGCATAGCCGCTGCATCCTGAGCTTTGAGCTGCCCAAGACAAATGTGATTGTTTTAGAGAGATACACACAGGCTAGAGTGGTTTTCTCCCTATAGCAGAATGATAATGTGTGAAGCCAGACCTTTCCAGATAGGTCTGGATATGTCAGACTACTTCTAACTTTACTCCCCCTCCATCCTGATGTTACTTGTGTGTGTGTGTGCAAAGCAACACTTACTCAAGCTGTTATTTCTATGCACTGCACATCATTACAGTAGCTTTCAAATTACCTCATCAGTGGACATGCTTCTTTCGTCTCTCTTATTTCCAACGAGGTGTTTGATCATTTCACCATGGAGCTAAGCTCGGAGGAAACAGAAAGTGTTACGGTATTGTGTGCAGGTGTTGTCTTTGCAACAGCAGCACCAACAATAATACCTCTTGCAAACACTAGGGGGCCAGTTGAAAAGTCGTCTGTTTCCTCTTTCATCTAAATCTGATGATTAGAGCTGTGTCATAAGATATAGATTTAAGTAAAGCTTCAACTTCCTGTGATCAAACATCTCAGATGCTCTTTGAGTATTTTTTTTTTGCATTACAAGCTTATAAAATGGAATTTTTAAAGGATTTAAGGATGTTCATTTGATAAAATATCAGCAGAAAGTATTGACTCTTCTTAAAAATGCACATAAATCATACAGTAATGACTGAGGCAGCCTGAGGCCATACTGAGCTTAAGTACCATTTCCCAACACCACTTTGCCTTCGAGTCCATCTCAGGGCTCAGAACCCACTTTTTTTTTGTCACTCCACTGCATATTGTCCACTTTTAAAACAACCCATTAACCCACTAAAGATCAAATGAATTACAAATGAAGAGCTCTCAGCGAACCACCAGTCAGCATCACGCAGCTATCTTTGATCTCAGGCAAACAGATGTGTGAGCTATTAGCTGGGAACATGAGCTGTATATTGGGGGCAACTTCACAAGCCCCCCATAACACTTCCTCTGACGGCAGTGCAGAGTGGTTGGGGCCAGTGGGTACATGTTGGGTGTGCCAGCACAGGAAGCAGCACTCATCCTGTGCCACCTTCTGCTCTTGTTCCAGGCAGGAAATACCACCATGACCCAACACTGATAAGGACAAGGAGCTGAACCGCGGCCACGTGGTAAACGATGTCAGACAATATACAACCATATAATCTGTGTTTATATATGTGTGGGAGTCAGAGCGATTGATAGAAATGGAAAAATGAAGAGAAGACTTTTTTTTTATTAAGCTCAAGGTTATAGTGCATGCAATGAGGAAATCCTGGTAACCATTTTGACTCCCACTTCTGTCAAAAACAAAATATGAACAATTATCAAACTGTTATATTTAACTATAATGTGGTTATAAGCATAAGGACTTAAAAAAAAAAAATTTAAAGGTACTCTATGAAGACATTTGCATGTATTAATCACTTTGTATCACTGGTGTATGAACAGATTGTAATGCAACTTAAGAGGTGAGACCCTGCTTTCTTAGTTGCATGTGAACTGATTTCTATGTAAAAGACTCAGGACGGCTAACCTTAACTTAGAAATACGGTTGGGTCAGTTTGCTGTTGTAAAGGTCTGATCTACTGTCATAAATAAAGATGGACAACACATCTCTACTTCCCTATTCATCCCACTGTACAAAACTGAAGTCAAAATATCCTGCATATGAGTGATGCCATCTTGCTTTGGTGACATCATTTGAAGTCTGGGTAGTGAGCATTGGATGAATGAAACCTCCCTTTTAAATCACCAGATAACTAATTAAAACTAAATTGATCAGAAAAATTAACACTTGGACAACCATCAATGTAACAAGAACAACCTAAAATTACAGACAAATTTATTTGACATGTACTTTGATGGTCAACTGTCCGATCCAGTGCATGAACACAAGCTGTGAAGACGTGTCCTGTGTGTGCGCGGTGCATGGTAATATACCATACTTTACCTTAAAATGTATTATAAAATTATATCTCTGCAAATAATCTTAATTTTCACTAAATGTATCTGTAAACTGATTACATCTTTATATCACTGGAATATGATTACCTATCTTTGTATCTGAAATATGCAACTCCATTACATAATGCTTTACTCCCTAAGCCTCATTATAAATAATTGTTTTTATGTAGTTAAAAGTGTTAGGCTACTGAAAATCTTTATATTCAAGTGTTAATGCAATATATATTTAGACAGTTGTCCAAATGTGTTTAATATCGCTTACATTAACTATGTGCTCAGCCAACATCTTCATTCTCTTGGCCTGGCGAGAAATATGTCAGATATGTTAAGATTCAGTTGAAATGCATTGCTGTGACGTCAATACTCCAAATGGATTTAATTTAACGCCTCATTCCATAAGCTTTTCCGAGGCCGGAGCAGTCATTTTCCCTCGCTCGTTTGTAAATTTACCGTGACTGTGAACATGCATTTATTTTCAGCCACTCCATGGAAATTGAGGCTGTTGTGGATGACTTTGATCATGGAAAACCTGCTCGCAATTTCTTCCTTTTAAACAAACTGTGCATGACATAGAGTGAGATTGAATCTCTGTACGTTCCCTCGTAGCCTGTGCCTCAACACAGCATGCAAATGACAAGAAAATTACAGCCCTCCTCGATTACAGCCATTGTGAGCTCTATTCAGAACATCCACTGTATTGTAGTTGCATATAGTGCAACTAATGAGGCTCAGAACAGGCTGCTGATGGAATATCATGAAATATCCTCCACTGAGTACAAGCTGCACAGATTTACAGATGTCAAGCCTGAATACTGATGTCTGCGTCTGTGGATTATACGGCTTTCAGATAAAATGATTTTTCCATTTGGACAAAGGCATCAATTTCATATTTACTCATCAGATCTAATGAAGTTCATTCTGGCTGCCGGAGCCAACCATCTCTTTTTTCTTTGCCACATCCCAGTGTGCTAATCCAAACAGAGCGACTGCCAGCTTTCTTGCTGCGAGGAATTTCCTTACAGAGCACTCCCACCACCTCTCCTGACACAGGGATGATTCAGATATTTCAGGAAGTCAGACTTTAGCGCTCAGATCTGCCGCTCCAGTGCAATTGTGATACTCTAGAGATTTTATTTATTTATCGCTGGAATTTCGTCATGAGGTCCAATCTGATGAGATGTTTCTCTCCCTGAAAATTTGTCCAAGTGATTAAGTTGTTCCAAATGAAAACATTTGAAGTCAACATGAAACTGAAAGCAGAGTGCTATTTGTTTCTCTAGACTTTCATGTTTCTTGTAAAAACAGGCAGCAGTAGCCAATAACGCTGACTGTAGCTATAGTGGCCCATTAGCCAGGCTCTTCCCAGACTGGAAGCTCACAGTGAACACAGCGAGACTGGGACTAAACGCCACCTCTGAGACCGACAGGTTCGCAACAAGGAATACAGTACAAGGGCGTTTCTCTCGCCAGGTTTGCCTCCTGGCAGATCGAGGCTGAGTTAGTTAACTTAGCTGCATGGCTAACCAAGTTAACAGCAAGTAGCGTTTAGCTACATTTGTAACAAGCAAAGCTATCTTTCATCAGGAAACTTTGTGAATGACCCTGGTACTGTATCCTCTTCCAGTCTCAGAAGCTGTGTTCAGTCCTGGTCTGACCGTGGTCACCGGGAAGCTGCTGAGGCCTGTTCAGTTGCCAGCTAAAAGCTGTGGAAGTAGAGCTGCAGGAGGACATCGGAGGGAAACCCAGAAAGCATTTTCTCCATAAAATATGATTCAGTTTTACCCAAATCAGTGACTAGAGTCGTTAGGTTGGGTCCCCAGCCCATCAAAGCATCCACTGTACAATGCCTCACATAATCTGCACCCACAGATATCACTTTCCCCAACGTCAATAAATTCTAGCCCGCAGGCCTGTAACCACAGTATTTTGATGAAGAAAAACAAGGTTTGATGTGGCGAACATCTTGGAAGAGACACCAATGCTCCATACTGCTGCTAGCTAGCTAACTATTGAATCTGAGGCTTAAGCTCCGCAATGAAGCTTCATCATGAGTGGATGTCATGATATTATTTGTTGAATTTGGTTGGTTGTATGTGGTATAATATGTGCACAGTATGACTGGGGATGTTATCTATGGTTCTCTCTTAGTTTATGAGGAGTTGCCTGTTGCAGATGAAAATGTTCGTGGAGAAGGTAATGTATTAAACTTTTTTCATGTTATATTTAGTCATGTTTGCCAACTTTCCTCCACACTCTCTGACGTATCTGACCTACCCAGTGTTTTCCTGGAAGTTATGGCAACTAGCGGCTAGTAGGAAATGACCTTCAATAAATAACAGATTTCTCTGGGTTTGAACATCATTGGAAATATTTGGGATAATGCAATTCTAAGTAGACAACTCAACAAAATATAAAACATAGACCTAACCTATTTTAATGCAGAAATGTTACATACACCCTATTATAGCTTTACAAAGGCCAGAAACAGCTCAAAACTAAAGCAGAGATAAAGTTTTTAAAAGAAACTTACCTGGTCCGAGCTTTAACATCCCATCTTCCCTGTTTAGTGTTGCATCTGCTCACATCTGTGACTGAGGAACACAGAGGAGAGAAAGACAGTGTTTACCACATTGTAAAAAAATGGGTCTTACAGCATAATCAGCTGCTTCATGCACAGTACCAACACTGTCAGTGATGTGTTGCCCTTTGTTGACTTGGATAACAGAGCTGGTCTTTTCTTTGTAAAAAGCTGCTCTCTCAAGCTGTTTTCACTTTGTCACTCGGCTTTAAAGATCAGAACTTTAAGTGCTTTAAATGTTTCAGATGGGTGTTGAAATTTTGCTTGTTGAACAAGAAAGAGTATTCATGACGTTCTTTTTTTTTTAATGCAAGACTAAGAAATCCAAGGCTGGAAGACGGGAAATTCAAAGCTAACAGTATATTACATTGCATTTGCAACATTCATATGTCTCTTTCAGGCGGCAGAGCAGACCAGCTCTCAGCCATAATAGATTAGCAAAGGAAGGTTTCCTTAAATGTGCTTTCAGTGTGCTAAGATTAAATTCTGAGTGGGAGTAGGCAGAGCAGTCCACAGCCATCCATTCAGGACTATATATTCTAGCATAATGTGTTCTACATAAAAGCCCATTTTCTCCACAGCAGCCCATTTTCATGCACGCCGGCCCTGTCCTAAAAATCTGCAGAGGAAATGGACCACACTGCGTCTATTTCCAGGACAGCCTCCGTGGCCCAGCCTCATTAAAATGCATTGCCGTTATGGCTCAACTTATACCACAAGTTGCTGCCTAAGCTCTTTGTTTTAAGTGCAGCTGCTAGGTGAGGTGGATTTTTCCTTCGGTAACCTCAGCACATTGTCAGAGGCACACGAGGTGAAAAGGTTGAGCGTTTCCAATCTGATAAGAGTGACAGAAAAAGGGGGAGTGTGTGGGCTGTATGTGTGGCCGTCAAGCTATTTCTACCATGTGGAGATTTTCTGACTGACCCGACCCCGTCTGCATTATCTGTCCACAGGCTAGACGACAAGAACAATGATAGTAGTGGCTGTGTGTTGCAGGATTGCTGCATTGTACTTACAGGAAAACCGCCGCTGCTACTGCTGGCCGTGTCTGTCCAGAGGAAAGAGTGCGGTCACCTGAAATCAGCCACGAAATTACAGCTCACTTTCAATGCCCGGATTTTTCATTTGGGCCTATTGTGTCGGAGACAATTTGTGGTGTGTTGGAAAAGGAAAGTTTAGCAACAAAAGAATGCAAAATATTTGATAAGAATAGTTTGCATGACTATAAATCACAATCTCCTAATTTGGAGCCAGTCACATACTGTACATATAAACAGACATGGTACTGACTGCCAGCTGGGATTATAAAACTACACACTGTCCTGCAAGAGCAAACTGAAGACGCTGTTTTTTTTGTATTTGTTTTGGCAGAACAAGTCAGAACCAGCCCTTCCACATAAAATGTCTACAGATAAGTATGATAAACTCAAATAAATGATAAACTCACTTCAACAAGCCAAGGACTCACCTTTTAAGCCACTTTCTGAGTTTCACTGAGCAGTTGATGTTCTTTCAGATGACATTTAATACTGTTAGATACACAGAAAATAAGATTAGGAGTGTTACATTTTTGTCAGACAGTGTAGTGACAGTGTGGAGCACGGTTGCTGTTACGGCATCGGTATGCTTCAGAATCGGATTGTTTGAAAATGCCTCCACACGCACCTTTGCAGTTGCAGTTGGGGTAATAACTGGGAATCAGTTCTTCATTTTGTATAATAGTTACGGTCACTCTAACATTCAGTGTGCTTGTGTTTGTCTTAAAGTTCCCATTAAGTCAAACTCAATATGGTTTTCTAACACAGACGCTGGTACATGACCAAACAACTACAAAAAAAAAAGTTGTTTTGTAGATATTCCTGGGTATTCTGACTGGTATTTTATCTTGTCCTGAAAAATGAGTGAAAACTGTTGTTGACTCATCCTGTACTGTAAAGTGGCATTAAGAAATTTGCTTCCAGTTAAATGTTTTCTTGCTTAAGACGCAGCAGGGTATGGAAAAACCATACATCCGTTCATTGGAACTGCAGTATTTCAGGGGAACAAGCCTCACTGTACAAAAGCACCACTTTATAACTTTATTCACTGATTTGAGTGAATCTGGATCATATTTTATGCAGAAAATGTTTTTTGGTTTCCCCTGTGATGTCCTCCAGCTGCTCAGCTTCAACTCTCTGTGATTTAATTACAGAGTTGTCCTGATGGACAGATGGCTTTAGCTCACTTGCTGCTAAAGTAGCTAACTATAACTGGTAGCTGCTGTTAGTGGGCGACAGAGTCGGGCTCAGCAGCCTCCCAGTGAATATGACCATCAGGACGTACACAGCCTCCGAGACTGACAGGGAGAACAATACTGATGTCTTTCATGGAGTTTCCTGATAGTCGCAAAAGACCAAAGTGTAGGATTTAGTCTCTAGCTCATCTCACCCTTCTTAGCATGTAGGACGACCTATGGTGGCTGTGAAAATCATCTTTTCATGGTTTTCATAAAGAATTGCTGCCTGACTGAATCAAATAAGTCAGATATTTGCTGAGCCAGATTGTACAGGAAGTTAATGATTAATCGATTAATTTTCAATAAGGATTGAACTGATTAAACATGCATTAATTACTAATTCATCATTAGTCTAGAAATGATATTTATTGCACCTCATTTGACATTATTTTGTCTAGGGGAGCCATTCACTGGATAAAGAAACTTAGAATTGAACTTAAAATAAGAAAACTATGGGGGAAAAAAGAAAATGAGAAATCTGAATCTTATTAATTATTAATGAGTCATCAGTTGATCAATTGTTAGCATTTTCAGTTAAGGAAAAAGCACAAAGTGTGCAACCCTAATAGGTAACCAAGTCTACTTACAGACAAGTGTCACATTTTGACATTAAACTTTCTGTCACAAAACAATTTTGGTTGATAATAGCACAAGAACATCTGATTTAATGTGATGAAGAGGTGAAATAATCATTTTGTATGTAAATATGTCATTTAGCAGCTGTAAGGTGTTGGAAAGGTGTGAAAATGATCATTGAAAAAGCTTGAAAGGAGCTTGAATTTGATTCTGGAAAAGACGTTTCAACCCTGAAACTGTGATTTTAGTTGACATGTGCAAATCTGATTTTGTGAACCTCAGAACAGACAAAGTCTTAAGGACCCCCTATGATTTCTGACATCCAATGAGTTACAGCATAAGTGGGGGTCCTACAGCCCACAGCAACAGAGGAGGGGACAAAGCGAGTTGAGCCCAGCTTTCCCAAGGCTGGTTAATGTTTGTTTTCAAGCATATCTCTGTCTTTACTGTCAGTTTGTAGATTGTTTTACAGATTTCAGACATCAATATTAGATTAACAGTAACCTGCTCATCACAGGTTGTCCTTGCCTCTTTCTGGTCTTCCCTCCAGCATGTGACACATGAAGCCTCTAGAGACGCTGCACTTATATAGAGAAATCATCCAGCACTCATCTTTCATGTAATGAGGCCGCTAACTCCAGATGTTCTGACTAAAGCAGCAGCTGCCAGCTGTATCCATCAGGCATACTGTATATAACCACCGCTCTTTTTCCACGCTTTTCTCACTGCTCTTCCTTTTCTCTTTCTATCTGATGCTTCCCATTCCTCTTGAAGTCCTTCTTTACTTTCATGGAAAAGCGGTAAGGAATGCCCTGGCACTCTCATACAGCATCATTAGCCACAGCAGAGCCCTTCGCCTGGTCCCTGCCAGCTCCATCCTGTGCGTCTTAATCTTCACCACTGTGTACACTTGTTGTCCAGCTGGTGCCATGGCAACGGGGATGGGTTTCACTAGACCTTTGCTACGATATGAGTTAGAGAGAGACACACACACACACACAATTGGGCAGAAAGACAGACCAACAGGAGGAAAAGCAATAAAAAGCAAGCATTAAAATGCCAGGCTGGCTCCTGAAGCAGAAATACTGAAGGAGGGAAGGTGAGGCACTTCTACTGTGTTGGTGTTGGCCGCTGTTCTTCTCGCTGTGATATCATGGCCGGCCTTCAGCTCTCATTATTAGCCATTTACTAGCTTAACAAGCGGACGTACCGTATGTCAGAAAATAGGCCCAGACTTGCTTACATAATGAAATATATTACAGTGCAATTATGGCAACATGGACGGCAGATGTCCGAACACATGGAATAAAACAACCACACGACGCATTTTCTGATAGAAGCTCCCCATTAGAGCTGATTTTTAGTGGTTAACAGATGTTTTAAGCTCATGATGATGATGATGTGGGCAGTGACAGTATGAGACAAGCATTACGTGGCTTATATTCTTAGAAGCAAGGGTTCGAAAAGGGTTCTTCCAGAAAGGTTGAGGTTCTACTCAGAATTATTTGGCTGTGAAGAACCTTTTTTTTGAACACTGGGTCCCTCAAGGGTTCCTTGCAAGACTACGAGTACAATTAAGAATGCTTTTAATCCAAAGAATTATTTTTGGAGGACAGCGTCTTAAGGATCGTTTAGAACTCTTTTGCCAAGGGTTCTTTGTACCCTAATATAAAAGTATTCTCAGTAGAAACCCCTGGGTGGGTACTAGATAAAGCCTGTGGAACATAAAGACTTCTTGGCAGAACTCCTAAAGTAGGTTCTAGATAAACCCCCAGGAGTATAGAAGGGCTCTCAGTAGAACTCTGTGAGTGGGTTCTAGATAAAAACCTTGAAGCATATATGGGGTCCTTGATAAGACCCTCTGGGGGTTCGTGTTTGCACCCTTAGAGGGTAGAAAGGTTCTGGACAGAACCTCCAGAAAAGGTTCTGGGTGGAAACATTACACCATTAAAGGGTTCTTTCTAGGGGGGTTCTCTGTGAAACCTTTTACAGATGGTTCTAGGTATAACACTTTATTTTGGGATCTAGGTAGAACTCTCTAAAAGGGTTCCAAGTTAAACCTTTATAAGAGTTTCTACAAAAAGGGTTCTCTGTGGGGACAAGCTGAAAGACCCATTATGGTTCTAGTGAGGACTTTTATTTCCAAAAGTGTAGCCTTCACATCCACGCAGCTCATTCATTATTTATCTGTACACAAACAGGACCTCAAGAACACGAGTTTGAGTTTTCCTGCATTAAATGAATGGAGACAAGTCCTTGGCAAAGCTCCATTTATTATTAAAGTGGAGGCAGGAGTTTGTATTGAGGCGTGTTCTGCACGGAGCTGTTTCATAGAACAAGGACACATGGAATTTAAAATTTTCACGTACTTCAAGTCATACTGAATCACAGACAATAGTGTGACGTCAACCCTGAATCCATCTATTGTTTCTATGAGACAGAAAGTAAATCTCAGTTTCTACAATCTGGGTCTCATTTTCATAGTTTTGACCATCATCGTTTCATCTTTGTTGCTATGACTGTTCTGCTGCGGCAGGGACAACCTCACAAGCAATCAAAAAGGTCACCAGTTGATTTATATGATCTAAACTGCTTATTAGAAATTAAAAATGCTGATCATTAAAGTTATTACACAGACTTGATAGATCTTGCAGCAACAATAAGTAATTTCAAGTGTGTTCAATTTGTTTTTTATGTCCAAAAACCGAGTGAGACACTTAGCTCAAACCTTGGCTTTGAACATGCAGTGCAGAAATTTTGTCTCCCCCTCCTGGTAAGTGAGAATAATCACATTGTCGAATTGCACGTATGACTACAGTTTTCCGCCATGAGCTCTGCCGTGCTGTAGCTTACTCTGTTGCTACAGTTGTTTTCTGCCCTTCAGCTCTGGCAAACCAATCAGTGGTCGACATACCAAGACAACCAGATCTAAAAACTCCAGTATACTGCAGATCAAGGAATAAAAGATTGATGAGTAAAAATGTATAATAATTGAATCACAAGCAAAATGCAAATTTTGTGTGCAAATTATGCAGATTGCAAATAAATGGCACATAGCTTTTAAGGACATTTTGCATGTCACCTTTACTCACTTTAAGAGTTAAATCTATGTGGGTTCGTCACAATGACATGACACGTAGTCCATTAAATGTATAGCATAGGAAATGATCATTGTTAACATAAAATATTGATTACAGTTGCTTCAAGAAATGGTGAAAGCATTTAGGGATCAATCCTGTGACACTATGCCAATCTAATCCAACGAGTTTCTGAAGTTGGGAGAGATGAATCACAGGTTTACTTTAGAATAATCAGATTTTTCAGAGTAGAAACCACACCAGACAGTTTTTTGAGACAACATATCTCTGCTGGTAGCTGTTTAGTCCTCAGGCCTTGTCTGTGACTCACACATGCACCCAGACAACCACATACACGGACAAATACGAATGTAAGAATGATGTCATGCATGCATCCATGTGGGTCGACTAAATTCCTAAGAATTAAAAATTAATTGCACCGTAAAACGTAGACGCACATTCATGAACAATACTTGGCACACGCACACAGTTAAATACAGCACATGTGGGAGCACTTAAGAGCGTTCGGGGCCCCTTTCTGACTTCAGCCTCACCTATGTCGAGTTTCTTTGTAGTTCAGCAAAGGGTTAGTCTGCCGCAGCCATAACATGTGTAATGTACCGTAACTCTGCAGAGATTAGAAAACATTTGGCCGGACTCAGGAAACGCAGTATTGAGTTTGCTCAACACTGTGTATGAGTATGTGTTAGAGAAAGAGAAAAGTATAAGCCTTTGCAGTATATCACTTTAAGCAGAGTGAGGTGTATGGGCGCATGGTGTATGGGCCACTGACCCAGAATAAACAGCACTCATTTCTTCCCTCTGCTTACAGTCTACACCCCTCTACAGCGCCTTAAATCCAGCACCGCCACAGTCACTCAGCACCGACCTTTCACAGACTCAGACGCGGCACTTCTTATGTATTTATAGCGTGGTATTTCCCCTGCTTGTTGCCCTTAACAAAGTCCACCTTCCATTGTTATTCCTTGTGGAGAGGGCATGACATTTGTGGTATATGCGCCATTCTTTCACTACGCTCTCATAACACGCAGCCTGACGAGGGCAAAGGGTTATCCAGTTGACAGATGAACTGCACACCCAGCGATTCGGAAAACAGGACGACCAACAATGACACATGGCATTACAGTATATTAGGAAACGTAAAAGCTTTTGTCTTTATGTCCAAAATATTGTACTGTCAATTAAGTTATCAAGATGATTAGAATAAGAAAGTGCACTTGTCAGTACCCTCTTCTTTCATACTCCACACGTTGTAATGTAGTTTTTGCAGCGTATCACTAAATTAAACCTCCCCCTTCCCCTCCATCATATATTTCCGAACACATCAGGGTCACATCTGGAGGGACTGAGGTGTTTTGGAGGCCCTTGGAGCTGGAGCTGTTTTTTTTTATGGCCCCAAATGTCAGTAGCTTACACATGTTCCTATTACAGACCCACAAATCTTCAGCACTAGGGCCCCTGGGTCGGCCCCCGGAGCATGTGTGGTCCTGCTCTTGTTACAGGGAGGACTGTTTATCCACCTGCACACTGTTGCTGTGGATCACATCACTTGGCCTGGAGGCGATAGTGAGCTATTAGGAGCTCATCCTACAGCCCTCGAGGTCCAGTGGTGCAGCCGGGGGAAGAGAAGAGGCGGACAATGAATCTGCCGCTCTTTTCTTTATTTTTCTTCCCATATCCTCTCTTGTTTTCTCCCCATTTGTCACTTTCTGTGTCTCTGCACTCCGTGCTTTCCATCTTCTTTGCCACTCTTTCCATTTCTTCATACAGCTTTTCACTGCTTCTTTATGCTCCTTTTTCTCTCCCTCCCTCCTCCTCCTCCTCCTCCTCCTGTTTTCACATTGCAACCCTTCTCTTCACCTTATTATTCTCTCACTTTTCCTCTGCACAAACCTTTACTTTCTTTACACACATTCTCGATTCTTACTGTCAACTGCATTTTCCGGCCCTGACCTCCTATTTTTTAATTATTTTTTTTTTTACATTTTTTAAAACCCTCCATCTTTGTCCTTGTCCTCTTCACACACAGGCACACTTGACACACTCAAAACTGCACATCCATTCTTTATGAGCAGCATTTCTCTCTTCAAGGTAAACGTCGTGACTTAAAATGCCTGTTTGGACGGTTATTATGTCGTTCAGTGGCTAGTTGGGAAGAAAGATGCAAAGTGTTAACTGGGTTGAAGGATTTTTAAGTTGTAGTGTGAGAAGAAGTGTGTTGAGAACAGGGAGAACTCCTGAATGTTCACTCTGAAAAATAAGCAAGCTAGCTGGTTAGCATCCACTACAGTAGATATCTCTGCAACACAAACATACATGTCTTTGACAGAACATCAAAACAGCTATTTCTTCACATTCTCTTATAATATTAGTTAATTTTCTACATCTTAAACTAAAATTCCCAATATCGTACCTTTAAGCCACAACAATGGAGGTTATAGCCTTCAAAATATTCCCTCCAGAAATAGCTTTGCTGTTTTTTTTCCCCCATTTTTACAGCTCATGTACTCTGGAGTCATGCAGTAAATACATTTCTAATTATATTCACCTCTCAAAGGTCCATGGTAGTGAGTAAGTGTTCAGCATGTGGAAGAAGTTGAGTTATTCTTAAACCAGTATACCAGTAGTATTTATATCGAGGCAGATATTCACACGCTGGCACACAAAGGCACAAACACAAAGTTGAAACTGCTGTTATTGTTTTCTGTTTTTCATCTTCAGTGGGAAAGAGAGTAAAGGTCAGTTCTGATGTCCGGCCTGCTGGGAAGCTCCTGCCCAAACATATTCACTCACACACACACATACACACAACTGTTCAAACTCTTATTATTTCCATAATTGGAATTAGATTTGATATCTCAATTAGAGTTTTTTTTTTATTTGTTCTACTAAGTGCTGCAGCTCTTGCTTCTATCTGTTGGCTGAATATTCTGGTCTGAGCTTTCCCAGTCAGATAACTGTCTCCAGTGCCAGATGATATTGGCAAAACTCCTCTTATTGGCCAAAAACCGATCCAAGTCATACAAACGGGACCAGCAGAACAGCTCGTAGCTTTTGAACAGCTAAGTGAGCTCAGTTGGTAAATACAAATCTTCAAACTGTGGAGCTCTAATAAGTGTGACTGTTTAATTGCAGATTTTGGTGAATGATTTGATCTGTAATTCACATTTCAAAAGGTAGAGGAATATAAAAAAGTCCTTTAGCTTGTGCTGAATGGACCCAGTGAAAGTGGAAAAAATATTTATTGCCTGAATACCTAATTCGATCATGAGAGTTAAAAATAATTTCCTTCCTGCCCTCTGCATCGTTGCTGTTTGAGGAAACACCCGTTTCCCAAAAAGTCGCTCTTTGACCGTGAGTTACCTTAAAGGGATAGTCTGTAGTGGGGTTATATGAGGTTCTCATGCATAGTCAGTGTGTTAACTACAGTAGATGGTGGTTTTAAGAAGCAACAGGAGCACCAGCATGGAAGCTAAATGTACTGCTGTGGACAGAGCCAGCAACAAACTGTATTATAGCCACTTAAAAAAGTTCAGTTGTCCCACAAGCAAAATATTCACCTGTGTTACATAACACCTTGTCCTAACTGCATGTGGGCGTCAGGCTATCATGCTGCATCACACTCATAAAAACTACTGGAAAGGACACCTCTCGCGTCACACACACGCTCACACGCTTTAGTGATGATCTGGTCTATTGCTGCCTCGGTCGGTTAGCTTGTTTGTGTTATTGTGTGACTCTCATGCCATAAAAGATTAGTTTAGATTCACCAAATTCACACAATGCAAACAAACTAATACGTCAAAGTAGCAGCAGTCCAGCAACTCCCATGTTCTGGGAGGTAAAATTACTGTTTTTTAAAGGAGTCTGATTGAGTGAGAGAGGCTGATATTTGACTTATATGACAGTGGTTTCCTGTCTGAGGGTGAGGTTCAGCGATTAAAATATTTTAGATATAGCATGCAGTAATTAATTAATATTGATTTTTTCTAGATGCCCAAAATAGGTTGTACTGCTGACCCTGTCTATAGTAGTATGCTGCTCTGCCTCTCCAAACTGGGGACATGTTGACATCTACTGTAGCTACACTGACTGTGCCTCACACAACTACACTTCAAATAACCCAAACTATTCCTTTAAATTATTCATCTGGTCCATTATCCCTTTTTGGTCATAATTCCAATCAGTCATTGTACTCACCAAAGTGTCTGTGATACACACAATCAGCCAGATGATCACACAGGCAGTAAACAAGCCAGGTTTAGCCAGAATATCAACATCTGGCTGAACACTAGGACAGATGTGTGAAAATGTCTTAACTTCCTAAACCTATTTTGAGTCAAACTGATTGGTTACACGAGGGTTAATGACAGGAAGTGGTGTATTAATGTAAAAGTCATGACATACTGGATTTCTTCACATCCTCAATTAACACCTATTGTGACGAGCATATTGAGAACAGAGCTGGGCCCCTGGCACAGACCCACTGCTGTGCCACCTGGGGAACAATGCCTTCTGTGCAGCCCCCAGGATCTCCTGGGATACAATTGTTCCACTAATGTCATTGTAAACTTCAATAGGCTTTGGCTGTGATCCCAATTCCTGCAACACAATGATAGTAATTCATCATGGGAATATTGAAATGGAGCTGCTGTCTGACTGAGTGCGTAGCCACAGGGATTCTATTGTAGATGTGGGGCAAGACATCCGTGTTTTTCATTTGTTCCCCTGTCGGCTTGAGGTGCACATCTGGCAAAGATGTTCACATTTTGTTTGTCAATGGCACACGTGCTAAAGGGGCTGCATTAGATCAAGCTCTTTGTGCAGGTGGAACAATAATTGGACAGATTTAAAGCTGCCCTCATCAGTTTATTTGGCCACTTGGGGACAAAACTTCCACAAGAAGCTAAAAATAACACCAATATAACTTCCTTTTAAAGCTGATACTGCTGACATGTTAAGCTAATGTTTTTGTAAACACACAGCCAACACAGAGCAATATTACCAGTCCAGTATTCACTGTTCTGGCAGAAATGTCTGGTTCTTTAGCCGCTTTAGCTGCTACTTTCACCAGCTAGATGCTAACTTTGTCTTTCTACCACTTGGTGCATTCTGTTTTCTCACTGACAGTTGTTCTTCTGTCTGCTCCGGGGGCTGGGTGCAGTCACCTGACCAGTGCATGATGTGTGTGGACTGCGAATTGACAGGAACGGAATGAGATGGGAGTAATTCTTCAGGGGTTGGATTATTCTGTCAGGATCGGGAAGGGACAGGAGCATTTTTGTGGGAGTGGGATGGTAAAGGATTGAAAATCTACCCCTGTGTAACCCTCTAGTCTGTGCGCTGTTGTGTCTTGAATCCTGAACATCTTTTTCTGTCAGTTTCTTGTTGGAGTGCTTGTTACGCCCCACGATTAGGCGTCCCTATTTGGGCAAACAACACTCAAGTACTGACCCAAATCAACCACAGAAAGACACCTTTAAAACAGCTTGATCCACGGGTTTCATGAGACTAACAAACAAAAATCCCAGGCTGAGAGAGGCCAAAACCTTCTGTCTTCTGATGCGAGCACAGGAGCTCTTAAGCACTTCCATCCCAGGCCAGGTGCATCTCATTAGGACATGAGATATAGCACACCTGGGCAGAGCTAGAGACACACAGCACAGGGAAAACTCCACTTAGCATATAAAGACATAATTCAGTGTGGTCAGTAGGCTTATTTTAACATATTTTAGGTGCAACAATTCATGGCTTTAGTGCCTGAATTATTCAGTCAGTCGTAGGCTCACATGGGTCTACAAAAGCACTGTGAAATAATGCTTTCCCCTCCTCCCTCTCATGGTCTGTGTGCAGCACACTGAGGTGCATGGAGCTCCACAGGATCTTGGTGACACCCACCACTGGTTAACAAATTTTCCAAGAGAACTGCAGACGGTGCTGTGAACTTAATTTGCTCGGCATAAGTAACAATGGTGATGCACCGCGATAAGAAATGAACCGCTGTCCTAGGACTGAAAACTCAAAGTTAAACCTGAAGTGACCTCGCTAACCACAAGTACTGTTTTGTAGATACAGCCCCAGGGTTACTCTTTCTGTGTGAAAGCCCTGAAGGCTATTTTGTTCCAGTACCTCAAGTCTGACTGTTGGTGACCCATCATGTGCATCACTTGGACATAAATGTCATTTTGAAACAGATTCTGCCGTTTTCCTTGGGACTGTCTTGATTAGTGCAGCTTAAATCTTCAACCCCAAATCATTTGAAGAGTAACTCTACTTTATCAGTAGTTCTGGCTATCATTCCAATCAGCTGTGCTCACCCAAGACATTGCTGAGAACTAAGAAAACTGTCACATCCTAACTTTCCAACAAGGCCAGAAAGACGAGCGGCCAGACAATCAGACAAGTCTGAAATAAAAATCCAAAGGTTTTATTGAAGTGCCCCTGAAATGTCTATAATATTCCCTCACTGCACGGGGAAACTGGGGTTGCTCACAACTCTAGATCAAAGTTTAACCAGGACGTTGGCTTATAAACAGACAGTTGGACAATATTCTACTGTTCACCTTCATTTTCTCGTCCAAATATTGATGAAAATAATCTGACTGCATGTGTTTCTTGCCTCATTTGACGATTTATTAGTGATGTCACTACAATCTCAACTCTCTGCAATCAAACTGTCATCATTACAGTTAGGAGTGATGATCAAAATAACCAAAGTAAGATCTCAGCAATTAAGGGAACCATGATTATAGACATTTTACCTTTGCAATATTTCTTCCTTAATCTAATGGAGCTGGATGTTGTATAAATATGATCATGCATTTCCTCACTAATGAGATATCTGCATTTAGCTTCTTGTAATGAGGTTTACTGGCCTAATGTTGCATTCACATATTCCTAGATTAAGCGAATAATGAATTCCCCCTCAAAACACACCAAACCCCTCTTGGGCATTATTTAGATTTTAGCTCAGCAGTGCAGATCCCCTCTTTGCTTAATTAGGTCTCTCTTAGTGAAGTCTAAGCTAATAAGCGGAGCACCAGGTGTGTTTGTGGTTGCTGACGATCACAGATTCTTGATTGGATGCAAAACCGCTCGGACTACACCTGGAAGCTCAGGGTGGTTAGAGGTCCCAGGCCCAATCAGCCCAATTTCACCAAATCCTCTGTGTAGATCAGCCTGGAATAAAATCAATTGTGTTCAACTAGCTGGAACCTGAAGCCTCCTCACCCCCCAGAGGTCTGTGCACATCATTTGTTGTAGTCAAATAGATATCCTGGTGCTTGTTTTGTACCACATGGGTCATGTTTATCACATCAGGACAACACAAAGTGCTGGGGTTGCAACCCTGATGACACCCTGATGAAGACAAATGCAAAAAAAGCCAGTGAACAGAAATCTGAGAGTTTCTCACAATTTTCCTCTGAATGTTTTGCTACAACACAAAACCTGAAATTCAAAAAATTTCCTGCTTTCATTTTAGCAGTTATTGTCCTGTAAAAACATCAGAGGTGGAAAAGTACACACATATTTCACTCAAGAAGAAGTACAAACACTTGAATAAAAAAGAAAAATTGAATCAACGTCTTTACTCAAGTAAAAGTAAAAAAGCACAGGCTCTTTCTACTAGCTGTTTCTGTCCAAAGCTAACTGAACCTCATCATTTCACCGTGATCAATTTAGTTTTATTTTGCACACTTTAGAAAAATATACACAACAATGGCAAAGATAATAAATAAAATTTAGTGCAGGGAGATGCAAAAAAAAAAAAAAAACCCAGAGAGCTTATTAGAAACTTCCACCTATGCAAGGTTAAAATTTCACAGTTATTGAGAAAACAAAATTAACACAGAGAAAATAACAACAACAAACAAACAATGATAATAAAATCCATTTAAAAGCAGAAAATGTGAGCATGTGATGTGTCGGAGTGTGTGTGTGTGTTTGTGAGGGAGGATATTGGTTTATGCTGCATTAATCCCTAAGCAATAGTAAAAATACAATTCACCAAAGCAAATTCACCAAGCGTAAAATAGATAAAACAGACAATACATGGGGAAAAGCAGTTATAACGCAGCATTTAAACTAATTTTTAAGAATCTTTTATAGCTCTTCTGAGAGGAAAATGTTTTGCCAGACTGGAAAAGGCATCCCATAATTTGGTAAACTAAAACTTACAGAAACTTGACCCCCGGATGTGAGAAATTTAGGAGGCTGAAGATCTGAAGAGTGACGACTAAGTATGGACCTGCGAATCTGCTTTAAAATAAGTGATGAAACACTTAGGAATATTCCCTTCAGTTGAATGAATCTTGCAGATTACACATATCTGAGAAATAGAAATGTAAAAGCATCAAAAATTGAGATTCTCCTCCTTGTCTCTGTCTTGTTAGATTTGTTTTGTGTGATATGCACCGATGGATACACAAAGAAATAGTCTTTTCTATGTGTTTTTGTCCCATCCTTTTAGGCTGAAATCGGTCTTGATGTGAGGAAGGCAGTGCGCAGTCATAAAAAATAAAAATAATCAGTAATTCCCCACAAATGCATTAAAACTAAAGTAACAAGCCTTTTTAAAAACAGTAAGAAATAGAAAGTACAGATACTAAAAGTAAAGAGATGAAGAGAGAGTAAATAGTGTCAGAAAAATAAATGCTCACGTCTCATACAAATAATATCCCAGCTCAGTCATTACCCACGATGCACCAGAGGTATGTGGTGGCACCTGTATCCACAGAGACTCCGCCCTCCACCTGTACCTTCTTACTTTCTCATTTCATTTGCTGTGTTCGCTGCGCTTTACCGAAACCATCACCTATATTTTTGGTGTGTTTACAACAAACAGCTGACAAATTTTACTTTCCTTAATATCTGATGACATATCATAGTATTTTTGTGATTTATTACAATAAATATATTAGAGTTCTCGGTTATAGTGATGAAATATTTGTACTTGTTGCTTCCCACCACCAAAAAACAGTTTAAAGAAACTCTAAATTTATGCTCTTTTAGGTCTGCACCTTTAAATGCACATGGGATTAATCTATTTCTATATAATTCACGGTTGTCACAGTGAAGCTCCTGCCAGGATTTGCCACCAGCTCCCTTATCAACACCGAACACTGCATCCAGGGACCCCTAAAAGAGCATGTTTATCCTATATAAATGCACATCAATCATGCAATTTGTCCTGCAAGTGGGACAGATATATTTTAACGCTCGTCCGGGCTTTTCCTTCCTAATCTTTGTATATATTCAGCAGATGGCAAACGCTTGATGGGAAGGCTGGTGGTGCTGTCGTGTTTCACCCAGTGGAGATGTCCTTGATCTGTATCCAGTTGTGGTGGTGGTGGTGGTGGTGCATGTGTGTGTGTACGTGTGTGTGAACGTGTGTGTGTGGAGGGGTTCTCACTCCTCTGTGAAATAAACACAGCAGATAACATCTGTGTTGGTATGCTGCACCCTTGTGGTGCTCAGCTGCTACATCTCTATAAGTCCAGATAAGGAGGCTGCCTGGCTCCGAGGGAGTGAGATTGAATCTGTGGCATTTCACTCGATAAAGGATCCCACTGCATTTTCCCAGATTTAACAGCCATAGAGTGCGTAGAGGAGAAAACCACGACATCACGGAGGAGTCTCTCGGAGCAGTAAAATGTTTTAAATTGCTGTAAATGTACCACACTGGCAGTTATCTCTGTGTATTCTCAGATGCAAAAAAAAAAAAAAAAAAAGGAAGGAGGAAGCTGTGGCCGCCCAGTCATGCACAGTCGAGCTCACATGCACACACACTCAGTCTTATCCAAGCAGTCAATTGTTCTCTATTAAGATGTCCTTTGTCTTGGAGTGCCGGCCTCGTTGCCTTGATCTTGCCGCGACGTCTCGGCCAGTGGAAACTTGGCTAGTGTGCAGCCTCGGTATTGACAGAACAGGCGTCCCTAGGAGGTGACAAGGACAGCAATTGATTGGGCCTAAATGAGAGTGAAGAGGAAGATTGATTGCCATCGATCCACTTCTTCCTCCAGCAGGCTCCTCCATCTTTGATTATGACCACTTTACGCCCAATCAAGTGTGTGTGAGCCGTGATGGGGGAAATCCCATCGAGAGGTATTAGCTCCATTTGCGAGCGCTGTAATTATGAGAGGATGTGAGGGACCAAGGTCAACGCGCAGCAGGTGCCATCAGGCTGGATGATAATAATAGGGCTTCCTCTTGCTTCCCACTGCAATTTAGTCATATAGATAATAGGCTACGTGGAAGATGGTGTGTTCAGCATGTGTGTGTTCCTCGGAGGATGCTTGGTGCATAATAAATGTTTCCATAATAATGGCTTGAGGACAGGAAAACAGCTCACTGTGATGAAACACAATCATTTGCGATGCAGATTAAAGAGAAAAACAGCGCTCCTTGGTGCTTTTTTCCACATTTTTTTTATTGAAAGCTTCATCAGAGAGAAAAAAACAACTCATAAAACCCAAGTCAAATCCTAACATCCACAGATGTACAGATAGTTTCTCAAAGATCACACACACTGAGCAGCGTGTGCGAGGCGTGACCATGTCCTCCTCGGCGCTGAAACAAAAGAAAAGTGAAAAACAAACAAAAACAAACGAAAAGAGAAAACTAACAAAAAGAAAAACAAATTAAAGAACCGCTCTGCTGTCCTAATAAATAGTTCCTCTTTTTATCTGGTAAGTGACGCACTTTCTGTGCTGGCTATTTCTAAACAATTTGGTCGGCCATTTCCTAGTGATAGTTGGATTTTGTATTTTTCAGGGAGCTGTTTGAACTCCACGAGGGGGGGGTGCTGGCTGGCTGACTGGCTGCGCTCCTGGGGTTGTGTGGCCAATCGATAGCTCTCATCAAAGGTGGACCGAAGCATCAATTAAAAAGCACAGGCCCTCGCTGTTGTGGGGGGTAGTCTGAGCAATTTTCCCACTGCATTATGTGTGTGGAGAGTGTGTGCGAGTGTGTATGTGCTGCTCTGTGATGAGTTATTGAGCCACGGTTCTCCTTTACACTTTGTGGGAGACAGGCGGTGAGAGTAACTCTGAACTACTGTTTTCCTAACACACGAGAATCAATGTGGGATGGCTACACCTCCGTTCACAAGGATGAATCCACAAGAGCCTCGCGACAACTGAGTATGACATGTAATGCAGCTAATGAGTTTACTCCTGCAACAGCGGGGAAGCCATACTGCATTAATGACGCTCTGGAACATGTCGGATTTTGGGATGGTGGCAGTGATTGTGAGAAACAGCGAGTTTTAGGGACGGATTGAGAGGAAAGGCAGTGAAGTAAGCACCTCGCCTTGAAAAACTGACACGGGAGAAAACCAGGATGTAGATAAAAGTGTTTATCAGGTATTTCAGAGAAAGTAACCTCACAGAAGATCGGATTTACCTTGTAGAGGGTGTGTGTGTGTGTGTGTGTGTGTGTGTGTGTGTGTGTGTGTGTGTGTGTGTGTGTGTGTGTGTGTGTGTTATCCACAGAGGACTGACGGGGTATGAAATGTTGCATTTGATCTTATTTGCTCCAAATCTACAGAATTATAGTTGGAAAACAATTCTGAGCATCTGATTAGACTTAGAGCACCAGATGAGTGAGATTTACTGCATTGTGGTAATTTATATATTGTCATTGATAAATAGTTCATCTCAGAAAAATATACCTAATAAAGCTGTACATAACATATGATTGCATGAACTTTTTGGCACTATGGCAGCAAACATCCTGACCTTTACTCAGAAATGTGACATGCCAAGGACGTTACGCCTCCAACCTGCCGTCCCTGTTAGTAGAAAATAATGGATTTGATTGCAGAAACTCTTTTTATAACCCATAAACTTGTTTCACAAAAGCTATGCAACTGATGGCAGCATCACGCTTCACCTGATAAGTGCTAGAGGGATCTTGTATGCTCATGCGTGACTCACAAGTATGCTGTTTGTTTGGATTTGTGAAATGAGCCAAAATGGACCCTTCCTAAGTCCCGCCCCCTTTGGAAACAAACAAATTAATAATTTCCTGTTTCCTGTACTTATATACGCTATGTGCCAGGGTCTATGTTGAAAAGAAAAATGTATTTTGAAGATGGTTAAAAGATGCTGCTGAGGGACCTGTAGCAACATATTATGGGATGTTTTAAGTTAGCTAATGTTAGCAAAAAGCTAGCTTACTAGCTAGCCATTCTGTATCAATCATTACCTAGCTAGTTACACAGCTAATGTCAGTTAGCAAGTGTTTTGCTAACATTAGCTAACTCAAGATTTGACGACATCTCAAAGAGAGAGAGGTTCTGCTGGGTAACAAGCTTGCTCAACTGTTATTGGAGCGTAAAACAAAAAGGGGTGGGACTTATGAAGGGTCACTTAATATGAGAGGACATGATGACATGTTACAAATCGCAGCTTGCACATTGCAAAGTCAGTGAAACGGGCCTCTGGATTTCTGGCCAATGTTCTCTAAAAGACCCTCCACACCAAGAATAATTATAACAAGAACAATTATGATGTGAGAATCGTTACTAATGAGCTGTAAACAGTAGCACCAAGCACAGCGCTTCAGTTCTGTCAGCAGAAATGGATACTGATGATTGGTTACCGCTGTACGTTGTACATAAAAACAAGAGGAAAACCAGAAGGACATGGGTTCACAAATTTCTTCAAAGACAAGGTGTTAGGAGAAACCTTTTAAAGACAAATTTTATGCATAACTTTCTTATAAGTCAGCATCAATTTGATGGTATCCTGGCAATCGTGAAAGAGTAAACGAACTTCAGAGACCCCATCAGCGCCAAAGGCTGTTCGGTAGTGTGTCTCAGGTAAAATTCAGGTTTTTTTATGTGGTATTTGCAGCCAAATATTACATTGGATTAGATAAGCTGTAGGCTGTTAGTGTTTTTTATCATTAATCAAATCTTTCACCACTGTCATTATTGTTATAGTTGTGGTGAGAACTAATAGTCATTGTTATAATTAACGTTTGGTGTGGACAGACCTTAAGAGTAGATAAAATCCTAAGATGATGAAAAAGAAGCAGGATAGTCTTTCACTTTTGACGTTTATCCTAAAACTGAAAAGGACGCTGATGTAGGAGGAGAGAAAAGGAAAAGAGAGAGTCTGTCTTGGTATGATGGTTTAGGAAAGGAAGAGTGTCTGTTACTAATTAGAGACTGGTCAAGCTCGTCACCTCCTGGAGTCCACTACAGGGGACATACTGCTGCATGAAGACGGAGAAACTCCAGGCTATGACCACTTCTGCCCGGCAACAGGAGCTAATGACCCCTTCTCTTTCTTTCTGTCTCTCTTTCTCACACACATACACAAACTCTCTTGGTATAGCTGGCTCCTGGTTTGTGCTGACACATGGGCTGAGCAGAGCGTTTCTGCTACAGCCTCCTTAAAATTGCAAGCATGCCTTCTGTACACTTCCACAAAGGTATTGGTATTCTGAGAAGGTACATTATGCCATTGTGCTATTAAGAAAAAGCCATTTCTGGGTTTTTTTTTGTGTGTGTTTCTTTTTCCAGGCGGGTAATCTTTCAGATCTGTGAAATATTGGTACCGTACACCAAAAGCAAACACCTGCCTTAACATCTTTTTTCTTTCTTGAATCTCCATTAGCAAAATAGAGCTGATATATTCTTTGTTGTGCAGTTTTTCCATAATCTCTTGGCTATTTGTAATCCTATTTCCTATAATGCCATTACTATTGAATCTCAGGCCATTTGTAGGACGCTCTGCTCTCCGATGTGCAACTCCTGCATTATGAGTCCTATTAAGCTTCAGAAATGTCTTCTGTACTCTATAAAACAGCAGCTGTAAAAGTCTAGAGAACTTGGTTGTAGCTATGCTGTGTTCATAACCTCTCCAAAAGTTGAACTGTCAAGGAGAACAACTCTTTACACACACACACACACAGGCACACGCATACTAGCTTAAAACTGGTGAAGTTATAGTTTAGCAGCTCCTTTGTTTGATTAGGACACTTAAAATGACTCAGAAATGGAGTTCAAACGACAACGATGAACAGATGAGTGATGGGGGCTCGTCCAGGGAGCTCTTAAACCCACCATTTGTCAGTTGTTAGCCGTTTAAGACTGTAATGTGGCGGAGACACGTTCATTGGGAAATAAGAGGGAATCATAGCCTCGAGGCGAGGGAAAGCAGATGTTGAGTGTCAGATCAGACGAAAGGGAAAGGGCAGGTGTTGATTTGATTGGACAATAAACAGATGAACAGTCACTGAGAGATGGATTTGAATGACACATCTGGCTTTTGACCTCCACTGGTGGAGGGAATAAAAGAATTTACAGCAGGTATTTACATTGTGAGGAGGAAGGTAATGTACGTATGGCTTCTTTGACGGTGTAGTTCACTTCAGGAACCTGTGTGCCTGTTTCTTTTGTGTGCATCAAGTGGACTGTCAAGAGCAAGTTCATGGCCAAATGATCAACAGTGGCCGGCTTGTCAGTGGACACAATGAAGGCACAAGCCCTAGACTGCTTCCTCTTTAGCACCATAGAGTGGCTTCGATATTGTGTGGCATTTCTTTAGCACAACTGAATCAAACGTGATCTTCCATGTGCTTTGATTTTCTTTTTTAAAACTATCACACAGATCATTTGGAATCATTGGAAGCTTCGTTTAAAGGCACTCGATGTAAAGTTTGATTGTTTGTTACAAACATCACCACGCACCACGACATAGCTTGCCTATAATGTGCACACAACATGCCATCATGTCCCAAGACGTAGCGCTGGACTCTGAATGAGTCACATGAACTGCGAGAGCTCAATTGCAGTTGTCACCAAACAAAAAGCTCCCTCTCCGTCTGGAAGAAAGGGGTCTTTTGAGGGACACTGGAGTGGATCCTATTGCCCCGGAGGGAGACAAATTGGGCCCGTCAAGCCTCATTGCGAGAGTGACTGAAATTGGTTTGTGGTTCTGCTTCTGCACCATCCAATAAAGAGAAGAAACCTCTGAGAGACGGAGAAGAGGGAGAGGATGAGGGAAAATGAGAGCAAAAGGAGCCTGGCTCGGCCATGGCACATTAATGGTGCCAGTGGAGCAGGGAAAAAACCGGCATCTTTTTAGCGCTGTAGCACCACAGTGGGGCGGACATGGGCGAACAGTGCAGATACACAGCGTTCCCGACACACAAAGGCTGCTGTAATGGGGGCAGAAATGGCCACTGTCCCACAGGCAATTTCTTCATCGCGGGGGGACAATCCTCAGAGATGAAATCACTGAAAACCTCACAGAGCTCTGGGGGTGGAAAGACAGGATAAGAGGAGACGGCGGTTGTTTGTGCAACAAATTGGGACAACCAGGGGTGGAAGTGACACTCAGCGGTGGGGTCGAGGAGGGAGCTGCCTTCAGCATCTTGTTACGTCTGGTGAGGAGTCTAGTTAGTTCCCACAGGTGCGCTGACCTCCCGTCATCATGTTGCGCAAATGATCAGGGGGATGTTCAAGACAGACAGACCTTTTCTAGCCTTTAAACACACTCGTGCGCTGCCTTGTTAGTTTCACAGAGTGACGGTGAAGTCTTACGATGGAAACAGGTCCCACAAAGCAAGGTTCCTTGGTTTTGCTTTTGTTCAGACACGCAACAAGGAATTGTGTGATATTTCTTCACAGTAAACAGTAACTTCCTGGAGTCTCTGTTTGTTGCCTGTACAGTAGGGTTGGGCAAGGAAACTAAAAAAAAAAGGAAGGGACATTACATTCTGCGCATTGCTTGGTGCCAGACTTTGGTATCAGTTCTGTTGGAGTCTATAGGAGAAGCACAATAAAACCCAACAAATCTACATGGTATGACCTTTGGTGAAGAAATGCCTCTAAAAAACTATAAACACACACTTCAGAGAAGAGCGTACAACTGGAGTTTTCCAGTTTGCACTTTAGTTTAATTGTTGTTGGTCTCCAAATGTCTACCATGTTAGACATTTGACATAAGCTTCAATAGAACTGGCACCAAAATCTGAAGTTTCCTTCTTTTTTTTCTTTGGGTATCATTTGGAGTTCACTGATTCTTGATTTCAGTTCTTACCGATTCTCAATTTTGGGTGTTTGAATATCCTCCTAATGCTAATTGCCACAGATAAATGTTACCAGTGGAAGCTCTGAGCTAAGCTAACATTAGCTAAACCGTCACGATTGCAGTCTCCTTTCTGGTTTCTTCAATACTTTGGGGTTTACTGAGGCTACTTTACTGTAACAATAGACAAAATACTGTTATTGTAAAGCTTTTTGTAGCATAGCACTTGCTAAATTAAGGGCAATGTTACAAGACAATCACACAGTTTGTGTTATTCATCTGCTAGTCAAGCAACTTTGCAATGGCTGAGTACGTTAACTGACAATAATGCTAGACTAATGATTTAACAAGACAAGTGCATGGAGGACATACAGGTATTCAGCTTGCATGTCTGTAGGAGCAGACAGGTAGCCATGTAGATATATGTTAGGTACTTGCAGTACTTGGTTGAATTTGAAACTAGCAACAGTTTTTTTTTGATGTTCAAACGTAGTTGCCTGACAAGTTCACAGTAATGACTCCAGTTC
The DNA here is from genome assembly GCF_056507025.1 of Lutjanus erythropterus. Taxonomy (NCBI): domain Eukaryota; kingdom Metazoa; phylum Chordata; class Actinopteri; order Lutjaniformes; family Lutjanidae; genus Lutjanus; species Lutjanus erythropterus. The sequence goes on from NC_139332.1 coordinate 24,165,233, forward strand.
GTTACTGCGCCTGCTCAAGAAATAGCCTGGCACATATTCCACGGTAAAACCACAATGTGTTGTCTTTCCATTTACATTTGAGTGTTTTTTGTATAGATTAAACTATTAAACAAGATATAAAATGTTAGTTAGTGAACTTTAGAGGTGCTGGTGGATGGATTTTGTTGCCTTCGGACAGAGCCAGGCTAGCTGCTTCCCCGTTTCCAGTCTTTGTGCTAAGCTAAGCTAACCAATTGCTGGCAGTGGCTTCAATTCTACCCCACTAACAAGAGAGTGAAATCGAAGAAACCGAATAAGGTTATTTCTGAAAAATGTGCAAATTTTGTTCATTACTTAAGTTTTTCTGCTGCTCCAGTCCAGTCCCAGTGTCTGTGCACCGACAGCTTCTGGTCTCTACATCACATCTGTACGAGTTGCAAATTGGACCTGGATTGACAAATTATTTGTGATGTCACATGTCATGCTCACAGGCCTGCCACTGAAAACCAGAATTTCAGTGAGCACCAAGAAACTTTCCACTTTTAGCAAATGAATGTGAAAACAGCATTCAAGCGTCAAACTCTGAACCTACATCATTATGTACAGTGAAGCTCAAAAATTCAACTGTAGGAAGAAGAAGATATTTTTAACATATTTTTGACATATTTTTGAGTGCAGGGGGACCCTAAGTATCCCTATTTCTTCTCCACAGTTATTATTTATAAAGTTAAGTCAGTACTATGAAGTGCCATAAAGTTTATGCAATCAGTTTCAGAAAATTTTTGTGATTAAGAACTTACCTGATGTAAAATACACAGCAAACATCACTCATCTGGTATTCTGTGTGGATAAATACTCAAAAAAAATGACCCAGGTTTGGTGACATGAGTTTATCATGAGGTCAAGCAGCAGCAGGGAGATTCCCACTTCAACACCGAAACTCGGAGCGCTGAGGAATGGTTGAGTTAGTTATGGTTGAGTCAACAAGATAAAGAGACTGACGACAGAGATCACTGAGAGGACGAAAGCTGGAAGCGATGCGTCGGCGACCACGGAGCGTAGCGAGCAACATTCCCCAAACTGTTTCCTAAAGTTTTCCCTGCAGGATCTGAGAGAGACGGAGGTGGAATGCACCCACGGTGTGTGAAAGCATCGTAGAAGTGACTAGACATGTAAAGAAATTAAAAGACAAGTAGAGAAGAAGAAGAAGAAAAAGGACTTTTGGTAGGACTGGTTGCATCACACGTTAAATACTGTTTGATGTGTGCGTATGAACTTGTACAGTAAGTGTGTGTGCATGTTTAGATGTGTGTGTGTGTGTGTGTGTGTGTTTGTGTGAGTGTGTGACAGCCTGAACAACCGTGGAAAACTAGCTTAAACCCGGTGAAAAGAAGATGTCAAGAAGGATAGTAAGGACTGGTCCGGCCATCAAGGTCAAATAAAAAACAACGACAACAGCAACAACAACAACAACAATATCAACATTAACATCATCAACAACAACAACATCAACAACAACTAAATCAAACTGAAAAATGAAAAGGAAAACAAAACAAAACAAAAACAAAAAAAAAAACTCTGCTTCAGAGTGTCTCTTCATCTTTGGTATAAAAATGGCCATCCATGGGCTGCATTTGATCCACAACTAGGAAAGACTACAGAAATTGTCAACAATTTCTTCTATTGCTTTTGCACTGATTGGTTTAAACCGTAAGCTCCTACTGAATCTACTGAATTTTTATTTCACTGCCAGAATTTTTTCCGTAGTTTTTTTTTTTGTGTTCATTTTATAATTTTTTTTTCTTCTTCTTTTTTTTTAATTCTTTTTGCAGTGTGACAAGCAAAGCGGGCTAAAAACATCTTAAAGCTCATAAAAAAGGTAAAATGTGGCAGATAAAAAGCACTAATGTCATTGACAGCAACTTTGCCATGTAAAATAATAATTATGATAATAAAAAACAAGTTCAGCATTTGCAACAGACTGCATCCACAATGCAGCATGTTTTTTCTTATGTTTTCATTTTTTTCCTCATTGTGAAAAATCTCTTCAAAGCTCCCCCCCCCACTCCGCCTCCCCACTCTCCTCCCCCAAGTCTTTTTTCCCCCCAACAGACATTTTGTTTTCTTCTGACACTTAGTTACCTCTGACATAATAATTATCAAAGTTTTCTTCTAATGAAGAAACGAAAAAAAAGCTCTTCTCTATTAAATCTGTACAGCTTATGTGATAGATTCTTTTTTCCTCTTTAGAACAACTCATCCAGTGTCTTGTACCCTCCAAGTGGTCCAAGAAACTGATTTCATTTGCTTTTTTTTTTTGTTTTTTTTTTGTTTTTTTTTCTCCTAACCAGACGTCAGACTTTAACTCTGTAAAAAGTTTCTGGCGCCCTTCAAATTAAGGCCATGAAGATTCAAGAAAGAAAAAACACTTTGTTTTTGAATATATCTAGAAAACTAAAATTTAACACTAGAACATAAAAAAGAGTGAAAAGAAATTGTAGCTTAATATCTGAGGAAGACAATCTCTGTGTGTATCTCAAACTTGACTCCCCTTTTCTAATTACAAAATAAACTTCATCACCTACCTGCGCATTCAACCTTTTTTTTTTTTTGTCATTTTTTATGTTTTTTTCTTCTTTTTTTTTAACTGGTTGAGATTTTTCTTTGAGAAACTTTTCAAGCTTCAGCCCAGCCCTTCAGGCAGGTTCCCAGACTAAACAATTTCACTTCTTTGCACTGTGCCCAGCAATTTCCCCATCCCCTTCCTCAGCACTCTTTACCTCCGTCTTGCGTTTTTTTCTTTTTTTTTTTTTTCTCGTAGGCCAGGTAGGAAATGAAAAAAGTGTCTCTTTTTTGGTGCCTGGGCAATCTGGAAGCAATCTCTTTCTTTTCTCTTTTCCTCACATTCACAGTGCAGCCACCTTCTGTCTCAAGGCAACGCTGTCACAGGAACATTCGCTCAGGCCGTTGCTATCTGATGAAAGAGGAGAAAACAGAGAGAGAAAGACAGACAGAGAGAGAAAGAGAGAAGGGAGGGGGGTAATCAAAGCACAATATTACAAACACAGAAAAGCAATAGCGCTGACAGCTGACAGCCCAGTCAGGAGACTGAAGTGAAATGAAGCACGTTAAACAGTTCTGATCAGGTCAGAAAAGTAAAAAGTGCTGCCAAAATGACAAACAAATGACAACAGCAGCCAGGAATAATTTCATCATTTTATAGTGGCATCACAGCATCACTAAGTACTCTCATTTTATATAGTTTACAGATGAGTATTTTTGTTTTGTGCTGCTTAACTGAAAAGTACAAACCATCTCCTAAAATACTGTGTGTGATAACATCCCTTCAGCTCACCAAATAATTCACAGACTGTACAGGTCACTGTTTGTGACAGAGTTTATTTGTTAGACGACAAAATGACCTGACAAAAAATGACGGTGTTTGCTAGGAGAGGGGAGTATGGATAAAAAGTACTTCATGACATGGATGCAAAAAAATATATAGAACTAGAAAGGCAGACCTCTGCCAAGGCCAAAAGTACGGAGGAGCATTAGTGCCAGGCATTATGGGTAGAGCACAAAACTGAGTTGATATGTTCAGAATCAAGTCTAACTTTTGGTATTAGGGTCAGGCGTATGGGAAAAGAAATCAGAGGAGGGAGGTTTTTTTATTGCCTGTCCTTAATTCCTCTGTACAAATACTCATCTTTCCATGTTAAGTGAAAAGTAAGGAGCAGAGCTGCAATGATGAATCAATTCTTAATTGACTATTAAATTAATTGCCAAGTATTTTGATAATTGATTAAGTGTTTTCAGTGTTTTTCTGATTTCAATTTCTAAATTTAATTTCTGCTCAAGTTTCTTTACTCCTCTATGACGGTTAACCGAATCTCTTTGTCTTGTGGACAAAATAAGACATTTGAGGACGTCACCTTGGGCTTTGGTGACATTTTATGGACAAAACAACAACCAGTCAAATGATTGAGAAAATAATCAACAGATTAAAAGATAACTGACAAATAATTGTGTGTTGCAGCCGTGAATAAGTGTATATGCCCACGCTACACAAGTGTCAGGCCAGTAAGTTTTTCCATAATCCTGCTGACAGACGGAGAGGTGGACAAAAAAAAAGCACTAATAAAAAACAACCTCCTTGGTTGAGGTAAAAATCCAATATGACCATGAAGCTGACCTCCTCATTGATTTACAATGTCGTCAACCATGATCTACAGTAATGCACACAGAGATATTAAAGGGATAAATACCTTGGTATAAATCATATGGCTAAATCTTTGATGGTAAACAAATGTGCAACAATTCATATCACCATATCACTTACCCCTAATGCTTACGATTTATAGAGACAGATAGATAATTAATTTACAAAAGAATAACAATAAATAACAAAACAAAGCACCGTTAGAAGAGGAGTGAATACCATATTAAAATGGGCGATGGAAACTGTCCTGCGTCACTGCTCGACTTACTTGGACTGGTATGAGTAAGCAGGAACATGGTCGGCAGCACTGTCCACCTGGATCTGTTGCTGCTGGCCCGCCACCTCCTGTGACGAGGGAGCCACTGTCTGGGGGGAGGCGTCCGTCACCACTCCCTGAGGACACAGGCGGGGAGGAGATGTGTCAGATCTGAACTTTAACAAGCATCTCTCTGCAATGCTTAGCACCTCCTGCAGAAAAGTGTGTGACTGAGTGGAGTAAAAGTCTTCTTTTACTTGTACTGACTGTACTATTGCACGTCCCCACTGTCCTGGAGAGGGGCTTCGTCCTCCGTTGCTGTTTTATATATATTTTTCCTTTTCAAAGGAGCTTTTTCTTCCCCAGATTAAGGAGCTAACTGTAGAGGGTTATATGTATTGTGCAGACTTTAAAGCCCTTTCAGACAAACTTGTAATTTTAGACTTTAAAAGGAATAAATAACAATAATATATAATGCGATAAACACTGCAGCTTTGATGTGATAGAAAAGTTTGCCTAATAAAACTGTTGTGATTATTAACTTCTCAGACTGACAGCTTCATCACTCAACCGTGTAGATAAACATTTCTCACACGCACATAACTTCATTTAAAATATTAAACTTTTCATCTAAAGATGCCGATGTACTGTGTGTCAGAAATGCATATAGAATAATGCTGGAGACAGTAAGACATTTTTCCGTGAATGCACAGTAAAGGTGCAGTCAGACAAAAATAGCTGTTTTGAATCTTAACATTTCACTCAAGCGTGACACAGCTTCACTAAAGTACTAGAAGAAGGCTTTTCTTTCGAGCGTGCATCTCTAGCAAGCAAGCAGAATTTTATCTCTATAGCGCGTTTCGTTCCAGGTGGATGAACAATGTGCTTCACAGAGCATGAGCCGTGAAAGTTGAACTACATGTATACTGAAAAATAAACACAATTAAAACTGATGCATGAAAGGTAACTTAAAAACTACAGGAGATAAAAAAAAAATATATAAAATAAAATGACATACATACCGTATACAATGGATGCTTCTAAAACCAAAATAACCGAATATCTCAAATGTCATAATAGGAAAATGCTACACTTAAAATAATGAATGTATGGAGGCCAAGAGTGGCTGTGCTTGCAATCTGTTTTTAATGCTGTTTTCTCAAGATCAGAAGTGAATTATTTCTTTATCTCGAGATAAAAAAAATTGTGATACCAGGTTAATTATTTCATTATTCTGAGATAACAAATCTTGTTTTGCTGTGATAACAGGTTAATTATTATTATTGTTAACTCAGAATAACAAAGTTTATTTGCTTGTGAGGACAGGTGGATTATTTCTTCTTCGTGATAACTTATTATTATTTTATTATCTCAACAAAACAAATCTTTCTTGTGATAACAGATTAACGGTATAGATGCATGGAGATAACAAAGATTGTTTTCTTGAGATAATTTGTTAATTGATTTTATTTTCTTGACAAAATAAGCTTTGTTATTTCGTGATAACAACATAATTAACTCGCAATCTCAAGAATTGCAAGTAAGGCTGTTCTTAGTTTCTGTATTTATCGATGGAAGCACAGTGTGAATAAAATTCCCCTGTTTTTCTGCTGGGGACCCCTTGGAACCACCGTAAAGACCCCATTTCAAGAATGTACATGAGTCAAAAAAGTATGCATAATAAAAAAAGTACAAAATAAGCTAAATTGCTTGGAAAGTTTTTGAGGTAAAAACAACTTTAAAGAAGGCCAAGTGCACTGAATTAATCACAACAATCTCTTAGCGTTTTTGTGCGCCCAGCATTACCGTTAGTCCCCATCACTGAGTCGTCTCAATCACCTTTAACAAGCTCTCAAGGATACGGCGTCCTGTCCATACATCAGCCCTCCAGACACCGGCTGATACAGTGATATACACCCTGCTGCTGACGCTGGCATTGAGAGGACGACGGCCAGGATGAAATAGGTAAGAGGCGCCAGGGGCTACACTACCACTACATCTCTCTCCTCCGTCCCACTCCTTCACGAGGAACTTTCTGAGGAGGGGGACATAAGAGTGGGGAGGAGCGACTAATGGGTCTGTCAGGGGAAACTGTCATTGTCTGTGGCTGGTGGGCTAACCAGACCTCCGTGGCTGACGGATGTGTGTGTGTTCCAGCTACCTACCAGCCTGGACCGGCTGTTGTGTGTGTGGGGGGGTGTGAGATGGAGAGAGAGAGAGGGAGAGACAGCACCGCCGGCACTGTGTCTCACTTCAGCTGCTGTCATCTGATACACGACTGATAGTCCATCTGAATACGACTGCACTGTCAGCCGCCAGACAGCCGGCCTGCTCTCCTCACCGGCCCGCCCGCCTGCCCGCCCGCTTTCCACGTTCATAATTTCTCAGGCTGGACTGCCCGAACCTGCCAGGAGCTGAGACAGCCGCAGAAGAAGTGACAAAGTCTGCACCGCACTTCAAATGTCTTTCCCAAATACTATAAAACTTCTGACTCATCCTGCTTCGCTTGCAGTTTTCATCCTCACAGTTCTGGAGGTGGTGGTTGTGGCGCGAGGCTCTTAGTTTAGAGGGAATAAGAGCAATTTACAGCGTGTTACAAATGTAATCTGTCTGTTTAATGACTGTTTTCATCTGTTGATGTGGCGAGCAGGTTTACAAATGGATGAAGTGAGTGCTTGTGGGCGTAAGTGAGTGGGCTGTCAGGAGTAATGATGTCCTCCTTTGGGTAAACACGGACAGATTTTTTTTATTGGTAGGTAACGTGTTTGTGGGTCTTACTTCGACAGGGACGGCTGTTGGAGGCACAGGAGTGTACTGGGGAATGTAGGTCCCTTGCATAGGCGCCGCGGCAGCTGCAGCAGTCATGTACTGAAACACAAACAAAAACACACACATATATATATATAAATCTCTGCACATAAAACATCACAATGCACAGAAACTACATGTAACACACACCTTTGTGACATTACATACCAAGTTCAGGGTTTCTAAACCTTTTTAAAAGTCAAATTCAAGCCCTATTCAATGCTCAAAATGATCAGGCCCCATTTTATTTCTTCAACACCTTAAATCAGATGTTGTTGTGCAAGTCTGCAGTGGAATCGTCTTCACAATCAGAACACGATTTATTACCAAAGCAACACGAAAACAATTTCAACCCGTTTCACGGACTTTCTCCAAAAACTTCTTTTCAAACCTTGAAAACATCAGATTAAAATCCAAGTTTTTTCAAGGATTTCCAGCACATATAAGAACCCTGCAAATCCTCGTCTGAAAAAGGGCTCCAACTAGTGATCGTTCACTAATCACGTGATTATTTTCACTATTAATCGCTTAATCGATTAACCACTTAGTTCAGGGGTTTTCAGAGTCTGAGACTGTGCCCCGTTATTTTATGTGCTTAGCTTCACTCAATTTCTGGATGTCTCTGGGATCACGATTAGGCTATTTAACCCCGTATACACAGAAAATCAGCCCGGTTAGCCTCATATTACTGTTGTATAAAACTTCAGACAATAACACCACGTACAAGAAAAGGTCTGTCAAAGGCATTTATTAGTTTCTGACTCTGGGAAAAACAGTAAAATTCCCCATTACTTCATCCCTGAACTATCTCTGAAATCAAATCACACACATTTAGACTATTCTATGTTATCTCCTTATGATAACTTATTTAATAACTAATGTAATATTTTTTCTCTTTCATTCACTGAGCCCCCCTGGTGAGGCCCGCTTTCCGCTTTGAAAACCTCTGGCTTTAGTCTAGAAAATGTCAAAAAAAAAAAAGCTCATCACAACTTCCCAGAGCCCAAAGTGACGTCTTCAAATCGCTTTTTTAGTCCAACGAAGAGTCCAGAACCCAAACACGTGACCTTTTACTGTCATTAACAACAAAGCAAAGCAGCTAATTCTCACATTTATGAAGATGGAATCAGTGTTTGACATTTTTGCTTAAAAGCAATTAACTGATCATCTAAAAATAGTTGGCAGCAAAGTGGATAGAAAAGTGGAAAGAAGCATCAACAAAAACAATAAATAAGTAAACAAGCAATATAAATAAGAAGAGGTATAAAAATAAAAACAATATAAACAGGAGGAAATATAAAAAGTAGGAACAATATATATAAAAAAGAAGCAGACACAACAGATGAATTACATATCATGGCACACAGGAAATAATGCTTTTACACAGTTTAAATGAGATTTCGCCTGAGTGAATACTGATATTGTACAGTCAGCATACATTAATAGTGCAGTCAATTGTCAATAATCAACTAATCGTTGCAGCTCTACTCCAAAATGGGACAAGAAAGGCTTCACACTGATATCACTGTTCCCTGAAAGTCTCATTCACTGCGATTATCTCTGAAAGCAGTGGGAAGGGGAGCTTGCTGCACCCTCAGCCTCCTTTGGAGGGCGCTAAAAGAATATGTGTGCACCCTCAACAGAGCAGAAGAGATGCATGCGAGGTAGACAGAAGAGTAGGAGGAGGAAGAAATGTCTCGCTGTTCAACCAAAACTTCACAGGCAGGCGAATGCACCCGGCCACAGCTGAGAAGTTAAAAAAAAAAAAAAGAAAAAATAAAGAAAGCTGAAAGAAATGAAAGGAGTGTGAGGAGAGGGGAAGCAGGAGGTCTGTTGCCTGTGGCCTATATTCCTTTAGTCATGCCTGCCCTGGCTTTTAACTGGGTGCTAGCTCACACCGTGATGGCCATTTTACAGACGTGACATAAGTTCAGTTACATGACAGCCACGGGGCTTTCACATGCAATATGAATGAGGACACAGCACTTTGTGTGAGGCTTTCTCTGGGACTTGCTGTGAATGAATCTTGTGTGTGTGTGTGTGTGTTTGTGTGTGTTTGTGTGTGTGATGGGGAGTAACAGAATACGTGTAACAGAATTACTCAATTAGGATACAAAAAAGTAACTGTAATCCATTAAAGTTACAGAAAAAAAATGCAGTCAGATTACAGATACATGTGTGTTTACACATACAAGTATCACAGCACCATCCTGCTGTTTGTGAAACCGGCTAAATCTACTGTCAATTATCACGGCCTCTAATGAAAAAATGCTTTCACTGGGTGGAAACAGAAATGATTTTGCCTTTAAATCGGAAAAGAGGAACAACATAATAGTGGACAACATGACAGTTCTGCTTACAGCTGTGAAAATTTGTCGTCATCCAAAAATTCAGTCTGATTTGAAAAAAAAAACATTGACAGGGAAGACCAACCCCTAATGTTAGCTACAGAGACCAACTGCTAATGTTAGCTACAGAGACCAACTGCTAATGTTAGCTACAGAGACAACCACTAACGTTAGCTACGTAGACTGCCTGCTAACATTGGCTACACAGACCAACCCCTAATGTTAGCTACAGAGACAACCGCTAATGTTAGCTACACAGACCAACTGCTAATGTTAGCTACACAGACCAACTGCTAATGTTAGCTACAGAGACAACCACTAATGTTAGCTACACAGACCAACTGCTAATGTTAGCTACAGAGACAACCACTAACGTTAGCCACATAGACTGCCTGCTAACATTGGCTACACAGACCAACCCCTAATGTTAGCTACACAGACCTTCTGCCAATGTTAGCTACACAGATGACTGTTAACGTTAGCTACAAAGACCAACCGCTAATGCTAGCTACACAGACCATCTGCTAATGCTACCTACACAGACCAGAGGAGACAGAAAATACTCAAACTGTGCAGTTTGCTTTGGACTCACTGACAGGCCTGATCCACTTGTGGTTTGTTTGCCATTTAGGTCTGTATTTGGACAGCTTGTCCATTTTTACAAGTGAAGCTACATTTATTTGTCAGCATTAAGTTTACTGACTACATTTTTTTTTAACAAGTATAAATATATTTTTAAAATAACCCTCCCGAGCTTGGTGTGATGGTGGTGAACACGTGTCAGTGTAAGCCTGATTTGTCAGTGTGTGTGCTTCTTTTTAATTAACGCATGCCTGTGCATGAAAAGATGACTTATCACTATTTGTCTGCCCAACTGTGCATGTGTGGACGTACTGTATGTGTTCCTCTGTGTGCAGCTGTGTGTTGGGAACATACATGCTTGTCTCAGTGTGTGAGTCCCTGTGAGAGACAGACAAAGACAAAGAGGCTTGGAACGATAATGCTGCAGTACACCGCCAAACGGATGTGATCCCAGATAAAAGCCACCAGGCAGCCTCTCCGCCTCTCTTCGCCTTCCTGCTGCTTTTCCGGACTGTGGAAGAAAAAAAAAAGGGAAGTACAATCCCTTTCTTTCTGACTTATTTTTTCCTTCTCCTCTCAGTGCTAAAAAGCGTGGCGGCAGTATGCAGTAGGAGGCAGTAATGGAGGGGCTGTGCCGGGCTGCGGAGCCTTTCTTGGCCGTGGGCCCGGCGGTGCTGGTGAAGTGTCATTACCGGCAGCGTTGCTAATGGATCGGGTACGGCTCCACCGCTCACCGCTAATGAGAGCAGCTAAAGGCCATGGACATGGGTGATTAACTCCCCCACCGTCGCTACACATGGCCAGGAGGATGCCCTGGGATGGATGTTAGTGTGCGTTCGTATGACTGTGTGGGTCTGCGCGCGCGTGTGCATTTAAGGTTATCACACCTCCAGGGCTGTCACACTCAGGACGGGGGTGAGGCGGCATATCCAGACTTCCTGACACATTACCACATTACCTCCGTGTGTCATCCCTTCTTCCCTCTCACCTTCCTGTCACCCGCTCGCGCTCTCTCTCAACCTGCTATCGTCTAAAAGGGCCTATCAGATTGTTGAAGTGACCTTCTCCCTGGTGAATCGAAACCATGCATACCAATTTTCCCCAGGACTTTTTGTCTTCGCCTCTCCTTCCCCATTAACTTATTCAGCCAACTCACCTATGAGGGCTGCATGAAAGCAAATGAAGGGAAGCAGGAGATAATTAGCAATATCAAAATCTCCCTGTCAAAGGGAGAATGTCCATTTGAAATGTTATATTTCTCCGCAGGACTGCAAGAGGAATTTAAATTAGATTTAACAAGAAAATTTAATAAGATAAGATTTCTTCTCCTACCATAACCATTAGTTAACCTATTTAATGTGGCAGGTTGAGCGGGGCATATGTCTGCAGTCGCTGCTGCGGAAAGTCAGGGGGATGTCAAGCCTGGCTACTGTGAATTGGGTTGCTATGGTGATAAAGATGATTTTTGTCCAATTTCAACTCTTTTAATACTTCCCCGTCCATAGTCAGGGGACAGGTTTGGGCAATATAAAGCATCCCTAATTGGCAATAAATGGTGTTTCACTCACACAGTCACACACACGCAGCCACACATGTATATGCACGCGCGCGCACGCACACACCTGCGCCTGGAACAGATGGCGTGTGCGTATGTTTGATGAACGGGAGGCCTGAATAGTTCCTTAACGAGGACGGTGTGAGTAGACTCCTTAAGTCTCTTCTCCGCCATCACTCTCCATGACATCCACCCATAACTACAGTATAAAGTCAGACCGCAATGCAGCAATGCGAGCTCGAAAATCCATATCATAGACAGAGCCGCGTGGGTACCACAGCGGTTTGGGCCGCTGCACTGTGTAAAATTAATTATGTTTGGTGGGTACAAGGACGCACTGTAAAAAAATCACACAGGAATTTCGTTGAATAAACTAATCTTTCCTCATCAACTTAATGAAAATGTACAAGATTTATTTAAGCTAATTAAACTTAAAATTTCTAATATTTATTTTCAGAACACTTTAAAACCTATAAACATGAGTTACCCTAACCAAGTAAAAGATGGTGAACTACCTACTAGAATATCAACATGACTATCAGATGCAACCAGCAGAGATTTGCAAAGTTCTGCCGGCATTAACGTGATCCCCACATACGGTGTCCCGAGCTGAAGCAAGATTTGAAAAATGAAGCAGTTGCTGATCACTTGCTACCCTTAGCAGCTGTTAAAGAGTGAAGTCAGCTGTAAACAGTCAGATAAAACAGAGCAGTGGAAGAAATACTTATTACTGCCTCACAGTTGTATGTCTCCACCAACCAGTCGAGTTATAGTTTACATCCATGTCTGTCCAGACTCATATAATGTATGTAGTGAAGGTATTTAATGTGGAACTTACCCCTGTATTGACCTGTAACTCTGAAGGAATGCAATAAAAGTTATTAGGTGTATTTTTGATCAAATGGAAGTAATCACTATACATGTATGATTCCAGTAATTAATTTCCAGTGGCAAACATGCTGTCTTCACTTACTGACTATTTTTATAGAGGAGTACAAAGGAATGATTTTGAGAGCATCAAAATCTAATCACTTCATCCCTGAGTCCGAGTGGATGTTTATACCTCCTGAGATATCAGAGATATCACCCTCACGAGACTCAGATGACCTGAAAACATAAACAGCTAAAAAAAAAAATCCAAAATCCTGAACCACAGATGTCCTTCATACAGCTGTGAATGTGTACAAAAAAAGTTTGCTTGATTCAGTATTATGCATTATTAGACAGAATCCGCAGGTCTGCTGATCACACACACACACACACACACACACACACACACACACACACACACACACACACACACACACACACATAGAGGCATATGATCCCCTGTCAGTGATAATAAAATTGATGAAGGTTAGTATTGAATTCTTGAACTTTAATAAGTTCACTGTGAGCAGTTTCACATATTGTCTTTGAATTGAATGCTGGAGTGAACGCTGTAAGAATAAAGTTGAGAAAACTCACCTTACTTCAACACATTTTTAATTTTTGTGCCCAACTCAAACTTTTAAGATTTGAAAAAGTTTCATCAACTAATGTTTTGTTGACATAATCTAGTTTTCTTAGATAAACCTGAATCTTTGAATTTTAGACCCCACCCCCCAAAAAAAGTAACTAAAAAGTTCACTTTAAAGTGAAGTGAATAGTGGTTTAATAAATTATTTTCAAGTGCAAACATTTAATTTTCAAGCAACCCAATAATGACAAAACGGGTTGACGGCTCACTGTGCAGAAAGTTTGGTGAATAAAAGTACATTTTCAGAACAAAAGATTGAAGGTCTTCAAAACTTTGTTTAGTTTGTTTCAGAATTGAAGGGCTTGATTTAAAATGAAAAACAAAACAAAAATCTAGTGAAAACGGTTGGTTGTTGGTTCAACTTCAACATGTTGTATACAAACACGTTTTCTCAAGTACAACTGAATTAATACCAAGTTTATTTGACTTGAAAAGTTTATTTGTTGTGAATTACTACAAAACTATCTCAACTTGTCTCATCAAATTCAGCTGATTTAAAAATCTAAGGCAGACCAGACACTAACTTTTTAAATTTAAAGCAAACAGTTGTTTTTACAGCGTGATGGGGCACTTTGTGCTTTCAATTTTCCACATCAACAAGAATTCCTGTAGAAATTGTAGCTGTGGCACCGGTGGGATGCAGCACAGCACGTTAACATGTTTAAATGTTCATATAAATCATCCGCCTCCATGTCTGTCACTCCACATCCATCCATCCCCTGTGTGTCGACATGCTGTTCTGTCGCATCGTGAGCAAGGTGGAGGATAACAGTTGGTCAAGGCAAGAGCATCCAGCTACTCAGTGTGGGTTATTAATGGCAGAGCAGAGTGGGGATGGGCTCTGATGACTATTGATCTTAGCTGTGGGGCTCCGACACGATGGAAGCTGTTGGAGTTGCACACCAGCGGCTGTGAATCACAGTGCTGTACCACTTCACCACGAAAAGCCTTCCATATCTTGGCCCCAAGGCTTTGTTAACACCCCACCTGCTGAGATTTATACTAGTAAAATCAGTGTCATCTTTTTAATCACTTCTTTAAGCACATTCTTATCAGCAGGCTTTTACTGTATATCATTTTACTAATTACTACTTAACTCTTAAAGGTATCCTGCAGAGTTTTTTACCTCTAGTTGTGCTATAGAACATTTTTTTTAGAGTGTGTCACAGTCATTTTATGATAAATTACAGTAAATATATTGCAGATTTCTCCTTTTGTGTCTCTGTCATTTGGTGCTGGTATATCTATTGTATTTTTTGCGGAAAACAGCTAACTGCTGCAGCTGGAAAAGAGTTTCATCAGTGTGTTGAGACTAAACCAAACAGTACAGTTGTGGGCTGTAAAACCAGTGAGGCAAACTGCGTTATTCTCTGTGTGAGCGTCACTACAAGTGACCCGATTTACAACAGTCATTTGATTCATTGTTGATATAAAAATAGTGACTGGAGCACCACCAACTTAGTTTTTTTTCTGAACCTAAATTCTGCTCTGATTATGATATTAATCCTGAATTTCAAGAGCGTGGTACCTGCTTTTAAAGACCCAAACTATGCACTAAACAGTAAACTTTGTATGGGAGTACTGCTGTTCTTTACAATCAAGATCCAGAGTTTGAGGCAAATTTGACTGCACAGCAGAACCTGGTGCTTACTGTAGTAAACTGATGCATTTATTGTGCATACAAATCAAGAACATATAATTGAGACTGAGAATTAAGGTCATATTCAGAGCACAATTTAGATTCTGAACACATAAAAAAAACTTTATAGCTGGGGCACAAACTTCAAATTCACAACATTAAAATTCATTCAAGAGCCGCACATCAGTTGTACCAGAGCTCTTGGCTACGAGCCCTTTAACACATTAAAAATGCATTGCAAAACTCAAAAAAAATGCCATAAAAAGAGTGTTCCTCCCTGAACAATCACCTTCAAGGTCCTGCAAGGACCTGAGTGCTCAGTGGGACTGGGACTCAGCATGTCAACATGTGTTAGTCTTTGAAGGAGAAGCTACAAGACAAGAAGAGTGCGTGCTCAGTCAACTTACCCCGGGTGAGTAGAGGTTAAACATAGCCATGCACGGTTATGGTAATGCAGAATAACACACTGTACTTAGACTTCCCCACAGAAAACCAAGGGAAACAGCCCAGATAATAGAGGAAAGCGCTTCACACAAATCTGTCTTCCAGGGACAGAGAAGCTGTCAATCACCACTGTCACCATGACAACAGAGACCTGGGTTCTACATGCCATGACAGGAATAGGATGGAGAACGCAGAGGGAAGGTCACCTCTTGTCATGTCAAACACTGTTGCGGCTCACACACGTACGCAGACAGTGACATGCGTGCAAACACACACAGATGCTAAGATGACAGCATGTGCATGTCACATGCACAGCGACTAACACGAGACATGACAGACTGCTGTTGAGTGGTGAGAGCTCGGAGATAGTAAATAAATCAGTAACAGGCGAATGTATCAAACATGGTAAATTAAACCCGTGAGGAGCATGGATGGCATGTTTATGTGTGCCATCCATAAACAGCGAGCCTGAGGTTCTTTAGCATTCTGTAATCAACTTGTCCAGTCACCAAACTGAGCTGAGGGTGACTACACGAGTTGTTGAGAACAGAACATTTTCTGGCAAAGAAGCTGAATTCCAAAGCAGTGACCAGATCAGACAGCCCAGATCCATGCTTCCTCATTTTCCTCACCACTCCTTTTTAACAGGCTTTAACCCTCCACGCTGATCCTCGCTGCAAAATAGCACCAAGTTCTCGGAAAGCTACGGTCACCGCACCAGTGTCACAGCTTGGGCGGACCGGGAACATTTGGTTCTTTTCTTGGAGAGGAGAAGAAAGCCACAGCCATACACAAACAGCCACAGAGAGTCCCGGAACGGCCGAGAGTATTCTGAGGTGTGGCTTCTCCTTCGGCGGCCAGAGCTGTTGACTTTGGAGATGTTGCTCATGGCAGGTGCTCGTCTGTGGCGAGCGTTAAGTCACGTGACCGACGGGGGCAATCAAAACAAGCTCACCACATGCGTGCACACATGAGGAATGTGCTCTATGAGTTTGTGGCATCAAGTTCAGTTTACTACGCAGATCTTAGTTCCTAACCCCCTGTTGACAGGCTTTCTCAATCAGGCAGAATGAAAGGGCTTTCACATCTGGATTAAGAATGAGAGTTATAGGAAACATGTCTCATAGATGATCAAGCGTGGCGTGCCGTGTGTGCAGCTCAGCCATAGAGAAGTTATGCTACACAGCACATTGCCTGAGGAAAGCTAAACAGGCAGAAAGGGGAGAGGCAGGGAGAGTAAAAAAGAAATGAAAAAAGGAGAAAGAGTGCCTTAACCCACTTTCTACTATAATACAAGCCATCAAACATCAGAAGCCATCATCATAGATTAGCCTGTCTCTAATCCTGGCTGTTAGCACAGCTGGGGCAGATTAGGGTGGGGGCATTCCTGACAGAGCCAACATGGCGTCACAGTCGCTGACAGCTCACCTGGAAACACATGGGTAACTGTACAATACAGCACTGTTTCAATCACACACACACACACAAATACACACACACACAGATCAAACGTGGTGCTGCAGCAAAGCTGCCTGCTCGCCTGCCCCCGGGGCAGCAGGGTTAGGGCAGGAAGTCAGGCTTCAGAGCTGTGTGACACCTCTAAGTCGACTTGATCCTGAAACAGGGGGGAGTTCCTGGTTTAGGGGGGCGGCAACTGTAAGCGAGTGTGTGTGTGGAATAAAGAAAACTGATGGAGTGATATATTTGATGTGTGATTTAGAGAGTGAGGGAGACAGAAAGTGTGAGAAAGGAGCAGAAATTAGAGGGTGAAAGTGAGGAAGGTGGAGAATAGAGAGCTCAGTCACGCTGTTAAGCTTCACAGGAAATCTGTTTAATGTGGAAGATCAGGGAGGAAATATGCTCTCACAATATCTGGCGGCGAATGCATGCAGTGTAAAACAAATGATATGGCAGCTCCATGGCGGAGCACATGTGGCGACAGCCTAAGAAGGTTTGGCTTTCTTGACAGGAAATGTAAAATCCATCTCTTACTCAATGTGTACTTTGTTTTTGAACTAAGTGAACAATGTTCTCTGAAGATAAAAAGCCTCCGCTTGGTCCTCCTGACTCATCACAATGGACACCTGCCGTTTTTCTTCCTCAACATTTAATTTTCTGTTTCAACCCTGAAGAGCAGATGTTGTTTTTTAGATGCTTTTCATTGCAGGAATCTTGTAACGAAAAAGAACAACAGCAAAACATCTAACCACAAACATGTTTAAAGTGCACCTTTCTCTGAATAGATTTGTAGTGTACGAGCATTCATTGGTGCCGTTACGTTCAGGGGTATGATTTTTGCTTTGGGTGCAAGAGGTCATGGGTTCATATCCTGTACGAGTTTTACGACCTCCCTAAACAGACATTGGCTCAAATGGAGACTGCAAAATATTAAAAAAACACTACAACCAGATATGTAAATTCATAAAAGATAAACCTGACACTGTGTACATGTTTCGCCTCTCATCCAAGAAGCTTCTTCTGTTCTGACTGACTGGTTGGGAGTTCAGGTATTAAACCTATTTGGGTGTGAGTGTAGGTGGGTATCCAACTGCCTGGGTAGTGAGGTAGTTGGATACCGCTGGAAACCATATACTAAAAGGCAAAATAAAGTATATTTATATGTATTCAATTAAAGTAATATATACTATCATATAATAAAACATGTACAAATCATGCCTGCATTAAAATTAATGTCAAAATACGTTGCCAGTGTTATTAGGTAGCTGAATATGGTTGATTACACTGTGTTAATTAACATTAGGTCCCCATAGGAAGTACAACACAGTCATCAACTTAGATAACATCCATAGTAAAAGTTTTTAAAAAAGTAAAATACACAGCAGTTAACACAACATTAAATTAGCGAGAACAATGAATGTTGCCCTAGCAACAAATCAGCCTCAGACAGCTGGTATAATGGCTAGCCTTGTTAGCAATAAACCGATCACATAAAAACTACATTAACAAATCACAAATCAACAAACACAAAACTAATAAAAGACGGGTACCTAAACAGAGGACGGGCTCTTTATGGAGTAGATAAAAGATGACTGTAAGTATGTGCACGGTCACACAGCAGAGTGCGGACAGGACTGAGGCGCTCGCACTGAGGTCCAGAAGCATCACTGCTGTGCTAATAATGATGATAAAGCTCACCCTCAAGTGTAATACTGTGATTATACAAAAAGTTACCAACAAAATAAAATATATAATCCAGATGTAGATGTAGTTTTGCTGGGAACACATGGGGTCAACAGTCACGGACAGATTTATGTACTATGTCTGCAAAATTCACATCCGTTTATAAGCTAGTGGCGCTGTGCTTCACACAGGCTCATCACAGCCAGAGTGTCAAGGCTGAACATACGAGCATTTTCAGTAACTCCACTTCATTGTTGTCCAAAAGTCAGAATGTATTGAGCAAAAGATTCAATCCATATTTGTTGGCATTCAGCCTTTCAAAAACAACAGTTTTGCTGCTCTCACAAAACCGTTTGCTCTCTGGCTCGCCACACATAAAGAACAAATACACCTAATGGGGCAATGTGGCAGCAACAGCACCATAAATTATGTTTATTTATCAGCTAAAACAGTTTATTTAATTATTGGATGACTATAACTTTAACAGCTGACATAAATACCCTAACAGGAGGTCATAGTATATACAGGCCCACTATGGTTCGGGATCTATTTTCATTAATAAAATGTTTCAAAACAACATAGTGAAGTGTTGTCATGTGCTAAATGTCTAGTTCAGATTGTTTGGTTGGAACAAACTATAAATAAACTGTTAAAATCTATAATGTGAGTTAAACTGGTTGCTATGAGCAACTGCTGGTGGCAGAATAAAAAAACAGTTTTAGGAAAATACTGTGCACATTGTCAACTGTAAATAAAAATCTAGATTCAATTATGTGTTTCCCCCCCAAAAAAAACACAGATAACAAGGTGGAGCTGTTTTCTTTTTCAGCTCTGAGTAGTACATCCACCTATCGTGTCAGACAGAGCCGCTTTTATGCAGCCTGAAAGGCAAAACCCAGGGGGAAAGTCCACCACCTTCCTGCCTGTGAAGCTCACTGCTGTGATCGCGCAGTAATAACTGAAGACGGACTAGATGGGTGTGAGCGTATCAGCTTTCCTTTGGAGCTTCTTTTCACCTGCGCAACTAGACGAGAGGGTGTGTGTTTGGGTGTTTGGATGTTTGTGTAATGCGTGTGATTCATTGTAGCACAGCCACTCACACTTCCTGTAGTGCCCAGGGACAGATGGTTCATCTGCTGGGTGATAGGGCCCATCATGCTGGCAGGCTGCATGGACATAGTGTGGTCCATGGCTGGCGTGATCACTGCACCCTGGTGGAAACGAGAGAAAAGACGAGGAGAAGGTGAGACGAAAGGTCAATGATGAAGATACTCTACTCATACTCTTTTATTACTAATTCTGATTCCTATTAGCTTCTACAAAGTGGTTGATCATCCTCCTGGAGTCCATGCAAATAAAAAAAACAACAACAAAAAACAAAGCACCATAATCAGATTACAGATGCTTTTGGAAAAAATTATTTGCAGGATTTTAAAATACGTCTTAAAATAAAGAATGATATACTACCATCTGACTTCACAACTCTGGTCTCAGTGAAACCAGTTAATCTTACAATCTTTCCAAATTCCTATCATGATTTCTAGTGAAAAAAAAAAACGCATCACTGTTGAAAATTTCAACAACATTTAGTCTTTAAATCAGAACAGAGGAAAAACAACACTATGATCCATCACAAGCTCAACATCTAATTTAAAGAAACAATTTCAAGAAAGATATTTTAGGAAATATGTTGGGACTGTAGGTGGTGATGCTGGTGGCCAGGATGGTGTTTGGATTAATTTATTAAGTACATTTTTAAAGTAACTCTCCTGTATAAGAGTGTATAACAAAGAGGATATCGTGTGAAGGAGGATGGAGACTTGGGGTTGTGGTTGTTAAATGCGGTCAGCCAGAATTTTAGTGTTTGAAAGAACAAGACAAGTAGAAGAAGAAGTAAGCAAGAGGACCGAAGAGTGAAAAGTTTGGGGGGAAGCGATGGAATCCCACAAAATCATAAAATCGATAAAAACAGAGGAGGAGAGGTGGGTGGGGCCCAAGTGAGGGTGACACGAGGACAACGCAGCCAGAGAAGAAGAAGAAGACGGGAGGAGCGACAGTGTCAATAAACAGCAACAAAACACGGGGACATTTTCAAGATCAATACACACTATTGTCTTTGTTCCATCAGAATCATCAATATCTGCTGCTGATGTATCAACATTATGGGTTTGTGCGGTTCATTGATCGCTGAGAGAGGATGCTTTCTCTCTGTTCCTCCCTCCCTGTCTCTCACTCACTCACTCACTCACTCCCCTCCCGGTATAATGCGCGGCATGTTTTCCCTAACGGGCGGATGAGAACGCTAGAAGCTTCTTTTTCACGGTGCAGTGGAACATGAGGGAAAGTGATGAAACCATTGTTGCTCTTTCATCCCTTGTCATGATAGCTCCATTTCCCCAGCACTGAAGCCTCGGGAGGAACACGTTCAAAACCAAGCCCTTTTCCTCTGCTCGCCGCTCTTCTCACTCTGTGCGTGTGTGTGTGTGTGTGTGTGTGTTTGAGAGGGTGTCTATGAGTGTTTGTATGTAAGCCTGCAACACACTGTGCGTAACAGCGTCCGCGCACGAGTGTGAAAGAGACTGACGGTGTCTATGTGTGTGTATACGAGTGTGCATCTGCAATGAAGTATGTTTGGGAGTGTGCATGTGCATGTGCATGTGCGCACCCCACTGGTGACTCTGTGTGGGCCTATTGGAGAACAAACTGTGCAGACACAGCCTGTCAGAATCGCTCTGCTTGTCTACTCGCTGCATTCACAACACAGCTAGCTCTCTCTCTCCTCCCTCTGCCACTCGATATGCAAACCTCATGTGATCCTCGTCTGAGTTTCACCTCAGCACAAAAAGGAAGAAACTGAGTGGAATGCTGAGATTGGTGGTGGAAGATGCACTGTAGTTGCATAGGTTGCATAGTTTTTTTTTGCACTGGTTTTCACCTCTCAGGCTGTATACCAGAGGTTCTTAAAGTTATGGTGAAGGAGTGCCAATTTAGGAATCCAGCATATGATTGAGGGCCACAAAGGAAAAACCATGAACCTGTTGCAGGATTTGTGATGGTGCTTATAATGGGGTTTAACATGAAATAAATTCCTTGAGCACTGAATTCACTGTTTGCTGAGAAGACAGATCACTTTATCTGTGGCCCCTGAGGTCTGACAAAGTAAGGGTTGATCCATTTTTCCTGAAACCTCCTCTTCTCAACCATAAAGCATTTTTTTCCCCCCCTTATGGCTTTTTAATCTCAATTAAACTGCTGAGTTGTCCACCAAAATGCAGAACTAGCGTTGGGCTGGCACTGAACTATGTTGTAAAGAAAACCAAATTTTGAGGATGGTTAAAAGATGTTGCTGAGGCACCTGTGAAAATCACATCTTGAGTTAGCTATTGTTAGGAAAATGTTAGTTAACTGGCTAGCTAGCAGTTTGCTCTGTAGCCAATTTCCTTGACATCTTGACTAGGAAGTGAAAGTATTAAAATGGATCATGAATGATTAAAATATAACATGGGGCCACATAAAATGTTTCAGAGGGCCACCACTGGCCTGCGGGCCGCACTTTGACAACCTCAACGATAGATAATCGCCTTATCTTACTGGTGAATTCTGTGGCTGTATGAATCCTTAAACGAGTGACTGCAGAACTGATCAGGCCTGAAAAAGGCACTAACTACTTCATTTTTCAAAGCAGTCAAAATTAAATATATATACTCAGTAACTATCAGTAAGAGGTGATCTGAAATATGTTTGATATATCTAACACAACACTTAAATTGCTGTTTAATAATAATAATAATAATGAAAATGGGAAAGATTTAGCACCTCAAAATGTACCTCAAATTAGCCTTGACTTAATTTAGAACTACAAAATCTAACATCATATATAACATCAAGCTAAATGAAAAGTAGTGTTAGATCAGCATATAATCAGATTTCTCTCTCATTCTAAATTGCATGAATACCATTAATTCTGAAACATGTTTCTTTATGTGTGCATATTATACTGATAACTCAAAGGGAACGACTAGCAACATTAATGTTGGTTACATTTTGTCTGCAGTCTGAAACAACATTAGAGAAGGCTTTTAGTAGTAAAATTAACATTAATTTCATGGTCCAACAGTTTGTTTCAACAACTATATGAAAAAATACCACAAAAGTGCCTTCTTTGATCCCCCTATGATGTATAAACCTGAGTGCAAACTGGATGCCCTTCCAGTGGAGAAAACTCTTTGCCCTACTGAAACTGCCTGACCTCTATGTGCCTTTAAATGGCTAAATAGCTAATAGTTCCCTGTGTTTTCATTACAGAGGTGTGCTGGTTTTTGTACTTTAAATCACATAATAAAACAGTTTTAATCTAAATCAGAGATTGGAACTGTTTCACCATAAATGCATCACGACTTTTGGCTCGCTGGCGTCCCATTGCATGCAGCTGCTGCCCTTTTTATTTGTACCCCTGCCCCTCAGACAGCCTGAGTTGGCCAATACTTGTAGAGTTCAATCTTGGTGAATTTAAACTGGCAAAGTAGCTACCTGAACCAACAGTATAGTGTTGGCAGGTGATGGTCACTCCCCTGCATTCACACCTGTGTGGATGTGCCCTATAGCTGGTGCAACATAAAGCACACCCCTTACTCACTAGTATAAAGAAATACTCCAATGCAAAACTAATAGCAATAAGTATTCAAACTGATCTCATCTCTTATCTGTTTTGTGTGGAAAATCTGAACCTGCAAATGAGCTTCATGTGGCTTATCATTTATTCACCCACTCACTATATGTAATTGTATATAATTTGTTTTTGTGAGCAGCATAAAGGGGACAGCTACACAACCCAGTGCTGTAAAATGACAAATAAATGAACCTTGTAATCTTGCAACTGGTGTCTATAGCTGTCACATAAATGCAGACGTGCAAAAAGCCCAATATTTCTCTGTGAAATGTACTGAAGCTGAAGTTTAGAGTAGCAAAAAATGACAATACCTAGTACTTAGTTCCGTTTCACCACTGGCTGTGACGGACAAAAAAAGAAAAAAGGAGGGGGGGGAAATGAGGAGACAGACAGAAAAGACTGCGTGAGGACAGGACGGGGGATGATTAAGGAGAGAGCTGATGGAGGTCATGAGGAAGACGCAAGTGAGGAGAGACGGACAGGGAGAGGGAGGGGACAGAATTAGAGAGACGAGGGCTGAGGGACACACAGGGAGAGAGCGAGAGAAGACAAAGAGGCAGGAAGACGAAGAGAGGAGGCGAGGAGGGAAGGAGGAAAGAGAAAGAGAAGAGCGAGAGGGAAGCAGCAGGAGCTGTGGGCTACCTGTTACCGATTCAGCCTCTGACAATGCCTTTATAATGGGAAAGGGAGAGCAACGGAAAGGCTTAATTCACAGACGTGTCAGGGAGAGTTAAGCCGATTTGTGATTTCGATTTTCTGTGTTTGTGAGACTGAGTGTCTGTGAGAGAGTGGGTTTTAGTGTGTGTGTGTGTGTGTGTGCGCGGGTGACTGTCGCGTTGTGTGTCTGTCCACGGAGAGAAAATGAGAAAGAGACTGACACAAATAGACAATATATGTTTTTGATTTGTCCTCTGTGAGGGAAAGACGGAGAAAGAACAAGATAATGGATGCTACAGACCTGTTCCAAATGTATGAGATGATGCTTACAGATCTCCTCAATGTATGCATATATTTTGGTGTGTGTGTGTCCCTGTGTGTGTGTATGTGAAAAAACCCATCTTGGTTAAGATGGTATTGATCCTGCTCTAGACAGGAGACAGATGATATCAGCCCCCCTGGTTGTTAAATAGACTGATACACACTCAACGACCGGAGACAATGTACAGTAAATAAGAAATCTTGTAAAAAACCTTACAGCCAGCCGTGTTTTTTAATGGACGCTCATTACAAGTAAATAGCAACACTCAGACTGATGGAGCGCCGATCGCTATCAGCTGATATTCATTACTTGGTCTTCAGAGTTGCCGATCAGAAATAACAATTGTAAAATGGGTAAGGCAAATACATAAATGTCACACAGATAGTGAGAGTTTTTACTGCCCGATCTGTTACAGCTGAAGGATCTCCACCGTGTGAAGTGCTTTACATTCCTGTCGAGCCATAGACTCGAGATGCAGGCAGGCAGGCAGCACGGTTCCGTTTGAAGTATCGAGCTTAAAATCGAGATGGAATGAAAAATGTCTTTTTAACCCTTTTAAGGTTACATCCCTGAGCATATTGCACGCTTATTTATCACTACATGCTAAAAACACAAACAACAAAATGCATTGCTTTGTATGTTTCTAGCAAAATTGCGCAAAATCCGTTCCTTCCTGTTACAACAAAATAAAACACATGGTAGTACCGACCAATTTCAAACAATAATGTCATGATTTCCACCTGGCAATCAGTCTCTAGCAGTGCAGAGGCAGAGCACCAAGGCTGATTCATTAGTTAGCTCATAAGAAACAGTATGGCATGACGGTATGTCTCCCAAGATGCTGACCCCCTTAAACCTTTGCCTCATCAAGTCTTTAGAATCTGATGGAAATGCAGCCACATGTTGAAGGAACCTTTTAGTTCCTTGACAAGTTCCTGCAACTAAAAGTTCTGTGCACTTTCAGTGGAAATGTGGGTAAGAACAGAACAGTGACCACTGAATACTAAGAACAGTGGGAGGATCCTGCCATTTGTGTCAGCACCACAAGAACTCGGAACGATCCTTCTCAGAACGCCATTTTGAGCGACTTTTTAGCTCCTTTAGCACAAGAGGAACCTTTGAGCGGCGTAAGCGTACAATGATGAAGAAGTCTTTGCTCAAAGTAAACAGGCAGTGATCTTCCAAATTAACTAGCAGTGTATCAGTTCAGAGTGAAAAGACACCTTACAAATTGAGGAAAACTTTTTTTACAGGATGTCTTCTGCAGAAGCTCTCTGTTAAATCCTGTAAATCAGATTGTCTGATTCTGATGAATTTAAAACTGTGATCAGTATCAGCCCTAAAAAAAAAATGGATCAGAGCATCCCCGCCGCTGAACATTTTGCTCATCTCTATTGCTGCTGCAGGTTATAATATCCAACATTATTGCCTATCTACACTGTTGCTTCAAACAGTGCTGATATATCACTACCTTCAGGCAGTGGCAATGCCCTCGCTCTGACTGAAAACAGCCTGAGGCCACTCAGCGAACCTCACACACTGATCCTCATCTCGCAGGCCATGATGTTTCAATATTGGCCAGACGGCATCTGGTTATTGAAACCAGCGTTGTCCACTGTTCAGAGTCGGACACATAAAATCACTAAAATTCAGATGAAAAAAAATAAGAATTGGGCATGAATGTTGTTTTCTTGACAGGTGAAATATGAAATTTTGGTGAAAAAAAAAAGCCGCAGAGGCACATTAAAAGCCTCAAGCACGTCAAACAATGACCGAGGCTGTATTCCAGAGTCTTCCACTAAAACAAAGCATCACTTGTGTCGTCCACATGAAAGAAGAGCCGTGCTTGACTCAACACATTCCTCTGTGTGTTTGACAGTTGGTTTCTCCATGTGAGGTTCTGCGGTTTGGATGCTGATGCTTATGTGTGTGTTGTTCAGTTTTGTGTTGGGGTAAATGTGACACACACACACACACACACTGCAGGATACTTGCAGAGGTGCTGCAGCTCCACATCACAGGATTTAAGTATTGCATAGATATTTCTCCATCTCCAGTGAAACACACACACAGACTAATCTTATTCAGTCAGTCATTATTGGTCTGGAAAGCCTGGTGTTACAGAACATCTGCTGATGATTGACTGGTAACTGTATACGGTAGAAAATGCCAGGGACCCCTAATACTACAGGCTTGCCCACCTGAAGGGTATAAACTGCAGGCAGTGAAACTGTATCCACAGCAGAGGTGGCAGCACATTCTTTACTCAAGTAGAAGTACAGATACTTGTGTAAAAAAGACTCTGGTAGAAGTAAAAGGACTGATTCAACTGTTTTACTCAAGTAAGAAGTGAAAAGTACAGGCTATGAAATGTAGTCAAAATATAAATTTCCACTGTCTGTTTTTGTGCAAAGCGAACTGAACTACATCTTTTCTCTGTGGTCTGACTTGTTACGTCTTGTCCATAATGTAAATTTCCATTTTGTTATGTCTGTCATGTGTGATATGCACTGACGCATACACCAAGGAGTCGTCTCTTCTCTGTGTTATTGTTAGGACTGGGTATTGATCAAAGACTTTCCATACCAATACTTTGCCTATGATACAGATTTCTAAACTTACTTACTTTTTTCTACACCATCATGACGTCGGCACTAAAAGGGTCTATATTCTTTTGTCTCTCATCTATACTTATATATTCCTACATGACCTGAATGTGTGTGTAGGTGCTCCTGTTTATTTTGTTCTGTATTGCTGCTCTAAGACTTAAAATGGCGACCCATAGCTTCGCCTCAACTGTGGCCACAGTATCCAGGTGGCCTAAGGCACTTTTCTATTTGGGTAAGCCCCAAAAAGGGAGGCTGCATCCCGGGTCTTTCACTCTAATCCACAGCGTGAATCCCTCCTTGGGGCTAACAGACTACCAGGGCTGCCCTACTATTACCAACACAGACTGTCCACAACACACAGCGTGTCACAGACTCAAGGCAAGAGGGCGAACTGCTCATTTTACCCAACAGAAGATGAGCAGAGAAAAAGTAGTACACACTGATGAATAACAATGAACGACGCCTCACAATTTGACATTGATGCAGATTGCAGCTTACTGTGGCCTTCGCCATCATGTTTGAATTTGAAATCTCATTTTTTTAAGGGTGCTGAAAAGCTTAATTGCAAACATGACAAGAGCCTACGGGGAAAAGTGGGATCATTACTGTGGAAATCAAGCAGCTGAGGGGCCACATTAATGTATGTTAACAGATTAACATGTGGAGGCAGATACTGATGAAAGATTTTTCACCTCTGGCAAAGATGTTTGTCCTCCACAATGAAATGAAAACAAAAAGGATGATGGATCGGTCGCCTTCCACTTATCGATTCATTTGTCTGTCAATCAAGTGCAATACGTTGGATTACATTGATTGAATTACAGTAACTTGTTAAATAAAATCTTAGTGTTGAAATCAGCTTTTTCAAAAATAATCAAGCAGGACAAGAGGTGCTGCAGGCTACAATTACAGGTAAAAATATGGGGACATATGTCCCTAATGGGCCATGATTGAGACTGTTCATGGCAGGGCAGCTGCTTTGTTGTGCACAAATAAGTATGAGCATGTTTGTGAGTAAAAGAG
This sequence comes from Lutjanus erythropterus, assembly GCF_056507025.1. Classification (NCBI taxonomy): domain Eukaryota; kingdom Metazoa; phylum Chordata; class Actinopteri; order Lutjaniformes; family Lutjanidae; genus Lutjanus; species Lutjanus erythropterus. Next base: position 24,193,003 of record NC_139332.1, read on the forward strand.
CGATCCAAAGTATTATAACCCCAATTCTAAAAAAGTTGGGACATTGTGTTAAACAAAAACAGAATACAATGATTTGCAAATCATTTTTGAACTGTATTCAATTGAATACAGTACAAAGAGAAGATATTTAATGTTCAAACGAATGACCTTTATTGTTTTTCATAAATATACACTCATTCTGAATTTCATGCCTACAGCATGTTTCAATAAAGTTCGGACAGAGGCAACAAAAGACTGGGAAAAATGTGGAATGCACTTTGGAAAACTACTTTCTGCAAATGCAAGTTAAAAGTCTACAATGCAAAGCAAAAGCCAACAACATCCAGAAAGACTGCCCACGTCCCTGAGGCCGGAGATAATCTGAGACTGACTGATGCAAAGTGTTAAAGTGTGCTGTGGCCTGACAAGTCCACATTTTAGTCCATTATTTTCAGAAATCACGGATGTCCTCTGGGCTAAAGAGGAAAAGGACAATCCAGATTGTTAGCAGAGCTAACTTCGAAAGCCGGCATCCCAGCTTTGGGGGTCGGGGTTGTAATTTGATTCCTATCATGACTGTGTATGAGTTAAAATGCTCATAGCGATGAGGCTTTTATCAAAAAGAAACAATTAACTCGTCCTCATTGAGGAGGACAAGATATTTGGATGGATTTGAAGTGTGTGTCTGAGCGTGTGCGTGTGCATGTGTGCGTGCACGAGAGAGGATAAGGATGCTAGATGAAGCATGTAACAGTATTTGTCATGTCTTCATGGGAGGTCCATTCCTCTCCACGCTCAGATAAACCGCTCTCTGACTGCCTTTTGTAGACAAATGGATCATTTCACACACAAGGATCTCTCCAGAATATTTACTCTATTTACAAAAGCAAAAAAGATTAGAAATCCAATTAAAAAAGCACAGCGAGCTAATAAAGCCTGTCCACCAAAGCATATCAGCTTTTGTCTCAAAATGTAGTTTTGCCACTATCGCACAATTTTTCGGGGTAATATCCAAAAGCTTATAGTGAAAATGCAGCAGCTCAATCTCTCTGTCAGTCACCCTGTGGCACTGCAACAATATCTCTCTTATATGAATGAAACTTTAACCCCAAACAGACGATTTTTTGCTGGCACCGGCACAGTAGCTGCAGTTGTACTCTGAAAGGGCAGCGGAGAACAGAGAGACAGAGAGGCAGGAGGGACAGAGGGAGACAAAAACAGGGAGACATGAGAGGGAGACGTATAGAAAGAAGTGGAGAGGGACGAAAAGACAGAGAGGGGAGAGAAAGAGCTGTGAGAGCAGCTCAAGGACGACTGTAGCCCCATCTCAAATTCTGCCTCGCCAGTCAAATCCATGAGACCGACATAATGTTCCCCTTCGGAATCCACGAAGCGTTTTTCATGTCAAGCGGGGAGATGGGTATCACACAGTGCACCGATTCACCTCCATCCGATGAGGGCAGATAGTTATGGTTCAATTCTAAGAGGCCCAGCAAGCGTCTATTCAAAGCCGAAGCCAGGGAGAACTGGCCGGGGTGCAACGGAGAGGAATTCAATAATTCACCTCCAGTATGTAAGGGCCAATGCACTCCAGCAAATACACACTTGAAGCACATACAGTTCTCGCACAGTGAGGAAGAAGGGGGGGGGGAGAGGATGGATAAGTCATGGGGAAAGACAGCAATGCTGCGCTTGGCTGGCACTGCAGCTACACCGGCACTGTCTGGCAGTGTGAAGTGAATTTGAGAGTCTGTGTGTGTGATTGATGATCTGTACGTAAGTGAGATTTACCATCAGGAGTGTTTTTCTGCCCTAAAACAGTATGTCTGGGTTGAACCAACAAAGATTAATTTCATCCAAGATTAGTTCTAATCAGAGTTTAGCAAAACTAAGTTTAAAATGAGTAAATCTGTACCACTGAAAACTAATCTCTGTTTAGTAAATCCAGGTTCAGTGATGTAAACCAAAATTAAATGTGATGCGTTTAATCAATATGGAGATAATTGCCTAATCAAATTTAAAATGAAAAAATAAATAAATAAAAATAGTAAGTATAAAAGAGAGGGAAAAAAATATAAACTTTCAGCTGCTCTGTATTTCTTAACAATATATTAGTCTATATTCTTTGCTAGCTAGCTAAAAAGTTAACATCAGTAGTCATAGTTTGCTTACACTGTTTGCTAGCTAGCTAAAAAGTTGGTTAGCCTAGTTAGCCTATTCATTAAAGAGAGAATTATTTTGCTCATTTCATCTCAAAAAGGCAGCTATTTTAAAGGTTAGACCTCCTAAAGTGCAAGTTTAAAGTTAATACTGGATCACAGTTTGGTGCAAACAAATTAAATTTAATCTTTCTTAACTTTAAACTATTTTAAAGTTTGGTGCAAAATAAATTCAAATAAAATCATCCTTTTTTTTTTAATCAGGTTTAAAAATGAATCCTTGTTGGTGCAACCCAGCCTTTATGTGTGTGAGCTACATGTAAGTGTCTGTCATCTGGGGCCTTTACTTCTTCACTTTTCTCCCCCCTCCACTGTACAAGGTCTGCTGACTTGTGTTCAGCACTGACCAAAGAACAGAGCACCAAAGGCAAGCGCGGTCATGCTGTTCTGACATCCCATGCCTAACTGCCAAACAGAGCACCGCATTAGAGGATCTGAGAGACAGTATGAAAGACGAAGAGGAAGGGAAGACAGACGATAAACAGAGCAAAAAAGGAAGACGAACAATGTCTGGAAGAACACGCTGCAGCCTCATTTAGCCGTCCACCTCAAAAAACACTGTCACTTTCTATCAAGTTCCACGTTGCCGAGCGCATCTCACCCGTTAATTGGGGATAAACAAATTTTGAAAACCGTTCTCTCCTCACTCTCTCTGTCTTACGGCTAACAAAGTGCCTGCTCCTCTGCGGGATGAAGTCCAGTTTCGTATGGATGGACTTGTCAAACTTAATCTAGTCAGATAAAAACAAACACCTTTGCCGAAGCGGTTCATGCTGCAATGCTCTCTGTTTACTGTGCAACAAGCAAACTCTCGGTCAAGTTTGTTCTCAGCTTCAACTTCAGTTTAATTGACTGCCGTTCTATAGATCATCTGTTATTTTTAAAGAGTTTCTCCCAGTTACACAATGTGAAGTCCTACTGTAGCTGGAGGCCGAGTTTGGACCTGAAAAAAATTTCTTAATCTAAATACTGGAGAGAAAATTTCTCAGGCTGCGTCTGCAACAATCTCTATTTACCACACAGAGCACTACACTTATTGTCTGCCATTTTATTTGAGTGTGAAAATGTATTCGACAATGGAACGAAAGAGTTGTTCATGGCACGTTACATCTAACCTTTTCTCTGATGTGTGATCAAGCAAATAGTCAATCCTGACATTGTTTCCCTTGTTAAAGCATTACCTCTATATTAGATACAATTGTGGTTGTTTAGTTATGGTATATTCCTGATTTTTTAATTTTATTTTTTGGCATTCTAATAAGAGAGGTTCAACATTTCATGGCAATCTCTACTGGTAAACTTCTCAGAGGTGGACGTGAATGTGCTGGTGCATCCGTCCAATTCAAAATTTACCACAAGGAACTTTTATTTGATTGATTTTGGAGGCCCTGTGGACAAAAGTGGCACAGTTTCCAGCGCAATAACCACAAAAATTACTGTCAAAAATAAAATTATCTGAATAAAAATCTCCTCCTCCTACTTTTTACCTGGCTAACGTACTTCTCACTTGAACTTTGCCTTGGGAAGTGTAAACACAGGCTTGTTTCATTTCATTTCGCTGAAAATCCAACCCGGTGGCAGGCAATAAGAATAACTACACAGAAATAGTCAGTCTTCTTGTGGATGGGCTTGTTTTCTTATGTAGGTCATAACTGAGGCACCAGTATTAAATTCAGACTGTAACCAGTTAAAAACTCCTTGTAGTACAAAAGCTTCAACAGATACACTTAAAGTATCATACATAGGTAACAGTGCTCATTATGCAGAATGGTCCATTTTAGAATAACTTTATTATATTATTGGATTTGAATTATTGATGCACTGATGTATACATCAAGTTAATGACTCCGCTGGTAAAGACAGAGATAATTTAAGCTACTTTAAATATGGTTGAATTTGAATTTTTACCCTTATTAATCTGAATCTGTATAATAAACTGCAGTAAAAACTTAAACTTAAACTGGAGTAAAAAGTACAATACTTTCCACTGCATTGTAGTGGAGTAGAAGTATTAAGTAACAGCAAATGGAAATACTCAAGTACAAGTATACGTTAAAATTGCGCTTAAGTGCAGTACTTTCACAGGAAGTTCTGCAGCAGTTCTACCTACAATGGTGCCGTGCTGTTAAATATTAAATCTGCATTATTAATTTTCTGTTTCTGCTCACTGTTTGACTCTTTTTACTGGTAATCATGAGCCATGTTATGAAAGACAATGTAACTAATTTGAAATGTAGTTTATTTTTGCGCATCTAGTTTTTCTTGTTACTGTATCAATACATTTTTATGACACACACACACAAGGAAATCTTTTCTGTTCTGTTGTATTCTACACAGTCTGACTGGCTAGCTGTGACCTCTTCCCCTTCCACGCTTGGCCGCCTCCATATTGCCCGGACACCAGGAGCGCCATTGCACAACGCTCCATTGGTTTAACACGCGACACGTGGTGGGAGCCGCCAAACTGCAGCACAATCAATTGGTTTTTAATGCTTTGAGTGGGCCCCTGAGCTCCTGCAGCTAGCATGCTTGGCTAATTTGATGTGATTCACTGAGCTTGTGGCAGACTGTGTGTGTGTAAGGGGTGGTCTGCCGTATATGTAGCTGGTGGCGGATATGAGCGTGGGTCATAAAGGGAGACAGATTGGTAGCGATACACTGACAGTCGTGACAGCTGGGGTTAGCACCTAGCAGCCGTTTGGTGACGGTGAGCCACTGGAACACAATGGGGATCGGGGGGCCATAGGGACGGATATGGCCACATGGCTACTGCTGGCACGAAGGCATGATGAGAAGTACACCATAGAACAATGTGGCTACTGGCTACTGCCAAAGGCTCCAAGAGGCCCCATGACATACGGCTGGAAGATGGACAGCCGTCAGGCAGCCATGTGGACAGGTTGGGAATAACCAGTATGGACTGCACATATGGCACCACACTGCATATGCACTACAATGCACACAAACATGCATCAGACAAATATGAGCATGATGAGGCTGTGTATGTTCTGTCTAGATGCTGACAGACAAAACATAACAACATGTGACTAAAGAGTCTGACAAATTGCCAGAAGACGAATAAAATGGTATGCATGCTTAAATACGCACATGCATCGATGTAGTCTGGATGCACAGACACAGATATACCTATGTGCACGTGTAGGCAGCAGTGTTAATTTTATCAGCAAAAATTCTGACGATAAGTTTTCTTTGATATATTTCATGACTATATTATGATGATGATTTGCTGTAAATGAAAAAAATCTTTACAAAAAAAATTGTGACAAAGAAAAGAAAAAAAGAAAGAGTCAAGATGACCTGTGGATATTTTTCTTATATCGAAGACTGAATGTGTTGCTCCCAATCATGACTGAGCACCTTGTGGACTAAAGATGTGCGGAAACCACAACCAATTTGAAAAAAACATCTGCAACACACCGTCTTGCCAAAGCATCTGTCACTTATGTAAGGTGATTGATTTGATGACATATGCGATTCCCTTTTAGGACTAAATTTAATGTTAGTATAATATTGGCTCAAAATTCTGTGTGGATTCAGGAAGCGTTGTCATGCTCACAGTAAAACATCTAACTCCTTCCAAAAGATAATTTATGATTTCTTAAGACTCATAAACAGATAATGACGGGGCAAGACCCATCAGAGTCCTGCATCAACCTGTAGGGGTTTATTTTGCAAAATGACCGGCTCACTGTACATTATCCTTGAAATAATATGAAAGAATGTGTTCTCTAGATCTATATATAACTGAAGACATAGTTCAGGGTCTACTTTACCTTTATCCAAATCCACTGACTAAATCTTCACAAAAACAAAACAAAAACAAAATATTAAAATGTAACTGAGTGATGTGATTAAAATAAAGCGTAAAATTCTTGTATAAACTAACACTGGTACATAGAGGCAGAAGCAGTCACATACACACCTGCACACAAACAGACAGCAGTGCACATGCTGAGCAGTTACACCATTAGATTTCTCATTCTTGTCATTCACCTTGTAATACCGTCTACCACCCGTGACATCTTCACTCTCACAACAGGCAGACTCAGCGGCAGCAGCAAGAATAGTTAGCTTGTTAGCGAGCTAGCTTTAATCCTGTGTGAAACTGAGTGTCATCAGGAAAGTGCAGCTCTGACTGCGAAGGTAGCGAGCTGCAGCAGGGAGGGGAAGGCTGGCTGAGTTAAGATACTCGTAGGAAAGGCAGGAGGTCGCCGTGGCTGAAAGGCAAACCAAGTGGCTTGGAGGGCAGCTGCAGCTGGGTGTGGTGTGTGTGTGTGTGTGTGTATGTGTGTGTGTGTGTGTGTGTGTGTGTGTCTGCATGGCTGGTGGCCTGCTGCGACCAGATTACATGTTCACTGTCCCACAGCGGGAGTGGAAGTGAGATGGGTAGGACTGAGTGGTAAATGGCCACGGCGGGGAGCCGCGCGGCTGGTTGAGCACTCCTCCAGTGAGGGAGTGCCGGACCATCAGCTGGAGAGTCCAGCGTTTCCCAATTTGTTCGGTCGTGGCAACTCACAAACAGTTGTCTTTTTGACTCAGGCTAACAATGCTACTGACACTTTCATGGGTTGCTGGAGGCAAACATCATTTTTCAAAGAAAGTAGCAACACAAACAGCTCATAGTTAATCAAATTTTTATGGGGCCTATTGACATTTGCACCAGATGGAAATTTGCCTTCTTGGTTAATTTAAATTTTATAATTTAACTGTTAATCAATGTACTTTGTATCTTAAAATGTAACAACAACAAAACTGACTAAATGCTAAAAGAAACACAACTAAGTCATGTAAGAAAGTGCACAAAGTATTCAATTTTTCAGGGATAATGATTCATAAACACAGGTTAAAAAATACATATCCGTAATAAATATTCAATTTTTTCCCCATACTATCATACGGATTTCAGATTGATATTTTTAAAACTATAGAGTGTGTATTTCACTGTAACTTGCAAGATATTTCCCAAACATTTTAGGTAATAGATCCTGATAGGAAAGTGTTACCTGTTCCTGCATGCATTTTCATTTACCCATCAGTACAGAAAAGTGAACTGTGACACTAAAGAACAAATAATGCAGCTTTATAACATGGCTTTGTTAAGTACTCAACTCTCATTTCTGCATTATAGCTTTCTGAGGTCTGTTATTTTGTATAACAGACTGTTGCTATGGACACAGTTCTTATCATAGACCCTGGAGGAGCAATAAAACCATTCCAAGTCCATAAAGAAATCATTTAAAAATCAAAATGTTACGTCCAATTATTGATCTTTTTGGTATGAAATGTTGTAATAACCAGGATAATGTACTGTGAGCAGGTCAGTATTGTGACAGATTTTATTTCAAGACCAGTCAAAACAACAACTGCGGGGGTATCACTAAATTTTCTGTGCATTGTCTGATTTTTTTTTGTTAATTTTATTACCATGATGTTGAAAGTAAAACTTCCTGCTTTACATGCAACCAATTACTTGACTCACTAACAATTTCATATTGTTGTTACTGTTATTGGCTGTCACTCCTCCCTGCTCCTCTTCACATAAACTGCAAGGGACCACATCATACTTTCACTGGTACTTATTAAGAAAGCATAAATAAAGGTAAGCTAAGTGTAAGCGATATTTATATGTTTAATATGTACTGCATCATTGTGTACTTCATAGCAGTACAACACACTTTTACAATAATATGCTTTACTGTATGAAATATTCAAGTACACTGTATTTTACTGCAGGGCACTGTACTGTGAGACTTTAACTAAAATGTTTATTTAGTTAATTTGTGTCTGTGGTACAGTGAAACAGTTTCATCATTGTAAAGCATCGAACACATGTGCCCTTGACTGTTTTAGAGAGATGAAGAGCAACGTACACTGAAAATGCTTCGGGGGCAACAAAAAGCCTCAAGCACACATAAAAGCCTCTGGCAGAATGATTTAAAAACCTCCAAGCAACAGAACGAGAACGCTCATGTTGCTAGGATCAATTAAAGCTCAACCTTACAACAATTTACTAAACTACTAATGCTTTTTGTTGCTGCAACATAAGGGAGGCAGATCTGGGATGTGTTCCAAACAATACAGTTGGTGCGTTACAGAAAATATTGAGCCAAAAAGTGAATATAAATGCTCCATCCATCAAATGTCAGCAGAAAAAGTAAAACGTGATGCCAGTGAAAGAAATATTAAAAAACTCATTAGTACAGATATTCTTTGCAGACTGTGTGACCTAAAAAAAACAAAAAAGTTGGATTCCTAGAAAACTAATGTTCTGTACTTTTCAACCAGGATGACTGAATACCATTGGATGCAATGTGACGACGTCAGCTGTACTGTGGCAGGCAGCCTGTGTGTTGTGGGTGAACTAAATGTAATTAATATTAATTTTTCCCTGTCTGCTGTCTGGGCTTGTAACCCAGAGCAACCGTCTACAGCCTGTCTGTATTGTGCTGTGGTCTGGTAAATGATTCCTGGCACATCCAATGCCTTTAAAACTCTCGACCAAAAAAATAAAACTAAATGTGTTTGTATACTTAAGAAAGATGGAAACGTGGTTATCAGAATGGGGTAATATTCTTTTATAGAGACGCATATAGACAAAAGTGGTGTAATCATTTGGCTATCAGACGGTTTCATGCAATTTGGTTGCTTGAACATTTGACTGGCAACAGAGGAGGAATGCAGTTTAAATGTTTTTCCAGACAGAATATTTTTCTGATCGGTCGTATTGCTCTAAAAATAAAAAAAACCCCTCCATGTTGTAAACTATTTCCAGCTCAAACGTGAAATAAACTTAATTTAACGAGTTCCTCCTAAAACCTTTCAACAACTCTGGCTAAACACTGCACAGAAAAGGTTTTTAAATAAGGGTGGTCCCCGGTTAGGGGTCAGGGTCAGCCACTACAGGTGAATGGTAGAGTACTTACTGTAGGTTGCATAACATATTGTTGATGAGGCATCCATGACGTACTCTGGACCTACGGAGAAACACATAAAATGTAAAACGATGGTGACAATATGAATTTTCCTCTTCCTCTCAGTCAGATCCAAGTAGCATCCCACATAAAGCAATAAACTCTGCTCAAATATTCACAATATGTTCAAATACTCTCGAGTCGGGAGGTTTAAAAATGATTGCATTGGTTTTAACGCACCAAAATGGCTGAACTTTACACAGATTAAGTTGTGCCAACGAATTGCAAAAAGAATCTGAAAGTCTGGAGGCAGCAAATCTCCCTCCTGCCTTCTCATTATTGCCAACAGTGTGACTTGTGCACAGAGCCCATAAATTAGGTTCCTTCTCTATAATGATAATAATATTAACGCCAGTGCTGTTGCAAGAGGGGTGAAACATTGTGAAAATTCGAGGGACAGACAGCTTATTATCTAAAAAGAAAAAAAACAAAAGGAATTTGAGCGTGGTGGACCGATCTGTTCTGTTTCCTGGGCTCAAAATTCTGAGTTTTGCCAAGCTTTTACCAGGGGAAAACATATACAGACATGCATATTTACAAATGTGGATGAGAAAGTTAAAGAGACGGTGAAACAGTGACAGAGACAATGATCAAGAGACTGGGGAAAATGTAGGAACAAACAGAGCCTTTAGATGTGCTGGAGAGAGGAATTAGACAGCTTGTAGCAGACAAACACGCAGGCTGGCCACTGATCCTGGTAAAATGATTAGATTAAACAAAGACAAACATGGAATAATCTGCTATAAGAGCAATCAATCCTCTGAGCCAACCCAAACGCGTGATTTGGATCCGCACCTAAACAAGCTCGATATTCCATAACATGAAGCCAAGTCTGTTTGTTTATACATGGCAGTATTTGTTCTCCCCAGCTGAACGGGACAGCAGATAGACACAGAGAAGGCTTATCTTTAATCACTCGTCTTCAGCATTTTCTGACTAAGATTCTGCACGGCCATCATGTGATTTGTCTAACGGAGAGCAGAGCTGTAGTCTTGAGAATCTAGTCAAACTTTGGGCCTCTTTACACTTTGGGACTTGGGCTGTTCTAGACAAAGACTGAGAATTGTGAAATGTTTTGAAATCTTTGATTCTGGTTTTGATTATAAGGAGCCTGATTTAGAGCTTTGGTGACTGAAGATGAGACAGAATTTTCCACTATGTGACTACTGCATAACACACATTTGCAAACCAGCAAATCAGAGTACAACATGAAATGACGCAGAATATACTTGAGAGCTATAGTGTATGCTAAAGTTAAAATTACAGAACTGGGAATTCAGAGATGCACAAAATTGAATTTTCTGCTATCTTCTAAGCTGTAAAATTGTCACTGCCGTAACCTCTGCCTCCCCCCAATGCCAGAATCCAGTTGGATGTGTGTTGTGCAGGTCAGCATGGGTTCAACGTTCAATTTAGTTTAACGTGTTGACTCCAACACTGTCGCGTACCAGACGCACAATGCTTGTGAATACACCGGTAGAGACACGGTTCTCTGCTCTGCATCACTTTAAGTACAGCTTTAGAGAAGCCGTGTCAGGCTGCACAGAGCAGATGGAGCTGGGCAGGAAGTCAGGCACAGGAACAGCTGAGAGCATCTGGTCAGTTTTCAAAATAAAAACCCTGTGCAGACTCCCAATCATAAAAAAACAGACAATTTAAGTATCATATTCTTATCCATGGCAGAAGAACAAAAGAAAAAATGACTTCAGAAAAATCTGAACAAGTCAACAAAATTGAGCAGTCCACTTCTGAAATGCTCCTGGTTTGGTATGAAGCCTTGTGCAGGATGGAACAAAACTGCGTCACAGATGCAACATCACAGAGCAGTGCCCTTTGGAATCAAAATGTAACTTTAGCTGCACAACTTTTTTTTATAAAGATTTTTTTTCTGGGCTTTTTACAAAGACAGGAAAGGGAGGAGAGTGAGCGGATACGCGCAGCAAAGTGCCCAGGTTGGAATCAAAATCTTTGGCCGCTGCAGAGGACTGATAACCTCAGTACATGGGGTGTACACTCCACCAGCTGAGCTACTGGGGCACCCTTGGCCACATAATTTGACTGGAAAATATGCAGTGTGTGCCACTGCAGCTCACACTGCCTGAGACAGGGCAGCCTCTCTCTGCGATGGAAATTATGTCCTTGCTTTGTTCAGTGTTGAACTTGCAGTTCTGGTGTGAAAGCCCTGTGAGTCATGTATTGAACCTGTAAGATTGTTGTTATCACACAGTCAATAGGTGCCTTCAAGGTTCCTCCTTTAATAATGATATTTTGAGACTTGATTTTGACTGAACTCCCTTAAGGCCCGACTTGAGGCCCGAAGTTTTGACCTGTTAAAATTCCAAAACAATAAAATAACACACAGTTGACCACAGGCAAATCAGTTATAGCGATCTAATAAAGTGCTATCAAGTCGGCTTTGAATGGAAATCTCTAAAATACAGCATTTGGCATTCAGAAACCCATTAAACTGACTTGGATTTTCCCCAAAGGACCTGAAACAGCTCTCACACAGTGGATCTGCGTGTTTTACATTATAACGGTTAGTAAATTGTTATTCTAAAGCTACAGTATGTTCAGTGTGAATAAACGGTTTAATGTGCATGACCTAAGTATTTCCCTACCTCTGGCTGAACTTCACAGCTTGTGTTACCACTTAAAACAGCCTGTCAGCCAATAGGCCAAAAAGATGGTCAGTCAGTCATTCAGCTGCACGGTCAGCCAGTTGGCCGCACGTCCAACCAGCCACATGTAGAGCCAAACAGCCAGCCAGTTAGCTGGTTAGTAAGCCAGCCAGTCACACATCCAGCCAGCCACATATTTAGTCAGCCCGTGAGCCAGTCTGCAGAGCCAGTGATGTAAACCAGGCCACGGCTGGCTGGCGGCGCTAGCCGAGATCTCGGTAGTGATCTGGCCTGGACCGGCTCCTGTCATGTGGATCATCAAAGCTGTTTTTCCAGGAAACAAAGCCAATCATTGTTGAAGCACACGGGAGCCAGGCTCAGAAGTACACCAGAACACTGCTGTTGGCATGGGTCATTTGCAGATTTGATAAACCAATGCCATCAAACTAGTGGCTCAAGAAATATTCACTTAACATAAACATAAAAGACGGAATGACATATGCAGTCATTTCTATACAGCTTGAGATTTTCATTACAAAGGCGATAGTTTCTATTATAAAAGGAAGTGATTTCCTTTTGTCTGGCATATATGGCTGCCTGGCTTGTCTTCTCTTTTTCTTTTTCCTCTGTCTCTTTGTACTTGAACAGAAGATGAAGGACTCACCTTCCTGCCGTGACTGGCTGAAGGGCAATATTACAGGAAGCGGTGGCAGAGCTGCCCGATATTGAAACTGTGAGGATTAATATTCCTCAAAAGCCTGGCCATTGTTTTTGATAAATCAATTTGGGAAGCCTTCCGAGAGCGGATTAGAGACGTGCCCTGGCCCACTTTTCTCCCTCCTCCTCTTTCCTCTACCCCTCCACCGCAGGTACTGGACTAGAGTTTTAATCAAGCGTGCCTCAAAGACGGGCACAGCAACCTTCAGCAACACCCCACCCCTTCCACCCCCCACCTGAGCCGTCGCCATCACTGCCACCCCTACGATCCTTCCTCCTCTCCCTAGTTGTCTTTCTCTCCATCTGTCGCTTCTATTTTCCCATCTATCCTTCATCTCCTTTCTCTCGCTCGCTATCCTCCTCAGTCTGTCTCTGCATACCAAAACAGAGTCGATGTTAAACGATAGTGTCTGAGCGCGAGGGCACGGTGGCAGCGCCTCTTGATGTTTGGATTCGGCAAAGGGTGCTGCGTGAAATGCGCGGTGACGGGAAGCGGTTAGCGCTCTTGACATCTCACACAGCCAATTTTCACGTTACTGTTCTGTTCTGTTTCATTACTCCACAGATCACAGCCGTGAGGAATGTGGAAATTCACTTTGGAAGAGGAAGCGATTGTAGAGAAGTTAGTAAAAATAAGAAAAAAAGAAGCCTTCACTGCATTAGCAGCTGAGGGAGCACAAAAGAGGTCAGGAAACTGGGAGGGAGGAGAGTGTTTGTTTTTCCTAGACACTTTCATTCTTGATGGGTGATTTAATTTTTTTCTACTCTGTCAGCCTTTTTTTAATCCCTTTTTTTTGTTGCTTGTTTTCTGATGCCTGTTGTGTTTGCCGCCTACGAAACAGATGTCATCGAGCACAGCTGGAGTGGCGAAGAAACGATGAGAGAGGAAGAGAGAGCCTCACGCTGTTCTGCACCCGCCCCCTCTCTTCAATCTCCCCTACACAAAGCAAACCCTCCTATTACACATACACAGACAGCAATCTACCCATAATGCAGTGCATTATGGCCCACCTGATATGTGGAAACGGGGGAAGCAGCGATGAAGGGCGTGATGGAGGTCTGTGCAATCATGCGGTTGGTGGCGATGCTGTAAGGCGAGGAGTAGAACCTGAGAAGGGACAGAGGGAAGAAAGAGGGGAAGGAGGACGGAGGAGAGAGGTGGAAAGAAGATAAAGAGCAGAATTAATTTGTCAAATCCATATTAATAATATAAAACAATGTGAATATGAAATGAAACCTTAATACAAACATTAGGTGTTAAATGACTGATATTTGTCTCTATAAAAGGTTCCTCTGTCTTTATAAGAGAGAAAAACACACTTTCCAACTCGAACACACACACACACACACACACAATTTATCCTGTAGCTTGTTCAGAGCAAACACTTGGCCATATATTGTATTTCGAACACCACATAAAAGTTTCATGAAGTGGCTTATAGCGTTCTCAATTGAAAAGTCGGGTTTTATCACATCAAATTGAGCTTTGTCATCGTATAAAGTAGGAGGTTGTCTGTATTTTTTTTCTTTTCTATGTGGATTCTAGTATTAAGGCAACACTGTACCGTACTGGCTGGCCAGCTTAAGTGGTGCGCTTGTATGCTGAGGTTGGAGAAAACTCAATGCATTTCAAAAAGCTAAGGTCTGACAGGAGCTGCAGAGAAGCGAGGTGGTCGGCCACGCTGCTTTATCTCATTGCTGAAGGTTTATAGCAACAGAATGTCGCTGTGGTCCCCTGGGAAGCTAAGTGGAACGTCCAATAGTCTCTGTCTCCTGGACTGAAGATCATATTACTGGCTGAAGATACAAGACAAGTTATGTACTGGGTTTGACGACCCCTCGTTCTATGTAAGACACAGCTTCAGCCTTTCTTGTTGTGTATTACATTATGTTTTAACCCTAATTTTCTGTTTGGAGCACAAAAAAAACTATTATTATTACAACTACTTAATATTGTTTTACACATTCTATAAAACTGTATAAAAAATAGTTTTGGAAGTTTGCTATATAAATGTTTTTACATCTATTTTGGGGACTTAAACATGAGTATGAGTACTATTTAGTATAACATGCATAGATTTCTTTTGGGCAAACAAAAGAAATATATATTTACTCATGTATAGCCCTTATAAAATATCAAATACTTACACTTGTAATAAAAATGCTTTATGGTCATTTTTATAGTTTGTCACTTTCATCAAATAATCAAGCTTAGCTTGTAGCAAAAGGGAAGCGTAACCACTTCAGTCATTTTCTAAATGTTGGGTTTTAATGAGGCCAGAGGAAAAGACAAAATATATTTGAAGAAAAAACAGAGCAATTTTGCAGTTATAATTATCATGTTTACACACACAACAGTGGCTGTCTGTGAAGAAGGCAGAGTAATGTCAACAAAACACAAGGGATATAAAACAACTCTGCAGCAATACTGTTCATTTTTTTCTCATGAGCTGCTGGAATAACTTAGTGTTTTATGTCTTTTTAGGTAGGATTTCATATTTACATTTTTCTCTTTGTTGGTCTCCTATGAAAGAGTGCAGTTAAATATATTCAAATACCAATGCAAACTAGAAAATGGAAATTCAGTCCCACAATGGCATATATATGCATTATATGGGTAATTTGCAATATATTAAATTCACTGTGGGCACACATGCAGGCAGAGACATGGGGTTGAGTGCACAGTCAGGCAGACCGCAGACAAAGGCGAGGACCTTTGCATGCTGAACCCAGGCACTGTAGACTGGTTCTACAGACTTGGACTGTCACCTCTGTCTTGTTCGGAGGAATGCTTTTACTGTTTTGTGTACTTTTGTGCACTGGACAGCCATTTGGAGAACCCAGCGTGTCCCATCAGAACCTGATTGGTGATTTGTTATCGAACACGGTGTTCAAGCCTGAAGAATTTCTCATGTACAAAAGGGGAGGTCGGGGGCATGGAATCAAAGCCTTCATCGTAGAGGTGGCTGCTCTGAGCTGTGGTAAAAAGGTTTTGGATGCCTGTCATGGTGGAAGCCGCAGAACTTCCTGGTGGACACCAGTGGTGAAGGTTGACGTCAAACTGAAGGAGTCCTTGGTTGGCCCTAGGGTCAGAAGGGCTGTGGCTTCAGTGGTCACCAAAGCAAAAACTGGGGTGTGTGAGGAGGTCAGGGAGGTCATGGAGAGGGCCTTTTGGCCAGACTCGAGGAAGTTGACAACCATCAAAAGACCTAGGAAGGGAAAGCAGGGCTTGGCTCAGGCTATGTTTAGCAGGGGAGGAGAACTGCTGACCCTGACTGGAGATATTGTTCACCGGTGGACAGATCACTTTGAGGAACTCCTGAACCCAACCAGCATGTCTTCAGTGCAGGTGGCAGTTTGAACACATGGCCACACAAGCCTCACCCGTATCCCTGGCAGGATACTGTGGTAGTTAAGAAGCTCCTCAGCCACAAGGCGTCCAATGTGGAACTGATTCCACAGTGCTGGGCTGTGTTTGCCAACAAACCACTTCAGTTTCATGTGGAGGTCAGGGATGGTGCCTGTGGAACGCCAGAAATTGGAGGTGTTTTTCATTTTTAAAAAGGGGGACTGGAGTGTGTACACTCATCTATCGTCACGCTGTTCAGTCTCCATGGGAAAGCTTATGCCAGGGTTCTGGAAAACAGGCTTTCACCAACTGTTGAACCTCAGATTCAAGAGGAGCAATGCAGGCCCCATGCTGGTCAGCAAACAGTGGACCAGCTCTTCATCCTTGCAGGATTATAAGAAAGGTCATTCGAGTTTGCTCATCCAGTCCACATGTGTTTCGTGGACTTGGAGAAGGCTTGCAACCTCACTGTGAGAGTATGGGGCACTGGGGCTGCAGTGAAAGCTGTATCTGCATTCACTGCAGGAAGTCAAAGGCTTTTTTAGTGGGTTGTGCCTTGTCACAGATTCTATTTATGATTTTCATGGATAGGTGACAACTGGACCTCACACTTGCTTTGCTGCTCTTTGCAGATGATGTGGTTCTGTTGGTTTCATCAAACCGTGAATTTTAGTATGCACTGGAATTGCAATCAAATGTGAAGCTGGAGGGGGAATGAGTCAAGGCCTCCAAGCCTGAGGGTATATTTCTTTCCAGTAACCTGGAAAACGAGTTGGGAGCTGCTGCCCCAAGTGAGGGAATTCAAGTATCTTGGGGTCTTGGTCACAAGTGAGGATAAAATGGAGCGTGAAACTCCCAGGCGAATTAGTGCTGCATCAGCAGTAATGCAGGTATTGTACAAGACCGCAGAGTAAGAAAGCAAACTAGTTGACTAGTTGGTCTATGTTTCAACCCTCAACTATAGTCTTGGGCTCTGGGAAGTGAATAAAACAGTGAGATTGAGAATACAAGTGGATGATTTCCTCCATAGGGTGGCTGGGCTCAGCATGAGAGATTACAAGTTGAGCTGCTGCTCCTTTGTGTCAAAAAAAGCCAGTTGTTGTGGTTTAGGCATCTGATCAGGATGTTCTTGGACACCCTCCTTTGGAGGTTTTCCGTGCACGTCCAACTGTTGGAGGCCCCCCGAGTGTATTTCCAAAAAAAATACAAAAAAATCGCTAGCTCGGGAATGTCTCAGAATGCTCCAGGAGAAGATGGACAACGTTGCTGGGGTGAGGGACAGCTGGACTGCCTCGCTTCGCCTGCTGCCACCATGTCTCGGCTCCAGACAAGCAGCAGAAAATGGATGGATGCATAGATGGATAATCCAATTTCCACTTGAATTTTGATGTACCAGTAAGTCTGTACCAGACGCAGTCTGACAAATGTGAAGTGCCATTTATGATATACATTTTCAGTTTCAGTTCAACTGCATTTTCATTTTCTACTTTTCATTAACATATGAATTAAAATGACTAAATATTTCTCCGTTCACTGCTAGCTGATTCACTCTATTTCTTTTCTACATCGCATTCCCACTTGAATAAAGTTGGCTACTTCTATATTCTTTGCTACACCCTATTTCCCATTTCTGTAATATGTTCATTAGACTTAATTTGTGGTCGAATATGTTAAAAGTGAATCATTTCTTTCTCAGCAGGTATGTTCCTAACACAAATATCTGTGGGATTATAATTTGGCGGATTTGCAGCAAAGCAGGCTTTTACATTGCAGGCTGTGTGTAATGAGTGATGCTATTCATCCAGTTTTTTGGTTGAGATTGACTCCAAGTCACTGGGGGATAAGTGGTTTAGGAAGCGGGGAATGAGGAGCTTCCTGTGAACGACTGAGGCCAGAGGCAGATAGAGGGGAGCCGCGGCGCTCTCCTTCCTGTCTCAGTACTGCAGGGAAAAATAAAACACGTTGCCGGGTCATTTATTTCTACAGCGCCATTGAGTCATGACATAAAGACACAGAACACACAGGAACACACACATACATGAAGGCCCAAACACACAGAAGCACACACAAGCTCGCTACCCTTTGCCATATCTCACCCGACCCCACCAATGAAAACCGATATTTGAAGTCCATATAGATTTCCTTAATCAAACAGTAACAAAGTGCAGACACTACATTAATCTTTATGTATGGCAGTGTTATTGACTGGGGTCCTATGAGCCAAGAGGTGAGTGTATTAGATGGTGCCAAGGATGGATTGACTGTCGAGCTCTTACCCATTCTGCATTGCAGTTGGATCATATGTTAACGCCATGCCAGTCTGAAAGAGAAAAAAGAAACAGGCAGGATTAATCACAGATAAAGAGAGCTGGATAAGAAAGAAAAATAGATGACATCAACATGTGGACATGTGATTAAAAAAAAAACAAAATGCAGATAACAAAGCTGGCCATGAACTGTCCATCTGGTGACCAGACGAGAATGGGAGAGACAGGGAGCTGGGGTTGGACGTGTCATATCAGGACTAAAACTGAATAATTTAGAGTAGTAAGTTTGTTATTAATATTTTGAAGATCAGTTACAGATTCTGAGGATGGTATAAAGCACGGTGTCCTAGTACAGGTGTGTCATACATAACAGTCATCTGAAATGTCTTTTTAATCTGACTTCACAAACACATTTTTAAAAGCTTTTTTTTTTTAAATCACAAATCCGTCATCTGGTTTAAACTGGTTGCATCAACAAGCCTTTAGTCATTATAGCCTAATCAGCTCAACAGACTGGTGAAAACACACACAATACATAATAATTTGAACAATGCAATGTTCAATAACTAAAAATAGGAATTATAGCCTACATGACTGATTTGATCAGAATATTTTCACAAATTCATTTGGTGTTCAAGTTACCTATTACTATAATGATTACTTTTTTTTACTTTTTTTTCTGTCTGTATTTTCCTGTGTATTTGCACACCACCAAAGTTCAACATTCTGGGAAATGTGCTTATTCGCTTTTTAAGGAAGACATAGATCACAGATTAAAGAAATAGTATACACCATGTTAATTAGAAAGCTACAGAGGTGCTCTGGGCAGATCTTTTTAAAGACTGTAAACAGAGTCTTAATGCTAAGCTAAGCTAAGCTAACCATCTGCTGACTGTACCTCCATATTTAGTGTATAGACACAAGAATGGTAGCAGTCTTGTCATCTATGCCTTTGCGATATTGCACGAATAGCATTTCCTAAAAACTTTAACTATGTCTTTAAATGTAAAATTAGTTGGATTTGCCAAGCTGTTCAAAAACACACCAGTTACCAGGATGTCAAATACAGTTGGGTTGGAAAGACGCCTTGAGCAAAACAATGAGACAAAGAAAGAAATACAGGGGGAGGACAGGGTCTCTGCAGATACAGCCATCACCACACACTTCTAGTCAGTCATAAGTGATGATTGAAAGGAATTACGTATGAGTCTATAAATCCTTTATAAAGAAAATGTTGTGCATCATCACTGTCGGGCAGGAACTTTGTTTGTCCAAAGCTTGCCACATTTTGCCGGTATGTTCTGTACTATATGTCTCTGGAAAATCTGTCAATATGTTCCTGCACAGATGCCACAAAGATAATTTGCTGTACCTTTCTTGTACTTGGGGGAATAACGTAATTTTTTCCCTGATTCTTTTTGTTCCAAATAAATGAAATCAAATCAAAATCAACTCATTCCAAATTGGAAAAACTGACAAGTGACAAAGCCAATGTGGGAAAAAAGCTTAGTCAATAGGACAAAGTGAATTGGTATTGAAGACGGCATTTTTTTCTATTTCAATCACGTACAATCATGTTTTTATGAATGAGAGGAAATGAAGAAATGCCCTTTGGAGGGAAAAGGAGTGAGCAGAAAACCAAGTTCTTTGTCTGCTGATGCTATGTATGTGTGTGTGTGTGTGTGTGTGAGCGTGTGTGTGTGTGTGTGTGTGAGGCCCTCTTAGAGTCCAGGAGAGAAACCTGTGCGCTACAATCCGTCATCTGCATTCCTGAAGGTTCTCTCCCGGAGGAGAGCTAATCCGATTTCTTTTAACGGGAGGCTGCTGAGGACGGCAGATTTCATCAGCATACACACACACACACACACACGCACGCACACACACACACACACACACACACACACACACACACACACACACACACACACACACACACACACACACACACACACGCACGCACTCCCCCTTCTTGCCCTTCTCCTCTCTCTCACTTTGCTCTCCCTCCCTCTCCTTTCTGTCTTCATCTTCCTTTCTCTCCTTACCTTTCTCTCTTCATCCCTCACCCCCGTCATCTCTTAATCTACCCTCCTCCCATCTTTCTGTACCATTTTTTTGCCCTTGTCCCTCCAGAGGGCTACCTACACTGAGCTATACTGTTAAGGGAATAGTGTCCCAGAGGAGCAGGGGGATCAGTGAGCCTACAAGAGTGAGCAAAAACAGAAAATCACCACCGAATGAATAAGTTCTTGCTGGCACTAGGGAGGTATGGACATGTGTGTGTGTGTGAGTAGTCGTAGGTCTTTATGTTTAATTTGTGTGAGAGAACATCTGCACAACTAGTTAAAAAAGGCTTTCAGAGACATTTATCAGTCCATCCAAGAAGTTGTGATGTTGTAAATGCAACAATTTGTGCAGAATTCATGTGAATTGGTTGATTATGCATAACCTTACCTTCGGTACTCAATACCCTTTAAGGTATTTTCCACAAATCTGACCCATCATCGTAGCTTCCTGCCAGTTCTACCAATCATAGCAGTCCTGCACAAAAAACTCATACGTGTACAACTCAATGAACCAACTCAATGTTTTATTATTTGTTATTATGCTTGTGATTTTTTTTTCTAATGTTGTCTCAGTACTGAGAAGATTTGTCAGTGTTATTGACATTCATCAATGCTCTGAGCACTTTTATATTTTTATAATTTTGTGCATGCTGTTTTGATTGAGTTCAAGCTCCAAAAAGATTTTGCTTCTTTGTGCAATACCTCCCAGGTGCACTTCTACATTTACAAATAAAGCATAGTTTATTAGAATTTTTGTTATCCGGAGCCTCTTTGGTAAGGTTACTTGAAACACTCTGAACAAGTTGACTTTGATTTTTAATGAATTATACAACAAAAATGAAACTTTTTTTTATGTGCAACTTCCACTTCCTCCTGCAGTTTCATTGCTAAAAATGCCAAAAACATATGCTTTACACTTTTTTAGAGACGCTGCAGTAAAATTGAACATTATAGGCTGCAAAAAAAAAAAGTAAAAAAAATAAAAAGCTAATGATATCCTTGAGGGACTCATGTATGTAAAGCTGTAAAGATGCATCAGCCTGTGTGTTATTTTAACGTCTTCCACCTTACTTGTGTGTTTTCACCTTCAGTGTTTATGAATGTCCCGCCCTGCGAGTCCATATGTGTAAAGGTCCCTGCGTATGTATTTATATTCTCTATTTATACTAAATCTGAGATCAGGAGAGTCTCACTGCATGCCAGTGTGCATGTTTGTGTGTGTGAGTGTGTGTTCACATGTTCACTAATAGCAGTGGCAGACATGGCCAGCTGTCTGGTGAAGCTGATAACTCCCCTAAGTGCTGCCCTTGGTTCTATGTGCTGATGAATTCCACAGCAGAGAAGCTCCTGACCAGGAACCCTGCATGGTCAATGACTGATTACTAACACAAGCAGCTTTTGGCTGTGCCACAACAAGGAGACAGGAAAAGACAGAGACATTTTTACATGTGTTTTTGTCCAAACTTTACTCAAGACAGAAAAAAAAGCTCCACTATTTGCTGTTAAGGCACCTCAAACAAAGCTTGGCCCGGAGAACAGCTGCCACGGACAGACCTGGCTTTTTAAGGACAGATAGGATAAGTGTAGATACGCTTTAGAGGTGCACAGAGACGTTATCATCTGTATCTGTTCAACCAACAAAATTATCTGTCTCTGTATCTCTATGTGGATAGGAGGCCAGACCTGGAAGGGGTTTCTACAGGAAGTCATATTAAATCAGGTACATGTCTACATTTTAACCTAATATTCATTGGTAATTCAACTGTTGTGCCTCGCTGCCGGTACTGTCCACCGGTAATAAATGTCCTTTTGACCTAGTCTGTTGTCTATGTTTGTGTTTATCAAAATGAACTTGGATAAAAGTAAGAAGTAATACTCTGAACGTTACTGTGTTACATTTTGGAAACTATTTTGTCCAAATTAATAACAAGCACTTATTAGCAGTATAGTAGTAGATAGAAGAAATATTTTTTTCTATCATATTATTTGTTCTTTCCCCAATAACATATTCAGATTTGTGTGGACCGTCTGCTAAATTTGGTTGAAAACTAGTTAGACCGCACCGCATGCTGTAAATTTGATTATTTAACAGAAAGTTTCTGAAATATCCTAAGTATTTCTTTCTGTAGGTGCAGGAAAATGCCAAGATGTGATATTAATGAAAGTTGTAAAATAACTATCTTGCAAAGGTTAATGTTTTTTTTGTCTGTGCTCTTGGTTGTGCTAATGCATTTTCAATGCAAATGCATATTACAATACAAATAAGGTGCTTTAGAAAATGTGTGTGTACATGTAAGTATCCATGTGTGTAATACACAGATCCTAAAAAGGTTCGGGTGAGGACAGCCTATATTAGGCAGCTGTAAGGACACCTGTGCTGTACTGTTCTTATAAAGGAAAACCGAGCCAAGCCATCGCCTCCGTGTCCTCTCTCTCTCTCTCTCTCACACACACACACACAGACTGACCCTCTCCCTGCTTGTATTTTTGCCTTCCATACACAGATTCACTCTCTATTTTTTCTCCCCGCCTTGTGGCCACCACACACACACACACACACACACACACACACACACACACACACACACACGCACACACACACACGCACGCACGCACGGACACACACATACACGGACATCTGTCAGGCTTTCACACAGAGTGGAAAGCCGGATGTTTTTTTCATCTACACTCATTCCCCTAGAGTAGGTGCTTGAGAAGTGTGACTTTGAAAGTTTTTTGTGTGTAGGAGTGTGTGTGTGTTGGTAAAAGAGAGTGAGGAAGTGAGAAGAGAGAAAGAGAGAAAGGAATGAGCACCCATGGCGTTTGTGTCTGTGTGTGTTTCTGCGTGTGTGTGCAGCAGAAAAAAAAAAATGCAGTGACTAATATGTTTGTCAGCATGAGACAGCGAGAGACAACACTTTCTAGACTCCCACTTTGGGTAGTTTACAAGAAAATCTGTCATATATTTCTCAATCCTCACCAACAGCCACCCTGCAGCACTCAACCCCTTGTAACTCCTGACTGATCATGCAATGTGTTCCCTCTCTCTGTCTTTCTCCGAGTCTCAGTGAGTCACTCACTCTCTCTGTCTCTCTTTCTCTCCATATGTTGCTGTGGGATCTGGGAAGACTTCAAACACGCAGAAGAAGAGACAGAGAGACAAAAAGTGAAAGAGAAAGAGATGGCAAGAAGGAGAGAGCGCTTATAGACAGAAAAAAAAAGACAGAGGGGAAGAGAGTGAGGGAAAGAAATACAAAATATTGTTGTGACAGAAACAGGGAGAGGGTAGAGAGAGGGTCGTGGATGTGGTGCGCTGTTTCTCCCCCTCATACCTGCCACAGAAGCGAGGCGAGGAACGGCCTCAGCTCTGATAAACAGCCTAACATGTGATGCCTATCTCCCATCTGCCTCTGCCCTGCCTGCACAGCTGACCAATGACAACAACCATGCACACATGGAAACTATAGTACACTGTCCTGACCTTATAGGTGTAAATACATGCAGAATGCATTGCAATCTGACCAGCCGGACCATATCTGGAGGTGGTCTGCATCATGATCAGGTCTCAGCCAGGTGTAAATGTAAGGTGCAAGAAAAGAAACAGTTGAAAGGTTGTGAAACTGCGTCTTCTTGCTCTCTCAAGCAAGCCAAGATAAAGGACAACAAGTAGTCCACTAGGTCCTGCCCACCAAATTTGCATATTGAGATCTGGTTACACAAACAAATTGAATCAAATAAATTTAGCTACAATGAATATTTACTCCTTCTAAAAGATTATTTATTGGAAACTGCAAAGGAGGACATATCGCCTGAAGCGCTGTTGTTGGAGATGCTGTCATTTCAACTCTCTGATGACATGTCACGGTCATTTAATGATTTAGTACAGTAAATATATGACATGCATCTCCTTTACATAGCAGACAGAGATCATCTGGGTCTGAAAAGCCAAAGCAAAGTGCCTTAAACCTGCATTCTTATGTCAAAATGAGCCTACTTGTCACTTTTTATGACCTCAGTAAGCAGTTTCCTCATGAGTTTATGGTGTCAGTCACTAGTTTCAAGTCTTCTTCTATACAGCATTTCGTAAAAGATGTCAATATCTAAATAATGTATCAGATTGCACGTTAAGGGAATATTTGTCTGTAATAGTCCTTTATCCCTCACTAACATTAACATTTCCACAGCGTGCTGAGCATTAAATCTTAGATTTAACTTTACTCTGCTACTGTTTCTTTTCTTCAACTGGAGTTCACAATTAAAGATAAAACAGACCCATGTATAGGATAATATGCTCTTCGCCTTTTCTTTTTTCTCTTCCCCTATACGTTACGTGATGCAATTTATTTATTTAATTCATGTATTTCTTTTTCATATCTCGAGAGACATTCGTGATAATAAGGCTCGGCACATGTAGGTCCAACACAACTACATGAAGCCAATCAGCACAAATCCCAGAGCTCATAATGGCATCAAATAGAGCACACCTGTGGTTTTCAATGCAAGTACACATGGGAAACGCAAGTCAGAAAAAAACAATGATGAATCAATAAAGAGTATATATACTGAGGTGTGCAGAGAGATTTCTTTTCCCTGTATTTGATTTTCCAGCCTCCTTGTATCTTGGTTATGCATTCTGAGTGTGATGATCTTCACAAAATATGTTATGGAAAAGGACATCTAGCAGGATCGGGTCTGTCTTGTAGCAGGCAAATGACAAAATGGCAAACTTGAACTTATTTTATTCTTCACCTCATCCTGAGCTAATTCTAACGGGCTCAATCTGAATCCTGACCTTTAATTCAAATATTTCTCTGTGAAGTTAGGAAGCTAAAACTTCAATTCGAAAAAAAAACAACAAAAAAACGTCCTTAGTCTGAAGGTCTAAATCTCATAGCGTCTCCCTCAAGGACAGCAAAACAACAGCACATAAACACACACAGACATAAACAAATAAACGGCCACACACACACTCGCACGTTCAGCTGCAGATTTACACGTTCACACACAGTGCCTTGAACTCCGGCTGTTAAACCTCGGCCTCTCAGTCACGCCGCCGTGCCCTAACACAGAGTAATGTGAAACACGTCAGGATGGAGGAGGCCAGAGACAAAGACAGAGGTGGAGGGAAGGAGAGGAGGTGATACAGGGGAGGGATTTCTCCTGTATTTAGACAACAGGAAAAACTTTAATTTGAGATGAAAACAAAAGGAATTAAGAAGTGTGTTCAGAGAGCAAGCGAATTAAAGTCTTGCCTATGCCTGCATTTATTTTCAGCCAATTTATTGTACCAGTACTACAGACGTTAGCTGTGAGAGTGTGTCTGTGTGATCTTTCTGTCCTTTTCTCCAGTCTTTCTCTTTTTCCCACTCATCTCTTTACATTAATAAAGTGGTTTCATAACGAGGATGCACACAAACTTACTTCAACTTCTTTCCATCAGTTTCCACTGCCCTGGATTTTTCTCTACAGACATTGTATGCAATCTCTTGCCTCTTAAAATTCAGTTTATGTTTGGAAGAAGTTGATGACACGATCCTTCGCTTCGGCTGATGAGTGAAACAACTTGTTAACGTGCATCTGCAGACGCCCTCATTCTTGCTGTCCTTCCACACGAGGATGTTGTCTTTTGTGAGGTTAATCAAGCCGATTGTTCAAAAGTTTCCTTGCCATTCAGTGGCATTCTTCCGCAAAATAGCCCCTCATATAAACAAACTGGATGACCGTGGAGATAACAGTGCACACTGACATCAAACAAAGGAGACAACAGCGTGCACTTTCGCTGTCTTTTTAAATATCTTCACCTTGGCAGGAGTTTTCAAAAAGCTCTACCTTAAATGCTGTTTGTGTGTGGATGAAAGGCTGAAACGCACAGAAAAAGGTATGTTTTTTGGACAGGGCCTAAATCCCCCTCCTACCAGAGAGAGAAAAGCAAATGATGGGAGATAGGATAAAATCTGTTTTTCAAATATTAAACCAAAAGCCCACCATTTCTCTAAACGCTAAGCATGTTAGTTGCTGTAATCCCACAACATGTAGGATATAGAACATGACCTACTTAATATGACTTCTAAATAGTAAATACATGCTTCCTGGGTGGAAAAATGTTGCTATGATGATGTTATCCAGGCAGTACTAAAGTACTAAATTAGTAGAATATTAACATATTTTACAGGCAGTAGGTTCGATGCGTTCGTGGTAAGGAGCTGTTTAAGTTTCAGGAGAAGGACTGTATAGAATGTAGAGGTCAGGGGTGGGGAATAAATACAGCAAAAGGACAAAAGGGGTGTTTCCTCCATTTTGGCAGTGCAGGATTCTTATTACGCCGTTCACACACACACACACACACACACACACACACACACACACACACACACACACACACACACACACTCACATATGTAGACAGTCATCTCACTTTACCTCAAGTCAACTGAGCTGACCCTGTCAATGTGTGGGCCTGTGAGGGGATGTAGCAATGTGATTTAGGTTAAACACGCTTCACTGGCTTATAGGTGTTAGGGCTGCTGAACATGTGATGGACAGACACAAACACACACACGCATGGCGAGCGTAATACGCTGCCGATATCTCCCCGACACACACACTTCCACTGCCCACCCACCCACACAGGCACGTAGAGAGCATGTGTTTCCTGAAGGACAAACATTTCATCTCTCCTGGTCTCCCCTACCTTGCCGTTTCAGCACAACTGTCAGCCTCACTGAGCGTGCGTGTGTGTATGTGTGTGTGTATTAACTCTATTCTATATAGTCCAGTCTGAAGCACTCCTCCACCTGTCTCCTCTGTGTGTCCTTCCCAGTATAGCTGGTTGGCATCCTATGAAGAGACTTTAACCTTGTCTCCACATGTTGCTGATGAATATGTTTCCATAGCGCTGTATCCAATTTCTGGTTTCCCAGCATTCTGATGTATGGCGGGAATATACGTGTTCAGTGAGGCGTTTGGCTTGAGATGCAATTTACCTGACAGCGCCTATACATCCGGGGATGGTTTGATCGATATCTGGGGTATTTTTCTTTTCTTTTTTTTTAACAGCTCCATACCTTAGAGTAAATACAAATGACAGGCAGCAGAGGTTTACATAAATCCAGATGTTGTAGTTGACTTCTCAAGGGGCCCTGTGAGCGGGGTGGGGCCCGCTATTAGAAATCCCATTACCTCAGAGGTAAACGCCTTGTTTAGAGCGTCATCGTGTTGGAATGGAAAGAGTTTAACAAAGACGACTGACATTTTCTGGGCATATGTGGGTCTAGTTATCAATTCTTAAAGAATAATTACTGTACTCAAGGAAATGGTAACACTTTATCTGAGGGGGTGTACATAAGAAGTCATTACACTGTCATAACCACTTGTTTTCATTCCTTAATGCAGATGATTTTAGTGAATAACAGGAGCAATATGCAATATACAGTACATCTTTTAATTTTATTTAATTTTTAATTTTTTTTTTTTTTTACAAAATTTGCTTAACACTTGCGTAACACTTTATTTGAAAGGGCATACATGGGACTATCATTATACTGTCATAACCATGTCATGACACCTGTCATTAATATGAAGTACTCTTTGCGAAGGTTTATGACTATTGCCATCAAGTGCCATTCAGTCAATTATGTCTTCTTTAAAGCCAAGTTGACATTGTTTTTTAATGTCTTTGTTATGACAACATTTTTGTCTTGGTTAATATCAAGTTGTCATAACAAAGACATCTCACTGAATGTCAACTTTGCATTGAAGATGACATAATCAACTGAATGACACTTAATAACAACTGTAAAAGACATTCATATAGATATCTTAATGTTAGGAGACAAACCTTCTCTGTGTTGCATTTTCTGCTGTTATTCACTGAATTTGTCAATGTCAGCATTAACGAATAGAAACATGGTGATCAGATAAGCATGCAGTCCTCATGCTGGACTGTAACACCTGTCTCTGTCCACCCTATGACTTTTGGACTGTCAGAGTCAGTGTGCATTAGAGCCGCAATGATTAGTTTACTAACTGACCAAGACAAGATTATTTGCCAACGATTTTGGTATTTGATTTTCTGGTTCTAGCTTCTTAAATGTAAGGAAATGTTGCTCTACTTAAATAATCTAATTTATGACAGTGAATGAAGAGTCTTTGTGTTTTGAACTGTTAGCTGGACCAAAGAAACAATCTGAAGACGTCACTTTTGGTTCAGGGAAACTGTGATGTGCATTTTCCACAGTTTTTAAATTTTGTCATAGACTAAACTACTAAACTACTAGACTAAACTAAATGGATTAATCATGGAAATAATCAGCAGATTAATTTGTAATGAAAATAATAGTTGGTTGCTGCCCTAGTTGGACAAAATATCAAGTTGGCCATTTATACTGAATACTGGAGTCTATGCCAAACAGATTAGGATCTTGCTGAAAAACTCACGATAAACCAAGGAAACAGATTTTGCTAAAAAATGTTTGCTAAGTTATGATTTGTCCTTGTTGAATATTAATATTGCACCTATTTTCTATGGTTTATAATTTACTTATATCCTTGGTGATCCCATTACTCTAAATTAAGCACCCCTGATGTGCTGGCAGCTTGATGAGTAAGCACTGAGAAGCTGAATGCAAAATGCATTGTTCCTTGTAAATATATGCAAAAACTGTAAAAACTTTTCTTGGGATCTAATTTGCGGTGAGATCTACACTAAAAAAAAAAACAGATTTGTTCTGCCCTCTACCAGCAAGATTGCTTTTCAATTGTGAGTGTAAATAGACTCTTTATGCTTCTGAGACGTGTTGAGGGACGACTGCTTCTGCATTGGTGTATCGTCTTACCTCGCCTTCTCTGTGCCACGGCCTCCCGTTCTGAGGGTACTTGCTCTGGCTCTGGCGTTTCTTCTGCCCTCCGTCGGCAAATTTGCACAGCAAAGGCTCCGTGGGAGCTGCAGAGAGAGAGAGAGAGGACAAAATTATGTTAGGAGGACTTCATCCTGTGACCCCTCAGACAGGACAGGACAGAAGCTCTTTTGACGTGTGCTGCATCTCTCTTCTTCCACCATCACATCTCTGTCTCTCCCTCCTCCCACCCTCCTCTCCGCCCTCCTATGGAGCTCCTAGACAAATTCCCAGACCGACGATGTTGGCAGGCCCTCCCTACCCGAGCCCAGGCTGGCAGCCCATGAAAGAGCATTGCAGGGTATTGTTGAAATAATAATCACAGTAATCGCTCTTGTAAATACCTCTGAGATGGTAATGCAGGACTGCTCTGTCAGCCAAAGCTTATTTCTAGAAGGCGTTCCTGTTCCTGACGTGTTATCCCTCTGTGTTTTTTTTACTTTAACAGCCATCTTCTATTTTATTTGAAATTTTATGCCTTTTTCCACTCCGCAACCGTCAGCGCAAGTGTCTCAATGTGTTGTGGTGTTTGTGCAAAGACTGCTGTTCTTGGAGTGAACACTGGGGGCAGTCTCATCATTTCTATCATCAACCGGCAGGAAGGCATGACATGAAGTAGCTGTTATTAATCCAATTAAAAAAAGAAAAAAGCCCTCTGTGCTGCGACCTCATCTCAGCCGCTTCTGTATCAACAGCCTTTTGTACGGATGATTGCCGATAAAAGGTTGATGAAAGTGTTGCGATGACCTACGTCGCTGTAAAGATAACTTCTCAAAGGGCACTTTCTCACACTCGAGCTGCAGGTGAGCACCAAAAGAGACAAGAATGGATTCGGAGAAGAGGACTCCCTCATGAGATACCGCAGAGAGAGGGGGAGAGAGGAAAAAACTGAAGAAAGACAGGCTCAATGAAAGAAGAGAAAGACGCAGAGAAAGAAAAAAGTTCTTAGTGAGCTTTTCTCGTGAGAAACGGGTGGCTCTCTTGGCTGGGGATCTGGGGGTCTTAGCAGTGTCCGTCCCCTTTTTAGTCTGCGTCAGCGAGATCGGAATCTCTTTGGAATCAGTGGAGATGAGAGAAGAATGGAGACAGTTGGATAAACTAGAAGAAACACAGGAGTGCAGACAGAGGAATAGAAACGAGACGGAAAAAAAGGGAAGATAAGAGGGAGAAACAAGGAGAAAACAGACGTAGAGTGAGAATTTACACCAGGATCAAACACTCGTACAGTTCAGCAGTACTACAGTACACACTGAGCCCAAGAGCTTGTCCAAACACTGAACCACTGCTGCCCTGCACCTGGTGGCTTAGAAGGGACCTGACGGCTCTCCTGTCAACGCATTCGCATTACGGGCCTGGCAGCTCGTGACACGGCCGTCGCTCTGTGACGACACAGGCCAGTGACGGGGGGCTGTCTGCGGGAGGTGAGCAACGGGACCTTTCATCACGTCGTGCCACAGATGACACCCACCGAGAGAATTGTTGATGCTTTAATCTGCGCTGCCAGATGTTAGAGGTGCTGGGGCCTTGATAATAATGCAGCATCACAAGACAGGAGAGAAGGAAATTCTATCGGGATTGACAAGGCGGTGACAGCTATAAAACAAGCTGAGGCGAAGTGAACTCATGACGCGGGAGTTTTTCGGCTGAATTAAATTATTTTCCAGTTTACAGCTAACAGAAAATCTCCTGACAGAAAATATTAGGCCTTCCAATTACCACCATTATGACTGATGTTAAAATACAGTAGTGTAGGCCTACAATTCAGCTTCAGTTCACACAGGAAACAGGTTATTACCAATTAAAAGATTATGGATTGTTGACTGTTGACTGTTGTCAGCCACAAACACATATTTTGCATACTGCAATTAGTTTTTTTGTTGACCACCTCAGATTTTTATATGCAAACTAAATTATCTTTGGTCTAACTTTTTCCAGCTGGAGCTCAGTTAGTTCTTTGTGGTTCTGTCCTGCAATTTCATTGGCTGCTGTGGGGTTGGCTAAAATAAAGCGGATCTGGCAAATTAAGGGTTTTGTCTAGAAGGGAGACCCCGATTTGCAAGAGTTGTATGCACTGTGTCTTCATTTTGCACAGCTTTCCTCAGGCTGTAAGTGCATCCAAAGTCTCCTATTGCACTTCACCATAAAAAAGTATTTTTATGACTTATTTATTCTTCTTTTTATATAATATTTGTTTTGTGAGTAGCATAAAGGGACTTAAACAACCCTGTGTCTGATAAATAAATGAACCTTGAACCTTGTAAAATAGCCAAGTGGCCTAGAACTTGATTTTTCACTTTGTGACTTACTAATGTACTTCTGTTATTATAAAATATAAATGCTCTTTTGTTTCGTCTTCTCTCAGAGCATCTACCGTGTGCATGCATTTTGTGAATCTAGGGTTCCCTTCTAGACACGGCCCCAATGTCGACTTGCTGCGAATGAAGAACATTGTTGTTATTTTCAAGTCAAAAGGCTCAAGTCCAGGTGATGTCACAGTTCAGTGTTTAAGTCCACGTCTTTTTTGGTTTTGTCAAGTACAGCCTAAAATCATCAGATTTGTGAATCTAGTCTGGCTCATGTCCAGGTCCAGGTCATGTGACTCAAGGCCACACCTCTGCTTCCACCACTTGTTATTGTGTAGTTACAGTCAGTGTCGGATAAATGAGTACTGTGGCACTAACAATGCTGTGTGTGCATTTACGCGGCTAAAGTACTATTATAGGGCCAAAAACATGCCACCAAACTTTTCTAGAAAATAAATGTGAGTGTGTTTATGTGGCTTTAGGCTGTTCTATGGGACCAAACTTTTCAGAGTCAGCCCAGGAGAATGTTCCTGTGAAGGGAGAGAGAGAGCAAGAGAGACGCTGCAAAAGAAAAACAACAAAAGCTCTTCCAAACCTCTCCTCTGGCACTCTGGGAGATAATTAGCTATTGCAGAGATTTGGAGAATCTGACATAGAGCACGCTGACGTTACCCCTGCGACTACATCCCCAGTTCCCACAGCGAACTGGCCAATTTGTTTAAGACTCCAGCCCAAGATCAACAGCCTCACACCACCCCACCCACCCTGTGATCACACTCACCCCTCTGAAGCCCTGACACACACACACACCCTCCTTAAAGTCTCTCAGCTATAACCCTCGAAAACACACAGAAATACCCACAGACACTCAATACAAACTGCTGCCAGCCTAAAAACCTTTCTTAGACCTCTCAACACACACCGTCATCACTGGCACAGTCCAGAATAAACTAGGCCACTGGCTGTACGTACTAGCTTGCTGATGCTGCGTCTTTAGGTCACACACTCCAAGTACAACACTTTTCGCACTGGCTTCAGCTCTACAGTTTGTGTTGTGGGGGGGGGGCGCTTGAGGAAAAAAAAAGTTATGAACCAATTTGCTGCCCTTTAATAATCCTAAATCATGGGAAAAAGACATAAAGTGCTTTTGGTCAGAGGTCAACAACTGCCGCTAACAAGGTGCTCCATGGGAACTCCTAATTGTTTTTTATGTGGGTTGCTGTAGGAACTGGTAAACACGTTAACGAGGGGCTGACCGCAGACACATGCATGCGTGCCTCGGAGTGTGCACACCGAGACCAACCACGCTCATGAACACACATATACACAAAAGCAAGCAGAGCACCCAGTGAACATTTTTCTGTTGAAACAACATTTAAAACACGACCAGAGACGTTCAGCACTGGTTCAAAAGTGAGAGTTTTTTTCAGCGACTAGGTTTGAAACATTGATTTAATGTTCACAGTTAG
Organism: Lutjanus erythropterus; assembly: GCF_056507025.1. Lineage (NCBI taxonomy): Eukaryota > Metazoa > Chordata > Actinopteri > Lutjaniformes > Lutjanidae > Lutjanus > Lutjanus erythropterus. The sequence continues at coordinate 24,225,876 of NC_139332.1, forward strand.
ATCATATTTCACTAGGATTTGAAACTGTGACATTTTTCATGCTCTACATTGTGCAATTAATTAGTCTATCCTCATTTATGACCCTCGTTAAATAACAACATCCAAACAACAGAAAAAAATACCATCAGGACTTGAAACTCAGCCACCTGAATGAAATTCCTCTGTTTCACCCATCCAGCAACCACATCTTTAATCTGTGCATAGTATGTTCTTTGCCGCTCTGTAAACTATGTTCTGGTACATGTATCTTCAGAGCACTCAGAGCTGTTGCCAATACGCCTAAGTGCTTGAGCGCAATTGCTTTATTTTACATCCGTGGTCATGGCTGTCTCCGGCGTAGAGCCGTAAAAAATAGATTTTTCAAGCTTTTCTAACATTGTGAATCACAGAAATCCTTCAGGATACAGTCATGACAAAAAAAACAGGCTGATCTGTCCAGCAGTATGCAAGATTAGCTCCAGACAAAGTGTAGGACTGTTGATCATACATGCACTCACACACGCACTCATGCACACACACACCCATGGAAGTGATCGCATAATCACCAGAATGATTAAACAAATTTGTGTTTTGTGACACGTTGATGTTGTAATCACATTTTAGCCAGTTGAGACCAAATATCGACCAATTTTCAACAAGAAATCCTGATTGTCTGTTTTGTCATTGGGCAGTGTTAAGTCAGTTTAGTGAGAGTAAGATGTCTGTGCTGCGAGCCTCATTTGATCACAGCCTCAGCTCAATCACACTCCAGACTGTGCATTTGGCTCTGAAGAGATAGTCATGGCTTTCTGCTCATCAATAGGCGCATTACCACCCAGCAGAATGAACCAATAAGTGCATGCAGATGTACTTCTGTACCAGACAGTGCAATTACAATAGCCATTTAAATTGAAGCTTGTTGCAAGTTTCACTTATTAGTGCTGCGTGCATGAGTAATTATTGCTGTTACTGATGTTTCCTATGGGCCGGCATCTGGGGGAAATCAGTCTTTTGTTCGCAGAATAACAGCCAGCGCAGCGAGAACACCAGATCTCACCATTTCTTTTCTTTCTGGTTTCTGTAGACAAAGAGAGCGTGCATGCTCCGGATGGTCTAGCAAGACCAGCTGAATAACATCTTGATCCATGAATGCAAATCAGTCCATGTATTATAATACATCAATGTCAACCCGTCACACAGTCACTCAAATTGGACTGTACATCTGTTGGAATGAATAGTGAAATCAATGCAGGAATGCCCACGAGCTGCAGAAGGGCTGGGTAAAAGGTTTCGCTGAGAGAAACAGCCAGTTTTTCAACATGAGGACAGTTACAAAAGAGGCCTCTCACAGGGGCTCGGAGTCAAACTGGGTTGGCCTTGCTCTGCTCTTAGTGTGCGCGAAAGCCCTAAAGAGGACGAACAGAGGGAACCGTTCAGCCACTCGAACCAAAATATGTCACTCTGAAAGGCTTCAGTGAAAGGAAGCTTTCCACTTCTCAATAACAACTGTGGTTGAAGGTTCCTACAGGTTCTTGGCTTGAAGCTGCATGAGCTAAACATCTCTGAAAAGTCATTTGGATGGCTCGCTGTGTTTCACTGCAAGGGCATGTTTGCAGAGGATAAGCAAGAGGAAGAAAGAGGACAGTATTTTATTGGAATTCTGCTGTACTCTGACGCTGCTTGAGGGGATCTCTAATTGGATCAACAACTGTCTGATTCCCATCAGCCAGCTTGACCCGTCTGCCCAGACTGAGGAAGCAGTGTCTTATGGGAAAGAGCAAAAAGAGTGGGAGGGAGAGACAGACAGACAGATACATGAAGAGAAAGGGAGCACAAGGGTCAGTGTTCTAGAAATAGATAAAGATGAAGAGGAACACGGAGTGGTTATGATAGGAAAACATATGGGACAAACAAGAAGGGACCAAAACTACAGCGAAGTAGCATATACGTCGCCATTTTCAGAGCAAAATGGACAGACTCGGAATGGCCGCCAACCAGGAAGGCAGGCGGCGGCGGCGGCAGCAGCTTCCCTACAGGGAGGGCTTTGACGGATCCCAGTCGATAGCTCTCACAACTGCCACGCTGGCCTCGCATCCTTCAGCGTGGAAATGAAGACAGTCTGCCAGCCGTTTTGCTGACAGGGACGGCACACATGGCTCAATGACACGGCCTGATAAATGGAGCGGGCGCTGAGAGGAGAGCGCCGCAGAGAGAGAGACAAAGAGGAAAGGGAGAGGGAGATAGATGGAAAGACAGATACGGTGTCATAGAGAGACAAAAAGACATGGGGAGACTGTGACGGGAAGAGACAGAGGAGAGAGGGACTCAGTGATGGTAGAAGTGACAGGCGCGGTCCAGTTTTCCCCCTCCTGATCCATACTATATAGATGAGTGAGTGAGATTAGTATAGGGAGAGGGATGTCAACAACGCCTTGCTTCTCACCCTGCATCTGCTACACATGCTCTAGAGCTATTGATCAGGCCCTGCTCAGACTTTCCCACAGAGGGCTCCTGCAGCACGCCGGCAGCCGGTACAGGCCTGAGATGATATTATGGATTACGGTAAGGGAAGTGGAGGGAAGAGCCCTGGATGCGGGCGGTAGAAGCCTGATCGATGAGCTATTGCGCACTTAACAAGAGTAATGTTATGTAGGGAGTCTCTGACATGCTAATCCATCTCTCACACTCTCCGTCCGTCTCCCTTGATCGCATCTCTCTCTGTCGTGGTTATCTCCTGTCTGCCTCTGGCTCCTCAGTTCTATCTATCTATCTATCTATCTATCTATCTATCTATCTATCTATCTATCTATCTATCTATCATCAACGAAAGTATTATCTCAGATTTCACACAAAATGTCTTTTTTCCCTCAAATTTTGTTCACAAATTTGTTAAAATCCATGTTGATGAGCACCTTCCCTTTGCCAAGATACACTTGACAGGTGTGGCATATAGAGATGTTAATTAAATACCATAATTTTGACAGAAGTGTGCCTTCGACTGGTCATAATAAAGGAAGGAAACCCTAAAATGTGCAGGTCTATCTTGAAAAAAGGAACTTATCAGACACTGAAGTATGGCTATTTTGCATAGAGCTACAGATACCATTATTTTTTTTCCAGGCAATTGATAGAAAACACAACGTTGTCTATCCGTAGTAATGACCCTTAACAGTGAAAGTGAGAGCTGAATAGTGCTTTTCACTTCTACTCTACCCTTGGATATAATATAAGGGAAAATTAAGATATGAAACAGCTGGAGTAAAGAAATGTACTCATAGTGTAACAATAAACCAGCACAAAAATGACAAATTACCAACATAAATCACCACAAACCACCATGTTCTCAACAAACACATCACAAACACATTACAAATACATGACCAACACAAACAAACCTTTTTGCAGTTTGGAACAAAAAATAGCACATTTTTAGCTATGCATCATGGGAAATAATGAAAAGGAGGGCTGTGTCTCAGTGTATCAGCTTCACATGTTAATGTCACAAGGACAAAGTTACATTACACAAGCTACACAAACTTTCAAGACTGAAGTTCAGTTTCAGCTTCATGTAATCTTACTAGTACTACTCCTACTACTAATAATTATAAACATCAAGAAAGAAAGAGCACTGCTATCAGTGTAGTATCAGTATCAGCAGATATCCAAATTCACAAATTCAAAAAAAGTGGATCTGTCTGTCTGTCTGTCTGTCTGTCTGTCTGTCTGTCTGTCTATCTATCTATCTATCTGTCTATCTATCTGTCTATCTGTCTATCTATGTCTTCATGCACCACTGAGCAGACAGTGATCCCAGACGAGATTCAGACAAATAAAGCTGATGGATGAGGGGAGCTCCATGTGTGTCTGGCACACAGTCAGTCTAAAACACAGCTGCAGACAACTACAATTGACTGAGACCATCTTATGGGAATGGAAATACTTAGAAAAGGGATGTGTGCATGTTTTTGTTTGTAGGAATATGCAGTCATCGAATGTGAACTGATCTGGCAGAAAAGGTGAGGAAGATTCTGCACAAATAACAGAGCTGTAATTATTTTAGCTGATGAAAATATGGGTGAATGTGTTTGCGCCTCGGAGTTCTGACTGAATTAATCTGCTCTTACAGTAAATGTGAGAGCAGCAAGCGCAGCGCCAAACAGGCGGTGGGTTTCCAGCTGCTAGCCAACTCCTGCGAGACAAGCTCTGAAGTACCAGTTAACGAGAACTTCATTTTAGCTTAATCAGCTAATTCCACTTGCCGTTCTCGATGCTGAGGTTGCCATGGTGAGTAAACAAATAACTAAAAACAACAGAGTAGAAGTTAGTATGTGTGTGTGCTTGCCAACTCTAATGAACGGCTCACAATCCTCCATCCATATATTAAAATAACATTTATATAAGCAGACAGTCATCGACGCATTCATTCCAAGTGGCATAGTTTGAGTGTCGCTGGTTCCTCTAGTCAGCTGCATTTTTTTTAAAGTGACCATGGCAGATGTTTCTAATGCTAAACCCACACATGCTGCTCCACGCTGCCAACATCTCTGCTGCTGCAGTAGGTCTCCTATCAGTGGCTGCTTTACACAGCTGGCCAGGGTGGCAATTACAAGCGGCCGCATTGTGGTTGCTTCAAAATTGCAAGAGTACAGTATAAGATTGAAAACACTATTTGGAGAGTGGATGCGAAATACGATCCCAGCTAAGAAAACACTACAATGTGCAACAGGCGATGTGAGTCAGTGCGTCACAGACAAGCCTATCCAAATATTGTGCAAGTGGAGAGCCGAGTGGATTTGGAGTTTGGTTTGGAGACTCATCCAAAAGTCCTCATCACTTCTTCATCACCGGACTGATGAAACATCTTGGCCGTGCTTCATTTTCGAGATCAAACAAGTTCAGCTGCCTTTGACTTACAGTAACACTTATATTATGACCCAGCTGACTGAGGATCTTCATACAGTACGAAACATCACACTCATCCTAAACACGTCAGTAACATACACAAATGTAAAGTTCTACTACGGCAGGCAAGTGCCAGCGTGATCATGCACAGAGTTAATAAAGAGAACTTGGAATCGTGGCATCTTTTTGCATCTTAACAATACAATACACTAGGTGTTCCTTTTGGCTAATGGCCAACCAGTTTGGGTAGCCCTGCACTACAGCATTATGATACAGAAGATAATGAACTTTAAGGTTGTTCTCAGCCATGACAGTTTCCAGTTCAAGTTCACACTAATTCATGTATGCACTTGAGTACATCTAAGACTGACTGATCATACTTGACTCCTGAATCTATTGTGGCTTTGCCACTGGCACTTTTGGCTGTACTGAGTCAGGATGTGTCACACTGATTTGCATTTCCATAACCATTTTTAACAGCTCTCAGTACTTTTGCAGCTTCAGTCTGAATCTGAATTTTAAAACTGTGGTTTGAAGTTTTAGCTGCTCTGCTGCATCACTGTTTGTACTCGCAGGTATCCGCTTTAATTTATTATTTCATGTTCGCTGTTAGCGTATCAAGTTACTGCTGGTGAAAACTCAGCATTTCCTGATTTTGCTGTTTCATAATATAAGAGTTTAAATGACAAAAAAACACGAGACCTTCATGGTAAAGAATATAAAGGAAATTAGGTATTTATTTGCCATTTTACAGCCACTAAGCTTGTTACAAGACACACCTTCAAGCGTGTAGCACAGTTGTAATGAAGATCCAAATCCTTGCCATGCTGGGCTGATGTGATGAGTCAAACCGAGTCAAGTCAAGCCAGTACATGTGTATGGAAAGGGGGTATAATGTTGCTGCTAACTTTGGACAGATGTCCACAGATCCCCTTTCTATGACACACTGAGTAAAGATGAATGAGACATTATGGATTGTTTGTCAGGCAAAACTGAACAACCAGCAAACAAAAGGCTTTTTTGTTTATGCTGCCATTCCATTATCAAAAGTACACAGTAACAAAAAGGTATGAAAATGCTGCATTGCAATGCAGTACATCTGCAATGGAGTAACAATACTGCTGCAATAACCAATTCTTCTAAGAAATGAACCATAACAAATTCTCCCATGAAATGAAGAAACTTTAAAAGAACGAGACCTCCATCACACAGCAACAAGAAATACCAAGAATGACTGTTTTCATAGAATTAATAAAAAGAAAGTCCTCTGTAGCATAAAACTGGTCCCAGCCTGTGGAGCTCTCCTTTCATGGCAAACAGTTTTGGCTGCGGCAGACGGACCTAAGAGCAGCTGTTGCTGTGCTTTGCCTGTGGGGGTTGACCTCTGCTGCCACTGTCTGTGTCACTGCCTGTGTGGGCAGACAGCGGAGCTAGCTCTGTCCCTGTTAGCAGAGTATTATAACTCTGCCAACGCCTCCAGTGACCCGTGAAACCTCCCATCTATAGAGATGAATCATACAGATGGGCGCTTTGTAATTCAACAGAACTGCCCATCCACCGGGCCTCCAGCAAATATTTCTTGGTCTATATGACACTGTTTCAGAATCAGAATAAATCAGTTCGGAGCTCTGCAAGTAGACCTCGGACGATGAAATCTAGCGTTTGTTCTGTCAGCGTTGTTTTAGCACATTATGAAGGCTTCATTATTTACATCAAGCATTCAGACTTGAATACATATTTTACCCAGCCTTACACGGCTTCCACATAACGGTACAGAAAAATCATTTAGGTTTATTTATCAAGAAGAGATTTTGCTGACCCTGCATGGTGTTTTTCAGCGCTGCACTGTTTGACATTCATTACACAAATTCACACTCAGGGCGCATTACAAACAGACCTCTGTTGTTGGCCAGAATGAAAAATAGGATGTCAGTAGGGCTGTCCCCAACTAAGATTTTTCTTTAGTTGAATCAGATGTGGCTGTTTAATAAGAATATTTTACTTTTTTTGGGGTTATCAGAGGAATCAAAATGTTTTTGGTGAGTTTTGTTTCATTTGTGTCTAGTCTGAATGAAGCTGACAATGAATTACAGTTTTTCAAAGGGTGTTAGTTTGACAAGAGCAATAAAACAGCTGCCTTTAGTTAAACAAAACATATCTTATGCTTTGAAAAGTGTCTCTCACTGTAGCGGTTCTTGCCATCATGTTGTCAGACACTTAGATTAACAATGTGCAGAAACAAGCACAAGCAAACAAGGGTCACCTGCCCTGCATCCTCCATGATGCAGCTCACCTGCACTCCGTTTCTATCACTTTTCTTCACTTCCATCACAGCCAGTTTTGCAGTTGTGGTGATTTAGAGACTCGGTTTGTAAAATTTACAGCTTGCCATGCTGTTGCATTACTCTTTGTACAATGAATCAGCTAAAAAAAAGGCCAAAACTTGTTTATCAAACACTTGTTTCCCCCTCCTTCATCAATTAACCGCCAGCTCATGTAGCCACAAGCATTTCTTTAAAGTCTGTCAAAGTCAAAGCCTGTCTGCTAACATAAAAATATATTTATGGTTCGTCTTATTTATAATTCCCCAATGAAATGTTATGCCTGTGCATTTTTCTAAGCTTCTGTCTCTTTTGTTTTATCCTGATGTAGTGATGCACACTGACTGCCAAAGGGAAAAAGAAGAGCGCTCGACTTGAAGAATCTCAGTTGACTGAGGGGTCTCCGACTAATGATTTGAAATCTTTGACTTTCAGGGGGTATCCCTAGATGTCAGGAGTCTTGTTAAATGGTACCGTGCCTCTCATAGATTTTCCTAGATGGTCCAGAGATTCAAAAATGTGATTTTCTTTTTCTAATTAGGGTTGTCTAACCTTTAGGATACCATTGACTGCAAATTGATAATGCCATTTGAAAAGAGGCGGAAAATACGCAACAAGCGACAAATACAAGAAAGCCACATCAGTTAGAGCAGCTTGGTGAAGCATACAAAAGGGTGCGCGTTTGTTAACTAGGTTTCCACCGTGGGGGCTTCCAGTAACAACGGTATGGACAGGAAAGAAAATGAAATTACAGCACAATAAATGAATTATCAATAAGAGCCCTCAATACTGTATCAGAGGGGGATCAATACACCACAGCCAGGCTGCGATGTGGGCCGAGGGCTGAGGGCGGGCCTATAGCTGAGGGACCAGCCGGCTCAATAATGTCACTGGGGGTGATTGACGATCAATGCCGCCAGTGACGTTGATTTATGATCAATGAAAGCGGGGCACCTGACTAATAAGGGGAGAAGGGGCAGAGGGGGGTGTGCGAGGGGGGTTCCACAGCGTCCCCCTTTACTGTAACTGATTGGGGATCGATGAAGAGTGGCACCGCGGCTGATTAGGGATCAGACGACTGTGTGGCAGAGGAAGGCAGCTATGTGTGAGAGGATTTGGTTGGCTGCGTGGAGACCAGTCTGTCTGAGCCAAGGAAAGCTGCAGACACTGTAATTAAAGCTGTGCTGAAAGGAGCTTTCCACTGGTTGATAGAAGCTGCAGGTGCAGCTCTCTTTGCTCTTTCACTTTCAAAAGAGCAGCCATGCTCACACATACACCCACACACATACACACACACGCTCCCATACACACTCTGAGGCATCCAGTATACACACAACAAAAGGCAGCACAGGAAGGTCCATTCTCCCTCATAAAAATCTCATCTATTACTCTTATTGACATCCTCTGTCTCCGTTACCTTGTATTCTTACAGTCCTCAGCTATTTAAAACACAATCATTGGTTTCCTGCTACTAAACCAACTGATCAAAGTGTCATTGTTGGACGTAATGTGTTAGAAGTGTTAATGTTAACCTGAAGGTAACCCTCCACCGAAAAGCATCCTCCCGACCCCCGACATTTAAACACGGGATCAGTGATAGTCTGAAGTTCTCGAACTTAGAGATTTGCTGTTCATGGGTGTAACGACAGATTCTTTAAAGCACCGGTTCCCAAAGCGACAAAAATCACAAGGGGTCCGCAAGGCTTTGTCTGCTCTGAGATTGTCAAAATTAAATTTGGATGTTAACTAAAAACATAATTTACGCAAAAGTCTATGGACAAAACTATTTAAAAATTATCTATAGACATTTTTTGTCTTCACTTAAAGACAGTAGGATACTTAGGAAGCTCCTCTGTGACGTCGCAAGGTCTATGATAATGAATCATTATTATTGTTTTGGTAAGGATGAGCATGTACCACCCCACTCTGGTTGTTAAAATTGAAAATTAAATAGTTCAATTATTGGTAATTTTATTTATATTTTTTTCTTTCTTTTTGAAAACAGGGATTTGTTGATTATCATATTGCTGATACAGTGCACTGAAATCCAAATAAATAAATTGCTTAAAAAAGAATTATTGTCAACAGATCACTTCATCTTGTTTAATTTCAGTCATCTTACTACTAATCTTACTATTTACTGTTACTGAACTAACAGATGCCGTATTATCACTGGTGTTACATTCACCCTTTTTAGTTTCTTTGCCCTCAAATTATATATAAAGTATGATTAGATAATTTTATGAAGTGTTTAGTGACGGTTATTCTTGCGCCATTGAAAATTTCTCACATCTGTAAGTCTAACAGGTGTTATTTCTGTACAGTGTCAACACATAACAGTAGATATATTTATTTTAGATCAAAAATGTCAGACAATCCACTCTCCATTTATATTCTGTACAATACTTGATCTATATATATATGTGTGTATAGAAGCTGCCCCATTAATTTAAGATATGTAGCTAGCCTCATGAAACTAAAGAGCCAAAGTTAGGTCCACATTTGATGAAGTTAGAAGGCTAATCCACTCAGCTGCACTCTGTCTGACAGACCCCTGTACTTGTGAACTTCAAACAGTGCGTCAGACATTCCCAAGGCTCATAATTCATTCATTTCTTAGGTATTCTCTTTGTTCTCGAGCAGCGTTGACACTAATTTTCCTCTGTCTTTCCAAAAAATTTGCTGACAACAAAGTGCCATCTTTTTTTTTTTTTTTTTTGCACACCGAGTGTATCAACTGTTTTCTGAGGAAATTGCAATATTCCCCGGCTTATCTCCTGATATGTATAAATTGCTTTAGATTTTAAAGCTCGGGTCAGTGTAATAAAGTGAATTTTAAAAAGCAGCTGATCACTTGCAATATATTTTGCACAGCATGGTACATGTATGTCGACTGCTTCTTGCATGTATCATCAATGTCAGAGGGTTCACTCTGGCTCCATATCAGGATTTAACTGAGTAAGGGTGTAAATTGTTAAGGCAGGAATGGCCTAAAATAATAATTCAAAAGATAATTAGAAGTTTAAATCCTTGAAACAAAACAATCTCTGACCAAAATCTGACCCCACTTCCTTCCTATGTCAGCACACTACTGTTTCCCTCTCAGTCTTTTCCTCTGTTTCAAAGACAAAAAAGAAAAACAAAACAAAGTATGAAGGCTTTCCTTTCCTGGGACAAAATACACACTTATCACACTCTTCAGCGTTATTTATATGAGCTTCAGTAGCTATGCCCCTTCATCCCCTCGGAGAGAGCGATATCAGAGCGATAACCTGAGAGAGCGGCTGACCTCTGGAGAACAACTTTGAGTAAGTCCTTGCCTAAACATCTCAGAAGTGATGAAAAGGCTTTGTTTTTCTCAGTCTGTGCTAATGGGCCCCTATCGATGTGGGAGAGTCGTGTTTTTCATCCACATGTCCTGACCCCTGGGGGAAAAACAGGGCGGTAATGTGGGCGGGGAGAGATATTGACATACAACGTCGATATCACGAGGGTTCACAAGCACCAGCGCGATGAAGGTAACTCCACCTTATTTGAAGTTGAGGCTCAGGGACTCGGCGTCAAGGACAGAAAAATACAGTGTAAGTGTCAGCGAGGACCGCAGATAAGCAGAAGGGAAAAACAAACGTTTTTGTTATATCGATGCAGGGCTGTCGCTCACTAGGATTTTTTCCAGTTGAATCAGATTTGGCTGTACAATACAATACAATTCTTTTTTTTTTCAGTTCAGTGCACCACACTGAACTCCTATATTAACCCACATGAGTAGGCCTTACCAGTTGTGTTTTAATGCATTTCTTCCTCATCTGTGACGTGAAAACATCAGACCTTCCCAGCGCACCGCAGAGCTTCTCTCCACTTGGCTGCAGCGCTACAGCTGCTGTCACCTGCTGCACGCTCTGCGCTCATTCAGGCTGAGAATTAGGAGTTTAATTTGACCAAACCAGAGTTGGTGATTGTTGGAACAATGAAAAGATGAACCACAATGTTTTTGGGGTTTTTTATTTTGTTTCTCTTCAGTTTGAGTGAAGCTGATGATGATAATGTTAAAATTAGTTTTTCAGAGGGAGAGAGCAATGAAACAGTTGTTTCTGGTTAAATAAAACATATCTTACTCTTTAAATAAAGGTCTCACACTGTCTTGATCCTTTTAATAATGTTGTCAGACACTTAAAATAACAATCTGAGTCTTTCAGTGGGAAAAACAAGCACAAGCAAACAGTGTCACCTGCTCTGCATGCTCCATGGTGCGCTGCGTGAAGTGGCTGACAGCGCATCATCTGTGCGCCATTTTTTATCACTCTTCTCTGGTTTCTGGTCATTAAGAGACTCGATTTGTAAAGTTTACAGCCTGCCATGCTGTTGCATCGTTCTGTGCACAATGACGCAGCTAAAAAACAAGAACCAAAACTTGTTTACCAACCAGTCGTTTCTCATCAGTTAACCACCAGCGCATGTTGTCACAAGAATTCTTCCAAACAAATGCATCAGCTAATACATATAATTAATTTACCTTATTTATAATTACTCCTTGAACTGTTATCATTATGGATTTTTGTTCTTTCTATCCTGTTATTGTAATGCACTCTGAGAAAGAGAAAAATTCAAATGCTCGACTGGAAGAATCTCAGTGGACTGAAGGGTCTCTGACTGATGATTTGAATCTTTGACTTTCAGGCGGCAGCCGTACACTGATGATATTCATCAGTGCTTACAATTCTCATACAAATGAACCCACCTGTCCCAGACTGTCTCTCTCTCATGCACACACACACACAGACACACTCCAATGCTTCCACTTAAACAATGTCAGGAATGTAGCACTGCAACACCGGCTCTCATCTGTCACCAACGGCAACCAGCCCGCCAGCCGCCATGATGTGCAGCTTAATTGGGGGAGCTGATGAGGTCTGATGAGGCTGGTACTTATTGAATTCCCCGGCCTGTTATTTAGATAATGCTGGAGAGGAGCGGCCTCCGTCATCTTTCCCCATTCTCATCCATTCACTGTCCCAGCAGGGGGCGGCTGGCTAATCCACTCTTGTTTGTAATGGCTGTGCGAACTGAGGGGATTTGGACACGCTCTCCCCTCGCTCACACACATCCAACATTCCCCACTGTTGATTTTACCCCATAATGGGCCTATTTGACGAGTTAACCAGATCCCAACACTCATCTCAACCCCCTTTTGCCAGTCTTTCTATTAGTTTTTGGGGGGTATTGTTGAATAATTACACTTTGAAGTGATGTTCTTTTCCTTTTCTCAGCTTTTCCAAAAGCAATTATCCAACTTCAAATATGTGGCTGTACAGCGTTTGCTGGTTTACAATGTGCGCAAGTGAAAAAGAGAGAAAAAGGGTGTGAAAGAGAGCGGGATGGAGAGAAAGAAAACAGTGGAGAGAAGTGGAAGTTGCAGAACTGATGTCTAAATGGCAGGACAACAAACTTTTAATTCTGTGTCTCATACTGATGAAGGAGATGTGAAGTCACAGAGGGGTGCCGAGAGTGCCGCTCAGTGTGGGACAGCACATCAAAACCCATTAGAACTGACAAAAACTTGTGATTAATGCCTCTGCTGCACACAGCCGAAGAGGATCTGAATTTCAAACGTAAAGTTTCTATGGAAAAATTCAGCATCTGGGTGGTCAGATGATCATCGGTACCAGCTGTAGCGTGGAGAGGCTTCAACAAAACACTGCCAGAACAGCAACAAAAGAGTAAATATCTGATGATTATCCTCATGAGCAGACATAAAGAAGGCAGTCGTCATTTCTGTAAAAAAAAAAAAGGGCTCAAACTCTCAACATAAAATATAGAAGCATTGTCTAATGTATGCAATGAGCTCTCTCTCTGCAGAGAGTATGCAAGATCTCTCTTTCCCAGCTCTTTGTCTGGCAGAATGTGAATTACAATGAATAACAATAAGCTGTCAAAATCTCTGAAACACTGTCATTAAAAGATTTTTTTTTTCTCCTCAGGAGTGTTAAAGGGATAGTTCCCAATTTGTAGAAGCAGAAGGAGTACTGGTGCAGACAGCTAAGCAATGCACCACCGTGAACAAAACATATTTTATCCAACTAAAAAAAATCTGTATCAGTTTAAGTGTACACTATAATTAGAATATTTTCACTGCTTTACCTCGCCGTCAGACAGCTTTTTCTGACAGGAAACCGGTTATCTAAGCCAAATATTGCTCTGTCCAAACCGACCAGATGTTTTAACACAATTTTCAACATCAAATTCAAACACTTTTCAAGCTTCAATCTTCACTGTGCATTTTTCACAGCTGTTTTGAATGACATATTTATATACACGTACAGTATATGTTCAAAATGAGTGGGAAATGACTTTATTTCCTCGCCATGTTACATCAGATTTTACTGTGCCCTAGACAACCAAAATTCTTTTCATGACAGCTTTCAGAAAGGTCGCCCTCATTTAAAGGAAAACACAACAAAGTTAAATATTTCAAAATGTGTCACCATGTGTCTGTACACAGACTTGGCATATATAACCTGTCTGAGCTAATAAAACAATTACAGGACAGATAACTTCACTTTGAATAAAATCTTTCTTTTTTTTTCCTTTTATTTTGGTTTCAAGGCAAAGCTCGGTGAAACCTGCCATGTTGTCGTCTGCTAACCTCCCACTCACTGTTCCATCCAGATCACGCTAAGTGTAGGCACATGTGCAAAGTGGCAAGCGAGGCTCAAGCATCTTCAGTTTGTGTGAAAGGCAAAAGCAATTAAGCTCTCTGACTTTCTTCGTCTAAAAAGTGAACTATTCAGTCAGATAGAGATTTATGATAAGAGTAATGCAATTACGGTTTATAGCCAACGTTACATTAAAATTCTAGTGTTTTCAAGGATTCCCAACAACCGTAAGAGAGTTTTTGGGTCTGTTGCCTCGATTGGTGAGCTCCTTTGTGTTATTATGTGACTAACTAAACTAACTAAACTTTTTAAAACACTAAATTCACACAATAACACAAACTCTCTAAACAGGGGGCGTGCTAACTGGCATCTAACGTAGGAAATTATCAGTAAGTAACTCATACAACCCCACTTCAAAAAAAAATTTGAACTGTCCCTTAAGGGAAGCTAATTCTGATATTTCAACATGTGCAAAAGTAGCAGGTAAAACCCTGCAACTAAAAATAATACCTTATCCTGGACAAAATAAACTGTATATGGAATATCCAGTGACATCTAGAAAAACAAAAGGCCATATTTATAAGGGTCAGTTGTTCTGGCCTTTAGATCAGGGGCCGATACTGACGAGGGAGGCCATTAAGGCAGCAGCATTTAAAAGCTTACATGGAGAAGGTACAACGTGGAGTGCACCAGGGGCACGCCGAATCAATATCAGCTCGACTTAGAAATCTGCTGTATAATCCTTGATCTCCAAGGCCATTTGCTTTGCAGCCTGAAATTGGATACACCCCGACTGCATCCACCCCCCAACACACACACACTCACCCCCGCTGCGGCGAGCACGCTGCTCACTCCACAAATAAGACATCCTGAAAAATTGATCTGGATGCATCTGTGGCAAGATTACGTCTAGGGTCTAAAAGAGAGATATGACTAGCTCAAGGTAATTCATAAATCTGTGTGTCTATGTGTAAGCGGATCAAGACAGGGCCTGGTGAATGGGAAAAACCTGGTGGAAGTATTATCATAACTGCATCATTGCTATCTGGAAGAATGCTGCAGGAAAGAGACCATTTAGTCGATACCTCTATAAATGCTAAGAGCTGGTAAAGGCCACACACTGAAAAACACTATTATACACTTCTACACAGCACATGCTGTAGGTATGATTAACAAGGACGTTTGGAAAATAACTCATCGTTGTTTATTTTGCCTGTAAGCAACAACGCCGTATGTAGTATAATACCATTTCTTTGATGAATGACTTGACAGGACGAGAACGGAATAAAACAGAGCGGAGCTGTTTTGTTCATCCACATCTTGAAATTAGACTTTTTGCAAGTTTTTAGCTACAAATTCTCTATATTTCACATGACAGCAGCTGACAGCAGTTTCGTACCCTCAGAAATCAACTTGCACATTGTGATGTTAAAACCAAACTTGTTTAGTTCTCCTGAACTGAACCCTGGAGCTTTTTACCCCATCGGTGCAGTTTGTTAGGGTTGGTCTTGGGTCACCGTCAAGTTAACTGTGAAGCAATTTGAGCCAATCACAGAAAGTGTACTGTTGAATGTGTCATTCCACTGTTTAAAAAAAAAAAAAGTTTTCGCTTCCTGTTTTAGTGATTCCATTCCTTCCCTCCAATTAACGCAAAATTCAACCAATGCAGTTCAACCTTGCAATTTTGCAATTCTAATCATTTCCTCTGTGTTCAATCATGGCACATGTGCATTAATGAAGCAAATCAATATTTTATTATTTGCAATTTTCTTGTATTTATATTCTTTTATTTTGTCTTTGTCTTTGACTTTAATGGATGCTCTGTGCACTTTTAGATGTTATCGTTTTGTAGTTGCTGCTTCGACTGAATTTGAGCTCCAAAACGTTTGCTTCTTTGCAGAATACTCCCCAAGTGCACCAAATAAAGCATATTTTTTAAGCAAGTTTTATAATCTTTGGGTTTGGTAAAGTTATTTGAACACTAAGAACGGTTTTATTCTCTCCCTGGACCAAGTTGTCTTTGATTTCACAGAAGCTTTTCTAAAAAAAATGTAATGAATGTTGTTTGTATAATTCATTGACAATCAGGCATTTTAGGACACAACTATCCCCCTAAAAAACACAATGAACTGAATGGATCAGTTTGCAACTCGCGCACGTGATATCATCAGCTAAAAAAAACAGTGTGAGGCAGATGCGTAGCAGAAGGAGACAGCAAATATGGACAGAAATGTCAAAGTTATATCAAAACTGTCCTTGATCATGAAGTCTGAAGTGTGGGAATTACACTGTGAACTGGAGTCTCTGTTAACAATTACAAACAGACTCACAGATCTGCGTTATATTTGCTCGTCTCTTCTTGTCTCCCTCTTCTTCTCTTTGACGGGCTCATGCATTATGATACATGGAAAATCAGAATTACCGAGTTTCCAGATAAAAATGTTTAACTGCTGTAGTGGAAAAAGTTCCTAAATTGATGTGAATTGTCATTAGAATTATACATATAAATTAGCCTGGCCATTCAAATTAATCCAGAAAACATGAAAACTACACTATTTAGCATGATGACATTATAAAGACTCCAGTGTCCCTGGACAACAATTTTAATAAACGTAAGAAATGAGTGTGAATTTGCAAATTTTTTGAACTGTCGGTCTTTTTGTTCAAAATTAAAAATAGTAAACAATGAATGTGAAATAGCTGTAGTCATTTTAATTTCTGTGAACTGAAATTGGAGCTAGCTGTTGTGAAGTGTGAACTTGCACAACACTGAATGCATCATCATTGAACTGGTTCAATTCAGGAACTCAACCTTTAGATGTGAACTTGCCTTTAGCCTTTGTCCTCTGGAATTAATTTTCCTTTCATTCAGTCAGTCGTTCATTCAGCTTTTATACATGCAGGGAAAGAGCAGCTCACTCTCTTTTGTACAGGCGGCTTGTGTACAAAATACTGTAAACGGAGGCAAAAATCCAACATTTAGATAACAATAAAACTTGTAAAACTGCAAATAAAATGGAAAGGTATGACAGAATATAAAAGGGCAACAAATCAGCAATAAATAAAATGTGAACAAAACAATAAATGATAAAGGCTTCACCCTCATCTTCCCATTATATGTACAGCAATAGATGATGTTTTCCAAAAGCTGTTAGAGAACTAAATTATTTTGTAACAATACAATAAAGCTGGTAATATGAGGTTTTGATCACTGGTGACCTGTGCTTTTCTTCATTTCTTCAAACAGATCAACGAGAATATGATGAGCGATGCCTTTAATTGCATCTCTGTCAATTAAAATGTTTTGGGAGCTCTCGGGTGTTTTGCTGCTTGACCCTTCTTTCTGCCTTCAGGCGTGTGAAACAAGACAAACCAAATATTCCACTTCAACAGCGAAGCTGCACTACAGGAACAGATACTGTCTACTGTGTAGCAAGCAAGACAAAAGTGAGATTTCTAGGCAGGTATATCTTTAGGTGCCTCTCAGCTGTTAAGTGTGGGCTGCCTGATTTTTTTTTTTTATTCCCAAGGTGATGTGTATTGTTAGAGTGGCAGTTGTTGGACTCTCTGAGGCCTTTAAGCTCTCTGTTTTCCCCCTTTTACTTGTACCCAGTGAGGGGAAAGACAGTTGTAGTGAGATGTGGCACAGCGCAGCAGGGGTGGTCCCCAGATACCACAGATTCATACTTTCCACCTGACGCAAAGGATAGAGAGAACAGAGAGCTGGCAATTACCAGACTTCTCTCTATATATACTGCAATCCTGGCCAGCTCTGCTCTGCTGTACTCCACTCTGAAGGCTGTCTCAGGGCCAAGCTGGAGGTAATGAAAGCAACACACTCCTAATGGACTATTGATGTGTGTGTGTGTTTGTGTGTGTGTGTGGATGCAGGAGAGGAAGACAGAGAAAGAGAGTCTCGAAGAACAAAGGAAGTAAAAGGAGGCTGTAAGAAATCATTCTGTTGGCATGTCGGTGCGTTTTCCTTTTGTGCATCGTCTATGTTGTGTGCATCCACGTCTGCTAAGCTACCGTAAATCATCTCTATAAGCTGAGCAAAAGCAGCAGAAATAAACCACAAGCGTGATCCAGCAGCCATGATGTGCCGGACTGCCAGCCAAGGAAGCAGAGACAGACAGAGAGACAGTGTGTCTGAGACATGAGGTCACTCTGAACCACCAGGTGTGTTTCCATCGTCCTTCAGCTCAAACACCAGCAGGCAGCGCTCATATAAATATACACACACAAAGAAGAAAAAATCACAAATAGCCCCAGGTGACAGACAACATTCAGACGCCATCAAAGTAAGTTTTATCTAATGGAACGAGTCCCACTCCCACTGATCGTCCATTGGCAAAGTGTGTAGGTGTGTACGCATTTTTTTTTTTGTGTCTGTGTGTGTGTCCCCTTCCCCGCTGGCAGGCAGTCGGATGAATGAATGGGCGTCAACTCCTGGAGGTCCGGTGGCGCTACAGAAATAACTCTGCTGACCACGGTGACCTCTGCTTGTTCCCACACACCCTGTGTCCTGTTCTAATGGAGGCCCGTGCTCTATTTTGGGGGCAGCTGCTAGATTTATCTCACTGCCCTCTGTGTCCTGGGATGGTGACGGTGACGTGGTCGGGTGTAACTGATGCCTGCTTCTTTTTTCCTACCTTGCTTCCCTGACGCAAGCACACAGAGGATACAATCAGTCTTGAGGTCAATTCCGGTCAGGGAAATGACCCGAGTATGCCTCAGTATTTCTGCTTAATAGTTTAAAAGATATAAAGAGCATGTTTTTGTCATATTTTCTTCTCATTTTCATATTCTCTTGTTTAAGTTTAAGTTTCCTTATTCAACAAATGGCTCCACCAGACAATACAATTCTTAACAGTGACAAATTAATTAATCATTAACATCCCTAAGTTAAACTGATGTGGATTTCTTTAGGTTTAGGCCTTTTTTTAAGTGGCTAAAATATCTTTTATTGTGGACCCAGTCCACAACAATGCATTGCATAGCTTCCTACACTTGCTGGGGAGAACAGACAAGAATCTACTGTAGGTAATACACTGACTATAAATAAGTATCTTGTTCAACCCTACTTCAGATTATCTTAACTGTCACTTTAAAAAATGGTAAAAACACGCTACAGAGGGAAAAAAAGAGACCTGTATTTTATCAAGCTCTTGTGTTGTGATATTCTAACCTAATGAAAGGTGCAGGAGATAGAGAGGAGATGACCAGTGAACCACAGAAAGCACGCCTGCTGCACGGCTTGCATACCACAGAGACCTCAAAGCATGATTATCCTCCTCAGCAAACTTAATCTTCATTCTGAAGGACAGGCAGGCCGGCCGGCCAAAAGGCTATGAGCTCAGTGACCTACTGTATCTGCTGAGAGGCTGAATATTATTCTTTGAAAAAGAAATGCATTGCCTCCGGTCCTGCATTAGATTAAGATGACTGATGGCTAAAACCTGGAATCTAGGGATCCGTGAAGATAACTTATGCGTCTCAAGACTTTATTCCTGTGAAGAGCCCAGGTAGATATACTGGGAACTATAAAGGAAAAACCTAGAGATTTTTGCTTATGACTGCAAAGTTGGCAGTGTCATTTCTGAGCTTGCCAAACTAAAATTCATGGGAAACATGAATAAGAAACACTCCTTCTACTCCTTTGCAATATATTCAACCAGGGGCTGGTCATCTGAGTTTCACTGGGCAGAGCTTGATGTTAGCTGAAACAGAAAAATGATATTACTTTGTTGAATAATGCATGAATGTGACTGTTATGTGATGCATTATTTAGGGGTGTCTTTAATTTTTAGTGAATTATGAAATACTAACAAATCAACCCAAAAAAATCACCCAAAACTCCAAGGCAATCTTTTAAAACAATCAAAATGTCTTAATTGTCATGACATTGTCATCTTAGACCTTAAATCAAATGCTCAACTCATTGATAACTGTATAAGGCCTAACAGAATACAATAAATCAGATTTTAACATAAGATTAAGAGTCCACAGCCATACTAGTGGCTCTGTGAGGCAGCATTCAAACACACAACAGCACTGTGTGAAAAAAAACACAGCCCCCTCATTCTTTTTGGACCTCTGTGTTAGGTCAGTGGGGATGCCAGTACAGAGGTCTCTGGCAAACAGCGTCACCTGACAGGGCACTAAATTGCTACCTTGCAATCACTGCAACAAAAGATGAAATGACTGCTGTTGTGTCTGCTGTCTAGGTATGTTAAATCCTGCAGTGCTTTAGACATCTAATAAGTCTTCAAACTCATTGATGTATCACTCAAACTTTCATTGTCTCACCGGCGCCTGAAATAATACACCACAAACAACAAAGCCCTTTAGATTGTTTTAAAGCGGGGCTGTTTTTGCATAGTGATGCTTTGAGTTAAATGTGAACAATAGGATGCTAACAAGCTGATGTTTTGCAGGTGTATAGTGTTGTCAGCATCCTAACTAGGGCTGCACAATATGATAAAAAAAAAAAACATATTATGATTATTTTGACAGGCATTGCGATTGCATATATTTCACGATTAGCAGGAATGATTATTTTTGCATCATAATTTTCATTACCACTGAAAAAAGCTATTAAACACATTTTCTCACATCTGGAGAACAAGACTGTTTTTACAGGCCATCTCCTCAGTCTTACAGTAATTAATTATAATGCTGTTTGTCACATATTTTTTGCACGTTAATGCAATTTGGATATTGGGCTTGGCCATCCTGACATTTTCGATAATATTCTGATTATTGCGCAGTCTTAATTCTAACATTTGCTTATCAGCATCCGTTGACCTGATGATGGCCTGATGAAAAGTAGGTTATTACAAGTCATCTTCTGGAGATCATTAATGTCTGCAAGAAAGCACATGACAATCCATTCCATAACTGTGAAGACATTTCACTCAAATCCACAAATGTCAGCTTTATGTGCCCCTTTTCTATAACATGAAACAGTAACATAAAGCAGAAACCTGAAAGTACAAACAGTGACACAGGAGAGAAACAAAACTTTGAACCACAGAGATTTGGTTAGAAGCTACAAAAATACTGAGAGCTGAACAAACAGAGATTTTTATAAATGTTTTTTTCTGTCTGCTGTTCTGTGCAGACATGAATTGAGTATCAACACATGCTTGTGTGGAAAAGCAGCCGCAGTCTGCTTGGATGCAGGTCGGGGTTGCTTTGGCCTCACTCCAGAGAAGGTTAATCTCAGGCACTACTGAGACAGTGGTACAACAGCGGCAATGGAAATACAAACCAGTGTGGCACAGTATGACACAGCGCTGGCAATAGTACAAATAGAAAAGCTGCAATGGTGGCACGAAAGGAAAAGTCACAGGATCAAAAATTAATTAGGGTTAATCATCTGAGGCCATGAATGACTGTACAAAATGTCCAAGACTGCACGTCCAAGAGCCACAAAGCTAGACTGCCTCAATGTTTTCTTAATAACTGCATATATCATAAATTCATGGGCATTTTACATTGAAGAGCACTTTTGCAACAATCCCCATTAGATCTCTGACTCAAACTTGTTGCTGCTCCACTATCCATGGATAAATAATTGATAACTGAAAACACAAAAGAATAACTGTCATAACTGTCAGCTGTCCGCAGCACCAAAGAAAGGCGAACAGATCAATGAACAGGCTGAACACATGTCAAACAAAGAGGAGAGGAAGAATGTTCTTCATAAATAAAAGCAGCCTCAGGTGCTTGTTTGGCTCGCACCAATATTGTGTGCACTCAGCTATAACCAGTAACATAGATGAGCATTAGGGAGGGATGAGCAGGAATGTGTGCGATGTGCAGAATAGCGAGCAGAGAGGAGGAGAGGGATGAAAGACGGTGGTGGCAGGAAAGATAAGAGAGGGAGGGACGGATAAAAGCAAGGACAACAAAAAGTGCAAGAGGAGATGTGAGCGGGGGTGAGAGGGACAAAGATAGACGGGGATCAACATGGTGGACAGCTGGGCCGGGGTCGTGGGGGTCAAGCTCAGGAAGCGGTCGCACGGCCAATGTCATCCTTTCATCTCGTCTGGTGCAGATGCAGCAACCTAAACTTTGCTCAAATTTAACCTTCCAAAAGCACGGGTTGATCCAACTTTCACCGCTTCCCTACACCACCCATCACTTCTTCCCCTCTCTGCCCTTTTCCATCTGTTCTCTTTTATCTCCCACTCTTATTCCTGTCACATTTCCTCAGCTCCTAATCTATTTCTTACCATCCTGCTACACTCCTCTCTATTACTCTCCCTCGTTATGTATCTTTTTTCTCATGGTAACTCTTCTTCGTTCTGTCTCGCTCTACATTAGATGTGGTTGAGTGGAGAGCAAAGTCAATCGTTCCTGCCTAAACCCCTCCAGGAGCCCGAGCTCCTCTCCTCTGCCTAAACAAACTTTGAAGCCAATCAAAGGATTTATATTATTTTTTGTGGAAAGGGGACTGCAGCAGGTGAATACTTTATATTTCGGTGACAGATCCACTCAGAGCGGCTCCTCTTTTCTCCTCTCCTCCTTCTCCTGTCTGTGCTAACCGTTGGCTTCGCTCATGATTGATACAGTTCAGTGGAAAAACAAACAAAGCGTGACAAATCCAGATTATTGTCTGTGGGCGAGATAAGGTTATAATGAGAAAGTGCATCGGGGGAAATTGATCCTTTTTCAGGAAGCTGTCTGATTTACTGGGGATGCCAATAATAACTTCCTGTGTGTCCTGCCTCTAATGGGAGGCGGGTGAAGACAGGGGTGGGAGGGGTGGGTGGAAGGTTCACGCAGAGAGGACAGATTTCATTACGATGCAATATCCTGAGAAGTGTATTTGAAGGGGAGTTTTGGTGGCTAATTATTATCCGTGGCAGTGTGTGTATTGAAAAGCTGTCTGATTGTCATTGTGTATCAAGAACGGAGACAGAAATATGGCGAGTTTACACGGGTGACAGCAGCGGTAAATGAATTATCAATACATAATGGATTTGACCTTTTGTTTCTGTCAAAAAAGAGGAAGGAAAACATTACATATAAACAATTCACAGATCAGCACCCACGCAGATGCATCATGGGAAAAAACGTGCCTTGGCATGCTCGCTCGAGAGGCAGCCATGTCTGAGACACGCTGACAGCCAAGCCACCAACCTACTTGGCTGCACGTTAAATCTACTCGCCATAGGGGAGAGAAATGGGCCCGCTGACAGGCCAGTTATTAGCCAGGGGAATGTGGGAGGGATTGCAGAAATTAACATGGATTACTCAAGTATGACTGACAGTTTCAGAAGGGCTTTTTGTGACTTACCAAGTGATTTGGGACTTGCCTTAATTCAGCGAGGGACGTTTTAATACCGTGGGCTGTCTCTGCTATCTTGGCACTGTTGCCTTGGTGAGGATGCCAACAGGGAGGGAATCTTTTTCTGCAACAGCACCCCCAGCAACAGCTCCCCTACCCTCAGTGGCACAGGCCTTGTGTTCTTGCACATAATGACGGGATGTGTCACCGGGCCAGCACTAGGGGTTCAGCACTGTCTTTTGGTCTGTACTGTGATTTGTTTAAAGGGGGTCTTGCCAAATAGCGGCCCCCCGTGAACTGTTGTCTGGCAGGCCTGGAATTTCACAATTTTAAGGGCAAGACCCCTTGGCCTTTGGTGTTGCCAATTTTTTGAGGACATAAAGGCCAAATGCGAGGGCAGCAAGACCATCAAATAAACTGTTTTTAAGACCAGGGTGAGAATGAATTCATCTTAAGGGTTAAGGATTTTATTTTGATTCAGTCTTTACCCACTTTGTTAACACTAAGAACAGGGACCCTGGGAGTCAGTCTTTGGTTGTAAAGACATCATACTAAATAGTGTGTGGATATATAATGAGTTAGTATCTCAAAATAATAACTTTCTCAACATAGTCATCACATCATAAGGAGAAAAATTATTTTGAGATAATAACAGCACTGAACCATGAACAATAACAGAAACCTTATATCACACCGGTACTTCTGACCATATTCACACGTTCCCTTTCTTGCGTCCTCCTGAGCGCTCTATTTCTGCTGTGAATCCTCACGGTAAAACAGGCTATACGCTGGTGGTTTTCCAGCTGTTCATACCGGTTCCATAACTGTTCCTGGTTCCAAATCTAAGCCCCCCACTGGTTATGTGCGCAGCATTTCACTTGATGTTGCCGAATCAGAATCTCAACAAAAAACACTGGTGTCTAAAAAACCACATTGACGGAAGCCAGAAGAAGAGCGAAAAACATCTTTTCCATTGATAAAGGCCTCCAGTGCCTTTCTTTGCTCTTTCAAAGAAGAAATACTCTCCAGTTCTGATATGACTGATGTTATCACAGTACCTATGCTAACCTCTTCAGGAGCCGCCAATGTTTGTTTGAGACGAGTCGTTTCCATGGACGCTTCTCCCTGTCGGCGCACCTGGAAACTCGCCCAGAGCTGCAAACGGATACAAATGTATAGATTTGAGCCTGGCGAGATGGATTCTTGCGTGATCTCATGAATCCAGCAGCCTTGCAAGATAAGTGCAGGCAGGGAATCAAGGCCAGTTTGTCTGCAGAGCATAAGTTTTAACTGAGGGGGCACAGAGGCCATGGCCATCATGGCTGCTCTGAAATTCCTGCCCTCCAGGCCTGACAGCGGTGGTTCTACAAAGCCTAGGTCTCATCTGAATCTCTAGAGGACAGACGCCAGTATTTTTAAGCACTGGCCAAAGTACATTTTTTGGCAGCCTTGATGTAAACATACGTGAGAACAATACAGAAAAGGCAATTTTACACGACTTACACAGCCTTCGTTAACTGTGAAACTTGTGCTGTCCACTCTTCCCATGAATATGATGTGGTGTTTCCTGAAGGCATTGTTTCAGGTGAAAAACGAGCTAGACTTCACGGCTAATTGAGGAAACATTACATCCTTGGATGTGTCATATTCTAGCCTTTTAAACTTCTGCTTCCATTCACTCTGAAGCACAATTTCTGTTGCCCCTTTGTTATGTTGTAGTCCCCCCCATTTTTGGTAAGGATCTTATCAGCAGTTTAAGTGGGCTTAGTAAACCCATACTTCAGTAGCCCCAATATATCTATACCCAGCCAGTGACTAGTACTATTCACTGTTTTGGTTGAGTGAACTGTAATGTGTGTTGGTGAAGGCTAGCTGTATGGGGATAAACACATTAAATGTCAAATCCTGTCTCGGACAGATGGGGGAAATAACTGGGATTTTCAAATGCAATCACATCCATATCCCCATTCACAGTGATGACGATGCTACATTGAAAGCACAGCTTTGCAAGCTCTCAGTTTCTTCACACTGGAAGAAGCTGAGCTCCAACAAAGCTACCCTAGGGACAAATCTAGTCAGTTAACTCAAGCTAATTAGGAAAAGGAGTTCTACACACAAAAAAAAGAAAGAAAGAAAGAGAATGATGTAGTTTGCTATTGCAAAATGTATCAAAGCCACTAGATTAATTACATGTAGTTCACAACACTCCAGCACTGCACATTCAAGAACACGGCTTTTACTATAGGAGCAAAGAAACTTTTACGCACTAGAATATGGTACTTTTGAACCAAGAGACAGAGGCAGTCTCTGTGGTTTGAGAAGAAATAGTGAAAACAGATAAAGTTAGAGAGAGAAATGCCAGAGTGTAGTAAAAAAAGAAGCAGGAAAGCTTGTACATATTGCATGTTTCCGTTTGGTTCCATCTCCCAGGGCCACTGTGGCTGCTTCCTGATGTGGTTTCCATTATTTATCCAGCATCTATTGGACAATATTGGAGCCGACTCTCAGCTCTGCTGCCATATTGGCAGCAAGACAGCGGAGCGAGCAACAACAACGGAAGTGAAAAGGAAGAAGCTGCAGTGTTACGGCACATTCAGCCTGGACCGAATCTCTGTTTGCACAGCTAGACATTCATGAGCAGGCTGAATTCATCAAAGTCTGGTGCCGTCATTTGGCAACGCTCAACACTACCTGTATCTCGCCCTTCTGAGAACACACCTTCCTGTTTACTTAGCTGTTGTTTGATTGTTGACAATGAAATTAAGTTAAATCACACAAAGAGCAGCGATTCTCCCAAGCAGCGCCGCACAGACAATGTATCAAATGTCATCAATTTCCTTTCTGTCACGGAAGACACACAATATGGCATGGACATGAGATTACTCACCTGCCAAAACCAAACAATGGCTAATGTATCTCCGGTTCAAATTACATTTACCATAGGGTGTCATCTCTAAGCTGTTTAATGCATTGTGGGACGAAGGGCTTTAATCAGCAAGGCTCAGTGGAGCCAGCGGATTAAATCACTTTTTATCTGCGCTTCCTTTGACTTTCCCAGAGCTCAGGGTTGCAGTGTAAATCATAATGCGTCCCTGTTGGGCTCACTTCACTATGGTTTATTGCTGTAGTAACATTTCATAAATTCCATTTATTTTGTGTATTGAGTAAATCCACATGCACTGAAAAACAAGGATAACTCTTTATTCTCACCTCCAACTACTAAGTTGATCATTTCTCAGTGTGGAGTTTGAGAGTATAAGTCTATCTTTCTTTGTGTGTGTGTGTGTGTGTGTGTGTGTGTGTGTGTGTGTGTGTGTGGCCTATTGCATGCAAATGTCCACAGGTGAAAACATGCAGGCATATTTTGACGTACATGTACTTTATCCCTGTGCATGTGTTTGGCATGTGAATGAATCTGTATCTGTGTGCGGCTCACAGCCGACAACGGCGACAGGGAGAGCGGCTGCCGCATTGCACAGAATAGCTAAACAGCTGTAGTGCTCCATCAGGGCTATCGATCATGTCCCTCTCTCTGAATCACAATCAGACGTGGGCAGAGCAGAGCGGCTGGAGCAGGCTTCGGTGACTGGCTTGTTGGACGAAAGCTACGCACCTCTCATATCAACCAGGCCTCACCAAACAAACCTGACCTGGATAGCCGATTAGATGCAGTTTATATGCGAGGGCTGTAATACTTGTTTCTGTAGAACTTCTGATTTCAAGTTCCTGTCAAAGCACCACCTTCGTTCCCAGTGGTGTGTTTTATTGCTTGTGAAGAATATAACAGTGTCTATCACGTTAATGCACTTGTTACTTAGAGTGTTTTCACACCTGTGCTCCCGGACCAAGGGAAAACAATTACATATTACTGCATTTTAGTTCTTGTCTGATTCCTGTTCCCACTTTTTTTTACAAACAAACCAAGAAGAGTAAATATGAAGTTATTCAGTTATACAAACTCTGGTAACTGACAGAAGTTCATGTAACACTTGAAAGGCCCAGTTTGTAAGATTTATGGAGGCAGAATACGGTGGAAATTTAAAATATTATTAATAAATATGTTCTCATTGGTGTGTAACCACCTGAAAATAAGAAACGTTGTGTTTTCGTCACTTTAGAATGAGCCTTTTACATCTACAAACGGTGTGGGTCATCTTCCATGGTATCCGCCATGTTTCATTCTGGGCTACTGTAGAAACTGGCTCTAGATACAGCTTTTTGTGAGTTTCACAACCACCACAGGAGAGTGAGACAAGGTGTTTGCAATCTACAGGCTCACCGCTAGATGCCACTAATGCATATATCCTTCTGATGTTTATATTTACGCTGTTTGCTGTTTGTCAGCATTATCAGTATTACTAGACTGTAAAACACTGCATGTTCTGAATGACGACTAACAGCTAGAGACAAGAAGAAAAGGAAACATTTTGTATAGTAAAGATTTAGGGCTTATTACTTTGCAATCACTGTCACACACTTTCTTATAGACTGACTCACAGGTTCAAACAGTGGGATACAAACAGCATTTTTAACAGATTTTGACCTGTTAATCAGGGAAAATACCTGTGTTAAAGTGCATACCTATTTCTGAATGATTAGCATAAATTAATACAAATATATAAATATGTACAGAAAATTAGGGCTGCCCACTGAAAGAACATGTGCTGGTGGTTAACTGGGGACAGAGGGTTAAACAAGTTTGAAACGGAGCACAGGTCAGCTGATGCTGATCATCCCAGAACATGCAGGGCAAGTGACGCTGCATGGAACGGGCGGTTTTTCTTTCCATGTAAATGGAGTTTCCGTGGAGTTCTTCACATCGCAGATGACGAAGACAGGCATTAAAATGCAGGTCTTAACCGGTGAAGCACATTCATGTTCATGTGGGAGTTCAGCGCCGTCCTAAACCGAATAAAAGGACTGAATCATCATATTGAACAGTCAAGCAGTCGATCTGACTAACAATAATATGAGTCAGAAGCAGCCCTACATGGCTTAAGCAGGGGTTAAGCATTTGAAATAATGCTAATTTCACATCCACCGTCATAAAATCCCTTTGTTGGTTTGGCTGCTTTCAGAACACAAACAAAATGCATCAGAGCCCACTTGAAGGCTGAGCAAACTCACCTTTTTTAACCAGACAAATGCAATAAGGTCTGTTTTAACCAATCCAAACAGATAAGGTGTGAAAACATCCTTATGTTACAGTTATAAAATCAAAAGTATTGATTTAACACCTCACAGGTTGTACACACCACCTCTGAGTAGCAGTTACACGAATCAAAAGTGCATCAAACCATATTTTGCATTTAAATAACACATGTAACTGCTAGAAAATTAGACTCGACTTCATTAAGAACTTAATACTAAGAATATGGAAGCTGTTTAGTATCATTAGTTGCCATCTGCTATCGCATCCCAACACTGTATATCAACCCAACATCTCATGTAATCACAAGGAAGTTAGATGTTATTACATTAAAATTTAAACAGGAAGTGTATGGAAGCTGTCTATGGCACCATTAACTGCCATCTGTTAGCATCTCCACAATCTTCTGTTCTGTATGTTCCTCTTCTCTGTGTCAATGCGTTATCTGCAACTCAGTGTTAACTTCCTGGCAATATGGTGCCCTCCTTTCCGTTTACTTTCCCGTGGTCAGCTGGATTTAACAGATGACCTGGCACCTGACACCCACATATTTACTTCCTGGAATGGGACACCAAGGTTACAACTCAATATCCTTTTGTATTGCCACTGGACACACCTGAGTAGAGGAGGGCAACTATAACAAGAATAACCCCCGTCACACACACGTACACTCATACACACACATCTCTTGACACAGTGTGATTGAGTGGCTAAGCTGAAAATGCAGAGTCTTGTCAGATATGGGCTTGAGAGGATTGGTGAGCGAGTCTGGTACATTGAGAAGAGTGTCTGTGCATGTGTTTGTACACGCGTGCCCGTTGAGAGTTGTGGTGCACAAGTGTAGGTGTGTACGTGCTGTGTTAGCTTCTTAGTGTGTGTCTGTGGGCTGTTTCAAACGCTAAATAGTGGAAAAAAAGGATTTCATTAGCATTATATGGGTGTTGACATTCCATTCAGGTCAAAGTTAGTGGTGCATGACTATATTTGTGCTTATGTGGTTTGTGCGCGTGTGTATGTGTCAAAGCTCACACAGTGTAGTAGTCATAGCTGTCACACAAGCAAACCCATGCACGTGCGCACACACACACACACGCACACATGCACACACAGACACACAAACATGCTCTTGTGTGTGGTGAGGGCCCCCCGGGGGGTGCCGCTGAGCTGTCAGAGCAGGATGGATGAAGAAGCTGCCCTGCATAGCAAGGGACTCTGGGGAAATACCACCAACATGACACACACACACACACACACACACACACACACACACACACACACACACACACACACACACACACACACACACACACACACGCACACACACACACACTGACACAGACTCTGTCAGCACACAAATACAGTATGCATGTATTCCTGCTTTAAAATGCATAAATTTGAATATGCACGCACGAATCAGAACACAAAAACAAATACAAATGTAGTGAGAACATGTAACTTGCACACTTGTATGCACACACACAGTTCCATCACTTCACATTACACTGACTTGCATTAATGTCCTAGAGACTTACCCTAATCTTAACCTAAACCTAACTTTAACCTAATCCTAAACCGAAGTCTTCACCTTCAATCATTAACGTTACAGGGACTTTGCGTTTTGTGAGCCAGGTTTCATCATAATGGGCCATGGCTGGTGGCTGGTGACCGGTCAGTGTTAGATAACTGTGTTTCAGTGCCGGTTAAATTTCCACGCATGAGCCACATAATGGTTCACATCATGCGTACATGTGACTGTCTGTGTCAACTATAACTGACCACAACGGGTCCATAGCTACCATTGAGGACAATGTCTGGTATTTTGTCTGGGTCTTTTTTAATCTTTTAATATATATATTCCTTATAATGTTGAATTAAACTACTTGGTTGTATGGTGTGCTGTGAACAAGCTGGTATGCGTCATCTCACCTGCAGAGCTGAACGCCGGGTAATTTAGATCAAAACCTGAAAATGCTGCAGCTGTGCTCCTGGATTTGTTTGACAATGAAAGTGACTTCAATACAATAAGAAACTGAACTGAAAAGGAGTACATTAAAAAATGGCCATATTCAGATTCCAGCCCAATTTTCATCCATGTGTTGCCACTGACATTATTTCCTAAGTGATTATTGTTAAAGTGAAGAGTAGGGGAAGGAGGAGAGGGAGAAACTGAAGACAGGACATGAGTAGAGAGGGCTGGAAAATGTGATAGCTGACAGGTGGAGAGAAGAGTGGAGAAGAAAGGCTGGAAAAGGAAAAGGTGAATAGGGAGAGAGAAGAGAGGATAAGAGCACAAGACCTGGCAGTAACCTGGAACACTTCTGAAGAAAATGTAAAATGTATTGAATAGTCAGTGTTTCATTATGAACATAGAATTTAATTTTCCATTTTTGGTCAACTTCCTCCTTTCTTGTTTTTCTGAAGATGGTTACGATGGATTTGTAAAATACATCTTGCCAGCTAACAACTGATGTAGATTTTAATATTTTGCCAACATTAACTATCAGATAGAATTTTGCTCTGTGGCAAAATGCTAGCTAACTAGATTGCTAATGATTGATGAAGATTAGCTAGCTAGTTAGCTAGCGTTTTGTTAACATGAGCTAACTTAAGATGTGGCTCTATGTTGCTTTTACAGCTCCCTTAGCAACATCTTTAACCATCTTTAAAATGTCTTTTTCTTTTCAGCATGAACGAGGCTAGCACATAGCATGTCTAAGTACAGGAAAAGAGAAAAGAGAAAGTTGACCAAGGTTCCAAAAGGGGTGGAACTGACAGTAATGGCGGCCAAAAATGAAAAAACAATACCAGTGTTGTAATAAACCAAAGAAGTGGTCATTGTATGCACTACCTCCTATTACAAATGGCAACAGCACTAGGAACAATAATAGCTTTTCCAACAGCCACTTGTGTGTATACACAGGCATCCATCAACGGAAAGAGGAGATTTCATGGACCCTTTAGGAGGGACCGTAGTAGCACCAGACCAGAGCAGACCTTGTAAACTTAACCATTCTTAATTCCACAGAAGGATTTCCTCGATCTGGGCAGTAAATCTCCATGCTTGGCACAAGCCTGAACAATCCATTAACAATAATAAAGCCTGAGCGGCTGGGAGATAGACCCTTAAAGGGGAAGGTCAGCCTGATATTACAGCTTTAAAGGTTTCCTATTACGGCTCAACTTCAATATAACCACTCACCTTGCCTTTAATGGCCGCTGGCTATGCAGTGGCTGAGCATATATGGAGATTCTAAATCCAGTCTCTCTGAGATATTACTGGATAGTGGAGAGCGATTTATGGGTCTGTGTCTGTGCCGCTGGTTGGAGGTGTGAGTATTGTTAATAAAATTGCCACAGGGGTGAAGGAGATCTCCTCGGCATCGCCCTGTCTGGCCCTCACGTCCTGCTGGGACGCGCAGGAGGCTCCGAGCGCTGCCGCACCTGGCCCCAAAAGTGCTTAGGCGGCATGTTTTTTTTTTCCTCCATCCTGGCCTTTCCCTCTGACTCTTTCTTTCATATTTTTACTCTCCTTCCACCTCACTTTCCTTTTCGCAACCACCTCTTGTCACCCACACTCCCCTCAGAGACTTGCTCCGTTTCCAACATTTCCGATGCTTTGTCTCCTTTTTGTTTTAAAACTTTTGGGACACCGATGTCACTTTGGACACCAAACTTCTATGCTAACACACAGTGCGGTACAATCTTGTCCCGACATCTGTCTCCATTTTGTGACATTCTTTCTTTCAACCTCTCTTCCCTGACTGTTTTCTCCTTGGCCAGCTTGTTCCACTGTCTAGGGTGACTGCAGAAGAGAGCGATAGGAAGGAGAGAGGACACGGCAACAGAGAGCAGGAGCAGCAGAAGAAAGAGGGGAGAGTGCAAGCTCTTAAGTAGATTGCAAAGAACAGCACAGAGGCATGAGTGTGAATATTAAGAGGGTTTTCTCCTGCCCGAGAAGTTCCAGCCTGCAGCAGCAGCACCAGGGAGGGAGAGAGCCAGTGACAGAAAGAAAGGGGGAGAGATGGGGAGAGGAAGAGACCTATAGAACCATCAGCTATTCAGCCATAGCCTCGACAGCTAGCTTCAGGTGTCAGAAACAACGGTGTACACAATCTATCAAGCTGTCCGGCAGATCTGAGATGAGAAATTACCATAATTGAATTAGAAAGGAAGTTTCTCATTTCAAAGGTGATGATTTTCCAGGAAAGAAAGGAAAGGGTGATGTGAGAGTAACGTGAAGCAAAGCAGGGGAGACTCACCTGGAATGCCTGGCGGGGTTTTCAGGTATTTTCCGTTGAAATGCTGTATCACTACTTCACATTTCTCTGTGGATTCCATCCTGCAAACAGAAAGTGATAAATTTAATTTAAAAATATTCACAATCCATTTGAGAGCAAACGTTGAAACGGACTACTCTGTAGTCATTAGAAATGAAGACATTTAACCTTCACACTAAATTATGACACAGAGAGTGCTTGTGGAAAATATAATAAATTGCTTTTTTGGCAGTGGTTCCCAACCTTAAGGGACCCCTTTTCTATCCATGTGTAAACTGTCGACCCTGTGACATATTTTACAGATATTTTTATGTTTGAAAACTGGTCACCATTTATTTCCATTGTTTTCCTGTAAAACTCCAGCAGTGTTTTGTGGTCCAAAAAACATAAACTAGACCATCAATTGGCATGAGGATGAGTAGATAACAACTGAATTTTCAGTTTTTGGTAAACTATCCCTTTAATCTGTGAGATTGTTTTAAAAATGTTTTATCTTAAATTATATTTTAAACTTCATAAATAGCGATTTTGTTTACAAACCCCAATTCCAAAAAAAGACATTCAGTAAAACAAATAAAAACTGATGTCACTACTTTTTTTTTACATGTATTGACAATTGATTACAGTGCAAAGACAAGATACTTAATGTTTAAACTGATAAATGTCTTTTATTTTTGTAAATATACGTCCTCGAAAGGCTCAGTTGTTAACAAGCAAGGATGGGACGAGGTTTAACACATTGTGAAGAACTCCATGGGCAACTAGTCCAACAATTTCTCAACACACAATTCCAAGGAATTTGGGGATTTCACCATCTACAATCCATAACGTCATTAAAGGATTCAGAGAATCTGGAGAAACACCGAACGACACTGAATGTTTGTGACCTTTTACCCATCAGGTAGCACTGCAATACAGACTGCATTATAAGAGCTGATATGATTATATGACTGTGAAGGCACCACTGATGCTGAAAAGTGCTAGTTTTGGAGCAACATATGATGCCATCCAGGCAACATTTTATTCAGAGACGTCCCTGCTTATTTCAACAAAACAATGCCAAGACACATTTGGCATGTGCTGGGCTTCATACTAAAAGAGTGCAGTTACTAGACTGGCCTGCTCGTCTCCCAGTGAAAATGTGTGGCGCATTATAAAGCGTAAAATACCACAGGGCCCCCTGGACTGTTGAGCGACTGAAGTCATATATCAAGCAAGAATAATAAAGAATTCAACTTTCAAGGCAAAGGACTCAACATAGTTTGTTCACATGTGGAGCATGATGATCAATTCACTGATGTCACATTTACAACATTAAGGAGTCACCCACTTGACTATGTCCTGCTGGCTCAGTAGTATCACTCTGTTCATTCTAAAAAGTCCAATGAGTCTATCCAGAGTCTGTCTGTCTGTCTGTCTTCTGTAGAATGTCATCTGCATGAGTCAGAAGTTCATAATGAAATTCTGGGTTTTGTAGGGAAAGACTTGTTATGCAACCTTTCTCCCTGCCTGACAGAAAAGACAAAGTAGAAAAAGACAGAGAGAACAGGCGAAAGGGATGCAGAGATGTAAAAGATGGGGGATAAGAAGGTATGAGAAGGTAAAAGTGACAGGTTTATGGAGAGTAATGACTCTGATTTCCAGAGTGTGTGTGTGAGAGAGAGAGAGAGACTACAGGAAGCTGACTGAGTCCGCTCCCTCTTTTCAGACCACTGGATCAAACATCTATGGGCCGAGCAGCTGACCAGCAGGAGGCCTCTGATCTCTCACATCATAAGCACAGAGACACTAATGCCCATACACACATCACATCAAAACACGTACCTACTGATTAGTATATCAAACACACATAAAAATGCACAAATGTTAGTGTGGCCATGCATATCTTTTATCCTTGCTGTGTTGGGAGGAGAAAGGCGAACTTTTGAGGAAATGTGAGCAAGTTACTGCAAACTCAATCTTCCAGCTAACGCCTAATCTTTAACCTTATACAACCCCCAGATTCTAAAATAGTTGTGTAAAAATAGACAGAATACAATCATTTGTTAACTCTTTTTGACATATACTGAATTTAAAACAGCACAAAGACAATATACTTAATGTTTTACCTCATTAACAATTAACTATTGTAAATATATGCTTATTCTGAATTTGATGCCGTGAATTCAGATGCAAAAAAACACCATTTTGGACTGTTTCACGGGTAAAGAGGTCAACTGTTAACAGGTGATTCGTTCATGATCTGGCATGACAGGGGTAATCCTCAAAAGACTTGTGGGTGGTTCACGCAGCCTGCCTCTACCTGTGCGTGATGACTGCCTCGCTCAACTGTTGCGGCTCGCACGCTCATGGTGCCTACACAGGCAGCATGTTGCTCCTCCAGCCCTACCTTTCCACGTTGGGTTTGGAGGAGAGAAACAAAGAGCAGTACCCAGAAAGCAGTGTGATTTTTCCCTCCTCCTTGAGAGTGAGTGAGAGAGAAAGAGGGACGGAGAAAGAGAAGAGAAAGAAAAAGAAAGTGCACTGGCCTGCACCTATTTTTTTTTTACGTGTCACATATTCTACAGATGTAGACAGTGAAGCCATGTTGAGAGGTTGGTTAGGTTGTTGTTGGTCTGTTGATATCACCAGATCATTTTAACTGTGTATTTTTGCTGAGAACACAGAAAAAACATAATCTGAAGCTGAAGTGTGGCTGCTGTCACGTGTGACACGGCTTCTCTAACCTATTATCACGGATGCCAAAATAAAAACCAACAGGTTCCACCACGCAAAACATGCTGCTCAAGCAGGTAGTGTGAACCGATCGTCAGCTGTTGACAAGCAAGGATAAGGCGAAGTTCACCACTTTGAGAAACATGATTGTATAAAGGATATCACCATAAGGCGGAACAGGAAGTTCCACGGCCATTGTGTCGACTGTTCCGCCTCACTTTGGTCTAATGCCTGCAGCCACAGTGGCTATTTTCTCTTCCGCCTCTTTCCTGTCAATTACACAATACTACGTTCTTTTCTTTAGATTGTGATTGGACAACATCAAGTGAATTTCTAGGCTACACAGCTGACTTCTCTCTTCTAAACTGTCCGCTAGGGGCTGCAAGTGATCGACAGCAGCTTCACTTTGAAATCTTGGACAATCTTGTGGGAGTGTTTTGCACGAGTATAAATGCTCTCAATGGTATATGGGCCATGTGCTTAGGCTTTGAGTAGAAACTATGCACAACTATAAATTAGTTTTAGCAGGTTTAATCCTTTGGGGACCGTGAATGTCTGTACAAAATTTCCAGTAAACAACAACCCCTAACATTGCAATTCCTCAAGCTTTGCCTCTAGCATGGCTAACCACATCAATCACAGCGCAATCTATCAGTCTTTTTCTCTACCGTGTTAATTACCAGTAAGATAAAAAGAACACATGCCTCATGCATAAATTTGAACCTTGTGTAAACATGTTACCGTACAGATTCTTTAACATATAATCACAGAGGACAGTTTTTAAATGCAGACTTGAGTGATTGCTATGCCTATGGTAATATCCTCTTGGAAAGTGCAGAATCCATTGCTTTTCAGATTTTCATGCTTTATTCGCTCTCACCTCCAAGAATACTCATATCATACTGTCATCCTCTCACTTCTGTGTCCTCTGTCTCTCATCCTTCTCCTATCTCTACCTTCATCCTTCTTTTTTTTTTTTACCATAGCTTCTTTATCGCTCTCTCCGTCCCATCCATCTTACTCCCAGCCCGTCTGCACCTCTTCTTTTTGACGTCTCTCTCATTCCTCCCCGTCTTTCAACCTTGGTTATTTCCTCCATCTTTCAGTGTTACCCACACTCTCTCCCGCCTCATCTCTCTCACTTTCCCTGCCCTCCTTTCCTTCCCTCTCTGTCCATCCTTTTGTTTCTCTGTTACGCCCTATCCACATCAACATCTTCCTCCCTTTTCCTCTCCCTACTTCTCTTTTTAGAATATGTAATCTTTCACACTTCCTGGCCTCATCCATCTTTCACTGACCCCGTATCCACCCTTTTCCCTGTCTCTCTTTCTGTTCCCTCTGTCTCCCCTGCGTTTGGGAGGGCTGATATTAACCATTCAGTGTGATTCGGCTGAGCACTAATCACTGGCCTTTATCACATCACTTGCACGCAGCTAGTTGAAATTTGATCAGTAAAAACACTGTCATTCACCTGATTCAAAGAGTAATCAGATTAAATGCATTTACTAAAAGCTTATTAGCAGGATTACAATTTTAAAATACATTTTAAATTAAAGAACAAACTACTACAATGCACAGTGTTGTGAGTCTTACAATACCACTCTTGTGGTGAGTGAAACCATAGCAGATCTTACAGTTGTTAATTCCATATTATGGCCTCTAGTGACAAAATGCTTCACTGGGTGAAATTTTACCATTATTTTGTCTTTGAATTAAAAAAAATAACCCTAACAGCATCACGGTACATGATATGTTCTGCCTTCCAGCTGTGAAAATGCTGTCACCATTCTTGAAGTGACAACTAATCTGAAAATATACAGGTAAATGCTAAGGTTAGCTACGCAGACCAACCGCTAACATTCGCCAGCTAACCTGTCAATACTACTACTTAAGGTGATGATGCTGGTGACTGCGATGGTGTGCAGATAAAAACAGAAGCCCCAGAACAAGTTTATGGCAGTTTACTTGATTTTTGGGTGTGAATAGCTTACTTAACAAAGTACAGTTAAAATTGTATAATTGTGCTTAATGTGCATTTTACACATAACAAATGAAGGATAGCTACACAAAAAAAATAATATACCTAACAACAAATATAAAACATTATATTAGGCTAAACAATTCCACCATATTTAGTATTTAGGTAATAAAAAAGTAACAATAAGATATTGTGATATTTGGATTAGGTTAATAATAGAATCTTTAAACAAATAATTAGTAACAGAATACATTTTTAAAGTAACTCTCCCAACCTTGACAATGGATGTCACGAACACAGCTGTTTCTGTTTTTCCCTCTGTTTCCCATCTTCCCCCTGTGTTTCCCGCTGCTCCTGTGTGTTTATGACTGTGGGCGTGGTCTCTCTCCTCATTGGCTCTGCTCACCTGCCCTGCATCAGCCTCATTAGCCCTGCTCTGTTCCCTGTGTTTTCCCCCAGCCAATCAGCCGCTTTCTTTATCTCCAGCGTCGTCACCTCATTCCCCTCACCTGTGTTCCTCTGCCCACCTGCATCTCATCCCCTCGTCAGTTCAGTTTGTAATTCAGTCCACGTTCGGAGCTGCGCTTTTCTTGAGACGCCTGCTCTGTTTTCCTATGTTCCTGTTTTTGTTATTTTCAAATAAATACCCTTCTTTCAATCTTGCCTACTGTTTCATGCATTTGGGTGTGATAATATACAGAAGATCTATTATAACATAGAGCATATCTTTTATAATAAAAACAAATATAAAATAAATGGTAAAAGCAAAACATCTGACTAACCTACTAGCAGCCGTACATGATTATGACATGAATGAGAGACTAAGAATAAAGAATAATAAAAGACAGTAAAAAAGTATAAATACAATGACACCTTCAATAGCGGTGTTCAGTGCCTGACAGTTTTCAAAACTCAGTGCTCAGACATATTTCTTCTTTATTTCTCACTTTATTTAAGTGTTAAGTTCTTTTTTTCCGTGTGTTACACGTATATTATAACTTCTTTTGCATGTTTTATTTATTTTACTGTGTTTGCATAAATATGCTTTGGGAGCATTTTTGATTCAAGCATCTTGCCTGTAAAGCTTCACTGAATTAAATTGAATATACAGTGTGTTTATGTTTACATATAATCTGTATGCATGTATGCACACATTCATAATGTGTTCCTAATCCATATTCACACACACTCGACGGCACCAAACATGCCAATAGCCTTTCGATAACGCTCTCACTTTAGGAGGCAGCCCTGTGACACAGAGGGGATCTGCATTAAGCACAGCTAACCTCTTTTTGCTCTCTTCCACTAAAGCCCAACACAGTGCAAATTTAACTTAGTGCTTGTGAAATAATGATTTATGTGGTTCAGTGCACTGCATTATCAAAACAAAAGCATATTAAAAAGATTATTGTTAACATTTTCTATCAAGGGCATGTCTATAATGCGTGATGAGCATATCCATATGATTATAATATCTTTAAGACTGTTTAAAACGTTATAAATGTTTATAATCATGCATGACAACTTGTAAAAAGGTTTATTAAGTATAACAAGTGGTGGATGTAATGTATTAGAAGTTCAGTATTCATAATGCTTTATACCTCCATGTCAAAGAGACATCAGTATTTGAAAGAGGAATCTGAATTCTGGGTAAATAACATAACATTAGCCACATAGAGAACTGTATTGTGACAGATTATAATTCTATATTTCTATAATGGAATAATGTTACTATAAAAGAAAGAATCTCTGTCTGTGATCTAATTTCTCAAGAGCCGTTCATCCTATCAACTTCACACTTGGCATATGTACTGATGAGGATCCAGGGAAGTGCAGTGTCTAATTTATTTGGTGCAATTTGGCCAGATGGTGGTGCTATAATAACAGAATTTATGTTAAGGCCTGTAACTTTTGAACCATAACAAATTTTCTCTCTGGATTCTGTGGGTCCAGACAAATCTAACCATTGTGTCAATTGATTTCTTGTTACCGAATTTCGTACATATTCGACTTTGGAAATTCCATACAGTTTTGCTTTAGCTGGCCCTGAAAGTTTCCACATGCTGTGGACTTTTATCACAAAAAAATCATAAATCCTGAACACTGTGCTACTGCAACCGCATTTAGTGACCATGCCAAATTTGGTGACAATTATACCAACAGGTGATGGTGTAGCAGCATCAATCAACCTCTGTCTGTCTGTGTGTTTGTATGTGTGTAGGACTGTCCTTTGCATATCTTGAGAATCATTCATCCCATCAACCTCACACTTCGCGGGTGGATTGCTGAGGATCCAAAAGAGTGATGTCAAGTGAGAAGCTGATCAGATGAGCAGCTCTCAGAACGCTGCAAGCAACCATATCATGGGTCCTGACAATGTTTTAAGCAGCTCTTCGGGGGGCCAAGCACCCTGGCCGCACTAGACAGACACCCACTACATGGCTATGCTCTTCAAGCTAAAGGCTGAATACTTGGGAATCCCACGGGACACAGATTTCCCATGGGATTCCCACAGGGTGGGAGTCAGTTTCACTGTTCATCATGGGACTGGTCAATGGTAGTGGTTAAGAACAGAAATCATACAAACCTGCCATGCATGATTATAAACATTAATGAAGAGTTCTGTGAAGCCTTATAAATGTATTCTAATGTTTTATAAATGTGCTTATAATACATAATAAGCTCATATAATGAAATGACCTTCATAGAAAGTGTTACCAAATTATCTGTTGCCATGTTTTTGTTGTCCATTTTAAGAGAGGCTGTAAATCAGATTGAATGCATCACGCTTCTCCACAGTTTCAAGTGATTCTCTAACTGGAAGTGTTGATGCTTAGCTTCCCTCTCTATTCCCCAGCGTTCTTTATCCATCCTCCTCACACCCCCTCTGGCTACTCATTGTTCGCCTCCTCCTCAGCACCGTCTCTCCTCGACTCTTTCCAGCAGGTAGGTAGACAGAAAACAGGTGGGTAGACAAGGAGTAAATAAGGCAGACAGCCTGTTAGGCAGTCATAGGGAAACAAACCGGACTGTCTGTTGGTCAGTCATGCTTTTGAGGCAGCCAGTCAGTCAGAGAAGCAGCCAGGTAGGTAGAGAGGAAGGCTGGCTTCTCTCTGTGTGCTGCTGGTTAATGGCATCAGGTGCTGCTGTCTGCAATGATTAGTGCTGGGGCTGGAGTAATGGGCTCTGATAACAGTAATGGATCGGCCCACAAACACTTAGCTCAGTTTACTCTCTCTAATGCCCCTCATGGCCCAACCCTCAGCAGCTGTCTGTCTGTCCGTCTGTTGACACAGCTAGCAGGAGCTCTACAATTCATAAAACACAGAGATTTTTCATTCTCTCCTTTGTCTGAATCCCTGTCTGGCTTCTTTTTCTGACATGGGTACTTAATAATGCAATTACAGTTCTTAGAATGACTTTTAAAAACATCTTTTACTCTCATCAGATGCCCCTCACTTTCTAAATGTAATAAACAGCTAGTGTTACCATGGTTACTACACACATTACATTTTTGGGTTATTTGTATAGTTGTTCCTTTTTCTTTCTCTTCAGATTAATTGCCCAAGGCATTCAACTAGTTAATGCCCGGCGGGACTTATTGGACAGCGGCTCTGTGAGTTTGTTTCAGTTTCACATGGACTGTTGAACAGTTTTATGGACAGTTGCCAAAGAGAGGCACAGGTCGAAGTTTTTTTTTTCCCTGGATGTTTAAGTTGGACAGTACTTTACAGCATGTCGCTGCAGACTTTAGTGGTGAGACTCTTGCTGATAATCACGGTGTGACCAAGAAAAGAGGGTAAGCATTAGCAAACTGCTAATGCTGAACTCTGTATTATGTTCTTTAGATCTTTAGATGTTTTATCAAATTTCTTGTGTTGAAGCAGCTACTTTTCATAGCGTGATATCAGGGTAGATTTATGGGTGCTAGTATGAGTTCATGGGCTGAGTATCAGAGCCATACCTGATGCTGGTACAGGTATCGTTGGATCCTGACGATCAATTTCCATTCCCTTTTGTTTCCCTTTTTCCCCCCCGTCTTTCCAAAACACCACTCATTCACTCCTCACCATTTTCTTCCTGACACCCACACTGACTCGTTTCACTTCTTATTCCTCAATCTTTCTCCGTGTCACGCTGCCTTCTCCTTCCCATCACCTTCTCTTTCTCTTTATAATAACCTCTATGATTAGTTCTTTTTACCCAGCCATTGTTTCACACTGCTGTCCCTCTCTCCTTTCCCTTTCCATCATGTCTCCTCCTCCTCCCACCGAGGGCTGCTTGAACAGGTGGCTGGTGGCAGGTTGTTGCTGTGCTCTGCTTGTTGGCCTGCAGGAGGCTGCCTACCTGTCTGTGTGCGTACGTGTGAGAGTCTGCTTATGAATGCGAGTACGTGCGCGCTTATGCACAGGTGTGTAGACACGCCTGTGCATATGCTCATTTTTGTGCATAAGTGGCTGTTTGTGTGTGTTTGTGCTTGTCTGTCCTGCTGTAACCCTCAGTAATAGAGCAGGGAATAGGAGAGGAGTTCAGCCAGAGCAGGTGATTAAGAAAAATCCCTGCAAGATGGCGGTTCTGTGGCCGTCAGTGGCCTCCTCTGGGTAAACAAGGGAGGAATGTGTGGAGAGGAATGAGAGCCTGGTGGCTGCTGCCGAGGACAAGGACAGAGCGGTTTATGACTTTGGGGGATTAACAAGCTGAAGTGGAAACTTTTATAAGTAGAAAAAGGAATAAACTGTTCAGTGGTAGGCTCGGTGGTGGAAATATAGCAGCCCTGGATATACTGTAAGGACGAGGGGGTAATTGCTGGTATCCATGAATGTACAGGCATGTGCACACACACAGGCAGAAACAAAGACAAACTCATCCACTGGCAGACACACTGCCAAACACTGTAAATCAACTTTTAAAGTTTCCACTGCCCAAAGGCAGGATTCATCTAACAAATGTCTTTTTAGAGTGAATATGTGTATGTACATAGTAAGGAGTGTGTCTGCATGCCAGTGCATATCCATGTGTGCAGTGAAAAGCCTTTTTTACACATAGTTTCCAGTAATTTTCTGACATATCCTTTGACCTGATCTAAAATAACCAAAATCAGGAATAGCTCCCTGACTGTAAGAGCTATATGGTCTCCTTTCATAAGTTAGAAGCTAAGGAACATAAATCAATTGCAAATAAAACTTATTCTATTACCATTCCAGAGTTAAATGGAGATGCAATAAAGGAAAAGAATAATATTTTTATTCTTACCTCATATAAAATCTAAATTTCAAAGGCAATATCAAAATTATAACCAAGTTCAACTGGATAAATATAAAACTGAATGTCTTCTACTCACTGACTTCAACTATAGCTGCAAATTTGATGAAAATATACTAAAATACAACATTTATGATGCATATGCTCAGGTGTTTGCAGGGTTTTGGCCATGTTTATGTTGGCCGTTACTGGGAGCTTTACTTCAAAACATTATCTATTTTTCATACAGCCAAGTTAGCTCCCAAAAACATTGAAATATTAATAAACACAATGAATATTGATCAAGCGATCAAGTGATTTTCACTATCCACACTATTCACATATGCAGCTTCATTCAGGAACATTTCAGTGTTGCATGTGAACGTGACCGAGATATCTCAAGGTCACTGTGACCTCACTTCCATCCTACTCTCATGAACACAATATCTGAGGAATGTTTGGAGAGTCTGCAAATTTGGTACAAACTTTCACTTGGACTCAAGGATGAAGCGAGTAGATTTTGGTGATCAAAGGTCACTGTAACCTCATAAAACATGCTTGTGCCCATAACTTAAAAATTTATAGATTAATTACGACAAAATTTCACACAGGGATGGAGGACGAGAGTAAATAGTTGTATGTAAATATTAACATGTAACAAAATTACACAAAAAAAAAGCAAACAAAATAAATCCAATTGTAATCTGTTACAGTTACTGAGAAAAATATGTACTTAAATTACAGTTACTCGTCAAAATGTTTGTGATTACACAAGGACTACTTCCAAATATACTTTTTGCACTTCCTGGCAGAGATGTGCAGTCTTCTGAGTGCACTCTTCTAGTTGTGTTCTGTACTTTCAGCAGTGAGTGACAGATTAAATGGTGTCACAGAGTGTAGAAAATGCACATACTTCTCTGGTCTCCTTCTGTCCTCCCTGAGCCTGTGCTGTCAGATGAACATGTTCGTCCCTGCAATGTTTCTGCTTTGAATCACAACACTCCCCCCCAAAATATCACTAGATCCTGAGGTGGGAAATTGGAGGTACACATTTCCCTGAATATCAGCGTCTGCTCTCATTCACACATGACTTCATGCAAGAAATTTTCCTTCACTTTTAAGGGATAGACTGCATGTGCGAAAGGGGTTTAAGAGCTTTTACACATTTAACAAAATATTCATTGTTACTGCTGGAGCATCAATAAAGTTCCAGAGGGTTAAGGATTTAAAACCTACCACAACAAATATGTACAATAAGTAGGAAATTAAGATGAGAGAGAGAGCAGGAGACCGTTTGAATTTTCAGACACAAGCTTTCTTGATCAATATTGCAGCACCAAGGAATTTATTGCTTCAACTGACTATATTTACCATCAACAGCGATTAGACATCCGATGTTGAATTTTCCCTTCAAAAATCAATTATTGCTTTCACAGTAGCAGCAGGAGTGATTGCTTTTAAAGCGATGCCTCCATGATTTCACATTAGTATCATTATAGTGTACCTGGCAAAGCCGACTCCTCTGCTGACCCCGTTGGCATCCCTCAGTATCCTCGTGGAAATGACGTGACCCAGGGGCTTCAGCATGTTCTCCAGCTCCTGCTCATCCATAGACACTGGCAGGTTAGAGATGTACAGGTTGGTGGGGTCCTGCTCCTGTTGCTGCAGGGCCAGGGGGGGGAGTAGAACAGCAGCCAGGCAGGGAGGGAGGGAGGAGGGGGGATGGACGGATAGAGGAGAGGGGAGGAA
The DNA here is from genome assembly GCF_056507025.1 of Lutjanus erythropterus. Lineage (NCBI taxonomy): Eukaryota > Metazoa > Chordata > Actinopteri > Lutjaniformes > Lutjanidae > Lutjanus > Lutjanus erythropterus. The sequence continues at coordinate 24,270,138 of NC_139332.1, forward strand.
AAAGGGAGAGGAAAAAATGAGAAATAATGTATCAACAACAGTTGTAGGAAGTGTGAAATATGCATCAGCTCTGTGTTGTGAGCTCTCACGTAACATGTCGTAATACTGCCAACAGAGGAACCAAACTCTGGCTGAACTCGCATGACGTTTGGCCTTATCGACGCTCACATTCACATGCGCACACGCAACATGGATACAGCAGTCGTTCATTGCCTCAGGGTGTGTCAGGCAGTGAGTGTGTAGGCTACATTATGGATTTGCGTGAGTGGAAAGTATTAAGACAGTTCAAGTCTGTTTTAATACCCTGGATTCTGTATGTATTAAAGGCATAAAATGCAACCGTTCCTGAAAAAAACAAACACGATGTACAGACTCAGAAACATAATCCCTTTCAATATCACTTTTGACCCACAAGAAGTGTTTGGTGGTGGCTGTATCTGCAGAGGCCTTGTCCTCTGCCTGTATTTCTCATTATTTTGCTGCTTTACCAACCCAAAACATTGGTATTTCACATCCTGGGAGTGAGACTCAACAACAATCTTTCTGGTATTTTTACGAACAGCCAGGACAAATCGTACTGACTCTACCTTTACAAAGGGTTTGTATGGAGTCTTCTGGGTGTGCTTCTTTTTTACCTGATTTTAAAGTCCAGATGAAATGGAAATCAAAATTCCATTTGCTTTCCAATATTTATGTGTTTCCTGTAATAACAAGCAGTGAGGAAAGGACTTGTTTCAGTAGCAAGGCTGACTTCCCGGACTGGGAGCTCCCAGCGAACACGGCGAGACTTGGACCAACAGGGAATACAGTACAAAGGTGGTTTTCTTGCCGGGTTTGGCTCCTGGCACCCTGATGCTGAGTCAGCTAACTTAGCTGTGCTAACCGAGCAAACTGTACTTCGTGGTTAGCGACATATAAAGCTCAGGAAAGCATCAGGAAACTGAGTAATGACACTGATATTCTTGGTCGGTTGCAGAGTCTGTGCTCGGTCCCGGTCAATCCGTGTTCACTGGGAGGCTGCTGAGCCCGGTTCCATTGCCTGCTAATGGGAGCTAAGTTGGCAAAAACTCAGACCCAGAGTTGAAGCTAAACAACCAGAGGACATCAGAGGCAAAACCAGAGAAAATTTTCTCCATAAAACATGATCAAGTTTCACCAAATCAGTGAATTACACAGTTGTGTTTTTCTGCAGTAACATTAATGAATGAAGCCTGGCCCATCGTATGCTCCATGCAGCTAACATTAGCTAGTTACTGAAACAGTCCACTGTAAATTGCCTTGCACATAATTTGCTGTCACATATACCACTTTCCCCAAACTCAATAAATTCCAGCCAGTTGGCCTGTAACAACAGTATTTTGGGGAAAGTTTGAAATGTTGAACATCTTGGCAGACACACCGATGCACCATGCTGTCGCTAACTAGCTAACTAACGATCTACCTACACCCTGCACTGCCAAAAGTTGAATATTAATTGACAGGTGGATGCCACAATATTATTGGTTAGTTCTAGTTCCTATGTCAACATCATCATACATTGTTAAATAGGTGCACAGTTGGACTGGGGGTGTAATCTGAAAGGGTTAAAAAGGCATTCTGATTTCGATTTTTAGCGATGACTTTAAAGATGAAAGTAGAAACTGAGAGTGAGAAGCTGTGTAGTGTGAATTGTACTGACAGCAGTTTCTCTGTAGTGCCCAGAGGCTGCTGCTCACTAGGTGAAGCTGCACAGCTGGTGGTGGGTTGAGCCTGAGGTAGCAGAAGGCCCTGTGAGCTCTACAGTAGAAGCTGGAAATGGCAGCCCAGCCCCGCCAGTCAATCAGTCACTGAGCCAGGCAGCCACCATGTAAGTCAACCAGCTCTCCATCCATCTATGTAACAAGTCTCTAAATTAAGAATGAAACTACATTATGTCATCCTTATCTGTAATTATGTATCTGTATGATGCTGTAGGCACATTAGCATATTCTTTTCTAACATATCAAATTGCACTCAATCCATCCTCCCACCCAGGTACTGAGTAAAATCTCCAATCAGGCAGCCATCCAGATTCTGATCTGTTAGCAGCTCTCATTCATCACATCTCGTCTTTATCCAGCGTCCACATCTCCGACCCTTTCATCCAACAGCGGCCAGGACCACCCCGGGTTAAAGCTATCAAGAGCAAAAGCAATATTACAAAGAGGCATCTCCGCTGTGGTTGGTGGCCAGCGTAATGCGATGAATGAATGAATACTGCAGCATTTTGATAAGACTTACATCCACTTCAGATCACAGTTATTTGTAGACTGACAGTAGAAATTGCACCCTCTGGGAAAGTTGTTTTAATAGATGTGGATCTTTCGGATAGATTTTACAAATCTTTTGAGGTTGTCTTTATGTATGCCACTTCAAATATATGTCTTTAAGGCAATAAGGGCCTTAATAACAGTCTTATCAGAAAGCTACAATATCGTCCAGCTCAGATCAATAATGGGAGCATTTGTGGGCCTCTGAAAGGAGTACTGCCATGTAGAAAGGCAATAATCTGTGATGGCTGGGATCTATCATGTAATAATGAGAGAGGCCACTGTATCTATACTGAGTAACAATAGCAGTTTAGCAAGATATACATCTATAAAAATGATGGAATGATAAAAATGCCATAGAAAGTTTTAGCTCCATTAGTTCAGGAGTGGCTCAGATGGCCAAGTCTAATCTCATAAACCTTAAGAACTGGCAACAAGACAAGAGAAGAAGAGAAGCAAGGACAAGTAGAACAACTAACTGGCTTTCGTCCGAAGAATATTAAGACAATACTGTGCGCCAGACCAGGATTGGCTATTGGAAGCACTTGGAGAATTCCTGGCAAGCTTATTGGCCTGGAGTGTCAGGCCAGTGTTAAAAAGAGAAAACAACACAGGGCAGCTACAGTCCCTCAGAATTATCCCAGTCTGTACCTCCTGTTTGTAAAAAATAAAATTGAATACAATAGCCTACATACAGTACGAGCCTTGCAATCTGTTATTAGCTCTGCTTTCCTTTGAATCCAGTTGATATGGCTTCAAATAAATGTCTGAAAAAGATGAGAAATGTGAATGTTCTGTGATCTCTGTCACATGCATATATGCAGTGCACTGTAAACAGCAACTTCAGTGCAGAAGTCTGTCTTCTTCTCAGCGTGGGGTTGTGGAGATACTTCAGTTGTGGCGTGCATGTAAACACTGTCGTTGAGAATCTTTACAATCTCTCTGCTTCGCCACAGGCAACGCTGTCTCACTCCGTCTTGTTTTGCTTTCTGTTGATGGCAGAGGAAGAAGTTAAGGAGGAGGAGAGGAAGTGCCTCCACCAGCGTCCTGCCTCCATCTCTCTCCATCTGTCAGAGGAGAAGACCGGTCCCTCCCCTGATTAATTAGCCGTCTTATCTGACAGGACATGTTTGATCTGATTAAAGCCTTTGGGAGAAAGCCGGTGCCCGACGTGAAAGTTGGAAAAAAAAAAAAAAAATGCAGTTCTTTCTCCTTTAACCAGGAACTCAATTACCTAACTTTGGGGTCAAACTAAACTCCTCCTTCTTTTGTAGGTTTATCACATTTATGTGCTTCAGAGCGAGCAGGAAAGGGCTCACAAGCGTTTGTATAACACAGGATTTGGCAGCGAATGAGGCTTAATTAAATCTGCCCGTAAAAATCGACTGTACACGTGTCACTCTCCTGCTAAGTCCCTTTGGTGTGTGCAGCCGTGCAGCTGTGCTCTCCTTTGAGTTTCATTGGGTATGTGAGGCGATGTTTTTCAGGATTATGTCAAATAGGCTCCGTATTCCAACGCAGACTGGAGGTCTGGATCAAAGAGTTAACTGACTGACTCACTCAGTGGGTTAAGCCAATGATACGAGAGTTTATGTGTGTGTGTGTGTGTGTGTGTGTGTGTGCTTTTGAATGAAAGCACTCTCTCCTTTAAGCATGTGACAGTACACACAGTGAAAGGGTGCGATAGAACGTGAAGCAGTAATTTGTGTGCGTGGGGCTAATAGTGGAGGGCTACGTTTGCTGGGGGATTAACGTGGGGAGGCCTCGTCTACGCACGGCCGCCTCGCCTAAGTTTCCTCTTTGATGACGTTCCGCACCACAAAGCCCTAAATACCCAGATGAGAAGGTTACGGGGACGAGTGGAAATGGGAGCATTTTGACGGGAGGTGAGATGGGCTGGCCCATTCCAAAAGGAGATTTAATTTCCTTTAATGTCAGCCTTCGTGCACGGTCTGCTGTCAGGCTATGAATGAAACGGTAATTGAGGTGTGTGTTCGTGTGTGTACCTGCGCATATATCCCATCTCAGAGTAATTATGCCTGTGTTTGTTCCATCAAATATATATACTGTAATACCATGCCTACATGTACTCTGAGAAATATGGGTTCCAAAAGAGGTTCTCTCTGAAGAGCTGAGGTTCTACCTAGAATCATGCATTTCGAAAGAACCTTACTGGAATAAAAAGTTTTTCAAGGAGTTTGATTGTTCAAATGCTATAAGAATTTTTTTGTCAAGGGTTCTATGTACCAGAATTTAAAAGGGTCCTTGATAGAACATCCTGGGTGGGTTCTAGGTAAAACCCTTAGGGAAAAAAGGGGTTCTCAGTAGAATGCATTGGATCAGTTGTAGACAAAGCCCTTGGAATATAAAAGGGATCTCGGTAGGACCCCCTGGGTGGGTTTAGGAGAAAGCCCTTGGAATATTAAAGGATTCACGGTAGAACTCCCTGTGTGAGTTCTGGATAAAACCACTGGCATATTAAGAGTTTTCATTAGGATCCTGTGGAAGTGTTCTAGAAAACCCCTAGAATACAAAAGGGTTCTCATTAGAACCCCATAGGTGCGTTCTAGATTACCTCCAGAGAGGGTTCTGGGTCAAGCCATTACACTATGGAAGAGTTCTCCTTTAGAACCTCTAGGGGGTTCTGGGTAAAACTGTTCCCAGATACTTCTAGAAATAAGACTCACGCTGGATTCTAGGCAGAACTCCAGGGTTCTATGCGAACCTTTATAAAAGGGGTCAAGCCGAAGAATCCTTTATGGGTCTAGTTATCACCTTCATTTCTAAGTGTGTGTGCGGTGGCGGTTGTGTCTGTCCCCTCGCCATTGACCAGCGTTGTAGAAGGCTAATGGAAAGGCTCCAGGCTGCGCTGGGCCTTTGATGAGCATAATTCCTTCACCTTGCCACGAGGAGGACAGGAGGAATCCAACTGTGTGTGCGCAGGAGGAGGGGAGGCAGCCGACGTGTCATTTCCCGCTGACGGATGGCCCCCTCGCTAGAGCTGACAGCCCTGTAGCTGTTATTTCATTTCGACACCCTGCTCTGTTTACCTCACTGTAATTTCTGAGAACATTACCATGCTACAGGGGGAGAGGGGAGGGGGGTGTATTAGCGGAAAGAAAAAAAAAAAGGATCTGGGTTAAGCAAAAAATAAAGAGACAATAGGAGATCATGGAGCAAAAGGTGAAAGAGTGAAAAGGTAAGACAGGGAGTGCCGGAGAGAAAGACAGAGACGGAGACAGCTGACATGACGGGCAGATATAACACATTAAAGGAAGCCCTTGTTGCCTTTTGACAACGCTTGAGGGAAAAGAGACGTTAAGCGTTAGAAGTCTCACGTTCTGCCTATGGGGCTCTCAGGGCTGTATCCATTTAACTGATAAAAGTTAGACAGATAGCCAGATATGTGTCTTGACTGGAGGCACTGCATCTAACGCCATGTTGAGGCTCGGAGCTGCCCTCACTCTCTTGTCAACACTCACTCTTTATTCATACTATATCTCCCGGATTCCTCAACCCCTTTCTGTCTTTCTTTTCACCCTTTTTCATAATACTGACTACACGTCTTCACGGGTCCACCCACACCCAAAACACCCTCATACTATTCAGACAGAATAGGTTGATTGTCAGTCATGTATGTCACGTGAAGGAAGTGACGTCACTTGCACGACGCCATAACAAAATTTTACTCAAAACTTTTGAATATTTTGTTTACTTTTTGTTTCACAGAGGATTCAAACCCCAGTCTCCTGGGTGACAGTCTTGTAACAGCCTTATAATTCCCTTGTCATACTTACTAAGGCCACTAGGGGGTGCCACATAACAATAAACAGACATATCAGTCAGAATAAGTTGCTTGCACTTCCGACTAATATGCATGTTTTTCTGGTAACGATGGTGACGACTTGTACTAAGGTTTACAGCCCCAGTTTGGTTAGGTGTAGGCACAAAACCCACTTGGATAGGTTTGGGAACCACAACTACTCATGGGCACAAAAACTTGGGAAGGTTTAAGCACCTCCTGAGCACCTCCCTGCTCAGGAGGTGAAAGGTCATAGAGCAGAAGTCAGACTTATTGCAGAGAGCACAGATGATAACAAATAAGTGAAACTAACATTGGCTACTGACAATGAACCAGCAATCGTTATCACAGTTCAAAAGGGCAAACAGCAGAGGTTATCTTTATTATGCTCAATGCAAAAAAAAACTGGACAGCTGATTCTACATGGGTCGTGTTTGCCATCTGTTACTGTGACAGCAAGAGGACTTTAAAGCTGAAAAAACAGGTGTGTTATCCATGCTGTTTCAATCAGCCAGAAAGGAGTAACAGAAAAAACCTGGCTGTTTTACCAAATTTCTTGGCAGGAGGATGGATTATATGTGTGACGGTCAGGCACAGGGGAGAAGGTTACTATCGTTACATCAGATTAGACATAAAGTTTTTTTTTTTGACAACTTGCGAATTAACATCAAAAAGTTAATGGCAATCAGCTGTGAAGACGGTGTCGATTTGGTCTCCGGTTCTGCGTGGGTCTAGGTCCCAGCTTTCAAAAAATAGCAGGCTCCACTTCGGGTTCCAGTCCAGCATTTCTCAGCTCTGCATGGGTCTGGGTCTCAGCTTTCAAACACCAGTTCTGGTTTGGTTCTGGGAAGTACATTTTCAGGTCTTTGGATCCGTGAAGACCTCTACTACTAATCTGCCCATAGCTCCTCTTACTCCAACTCTTCTTTTGTTAGCACTCTGTCTCTCCTCGATTCCTCCTGCTTCCCTTTCCATCAATCCCTTCCCGCTTCTTCTTCCTTCCCCCAACTATTGACATCTCCCATCTCCTCCACCCTTTATCCTTTCTGCTTCCTTCTCCTCTCCTCTCCCTCTCTATCCATTCAGCTTGCTCAAGAGATTAGAGCTGTATGTGTAATTGGCTCTACAGGGCTTCTCAGCTGCTCCTTTAAGCACCGGTACACACTCTGCGAGGGTGTGTGCGCCTGTGTATGAGTGTGTAAGCCAATCGTTGTTTTATCACCACACTATTCACTTCCCTCAGGTATGCCACTCTGGCCTGTTGTGTGACTAACCAGCAGCCTGAAGGAGCACAATTAAAGCAAAAGACAATGGGGTTCCATGTTGTCTGGTTGGAGAAAACTGCAAGGAAACAGTAGTTGCTGTGTTGCTGCTGCTGTGAGGATGTGTTGCTGACAAGTTTGCAGATGCCAGAGGGAGCATTCCTCCTGTTCTCTTGTATATAAGTTGAGGATCTGCAGTCAGGACTTGCTGTGGGAGCCTGAGTCTGCAGAATGAAAAGACAAGCAGGCCAAGTGAGTGGAAGGAACAAGTGGGGGGGGGGGAGGCGGGATTGGTGAGTTGCAGAACCATATGAGCACATCAACTCACTTCAAAAGCTTGGGTTTAATTTGCGAGGAGCCAGAAAATTCAGAGACAAAAAGGTAGCACTACAAAGGAGCTATCATTCTGTCAGCAGACTAGTCAGCTGGTCAGACAACAGCAGGCGAAGTCAGGCAGGCAGCTTACTGCCCTTTGATGAGCGCTTCCCAACATTTTCTGCTGCCACAGATGAGCGGATGGCAGGATCACTCCACTTTTCCCTTTGTAGAGGCTGTTGTCAAGCGCTTCTTCAACACTCTGCCATTCTGTCTGTTATCAAGCCCCTCTGTGACACTCGATTGCAAACCCCATCCACCTCCAAGACTTTACATCACAGTGTGTCCCCCATCACAGCCTGTCTCTGTCCACTATGGCCACTTATAGGAGTTGTGTTGTAGCACTCAAGATTGGTCTTGGTCTCAACACGACTTTTTGAAGGTCTCAGTCTGGTCTCTGAATCTACAGACAAAGGGAACTCTGGATTTGTGTGTGTCGTAGTTGGGTCAGTAACCCAGATGTGCAGCCACTTCTGAGATACTGGGATATCAACAACAGATTGGAATACACATTGAATATTCAATTTAAGCTGATGTCAGGATGTCTAAACATTGGAAAAGTTCAGATAAACATGTAGAAGCTGCTAAAACGTACAGAGATGAACTTGGTCAGCAGGAATGGAGATGATATTTTGAGAAACTAAGGTTATTAAGTGGCAATGTCAGGCTTACCGTAACTTATCTATGTCATGGAAGTCGTATGGCATTGCATGTTTATGTGGTAAAACCGTTGCAGTTTGGTTAGGTTAAGCCATAAAAACTAGTTGGGTAGATTGCACTTGCGGCTAAAATAACTACGTTACATGTGTCACTTAACAGAAGTGACTCCACTCATATGGCAGAACTGATGCCATTAACCTTTAAGCCCCTCTGAACAAAATCTGTAGTGTTTCTGCCATAATAACCACAAAATTTAATGTCAAAATTAAAATTCTGAAAAGAAAAATCTCACCTCATTTTAACTGGCTAACATACTACTCATCGTAACTTTGCTTGGGAAAATGGAAACACTGGCTCCTCATCTGATTTCAAGGAGAATCTGACCTGCTGGGGCAGGCATCAATAATAACTATACAGAAATAGCTGATACTCTTGCGGATGGTCTTGTTTGCTTATGAAGGTCATATAGAGGCATCAGTATTCAACTGAGACTGTTTCATACCTAGCTTAAACTCCTTGTAGTAGCTTAAAGTCAACTTAAAACTTTAAATAACTCCGTGTTTACTTTTCGTTTCACACAGGACTTGAACCCCAGTCTCCTGGGTGAAAGCGCTGTGTTTGCTTGGCTCAGTCTAAACCCCACAAGGTCTTAGTCTTGCCTTGGTCTTGACACATTCTGGTCTTGGTCATTCCTTGGTCTCGGTTTGGACGGTGTAGGCTAGAAAAACTGTAGAGGAGATTCACACCATGTAGTTATTAGCAGAGCCAAGCTGCAGGAGAGTTTGGCAGGAGATTTTGTAAGTTGTTGCCCATTAAACAAATATCAGATTGTTTATCTGTCCTACATCAGCACAGGAAAAAAAATGTCAGGTTCAAAGTGTGTTCTCTACAATGGCTGCATGTATTCATCAAAGTCAGACTCTACAGACAGATGGTAAAACTTTGAAGTCTTCAGTTCTTCCCCGCAACAATTTGATACACAAACTTTCAAACATGCTGAGATACACAAATGCACATTACAATTCAACATATGCACAAATGTCTCCAACCTAGACCCTCTCAGTCACAGAACAGCATGCTACAGAGCAAACGAAAGACAGCAAGAGTTACAAGCTCGTAATGCGTGAGGTCTGTCTGGTGCTCACTGGGGGGGTGGGGGGTGGGGGGGGCTGACGAAATCCACATTCCTGATTCAAACCTTCTGTTGGAAACAAAGGGCTGTAAGGCGGAGGATCTGTGCCATCACCCAGGGCAGCCATTTTCAATCCAATTACCATATTACGTCTGAACAAACAGCCTAAAACACCTGTCACTTAAACATGGATTTTATGGCGCTGCGATAAACGAGTACTGGCAGGGGTTTAAGATAAAGAATGCAAACATTGCGTGTAGGCATAGAGTTGTCAGTGCTTAAGGAACTGAATTAAACATAATTTTTCTGTTATAGATAACATCTTTTCCTCTAATTCATAATTTGAATCTCTTTTTGTGGGTGGTATTGCTGTAATTACCCTGGCATGTACACTTGTAGGTTTGAGTGTGATTAGAGAGGAAGCTACAGTGGTGTTTTATGGGGCATTTCTAGTGCATTGGAGGCATCTAAATGTGATTGGCAGCATGATATGAGTTCTTTGTCTACAGCAGACGGAGCAGAAGTGGGCACTGCGACGTCAAAGTGTATTTGAAGAACGCGTTTCCTCCAGTCTTTGTTGCATCTCTCATTTGAAATGCCAGGTGTTCTACCTCAGCCGAACCTTTTGCGATATTTTGGCCTTTTATTTCAAATTTCTGGCATTTCTATTCAGGTGGGTGGAAACCAGGGATTTACTGACAACTTTTTCTTTCTTGAATTTGACATCTATTTTGGGTGGCTGCCTATACGTTGTACTGTACTCATGCCAGTACTCTGTTTTTCACAAGTTTAAAAGCTGCATACCTCACAGCAGAGATGGGACCAAGTCAACGTTGTACAAGTCAAAAGGAGGTCTCGAGTCTTTCCACATAAAGGCAGACAAGTCTGAAGTTTTAGAAACCTTATTGCTCTTACATGTAAAGGCTTTTATTAGGAATTATCTTAACCAGTGTTGATATTGAAGCCCCTATTTTTTATCCTTTTCCTGAGAATTAAATGCTGAATGAATGACTAAAAAAGTCTCAAGTAAAATCCCAAGCCCTAAACTTTGAGGTTTTGTGTCCTAATCAAGTCTAATGTATGACATTTCATAATGCCATTTTAAAACAAAGTTGGGAGCTGTTGCCTCTCCATCTTTTTTGTCCAGGAACAAAATTATCTATGGAATTCTTAATTAATAATAATGGAGTTCTTAATTACTTAATTAGACACTGTTTGATTGGTTCAAACAATCAACAAATGTTAACCTTTGTTGATTCAGGAAATGAAGGGAAATTAATTGATTTACGGCACGCTTTTTAAAAATAACATAATATAATAACTAGGGCTAGGCACTGGTACTCAATACCCTTAAGGCATCGATTGAAATAACCCAGAACCAAGTGGTATCGAAATGTCTCCAGCCAAACAATACCTGCATTTAATTCTTTTGGTACCCAGATCTAGAAAAAAATGACTATGTGGTTTTGCTCATAGCCAATCACCGCAAGCAGTCCATTGAAAAAAGGTATCAAATGAAGTCCAGTGGTATCAGTATCATTTTAAGGGTAGTGGTATCACAATTTTTCATACAGTACCCAGCCCTAATAATAATATAAACTTTTTTTTTATTTTCAAGTCAAGAGACTCAAGTCTTTGTGAAGTCAAGAGTCACTGATGTTCAAGTCGAGTCTAAAGTCATCGTATTTGTGATTTGACTCAAGTCCACACTTCTGCTACATGGCTTTAAATTCACTGAAATCATTTTCATGTAACATGAGGCCCGGCACGCTGTGGCACTAAACATGGAAACTATTTAATGAGGATCGTCAGTTCAGTGCATCTCTAATGGAAATGTACCTGTATAGTTGTATAGTAGTGTGTATACCTGAGACAATAAGATGTAGAAGAACACATCGTACTGCACAACCATGTGCTGTACACGTCCTTCGTCTAAATCTACCTTTGTGTCATAAAATTATTACCTTCCCTCTCCCATGTATTTACACGATACTAACAGTCTGACATTTCAATGAGTTCATCTGTTAAACAAACTGATTCATCATATAATTGACCAGATCAAACCAGATCATCTACTGACCAACAGATGGTTGCTTTTATGCTCATTAATTAACCTCTCATTTTCACACTAATAAGTAATTCAAAGTTCGTCACAGGGCACAAAGTTTTTTTAAATACATTTTTTTTCATAAGATACAAAAGATAAAAATAGCCGAATATGAGACTCAGGAGCAAAAGATTAGAGGCTCACCTTGCTCACGCAGTGTTCCATTTGGCTGGAATACAATGTTACCTGATTAAATAAAAATCCTACAAATTACCATACGTTGCTGCAGAGCACAGCTTAATACATCACATTATTCAGCTACAGAATTCTTCCCATGAGTGCAATTCAAGCCAATGACAACTAAGTGTGTCCTAGCAGCCCAGAGGCACTGAGGTGTTTAGTTTGGTTTTAAGATCTGCACTCATTCACTCACATAATTACACACACACACAGACAGACACACACTGCTCCTGCACAGCACTGCGTCTCATACATGCACAAATCCACACCAATGCACGCACATACATGTGATTGTACACACAAATACACACACATTGTCAATCTCTGCCCTGTTACTGCTCATGGAAAATGGCTTTCTAGCTGCTCTGTATTATGCTGAGATGATAGATGCTGTGTAAGGAACAAAAGTGGGTGATACATTATTGAGCCTTTGAGTAGGCTAACACAGCGGTGGAGCTTTGTTTTACTAAGTCTCTGAGCTCGGCCTTCTCTCTGCTGGCGTAGCTGGTAAAATATTCATCCAGCATAAGGCACAGTGAGCGCTTTGGCACAAAACCGGCTTTTGGTATGTCCTTCCATACACCATTTAACTGTTGCATGTAAATTCTAGCAAAAGCAGTTTACAAAGAGCACTGGAGGTCAAACTCTTTATATGAATTTTGATATTTCTGTAGGTTTCTACAGACTGAGTGTTACTTAAACAGCTTCAAAGAAATCCCATGACAAGACTAAAACTAACAAGGTGTTATTATCCGTCAGTACTTCCCTAAACTGTCATGGCACTCAGCCACAATCCTATTCATATCTATCAGAGGCATTAATCTTTACCACCTCATGGTTGCATGCCTCTGTCACCCAGTCAACGAATTATGAACTACGAATAGAAAAACTTTATTGTCTACAATGACGAATTCTGCTTTCTGTTTCACCATTAAACATGTCCTAAAAATACAATATGCAAAACATATGACATTACATTGTCTCCACATAAATAGTTAAAGAATGTGCAACTCATAAAATAACAATACAGACATCATCTCAGTATACATATTCAGAAAAATACAACTTGTAAGGCACAAGTCTACACGATACAACTTATCACAATAATTTACTATAGCAAAGTCAGGAGCACCTCCCTCCATCCTAGTGTATCAGATCCTATTTTCATTAGTTACCTTTAAGACATCACAAAGCATTTCTTGTAGACATTTCTATTTGCCATTGGTCATCTGTAACCTAACCTCTTTCGAGAGTAAAAGTCAAAATTCACTGTACAATGGATGAGAAGGATGCATAATAATTATAACAGCTTTTCCTTGACCACCAAAATCTAGTCAGTTCATCCTTGAGTCCAAATAGATGTTTGAATAAATTCCCTGAAGGTCTTCGTGAGATATCGCCACGGCCACAGCTGTCGCCGGCGTGGAGGCATAAAAATGTCACAAATATATTGCTTTATTAAAAAAAAAAAAAAAAAGCAGATCACTGAGATTTTCAGTAAATGTTATTCAGTCAGGAGAAAACAGTGAATTTATTGGGGACTTTTCAGGTGCTCATTAATACGCATTTGGTGCTCTAGTGAGTTTTTACTGCAACAGAACGGTGGATGTGGGATTGACTCAAAATTAAGTGCAGTGCTGTGTTCATCATAAAAATGTTGTCTGTCATCAGGAAAATGTTTCCAAGTGAGACTCAATGATGTATTTTTAATGTTTTTTTTGACAACACCGGAGGTGGTTTAGCAGAGTATTACGCTATACTAGACTCTGGCTGCACTGTGGCCTGGAAAAAAAAAATCATTGTTACTTTGGGTATTTTCAGGATTTGTTGATAAGAAAAATATTGTGAGGCTTATCCTTTAACATTTCCGATCATCCGGAAAGCATCATCTCCCGTATCAGGTGTAATTTTCCCTCTTTCACAGATGTGTGATGGAGGGATCACACCTTTACTTTGCAAAACAGACATAACACCACTAAATTATGTCTGCCATCAATGTCATGGCTCATACATTTTGATGCCGGGTTAATGTGAATTTAAATGGGTCGATATGCGCTTCACCCGCTTAATCACGACCCCCTGATTTGATTTTGTATCTCCCTCGGTGAGCTAATATTCCAGAGATTAAAATTTCATGTGGAGCTCATATCAAAAATTCATTATTAACATGGAAGACGGGCACACCCGCCTTACCCTGGTGCTCCAGCAAAAGGAGACAAAACTCATGAATGCATAGTATAAGTGGGCAGCCACACATGCATGCAAAGATACTCTTTGCTCTGCTCCCAGAGGACTTCAAGACAAATTCATCCTGCCTTTGTAGAAATATTGAGGAATTTCCTTATAAGCTGTGGTTATGTCCTCGGCCGTGCTCCCTCAGCTCAGGAGTAGACAACATTCACAAATGTCTTCCCAGTTTCATAATACATTTTCATCAGCGTAACCTTCGTATTTTTCCATTACGGTGTCTGCAACAACAGCTCATTGTGTTGTTGCCAGGGTAAATGCATTTTTCTGTCTTATGCATCATTCATGATATAATTTCTGAGATTGAATTCCTCCTGGCTGACATCATGTGGAGGTGGAGAGTGCTGGTGATGGTTTTGGGGGGGAGGGGGTGGTGTGTCAAAAGGAAATGGTGGTGAGCTGTTTGATTTCCAGTATTGACCAACATGAGAATCACCATGGACTGATAGGAAACTTAGTGTATCTGTAAACTATGAGTGAGTTTTCACTCTGTATGAGAACTTTCCTTCTCCTCTGTTCTGCCTCTTCTGTCTTTTCTCACTTTGTCTGTATTAACAAAAGCAAAGTGAATACTACTGACTACTAACTGAATAACAGTTTTGCTTTTCAACCTCTCTTTTTCAAATCACCGCTAAAACTATTCACAAATGTTCCTCTTTCTGTTTAGTCAACATCATTGACTTTGGGCAGAGATGAGACAGAATACTAAAGTGAACACATAACATCCTGTAACTGTTGTATGCGGCAATATGCCAAACTGAGGCTTTGATATCTGGTGGAGCAGGCTTTTCCCAGTCACCCAAGAAACATAGTTTAAGTCCACGGAGAGCGAGCGGGACTCTATTATTCTGCATGTTTCGTTCCATGGTGGCTTTGTGGAAATAAATGCTTTGAAAAGAACAACGTGCAAGGCTACTTTTGTTATAGCACATTGATTCTATCAAACTTTTATACAGTGTTGATTTTCTATGATGACTGTGCACTTCACACCTAACAATGTCAATCATGTTGGGTCAGGCATTTCCAGTTAGCTGCTGTATGTGGAGGAGTGGTAATTGTGATTCTTGAACTATGAAGTGAAATGTGTGAGTACCTAATTGAACTACTCAAAACAGTTTGACAAAAACATGGAACAAAGCTATGATTTTATCATTTCATTCTTGTTCTCTTCTCCATTGGGAACTGTGAAATTCACAGTGGTGGACCACTATTGTGTCTCTCTCATTGTAGTCAATGGAGCTGGACACGTGAACTTTAAAAGGCTCTTCCTGCAACCTGTATGCTCCAAGTCAACAGTTCTCAACCAGAGGTTTGTATCTCTCTTGCAAATGTTGCAAAATAGCTCAGCTAATTTAACAAAATAGAAATTATTTGGAAAAAAAACCCTGTATACATCCACATATGTGTATTTAGATGGAAAATAAACACACAGATTGGTTTACAAATGAATTTATGCATGTATATTTACTGTTATAAAAACAGAAATGATGAACAAGCTATCATAAAAGTCAAAACTGCTGCTAAAAGACAAAACACATAGAAGGATGGGACAGAGGAAACAGCACAATCACACATCTGTCTGCTGCTTCAGCACCACGGACAGCACCATGGATTTATCAATACACATCAGCACAGACACAAAGACGCTACAGTGGCCTCAGATCGCACGTCAATGTCGCCGCCATATTGGACGGGGAAAGACTGGTCTGTAAACTAATTCAAGTAAACAGGAGAGCTGCAGTTTTTCTGCACAGAAAAACACGATTAATGTTTACATTTCTCAACCAATTTCGCAGGCAGGGAAGGAAGATTAACAAGTGAGATGCATTTAGGTCGTAACGAGGGGGATGCAATCCCCCCTTATTCCCCCTAAAATTGTGTACTGACTGTGATGAGAAAGTCAAAGACTAAGCCTTGGCATCAAAAGTTTGCAGGATCATCATGTCTCATATGGATTTGCGTGTGTGAGGAATCTTTTTGCTCTGGGGTGAAAAGCAACTCCTTGCTGCTATCTCATTTATGGAAGGGGCACAATGTCCGGGCACTTGAACCCTCTTGATGAAGCTGCGGGGGCTCACCAGACACGAAAACGCTGGGAATCATTCCTCTGAGTTCCTTCAGATCACTGATAGGCAGCACAGTGACCTGTGCACTTAAAAACTCCTAAAACTCCCACGTGTGTCCAACATGCTCCCTCCTCCACTTCAGAGAGGCTGTCTCATTCAGTGCACGCCGTTCTCAGAGCCTCACCACATACGAACCTCAGAGCCGCCCTCGACGGGGTTCACCGCATCATAAAACCGTCATGCATGTTAACTGCACGGTGCATGGGTCAAATGAGCCGTGGCAGTGGATGTTAAGTGACTTCAAACGGCTGTATCCATATGCCCCTCCCCCCCGTCTGTCTCCCCAGCACATGTCTGTGCGAAGAATGTGTTCACCAGACCGGCTGGGTCAGAAGACTGGAGTTTACACATAGGAAGTCACGTGTGTGCAAGACTTTCCCACACGCTCGAAACACTCACAAATACGCATCCAGCACACAATAGAACAGAGTCGCAGCTCTTTTTCAGCCTGGTTTGAAAAGCGGACACATACGGTATGTTGACAAGTCGGATTCAGTGTTAAGATGACAGGCAAGATGTGTGAGCCTTTCAGCAGAGCGGTACAGCATCATCAGAAACCAGGAGAGTGACAATCTCTTTGTTTCCCTCTGCACTCCATCACCTGCTCACCAAATGGAGGCACAATGCAATTTTCACTTATGAATCTACTGCAAAGCAAATAGCATACGCTGTTTTCCTGCTCCACAAACACACCCTGAATTACTACCCTGGGTCGTGGACTCATTTGTTATTCCTTAATGTGCCACTACTCACTGGGGAACACTAAGGCTGCCACGTGAAACTGCACCGCGGTGTGAGCGTCATATGTCTAACTGGAGCCGAAATACCTCGCCTTAGCTCTGTCACATCTGTGCAGAGAAATGACAACACGGCGGAGGCGAAAGCCGCAGAAATATTGAAATATATATTAAAGAATTATTTCTCAATGGAAAACAGCAACAACAAAAGTAATAAAAAAGCAATAATGGAAGTGTTGTGCGAGGAAAGCCACTCAGAACAAATCAACATTTATGTGACATCAGTCAGGTTCAGTGGTGGAACTGATGCAATGATTTTCAATTACAAAACAGTGATGTGGAGTATTAGTTCCCTTTCCCTCACAAAACACAACTTCTTGAGAGCTGCAATAAAACAGGCTGTGATTTTAAATAAATAGAGGGCAAGATAAGAATACATCAATAGATAAATACTTTATATAAGCTGATTTTAATGGTATTTCCAAGCTCATTAATGTCCCCTTATGCCC
Source organism: Lutjanus erythropterus (assembly GCF_056507025.1). Lineage (NCBI taxonomy): Eukaryota > Metazoa > Chordata > Actinopteri > Lutjaniformes > Lutjanidae > Lutjanus > Lutjanus erythropterus. The sequence goes on from NC_139332.1 coordinate 24,287,563, forward strand.
AATAGCTGCAAACTAATTAATTTTAAATGTGGAATATATACAATGCAATATATTATCTTAAAGCTACTATAAGGAACTTTGATATTATGATATATAATATATATAAAATGACTGAAAATCTCCTCCTGCTTCATATTAACTGGCTAATTTACTACTCATTCTAACTTTGCCAAGAACTTTTGCAAAGAAAAATGTAAACACAGTTTCACTTCATCTGATTTCAAGAAGAATCTGACTCGCTGGCAGGCATTAAGAATAACTATATAGTTTTATTTGCTTGTGTAGGTCATTGAGCCATCAGTATTAAATTGAGATGGTTTCATAACCAGTGAAAAACTCCTTGTTGTAACTTTAAAGTCCATTTAATAGAGGTGATCATAAAAACTGCCCACAGTTTGGAGAAACAACCAGAGCACTAGTGCAGGAAGCTATAAGCAATGCACTTCTGTAGAACGGGTCAGCAGCAAAACTTCTTTTAGACCCCCCAAAAAAGGCCTACTTACAAAAAATACAGCCATAATATAAGCCAAATAACCAAACCAACCAAACTCTGTGAAATCAGTAAAACAGAAAACACAGCTGCTTGTCTTCTGCACCATTAGCATGACAATCCTAATTATATATTACATTTACAAGCAAAGAAAAATTATTTATAGTGTCTCAGTCTGTAAAATCTCATTGAATATGTGTTAAAAAAAATGTGTACAAAAAAACATGCAAGTGTTATTAATACATGACAGAAACCCAGACAGTGTTGACAGACCGCCACATATGATCCATGTGTTCTACACTGGAGCCCCTTTGTTTCCCGTCTGCTGACAGCTGCCTCTGGGCCTTTGTTAATATGCATGAATTTACACCTGTACTTCAACATAAATATTTCCATTACGATGAAGTAATGGTTGTGACAGAATTATTATCAGTATTACATGTCCAAATTAGCAAAAAAGAAAAAGTGTGAGATTGCTGATGCTCAGGGTTATTGCTGTTAATGTGGTGTCTGAGTCCAAGCTTTGATTCCTTTAAAATAAAAATTCAATTACAATGATGTTTATTATACTGTAATTATATAATAGTGTGTGAAATCCAATATTATTTGCATGTATTTCTCTGATATTGTTTTTTTTATCTTTTGTATTTAATAATTACACGTCAAATAAGAAATACATGTATCATATTATGTGTATTATAAAGTCACATGATCAACAATTCCTTGTGGGACATGATTAAGACTCAGTGAAGGGAAGAGCCTGTTAGCCATACAGCTGCAACTACCAAAACCCCATGCAGGCGATAAAAGCTTAATTGTTCCCAACCTGCAACCATTACACAGCAAAAAAAGAAATCTTTGTGGTAATTTCAAGCTGCTAAGTGATTTTGTTGACCCGACAAAAACAGTGCAGTAAGTTCCCGAACCCAAACCCAATCTCCACAGTGTGTATCAGAGTGAGAGTGTCATTAGCAGCAGATGACCTATATAGAGGGGACGGCTGCTTGTTACAGTCTAATTCTCACCCCAAATGACTTGGAAGAGGGCTGGTTCAGCGGGAGATAATGTGTTTGTTATGGACACTAATGATACAGTGGAAACACACTAACGACCCACCCTGGGTGTCCCAGCGAGTTCAGCAACTTCATCACTCCCGTTCTATGAAAACTTTGGAAACTCTGGAGGAAGAGAGAGAAGACGGAGATGCCTCCAAGTTCATGAAGCCATGAAGGCAGGAGGCGTAAGAGAGGAAATGCAGACAGAGTGAGAGAGAGCTCAGAGGGTAGTAATAAAAATGTAGTAAAAACAATAACAACCACCCTGGTGCTTTTATTGATGCCCAGGTGGAGTTGGGACCTGGTAAATAAGCCTGTTAACACGAAAGTGCAGAGGTGACACAATGATGCAACAAATGTTGAATTCATGCATTAAATTAGTGACGGCTGCTCTGATCTGCCTGTGCGAACGTACAAAGCCGTACTGTGTGGTATAAGTACGCACTAAATTAGCAAAACTGGAACAGTTTGAAAAGAAGAAAATAATTAACAGTATCACATGTACAAAAGGTGAGAAAATGTGTATATGTGTCAGAAAAAGGAACACTTTTTTCACATGCCACACATTTATTCTTTTGTTTGCACCTGAGAAGTCTCTTTTTGAAAGTTTGCAAGCACTTTTTCTTACGATATGGGATTATACATTGAATCACCCAGCAGGGCCCTTCAATCCTTGCTAATATACTTGCTTTTAATTGTGCTTCATGTGTGCATGATGGTCACCCTTGGGGCTTTTCCATTGGCTCTTTTGACAGTGCTCTTTTGACTGTGCAGTGTCAAACTGTGACATGCTGATTTGCACTTTAAGCCGAAGAGCGCCGGACCCGCCTCCAAGCGGGCTGTGTTGACGTCCCGCTAACAGCGGCCAACCCGGGACGACCACCCTTCTCCTTCTTTAGTTTCTCTCCTTCATTGCTGTTTGCACTTTCAGGTATCTGTTTTATTTTAGTTTCAGGTTTGCTTTCAGCTGGATAGTCGTGTTTAGTTATTGCTGATGAAAACCAGATATTTCCTGATTTTGCTGCTTCATAATAAAAGCTTTTAAATAACAATAGATAACTTTTATTGCAAAGAATTTATACAAAATAAAATATGTTTCTTTGCTGTTTTACTGCTTAACTTGCTCATCTTCAGTTAAAGACACACCCTCAAGCAGGCAGCCTTGTTATAATGAGGATGCAAATCCCTGTCGTGCCGGATTGACGTGTCAAGTCAAACTGAGTCAAGCTAAGCCAACACACGTGTATGGAAAAGGGGTACCTGTGTATCCTGTTTTCCTTCAGAGCTTTGCTTGTGCACATGATGTAATTAAGCCCATGAACAGAGGGAACAGGATGTTAAATCAAAATCTGAACAACATCAACATGGAGAGAAGGTTTGAACAGAAACTAATCTACAAGTATTTCTGCTGTGATCTTAAAATTGACGATACAGTAACCTCCTCTGTAATCACGTTAACCAGCAAAGCTGCAAATTCTTGGGAGACATTCTGGTGTGGGCCATGAATGACTGGCCCTAATTTGCCACCTAGTGATTATACCTTTAAAGGTGCTACATGAAAGAAATACTTAAAACAAATAGGGGGCAGCATGTCACTAGAATAACAGGGATTAGCTAGTTAGCTCAGTTAGCCGTGCAGGTAGTGGCCTGACTGCTGACTGACTCTGGGAGGTGTTTGTAATCCCACTGCTAGCTACATAACATCTACAACTATTATTTCTTTGCATGCTATTGATTATTTTAGTTCATTTTTGACTCTAAAAAATAAAATTTGTACATATAGCACTTTTAAGGGTTCTTTCACACCCACATCATTCAGTCTGGGCTTCCAGACTTTTCAATGTGTTTCGCACAAAAATGACAGTTGTGAAACATCTTCCGGACCAAATATCTGAAAAATGGTCTTGGTCTGGATCAAACTGAACAATGGTTCGTTTCTAGTGTGAAATGTTTAGACTTTTGAAAGAATTACAGGAAGTTCTAGCAGGCTAGAAGCAATCAATTGCAAGTTTGGGTAACGTATACAGGTGATGAAAACAGGATGTAGGTATGTCATGTGTAGTTCTTTAGTGCAATGTGAAACCACAGCTTAAATACGGTGTATCAAAAACATGGTTTGGTTCAAACGTTCAAATGAGAAAAATCCCTAAAACATCCACGTACACAGAATGATTGTTAACAACGCCACAGCGGCTTGTGCATGCTGGGAAAAAGCTACTGTGGTACACACCACAAAAACAAATGCACAATGAACAAATGATCACATCAGCGAGGACTGAGTCTGACTATACAGTGGTGATCCCAAGCAGCAGTATAATGATTATAAAACAATGCAAATTCACAAGAGAAGCAGTCATTTGAGGGTATAGATGAAGGATAATAGAAGGCAGGACAAAAATAATGGATGAGAGATGATTGCTGGGTAATCAGGAAGGGGAGTCCCTGGTTTGTAAGCCAACAGCATAGAAGCGTCTAGACGGATGTCATGGGTCTTGGCAGCAGAGACAGGGACATCAGTGTCCACATGACAGCATGACAGAGCGAGTGAACTCAAGACTCCGGAGGATCAGAGAAAAGGAAATGAATAGAGGGACGAGCATCCTGCAAGATGGAAGAGGGTCACCTTATCCAGAGGTCATTGTGGGTCAACAACGAGAGGAGAGAGGAAAATCATACGTGAGGTGACTCTGAATAAACATCAGTCATGTGATGTCAACACCTGCTTCATGTCTCCAGATAATTAACTGTCACACGTCTCCCTGTAGGCTTTGGCATTTCCATAATCACTCCATCATTTATCATTGCCATTCAAGAGGACATTATCATGTTCAATGCCGTTGTCATTACAGTCCTCAATATCTTCTAGCTTGTATTAGCAGGCAAGGAGTTTTGTCTCTGACTCTGTCTCTAAAATACAACAACTTTGCTCTAGAAAGGACAATTTGTTGCACAAACAAAAATCTGTATTTTTCCTCTGGCATATAGTGCTCCTATTCATCCAGGTAGTTTCTATATGCATTATTGAGTTTTTGAGATATCAACCATGTATTTTTGATTTGAGTTGAATAGTCCCTTTAAGGCCCATTGTCCTAGACTGCACAATAAACACCCCAACACTGAGTAGGAAACACTAGCCTACTTCATAAATCCTTCAACAAACCGTCTTGGCTCATCAGCGTGTTATCTGGACGGCATCTAATGAGCTCTTAATTTGAGAGTGTCTGCATCATTAACAGGGCCCACCGTTTGATGCCACAGCTGTCAAATAAGACTTTCATCCTAACATGATGGCAAATGTACGGCGTTTGAATGCGTGCTTGTATACACATGTGCATACGTTAAAGGATTTTGTGTGCAACAAACATGATGTGAGGACGGCATGTGCTGGAGAAGATTAAAGGAAAGTAAATGTAATTAAGAAATGTCTCCATGATTTCATGCTGTACAGTGTTTAGTTCAGGGCTGCCCCGAAGCTGGGCCGCCAAAGATTCACTTTGGCCCAACAGATGTTTCCAGCAAAACAAAGAAAACCCAAAACTGATACTAATAGTTGTGTAATACTGTGTACTGTAAAACCATATTTTCTGAGACTGTTGTTGTACCATGAAAATCTCATACCATTGCAGCTCTAGCAGAAAATGTATTGGCGATAATCAATTTATTGTTTTAAGACAAGTTTCAAGCAAAATCAACAAAAATGTTGCTAATGTTAGTACTCTAGTTGCAACTTCTCAAACGTGAATATTGAAGATTTTATTTGTAATTCATTTGAATCTCTGGATTTTTGGCAGATGGTCAAACAAAATAAGCTATTTGGAGCAGTACTGTTAAATCAGTCAACTGATAAAAGAATCACCAGATTAGATCAATAGCAAAGTAATACTTCATGACTGACCATTCATTTTCAGTTTTGGTCTTCCAAGGAAGACACTGGTTTGGTTCAGGGAATGTAGTTAAGACACAGGAGTTTTTGGGGAGAGGATCAGGGGTGTAGAGACAGAAAGGCACAAAGGGAATCAGCAAGACTTACAATAGGAGAAATGTGTTTACCATCCCAAACAGGTCTTTATAAAACAGGGCAGTCCAGTGCCCTGGCATCTCCTCCTGGGTAGTCGGCTGTGAAAACAATCAGATGACCTGCAGCACTGGCAGCTCACTAGTGTATGAACGGTGTAATTCTGTGTAAAAACATCAGAGATTTGCTATGGGGGCCTGCAGGTGTCAAACGCGCCTTCAGACAGAGAGGAGGGATTTGTTATATGATGTCCTTTTACAAGACAAACCAAGGGGATTAGTGTTCATCACGTCATCGTGTGATTAACAACACCCATGTCCTTCCATTAGCCTGACCTTGTTAAGTGTGTGTTGCGTGATTATACGGTCTGTCACTATCATGTGTTTCCACCATTACCGACTGCAGCCAGTGTTCGCTAAAATCTTCACAGCTGTTGCTGGGATGTTGCAAGAAGCACTTTTTGTTGTTGGTTACTGTTGTTGTTGTTGCCATTGGAGTGACCTCAAGGGTGCCCGGCTACACTCGCATTCCTGCTCTGTTAAGTGTGAAGGCTCGCCATGTTCTACTCTCTGCCTCTCTTTCACTCACATCCCTGGCTGCTATAATTAGAGTAATTGGAATCAGATGATGCTGGCTTAATTGGAAAGGAATGCAGACGGGGCAACGGGGCTTTTCCGCACGGGAAAATCGGCTGGAAGAGAGCACACGAGACAGTAGGGAGGCAAGGCGGAGGATGAGGTCCGCAGTCACGCATTCGGCTGCTCCGGGTTAAATGAAATTGGCAGGATTCTGTCGTAAACACACAAACAAATTACAAGGTCTGATGAAGTCTGAATGCTATCATATGTTGGCAATCCTAGAAGGATGATGTCAGGTAAAGCAATACACGTGAACTTCCAAATTACAGAAGCATGATTTATATACAGTAATGAGTTGGAAGTTGGAATTCAATCTCCTCATCTCACGGAAGCTCAGGCTTTGGGCAGAGCAATGCACAAACATTTCATAGCGAGGGCTCGTGGGCCACAGGGTGATAACGATACATATTGCATGATGAAAGTTGGATACACACTTGCCAACAAAGGGGCCAGAATATTAAAGGTTAGAATCCGTCAGTAAGAGGGCAAGTTTCATTTAAACTGTGCCAGAAGCAAATTCTCCTTCCAAGTTGAAAGAGACTCTAAGAGGGAGGCTGAAAGAGAATGAGAGACAGAGAGGGAAGAGGAGGAGGCTCGGCTGGTTTCATTCTTCTGAAAGTCACCGTTGAAAGTCGGCCTGATTGTTTGCTGTTTGTGCGCTGTGGCCACTGGTACGTGGGAAGAGTGTTGGATTCCCCACAGGCACTGGCAGCCTAATGAAGGAAAGAAACACACACCTGCTGCAAGAGCTGGGACTTCAGTCGGCCTCCTTACCAAAAGGGGGCAGTGTTGCCTGCGTGCGCTTCTTTTGAGCAAGTGTGTCTTTGCTTATCCAGTTTAAGAGCTGGAGCTGGATGAAGTCAACAGAGGTTGATTTAATTATCTTGACAAATCCTACCACCTCACCACTCATTCTCGAGTTTGCGCCTAATATAGAGGCTCGTTTGTCAGGTTCGAGCTCTCCATCACTTGCTACATCTCATTACCTTTAACATGGGGGTGGTGACGAGGGAAGGACAGGAGAAAAATGTAAGCATGCCTCAATCTCTCTGTCTCTCGCACGCTGTCCATGTGGGCTTGAAATGTGTGTATGCAGCCCTTTTGTTTTGCCCGCTGCTTGCTGCCGGACTGCTCAGAGCCTTTGTCTTCCTGCGATGCTCCCCAGATCTCAGTTCGTTACAGAGCGTAATTAGCGTGGCGCGAGCGGGCTCCCCAGCCGACACACAAAACTCATTAAATTCCGCTAGCCTGCTTTTCGCTGGCACACTCTCCTCGCCCCATATTAATCTTCCTTCCAACCCAAACTTTAATTCTCTGAGAAAATGTTTATGGGGGAATAACTGCTTCCGCCCTCACATGCAATAACAGTGTGCCTGCTTATTGTGTTTTTTTTTTTCTTTTACATTCAATGCTGTTTTGTAATGTGATCCAAGGTCAGGTCTAATGATAGTCTAGCTAATCAGATGCAAGGTGCCACAGTGCCTCCCCAATGAGTGCAGCAGGTCGAAGATGAGACTGGTGCACTTTCTCTCCGTCCCTCTCTCCGTCTTTGTCTCCATCTCTCTGCGTGCCTGCCTGCATCTCCAGACAATGACCAGACTCATTTCCAGACTCCCTCCCGCAGTCTCCCTCACTACTAACAGGGCCACACAAACAAGGTCATTGAGACTGCTGTAAGAGGAAGATGTATCATTTACTGGGAGATGGATGACATGATGTCTCCGCAAAAAGCTTTTATTTTGACCAGAAGTATTACTGCAACCCTCCAGCTCTCTTTCCCCCTCCCCTCTAATTGAACAAGGAGGCAAAAGACAACTGCCACTTGAGCTGCAAAGGAAATTGCCTCTTCAGTATGATGGAAAATACACAAACCATTGTTGAAAAATGGGTGTATTCGCTCAACGACCTGACCTAAGATGGCTCAAGTCAGATTGAGCAAATTGGAGATGGCCATCCTTGATGACCTATCCGACCAATGGTGCAAAGGACAGTAAACCTCCCACATTACTTTCAATAAAGTTGCTATTTGGCACTATTTTACTTCAGACTTCCTTTCAAATACTGCAATAAAGATCAGTTTAAAAGCACTGCCAGCTAGCGATTTTGCATTTGCATCAAATATCTTGCTTTTGGTCTCTGCTGTGTGCAGACACCACATCTGACAGCTGATGACAATGTAGCCCAGTGCAGTTCAGTGACATATATTGTCTTTTCTTGTCAAATCATGTTTATCTGTGAGCCACACTTTTGTAATTTTTGACATTATGGTGACTTTGATGGTACCTTGACTTTCCATCATTAGGTTCTTTCAAGGGGCACCCCCTGCAGCTCAACTGGTAAAGTGTGCAACAGATACTGAGGCTGTTACTCCTCTGCAGTGGCTATGGGTTCAATTCCCGCCTGCTGCCTTTGCTGCATGTTGTTCCCTCATGCTCCCCCCCTACCTATCTTCTCTACTGCAGCCTTATTCTAATAAAGTCACAAAAGCCTTTAAAATACTTTTTAAACAGTTTGACTTTCAAGGACTATCTAAGACAAGTGCAAAATAAAAATATAAAAAATAATATTGTAATTGCAGTAAAAGTAAAAACTAGATTCTGAGAGTGTGGTAGAGCACAGCCTCATACAGCCCAGCGTTGTGTGTGGTATGACTTTCAGGTCTACATCAGTGCTTCGGGAGGCAGAAAGAGCAGTGATGTAGCCCAGCAGACTGACAGCTCCCGCAGAGCTCTTGGGCCAGACGAGTGCAGCCAGCGTTCCCGTGGGTCCAACACCTGCCAGATGCAGCGGGATGTGAGCGGGTGACAGCGGGGTATCAGAACCCTCGTACCCTCCTCAGCCATCCCAGAAAGAAAAACCTCATCCGCGCTGGCGGAGAGACAGCTACCACTGGGACTTCCACATCTCTGCCTAGCATTAATTTAACCTGCTTGATGGGTGACTGGCTGCATTAACTTGACATTTGCTTGTGCACATCATGTCAGTTGGCAGAGGATACCAGCAAATTAGCAGCACCATCATAGTGTCACAGAGATTTGCAGTGAGTTTTTAAAGTCTATATATGATTTTTTTTAATCATATTATCTTTTCATCATGGAGATGATGAGTTTTTAATTAGCCATTGAATTATCTGCATCATGAGCAGTGACCTTGAAAGGGCAGGGGCTGATAACAGAGTTGAAAAATGAAGTAGTATTAAGTGGAACAGAAGAGAGGAGCAGAAAGTAAACACTGCTTAACAATGTTCTCAGAGCGCAGCCTGTAATCATCTAAATCTACATCAACTGAGACATCAAAGCAGATATCTAAGAAAAAAAGAAGTCCAGACTCCAGGATATGAACTTCCACAGCTCCCACGGCTCCTGTTCCCAAGTCAAGTCCATTCAGTCCCATTAGCAAACTACAGGTTTTGCTAATGTCTAAAGCTATCCAGGCAGGTAGAAGTCCCCAGTTATGGTAATGGTTTCACCCAACTCTTTGAAGCAACGCTGGCCATAATGGCGTCTGAAGAGAGCGATTGCGGGGTACAACCCTCCAGGGACTCATTAGCGAGGAGCGGAGCTATTTGAAGAAGGCCGTGTACGGGAGAGTGCAGGGAGAAACAGTGTGTTTTATTTTTCACGGACATGTTTTTTCTTACTACTGTTTTCCTGTCCAAAAAAAAAATACACAGGGGTGTGGAGCTGCGAGAGGGCAGACTGGGACAAACTGGTCGACTGTGCTTGTTGTGGGCAGCAGCAGTTGGCAGAGAGCTGAAGTAGCACCATGAGACCCAGGAGGGAAGCCTGGACAGAAAGAATGTGATGCGTTGGCAGGGTGCAAAAGAGACACGGAGAGACAGAGAGTGGGAGTGGGAAGGGAGGATAGCCATGGGATGCCGTCTTTTAGTTCCAACAGAAGCTCACAGCAGGATTCAGAGCAGGGTGCCATCACAGATGCGCAGGGACTGCACATGCTGACAAGTACATTAGACTTTGACTCCTGTTACGTCAATCTGATCCGTGAAGACACTGTAACCATGACAGGAGGCTGCCGCCTGCCTGGATAGGACGAAGACATCTTGAAATATTTTACAATTTCCTACTGGACTGCAATGAATTTCAAAACAAAGCCATGAGAGCTCTGAAAATTTGCCACGGGCAAGGTTTCTCCTTACATGTCACTTATACTGTAGTAGGAACATGGTAAGTTCATTCTGAATCATGTGCTGCCACAACCAAAGGCTCACCTCCCTATAATCCCTTTTTCAGCACACTAGAGCTACAGCATACTTGCCAACTCCGGTTTTCATACAGCGTGTCAGCCCTACCACTGTAAAAGTCTAGAATTTCCACTCGGACAACAATACAGCAACATCAAATACTTTCATGTTGCAGAAAAGACCTGCTCTAATCCACTCGATGGCTGCGTCCAGTTCTCCTTAATGCATCCATGCTTGGGCCTCATCCTCCGTCTCCTCAGTGAGTGACGACAATGTCCTGATCAGAACACTTGAATAAAAGATCAAGGTCACAGAGAGGTTAAAATCTGGGTAGGTTAAGAGACAGAAAACACTTGTTAAGGGTTAGGGAAAGATTGTGGTTTGGGTTAAACGATCACTCTTGCAAAATCCTTCTCACGTCTAGGGTTCCCACGACACGACCAGGAATGAGAGATGGAGAGAGAAGTGGAGAGTAAGAAAGCAAATTTCACACATCTTGGAAAGAAGAATTCCTGCTTCATACGATAAGTTTTAACTAACACAGCCTTTTTTGTGTAATAACATTTGAAATTTGACCAGATAAGGCTAAATGCTGTGATCCCCTTCAGTTTTTCCAGCTAATTTAATCTAAAATTTATCGTTTTACATGAGCAAAGGAAATATTTAGGAGGCTAGAATAAGAGAATTTTTACTTTTTTCCTTAAAAGTTAACTTAAATTTAAAAGTTGTACCTGCCAAATGTCCCCTACAAAAAGTTAATTCCAAATAATAATTAAATAACTTGATGTAAGAACTCTGCTTGCCGTTCAGAGTTCGACGTATGTAAACTATCTCTCAATAAAATGTTGATATTGTTTTTGCCTTAGCCTGTGTCACAATATTTCATCAGCTTCAATTGACCCAAATCCATACAAATGACTAAAAAGACATCCATGAATCCATGTTTCATCCCCATTTTGTCACATGCAAAGAGAAAAAAAAAATAAAGAAGTCAGCAGTGCAGAAAGTGAGGGAGCATGAGGTGTTCGTTAACTGGAAGATCTCTTCCTTTAAAAAGACCCCCAGCATTTACATTCCCCTAAACCCTTGCCTTTCATGCCAAGCCTGCTTTCAATATCAAAGCTCCTTTTGAGAGCCTCTGGTGGAATGATAACAGAGAGAAGGGGACTTTAGTGAAAATGTAAGATCTTGAAAAGAGAGTGAGATGAGGAGAAGAGAGGAAGAGAGACAGAGGGGGAGGGTGGTAGTCGGGAAGACAGCATATCAATCGCCCCTTTAACTGACACAAGTATTCTGAAGTGAGGTGTTTTTTTTCCCTTAAAATCTTTTTTTAAACATGCGGGGAAATGTGAACATGATGCCGAGAGCGTGATAAAACATCATTAGGCACCCATGAAAGAGGCTCGGAGTTTTAGTGACAATAGGATCCTTCTGTCAGATATGTTGAGGATTACACACAGCGGCAGGCAGGGTGAAATGACTTGTTAAGGCAGAGGGAAGTGCCTCCTTTTTTGTCTGTTGGATGACATCTGTATGCTCGTATGTGGGCGTGCACGCGTGTGGGTGTGTTTGCGTTACATGTGATTGAACATGATGAGTGTGCTGTTATATGTTCTGCGTCTTGCGTGCCAGCCGAGTGCACCTGGAAGCTGTTTGAGATAAAGTGAGGCTGTTACGGATTACCTGAGACATTGCAACATGTATGTATGCCAATCCGAGTACACGCGTAAGAATGTGTGTGTGAGTGTATGTGCGAGAGCCTGCGGTCCGCAAAGCTTAATTTATATGTGCATATGTTCAGGTATTAAAGTAGATGCATGGAGAATATAAAACAAGGCATATAACCCTCACCAGAAAGAAGTGTTTGCATGCTGTAAACTAGTCGTCAATGGTTGTATAAAACAGAGAAGTCAAAAAATGCTGTATGACCACCAACCAGTCAAGTTGCAGTTTACATCCATGTCTGATTTATATAATTTATGTAGAGAAGACTCTGAAGGAATTTAATGTGGACCAATTCACTATATTGACCTGTAACTTTTAAGGAATTTAATAAAAAATATATGGTGTATTTTTTTGTGATTTCAGTGAATAATTTCCAGTGAGAAACACGCTGTCTTCACTTACAGACTACTTTCACAGAGGAGCACAGAAGACTGATAGAGATTATGTCAAAGTGAAGTTGATCTTTGACCTATTGGATAGAAAATCTCATCACTTCATCAGTTTATCTTATTAGATATCTGTGGGTAATTTTGTGAAAATTAGCATGCAAAATCTTGACTTATGGCCAAAAATGTGTTAAGTGATCTTTGACCTCCGAAATCTAATCAGTTCATATTGGAGTCCACGTGAACATTTGTGTCAAGTTTGAAGGAATTCCCTTAAGGCATTCTTGAAAAATTGTATTCAAAAGAGTGACAAAAGTCACAAAAAAAGTTTTTTTGACATTCTTCAGCATACAGTCATGAATGTGCATAAAAATAAATTAGGCTGATTGGTCCAGTAATATTTGACTTTACCTGCAGACAGTCTGTGGGTCCAGCAATTATTCAAACTCACTCACTCACTCACACACACAGAAGTGATTACATGATAATAAAATATGTCACATAACCAGAAAACAAAGTAATTGCCAGCCGTAAATAAGGAAAAACACTGACAACATTCCAGTTAAGACTTATTATTTCTTGAGTAGTTTTGGATCAGGGGGGAGAGAAAATCTATGTTCACCGCCTACGTTGATGAAAGAGTTTTGTGCTTTGTATCATATTACAGCTGTGACTTCATTCGTCAGGCTGTTGGGACACTGTTTGTCTCCTCTGAGTCAAATGCAGAACAGGCAACCGCTGTTAAACAAGAGCAACTCTGCAACCATGTGGCTGTGTTTTGTTTTCGGGTCTGTTTTATTCTAATCCACTTTGTACTTCTCGGCTGTGTCCAATCTGATCTTGTTTTGTTTAGATCGAGCCTCTTGCTCTCTTATTAGCCAGGTTCAAGTCAAATCAGTTTTTTATTTATAGCCCCAAAGCTCAGAGGACTTCACATTCTGTACAGTAGACAGTGTAACGTTCTCTATCCTTAGACCCTTGGGTTGGATAAGGGAAAAAAAAAAAACTTAACATGAGTAAAGTGAAGGAAACCTCAGGGAGAGCGGCAGAGGAAGGATGGCTCTTCTAGCAGAGACTGACATGCAATACTGTAGGTACAGCAGTAACAGTAGTAGAATTACAATATGGAGAGACAGAATTACAATATTAAGCCTGCAATAACAGGTTTTCTTGTGGGGTGTGGAGACAAGTTGCAAACACAACAATGACACAGTGCAATCAAATGTTGTGTCGAACTTTTGAGCAAACAGTTCCCTATTTACACATCCGGCAGAAACAAAGCAACATTAGCATGGCTTTGAAGTCATGTTTCTGGCCAAATGATGAATGATAAAAGCCCAACATTCGCTGCTAAATGTTCACCAGCTAGTCGCTAACTTGCCCTTTCATCTGTGTGGTCCAGGCAGGATAAAGTTGTTTTTTTTTTTTGGAGCTGTTCGCCTGCCAATTGCTGCCTACTGCAACCAAAAACAAAAGTGATAGGAGTAGTCAGACTGAATCAAAATCCAGATCAAACCAAGATGCTGAAATGCCCCATAGAGCTGAGGCGAACAATAGAATCGAGTAGTAATTTTCTGTGGGTTTGTCACTGTTACTATAATCATGACTGTAGCTGCTGTGTAGGGCTGTCACAGCTCTCCAAATCCACAGTTTGATTTTAACTGTTTTTTTTTTTAGGCCTGACGGTTATGTCATTTTTGGTCTCGATTTCTAAAGATCAACAGATCATTGGTTTTATGCTCTGACAACTATCATTTGCATTTTCTAATTCTTCTACAGCCTAGTCTATATGGTATCAAGTGCAACATATTGGCTGGTAAGCTTCACAATATCTTTGAAGTGTCTTTGCGCTGGATGCCACAAAGGGGCAGGGACTGAGAGAAAAAAAAAAGCTAGAATCACAGATCCTGGCTTTGATTTCAGAAACTGAAATTTAATACTGAAATTATGACAGCCTTAGTGCTGTGTAATATTAAGTACAAAAACTAAAACTATGAGTAAAGTCAGCAAGGAATGCTGGCATGGAGCATTATAGACAAGTTGGCAACTGAACCGGGCCCAGAGGCTTCTGAACATCAGAACACAGCCTCCGAGAACATCAGAGGCCAATCTTAGGACTGGGAATACAGCACTGAGGTGATTTACACCGACTTCAACCGGTACTCTGACTCTGAGGACGATGAAGACAGGGTGGGTTAAGGTGGTGAGAGGAGAGGCATGAAGTGGGAGAAGAGTGAGTTCATTTGAAAGTATAAATCATCCATTGTAGAAGTTGTTTATTCTGGTGTTTTACTGTTTTTTTTTTTTTTAAACAATCTCTCTCGACCTTGGAACTCAAACCATTTTCTGACCTGCTCCAAAAACAAATGTATTTAAATAATTAAATTAAAGACTAACTGACTCATGGCCTGAACTAACGCGTACTAGTCGACAAGGAAACTCTTGAGTTGGAGGAAGCCTTAGTGTGTGTGTGTTTGCTGCTGTGTGACCTCTATGTTCTCTGTTGCTTTCTAGGCATCAGGGGGCACCAGGGAGGAAATGTGCCCTCCCTCCCTCCCTGTCTCCCTCCATTCCTCTCATCATCACTCACTCCCACGCTGTAAACATCACCCTCCAGGTTGCGACACTGATGAGGGGAGCCCCCTTACAACCAGGGAAAGCTCACCACAGCAGGGGACTTTATGTGTGAGGGTGCATGTATGTATGAGAGAGAGTAGGAGTGTAGTAGTAGTAGTAATATAGGAGGGTCTTCTATACCTTTAAAATAAATGTTAAGGCCTCTGTTTCTTTTAAACTCACTGCTTTATTTGCATGGAAGTTAGATGAAAAAAAAGGAACAAAACCTCTAAACGCAACCAGAGTTTATTAAAAAAGGAGAAAAATAATGAACAGAAAATAAATGCCCTGTGTCAGCAGTTTGGCTTCGTTTTCTAAAACAACAAATTTAGCCCAGCAATACGCAGCTCTCTTCCAACCAGCCAATCCTCTCCCCCCCCGGAGAGTTCTAGATAGGACCTCCACACAGATAATGACTTCTCCTGCTTCTCTTGTTCTCTCTGCTCACTGTTCTAACAGTTCCTGTGCCAGCAGAGGTGGTTTGACCCCAGCATGGTCCCTGGCTTCCTGGATACTTCCCGAAAAGCTCTGGATAACCGGGCGGGTCTAAGGGGCTTTGGTGTCCGCAAGGGCACGGCCCACCATGAAGGACCTTCTGCAGCTATATGGAGGCAAATCTATGACACTTCATTTATTAATTGTCTCCTTCTCTGTCTTTACTACTGTAGTCCTTGTAATTTTCTTTCTTCTGTCTCTCTGTTTTGCTTTTTTGTGCTCTTACCTGTTATTTGAGCCACGTGGATGCTTTCACTAATACTCAGGGACTTAACATCTGATTTTAAACTCCAACTATTTCATCCTGTTTTTCTCCGCACTGCATCTAGTGCTCCCGCTGCACACACACACACACACACACACACACACACACACACACACACACACACACACACAGTGAGCCGATGTGAAGTGAAAACCACTAGAAGTCTGTCAATTTTCTGCGAAAAAACCCACAAACAACAAATAGAGTCTCAGAATCAGACACAGTACCTCCTGAAGCAACACAATGGCAATTTTCTTCTTTTGTGTTTCTGACAGGCTGTATACCCAGGAGGGGAAAAGTGGAGGTTTTCCTTTGGGAGAGAGTTAACGACATGCTGAAGGCTTTTCAAATGGAGGGGAGGCTTGGCATGTGCCACTGTAAACAAGCTGAAATGCTGGGAAGTACAGTGAGTGAGCGGTGCCCCGAGTAAAGCCGCTCCAACATGACGCACTGCTTTTGATGTGTTGGCCAAGTTTGTATTCTCAACCGCTACGACACTTAGCCATTCAGGCGCACACAAACTCACACACCCACACAGGAAAACACACATAGGCACACAGTACGTAGCATGGACAGATGCACGCCATGTAGTCGAACTTATGCAACTGGTGTGGGTTCACAAACATAACATACACTACACACATAAACACACACAGCTCCACCCTGTATAATCACCATATGGTTGCTGCTTCCCCTTTAGACACATCAATCAACACTAGTCTCAGTCTCCACTGTTTGCCACCACTGGCCTCGCAGCCCACTGACAACCGACACTCTTAGAAATAAGGGTTCCGAAGGAGTTCTTCCCGAAGAACCATTTGCTTCAGATGAACCTTTTTTTAAAGAGAAGGTTTGCATGGGTTCTTTGTAAGACTATGGGGTTCCGTTAAAACCCTTTTCATCCAAAGAGAAATTTTTGGAAAAACGAGGACTGTTGAAATTCTTCCTCAAGGGTTCATCACGAGTAGAATCTCCTAGGTGGGTTCCAGATAAAACCCTCAGAATATAAATCTCTCATGAGGGTGATTTTGGGTGAAACCTTTCATAGACGGTTCTAGGTATAACCCTTTACATTGGGTTCTAGGAGGACCTCTCTGTAAGGGTTCCAAGCGTAACCTGTATAAAAGGTTCTACCAGGAACCAAAAAGGAATCTTCTGCAGGGACAAGATAAAGAGCCCTTTATGGTTCCAGTTTTCAGCCTGATTTCTAAGAGTGTAACTGAGTGTTTTTCCATGGTGCCACCACTTCACGCTGCACTTTTTTCCATTTAAGAATGGATGGTGAGGGTTACAGGAGTGGCACATTTCATATTACAGCGCTTGGTGGCGAATTTTAAAAAGCTAAAAATCTAAGAAAGCAATCAGAAACATGACAAATAAAGCTATTGGATGATTCTCCTGATGGAGGAATTCAGCAAATATATCACCATGGCAGGCACCAACCACTCTGGGATTTGTCCAAACTAAACAAGGGGGTTAAGAAAACTGCTGGGGGTTGCATTTAATACGTTTTCTCCACCATCTACACCATCTCCTTCCATCCACATCCAATTCGCCTCCCCTCTGGCAGTGGGTATATAGAAAACTTGCCTCGACCAAAACATGATGAGCCTACAAATCTCTTGCGGCTGACAGAGGGAGATGTCTGGCGTCCTGTGTAGGAGGAGACCAAGATTTGATTACACTCTGTCACAGAGCACTTGGATGAAAAACACAGACCCCTGCCAGAGCCAAAATGGCGTCTGGGCTGAGAGAACAGGCCCCACACTGTGACTTGGAGTGTAATCCAAAGCATAGTGATGGATAAACCAAGGAACAAGGCTATTTCAAAGACTCCACAAAGTGAAATAAAAACTAAAAATACAAAAATACTGTATACTTCCCATTTTCCTACAAGTGGGGGGTCTTCAGCTAGCCTTTCCTTCATCATTTTTCACAAGAGCCATGGTAAAGTTTATACTTATATGCATGTGAAATGTTGTGGGAATGAAACTAATAGTAGGTCATTACGCCAGCACAGGTTTTCCTGTCAGTCATCAAATATAAGACTAAGACAGTGAAGCAAAGTGAAGACAAAAAGAAATCAAAAGCAGGAAAAGGTACATCAACTTATATGGTTATACAATCAATGAGAAATTGTAGTTCTGTATACTTTACAGAAGTTCTTCAGCTCACTGTGTGGTGCAACCTGGACACATCGTCAGTGATGAACCCAGCAAGGCTTGATCGAGCCCTGAGTTACATCTTGGTATCGTATGACGGCACCTGTGACCCGTCTTCACCCAGAGCCAACAGAAAGACATTTCAGCAGCTTCCAAGATGTTCCTAATGGTTGTTCTTCTTTGCAGCCTATATTTCACCAAGAGTCCCAGGACCCAGTGTAGCCATTTTTGGCTTAAAAGGAAAAAAAAAATCTGCCTCATGCTTTTAAATGATCTGTCTTCCTTGGAAACTTCTTTTTTCAGTTTGGCATCCATAGTTAGTCAACAGAGACTCGAGAACAATTTAGAGGAGGACGTGCTGAGTCAAAGGGATCGACTATTAAGTTAGTGAAACAATGGAATATTAAATATTAAAACTTTTTCAGTGTATAGGCTACACATTTTTACAATTGAAGAATTTAAGAAACATTTTAAGCCTACACAAAAAGATTTTGGTATTTTATTTTAGGTTGACCAGGAGCTTCCAGTCTCTTGCTGTTATGTGCAAAACATGCCAACATGCAAACATGAACATCCCTTATTGCTCAGTAAAATGGGCTTGAACCACAACAACTTGCGATATTACAGTCTTAGTAGTAGTGTCAATAATGTTGCATGGAAAACGATGTTCAGGTCACAGGTCTTGATGGCAGTGGTGGATGGCAAGGTACATCCATTGCACAATAGCAAGACTATTATGAATGGAATTTAAGATGTATTTATATCAATACTGACAAAATTATTAAGGATGTAAAGGAAAATCTGTGTCCATGTTGTTGTCAAAATCATATTTTAGGGACTTTTAGAGCTAAAATGTTATTTTCAGACTTTTTAACCCTTAAACTTTATTATTATTACAGCAAAGATGACCCTTAAGCCACACATTCCTTATACATGACATAAAGTAGATAACATCTCAGACAGATACAGTTAGTAAATCATTTCTGCCTGCTTGTACAGATCATTTTCTGGCTCTCACTGGCAGAGCTGAGAGCAGTGACCATCTGGTTTTCCTGTGTTTACTTCTCTCTGTGTTCAGTTTAAGTAGTACAGCCAGATTTCACTGGGAGACACCACAGACAGGCCAGCTTTAAATCTGCACGTCCGAGCCTGTTGTGGACACGTGTGTGTGTATTTGTGTCTGTGTTAGTGTCCATCTGTATGTATTTAGATCACAGGATCCAGTGGAAGACCAAATTTAGTTTTAAGGACATCCTCCTCACTGGTTCTGCTCTGCATGACTCAATCCCACATCCTCTGACTGAGATTTCACCCATATTTGTGTTCAGATTTTTTAAATAATTGCACAAATTCCTGCACACAAATAAATCATTGCTGCTTTCCGCCACTGGATTGAGTTAGTGGGATTAAAATACATCATTTTGGTAATTAAAATAGCAGATGTTTCCGCAGCCAGCCACGCTAGCTGGATTAGCTGGGCTGCAGCGTGGATCCCAGGAAGTGCAGGACAAGGTCAGTCTGCCAACCTGCCATGTGATGTGATGCCTCTGTCTGACAGCGGATGATACACACACCCAGCTGTTAGGGTGCGGCAAGCAGTAGGGGTGTGGAAAGGGACGGAGGGAGGAAAGAAAGGGAAGATGAGAATGAGAGCCAGACAGAGATGAAGAAAAAAATAGTTCATGAATGGAAGAAAGGAAATGAGGAACATGAAAGTAAGGAGGGGTGGGTGGAGAAAGCATGTCTGGTTGAAGCAGTGTTGCATATTCCAAAACACAAAAATAGACCATGAAAAACATCCATAAATCTTAGTTTGGAGGCCAAGGTCAAAATACAGCAGGTGCAGTTATATGGTCTTAACTGAGATGGTCCAATGACAAGGTCACTAAAACCTTGACATGATAATAGAGTGTGGAGAAAATCTGATGAATGAACGCATCAGAATTCATGAACCTGCTGTAACAATGTCTGTAACACTTAAGGGGAGCAGGCAACTGCAATCTAAAGCGACTTTAAGGCTTCGTCACGTTCTAGATGAGAACGAAGTAACTGTCGATACAATTCTCCACAATGAAAATAAAATGTGCTTCTATTAGCCTAGCACCTTCAGGATCTGCTCACTTACACCGTGTTCACATGCTGAGGAGCTTCTTGTGAGGAGAACTCGAAGCATACAGCATATTTGTTATCTCTTTCATCTGATGCCCAGTTTACCTTTCTACAGATGCACGATTATAGATTAGTAGATGTTTGGAGAAGCGGAGAGGGGCACCAGCACAGAAGCTAAGCAACGAACTGCTGTGGACTGAGTCAGCAATAAAAGATATTTTATCCACTTAAAAAAGGTTCACATTAAAAATAAATCAGTATCAGTTTAAGTGTACACTATATAGAGAGTATTTTTGCAGCTTTATCTTGCTGGCAGACAGCCTTTTCTGACAGAAAACCACTGTCATGTGAGCCAAATGTCAACAAATATGTCCAATATATCCATAAATATCTCCAAATCAACCAAACTCCATAGGTGAAATCAGTCATTTTGCCTCACAGAGGTAAAGGTAAGGCACCACTGCCTTGATCTGACTTTGCTGAATCTGAACTATCCTTTTAAAACCCCAAGTCACAGAAAATCAGCTCAAGTGTACGCTATATTTACAATTCTTCTTCTTCACTTTTGGCAGATCAGTAATTCTACCTCAGCTTTGTGATGAAAGCAGCAAGTGGCAACGACAGACGACACTTGCCGATCAGAAAGAATGAGTGACACAGAAAGGTGACAGACAGACAGAAAGGCAACAGGAGAAGAATTTGAACCACCAGAGTGGTACCAGAGGGCCTGGTAAGATGGCATTGGCCACGGAGGCCTAATAATTGGTTGGGCACGATGGAAAGTCGAGACCCTGCCAGGCTGCCAATGATGAGGTCATGGGACTGGGGAGCTAGTGGGCAGTCGGTTAGTCATGATCTTGGCTCATCCATCAAAGTTGTTAGGAAAATAAATCTGAACTGACAGCCGTCACAGCTGAGATTGAGCAGCGTGTGGCTGCCCGGTACAGTCCAGGCAATAAGGTGTGTAAGGTTTAGTGCATCTAAAGTAAACTGCACTGGCTGCCAGCTCCAAACACCATGAAAAACACTGCTAGGGGTGGAAAGTATGAACAGTATAGAAAGTACACCAGTACGAATTTGCCCTATAATGTGGACTTTGATTATACTGATAGAGTCCTCACGTTGCTTGACCAAAAATTAAAGTGTAGACGAGACAATGAACAGAGAGCGATGATTAAATTAAGTCAAATTAATTCAGACAACAGTGGTTACAAGGAGTGTTAATACTTGATACACTTGAGAAAAGATTTTGTAGTTTTTTTTCCATTTATTGTCCCAGTTTTACACAATAAATGCTCTTAAAATACCTCTGTAATACCTTGAAATGTGACTTTGTAAAAAGAGTACAGTCATAGCTGCTATGCAGCTGCCATATTAGTGTTATACCCTTTCAGAAGCATTCATATTGAAATTTTAAGAAACACAAACATACCTTGATATGCACCATTATGTCCATGCTTCAAATTATATATTATTATAATTTTACCACCCAGCCCTACACCCTGCATGTATGATCATTTTGTTTTTAGAAAATGTAAATTTTGGAAACACAAACATTTTTCCATTCTGTCTTTTCTGTTTCCATACTGATCCAGACCCGGAAATGCCTGAAAGTCAAATTCCATACTTGCAATTTGAAGAATGCATAGGACCCCTGTATAAAGCTTTCAGAGCTTAACGAGAAAGCAAGCCAAGCCAGGGATGGTAGTATTTTACATTGAGCAGTAATTCCAGCTAACGGCAACCATTAAGATTCTGTTTATTTACTGAGAAAATTTAAGATAAGATTAACAGGCTGCAGCTCCCTCTTTTTATAGGTCTTTACCATCTGTCTCCTCCTATATCAGTGTCTGTGTCAGTGTTATTTTTCTCTTCCTCGCAATCTTCCTTCCTCTTGTTGCTTTTTGCCCGATAGACGAGCCTGAGGGCTGCTATCACCAAACTAATGTGGCTGCCCAGTCCTCAAAATCAAGACGGAAAAAGTCGGAGACATAATCGCTTTAAAACTCCACTCTGTAAGTTCCCTTGTGAGAGTTCATCAGCTTTTGAGCATTCAAGTGGAGAATGTATCATTTATAGATGGTGCTTAGGAGGCGTTGAATTCTCCCAAGGCCGTTAAAGTCTAAACAAAGAAGATGAGGTGCTGGCGTCCCAAAGGACAGACGGCGCTGGCACCAGCGTGTCATCCAAGCGCAAAGTGTTGTCTAAAAAGGTTGAAGGCTCTATCAGCACAGCCTGGGCCCGGGGAATTGAACTCTCAACCCCTCTGGTAATTTTGTGAAGTATGCAGCACGATGACTGCAGTGCGTTGCTGACCAAAAATGTCACCCTGCCCTTTCCTCTTGTCAGAAAGAGCCTGTCAGAGTCCTGGGGGCACTAACTAATTACTGTTGCCTGTGCTGGATGGCGGACGTGGAGCGGGTGTGTATGCCCCTGTGTGGGTGTGTGTGATGTCTCTTGAATGTTTTGTGTAAAATTGTGTGTGTGTGTGTGTCTGTACTTCTAAATGACAAAGCACCGTCTCTGTAAGGTCAGACTCAACTTGTGTATCAGCTCCTCAGTGAGATGACAAGCAGATGTGCAACAAACAAGTAAAGCAACCAGTCCTCACGAGCTGTGACAGGTAGAGGAAGTGAAGGTAAACAAGGTGTTATGGAGCTTATTTTAACAGGATGAGAGAGACTGGAACCTCACACCTGCACAAAATATAGGAAATTAATTGCCACCCTGGGGCTTAATGGACTTGAACTTCACTGAAATGAAGTGACATCCCCCATTCTATCAATTTATGAAATAACTGCACATAAAGGGAAACTCCAGTATCTTAGTGATCAAACACTCTGGAGCTGGAGTTCAGTGGCTGCCTGCCAGACTTCATTAACATATCGTTAAATTTAACTGTTAGAAATATCTACTTCTTCTAAATGATTATTAACTATTTCTTATGACACATAAACAAACACTTGCTCAGATTTTATTAAGGTATATAGTATAGCTTATCGCTATTTTGATATTTACAAAGTCACTGCATGGAGCTCTGGTCGGTGATTCAATCCCTGGCTACTCCTGTCTATGCGCTGGAGAGTCCTTGAGGAAGTCAGCGAACCCTAAAGAGCTCCAGATGTGTTTATGTGACGGAGAAATGACCAAGGTTGCTTTGAACAAAAGCATCGGCCAAAAGACTGAACAATCAACTTGGGTCCCAACTTTTGCCGATTATGACTGTTGGTCATGACAGCATTTTACTCACCGCCACCATTTTAAAGATTCTAGGAAACAAAAACAATGATGACTGGAGCAAAGACAGCAAGTTTCCAAAAGATTTCCAAAAATAGGTAACTTCTTAAATTACATTTTTTGATTCTCTCTCCGCGTAAAGGCAGGAAAAATCCTTACACTGGCTGAAATGTTCAAACTCACTTATATAGCACCTTTCATACACACAAGCAGGCCAGAGTGCATCACACAGCAAAACTGAAACAACACAGACGAAACATGTAACCAAAGATTACACAACAATAAATAAAAGTTTGCAAGACTAAACAATACAATGTTAAAAATAAATACATAAAAGTCAGCAGACTAAAAATAAAATAAACACCAGAGACAAAATGATTAACATTAACATTCCTCCAATTAAAAACCAGATTAAAAAGATAGATTTTTACTACTTTACATTTAAAAATAAAGAGGGAGCTTAGCTTTTTAACATCCAGAGACAATGAAACTGCTTTTTATATCAGCGCCATTCCATCGAATAAAAATATTCCAGATGTTTTGTACAGATGTTTTGAAACACGTTTCCACAAAATACAGCCTGAAATACTATTGTTGGAAACTTTTGGATCTCCACGGATTTTCAGATAAACTTCTTTGGGCCTGAACAAGGTGTGACATCACAGCGTAAGTACATTTTGTCTGTCCTGTCAGATGGATAGTGAGATTGAAATTGTGACATGATATGATTCATTATTATTGGAAATGATGTTTTTTGGGGGGTTGGGGTCTGTAAAATATCATCACGGTCAACAGCCAAATTGAGTAAACCAATAAAATCAACACCAGCAAAGTCTGAATATCTGATAACAATAATCGATAATAACTGATTAGGTCCAATTAAACCACCTTGACTTAACTGATGCAGGCTTGCATTTATCCATACCTATATTCAAGGCAAAAAAAAAAAAAAAGAAAAAGAAAGGAAAAAAAACCCTCAGCTAATAATACACCACCACAGGCTACACCTGCTTCAGTATTCAAACTGTGCTTCAGACCTCTCTGGCAGAAGTATCGAGTCATCAGCAAGTTATCATCCTATGTGGACAGAGAGCTTCATTAGCACAAACACTGCATGCCAGCTAACGCGGCATAATTTTACACCCCCGCTCAACCCCTGTGTGTGTGCTCCTGTGAGCATGTGTGTGTGTGTGTGTGTCATGGTGCATCTTTAAGTGTGTCTCTACTTGTGTGTGTGGGTAGGCATGAAGTGGATGAATCTAATCTCGCCCACCTTTACATATGTGGATAAATAATATCGTTTAAGGCTGGAAGAAATCTTTACAATATCAATTCAAACCGTACAGCACACGTTGTGATACCAAGAATTTGTAGACTTATGTTATATTTATGGGACCCTTTTAGGATTATATTTATTATCTCCGCCACGTCTAAGCTTGGAAGCAATCATGTGATTGCTTGCAAGTGCATGTGTGTGTGCACGACAACAGGCCTGGAACTCAAATACTACTGGAACAATCAGCCTAATTTTTGGTGCACGTTCATGACTGTGTGCTGAAGTACCTCTGTGATTCAGAATTTCTGACAAATCCTTTCAGCCATTCATCCTTGAACTGATTAGAATTTGGTGGTCGAAAGTCAGCACTGCGACATTTCAAGAGATTTTTAAAGGCACAAATGTTCCCTTTGACTCAAGAATGAACTTAAAATGTAGGGGATCATTGTATCCTTGTGTTCATCACACAATGCAATATTTCAGGAACACAAATTTCTTCAAATTTTATACAAATGTCCACTTTGTCCACTCAAGAAAGAACTGATTACAATTTGGTGGTCAAAGGTCACTGTGACCCCACAAAGCATGTTTTGGCCATAACTCAATAATTCTTTGCTAATTATGACAAAAAAAATCACACAAATGTGTAATAGGATACTAGCAGTGCTGGAAAGTAACTACTTACATGCAGCTAGTTACATGTTATTAAATGATAAAATATAATGTAACTGTACTGCACTCTACTGTGTGAACGCTTCTAGTTTTTGTTTAAATCAGTGCCTTGTTGCCTCATGATAACTATTTTACTTTTATCGTCTCATAATTTATGCAGAGACATTCTTAAACATGACTCATTTTGTGTTTGTGTGCAAAGCTACTGTATGTGGTGCTTGAGCTGACAGTCTAAGATGATTTAGGAGTGTCTGTGTTTGTGTGTGTTACAGGAAGAGAGGCGTGCGAGTCAGCAGAACAGGGCTGTGGCTCAGTGTTTGCCCAGCAATGTGTTTAATGGGCCCTCCACACATAGCGCCTCCCTGGTGAGAATGATGCTAATTACTGTACAGCACCTTGCCACACTCTCCTGCTGCTCCTCTCTCTCACACACACACACACACACACACACACACACGCACACACACCTGCATACATACATGTGCATATATTCACACAAAGTGATGCACACAAACAGCAAGGAAGTCTGCAAAGATCCACGTGAGTAAGCAGACAGAATGCAAATGCAACCACAAGCAAATAAGCTCACACTCAACCAGGTATGCACGTATTCACAGACACACAAAACACCCTCCCCCCCGAAAAAAAAAACACAAAACAAGGACACGATACTCAGCACATTTCTGCCCTCAGCCTACTCTTTCATTGCTCTCCCATCTTCGCTGTGAGCTTCTTTCTCCTCCTGTCTTCACAAATATACCCTCCGCTTTCTCTTCTCCCTCCACCTTAATTCTTCTTTGTTCTTCGCAGGCACATATTTGCCCATCCTCTCATCTTCTCCACCCTGAACTCCTACATCTTTCCCACCGTTCACCACCTGGAGCTGACTTTTTGACCGGCCACGCAAACACCACCTCATCACCCTGACCCCTGCCACGGTTTTTCCCGGATTATCCGAGTTCACAGGTCCCGCCCGCTCATTGATCCAGAGGGAGCGGATCAACATCTTCACTCGTGTTAGCTCGGCTTCTCCACAATGACTTTGCCTTGAAGTCGAAGCAAGCAACCATTAAAAGCTTCTTATTCAAATGGGCGCACTGAGGCGGACTACGTGGGCTTGTGAGGATATATTTGTGTGTGTGCGTGCGTGTGTGTATACTGTAACTGTAAGAGCAACTCTGTATGTGTGTGTATGCATCCGATATGCCCATCTGAGTGTTTGGAAGTCTGTGCGTCAGACACACACACAAAGAGTAATAGGATGCAGAAAGCGGTACGGGCCTTTAAGAGAGGGTATGGGTGAGTGTGTGCTGTCCACGACTGCAATCAATTACAAAGCGTTGGGGCTGCATGTTCTAATCAGAGGCATAAATGTCAGCTCCTTTCCCCTGCACACGCCTCCATTTGCATCCTTTAATGCAGCAGGAGAAAGAAAGAGCGTGAGAGCAAGTCAAAAGAGAGAGAGAAGCTGCCCTGTGCTCAATATGGAGGAGGTGAGGATGCAGGATGGCAAAAACCAAGGCAGAAAAAAAGGACATTAAAGCAACACAACCAGTGATAATGCATCAACCAGGGAAAACTGAGGCACCCTATATAGCCAGATGTATGTTAACACCTCCTGACACAAAGCAGCGTTCATAGAGAAATTGTTATCTCAGCTTGTTGTACAAGGACATGACCAGTCTGCACGGAGCACTGACCTCGACCCCATCTGACACCTCTGAAATGAAATGCAATGGCAAATGCGCGCTGGGCTTCACAAGAGCGATTTATGAGCGCTGCGAATGGCGACAGCGCCATGTTTTATTAATGTCTGTCGCTCGCAAATTGCCGTTACATTTGTCAGTCCTAAAGAATCTGAATGGGTCATGCGTGGGTCACAAGTATGACGGTTAAGAGGAGAACTGATCTGATGTTGCAAGTCGCAGCTTGCGTGTTACAAATTATGTGAAATATTCCCTCGGCCTCATCGCCCAACATCCACCTCGTTAACGGTCCTGTGGGTGAATGGGAGCAGATATCTGGAGCCAAAATTCCAAAACTGCTGTAAAGACTTCCCAGAAGAGTGGAGGCTGTTATAGCCACATACCAGTGTTATGTTATTGTAATTTTTATTAAACCTTTTTTTTATTTTCAATTTTTTAAACAGCATAATGACACATAATAGGACATTGCAGCAAGTAAATGAAGAACAATTAACACAGCAAATATAACAAAACAAAACAGATCTTGGCACTGCACAGTCTAAAAGACGAGAAATAAAGCAGACTTTTAGAAATAAAAAAGGGATACAAAGTGTAAACAACACAAAATACCACATAAGTACTTTGTAAATAAAGTAGCACACTTGAGAAGGTAAATATGATTTTCTTCCTTTATGCTACTTTCTTTATGCACGTAGGAAAAATAGGTCAGACTTCATAAATCTCACCTTGGTAATTATTAGTCCTTGTGATTAATGTCCGGCATGAACTTTCATAACCATTCATCTATTTGAATGAAATGTTCAACATTACTGCTCGGCAATACATGGCTTTTATATTGATATTAGATATGAGACTAAATATCGTCATAGATTTTGGATACTGTTATATAGTATAGGTGGGTTTTAAAGGTATTGGTCTTACAGTGAAATGGTGTGATTTTCTGAACTAACATGACTGTTTTAGTATTTGTTTTCACCCATTTATCTACATTATTGATGATTATTTATCAAAAATCTCATTGACTTATAATTTTGTTAAAGTACCAATAGTAATAAATAATAAATATCTACATCATGGCATTTGGTCATAAATAGTACAAACGAGAGAAGACCTGAAAATATTCAATGTAGTACATATAGTACGCTCTGTCTTTCCATCAGCTGAGGGGTCCCCGGCCAGAAAAACTTTGGTGACCCCTGTTTAGTCCACATTACCCAAGGCAGAACCGGACTTAGTAAGGTACGAGTGAAAATGGTTGAGGTGACTTTTTGTGCATCACAGTAAACACCAGAGGGATAAATGATTGGAAAAGGAAAGGCAACAAAAAACAAAGAAGAGAATAAAAAAAAGGAGGGTGAGGCCTGAGGGCATGGGCCCATTACTACAGCTTCTGTCCTTTTTCTGGAGAGAAACAGAAGAGGGATGGAGTACCCAGCGCAAAACCCAGACAGACAGACGATGGGACTGCAGCTGTGATAGCAATTAGACCCTTATGTATTAAACATACCTTTGTAGAGAGCAACGAGAGGAGAGAGACAAGGAAGAGAGGGAAACGGAGAAAAGAAGCGGGGTGAGTAGTAGCCAGCGGAGCATCTGAATCATATCTCTTCCTCGCTTCCTTCCTCCTCCTCCTCCCCTGCCTCCCTAAACAGCAAAACAGTGGAGGCTATTCCCTTCGCTGCTGTAGAGCATCTCGAAAGGTTCCAAAGTGATTAAAAGTCTGACAGAAGACACTTGTATACATCCGCACAGCATGTAAACAGCTCACCCTCCCTGGTGCTGGCTACTGCACTGGCTCCCTCTCTTCCTGTCTCTTCCCATGCCTATAGCCCAGTGGGTTCACGTGTCTCGCGGTGCAGCTCCTCTCCATCCTTTTGAAGACTAATCGACCCTTCACTTGAGCCTAATTGATGTTGCATCGGTGAGCACTGGCTCTTGGATTATTCAGTCAAACATGTTTAACTGGTTCCCAGGCTACAGGCTGGAAAAACATCTTGACTGTAATATATTGCCAATATGCAGCAGATGAGATGCAAACATTAT
The DNA here is from genome assembly GCF_056507025.1 of Lutjanus erythropterus. Classification (NCBI taxonomy): domain Eukaryota; kingdom Metazoa; phylum Chordata; class Actinopteri; order Lutjaniformes; family Lutjanidae; genus Lutjanus; species Lutjanus erythropterus. The sequence continues at coordinate 24,316,654 of NC_139332.1, forward strand.
GTCATTATAAAAACATAAGGTCTTTGCCACTGGATATACAGTAGTCCCCTGTATGTAACATGTACATTATGCTGCCTGGGACCAAGAATAACATGTGAAAACTCACAGTGACGTGTTAGCTATACAGGTGTTAATGTAAATAATAAAATACTGACTTTAAAGCCTCCGTAAAATGTGGCTTGAAGCAGTAAAACGCATATATTACAACAAATTTGAGTGTCACATTAAAGGTCTAAGTCCACAAAGGTCTAAGTGAAAATAAACGTTCGTAACTATTAAGAAAAACAAAAAACATCACATTTTCCTGTTTAGAGCATTTCTCAAGGCTGTGTAAGTGTGGCAAGTCATGTTTTGATTGAGATCTCCCTCAGGAGTACCAGCACAGAAGCTAAGTAATGTACTCTCATGGACAGGGCCAGCAGCAAAACATACGTATTTTAGCCACCTGAATAGAAACCCACCTAAAATAATCAATATAATTTGAAGTGTGCACCATATTTATAATGTTTGGTACAGCTTTACCTTGCTTTCAGACAGCTTTTTCCAATGGAAAAGGAAAGCCATTATTACATAAGCCACATCTTACACTCTCCAAAGCCACCAAACTCAACTGGCAAAAACAATAATTTTACCTCGCAGAACACAGGAGCTGCTGGTTTACCGCTACCCTGCTCAGTCAGTTTGTTTGTTTTATTGTGTAACTTTGGTGTTTTAAAGGTTAGATTCACCAAAGTCACAGAATAACACAAACAAACTAACCAATCAAGGCGGCGGCAGCCCAGAAACTCCTCTGTGTCTGCAAGACATAAGTACTGTTTTTGCCCAAGGAGTTTGGTGGCAATATTTGGCTTATTTAACAGTAGTTTCCTGTTGAAAAATGTAAATAATTTGCTACTGATTCTGTCCATAGTAGTATATTGCATTGTTTTGTATAGATAGTCCCACTGCAGTAATACACTAACTATAGATAAGTACCTCATGCACCCCCACTTCAAAAAATCTGAACTATCCCTTTTAGTCATACTTTTTTTAAATTCTTTTTTTAATTGGCACTTTTAGTTCTACACTAAATTTAATTAAGATGTTGCTAATCCTGATTAAAACTAACAACTGATATGTAATATATAAAAATGCTAGGAAATCTTTTAATTAACCGAGACACGTTACTGTTAAAGATTTCACTCTTCAAACAATGATGTCGATATTCCAGGATTCACGAAAGCATTGCTGCTTATTAGCTCCTTTTTGATTGACACCCTAATTCACACGTGCTGCCTTGTTTGCGGCGCGCTTGATGGAAGGGCCATATGTTTTATGAGATGAGGTTATTCATAGGTTGTTGTGTTAACCAGGAACACTGTTGAACCTGTCACTTCCTCTTGAGCTGACAAGCTTTATTAGGGAGGGGTAGGACGCTCCTGTTTATTCATCCTCGGTCGACGGCACGTGGCGTGTGTCAAAGCAGATCCACCATGCATAAGCTTGTTACATTTGTTCAACTGGTGCTGTATTGGTACAATGGCTTTAGTCACTCAGTTGTGATGGAATCAGATTTGTTCCTGAGAGTATGTGTGTGGGAGAACAGGGACACATGCCACAATATTGTGAGACGGCAGATTGCCAGCACTCTAAAAAAAGGGTGATTGCTCACTTATGGATACTTGCTGTGGTATCACAACAAGAAGCCTTTTTTACGGATGCCCGACTGTCACCCACAAATAAGCATATGGCTGAAACGAGAAAAAATGTCTGCACTCCCAGCGCACAGTCGCACATAGACACACATACAGAAACAGACACGCTTCAGAACCTCATTCTGTTTGGCTGTTGTTTTTGTCAGTTTACGACCTAAACCCCCCATTGTTGAATTAACCGCGGAGAGAGGGGTGGGTGGCTGGAGCCACGGTGCCAGGGCTACGCTGGCCCAGAAAAAAGCCACAACACAAACTAACTCTTGGCAGGGGATGGAGAGGCAGTATTTTTCCAAAAGCTGATTACCTTCCCTCCCCCCGGTGCTCCCTCTCTCTCCCCTCTCCCACTTTCTGTCTCCCTCCCTGAGACAAGCTGTTCCCTTGGCAGCTGTTTCGACAATGCAGATCCCCGAGCTCAGGGGGGGGGGGGGTTGGAGTGTATATGTATGTGTTGGCGTCCATGCGATGAGGGTGGGGGTTCACTAATTCAGGAACTCTCCACATGCAAATCAGCACGGAAACATGCCGGTTTTTGCTTTGTTTTTTTCTGGGATGCTGAAACTGAGCGCGATTAGCACTCAACACCGGTGTCAGATGCCGGAAACCCCACGCTTTCTGAGGGCTTGGCCTTTTGTTGGAGCCCCTTCCATTCGACTGCTGGCCCCATAGTCATGTTTTTCCAGGTGAAAGCTCTCCTGCCGAGCTGCTCTCACCCCAACAGTTACACCAGGTTTTGATGGGCTCACAGACATCACAGCGAAGGCCTATTGGAAAATCCGGCGGACTATCCTGTAAACATGGGAGGTATATATTTTTTGAATACTCCATACCTTCTTAACATGACCTTCCAAGACGCACTGGTGGTAGATTAATTGTGGCATATAGGCTAGAACTCACGACCACGATCTCACCTACAATGCTTTGTGTTTTATGAGATTAGCATACTTAGACAATTCTTACTGTATTTAAATATTTATGGCCCATAGAATAATAAATTGATGTGAAATAAGCAGCCTTCTTAGATTCTTGCTGGAGGACCTGATGACACTTGTTGCCATGGTGGATACCAACACTGATGTGCACACAGCTTCGTCTGGTTTGGCTGCCTCATTTTTGTCATGGGACTAAATCCAAAGTGCTCTCACATTTTTGTTTTTTTACTTGTCATTACTTCATCATTTTATCCTATTAGATAAGTGTGACATTTTGTCATAAGTAGTGTAGAATGGTAAAAAAAAAAATGTCTTGTGAGGTCACAGTGAACTTGACCTTTTCAATTTTCAAATTCTGATCAGTTCATCCCTGAGTCCAAGTATTTAAAAAAAACAAAAACAAACAAAACAATCCATCCAGGTGTTCCTGAGATATTGCATTCACAAGAATGGGACGGACATGAGGTCACAGTGACCTTGACCTTTGACATCCAAAATCTACTCCGTTTATCCTTTAGTCCAAGTGAACATTTGAGCCAAGTTTGAAGAAATTCCATCACGATATCATGTTCACAAGAACGGGACAAAGTTTAATCAATTTAAATGTTTTAATAAACAGACAGTGTATTATTTTAGACACATGATATTGAGAACGAAACAAAGTATCAATACTTTTGGCAACTTCATGCACAAAATCATGGACTGTGTATTTTTGGCTGCACAGTTCAGGGTTGCTTACATGTAGATGTGGCATTAAACGAAGGTAAATTTTATTATATTTGATATACATACCATGTGTGCTGAAAAATACTATTAAAGGCTAAAACAATATGACTTTAACTAGGCTATCCTAGCAGGACTCATTAGAGGATAGATGATACTTCTCTACCTAAAACATGAGTCAGATGTGGTCGGGGAGCCCATGGGCAGGAAACAAACACATCATAATCCTCCTCTGTAATTGGGCAAATGAGAGATGTTGCCATTGGACAATGGCACCGAAACAGATGGCAACAGAGAGGCGATGTAAACCTCCCACTACCCCTCGCCTGGCACTCTCTCCTTCCTCACAGTGTTGCTCCAAAAAGGTAGAGAGGCATCATTTCAACGAGCCCTACAGATTGTTTGTCTCTCTGTCCCACACACACACACACACACACACACACACACACACACACACACACACAGGCTCTTCCACCAAAAGTGAATCCCTCTTGTCTCCCATCAAAAAACCTTTTCCTCTAAGACCCCCCGCTGAGCGTGCTCGCTAAGAGCCCTCCTTTGAGCCCCTAATGCACGGGCAATCAGATTAGGGCCGTTGATGCAAGCCTTGAATTACTCACGTTATGACTTGATTGGCCAATAATTTGATTGGAGTCACATCTCTACTTCCCCTGGTTCTTTAGATCCCATCTTCCCCCCCGGTTCCCTTCTTCTCCTTCTCCCCATCTCCCTCTCACTTGAGGCAACAAATCTTGCTGTCAGCTTTTGAGGTAGCGTGTAGCCATCTCCATGGGGATCACAAGACTGATTTGTCAAAGGAAAAAAACGTCGACTTACTGTAAGTAAAATGCAGCAAACTCGTGAAACAAAAAACATCAAATTCTTTTGTGATGGCACCGAATAGCCTTTGTGTTACTATACAATGAGACTTAAAGTACTATGAATCCTCAATATCTGGCGTTAAATTGATATCTAGGTATTTATGGACAGCCCAAACAAGGCTATTGGGTACTGTTGGAGTTAAACTGAAATATTTTTTTCACTGTAAATACAAGACAGTCAACAAACACGCTACAAACTATTGTATGGATTATGTGCTCTTATTGGCCTCCCTGGAAAAACAATACAATAGCAATCTAATAACAAAGACAAAGACTGTCTTTAGCTCAGGGATCCAATAATTATGTGTGATTGTATGGACGTATAGTCAGACCACAAGGGGATTAGCACCATTACTGAAGGCAGCAGGTAATTTACATTTCCATTCAGAGTCGACAGTCATACTGTGAATGTGAGCATGTGAATTTATATAACAAATAACATTCAGTATATAGGTAGAAACAGTGTTATCAACATATGAGGAAGTCACTGCATACAGCTTATAGCAGATGAACAAGAAAGCATGAAAGTATGAAAGTGAATTGAAATGAATTAACCATGACAGAATATGCGGAACAATGGAGGTTATCCAATCAATCAGTGATTCAGGTAATCTATTTAAACAAATATATAGAACATGTGGAAAGAGCTGCCTCCAAAAAGAGACATGTGAAGCTTAAGTGCAGATTAAAGGTGCACATTTTCTAATTGCAAAGCCAGTAACACTGAAGAAAATATCCTAAAAATACCCAGGCGATCAATCAGAATCATAAGCCTCCAAGCTCATAAATTTCTTTCGTCAATGCATGCATGGGTTTCTGACACACTGCGAGACAATGACGTCAAACTCATGTGTCTGCTCTGCTGGAAACAAAAATGAGTCATGGCGGAGAAGAAGAAACAAAGTGTGGCTTGTTTCACGAAGAAAGATGACAACAGTGCCAGCTGTAAAACGCTTTTTTTTCAAATAAGCGTGGAAACACCAGCAATATGCTACAACATGTTTCTCTGCAACATCAGCTTAAATTCCAGGAATGACACGAATTTGACGCACAGGTGCCACCGCTTCCCAACCGAGCAGCACATCCGTTGCCAATACTAAATATCCTCTGTCATAATTATTATTATGACACAATTATTATCATCCCCATGCTGGCAGACTCTGCAGAAAACCAAAATTAAAATGATACAGTACAAAATATTCTCTCATTTAATCAATTTGAGATGATCACAGAGAGACTGTTTCTACAGCCAGCTCGACTAAAATCGATCAGTAAGAGAATCTATAAAGAATCTGCTCGATAAGCATTGCATTGATTTAATAAAATCTTATCTATTCCAATCCCTAATCACAGTGATCAGATAGCCATCATCTACAACTTTTGTTTAAAGACTATAATTGTTGGGGGCAGTAATACCAGGAATGTACTGTATAAAGGTTGAATGAATTAATGAATGAATAAATGAACCAAATATTAAAATAGCAATGTTGAAACCCCTGTCAAACCATTTCTTCTATGTAATGACTTTTCCAGAAAAAATACTGTGAATTTCCTTTCCCAAAACTATTACGTTACCCACCCCTAATTACAAAATATTCATCTTTTCCTGGAAAAACCATTTACAAAAGGTGAAGGACCTTTCTTGCTGTTTCCTCTTGAGTTTCAGCTGTTTTTGAACACAGTTGGTTCAAATCAAGGTGCAGTCGGTCCAGATAGGGAGTGATGTGATGTGGTGAACAAAAGCATCCCTATATGTTAACTTAATCTTTCAGAGGGGCTGCAGAGAGACTGATCATTATTCAAGATGGCGGTGCCTCCCCACCAGCTAGCTTGTCAAAGCGGCCTCTTCCTTTTTCTGACAGTTATGAGGTGTACATACCCTGTTAATAAGGGAGTACTGACTCCTACTGAGGTTCAGCGGTTGCTATAGTGTGGACCATAACACTGCTATGAAAACATATGGCGTACAAATCTCTGGTTGGTTCTCGTGAGGACTTGCGGAGGGGGCCGAAGGGTCTTCTGTGTAGATATCCGGCGAAGGAACTGTATAAAACACCAGAGGAAGATGTAAACTTCACTGTCAAAAAGATACAGCACCAGAGACGCAAAAGGGGAAGGAAAAGAGGCATTAGCAGATCGACTGATGTGCAAACAGCCTGGAGTACATATTTAAGGGGTCTCCAGTCTTATTTCACTGTATGGAGGCAAAAGAGCTGATTCTGTTTGACTGCTAACTTCAAAATGAATCTGTGAAGTGTGTGTACTGCTCCACAAATTAGCCCGGGAGACATTTTGTATCTATGTCACATACCAAGCAGAGAGAAGGATGCGGATGGATGCTCCCTCTACTGAGCGCAAGGTTTGATGGTAATCACATCCCTGGTTCTTCCTCCCTTTTCTATCTTGTCTACCACTCTCAGTTTTAACTTTCTTCTGCTGTCATAGTGCTCTGGAAGAAGGCAGCCATCTGCTATGAATCATACCATGCTCCGAATCAAATGTAACAACACAGACTCGCAACCGTGTAAACACAGGCATTCGCAAATGAAGCAGACAAATCGCAGTCGCTGGCAGAAACAAAGACATCCCCCGGAGCTAAATGCATTTGACGCATATGAAAATGTACACATCCAAGAGAAAGCTATGAAGCGTACAGACAGGCTAAAAGGCATGGAAGTAAAACAAACTTGGAAAATCAAACATTTTAACATTCAGCTTCCAAAATATGATATAATCCAAAAGCGTCAAAATCAAAATAATTATCCATGACAGTCAGAAAAACCTGAAAGGAGCTGCCAAGACATCCCCGGAGCGTTTTAAGACGCCGTCAGAGAGAAAGGTCACCACCTTGATCGTGGCGTGCGATAGCACGGGGACAACAGCATGAGATAACCCAAAAGATAATGCAAAGATAAAACCAGAGATGGCAGCAAGATAACCCTCACACAACACAGCAGCAACACTAAAAAGGCATGAAGAATACTGAGATAACACTGAAAACAATGCCGTGATATCACAAGCGAAGCACAACAAACCAGCACCAGGGGGGCAAACATCAAACATACAGTAAGTGAAGGAGACAGAATAACAGCTTTTAAGGGTGGAGTGGAGGAATGAGAAACAGCGACAGACATAACAAAGACAAATGGAGATAACAGGGCCATTGGAGAAAGAGGGAGAGACAACACAACGAGCCAGCGTGCAGTCGCACAACAGACATCACAACGCGTGCAGACAAAATACTGATGCTGTGCAGAGACAAAAGGGGCAGCGGAGGATTTAGTGACTTCTAGATAAGAGTTGATATAAATAAATGTGCGGAAAAAGCAGAATTTGCATGACAGACTCTTTCTAAAGACCTTCTCAAATGAACGACAAGACAATTTACACACACAAGCTGAAACCGTGCTGTGCGATGCAACACTGACAACTTAAGCAAGAAAACTTTTACCATACAATTTAATTGCTAGTGTGAGTTTATTTACCTGCTGTTAAAGGGGTAGTTCAGATTATTTCAAGTGGGGCTGTATAAAGGTACTTGTCAGCACTTTGGCTTTCGGTTCACGCCCTGTTTGGAGAAGCAGAGAGGGGCACCAGCCTGGAAGCTAAGCAATGTGCTGCCATCTAACCTATCAGTAATGGTGTACACTATATTTAGATTAATTTAATTACTTTACATTGCTGTCAGACAGCCTTTCAGATGGGAAACCGCCATTATACAAGACAAATATTATTTTCTCCAAACTAACCAAACGTCATAGGCAAAATCAATAATGTTACCTACATACACAGGTACATACATTGGAATTTCTGATCTACCACTGCCAAACAAATTAACTAATCTAGGCAGCAGTGAGGCAGAGTTTGCCTACAGAGTTTGGTTGGTTTGGACAGAGTGATATTAGGCTTATATAACGGCAGTTTCCTGCCAGAAAAGGCTGTCTGACAGCAAAGTTAAGCAGCAAAAATATCCTAAATATAGCGTACACTTAAAAATGATATAAATTTCTTTAGGTGGACCTTTTTAAAGTGGCTCAGATACGTTTTGTTGCTGACCCTCTGCACAACAGTGCATTGCTTAGCTTCTGTGCTGGTGCTCCTGTCTTCAAACTGGAGGAGTGCCAACTGGCATCTGCAGGTAATACACTGGCTACGGATAAGTGCCTCATACAACCCCATTTCAAATAGTCTGAACTATCCCTTTAACAGATTTGAATCTATGGAGTAGGCTTTAGGAATGTGCTGATGTTTTGTTTTCGATGTAAAACACTTTGGCGAAGAGGCAATGATCTGAAATCACCTCAGAGGGGGCTAACGCACCCGTGTGCAATACATCTACCTGTCTGCTCTCAATTTCTCCCTCTGAACTGCTGACCGTCTCTTCCTCCATCCAGACCCCAGAGAAAAAAATTGTGCAGGTAAAAGATCCTCCACGCCAGCCCCTCTTTAAGCCACACTCTTTTTCTTTCTTCACTCCCCTGCATCCGTTTCCTTTCCTCCCCTGCTAAAAGACCGTCGCAGTGTGTATGCATGGACAGTACGCCCACAGGGCCTGAGGTCTTAGGAGCTAGGTCCCTTCTGAGTTTAGATAAACTACGCTGACCTTGACTTTCCAGACCTCTAAGACAAGTCACAGATCCCTCCTATGTTTCCTAGCAGCGAACTAAAGATCAGAGACTTTTTTTTTCTTCTCATTATCTCTTTGATATGTAATAAAAGATGAAAACCTACAAAAATACACATTACACTGAAAAGACCAACAATCAAGAGAATCTGATATTTTGATGTGGAACTTTATAGGCCGTATTTCAATCTCTTCCTGTCTTTATCTCTGGCGCGGCCCTGTCCACACACTCACACACAAAGACTCATGGGAGCATTGTCAGTGACATGAAAAGGATGAAAAGGGACCCGATACTCTGGCTCCTCTCTTCCTCATTAGGCAGAATGAGGGACTGTGTTGGTGTCAGAGAGCTGGTTCATCAACCCTCAGCAGGACAGAGCCCCGGCCCTGATCTACCCTGCTCTGCTCCTGCCTGGTCTCGCTGCTCCCTCTTCCTGCAGACCTCTCACATATGATTGAAGCCAGTGGAAATGGAAACAGTCAGGGTAATTTAACATGGCGTGCCCGTAGAATTTGTTAAAAAAAAAAGGGGGGGATAGGGTGCAACAGAGAAATGCAGTTGTAGTTAATGATATGAGGACAGCTGGGTAAAACAAAAAGGAACAGACTCGTCCAGTGGTATGCATTTGATCTGAAAAAAGGCTATTAAGCGAATAAAAGGGAAAAAAAAATCTTCAATGCGATCTAGAAACTGCTTTTATCACCTTGTTTTTATCATCAGGAAACATACTTAGAATAGACGTACCTGTAAGCTGCTGAGAAATAAAAGTAACTGCAATGTCCTCTTCAAAAAATATGTAAAACAAACAAAAGGACATTGTGTTTTCTGTCTGTCCGCAGTAGAGTTGCAAAGTGTTAGAAGTTATTTTGGGAACTCCTGGTTCAGGAAGCAAAAGTCACATTCATTTTTCCTATATACAATGTTAAATGGTTTACAGTTGCACTTCTATGGTCAGGATCAGCAACTCTCTTACTGAACTCTGTTTAAAATACATCTATTTCTTTGGTTAAAAGTCAAACATATATGCCTGCGCATATAAGAACTTTAGAGTAGATGTTAACTATGAGCACCGAGGTGAATTTTGATGAGAAACGTCCACTCACCAAGTTTAAAATTCTGTTACAAGAGCTGTTAACCAACTAAGGCAGTGTTGAGAAAACTGAACACTATCTGTGGCTTAAAGGAGCAATAAGCAACAGTTGCACACCCAAAAATGAGTACAGCAGTCCAAACAACAAGCTGAAGCCATAGATGGTATATTAAATAGGTTGAAATCCTATTTTATATTCGAAATATGGTTGAGCCGAGTCGTTTCTCCCTGGCCCCACCTCCCCAGACTCGAGGAAGCTCAGGCAGGCTGCAGCAGGCTGAAAGACATAAACAAGCAATGAGGAGTTCTGCCTGCCAGACTTTTTTTTTTTTTTTTTTAACATATTGCTCACTTTAACTGTTCCAAATATCTCCTCCCTCCCTGAACATTCAGCATTAACTTGAACTCTAATCAGCACGAAACAGGCAAACAATGACACATAAGTTACGGACCAGAAGAGAAATTTCAAAGGACACAGCAGCTGTAGTACTGATGTAAGAGAAGTGAGTATTTCAACTTGTTTCTCTAATCTCTCATGACTCATCAAGGTCATTTTATGATTTACTATAGTTTATATAGCAAACAATTTTGAAGTAAGTACAAATGGTTACCATAAGATAGGTTGTTACATCATCCAAAGATCCCTGTGTTTCTACAGTCAATAATAATGAGGATATCTTTTAAAGTAAAACTTGAAATGGAAACGCACAATGGGTAAAAAAAAAAAATCTACTAAAACCAGCGGCCCCTCCTACTTCACAGCTCTATTGAAGCGCAGCTACATCTGGCAAAACTCTCAAAGTGTTAGCGCTGATACAGCCTCTAATCTGACTGCGCTGCGGCACCCAGAACTACCATTAAATATGATCTATGTGGAGCCACTCTAGATGGGAATGTGAACTCACACAAGCGTGCAACTGGATGTAAGCAGTGGCTTAAAGTTGGCATACGGACTTCATGCTGCAGCAGTGGAAGAGCTGCATTAATCAAATGAAATTTTCTGGTGAATTAAAGATGAATTTAAGGCACCATGTTTTAATGTAGTCACTTAGTGGCAACCTCACGTGAGCAGGAAGTGCTTTATGGTTTCCACAATGGCATATAGCCTTGACACTTCACTAACAAGCGTCTAACAATGCAAGGAGGAGAGGATGTATATATCTTAGTTTCATCTTATCTCGCTAAAAATAAAACAGCTGACAATTCATGAAATATGAGAAAGTGTCTGTTCTCGCCTGCTGTCTAGTATCCTTTGTTGGCATGTTTTTCCATCTTTGTTCACTTGTCACTGTCGCTTTTGAGTTTGCTCTGTCCTGCTTTTTTCAAAGCATTTTTGATGTCTTGAACTTTCATATCCCCAGTATCAGAGAGCATGCACAGAAGACATAAGTCTTTGATATCTTAGATTTAAAAAAAAAGAAAACTTAGGAGTTTTATGTGTTTAGAAAGATTTTTTTTCTTTACTGTTTGTTACCTTTGGCAACTTTTAAATCACTGGAATGTAGCCATTGTACAAATTGATTCTGCATTGTGTGCACTCTACTTTATTAAGACTCTACTTTTCCAATCTGCATAGCCACTATACATTTATTTATTTATTTATTTACTTAGCAGGGACAATGCACATTAATCATAACTGCAGTTTAACTTCAACTTAAATCTTACTTGCCAACCCTCACGATTTTCCCAGCAGACTCCTAATTTTCATTGCCCTCTCCCTATTTTCTCCCAGGATCACACTTCTACTGTATTTCTCCTGATTTATGACAAATTTTCCACACATCCCCCCCCCCTTTTCATTATCAAAACCTGTTTCTGCCACTTCACAGCGTCTGTACGTCCCGCAACTCCAAAGATCTACTGTTTCCATATGGACAGCAACACAGTGACACCAAACCAAACTCTCTGGAAAGAGGAGTTCCTGTTTCTTAAGAAAAGATTTGAAGGAAAAGGGCATGCATTTTGTAAAATGTGCTGTGTCAATTTTCGGGCAAAAGATAAACAAATGAAAGAAAAGTGATTATTATAGTTCATGCCAGAGATTTATGCAAGCTCATGCCAGAGGGGCAACTTATTCTGTACACTTTCCAAAAAATTAAAAGTAAAATTAAAAGTATTTAACATGAAAATGCTGGGTTTTTTTTGTCATTTTCATTCTTCAAGTCACCAAAATGCAGGAAACAAAGTCTCTGAATCTCTGAATTCTCCCTTTTCTTGAGGTCTCAAGGCTGCCAAGTATAAAGTAATGTGCTGGAGTCAGCTAAGAAGCCAATTTTCATCAGTAATCCCAGAGCAAGTTATGACAAATTAATGTCTGAAGTCGTCTGTTCAGTGCTTCAACAAGTACTAAACAGTACAAAGGAATACACAACCTAAATATGTCACAAAGGTGCAGAGAAAAAAAACTATGAAAGTATGATAAGGCAGTGCCAAGGGGTGAGATAGTATAAGATTACTCATGACTGCAACTTTGGTTTGCTTTAAGTCAGGTCTTATTCTACCAATAAACTGCAGCTGCTGCAAGTCCTACAGTTTTACATGAAAATCGTCCAAACTACGCATGAGCATACTGATTGTCATTTCTGTGTGAATGCTTGCAGAGAGAAGAATAAAAATATTCATCACTGGCGTTCATGCATGCATTCACTCTGACTCAATCAATGCAAATACAGAGTGTAGCGTATGCTTTGTGACACGGCATGTATTATATCTCAGCTCATAATCTAATGATTTATTGTTTTTTAGATAAACTATATGTGTGTGTGAGTAGGCGTGTCTTGCATTTGTCATTTGGAGCCTGTCACCAGTTATTCACTTAGCGGTTTTCAGTTACTGACAGATGCTTGTATTTTTAAGGTGGAAAAGGCAGTTTTTCATTCTTCTGACGCCACGGCAAAGCAGCAACAAGAAACTGACAAAAGATAAGTCACAAGTACTGCTCAAGGTAAAATTACAGTTCTTCAGAGGATAGCAGGTAAGTAGCCTTGCAGTAGTATTCTCACACATAAAATGCAATGAAAGAAAAGTGCTCAGCGCTCTCTCTTTATGCACATCAACAGTCTGCCACCGTAGCCGAGTGCCGAGAACCCCAGAACGGCCGTGGAGGTTGAACATCATTAAAGTATGCAGTGACAGCGCTGTATAGCAGAAGTGGTGCGGATGGAGGGATAGATGGAGAGATGGTGGCACGCAGGGAGGACTGGGGGTGGCTGGCATTGAGGAATCTAATCCCCGAGTTAATTGGTATGACTGATGAAGACAAATTGAAATGGGTCAGCTGAATCAGGGAGGAGAGGGAGGCTGGAAGAGAGGGCTCATTGTGTACAGGGTACACGTAGATATAAACACACAATATAAGAATATATGTAAAGAGCACAAACCCTGAGAATTAAAGGTTCCAAAAAGAGTTCCTCTGAAGGGCTGAGGTTCTACCAAGCGGTGTTTGCTTCTGAAGAATCCTCTTTTGAGGAAAGGGTTCTTTGTGAGACTATGGTTCCATTAAGAGCCCTTTTAATCCAAAGAACACTTTTTGAAAGAAAAAGTTCCTCAAGCACTCTTGAAATCTCGGATGATAAAACATGTTCTCTCAACTGATTTAATTATTTAAATGATGGATTATTGAATGACAATAAACAATCTGTATTTTTGCCTCATCTGCAGAGAACCATATGATTCATCATAGAACCCCTGGAAGACAAGAGGGTTAAAACTGAAACCACTATAATTTAGTATTTTTAGACTCTCCCTGGTGGTTTCTCCATGAAACCCTTCGAAAACACAAGAGTTCTCAGTAGAACCCCCTCAAGGGGTGGATTCTGCATGAAACCCCTGGAATGACAACGGTTCTTGGTAGGTTCACCCCCAGGGTGTATTCTACACGAAACCTTTGGAATATAAAAGGGTTCTCGGTAGAACTCCTTGGTGGATTCTACGTGAAACCCCTTGCGAAGGTTCTAAATGAAATAAAAGGTTTATTGGTAGAACCTTTGTGGGTTGTTGGCACCATTAGAAAGTGGAAGGGTTCAGAGAGAGTTCTGGATGGACCCATTACACCATAGAAGGGTTCTCTTTGGAATCTCTTGCTCCAGTTCAAGCAGAACCAGATCTAATTTGGTGGAAAAGGGATGGTTCTAGGCTCTAGGTAGAAAAGATTCCAAGTGGATCCTTTATAAAATATTCTACCAGGAACTAAAAACTGTTCTCCTATGGGGGCAAACCAAAGAAACCTACATGGTTCTAGTTAGTACTTTAATTTCAGATAAGTGCAAATACCTGAAGATTATGGTGAGATGTTTAGCAGTTCAGTTAAATCACAATGGCAGCAGGAAATTAACTCGCACTGGTTAAAAAACACCCCCAACATTCTTGGCGAAAGCTTTCCTTAACGCAGAAGCTGCACCATTGATTTTCCAATATTCACATCTATTCACAGGTTGTCTTCTCGGGGGCCAGCCAAGTAATTGAATGCAAAGCGTTTCACCTGGGCTATGTGTGTCAATGTTGAGTGTGGAAGCCCGGTCCTTTGAACGTCGTCTCTGCGGGCCTGCTAATTGAGCCAGATCAATTCACAGAGACAGCGAGCAGGTTGGCACAGTTGCCACATCAAAGGGATTCTAATAACTGCACACTGTGGCCATTACCAAGCCTGAAAAAGCCATATTTATGTTTGCTTCAAAGCAAGCATGGCAGCATTGGACATACTGAGGATGCAGGCCTTCACTACTCTTTGTTAAAACCTACAATTTTGAAACAAGGCCATTTTGGAGCAATTTGGAAACAGAATAGAGGCTATTCACACATATATAAATACAACGGCTCTAAATTGTACTTTAATTAGATGCTTTTTTTTGGTGCTACAGTGGAAACCAATAAAACCATGCAAAAACAGCCTTATGATGGACTGTAACTGTTGAGAAGAAATTGCAATAATACACAAATGATTCCTCAGCTAAGTTTCACACAGCAGTAGTCTTCCTACTCTGCATCTACAGCAGGATTAGTTATGCTGATGCTGTCTGTTGCCAGTTATCCCCCCCCTCCATCTCGCCATCTTTCTCTTTCTCACTCCCCCTTTCTCTGTCTGATAAGTGATAAGTTTGTAACTTTGTTCATTAGTGCTGGCCTGTCTCCTGCTGTACAGGCTGTCTGAGGCGACATTACGGCTGGCAGGCCTCTCACTCACGCCGTCCAGCCCTCTCCTCTTTCTCCGCGGCGTCTTTCGCTTTTTTGTCTCCCTCTCAACTCCATCTTTCTCGCACTCTTTCCTACCTTTTTTTTTTTTTGTCTTTGCTTCATCTCTTTTTCACTCCAGCTCTCACTGATTTCTACTTAGGCTCTGCTTCTCGCTCTCTCTGGCGCTCGCAGCTCGGCACGTCTCCGCGCCGCTCGCCGAAATAATTTACCGCACGCAGCGCTCCCGCGGATGATTGAAGCGTAATTAGACGGCAGAGACAGTGGAAGCCAACGGAGGTGCTTGGGAGCCAGTGCTCGTCAGATGGTCCGTCTCACTCTCACTGGCTTTGCCCTTCAAAACTATCACTTCTGCAAGAGGAGTAGGGAGGGGACGGTGTGCTGAGGTCTGCCGCAGCTAACCACACTGCAAAAAATGACACGTTGGCAAGTGATCCCATGTTTTTTTATGAGTCAGATTATCCTGCTGCACTGCAGATGGTTACACAGGTATCTTTGTTCCTTTATTCATCTTAGGGTGACTTCCTTTATGGTAGATGCACAAAAATGTAGCGTCCTAGGCCTGCTGAAAAAACACTGAAATCCGCTATCATGGAAAATGCTAATTAAAATTTGGGATTGGGATTGTTATTCTAAGTGTCTGACAACGTAATGGAGAGAAAAACCTTTTTTAAGAGTAAGATACGTTTTGTCAAATGGAAAGCAGCTGTTTTATCGTTTTCACCAAACTCACCAGAGTCCCTTTACATGAAACACACCATCATCTTCATTCAAACTCAACAGAAACAAAACAAGTCACCAAACACACGCTGGCTCATCTTTCCATAGTTCAAACAATCAATAACCCTGGTTTGGTTGAAATAAATCCTTAATCACTGTGTAGGATGTGAAAATATTGGGAGAAGAGCGAAGGAAGAGAGAAAGTTTGAGGAAGCAACAGTAAGAAACAACTCATCATGTCTAACGTGATGAACTGAGCTTTTATTTCAACCAAACAAGCAGAATTATTGTTTCTCTTCAGGGAGCTTGGAAGAGTTTGGCTGGAAAATAAACCAGCTGTTTCTAATTAAACAAAAAGGTTTATCTCTGTAGCGACAGTTATGACAACAATCTAAACCTGTAAATGGCAAAAAATGCACTTTTGATTGTTGCCCAGAGTGACTGTGTTGTAACTCAGTTTTGCAGCGCTCTCCCTCGCTGCTGGACTAATTTCAAAAATTGCTGTACTTAGACTTACTTAGACATACAAAATGGGAAAACAGGGGTTGAGAAAGACAAAAGTTACACTTTAAACAAGCTCAGTTCTCGAAAACGCAATAAAAACCCGTATATGAAATCAACGTAACATGGCTATGAGTAGGTCTGCTTTGTGCTGCGCTGTCACTGAAAGCTATGGCGGAGTATATTAAAGCTACAAGTGCTTGCTAAAGAATAAAACTACACATGGAAACAAAAAAATGAAGCATATACATGATATGCTTATGTGCTGACTAGCATTATTCTGACACTTACACGCTGCATTAAAATGTGGAGCACGGTAGACAAAAAAACTATGGAAGAAAATGAGCTGGTGAGTCTTTATAATCATAAGGATGCCCTTGTCGACGGCAGCTTCAGGGGGAAAGTGCTGATCACCACACTGTGTACTGACACCATATGCTTTGCGAATAAACACCGCGGTGGATGTCAGAGGGGAAATGGCATCACATTCAAGGTGGCGCACATCGAACGAGGAGGTGCTGAGTGAGCACCTGTATCCCCCAAGTCTGTCCAATTATCCAGCTGTATTCACAATACAATGTATATTTCCCCCTACGTTCTGCCCATAGTTAACCCATGCTTGCAGGCTGCGCTAAGCTAGCTGTTGTCAGCAACCAACTGTAACAGCACTGTCAGCCATCCCTTTGATCGTCGCCCAGAGGTCACCCTGTGTTGAGCCGAACCATGGGGTCCTGGGTGTCAGCGCAGCTAAGACGTCAGAGGAGTCACCTTTAAAGGATAATAAGAAGACTGCTGACTGACTGCAGACCACCCAGAGGGGGGATCCGTGCTTTTCACATGAATATAAATGTGATATTGACAGGAAATCTTCCCCAGGAGAGAGAAAGGAAAAGACGGCGGAAGAGACGAAGCAAGTGAAAGGGAGTGAGGATAAATGAGAGAGAGAAAGAGAGCGAGAGGATCGAACACCCCGGCTCGTTTCACACCGTTAAACCATCTGAAGCATCCGCTGGTGACTACTGGTTAATGGGCCGGTGCGAGCGCTGTGTTATCATAAACATTTGGGATTCACTTCATGGAGGCACTTTAATGATGCTTTTAGCATAATTTCCCCACTGTAATGTGAAGTGAAGGGCAAGCAGCGCCTTTCTGTCTGCCTGTAGCCTGGGTGAACCTTATAAATATGGCCTATTGGAACCAGGGTACACTCTTAGAAATAAGGGCGCTAACTAGAACCGTGAAGGGTTCTTGTTCAAATGGCTTGTCCATATAGGAGAACTGTTTTTGGTTCCTGGTGGATCATTTTATTAAATTTTCACGTTTCTGAGAGTTACACCTAAAAGTGTTATATATAACACTTCTAGGATATATTTAGAACCATCTGTGAAAGGTTTCATCCAGTATCCCCTATGAGAGGTTCTACAAAGAATCCTGCTATGGTCTAATGGTTCCACCCAGAACCCTCTCTGGAAGTTCAGTCCAGAACTTTTCCATCTTCCTCAGGTGCTACCTAGTTCTCAACAGGGTTTTACCTATGATCTGTTAAAGGTTTCACCAGGAACCTCTAATGGGGATGAGAGGTTCTACAGAGAACCCTTCTATGGCGTAATGGTTCCACCCAGAAAACTTTCTGGGGGTTCTATCAAGAACCTTTCCACCTTCCTTTGGTGCTGAGAAAAACACAAGCTTTTCATGTTCCAAGGGTTTTATCTAGAACCCACCTAGAGGGTTCTATGGACAACCCTTTTATATTATGATACAAATAACCATAAAGGGTTCTAGAACTCTTTTGGGTTAACATTTTATAAAGGTTCCAAATTGGAACCCTTTCAAAAGGTTCTACCTAGATCCCAACATAAAGAGTTATAATATTATAATATAAATTATAATATATAATATTCCATATAATACATGGAAAGGACTCTTAATGAAAGACAAATAATTCTTGATGAACCCTTTATTAAAAAAAAAAAAAGGATTCTTCAGAGGCAAATGGTTCGGGGCCCTTCACGAAGAACCCTTTGGAACCCTTGTTTCTAAGATTGTAGTGATGGAGGCCCACTGCACTACAGGCTTCACCCTCACTGTTAACAGCAGGACTTTGATGAAAACTTGATAAAATCAATACCATCATTTTTTTTCACACCTTGGTGACAATTGTACAATTGTTGTTTATTGTATAATATTCTGAAGTAATGGCGGTGTGACATTTTTTCATTTTCTTCTCTATTTCTGAATATGAAATGACTTTATACTGGAAGAAAAATCATATTTGACATGCCAGTATTCAAAAATAGAAACCAGAAAGGAATTTTACCTTTGAAGGATAAAACAAATGAAAATGACACAGATCCGTGTGCATCTTCAGGAGCATCACAGAATTTCTGGTCAGATCCAAGGAAAACAAATGTCAGCTCTTAGTTTATATTGGCCCTAAGGATGTATAGCTTCAAAGCAGGGTGTACACTGTCAGACTCTATAGGATGTTAGAGTTGTTGTGCTAATTCTAGGCTGTCCACAGTGAGAGTAAAAAAAAAAAAAAAAAGAAAGCAGAAAAGGACAGCTTTGTTTTCATTCGGGCTGTTATCAGCAGAAGCCGACTGCAGCGAGAATAGGGAGGGATGATTTCCATAAAGACTGGCTGTTGTCTGAAAGCAAGCAGCTGTCAGGCGGAATTACCTCTCCGACACAGACACCACAATCGAGGGTGCCCTTCCCATAATTCAGTCTGATTGGCTCAAGGGGAAAATGGCAGCCTGTGGAGAGCGAGGCCAGCGGCTGCTTGACAGGTTTGCATCTGCGAAGCTAGACACGGCGTTTACCTGTTATCATTCTGTCTGCTCGACGTGTCAGTTTTCTCAGTGCGGAAAGCTACCTGAACAAAGTGACATAGAGAATAGAGTCCATGGTGTGAAGAGGCAAATACGTGCCTGTACTCAATATCTCTTTCACACACACACACACACAGACACACACACACACACACACACACACACACACACACACACACACACACACACACACACACACACACACACACACACACACAGACAGACGCAAATAAGAGGTAAGACAAATAACTTGGGATAAGTTGTCTTGTAATTAATTACTGCTATACTTGACCACTTTTTAATTAAATGCATGTATTGCCTTTTATACTTAATATTAATTTTTACCATTTAAACTCTGTAACTGCTTTCTATCTGACACCTAACCGTTGTTTTCTTCACTTTTAAACAGCTGACTAAATCTCTCTGACATAACTCAGATAGAAATCATGCTCATGTACGAATTAATAATAAAGTTTTATTCATGTTATATTTAGTCTTGTTCACTGACTTCATTCTTCACTCTCGTATCCGACGTATCCCATGTTCTCCCGGAAGTTATAGCAGCTAGCGGCTCATTATACAGCAGGAACAGCACTGTTTCCTTGAATAAATCATGGATTTCTCCGTGTTTAGAGATTGTTGGAAGCATTTCTGTTTTTAGAGATATTATAGCTTTCAGTGATGTCACACGTGTGCATGTCATTGACAGTGTTGTCAAAACAAAGCTTGCTATGACCTAACAGACCAAATAATCACTTATATTGAACCACCATTGTTAAAGCTTATGGCAAATGCACTCATTTGATTTTTATTTTTTGCCAAGAGTTAGATACCACTCCCATGTCTTTGGTCTAAGTGCAAAGCTAAAGCTGAGAGCACCCTTTTGGTTTTTCGACTATTGTTTTAAAGCCTTGGGTTGTTGCCATCTTGTTTTTTTTGGAACCAGAAGTGACCGTATTTTGACGAGAGCGTGTAGCTGGAGAGGATAAGTATTGGCCACCTCTATCCTGGTTAGATCTCACTGAGAAACCAAGGATTTGCCGTGGCAGTGACTTGTCAATCACAAGGTAGCCTAAAGCATACCCAGCTTTACTGTCTATTTTACGCTATATGGGACCATAAAAGATGAACATCACTCTGTATCGACAAAAACATTAAACTTGATATTGAGACCATAAATTCAATAGGAAACTGTTTACTGAGGTAATAACTCAAGTGAAAAGTAGGGTAATTTTCTCATTTGCTGACATACAATCCAACTTTTATTTGTAACCAGTGGCTTCGCCTCCAGCTGGCTTTAGAAAGAATGCAGGTTTAAGGTACTTCCACATTGACTTCACTTTTCTCTCTTAAGTTCAAAAATACAGCTTCAAATGAAGACATTTTCTCTGTCAGGCTAGTTTCCCCTCTGCTTCCAGTCTTCATGCTATGCTAGGCTAATAATCTTCTAGCTCCTGCTTCACATTTAGCGAACAGACATGACAGTCATATCAATCTTCTCATCCAACTCTTTATAAGAAAGTGACTAAACAAGTCAACCAAAATGTTAAGTCTTCCAACAATTATTTTCAAGTAGTGTTGGGAAACATGGCTGTATGTAAAATAAAATCATCAATAACTTAAATTATTATGTTACTTTTTAATTTTAAACCTTTGAAAAAATGAACTGCAATGTGATCACACAATTCTACAAAATATACTAAAATATAAGAACACAGACACTACTTAATAAGCTCAAAAACAAACACTAAAACACACATTCAGATTAAAGTATTTGTACATGTTAAGACAAGCAGGTATATGAAATATTCACAAACAAGTGTGTATTTAGATGTGTGTATGCACACAAAGTTAATACAATGCTATTCTTTTCCAAGCTTGCACACAGCCTCATATGCACAATCACAAACACACACGCATATACACTGTCAAGTTCATCCACAAACTTGCACACAGGAGTACACACAAATACACACACACACACTCCACACCTATGCTAAGTGCTCTTATCTGTGACTTGTGTAGAGGTGAGTGACAGGAAGGGAGGCGCAGGGGGGAAGTGTCCTTTAGGTGTCTTAATTATGGCTCCTCTCCTCCCTCTTGCTGTCACCATCCCCAGGGGAGGGCAAGACAAAAGGAAGGCAATGTTTCATCTCTGCTGCCTTGGTATTTCAAATTCCAAGGGGAGTAAGAGGAGAGAGACAGCAGGCTGTTCCATTGGAGGAAGAGGAGGAAACCAAGTGACGCTTCCCTCTTCCCTCTGTTTCTCTCTGCTCGCCTTCTCTGCAGCTGTGTTTAAAATAAGGCACCTTAATAAAAGCGTTTTAATGGCGTCAAGGCAGGAAAAAAGGCACAACTTGATTACTGTGACGGTTTTATTTAATGAGCTCAAAGCCTCTGGCTCTCACTTGCTATCCGTTTATTACGTTGTTGTGGAGAGATATATGTGACAAAATGGGGCAGAGGGAGTGAGAGAATGAGGCTGAATGCTCTTATTGTGGAAGTCGTCTGTGGCGTTACCAATTGTCTTTGTGATTTACACCTTCTTCAATGCACACCTGGGTTTTTCATCCGGCCTCGCCGGGGGAACGCTGCTCCGCCATGATGGAGCGGAGGGTGTCAGAGACACCTTGGCAGGTAGGCAGACACAAAGACAGCCTGCTGTTAATTATTGATGGGAATAAATTGCACTCATTGGATGTTTGGCAGGGGAACACATGGTGGATGTGAATACAAATGTGTTTATGAATGTGTGAGTGTGTGTGCAGGGGGAAAAAAGATGGCAAGAGAAAACAGCATTAAGCAAAAGAGATGGGGGTTAGAGGGAACTAAGAGGTGGTGAGGTGGAGGGGGAGGAGCCGGTGGAGTGATGGTGGTGATACCTGGTAAAGAGACATTAGAGAGATGCAGAGGAAGTCTATAAATGCAAACTACTCCTTAATGTCTCTCACAAGTGTGATAAAAGCACAGAGCTGCAGCACATAATGCTGGCCTTTCCATTTGTGTGAACAGAACAAGGGGACATTGAAAAAACAAACTATTACACACAAATGCTAATAGAAAATGATTTTGTGAATGTGCCCACACACACATATATGCAAACAAACATTCTTAAAAAGGTCAGCTCTTTTGTTTTGGGACTCAAGACCTCTCTCATGAAAATATTGACTGAGAAAAGGGGAGCAATGCAAAGTGTGGTCTTAAAATGAGATGGGCAAAGAGCACGGCGTCTTATCTGTATTCTGAGAGCCGGGCCTCTTATAAATATTGGAAGAAGGACACTGGTGGGGAGAGGAAACGGCCAAATGGTGCATTTGAGAAATGGCACACCTGAGCACCGCACAGAATATCATCTCCTCCTGTCAGATCTCATCCCATTTGATCAAAATAATTGCCACCTTCATCGTTATCATCAATTCTGTCATCTTCACTGGCGCCATCGCCATTCTCCATCTCATCAGGGCTTCTTTGGCTTCAAGGGGGGGATTTCTGGATCAGATCAAATGCGGACCATCTCGTCTGAGAAAATCACTCATAGTGTACCCTCATAGTAATCACCATATTCATTGCTTTAATGCCACTGACATTTTGTTCACCTATTGAGATATTCTGACACCAGCAAATCTGCGGTGGTACAAAAATAGCCCAGTCCAGCCATGTGGGTTCGTCTATCACAGATGTCCGGAGAGAGGGAGCCCTGCTGTGCTTTTGTCTGTGATGACTCTGTATAGTCAGCGGAAAGAGAATGAAACATTTAGAAAAGAAAGAAAAAAGGACAGCATGATCACTACTAGCCTGGACTGATACAAACACTAAGCCGGTGGTTTTCAAAATGGGGTCCGGGGACCAACGTGGGCCCTTGAGAGGGTTGTATGGGGTCCCCAGCCATCGATGGATTATGACCCATTTTTGAAAATGACACACCATCGTGATCCAGTTCATAACAGGCCTTATGAGTCTTAGGAAGCGTTCATTTGCGCATCTAATTTTTTCCTCTGATCAGTAAAACAACATCCACATTTGAAATCTTAAATTTACAGAATTTCTTTTATTATACTTTTCTAATTTATTTGGGGACCCAAGTAAAATCTCGTGTGGCCCACCTATGGGTCCCGACCCAGCCTCTGGGAATGATTGATAATGGGCCCTGTTCACAGACATGTTAAAGGCCCCATCATCTCTCCTGCATAGGAGCAAGGAACATAGATTTTGTGGTTGTTTTGCCTCATTTTGTAGTTAATTCACATTTCTCTGTTGTCCTTTTCCACCTTTTTGTGGTCATTTTTGCATCTCATGGTCACACAGTTTGATTACTGTGTGACCATGAAGGCTATTTTTAATATAAAAAAAAGAGAAAAGTCCTCTCAGTTCGGACGTCTATGGTCTAATGTTCCTCTATTGTGGCTGTCCTTGACATGAAAAAGTCAGCACTAAACAATATCACTGATGTTCTTGTTCTGGCACCACAGTTTGTTTGGGGTAAAGCTAACGAGTCAGTTGACTTCTGCTAAAACTGAAGGACAGCCAAATATATGTGTTTGTCTTATAATAAAAGATTTCTAAGGTTAAATGATGAATAAGTACGTACCCTGCCAGTGTGTTTTTACCTCTCCATGCATGTCTATGTCTGTCAACCTGGTTCTGTTGTGCAACTCACTGGGGCCCTCTTTGTACTGCTGAAACAGCTTGTCTCATCTGCTTCCACTTTAGCGGGCTAATAATACTGCACAACGTAGGACAAGCGGCTGGTCAAACTTCAATTACAGCAGGGCCAGCTTACACACTGGCAACCAAGTTCGCTGTGGAATAATGCAACACACACATACGCATACTCACACACATAACGAAGTCCACATAACCACTTAAAACAAGGGAGCCACACATGTACAAGCAAATCCCTGATACAGTATTGTACGAGACTTGGCCTGTCGCAGAGTGTCAGTAAGATAAAACAGACCCACACAGACCGCAGTCGCCTCCAAACTTGTCATATAACGATACACAAATGTAGTTACAAGCCCACATTTAAGAGTCGTCTTATATTAGAGGGAAGAAGTTTGTCATTAAACAGCAAAGCTCTGTGGAAAATTACTTTCTATAAAACTGTGTTTATTGACGAAACCAGTTTGTATGTCAAAGCTTTCAGATCCATCAACATCTATTAAGTGTGTTAAGTGTACAATATTAAATCCCTGGGGGGAGCTGAGCGTGCAACAAAGTGCTAATGATAATGCAAGAGGAGGCTGTTTTTAAACACTTCTTACCTTGGCCATTTGGGCCTGCACCCCGGTGGCTTTGAGAGACGATACGGCCTTCTGTGCTGCAGCTGGGCTGTCAAAATCCACAAAGCCATAGCCTGGAGAGAGAAAAGAAGAACGGGGGAGAGAGGAAAAAGAAAAAAGACAGGCATTAGTAAAGAAAAAATGAAGGCAGATGACTAACAAGGAGACTGACAGGCACTTGGTAATTGTAGCAGTAATAGGTTGGTAACATGACTACAGAGGCTGCCAGTTCTCATATCTGGTGAGCACTACATTGTTTGATAATTAGCGACACTGACGTTCATAGGGGGATGCTATGCATCTTAATTAGTAGCATGGATGAACGATTTAGTAATAACAAACCCCGGCACCCTGCCCACCTCCACCTCCACACACACACACAAACACTGACACACATATGCAGCATATGTAGACACAGATACACACAGTTTTGCATAAGCACACACAAACAAAAACAGACAAGCACAAATAGAAATTGTCATTTGGGCAACACTCTATGGTAAGGGTACATTAAATATAATGAACTGATACATGATTTCATGCGTGCAAAAAGCATAAATTCTATCATGTAGAGCGCCAGGCAACAGATGGTGAAGCATCTACTGCAATGGCACCAAAGCTGCCAGGATATTTTTGTCATAATAAGTGTAAGGATTCTTGAGTTATGACCAGTTATTGAGGTCACTGTGACCTTGACATTTGACCAATCATAATCTAATCAGTTCATTCTTGAGTCCCACTGGTCGTTTGTACGACGTTTGAAGAAATTAATGATTAATGCAACAATTAAGGCAATTCAATCATCATGATTTCTAAGTTAATCTTCTGTTAGGTAGGTCCACAGGGTGAAAAGGGACACAGCAGTGCACATGCAAGTGTGAGACAAGTGTTGTAATCATGATTAAATAAACGTAACTTCTTCATGATTTCTTCAAATAACGTTTGGCCAGCCCTTGTATATATTTACACAAAGGCTGGCCAAATATTTAATATAATAAAATTCACAATTATTCAGTTAGGAAAAGAAAATGTGTATATATGATGTATGCATAAGTAACAAATGCTTAATACATGTCTTAATTTAATTGTTATAAACATCTACTCCTTCTAAAACTCATAATTTTCCTAAATTTCTGATGTCATATTATGGTCATTTCATCATTTATTACAATAAATATATTGCAGATTTCTCCTTCAATGACGGCTCTAATTCATTAATTTCACCAAGTAGAATAATTCATGTGAAGGTATTTTATAAAAAGCCCATGATTAAAGGAATAACACACACATGTAGAGACTTGCATATAGAGAGAAACGTGTCAATTAATTCTTCAGAACATCACTGAGTCATTTTCGGTTTTCATTTGTTCAGCCTTTTGATTTTCACACACTGTGAAGCTGGCTGGCCCACATCGTGTTCCTCAACACCCGGCACATTAACACAACCCCATTTCACAGCCTCCATAATCCTCTCCCCGGTAACAAATCTCTCAAAGGTTGACAGCGTACCAGAGATGTTGCCGCTTCTCTCTTTTTCTTCAACTCCATCTCTCTTACACACACATGAACGCTCAATTATATTTCTCTTAAATGTGGCCTTTCTGTCCATCCTCGTCTTGTCTTCCTCTGTCCCTCTCTGTCCCCCGATACGCAGTCTTTCTCTCATGTCTCTCTGTCTTATTTTTCCTGACATTAACAGCCACCAGCCCCCATCTGGAAATTCATCACCGGAGGAAAGCGGAGGGAATGAAATCTGCGGCTGTGATTTATGAGTTATTGTGATCCCGACGTTCTGCGGGATGTATCGGAGACGGGGGTCACGTCTGTGTTAATTAAAATTTGGTGGCAGATTAAAAGCAGTCAATGGTGCCCTCTGATCCACTGTTTCAGAAGGAAAGTGTAATTAGAAAAGGATAATGGGTGCGAGGTGGGGGGAGACGCGGCGCTGCGGTTACCCCATCATGTTACAAACGAACACGCTTACAAGCACACGCGGGCGCTCAAACACCTAACACCTGACTTTCTCACCATACACGGTCCGTGTACCGTTTGCATCATACAAACGTCTCACTTTCTAACACATCTGAGGCGTGCGTCTGCGGCGGCGGCGAGGGGGCCGGGGTCATTTTCCTGTCGGATGGCGGTGAAGGAGTACGGAGTAATGTGAAAATCATAACCTGTGGCGGAAGAGAAATCGAGTGCGAGGACTGATTAATGGCCAGCTGTTAGAGTGGGGCTGGGAGGGGCGGGTCTTTAATTGTGGAAATATGAAGAGCCAGAGCGAAAGGCCCAGATTCAGACACAGGTGACCGCCAGAGAAACTGAACCCTCCCTTTAAAAAAATACAACAAACAACAATTATTCTTTAAATTGGCAGCAAGTAGACTGTGCATCCAATAATTCTGTTATATTAGTACATTTGCAGATTAAATCATTATTTAAAGAACTTGACAGACGTAGGAGCAGCTTATTAAATATGTTTGATGTATTTTCTCTCCTGCCTTCAGAAGTATCCAGCCATGCAGACAGTTTGGATTTTCTTTGGCCAGGTAGGTTTTGTGATATCTGTCTGAGATATCTGCCTCCTCTCAGATACAATGAAGGTGAACTGAATTTTCGCTGTAGTGAAACTGACAATGTGACTTTTTTCAGAGACAGTCCCCCTGATTTTGTGGCTAATCCACAGACTACACTGAACAGTTTTCATGGGCCTAAAGGTGGGAGACAAACTAACAAAATAAAATGTCTCTGTAAGGTGTTGAGCCACCAAAAACACCTCTGATGTGCTATAGACTGTACAGCAGGCCAATTCAATTACTTCTTTAGAAAGACCAGATTTGAAAAAAGTAAAGTGTCAAGGCTTTGGATGTCTACATTTTCTCTCAATGCATCTTTTTTTATTTTTTTGTCCACTGCGTCAGGTTTCACAATTGAAGAAAGAAGAAGCAGTATGCACCTTATAATCCTAGATAGGAAGTTATTGTCTAAATAAACACAACGTTGCATTTAATGTCTTTTAATTCAGTGTGACTTTCTTAAATTCCCTCTGCTTAAACAGTTCAAACTTTAATAAAAGAAATATCTCTGTTTTTAACAACAGACATAACCAATGATTAGTAGGCTAATGGGCCTACTAATTTTATTATTACTTTTATTATCCTGCTAATAAAATTATGATTTCAATGATAACACAAATTAAAGCTTTTACTTTTTTCATATTAATAAATGATCAGAGGGCCAGACTGTGGTTGTTAAAGGGCCCCTTGATGCCAACTGAATAGACACTTTATGTTGGTACTTTGTCACATATGAGCAGTAACGGACATTCAACTAACAAATTAGCCACAGTGTTTATTTGCATATAGAGCAGGGAAGTAAGATCTGATCACAAGTGGTCACTAAAGATGCATCTGGAGATGCTTTGTAAAGACAGACCTCAGGAACTCAGAGCTGCCCACTTGTGATCAGATCACCCAGGACACCCAGGGCCTTAGTGAGTGACTATTAACCTAAGTTTTACAATGAATATGATATTTTGTTGTGAATGTATTCTGTACACGCAACATCTATGGCTTGTCTGTCCATCCTGGGAGTCGCTTCTATGTCTCTCTTTCTGGCGTTTCCTCTATTTTTTTCTGTTAAAATGTTTTTTAGAGGGGAGTTTCTCTTCATTCGAACTGGGGGTCTGTGGACAGAGAGTGTTGTACGCTGTAGAGACTGTGAGGCCCCTTGAGGCAAATTGTGATCTGTGATATTGGCCTATATAAATCGACTTGACTAGATTGCTTCACATTCTTGCAAAGGTTTTCATTTAGGTCTGGGGTCCTTAAAGGCTAAAGCTTGTGATTCATATATTTTTTATACTCATTTAACTGTCTGTATTCATTATGCCTCACCACTCATTTCATATTCATGGTATCCCCTTTAATTCGTCACATGGCCGTGCTTTTCTGCTTTCTGCTCACAGTGAAGCGAACACAGTAACAGAGATGTTGGGGATGGACTCGTTGAATTTTTTAAATGCCGTTTTTTCAATGCTGTGAGCACCACAAACAAAATTCACCTCACCCTCAGTTTCACTGGGATGGAGGCAAAGACTAAGAGATGAATCTCTCCAAATGTGGACAAGAAAAACAAAACTACCTGCACGGACAGCAACCACCAGAGGTAAGTAGGTTTTTTCATAATCTAGGTGAACTAACCCTTGAAGCACAGTTAAAGCAGATATCACTTTCTCTTTAGATCTAAGAAGATATTAGCAGCACATTAAAAGAACCACACAGACTGTTACTGAGGCCCTCGGGGCGATGGCTGATTCTCTTTAATAATAAGAATATTCCAATGGTGGGTACTTGGGACCCCCAATTACAAATATAATTTTCAGCCCACTACTACCTGGAGTGCACTTATCAAACTTTCAGCAGGATGAGGATTTTGGAGAATGCTGACCTATATTCAGACGGCTCTGAATGGGGGAAGACGAGAGGGGAGGGCGGAGGGAAAGACAGCGAGAGAAAGGGTGTGTACAAAAGAAAGGCAGCGTGAGGAAGAGGGTTATTTGAGGTCAGGCGAAAGCTAGCTGCCTTCAATAGCTGATAGATCCAGTTTGCTCTTCCACTGTGCAGTTATTGTAGATGATATATGCATAAAGAATCTGTAATGTGGAATGTTTGATCCGTAGCCACGGGGCAAAACTGTTAAAGGCTTGTTTTGTTGGAAAAGAGAATAATAATTGGGAGACATGGAGACATCTGACGTCTCCATTTGTGCTTTTATCGGGCAGAATGGTTGCGGAGGTTATGGAAAAGTCTGAGTCTCTCTCTGTATATTTGTGAAATTGTGAGCTCCTCTGCTTTAATGCTTGTGACAATCATTTTCAGTATTGAAGTTCAGTGAGTCATTCTGGCTCATTTTCGCTGAAATCTAATCGAAATCGCCATATGGCGTACTGCAATGAAGCACAATATTTGTTAAAGGCAACATGTACCTCAAAACACGGTTTAAACAAAATATTTTCATGCATCAGAGGTGCTCTGGCCAACAGATCATATTGTACAGACTTTAAGAAACATTGGTTTGATACCTGCAACAATCATACCACAATTAAGTTATTATGTTTTCAATGAAAATGAGAATAATTATGTAAAAACTATTATTCCCTCTAACACTGCAAATAATATAACAATCATTCAGCCTTAATTATAGCCTTGTGTAGTCAACATGGTGTTGATAATGTGCTGTTAGCAATTAAAGAGGTATGTCCTTTCAGCATGAATACTTGGAGGGACCTGTCATGCACTCCAGTCGGAAACTGGACTCTAGTTGTCTTAGCTTCCTAATCTTAGTACTGTTTCCATTGTAACTGTAAAAATTATTAAAACTTAAATGACCAGCATGTGAGATTTAGTGGGATCTATTATTAAAAGAATTACTATTAAAACAGCATGGCCCAAGAAGTGGAAGTGAGAAAATGTTTTTTTTTATTATATAAATTCAGTGAACTGACCTCTCAAAACTGGATTTATATAACAAACTTTATAAAGTATGTAGAGAATTATCAGGAAACAGGTGCATTTACTGTATGCTACACTGATCTTTGGTTAGTCACTAAGCAGAAGATAAAGTCGAAGTTGCGAAGAAGCAGCGGGGTCAAGAAACACTCAGTTTAAGACATCGCGTCTCACACACTTAAACAACACACACCTACACACAGATGTACGCAGATATGGCTTGAGGACTGTGTTTCTGAAGTTAAGAACACGCTGTACTCCTGCTGCATTCAATGCAGGTACTCTAGAGTTACTTTCTCAAGTGGGATGCAGAGGGCAAGGCGCTGCTTTGAAGCCTCTGCAACAACACAAACATCCGATCGATAACTGTCACTTAAAAGCAGCTCAAAGTGACTGACTACCTGCGTGGTGGCTGATAATGCAGGCCAGCTCATATGCACACTCACATACAGTATATACAGGCAGGATGACACAGACACACGTACTATACTGCATGTACGGACACATGGACGATCTCTCTGAGTGGAATGAAGAGAACATGAGCTGCCATATCATATTTCCTGGTCTGGCTCTAACAGGGAGCCTGTCAAGATAAAAGGACCATCTTCAATCAGTTACTACAGGATGGTGCGATGCTACTGCTGCCTTTACTCCACCGTAGCCCCTGTGACTGCGCTCTTGTGAGCGTGCGTGTATGAGGCGGGGTTCTCCTTAACATAGTCCCCCTGCGGAGGTCTACAACTACAGTAGATGGCACCTCAGGCTACGCTCCATACAAAAGTCTTCAGTGGAGAGTGGAGATAAGGGACTCATTACAATGCGTGTATCGACATATCAATCATCCATGCATCATTCATGCACCGTCAAATTATGCTAATCCTAATTACTTCTGGGGAAATTACCATTCTTTATCTGCTAATAGTCGGGATTGTTTGGGGTTTCCTACCCACTATATCCACCACCGTTTTCCCCAATATTTCCATTTTTCACATTCTCATATTCAGCGCTAATGATCCCATTTTGCGCCGCATACAATGGAATAATAATGCCCTAAGTATGAATAATGAATCAACGACAAGTCACAGAGCATTACAATGGTGCACGGGGCAAACAGCGTAATTGTTTACGTCCTTGTGAGTCATCAAGAAGAGTTCTGAAGCTGCTGTTGCACACGGGTGATTAATCATTGTGGTTACACGTATGTTAACAATTCGTAATTTGCATGTATAAAAGTGATTATGGTTAATGGGGGAGATAGATGGGCCATTCCATAGACAAATATGCATAACAGTGCCTGTAATATAATTCTTATGATTCATGGTGTAGCGTGTAGCACCGCATCATGTTCCATACAGTATGTGCATCTTTTTGCCTTCGAACTGCAGATATATGTGTGAACAAATACCTGCATGAGAGTTCTTCATAAAATGGGTTTACCACAAAATAATTGGTGCTGGAAATGCACTGTTGCAAAAGTAAGACTGTAAAAAAAAAAAAATCATACTGGAATTTAATCCAATCAACGAATTTTTTCTCATCAACATAACTTATGTAAGTTTAATCTACTCGGGTTAATTCAACTTAAAATGTCTAATATTTGTTTTCAGAACATTTACAACATATAAACATAAGTTCTTCTAACTTTAAGTCTTTTAACTTGAGATGAGGAGTTAAATGAATGTACTCTATAGAGTTTTATGAACTCATTAAATTTAAATCAGCATATTCATGGATTGCCCAGCATGCACTGCATGAGTTAAAGCTCTTCTGAGACCAAATTTAAGAAAACATATTGAAAACCTGCTGTGGGTCTCAAATATAAAATGTAAGATGAGTTACAGTTACTGTGTTTTCACAAAAATAAAAACACAGTAACCACAATTAAGGTTTGTATCGAACTCCATCACTTCCCCCTTGTGTTTAAAATGTAATAAATTCTTGGGAGCAGTTTCATATGTTCTTGTCGTGCTAATGCAGGAGCAAAGTAGCTCTGACAAGAGCAAAAAGTTCTTTGTGCGAAATGAAGAACTGACTTTTCAAAACAAAGGTGAATGTGAAAGGAAATTTGTTTGTGAAATTAACTCAACTTGTCTTTTCAAAGTCAGTCAACATATCAGGCAACCCTGACACTGACCTTTTTTTTAAACAAATAGTTCATTTTTTACTGTGAATGAAGGCTAAATAAAGGTAGCCATGCAATGTGGACCTGCCCACTAGTTCTGCCTATCTGGAGAGAGATAATCAAAACAGTACAGGAGTGGCTAGTTATACCTGTACCTGAATCAATTCAGTTTTACCTTCTGGGGGGTCAGTGGGTTTGTGGTTAACCAAGGTCTCCAAGCCAATAGCTTCTCTAGCCCTGACAGGCTCTATTTCTGTTGGATGGCTTATCCACCGTGACTGGAAAAGTAAAGTTAGACCTGAATGAAGAGATTGTGTTGAGCTAATGACTGAGTACACGTCATCTGAGTTAATGAAAACCAACCTGCATAACCATAAAAAATGTATTTGCTTGTCTGGAAATAGTTTTTGTCTTTATAAAAGGAGAAAACATGTCATATGAGCCAGATACTTATGATAAATGTGTTCACTTTGGTTGTATGTCTCATGTTTAATTAATGTCATGAATATTATCTTTTCAATGAATCAATGTACAGCTAGAAGGAGCGTGCTCTTGTTTTCCTTTGTTTTGTTTTGTTTTGTTTTTTTTTGCCACAGGGCAGAGTTTTCTTTTGTTTCAAGGTTTGATCTGTAAAATGGGTCACTTGATGACTCCTTCAAGGACTGTTTCTCTCCTACCAGACTTTTAAATCATTAATGTTATGAACACTGCAACTTCAGTCTGTGCTGTTTATTTTTTGTTTCTTATGTATTTGTCAATTTATGTTGTTCCTTAAAGAAAAACTCATTAAAAACCAAAATAACAAGAGAACTGTGTAATTTATCAGAGAAAAAAGTAAAATATTCACTGGTTCCCGCTTGTCAATTCCAAGGTTTAAGGTTGCAGCAAACAATTAAATTGTTAATTGTTCTTCAATAATTCTTTAATCTACAACATGTCAGAAAAAAAAAAGAAAAATGTCCATCAAGTTCATGAGGCCAAGCTGATATCCAAACTGTCCCAAACCCAGAGACATTCAGTTTGCAAAGACATAAAACAAGAGGCACAATTCTCACATCTGCAAAGCTTGAGCCAGGAAATATATTTCTTTCATGATAAATGACTAGAGCACTAAATTTACTAATAAAATTGCAACGACATTTCTTCAATAGACTATTTCCTGTAAATTGAACATATTTGGGTTTGTAGTGTTTAATGGACAAAACAAAGAATCTGAGGCAGTCACCCAGGGATTGTGATGAGTAATTTTCTCTAGTTTCTGAAATGAATTAGATTTTCTGATTGCATAAAAATAATTTATTATAATAATTTGTAACATAATAACATAATTTGTTTATGTAACATATCCATCCAGAAACAATTCAAAAAACCTACATACATGAATGAAAAGGAGCTGTTGAAATATTTTTATTGCTTGTACATTTAAAAATGTCTTTGGTCCATTTGAAGGTTTGACCAAACCTTTTGCCTGCAGGGAGGGTGGGTGGCGGTTTTGGGCGGCTGCGGTGAGCTGTGCAAACATTGAGGGAGAGCACGGGGGTTTTAAATAGCGAGATGGCATCCATGACTAACTGCGGCCAAGTCAAGACCGCCTTGGTCGCTCTCCAAACCCAGAGGAGAGCATCCTCACTAGGACTGCATTCCTCTGTCCTCCTCCATTTATCCTGCACCACCAGCGGCTGACTGATGATAAATTTTGTGGCTACCCTCCACTAAACCATGTGGTGGTGTGTGTGTGTGTGCGTGAATGGGTGTGTGCAAATGCTTGTGTGTGACCTCCAACTTTCTTGTTTGTGAGTGTGTACATGTGTGGGTACGTGAATAAACAGTGCAGGATCATAAATCTATCTTTCATTCGAAGGATCCCACAGAGAAACATCTGCATTGCATATTTTTTTTTAACGTTGTGTATCAAAATGTTAGCTTTGGGCGAGAGGCTTCCGACCACATCAGAGCCGTCAGAGCATTAACACCAGGGAGAAGTGACAAGTCATGAAGCCATGAAGCTTTCCCAATAATACTACAGCCTCATTTGCATCTGACATCCTATTAAAAAAAAAACAGTGATCCCATCTGCAAGCACAGGTCCAACAGCTCCATATCAAGATAGTGTTTCTGCACACACTGACCTGACCTAGAGCTGGCATGGGTGTGCATCCCCCTGCTCTCAAGTTCGTCCCGTGCACCGCAGGATGCTTTCCCTGTTTACACGCAATAGTTCTTGTTCTTTGTTGTTGCACTTCCTGCCTGGTGTTGGAATCCTTGAAGTGAAATACAGCTACACTTCAGAAAGTTTAGCTCAGCATTTTAATCATGTTTAAGGCAGCTACTAGCTAACAGCAGGCTAAGGTTTCCTGCAGGGCTGGTTCTGCGAAGGTGCAAAAGCATGCACTGCGCCCACAGTTTAATATTTTGCATCCTCAGCTGAAACTTGAATAATAAATGCCAAGCATCTGGGGTGTCCGTGCACACCTCCATTCGGGATTATAGTCAGGGCGCACAGACTGTTTCCATGTGCACCTTCTATTTTTGTTTCAGCAGCACAATGTGGTGCAGGTGAATATAGATCAGTGGGTGTGGTGATTATTAAGAAGTTTATCAGTTAATCAAATCACTGGTCTCATCACTCTGATGACACAAAGCTTTACCTCAGGAAATGTCTGAATGTCAGTGCCACAACATGAACACACATCACAACAAGTTTGCACTCAAAGACAGACAGTATCAAGCAGTTATAATAATGACAGAAATAAAAAAACAGAGACTGAAGTGACTGCTGGCTCCAGGCTGATGACCTGCAGCCGACACAATGGCACCGTCTGTGGTGTGTCAGGCAGAAATGCTTACATTAATAAAGAAGCAAAAGTATGTATGTATGGTTATACTGTAGCAGCCTGGTGTTGTTTTCAGGTGATTTAATGGAGGTAAATATAGTGAGCGGCCGTGTCTAACAGCACTGCTCTCTGGCATGACACTTCTCAGAGGCAGCAGATTTATCAACATATCACTGATGTTTTGACTCATAAAACAACTGCTGCTGAAAAAGAATGATATGCTGTGTTCACTTAGGAATGTTTACAACCTTCTTCAGCTATGTTTCAGCATAATCTGTTCATCAGGGACCACACTTAGACCTTTAACACCTATACTTGCTCAGGAACTGGGCCTGGAGTCATGTAAAGTGCTGCTGTAATGTCAAGTAGCAACTGAAAGTGAAGTGATGCTTGTGTTGTCTGAAAAAAAAAATGTATATTAGATCAATCCTCCAGTCAGTACTTCTGACCAAGGTGCTGGCTTAGAACTGGAGTTGGTCTCTGGGCGTTTCACAGCAGCTGCCCACTGTCCCTAATACTAGGGTAGGTTAAATGCAGTGACTAAATCAGACAAATCACATTAATGTTGACCTTGACCCTTTAATATCCTCACAAGAGGGCAACTATGTGAGTAGACTGCTCAGGGCACCAAAATGAAGCAGCAAAATCTGTGTGTTGTGAGTCGGTCAGGTAGGTACGGGAAAGATATGAACTGGCGTCATATTAGCACCTAGTAAAGACACATCTGGTAGATGAGGTAGAATTAACAAAAACATACTTGCACAAACCAATGCAAAACGTTATTTGAAATTAATGCACCCACAGACTGCAGCTCTTGGAACTACTCCAAGTAAATATCCCTCATTTACTTGTCCAGTGTCACCATCCTCCCTGCCTTGTGCTTGGAGACAATACCAATTTGTTGTAAAATAACTCTCACAGAGAGCTCTTCTATATTAGACACTGGCGAGGAGATAGCGGTACAGGCAATTAACTTATCAACCCTGCAACATGGATTTATAGCTAAGGCATTCGTCTTGGGCTAAAGCAGGCAGCCTATTGGCTGTATTGTATTTCTTGTCATCTGCTCTCGCAGGTGTAGGAGTGTCCTTGTCAGAGAGCTGCAGTCGGGATCTGCAGAGGGCAAAATGCCAGGGCTCGGGGCCAACAGGGCCACTGGCAGCTCATTGTGCTGAAGACAAACTGAACAGGAGGTTGAAAAAGCGAATTCCTCATCCAATATCTGTGCAGATATTATAGATGAGTTCTGTACAGCAGCGAGGCACCAACAGAATTGATGCATACAGTTGCAAAAAGATGCAGGTTAGGGATGAATCTGTTTAACATTCACATAACCCTGATGCTCCTGTGTCAGTGCATTTTCTCCTTTTCAGTAATTCTTTAGAAAGTAATTCTATTGCGACTGCCAAATCGCGCTGTGGAAATCATCATCGTGAAGCTATTTTGGCAACGTTGAAGCAGAGATGAAATGTCAGATTAACATTTTTACAGGTCAACTATTAACGTATTTTAACATATGGGCTCACAGAAATGATTTCCTCTCTGTCTCAGCATTCCTTTTGCTATCCTTCTTCATTTTACACTTCATCATTTTTCTTACTTTTCTACACTCTTTTTTTTTCCATTCCTTAATTAATTCATATCTATTCACACTCATTAGCTATAGCACAGCACCATATGGCTCCTACTACATTTTCAGCATTAAATTCAGCCTGACAGTTGAGAGACTATTTAAAATATGTTTTTGTTAGAAGAGACGCCAATTGTTATGTTGCAATCCACACTGCGGTGTTTAAAAAATGGTATCAAGACAAATAGAGTCTGGTTTTTGAAGACCTGGTGTTACTCCTCAGCAGATACAAGATTACCTTCAAAAACATCTACTATATATCTACTCTTTGCTAACATTTAGAAATTTAAAATGTCAGAACATCTTGTGAAAGAAATGAGGGGAAAAAAACAGTCTGTGCTGTTATGATTGATGTTTATGTCTTTATTTTTTTGTCTTTTTATGTCGTTCCTTGACGAACAACTCAATGAAAAACTGAGAATCAACTAACTATATGTCATTCATCAAGGAAAAAAGTCATGTCCACTGGTTCCTGCTTCTCAAATGTGAAAGCTGATGATTCATTTGTTGATTTTTTTTTTTTATGATTGTTTAGCCTATAAAATGTCAGAAGATAGTGAAAAATACTCATCATGAGTGTTTCCAGGTATCCAGATATTTCAAATATAGTGAAATAAAAGAGAGATAAAAGAGAGAGAGAAGCTCTCGTATTTGCAAAATTCCTGTGCTAAATGATTAAAACAACGAATTGATTCATGAAGTTGTAGATTATATATCCTCTGTCCATCAATCAATTAATTGATTAGCACTACTGAGATTTTCTGGCTGTTTTTCTCTTTTTATATCACTCCAAATTGAATATATTTGGGTTTTGAACTGTTGATTGGACAAAAAAACAGTCTGCAGTCATCTACAGCCCCTGGATATTGTGATGAATAGAAAAATGTTCAAAAAGTGTTAAAAAAAATAATAAACTCGTGGTTCAAGAGAAATGGAGTCTGGTTTCAGGAGATCTAGCTTATAGCATTACCACTGATTCATCTTGAGATACATTCACAGACCTGGCATTCAAAAATAAAGAATATCTACTCATTGCTGCCATTCACCGATTTAAAGTGGGAGAACATTTAGTGAAGGAAAGAGAGAAAACAGTCACCTAATCTGTGCAGACATTCAGACGTGTAAATCACATCAGTGCTCAGATCTCTGGTAGCTCCATCAGCTTGCTAGCTTAATAGCAAAACGCCAGTGTGTTTGGTGCAACATGTGAAGAGCACTCGAGAAAGGTTTGAGACCTGAAGGGTGTTAATTACCCGTCAAGAGGTTGTTAAAATGAGACCTGTGGCAAAAAACTGAGTGGCTGTACAGAACCCCCACACGGCTATCTCAGAGAACACACACTGACTCACAAATGCAAACCAGCATATACATTCACACACACACACACACACACACACACACACACACATGCGCTAACACTTATAAGCAAACACAAACTTGTAAACACGCAACCGCACACATGAACGTACTGTATATTCACGCACTCAGGTTAGAATGTCAAACAACCTTGACGAGCTGTTCATCACGGTACCCGCTGATGTGAAAATGCCACAAGCAGTATGAGCACATCCGTACACAAAGAGCAGGTGCAGTCCTTCTTTGAAACATCTCTTTCACTTCACCAACGGAGTATCTTAAAATACCTGCTCTCCCATCATTCCAATTACACCTGGAGATTACCAACTTTAGTATTCATCCCGGGTGCCGCCTTGTGCGCAACCATGTTATCCCCATTTGAGCAGCAGTTTGTAATGAGCAATGTAATCACGTCAGGTACTAGGCCTGAAAGCACCACCAGCGAGACGAGACATATGCTAAATATTTGAACTGAGCCCGGATCGATGAAGATCAAGCGGACAAAATCTCCAGGTAGAGACAAACATTAAAAATCTGGACAAAGACAAAGTGTCCCATTCCTCTGAACAACTACGCAGCCCATTTCCTTCGTCTTGCATCTGTTAGTCATTCATGAGGAACGGCCCGGCCGCCCCCAGCTAGCCTTCCTCTTCATTGCAGTTATGATTTATGCCTTCCTTAACTAATCAAGGGAATGATCATTAGTCAGGGGATGTGCAAAGGGGCTGGG
The DNA here is from genome assembly GCF_056507025.1 of Lutjanus erythropterus. Taxonomy (NCBI): domain Eukaryota; kingdom Metazoa; phylum Chordata; class Actinopteri; order Lutjaniformes; family Lutjanidae; genus Lutjanus; species Lutjanus erythropterus. Next base: position 24,355,302 of record NC_139332.1, read on the forward strand.
GCCTTGGCAGGCCGGTGGAAGGCCATTTCTTGCCCTGTGGTTCCCCTGCATCCATGGGTTAGGTCCAGGATAAGAGATGACTGGGTGTACGCCCCCTCACCTTCCACCAGCGCCCTCTGAGGCATTTGTCAACAAGCAAGACAAGGAGGGCGCATTGTAAAATGAATTGAGCCAATGAATAAAGAGGAAAGCCACACTGGTGACAAAAATCTCAGGAGTTTGTCGGTACTTTGTTGAATTTTGCTACTAAAGTTAGGCCTGGGTATCATTCAGAAAGGTTTGATACTGATACTGAAACCTTGACTTCAATATCAGAAATCTCTTTTTTGCAAAAAGAAAATTACTCTGCAAATAACAGCACAATTATTCAAAGGTGGAAGCTGTTCAAAGACTTGAGAGCAGCAGTTTTTACTCTGTACACTTTACTCAGCCTGGATAACTGGACTAAAATGTAGAAAATGATTGAATATCTGTACAGAATTAATAAACTATAGACAAATATAAATAACTGCCAAAAGAAACATTAATAACAAACTGTGATGGTGATGTTTGTGGTACTGGAAAATACTGGCAGAGTGAGACCTCTTACTTTTTCTGTGCTAGAGAGCAGCCAGTCTGGGTCTAACCGTCAACTTCAGGTGTTTCTGTGCTTTTACCTGTCAATCTGTAAGCAACAACGCGATCGCCATCAGTTACAGGTTATCCTACTCTGTGAGGAAAGGATGCACCACGACTAATGTCCATCTCAGTGGACATTTAGGTGAATGGACTCACTGAAGACAACAGATTGGCTGCACTGGCTAGTTAATGAGCAGAACTTGGTTCAGTTATCTATGCAGATCATTGGTGCAGATAAGTAAGCTGCAGCAAAACAAACAAACAAACAATCATCCCCATCTTTGGGCGTAACGTCAACATGGTGTTTTTCCTTCATGCTTCTTCAACATGTAAGTGACTGTGTGTGTGTGTGTGTTTTCCACGATGGTGTTGTAGGTAGTGTTCTGGCAAGTTATAAGAAAAAATCACTGAATTTCTATGTGGAAAAGTCACGACTCAGTCAGTCCTTCCTACCAACATTTCATCACACTTTCCCCCACCAAACAGCACCCATCTCCATTAGTGAGGGTTGAGGAGGTCCTGCTGTTTACTGACATCAGAAAAAAAATCGCAGAGCTAAACATTATTATATATACGTTTCTGGTTCCGGTGATTGATGACAACTTAAAAGTATCTACATCATCAGGCCTTTATCTGTGTTTTAAAACACTGGAAATGATTTTCAAATGAAAGGATGTGATACTCTCTGTAGTTACAATAAACCTCAAAATATTCAGGAGACCACGGTTGTTATAGTTATCTAAACTGAGAATTGTTAATAACTGACATCGATAAGCAGAATCAGAATGTGTAAAATCCAAAAACACCCAGCCTGATTTACTACATACTTTTCTGTCTTGGTTTGGAGTCAGAAGACAAATGACTAATAATGACTTTTCGGAAGTGAACAAATTCCCCAAATTTGCAATGAATATCTGTGCGAATAATATTCTTGTGAAACCTTGGTCTGTGTTGACCCGTCATTCTGCGGCTCCTGGATTTCTCCTCGCCACGACCTCCACCGCACACACGCACTCATTAAAAATACACACACATATACAGAGGGCGACCACACTGCATGCAAAAACAGCACAGGAAGTGGAGGGGGGTACAAAAGGTCAGAGCTCAAGGAATGCGGCACTGATGGCCTGGCTGCTACTATTTACGACAAACTTGGCCAATTGGATGCTTGAACGGCCAACTTGGAACTCACTGGAATGGAGATTGAGGGGAGGGGGCGGGAATAAAGAAAATAAAAGGGATATTTGTGCGTGTGTTTGCGTGTGTATGTGATTGTAGGGTGCTAACAAAGGCTGTGGGTGTTATCCAATGAGGGTCTGCATGCTGAATCTGTCCAAATCAATGTGATTATCCCTCAGCTATTGCTAATTAGAGTCATTAATACGCAGTGCAAGCAGGAAACGGCACACGCTTTCCTCTCCCTTTCTCTCCTTCAGCCGGTCTCTCCTCTTTCTGGAATGGCTTTGAGGGAACAGAGGCATTTGGAAAAGGTCCGTTGTTGGCCACACTTCAGTCGAGATTCTCATCTGCACATAATTCACTTTCAAAGGGCAGAGGGGGCGGCAAAGAGAATCCTTAATTGCGCCGGCACCGTGTACAACATAGACAAATGTTTATATCTCAGCCCTCTAATGAGAAACCAATAACGGATGCAAAAAGCACTCTCTCCCTTTTCTTCCCCACCCTCCTCCCCACCCTACCCGAAATACACAGATACACATGCACATGACAATGAAAAACAGGCCTTTTTGGAGAGCGTCACCTCATTCATCAATAGCCCTTATGCTCAGAGTCATGCAATACTCCACTCAGCCGCTGATGCAGCAATAAATCTGTTTTTATAGAACGTAACATTGCCTATATTTCTCCATTAGGCAGATCCTGTGGTAAGGGCAAGGGATGCTTCAGATTGTAATGGTCAAGCTTCTGACAGGCTTTTAAATTGCACCATACAGAGGCTGCAGAAGGGAAAATTTATTAGTATGCATGTAGTATGCGGGGGCGTTCTGCGGTAAATTGATTATAACTACATTTTTTCAGAGGGGCATTCAATCAAACATATGAATTGCTTTAATCTTTAAAATCAAATGTTTGGATACTTCAAAGGTGATTTAAATTTGTTTGGACAGAACAGGAAGTTGGCGTGTTTTGCATCAAGTCATTCACACAATAGGGTAAAGGCAACAGTAATTCTTTCAAGATGCAGGTTTATGTATATTGACCTGGCTATCCGTCTGCGGGTACAGACGTGAATTGAATGCATGCATGTCTCCCCATTTCCTAATGCATTTGTCTTAGTATCCTTGCCAGTAGATCATGCGACAACTTCTGCGCGTGCGTGAGTGTGTGTGTGTACATGCGCGATCTTTGGACCTGCATCTTGTCCAGACCTAATCTCAAATGCTACTGGACATATGAGTCTAACTTTCTGTGCACTAATGACTGTATGCTGAAGGACCTCTGTGATTCAGAATTTAGGAAAAACCTTGAAAACCCTTTTTTAACGGCTCCATGCCGACGACAGCCATGGCAAGAGGGATTTATGTTTTCGGGTCATCTTATTCTCTTGAACGTGTTAACTCAAGAATGCGTTAAAGGAATTTCTTCAAACTTTGCACAAATGGCCACGTGGACACAAGGATGAACTGATAAAATTTTGGTCGCCAAAGGTCAAGGTCACAGTGACCTTCTATCCTCCATGCTCTCATGAAGGTGATATCTGGGGAACCTTAGAGGGAAATTCTTCAAATTTGGTCAGTTGCCTGGTGGGGATCTGAACTCTACTGTGTGCACTTTTCTAATTAAACCATGAATCTAGCATTATTCTCACTTAATCTACTCAGTCATTGCTAAGGTGCTAGCAGGTTAATAGCAGAAATTGCGCGAGTCTTCAATCACATCAATTAAGCAAATGCTATGCTACAAAAGGCTTTACAAGGTTACTTGACAGTAGATCCCAAAATATCCACAAAACCAGACAAGAACACCATTCTTATGGTTATCTAGCTAACATTGGCTTGGATCAGTGTTTCCACTGGTGATGTTTATAGATCCTAAGTAACCTTTCGCGCAACTCTGCTGTGAAGAATGCAGGACACTCAAATAATTGGAACTGAGAATCATTAAGAACCGAAATCAATTCAAACAATAACCAACATGAATTACTACATATTCTTTAGTCTTTGTTTCGACCCAGAAGACAGACGGTCAAGAATGACTCTTCAGAAATGAACAATTCCCCCAACTCACAAAAAATGCTCTAGGGAAACGTTAGACCGTTTTGACCCATGATTCTGCAGCTCCTGAATTTCACCTTTCTCCATTAGGCTGATCCTGTCATAAGGGTGAGTGATGCTTCAGACAGTAATGATCAAACTTCTCACCGACTTTTGAATTGCACCATACAGAGGCTGCAGCAGGCAAAATTTATTACTATGTGTGAAGTCTGCAAGGAAAAATACATTTTATAGGGCATTCAAGCAAACATATAAATTGCTTTTATCTTTACAATCACATGTTTGGGTACTTCAAACATGATTTAAATAGGAAGCTGGCATGTTTTACATCAGGTTAGTCACACAATAGGGTAAAGGCGACAGTAATTCTTTCAAGATGTGACTTTATGTAATGCCCTTGTGAGCTTTTAGCATCCTCGTACAAAATGGATGGCAAGTAACAGGGCAAAGAAATGAACAACAACAAACTGCCAAACACACACAGCCACAAGAGACTATCTTCTCATCTCATCTATCTCCCACAATCCAGTGCGGTGGTCCGTCAAAGCAGAGCGCCAGTCAGGCCAGTGAATCTCGGCGCAGCCTTATCTCCCCGCAGTTGAGGAGGAAACGGAGGTCCTTTAAAGGGCTGAGGTCATTTCCTCTGCCTCTGGGCTCTGGCAGGAAAAATAAAATGTCTCCATTCGGTCAGCCCTGCTTTATTTCAAATGCCGCCGCTGCCTTTTAAGAGGCCCTTGTGGGCATGGATGGCAAATGAGCGGTTTTCGGGTTCTCGCAGTCTATTCCTTTTTCTCTCTCCCTCTGCCATCCTCAATCCCCCTCTCCATCTGTGATGCAAACCCCAAATCTCTGCTGTATTTCTACAGTAAATGTGAAAGTGCAGAGACAGATATATAGATAGACAGAATACGAGAGCGAGGGAGAGAAAAAGGAGACAAAGAGGGAAGGAGAGAAGCAGAGTGAGAGTGCGGAGGAGCATGAGAGAGATGAAGAGCTGAATGCCTCCTCTTACCCACAGCGCCTGACAGCCCTAAAGCCCTTTCACAACTTCCTGTTCCCGTTTCTCTCTGAACTGGGCTACATCCAAAACATGTGTGTGTGTATTTATCGGCATGCACAGTTTAGATGCTTCTGTTGTGCACCCTTTGCAGAAGTGTGTGTGTGCCTGGAAGCCTGTATGTGTGGTGTGTCATAGAGTAAGGTAGGGAGCGAGGGAGTGAGTCAGCGCAGGGAAGATAGAGAGGCTCATTGAAAGGCCTGCGTGGTGTGGTGGTGATGGTGGTGGAGGAGAGCAGTCAGAACAGGCAGGCAGGCAGGCAGGCAGGCAGGCACACATGCTGTGATGTTAGAAAGAGGATTGATAGATCTGCTTCATGGCCACTGCTGCTGCAAGAGCCAAACTCACCTCAGGCAGATGGATGGGGAGTGCGTGCGGGGGTACAATTAGACTTTGTGTGTGCGTGAATGTGCCCTTTGTATTTGAGTGCGTGGGAGAGGTGTATTACATGGTGTTAGAGTGTAGTTTTTGTGATGTGGTACTTCAAACAGGGCTTTACAGCACTTGCACACACTCGCCCACTGGGAACGAATGTATAGATGGATGTACGGTTGGTAGTGGAGGGGGGGCATTGTGTATCCATGTTTGTGCGTGGGTGCTGTACCTGTGCTGATGCATGTTTGTATGCACACTAAAATATGCATTTCCCTAACACCTGACCTGTAAGTACATAAAGCAGCATCACTGTCTTTCTGCTTTTCCACAACAGACAGCCTTCACTCCTACACTCACTATTCCATCTCACGTATCATCAGCTATCCAACTTCCAAACATCTCTCTCATACTCACTTCTGTCTTTTTATAGAATGATGTAGAATGATATTTTATTTGATAGTTATGTACTGATTGTTACTATTAAATGTTGTGGTCTACACCGCAGACTGGAGTCTCTGTTAACAGTGACAAACAGTGATCCATTTTATATATGCTTCTTTCCTCTTTATTGCACTGCTGGATGCACTCTCTCTCTCTCTCTCTCTCTCTGTCTCTATGAAAGCCCAATGAGACAAATGTGATTAAAAAAAAATCCTGCAAGTCAATATAATGTTAAACTTTTGATAAACTCAAAATAATAAGATGATTTTACCTGTGGTGCTTGGAATCCCGTATAACTAATTAAAAAAATACTGCCGAATTGATGGCTCAAAAGGGAGTAGTCGTTCAAATAACACACTGCTTAATTTTAAAATATAAATCGGTTGTAACCCTAAAATGTTTTTTCAAGTGTAATATTTCTGCAAAGGCTAGGTACAGAAAAATGACCCAGGTGTTTTATCGATGCATTTAATAAAATGCATCGATTATAAATGCATTTAATAAAATGCAAAATGCATTCATGCAGGTGTTCATTCGTGTAGATGTATGTAAAGATACACAACCATACAGACATGCAACACTACAGTGGCTATAAATTAATTAGGTTATAGGCCCAAGGAAACAAGTTGCAGTAGCATCAAACTTTACCTGCACAATAACACAACAGTTTATGTAAAGGATCAAACTACTGTGGAGCCTGTGCTCATTATATCATTTTCATTGTGACTAATTACACATTCATTGCATAATTTCATGCTGTAATTTCATATATTAATAAAAGAAATTATGCATTTCATCTGATTACAATGCAACAAATCATGGATTGACATTTTGTTGATTTATTATCATAAGCTATCAAAGGTTATCAGATGCATCAACACTGCATAAGAGTTTGGAACTATGAGACAGGATTTCACAACTCTGGAAAGTTATTACAGAGGCGATCAGCAGGTAATAACATTCATGTTACAGAGTAATCTACCAGGAATGTGTGCTTGTACATATTTGTTTGGCATCATGTTGTGGAAAAAGTTGAGTCAGTTTCAACTTTTTTTTTCTTTTGCTGGAATAACCTAAGAGGAGATGTACTGAAATGTCTTACCTCACCTGCATTAAATTTTGTGAATTTTAATCTACCCTATTGGCAGAGTAAATCATATCCTGCCAGTAAGGTATATGATGTTCATAATAAAGGATAACAAAAGAGTATAATTAAACCATACTATTAAATTTTTTGAGAACTGATTTTACTAAGCATTCAGTCAAACTAAACTAAATGTTTTTGAATTAATATAATGAAGTAGAGTACAGAAGTTAGTGAGTTTCAGATATGTTCCCCTCTTGTTTTCCCTGGGCTGATTGTCGATCTCTAGCCCTCTCGCGGAGCTGGCTGGTCCTGACCTCTTCCCTGTCCCATTTTTCTCACGTTGTTTTGGCAGTGTGCTCACTGAGCTGAGCTAAACACAAATAACACAAGGGGGAGGAGAGGAGGTGGAGTGGGAGAGGAGGAGATGGAGGAGAGGGATGCTCCCTGTGTGACGGTGGCACGTGGTGATAAGCTGCCGCTCTGACATTTAAACAAGTGTCAGGGTCGGGAGGTCAGATGAGTGGAAACAATGCGTGACTAGATCAGGGCGATGTGCCGATTTTCGCTTTGTTACTGGGAGCGCGGATGCACGCCGGCCCCATCAGGCTCCGATGCACCTGCTTGGCTGGTTTATGCTCTGAAACCTGCTCACCTTTCAGGAGATGGTGAGATATGCACGGGGGAGTTGTGGAGTTGTAGCAGCAGAAATTATGTTTTCTTTCCTCCTCAACTTGTCTTTCAAACTTTAAAGAACTATAATTTCCTCTTCAAGGTGACTCTCACTTATTCTTCCCCTCTGTCCACCTCCCTCTGTCTCACCGGGTGCAGAGCAGGACCATCCTTTCCACTCATAAAATACGTCTGCTTATATTTGCTTCTTGGCATCTCAGCAGCTCTGCATTCCAGGAGGGTGACTTATGGGAAACATTGTCTTCCACATAACACATTGCTAAGCTGAGCTGTTTTTTTTTTTGTGCAGTGCATAACTCAGGTCAGCTGGACACAGAGAGGCATAACCTGCGGTTGAGAGCAGTCTATTTCTTTCATTGCAGAAATTGAAAGAGGTTTATCTCTTCCTTTTTCCTCCCTCGACTCTGTCTTTCTCCTCTTTAATCCACCCCGTGCTGTGTCCTGTGACCTGTGGATACATCCTTCCCACTAACATGCATCCAGTCTTGTCTTTAATAGCCTGTAGGACTCACAAAAAAGGACCTGTCAAGATAATCAGCCCTTTTTTCCTATCCTCTAAAAGGCAGAGGGTCTTTTCCTCAACATTTTGACCCAGAGCATGCCTGGCAGGATAAACTCAGGTGTGGAGCAGGGTTAAGAAGGCGGCTTCACCTTGAAAGGCCACACTTCAGAGCCCGGGAAACCACAAAAAGCAATTAAAAGTATTGATGGAACTTCAATAGCTCTTAAACAGTGCTGCCAGACACCTCGGGGCAAGTAGCACACTAATCTTTTTTTTTTTTTCCTCCCCTCATCTCTCCATCGCTCTCCCCCTCCTCCACTCTTTCTTTGCTGAAGACTAAGCTGCTCTTGATCATTACCAGCTGATTGCAATATAAAAAAGAAGAGAGTGTAAAATGTATTTACACCCATGCGAGGCAAGTGGCTGAAGTGAAAATAGACCCAAGACTTCAAGAAAGGTGAGCGTGACAATGATAGTAACTAAAGCTTATCTAATTGCAGCTAGCTTGTTAGCCCTCTAATTGGTCCAGTACACATGTATGTTCAAGCATGTAAATGCATGCAGCGTGTGTGCTCACTTATGTCATTGTCTGCATGTGCACACCATTTACTGTGCAGACACTAATGGACCTTTCACAGATACACTTTGCAAAAGATTGTCTTCCATATGACAAAACAGGAAATCGAAGAGGAGACAGGGAGGGGCTGAGACAGTGGCTGCTTATCCTCTGAAGCAGCGCCATCCAAGAGCAGGTTGTTTACCCGAAGCCTTCCTGTAGTGTTAAGCCACCTACTCGCTAAATCGCTGATTTACAGTGCGAGGCTTCCTCGGCTGATGTCTAAATTTACGTGAGGGGCTTGGATTGCTGCTCCCGTGACAAGACACAGTCTGAAGAGTGATAGCTGGTGCACTAAAACAAAGTGGGTGTACAAGACACACAAGCTAATGACTTACCTTTGCACTGGTTGGTGTTCTTATCCAGAATGGCCTTGGTTGACACTATTTTTCCATACCTGTAAACACAGAGAAATTAAATTTAGTGTTTTTAACTCACAATGACCTACAGGGCCTTTTGGCTGGTGGGGTAGTTCACTAAGATTGCTATCCTGTGTCTAAAATAGATGTCTCATTTTCCATATGCTGTGCCATTTAGTTGCAACTAGCAATTTGCAAAGTAGCACAAATGTCAAAAGCCACTGGGAAGAGAAATCACTTGAGGTTAATAACATTATGTTTATGGCTGACTTCAAATGAATGTGCAGCCCCTCTGACATTTGAGGGAGTCACTGAACATTTTCAAAAGGTCTAAAAGCACACGAGCCCAGTGAATGATCTCAAAAGTTAAGTTGTCATATTAGTATACAGTTCAATGTATTAAATTCAAATTAAACTGGAACATGAGCAAAGAACTCAGTTTCTTGCCAATTAGATAACTCAATAACAATACTCCTTTATTCTGTTGCACAATAATCTGGTTGAAAAACTTTAAAACATCTGAAGTACAGTAATCAATACTTCAGATAACCCAGCATCTAACCTACTTAAAGGAGCAATATGCAACAATTGCACATCCAAACATTAGTTCTGCAGTCCAAATACCAAATTGATTCATTATAGTAAATATATCACAGATCCTTTCAAAGAGTGAACACATTATTAATGTCGCACTGCATTTTTTTAGATTTTTAAGCCTAATGCAATGTTCTTACTGCAAGATCTTTATACACCTGATTGATCCTGTCCTGTTGTATGGTATGCACCTATTAGGTTAATTGTTTGATATTTGACCCTGATATGCCAATATTTTCCAACTCAATTCTCATTATAATGACCCATCATAATGGGGTTTCATAGACGAGACAAGCTTATAACACATCTATCTGTTTGTCACTGTTAACAGAGTCTCTAGTCTGCAGTGTAAACTGCAGAATTGTAGAGAAACATCAGGGTTCATGATCTAAATAGCCTAGTTTCTTAGCAGTTCATAGTCAGCTAGAAATCTAACTCACCACTGACTGTATGTGCAGTGTTTCACCTGATGTTTCCCAACTAAAATCTCAGCTAAAAATCATACTGACAGCAATGAGGCAGAGGCTAGGGCACCATGGGCAGGGCATTAAGGCTACTGTTTGTGCAGACATTATCATTTTTTGAGGGACATAAGACAAAAATGAGGGGGCATGGCGACCATGGCTGTTGTGACTGGCGTGAAATTCCTGCCCAGTGTATATATATATACATAACATAATCTTGTTTTAAGGAAAATCAGATGTGTACGGTTTACAATTTGGATCCATGAAAACCAACACAAAACCTGTAGTTGTCCAGAAAAGTCCGCTATGCTGGTGCAGCTGCTCGCAAAACTGAAAGGTATGAAATTTCTTTATTCTACAGTTCTGTATGCACAGTGGGTTGCCATGAATATTTTGGAATTGAAAGGCTGACCTTACTGACTGACTGACAGTGAGTTATTCTATCTGCTTGTCTCAGCTAAAACTGCAACATGCTGAATTGTGTGCAGGGCGAGAAGCACTGTAAGTACAGTAGATGTGTGTGTGTGTGAGTGTGTGTGTGTGTGACAATCTGCATGCATGCATATACTCTATTTATTTGTATGTGTGAGTGTGTGTGCAGCTGCTCCCTGGCTTATACAATTACACTTGTGTACGTGATGTATGCATGTCCGTGTATAAATACATAAGTGAGAACAATTCCCTGTGTGTTGAACACACATCACAGTGAGTGAGCAGAGGGAAGACAGCTATGCTCTGTACGTTTACACACACACACACACACACACACACACACACACACACACACACACACACACACACACACACACACACACACACACACACACGCACACACACATTCTGTAGGGAAGAAGCAGTGGTGCATCCCGGCCCATATTTCACCAGCAGGGGATAATTGTGCCATTTCTCAACGAGTGGCGGAGACTCTATTTACTGCATGCTGCGGTGGGGTGGGTGGTGGATATGAACTGATGAGCTCCGAGAGGAAAACTACCAGCTCACACACACACAAATACAGATACTGCATGAGCACACACACACATACAAATATGCACACACAGAGACAGCACTCACCAATCAGTGGATTGTCTCTCTTCTGCAGATAAACAGGCCATTTTAGCTATAGGGATCCATAATCCACCGCAACAGAACAGGACTAACATGCAATGTTTGATCACACTGAGGCACTCTCAAGCATAAGTACACAAGATGAACATGGAACAGTGAGCGTTCATTTGATTAGAGAACATGCAGAGCTGGGTTAGAAACTGCAGTATTTCAGTGTTTGCTGAGAAACAAACTAGAGCAGGACTTACAAGTAAGAACTGGAAATAAGGGCATATAACCCTGAATGATGGTACATGTAATAAAGATATACAATAAAGATACATGTTGAGATTCGGGTTATTTTGTTAAGTGATAGTGAAATCAGTCATTTTACCTCACAGGACACGGGAGCTGCTGGTCTACTGCTGCCTCGATATGTTAGTTTGTTTGTGTTATTATGTTTGCTTAAAAAGCTTAGCTAACCCTTAGCTTAAAAAAAAAACAAAGTTATACAATAACACAAACAAACTAACAGATCAATGCACCAGTAGACCAGCAGCTGCTGTGTTCTGTGAGGTAAAATGCTTATGGAGTCTAGTTGACTGAGAGACAGTGATATTTGTCTTACAGGCTGTCTGACAGCAAAGTAAAGCAGTGAAAATATTCTAAATATAGTGCGCACTTAAAATGATATCGATTTTTTTATATGGACCTTTTTTAAGTGGTTGAAATACGTTTTACTGCAGACCCTGTCCACGGCAGTACATTGCTTATCTTCCACGCTGGTGGTCCAAACAGGGTGTGTGTCGACCAGCATCTAATGAAAGTAACACCCCATTGAAATAATGTGGCCCATCACTTTAAGATATATGTCAATAAAAAGAAAACCAAATCAGAGATTAGATTTATTACTTACACCATTTTATATAATTGTTGCATAAGGGCAATTTTTGCACATAAATCTTACGTTTCACATTTTGTTATTTCTCTTTCTCCTTATATTTTTTCTATTTAGTGCTGTTTTTTATATTTCTAAGTTGCTGTTATATATTGCAGAATATATAACTACCTCTTCTTGTATATATTCAGTTATATTATTGTTATATTATCTGTCATACATTGAAATAGAATGTACATATTTTTACATAATACATATAATTTCTTTATGCATTTTCTATTCTTGAATGAAAGCATCTATAATGTGACCAATCTCCCCCCAGGGATCAATAAAGTATTTCTGATTCTGATCTTGTTATCTCACAGTATTGATATTATATTGATTTATTACACAGCTCTACATGCATACCAGTGAGCTAGCTAGCACGTTTTTTTTGTTCCTGCAAGCCTATTTGTTTATTTTCACACAGGTGTCTGCCCCGTTTCAGTACTTTAAGTGAAAAATTTTGTATGCTTTCAGTCTGGGAAGCAGTTAAAAAGCTCAGTTCTTTTGGCACAAATTGGGGGAAAGTTCTCATTAAAACTTTGTTTGGACTCTGGGGAAGCAGGAGACAGTAGCTTTCCAATGCCAACTCATCACTGCTTGCCTCATTAAATGTTAAAGATGGCTCATCAATGCATCCCTTCCGTGGTCCAAATACACACCACAAAGACACTGCAGCGAGATGAAAAGGCAAGGTGGAAGGAGCCAGCTTTGTGCCCATAATGGAGACATATTGGAGACGGATGGTGAATGTGATCAGCATGTTCATGCATGTGGCGTGTGTGTGTGTGTGTGTGTGGCTGTGGACGACCCTGCTGGCGGCTCCTTCGCCTCTCTGCCAGCCAGGCCTGGGGAGGCTTTGATGTGACAGAGGCAGTCCCTGTGAAGCGCAGGTTTAACACTGTGATGCTGTGGCCGGGATGCAGAGCCTGTCTCCACTAATCCTATTTCAATCACTCTCGCAGCCTCTTATCTCTGACTCCGCTGGCCCTCGGCCCTCCCTCCTCCTCACAAATCTTCTCCTCCACTCTCTCCCTCTCCATCTTTCTCTCTTAATGTCTCTTTACCATCCTCTCCATTCCTCTTTCCTGTACTGTATCCTTCATTTCTCTCCTTTTGTCTCTCCCTTCCTCCTCCCTCCTAATAGGAATCCCGTGGCAATCATTCTGATGCAATATCGGATCAACCCCAAGAAAAGAAGATGCCAGAAATGAAACTGCCTATAAAAAACAGGCTTTATGAGCTATTTTAGGCTGATGAAAATGCACAAATTGTGGAGGATGTAAAACATGTCATTCGTTTGACAGCTGTCTGGGCACTGAAATGCGATAAAATTGAAGCTGAGCCGAAAGCTCAGCGACGTTTTTAAGAGGGCAGCTGCATCACGCACACGAGTGACATCCCGGCGCTGCATTTCTCTCGTTTCTCGCTCTCTTGCTGGATGAGACGATCCAGGCATATTCCATTTCCGTCATCAGAGCTGGGAGAGTGAAGTGGCTCTTTGCTGCATGTGGGCAGAGAGAGAGCTGGCCAGAACCACAACACGTCACTGTGGTGTTACTGGTACACAGGAAAGCACAGCGCTGGAAAGGATGGACGGACCACCCAAGTGTTCTGCTGAGAGACCTTGTCCTCGGCCTTTGGACACAATCTCCACTGGTCTGTGACTGCGCAGTGACGGCAGTGTCTTGAACAGTGGGTAGCTGAACCCTGAACCAGCTGGATCTAAGACCACTGACCTCTAAAGGGTCTTTGTTATATGCTTGTTACCATATAAGGTTCTTCAGCTTGTCCCCAGAACAAAACCCTTTTTTGTTCCTGGTAGAACCCTTTACAGAGGTTCCACCTTGAATCTTTTCAGGGGGTTCTTGCCAAAACCAAACATAAACACTTATACCTAGAAACTTCCACGCAGAACCCTCTCTGGGGTTTCAATCCAGAACTTTTCCACCTTCAAAGAGTGCCAAAAATAACCCATTCAAGTGGTTCACCCAAGTACCCTTTTATGTCCCAATGGTTTCATCTAGAACCCATGGGGGTTCAACCAAGAACTGTTTCATATCCTTAAGGTCTCACCTAGAATCCACCCAGGAATTTCTACTGAGAACTCTTTTTTATTCCAATCGTTCCATCTAGAACCCAACCAGTGGGTTCTACCGAAAATTGTTTTATATTGCACTGATTCCATCTAGAACCCTGCGGGGGGTTCTCTCAAAATTCCAAGGGTTTTAACTATAAGCCAACCAAGGGGGATCTGAACATATACTTTTCATAGGGATTTCACCTATAATCCTCTTGCCTTCTTTGGGTTCTACAAAGAACCATATTGTATTCCACAGATGATAAGAAACATCAACATTAACAGTACCATCTACCTTCGACAATCGTTGAAGGGTTCTTAATGGAAGCCCTCGTCTTACAAAAACCCTTGACAAATACTTAAAAAAAAAGGTTCTTCAGAAGCCTTCAGAAGTCTGGGTAGGACCTCGGCAAGAACCTTTTTGGAACCCTTATGTCTCTGTCTGCACGTGAGTGTCCATCTGTGCCTGCAGGTGAAGACGGATGAGAAATGAAACACATGCAGACAGGGTTGGGCTTTAGCTGCGATACAGAATTCTATAAAAGTAGAAAACTCTGCTTCAGGCGTATTCAGCAGCTTTGGAGCACCTGGGCAGGGGGATGAGGCAGGTGCGAAAGGCACACCAAGGAGAACAATAACTTTAATTTATCACCTTTTGTAGGCTTTTACGCGAAATAATTAGCACAATGTAGATACTGTGGCTGAAAAAGAAGAGGTGCCGCACTGAGTTCTGCACATGTAGAAGCAGGTGCTGCAGACACCCACCATCCAGATTTACTATTTGCTCTGTGCAGCAAACATTACACAGAAGGGTTTCAAAGGCTCAAGTACATTGTTTTGTTTAAAAACTAGGATTACTGCCTTGTGGTTGTACGCCTCTGCCAGTCATTCAAGTTGCAGTTTACGTCCACGTCTGTCCAGACTCGTGTTGTTGTTTAAGGGATAATTCTGTTTAAACCTGTGCCCCATTTTTACATATTTTGGGGTCAAAATGACTAATAAGGACACAAAGTTTTAAACTGGTACAGTAGATCGCCTTAATGTAATACTTAGGGGGGAAACGTGCCTATCAAAGTGCTTGTTTTTGCCACTGACAGGCTCAGGTTGTTATTTCAAGTGTCTGACAACATTATAGAAAGGATCAATCCAGAGACAGAGCTTTTCAGACAGCCCCTTCCACCAGGGAACTGAAACACTTACATCCTGTGTGTTCGAGGGTTAATTCAGATTAACCTAAATTACACATTAAGACAAACAAACTAAATAACCGATCAAGGCGGCGTAAGAACAGTTCTGTGAGGTAAAATGACTGTTTTGGAATCTAGCTGCTTTGCAGACAGCGATATTTGCCTCGTGTAATGACTGTTTCTTGTCAAAAAAAAAAAAAAAAGACTGTCTGACAGCAAGGAAAAGAGGTGAGAAAATTCTAAATATAGCACACACTTGAACTGATATTGGATTTTTTAGGTGTCTAAACTTTGTTTTGCTGCTGACCCTGTCCACAGCATTACCTTGCATCCCATCCTACACAAGTACTCCTGCTGCTTTTGCAAACAGGGGATGTGCCAACAGTGCGTTATACACAGACTATGGATAAGTACCTCATACAACCCTACTTCAACAAATCCAAACTATCCTTTTTATGTGTTAGTTTGAATCAAAACTAATGTGTTTTAAAGGGTAAGGGCCCAGGTTTAAAAATACTAGAATTACCCTCGAGTGTATGAGTCCATCGGCCAGCTTCCAGTTTTGAAACAGGTCTGGCCAAGTCACCAGTGTTTTCTAGTCAGAAGAAGGTAGGAGTATTTTGTTTACTCCGATCACCAGTAAAAAGTATTTGCACATATAGTGAAAATTCCACCTACTCTGGTAAGACTCGAGGTAACCTACAATTTTTTAGGATGTGTTTTATGTCTTTGATGCTTATGCAAGAGACAGGTGTCACTGTGGCAGACACACACACAGAGGATGGAGCAGAGGGAAAAAAGATCCATAAGAAACATGATTTCTTTATACTTTTATATCAAAGATGAAAAGGAAAAACAGGATGTAAAGAGCAAAAAATAAATAAGATGACAGATAGAAAAGTAAAGTCTCAGGCAAACGGCACACAACAAAACCACAACAGTCACGCAAGGAAGTAAGAAAAGAAAGAAAGAGGATGTTGCATGAATTTTGCATGTGTGTAAACACGTACTACTATGCATGTGCATGCCTTGTCGGTGAGAATCAGTTGGAACCATCTCGCGGTATAAAAGCGGCGTGCGGCAGCTGCCCTCGACTGCCGTCTTCTGTCTTTTAGCAGCTAACGTGTTCCACAGCTCGCACATCTCCGTGGCTCAGACAGAGGTCAGACCTGCTGTTCAACGGGCATCTTTTTGGATAGAAATATTAAACAGATGCTTTTGTGAAATGTTGTCGCTGCTGCAGTTGCTATGCGACTGCTGAAAATCTGTTTGGATGCAGCAAACCCTAAGCTTCAAATATATCCAGATATATTTTTATTTCAAATGTTTTTCAGTGTGAGAGCTAAAGACACACTGAACTGCAGGAGACTGTTGTTTTATGAGTTTTTCACTCTTCTCACTGCAATGACTATATTTTGTACTGTATTGTACTGTATAAACCCAAGTCTCTTTATTGCATGTAATTAACTGCTTTATTGATCAGTAATTTCAATTTACTTAGTTACAATAGGAGAATAAATCCTTTTATGATCAGTTGTAGTATGAGAATGCTGCACTGTTTGTTTGTAGTTACAAGAGAGATACCCAGAAGAGCAGGTAACACTTCATACTAATGAATAATGGTAAAGTTAATTGAACTTTAATTAACAGTTCATTCCCTGTTACTAATTAGTTACACTGTTTGTGTAATATAAATAATTTATTTATAAAGTACATTCTGATTAAATCAATAAACTGGTTATTGTTGCACACACTATAACATTTTAAATACTGCATTTTGGCTGCAACTAACAATTATTTTGATCATCAATTAATCTGCTGATTATTTTCTCAATATCTTGATTAACTGTTTGGTCCATCAAATGTCAGAAAACACTTAAAAGAGTTGATTGCTATTTCCAAAAGCTTCAGTTTACTGCCATAGACGAGTAAGATAACCAGAAATATTCACATTTGAGGAGCTGAAATATGTGAATTTACATTTATTTTATATAAAAAAATGACACAAAATGATTTATTGATTATCAAAATCGTTGGCAATTAATTTAATGGTTGATTAATAATTGATATTCGATTAATCATTGCAGCTCTGCTACATTTAATTGTTTTGCAAACCATTTCATGGAGAGATGGACCAGATATTTGTAACACTTGGTAATGGTTAATAATCAGTTTGTAAACCATCTATAAACATGATTGGGCCATTATAAAATTGTAACTGATGATTATAATACTTTAAATTCCTATGTACATAACTTGTGTATGTTATGTTCCATATATGAACTTAGTAACAAACCTATTTTAACTCAAAGCATGATCTTTTCCTAAACTTATGCAACTAGTTTCTCTGCCTGTATTTTGAAAGTGTCACCAGATGTTGCATATTCATTGTTGCTAAACTGACCACTGAGCTCTTCACGTGCAAAACTGACATTAGAGTGGTACATGTATGTCACAGTCTGAAACACAGGACCACAGACCGAGCTGCTGTGTCTGACGAGTTGGGAGTGAGAACATGATGATGCAAGTGATGTTTATAAAACTTTATAGATGCTTAATAAAGCTTATTTAAATGTTTGTTAAATGTAAAATAACTATTAACTGAAGTGTAATGAACTGTCAATTTACTTTTAATTAATGATGGTTATTACAAAGTGTTATCGAGCAGCATAATGACAGCAGGAAATGAGAAGGACAAAATGCAGAACGAGCAGTACAGGATGCCGAGCGTTAAGAAATGAGACATTTTTAGAGACCGGTAAAGTAAAAAGAAGGCTGGCGGAGAAGAACCCTGACGACAAATAAAAAAGGACATGTACAAAGAAAAACAAAAAAGGAACAAATTGAGAAAGAGAAACAGACAGATGCATTCAACGATGAGACATGCAGCGAGAGAAAACAAACAGAAGAGGACAAAACTACCCTGACGGACACCTGGCAGGGAGCAGAGCAGCTGTTCCAACACCTCTGGGTTGATATCAGTGACTTCTTCTTACGACCTCTGGGCCTCTGAGCTGACACTTTGGTGGTAATGGCCTTTATCTATATCCCAGCATGGAGCTGTGCGGAGACTATGACATGTTTTAGCAAAGTGAGTCCAAAGTTGACCTTCAACCCTCTCCATTTTTGTCTTAATCACAAAACTTGTTTGTTGAATGAAAGCTAAAGGCTGCCTGCATTAGTTAATCAAATTATTCAAGGCATTTATTTAATATGATCTGTTTTTACAGCAGCTATTTATATAACACCCGTTCTTGAGAATTGGGACAAACCATGTCCTACCACAAACACAATTTATTAATACTCTAATTCAATTTTATTTATATATTTTAAGAATTTATATATATAAAACACATATAATTTAAAAAACTTCAACTTCAAAATCTAAAACTTTTAATACATACTGATTACGTAGGTGTAAAGATGTGCTTTGTGCTAATCTTTCTTTTAAAATATAGTTTTATATGAATGTTGGCCCTTTAAAGTTGTGTCCCAGATTTTGGTCAACTCCGTCAGATTTTTTACAAAAAACATGATTTAATTAGGAATTAAAAGGTTTGGTCTCACTTCCGGGTTTAAAAAAGGTGACAATTCTGCTCATTAGTTAGTTAATGAAACCGTTCTCAGTTATCTTTATTAACTGAATGGTGTATTTACAATTAATACTTTATTCAATTTAATAAAATAGAAACAAACAAATTAAATAAATAAATAGTTAAAAAAGTCACATGAATGCACATGTATTTAAAGCTACAAAAAACAATTAACATTTTCTACATGTTTTATATTATAATACTAAGACTTTTTGTTTGTCTGACGTTTTTGACAAAAGTCCTCAGCCACATAAAATGCTATTTTAAAAAAAATAAATCACTAGGAGGTTGGACTGTTAAGAGTTTGATCTTTTAAAATACGTTTGAAGAGTAAAAAAAAAAAAAAAAAAAAAAAACCCTCAAAATTTGGTTTTGTTCCATTTCTCAAGGATGATGATTTTTTTCTATGAGACTATAAAAGTCTTTGCTGTGTGTAAAATTATTCCATACTTTCTGAGAAATATTCCACACTTTTGTTGAAAGATAACGGCGTCTAAATTAGAAAAGCATTATAGTATAAATACCAAAACATTGTGTTGGCAGGGATGAGCAGCAATGAATCAAAAAGCTCGAACAAATTGGATAATTCCTTTTTTGGCTTTAGCACTCTGTCTTTTTCTTGGCAGAATTTCATCATGTTTCTTTTTTTTAGGTGCTGGGATTCCCCTGTGTTTCGTTGGCGGGTTTGTGGTAAACTGGCAAACGCTCACTTTCAAACCTTTAACGTCTCTGAATGTGGGAAGCATCTTGGAACAGAAAGGTAATCCGGCCAGAAGTGGTTGCTCTTTCTTTCTTCAATTCTTCTACTTCAACAAACGTCACAGTCACGGAGCACAAAGCACATTGGCAGCACTGCAGAACATCATAATATGGCATAATACTCATAATCAAGCGGACAAAAAGTAACACAATCAACATGCAGCTCTCGGTCCGTTCATTTTCTACTGATCTGAGTGACCGCAGCACTTTGGCCGGCATGTCATCGGCCCCGTCTGTTGAAGTTGGCCGTGGTCAAACTCTCTGCGGTCATTAGCTGTCATCAACTATTCTGATTTCAATTTTTCTTAATTTTCCCACTGATGTGATTTCTTTTCATGAACATTCATTTTACCTGGCAAATGTGGAGGGATGACAAGTTGATTAGAACCATTCAAACCTTCCCACCTCCCTACATAATAGAAATAGATTATAGCTGCAAGCAGAAATACGGCCACCAGGCTCCAGTAGGGTAATTTATAATGGAAAAGAAGGTGATTTAAAAGTTTCAGCGAGTGTTCAGAATTCATTGTTAGAGAGTTAAATTTAAAACAATTCATCTTCGCATTAAGGGATTTTCAATAAAAGAAAGTTTTAAAATTCAGATAGCCATAGAGCCTCCATCAGGTAAATTGTTCCGGCAATTTAGTCTGTGTCACTTTGGATGAGGCTGGATCAATCTGCTTAGTCTGGTCCATTTGTATTCCTTTGATTTTATTCCATTTATGTCTTGCTGTGTAACTTCCTCATGAATAATCAATTACCAATTCTTTTTTATTATTAAATCGATACAAATCTCAAAATTTTGCCAAAATTATACATTTCAAGATAAATGGAATTAATTTACCACACTTAGTCCACACCTAATCTTCTGTGTAAGAATAATTTATCATACATCAGGTACAGTATGTATTAGCTTTAATATGAAAAGAAAAGTGTTAAAAACAATTACTTCTGCCAATCTAATAACTGAGTACAACAATTTTGTTGAATTCAGAAGTGCTGATTTTGACAGAGAATAAAGAGAAAAAAAAGGGACACATGAAAGGACAAAAACAGCTCAAAGCATCAGACCTATAGGCATCCAGGATTTTAAAGACAAACAACGCCAACCATATACGCAGCTGGAGATTCCAGCACTGTCTTCACAGTCGTGAGTCATCAACCAACGTGTGAACACGGGTCAAAATAACACAAGTGCACGCCAGCGCTGAAACTCTGCTACATAGCCAGCAGTGCTTCAAACAAAAATGAACTTTGTGCGCTCTCAAAGGCTGTCGAACTGTTTCCAAACGCAAGCGCTGTGATGAAACGCCAGTACATGTAACTAAAGGTCTGTTTGTTTCTAAATAAAGATATTTTCAACGAGCTGCAGGCATGAAGGGCAGGTTTAATTTAGATATGGATAAGTTTTAGAATGCAGTTTGAAATTGTTCTGTACATACACTGTAAAATACAATCGACCACATGACATTGTTGACCACTGTAGGATGGAGGTGAAGCCTGCAGCAGGTATGGCTTTGTTTTTATTGCATAGTCACAATTTAATCTGTTTTGTTTAATGTTCCATTGTGTTTAATGTGTTTAATCTAACACAAAAAACACAACAACAACAACAAGTTTCATTTTGCATACAAAAACCAAGGTTGCAGTTTTGTGGGGTTTATGTGTCTGACTTTTTCTTGGCCAAGAACAGTGACTTCCTGGAGTCTCTGCTGGTCGCCTGGAAACCTGACAGCAATGACAAGACTACAAGGAAACTAAAACTTCTTTAAAAGACTCTTGGAAGTTACTGCTCTCAGCCAAGAAGTCTCTCGCTGCGTCCAAAATCACATACTAACCACTACATGTTCTGCTATGTGCTTCATTCACATTTTGTGTAAATAAACAGCAGTATGAATCTTTTCATGTCACATCACTTCCTAAAATCCTCCTTGCTGGTTGGAGATGCGTAATCATGGTAGCCTGTGCCAACAGTGAACTAATTTCACGTATTTATTACAACTAACAGAGTAAAACCTTATTTATATTTAAATTGAAGTGTTTTGAGCCGGAGTTACCTTGTGGCTGTCTGCCTTTGTCGTTCATGTTACTGCTGTTGTCGTCACTGCTGCACTGCATTGTGGGATATTTACGCCAGCGTAGTGTCAGTGTTTGCATACTGTAATGTTTCCCTGGAAATAGCATACACCTGGTTGGTTTCATGGACATACTAAAAACTATCACACACTGTTTTATCTTACTAAATATCATGTTACGATGGAATTTTGGATGCAGCAAGATAAGATAAGCAGTTGCTGGTTGTAACTTCATATTTGATGGACACACATGAGAGTCATACCAATCTTCTCACCTAAGTCTCTACAAGAAAACAAATAAACACATTGCCCAAAACATCAAACTATAATGTTAACTATCAACATTTCATTTGTTCACTTATTTATTTGTTAGGCATTTTTGTTTACTATTTTAAATCTTATATTTTGCTTAAAACAAATTATTTTAAAGCTGAGTGACAGTATTCGTATTGTCTCTTTAAAGCCTCTGCAAAATTCAGTCAACAGCCCAGGCATAAATGTATGGGTTTTTTTCTTTTTTTATAGGATGTAGAGGTAGAGAAAGTTGACAGGATAGTGGTATGTTCAGACTACTAGCAACAAAGCTTCAGGCTACAAGTCATTTTTAATGGAGGCCAGAGACAAGAAGCCTGAAAATGACGTCCAGTACTTGTTGCTGCATGTTGTGCAATCCAATGACACATCAACCAATCATATATCTTTGTTTTGCTACTTCCATATCCTGTCTCCCTACGATTTCTTTGCTGTATAAAAAAAATGGAAGAAAAACATATTCTTGCCGTTAACCACTTTTTCTTACTGCAACATCAACAAAAGCACGTAGCTTGACGATCCGTGTTTGCTGACTCACAAATGCCCACTGACATCAACGGGCGCTAACCAGCGCTTCACTGGCGACTTAGCGCCAATGTAGCTGGCCGTGCTCGCCATGTTTTGTAGCTGTGTCACCGTTAATGTGAACATAAGGTCAGACAGGAAAGATGTTCACCACAGAGACACAATGCCCCAAAAGTGCCTCAGACTGAGCCTGGGAAAGTTAACCACAGACTGGTAGTGTGTGAGAGTGTGTGTGTGTGTGATAACCAAGAGTGTGCATCAAGAAAACACAAGAGCAACAGTAAGTGACAGCAGGAAGCATTAGCCTGTTGTTCTGAGTGTAGCTAGTTACAATCTGTCTCTTACACACACACACACACACACACACACACACACACACACACACACACACACACACACACACACACACACACACTCACACAGACCCACACATGCACCAGTCTTCTTCAGAGGCAGCCTTGCAGAATAGCCCCTGTTTGTTTGGAAGTGTCCAACCTGTCAAACCCACATGCCATGCACTGCTGTCTGACACGCACAAATGAACACATCTCATCTGTGCTGCTGCTGCTTCTGCTTTCTAGATACTGCTTCAAATGAAAAGGGAAAGTCAGTGGGAGGAAGTGGGGATAAAAGAGAGAAGGAGAAGAAGGAGGGAAGGATAGCGAGCTGGAGCCAGAGAGTCCAGAGATCTCAGGTTTTGTCCCTCACGTCAATCAGTCTTGTTGTACCAGAGGCTCTGCTGTCGCTTCTGCTGGAGCTTAAAAATTGTCCTCCGCTGTACGGCTGGAGTCAGATAAAATGCAAAGCACATTCGGGGAGAGCACAGAAGACTGCTGCAGACTGGTTGCTATGGTTTTTGGTATGTTATTAGTTCCTGGAGGCAAAACGAGGTGAAATGCAGCCAAGTGCCCAGAAAACTTTACTGTTTTTAAAAGAGTATGAATGTCTGAATGAAAGCCCAAAAGTCAAACCAAACGAGCAGCTCATAAAATTAAAATGTTATTCAAGAAAATGACTTTTGGAGCATTAAAGGACAAATCTTTAATATATTTACTGTAATATATCATAAAATCGCCGTGGCATTTCATCAGAGATTAAGCAACTCTAACTCTAAGCAGCTAACTTGAAATACTCATAAAAATGCTACAGCCGGCATGTTCCCCTTCCAAATTTCTATTCTGGGCTGTAACGTGTGTTGTTGTTTGCCTTTTTCAAATTAATGCAGAATGTTGGCCAAATGAATAAGTGTCTGTTTAGGAGTCATAAAAAAAAAATCATTAATAATATTCAGATATTCATCCCTGTTACTGATGTTAAATTGAGCAACATGTTAATGGAGTCTGGAGGGCAGTGAGACAGGCGGTCACTGAACTCAAACTCTGGAGAGTGTATTTTCAGAGTGGTCGGCTTTTGTCTTCACGATAAAGGGCTCAGCTGTACATTGACAGGCGACAGTCAGTTATAAACAGCTGATCAACTTACAGCGAAGGACTCATCATCTGCAGGCAGTATTCCTGCAGCCTGCCTGAGCTTCCTCAAGTATGGGGAAAACATCTCAGTTCAGCCATAGACTGCATAGGATTTCAACCTATTTAATGAACCATCTATGGCTCCAACTTGTTATTTGGACTGCTGTACTGATTGTTACATATTGCTCCTTTAATTGTTAAAAGAGTCAACTTCAGTGCAAAAGTGGAAAAGAAACTCTTTCCAGCCTCTAAATAGGCAAACTGTCTACGTGTCATGTATACAGTAATGGGGGGATAAATAATTCAGAAAATAAGCCTAAGGCCAAATCAGCTTCTCCGCTCACCCTCCCTGTAAAATCGATGTTTGGGGAGGAAAAAGGCATAGCGTTTTAGTCAGTTTGGCCCGGCCAATGCAACAACTATGTCACTTCTGCTGGAGCAGAGAAGTGGAGAGATTAACATGATGAGGAGATGAGAGAGAAGAGGGAGAGCGAGAGAGCGCAGCAGAGGAGAATAGAAAGAGAGAGAAGTGGAGAGAGGTGAGTGGAACAGAGACGGGGATAGTGAGACGGCGAGAAAAGGCGTTCACACGGAGGAAAAGTGGCTGTGGAGGGTTGTGGTTCCAGGAATAGCAGATGCTTCTACTCAGCATGAAGCTGGAGCTGTAGGAGTAGTTTAGTTTGGGCATTCCTGTGGCTGTCTCGCTACTTTGCGGAGGTTAAGCACCGCTATCTGTTCATGCCCTGAGTGACGCACGACTTTACCCTGCATGGTTGGTGAGAGGAGGGTGTGTTAGGGTTGGAGGAGGAGAAAGACAGGTAGAGAAAGATATTAAACAAAAAACCCCAGAGAGGAAAAAACACCAGAGTTTGGATTAGAACTCGACCAACACTGGATTTTTGTGACCTACTCCAATATACAGTAAAGATCTAATAACGAAACTGAAGTTGTTCCTTCCTTTTTAATATAAACATAGAATCTCTAAAATGTGGTTGTTACTTAACAGCATTTTGAAAAGCAGTGTTTGATTATCATCTGGCTAAAAGTTTCTATTTCACCTTTTTGTGTGGTCACAACACCTTTAATCACATCCGACAGTGCTGACACACCCTAGTGTGCACTTCTACATCACTGCTGCAACGTGAAAAGTTAAAACAGTGGAGATCAGCAACAAAAAGGCCCACAAAATATGTACTGAAATGAAGAAGACGTCAAGAGAAAATGTGTGAATTTGTTCATTCATTTAGTCTATAATGGAGACATCATTTTCCCAGATAATATCGTGCCTGGTGGCAGACAGATTTGCATAGCAAGACTTATTCTATAGCTATTACGCTGTGCAATCAGCATCTAATTCATAATGATAAGTTAAAGCAAAGTAAGTGTTTAATACCACTTAAAAGTTGGAAAAATTACCTCCTCGTGGTTGTATGTCTGCACCAAGCAGTTGAATTGCAGATTACATCCATGTCTATTTTAGACTCATATAACATATGAAGCGAAGACCTTCAAGGAAATTAATAAAAGGTATTTAGTGCTTTTTTTGTTGTTGTTGCAAAATTGAACTTATCACTACATTGACATGACTCATGTGAATAATTTCCAGAGAGAAACAGGCTGTCTTCTATTTTTACAGCAGAGACAGAGGACTGAGAGACTTAAGTGTTTTAAGTGTTTTGGCAGAACATCATGATTTCACCATGAAGCTGACCTTTGATGTTTTGGATTAAAAAAAAAGTCATCATTTGATGGTTTTATATAATCAGATATTTCTGTGTAATTTTGTCATAATTAGCATATAAATTCTTAACTTATCGCCTAAAATGTTTAGTGAGGTAACAGTGACCTTTGACCAGTCTAATCAGTTCATGTTTGAGTCCAAATGGACATTTGTACCAAATTTGAAAAATTCCCTTCAGGCATTCTTGAGATGGCAAAGGGCAGACAGACAACCTGAAAACATAAAATCTCTGACCGCGGCTATTGCTGGCACAGAGGCACTAAAACACTAAGAGAAATCGACTTAAAGTAAACTTCAGCTGGTGGTTAGACTGATGAAGATTAAATGTTTTCTTTACCTTGATCTTTGGGCATTTTTGTAATATAAATTCTTGTTATTGATCAGCCTACACATAAACATAAATCCCAACATGTTTCTGATAAAACATGGGAAGATAATACTTCCTGTTATATCTGTCTGGCTCTGGTTCAGCTGTCATGGTGGGACGGGGTGATGGGATGTGTTGTACTTTTAGGCTGGGCTGAAACACCTTAGCTCACACGTCTCTCCTCCGTCGGTTTTTTGAAAAACAGAGCCATGGGACAGGCCGGCTCTGATAGCTAGGCAGCTAACGTCAACAGTGGACCACAGAGAGTCATTAGGGATAATGTGGTGCTGCTGAGTGCCCGGGCCTCTGCTCCATAAAAACAGGTGGTCCCAGGGTCACCCCTCCCTTCTCTTCCCCTCACCTCATCTACTTAGCATACCTTATGGCTCTCTCCCTCCTCTGTACTCCCCTCATTCTCCGGCTCCCCCTCGACCGTTCCCTCAGCACACACGGGAAAGGTTATTTGGACAATTGGTGGTGATTAGCTCTTGATTTGGCCCACTCTGTACGTTTGATCAGGCCGTGGCAGTGAGGCGAACGCCAGCGTGACTGAGGGCACAGCTGTGGCTCGGCCATGACTGAAATTGGGTGAGGAGAACCAGAAGGAGAAGTAGGGGAAGAGAGGAAGCAGATGAGGAGGTACACTCTTAGAAATAAAGGCGCTAACTAGAACCATAAAGGTTCCACTTGGAGCCATGTAAGAGAGTGCTATCTAGAAGCCAACATAAAGGATAACACCTCAAACAAACTACAAAAAGATTTCACCCAGAGGTTCTAAAGGAGAACCATTATATTGTGTAATGATTCCACACAGAACCCTCTTTGTAGGTTCTATCTTTTCCATCTTGTAAGGGTTTTACTTGAACCCACCCAGGGAGTTCTACCAAGAACCCTTTTTATATTCCACGTGTTTTATCTAGAACCCATTCAGGAGGTTACAGAGAACTCTTGGAAATAATTGGACAAACAAACCTTGGGAAAAATAGTTTCTTCCAAAAAGGGCTCTTTGGATGAAATGTTTCTTAATGGAGACCCTAGTCTTACAAACAACCCTTGATGAACCTTTTTGTCAAAAAAAGCAGATGTTCTGGGTACAACCTCATGCCTTCAGGAAGAACACTTTTGGAACCTTTCATTCTAACAGTGCAGGACTGAAGAGGAAGAAGAGGAGGAGTTGGGGGGTTTAGGGACCTCCGGGGTCCTTTGCTTTCTTGGCAGTTTGAGTTATGGATTTGGGCTGCTGGCAGAGAAAATGTGAACTGCTTTGTCCCTGTTGTTACAGGTGTGGGCCCTCGTAAAGAAAAAAAAAAAGAAATCCCTCTCGTTCTTCCTTTCAACCTTTCGTCCAACTACCTGCTTCCATCCTCTCTATGCCTCTCCTGGGTGGTGGATTGAAAACAAGAAAAATGTGGGTGCTGCCTAATAGCAGGCTGGTGAATCGGGTTATAAAGTCTTTGCAATAAAGTGTTTGGGGGCTGAGCTGGCTGTGTTGGCTGTACTGGCTGCAGCGATCTTTGGGTTGG
Organism: Lutjanus erythropterus; assembly: GCF_056507025.1. NCBI lineage: Eukaryota > Metazoa > Chordata > Actinopteri > Lutjaniformes > Lutjanidae > Lutjanus > Lutjanus erythropterus. The sequence goes on from NC_139332.1 coordinate 24,382,959, forward strand.
ATGGGGTTGGTGTTGGGCTTAGGGTTGGCCCAGTGCCTCAACCTGGCTGGTTAGGCCAAGGAATTTTTCTCACAGTAACGGCTGTTCTATCCATCCCTCTATCCCTTCATCCATCCATCCTTCTACTCACACAGCCAGCCAGGCGAAGAGGAAGGCCTCTCACTATCTGGGTGTTTAGCCAACAAATCCCCACTCCACTCCTTTGGCCTCTTCTCTACGCCCATATATCAGGCTGACGGCTGCGGAGAACCCAACATCCAGCCAGCTGAATAAAACAGAGATTAAGCACCCACCCGAATCCATTTAATTACTCGTTCAACAGCTCTCGGCATGTAACTTCAACCGCTGTGAGAACTTTGGTGTTCTTCAGTCTTTACTTTTGGTCTCGGTGACCGCGGGGAGGTTGACGGAGGTGTCTGGTCACAAATGAAGAATCTTGGCCTCGGTAACTTAAATAATCTCATATGCAGTTGTTGTTAGCTGCATGTTTGTGTATTTGCAATTTAAGGCTTGGTAACCAGGGTGTGTAAGGCTGGGGGTGGAAGCCAGCTGAACCCGTCTGTATTAACAATGACATGACATCACATCTATAGACATCTGCACAGGGGTGGGTAGTTACTTGTTACGAGTACTGCAAGAGTAAAAAAAGTACTTTTTTTAAAGAAACAACTACTTTACTGTACTTCTAGTCCTTTGCCTTCTGCTGCTCTGACCAGAGATCATTAAAACAATTTACTGTTTACTATTTGAGAATGATATACAGCGCAGCAGAGAGCAAACTTGAACACTGACATACCGGTGAAATTTTCAAGTGGGTAGTCGCAAGTTAAACTTTTCTGTGCAAAATGAACGCACCACAATGCATGAGAACTGATCTGAGATGAAGAGGACGAGACAGAAGAGAAGAGCTGAACTATCGGTCTGTTTCTCACTGTAACACAAACTCCAGTCCAGTGTAGCTATGGTCAGACACTTCCTGCTACATGATGAACCAAAGTTTTCAACATTTCTGTCCATATTCGCACACTCTCTCTCTCTCTTTGCTGTGATCGCAATTCTTTTTTACTCAGCTGACAAGGTGAGCACGGTTGAGTCTCTCAGGAGTGAACAACGTTCATGTTTACGTTCATTGGTTGCAAACTGTTTACCAAAAATTAAAGTTAAAATGGCAACTCTTTTAGCATGTTGACGCACAACATGTCTGTAGAGCTTCCACATTAGGATTAGGCAATATGTTAAAATTCTCCAGTTGACCATCATCAGCCCATCCATCGTTTACTGACGTATCTTCCTCAAATCTCTGTGTGAAAACAATGCAAAAAGCCAGGCTCTGCAGGCTGTTTATCTCTCACTTCCCACCCAGCTTAGTGCACTCTTGGTCCAGCTGAGTGGGTGGGTACTGCAGCGCTGGATGAGAACGCAGTCTGGAGCAGCAGCTGTAACTCTGCAGACCAATACATTAGCAAAAGTAAAATGACAAATATTGCCCCAAAAATCGGCCAAGAAATCCAACCAGCGATGAATTCAGCCCATCGTTGACAGGCGATAGATTCAAACAATTGCCAGACCCTGTTCTATATCAAGTATAGTCAGCACCACCAAACATAAAAACAAGAATTGTAGCTAACAACAACAGTAGCTCCAGCAATATTGTCAGTATACAGGGAAGAACATCCTTATGGTATCCTGTTACAAACAGGCCTAGCCACTATTAACGCTCCTCTTGCACACTAGTGTAGCATGTGGCTGCTTTGGAAGAGGAACAATTTGTCAATACTCTTGTATTTATACAGTGGGGATTTATCTTTTCAACCAGCACTGGGTAAATTACATATTGTGGACATAATAAAGAATTAAGACTGACCAAAATGAGCAATTGGTTAGAACAGATTTGTTGTGTTTGTTTAAATCTAGAAATCTGAACTCCTGTGTTTGAGAAAACTGTGAACTTCAGGAGGTTGTGGGGCCTTGATGAGGGTTACTGAAAACATGACAGGATCTTGGCAGGAAAATATTAGAGTTCACAAGGACGGGGTTACAACCACAGTAGACGGCATTTATTTTTCTGGCATCTCTCAGGCGGCGAGCAACAGCCCCCAATCAGCAGCTATGATATGGCGCACTGTCAAGAATGCATCAGTTTGGCGGCAGCTTGTTTGCTTTTGAGATAGTGGTGAACCAGGGCGGCAAGAACTGCTTTACAGTGTGTGTGACACAACAAACCCAGGCCCAAGAACCAAGCTTTGATTTGTCTCCCTGCCAGCACTCACAAGGCCCCGTGCAAGAGCATGTGCATGCCAGGGTTATGACCATTGCCGTAATAGAGAGCCTGAGTCACGCCCCTTCCGGTGGACCACCATGCGCCCTGACTTCAGAAAAAATATGAACTGTAGTCAACGGTGAGAGACAAATTATTTTTTGATCCTGTTTGTGTCATGTGATAAATCACACACATGATGTTTGTCAATTTAAAACATAATTTCCCAAGTCAAGAAAGTCAGTATCAATGATGTCATGGCTTTTTCCCTCCAAAAGCTCACGTAAGTCACTGAAGCTACGATGCATATGTGTTTTCTACAATGTGGTCATGTGATGCCTACTGTAAAGTTGAGCTCATTATTACAAATTTTCAGTTCAAAAGTTCATTTTGTGATCCTCCATTGTGTCTTTTAATGCCTGTTTTTAATTTTTTACTCTGATTTTATGTTATTATTGTGATTTTATGTATTTCTGTCTTGTCTGTTTTTGCCTATGTTGTCATTTTTAATGCCACATCGTAAAGCACTTTGAGTTGCATGTTATGTATGAAAGGTGCTATATAAATAAAGTTATTATTATTGTTATTGTTATTTTCAATGTTGAGATCAGTGCATCAATCTCTTAATACATCTATGGATCCGCACTGTCACACACAGTTAGGAACACAGCTTCTGATCTGTTGACAGACTTAACCTAAGGCATCTTGGGATTGCCAGTGGGTGGCTAACAACATGCTAACAACAAAACAACAGCTTTAGAAGATGGAAAAAAAATGCTAACTAACTACAGAAGACAGTGGGTCTTAAATGTCTTATGAATTTATTTTATTCTATAAAGACTCTGCATATCAAGGTTTTGAAAGAGATACGATTGCAAAGGAGGCAACATTATAAAGGTATAACAGTACCATTAGCATTAGCCTAACATTAGCCTTTCCTACTCAACTTACTCTGGGGCTAACCTCCTTCACTGTTCCAGCAGTTGGGAAACAACAGACAAGTATGTACAGCCCAATTCCATAAAGAAGCTAGCTATGTTTATGAAAGTATGCTTTAATAAAGTCCAATAAAATGTAATTATTGAGGCAGTTGCTGTAAACTGCCATCCCACTGGAAGATGTTGCTTTGTTGTTGTAGTAAGAAAAAATCCATACTGTCACAGCCTTAGTGCACACAAATATATTCATGTTCAGTAAGGCATCAGAGAGCGGACAGACCCATGATATACTAATGATGAAAAATTGTTAAGCAAGCTTATGTGACAGTTTTGCTTTTTTTTTCCTATAGCAGCAGTACCACGTTTAGTAAGGTTTCATGTTTAACACAGCTCTTAGCCTCATCAGGGAGAGCCGATGGGTCTGAGGGGCAGGAGAGGAGGCGCTGGGTGCTGGAGGGGGACTGTGCATCTGGGGAAAAACCCGAGGGGGACCCAGGGTGCTGCAGACTGCAGAACAGTCGCATGACCTTTTCTAGAATGCTGCCACCCGCCTGCCACTGAAACATGGTCTGGCTAATTAAAGTTTCAGTGGCATTGGATTTTCACTGGCACAGCACACCTCGGGCAACCTTGGGGGCTCTTAGGCAGGCGATACACACAGAGGGAAGGATGGGAGATACAAGCAGAGAGAGACAGAGAGAGGAGCAGTGGAAACAGCTGAACAAGAGGACAGCCACTAGAGGACAGCACGGCAGATCCAAGCAATAACAGGCAAAGTCAGTAGCTTTCCAAACACACAGGAGAAAGAGTTTATATTAGGATGCAAATCTACAGTCGCAAACATGCACACTACCGAGGTATTTTACATAAGCTCCGACATGGTTTGCCCTTCCAAATAGTTATGCTCCAAATATTCAAGATCATATGGAATTAGAAATGAAATTGAAACTGTCCAACTCTGTACAACTGGCTGAATGTTAGGGCTAAGCGAGAGATATGCAATGTCAAAATGCTGAGTGCTTTTCCAAATCTTATCAGGCCGCCTCTCATGCTAATGGAATTTTGATGGGTCAGTATCAAGAATAAATGCATGACTTATGACACGGCTACCGGGAGCATTACCAAGTATACTGGACAGCATGTTCCCGTCTCCAAAGGATCATTGAATAATTGGCCGCGTTTGACCAGGACATTTCTGGAAATATGGCCAAGAAAAGGTTATGCAACCAGACAGACTCGCTCATGGCCTGTATTTCACAATCTGCTGGCCGTGTCTCCATTAATGATCTTGACCCCCTTTTCACCATTTTAGAAGTGAAAGGGCCTAATGGAGCTGAACAAAGCTGCTTGTGTGTGTGTGTGTCAGTGTGTGTGTGAGAGACAGAGACACAGAGAGAAAGAAAGCCCCCGTGACTGTTTGTTACAGCTTGATGAGGTCTTGGTCTGTGATTCCTGGGGGACGTGGTCCAATCTAAGCTTTATTAGGCCTTATTGAGCTGTGTGCAGGCAGGTGTGTATGTGTGTTTTCTCTATCAAGAACATTTGGCAGAGCTTTATGAGCACCTTTGTGTGTGTGTCCCTAAAATACACTCAGTTGGTAGCAGTTTAATGGGGTGTGCAAGGTATTGTACATGGACCTTTTTTCATGCCTGTAATTTTCTTCTCAGCGGTGAACTTTTCTGTTTGATCAGTTTGGCATTTGTGGTCTTTAATATGTCATTTGTATAGATGCACAGGTCTAATGTCTGTCTACTAGAATGACCGCTATATAGCAGCATTTTACATGAAATGTTTTACAATATTTTATTACCAACATACACAGATGCATGTACAGTCACAATGCACTCATGATAATAACATTTAAATAATGCATCTCTTCAGTTACAGTTATGATTAGAGAATTTTTCAGGAATCCTGTGAGACACATGATTCTTGTGGGATTCTGGTGGGATAAGGTTTAGTCCCAGGAAACGTGATTCCCAGGAATGCCCATCCAAACCATGTCCCCTTTCCCAGGAAATATAATAAGGGGAAACTGTGAAAAACATCTTTTAAAATATTCAGAACATATGGGAATATATTTAGAACATATGTAGGTCTAGTTTACTTTCTTAAGCCAACAGCGCTCAAGAAATCTACCTAAGAATCTTTTACCTTTGAGTGATCACTGACTTTATTAGGCAGACTATATCTAAAATTGCAGCAGTCACACAAGCAGCCTCTGAATGCTAACAGAATAAGAGATCTGTATTCGTATTCACAAATTTCAAATCGTAAAAGATCACTACCAAGAGGCTGTTCAGTCAGACAGTGACAGATCACAGGCAGCAAACAGCTGTAGTGAAGTTCAAGCGACATATGCAGTTTATATCATGTTCATTATGACGCTGATTAATGTTGTGTGGTGTCGGTAATGTAAATATTGATACCACCAGATGACACACCAAAGCAGTCAGGTTTGGAACTCATATTTCTTCCTTCCTTATTACATATGGTCTTGCCTAAAACATGAAAAATGTGTTTTGACTGCTAAAGTTATACATATACATTATAAGAGTGTAATTCATTTTGAAAAAAAGAGACAAAATGCACAATAAACAAAGTTAAAAATGAAACTGACTTTGTGAAAATCAGTGAAAATCTGATATTGTGATGCTACACAAGGTCTCCTAAATACACAGTTGTACACTATGATGTTTTCCTCCAAAAGAAGAAATATGAAGTAGTTGTTTGGTGTCTGTAAGCACGTTACTCGCTACAGTCAGCGAGTAAAAATGAGTCAATTTTGGGTCTGGTGAGACGACTACACCTGGTAGCCAGGTGGCTCAGCTTTGACTGACATTTACTAGCTTGGCTTCATGGTTTGATGTTCATGAGCTACAGCTACGGTACATTCGCCGGTGTTTCCAAACACAAATTGGTTCTGCATCTTGTCCACGTTCAGCATCTATTCTATCATACTGTGCACTGTGTACTGCTGAATACATACAGTATAAGAAACACATCATGGCCAAGTATAGCCCATACTGGTATTGGCAGGAGTGACAGAGGACCCTCTGTGTTTAAGTGTGATTGTTCCCAGTACTCACGGTTGGCAGAGTTTGATGAGGTCCTGGTCGGTGGTCCCAGGTGGCAGGCCTCGGATATACAGGTTGGTCTTACTCAGCTGCTCTGCCCCTCCCTGGCTGCAGCTGTTGGTGCTAGGGCTGGGAGGAGCCATGGGATGAGGGGGTGGAGCATAGGGCTGCTGGGAAAACAAGAGGAAAGAGAGGAAAGATTTAACACACAACGGCTAAAAATAGATTTAATTTCTAAGACATGACACACGATGACACGTGAAAGAGTTAAAATCACTGAGACGTGAGGGGTAAAAAAAATTAAAAGCTTAAACATTTCTGAGGCAGAGGAAGACTGTGTGAGAAAGAATGGGAAAAAATACATCTTTTGATGAAACAGCCGACACAACCAGTTCAGTGTCACCGCAGTTATGAGAGGAGACAGTTTAAGGTAGCAGCGATATTGAGAGAAGATCAGGGTCAGCGAGAGATGAAAACATTCAACCCAGCAGCAGCAGATATTAATGAGTAAAATCTCAAGACAACAGACCGCAGTTTCAAATAAGAATACACTGCAGGGAAAGCTTTTTTTAAGTAGAGGAAAAGAGGTCTGTGCAATGACAAAGAAAAGTAAAAAAAAAAAGTTAGCTCTCAGTTGTATCTCTGTATACACTTCACTTTTTCTAATTAAACAGGATTTTTGGAATATATTTAAAGGAATAGATCATAAAATAAGTTGAAATACTGGCTTCTGTGACAACAACGGTATAGCCGTGGTGTTTTTATTCTCATTCTTGTTCATTTTAATTTGTAACTTGTGTTTTGCTTTGCCCATTTCACATTAATTAAGAGTTCAAATTAATGCTGAATGTCTGTAGAATCAGTGAATGTCTGTTAATGAGGCATAATAAATCATTAATAATCTCTTAGAGGGAGTAGATGTTTATAATGGTTAAACTGAGCAATATGTTGATGGAGTTTGAACTGCATTATTCATTTTTGGGATGCACAGTTGGTCCTTTAAGTAAACTGCAGTGGGGGAATGAGAACTGAAAGGCTCCTCAACCACAAGAGAAACTACTGGTGTTAAAAACACTTAAGTAAAAGTACAAAGGATTCTTAGTATTAATTACTTTTTAACCTTTGATGGTTGATGCATTATCAATAGCAGGTATTCATTTGAAGATCTTCAGTCAAAATTACTCCAAACTCCTGTTCTGTTCTGTCACCTCCCCAAACCTTTGCCCACTGCAGCATTTCATTTTTGTTTTCATCTATGCATGATGGTTCTTATGGACCCGTTCGCGATCAGATAGCCTTATAGGCTACAAATATGCAGCTGTATTACTCAGTACTTAATTATGATTTTAACAGTAACTGAGTAGATTACGTACTTAAGAACGAGTAAAATTACAGACTTGAAAAAATTCTCATAAAAGTACAAGTACAGAAAAAAAAGGAAATAAAAGACTTAATTACAGTAATTTAAGTAGTTGGAATTAGTTCCCTCCCCTCAGGATAATACTTATATACTTTAACATAAGTAAAGTTTTATTGTAGTCGAATATTTTCACAGTGTGGTGTTACTACTTTTACTTAACACAATGATCTGAATACTTCTTCCACCACAGATCTTTTGTCTAAACATGACTTAAGTCAAAAGTGCAAACTAGTTTATACGTTTTATTTTAAGTAAACATGTCACCAAGAGCACGCTCCGAAATTAGGGATCATAAGACTTCCAGCAGCTTATAACAGTTGTAAATGATGGCAACTTCCTGCTTACTATTCATACCCTCAAAACCAATTTCAACACACTGTAAAACAATTTACACCTCCATGGGTGTGATATCTTGATGCAGAAATCCTCTCCAGCCAGTTTCATAAACAGCTCAATATGAACGTCTTTTTTCAGCATAATCTCTTTCTTCCGAGATGTATTCAAAATGTATTAGATTTGTGATTCCCTCCCTTTCTTCTTCTTCCTCTCCCTCTCTTCACCCTCCCCTGCCCTGCTCATGTGTCTGTTGTGCTGTTAGTGTAGATTTATGGTATAGGAGTCAGGGCCCCCTGCTCACAGCCCATTTATATCTCTATTGCAGGGACACTGCACATAGTGACAGAAAGAGAGAAGCAGGGCCCTGTGGGCATGAGCGGAAAGACAGAGCGAGGCAGAGAAACAGAAGAAGAGAGAAAGAGACGATGCACACTGCAATAAAGTAAGTGAGTGATGGATGAAACAGAAAAGAAAAAATGGTCAGGGAGAGAGGGGGACATGACTAAATACCACCACCAGCTCCAGTTAACCACATTAACCCTCTATCCTCCCCAGAGAGAACCATAGGACCCCATACCATGCCGTAAAAGCACATACACACAGTTAAACACAGACACACACACACACACACACACACACACACCATTAGCCCTCCAATCCGCCCCACACGTTAGCAGCGGCTGCCGAAGCATGGCTGATTTGATGCGCTATTTTAAGCGTGTGTGCCATGCCAGCGTGTTGCCTCCCACTTCTCAGACAAAGAGCCGGGGTCCCTGGAGCGTGAAGAGGGAGCCACGTCCATCAATGGACGGCCAATTACCACGCTGAGCTAAGTGGAACTGATGGGCAGCCACTCGCTGTGCTGCTGGACACACACACTCGCACACTGTACACACATCTATGTTTGTGCACACACACACACACACCATGTGACAACACAGAAACACCTTTTTCACACAGAGGCCACGTACAGTGCACCATCGCCAGAGCTGTTTTAAGTCCTCTGGGGCAACTCCAACTGTCAGGATTCAAGTCCTGTAGGGCATGTCCATGTCAGGTCAAAAGTCTTCATAAGAAAATACAAAGTCTCTCAGGTCTGCAACATTTTTGCTTTCAAATCTGTGACCAGTGACCATATCACTCCTTTCTACACACAAGTCTAATAATTCAGTCTGCTTTAAGTGTGTGAGGCCTGCTGTTGTTGAATTATTTATATGTATTGCTCTGTTTTTGGTTTTTTTTGTTTGTTTGTTTTTTGAATCAGGTAAAGGTGTAGCGCAGTGATTCTCAGGGAAGATGGTGCTGCTGTCCACCCTGAAGTTTTCTTCATGCTTTATTTGGTCTTTCATCATGTGAATCATACTCACAATTTTTCCTGAAATAATCCATCCACATTTTATGCATTTATTTTTTTTATCAGACACCACATGTGTAGCAGAGCCATACTTTTGAACATTTTGGTGGCAAAACCATATAAACAGGCATTTTTTTCTAGATCTGGGTATAAAGAGGATTGGATGCAGGCATTGTTTGACTGGACAAGTTTCAGTACTACCTGGAATTGGTACTACTACCAATACACAGCCCTATTGACGAGTCTCATTCCCAGGTCATCAAATGCTGACATTTTGGGAAACAATCACCTATTTTACTGACCTGTGACTGGCCAAAGTCTCCTGTCACAGGCTAAATTTTCTAAAGCCTGAAATGAGAGCCAAGAGGAGGCGCAGAAGTCTACTTTTATTTTAGACCACTTGAATTAAATCATGTTTGGTTATTATGAAACTTTTGTCCAGTGAAGCCAGAAATAAACCACCTAACCCTGGTTTAATGGGCGCCCCAACAGCTTCAAGGATAAGTTGTCAACCATGAACTACAATGTTCCCAGTTCAAATATAGCCAACCTCTCTTGTTTCCTGGCCTCTGTCAACTCAACAAAAGGATAAAACACGAGAGTTAATTGTGTTCAAGTCATTACTCAGATTTCAGTCATCTTTAAAATCATGTTTGATTATCACGCTTTGAAAAACTCTCCGTAAATGCTGCCTAGCATCAACCAAAGTTAGCAACAGTCTGTGGGTTTGTTTGCAACAATGCACATGACTTTTCAAATCATTAAACTGTGATAATTTTTTATGATATGACACTTTCATACTGTTTCATCTCTACACAGCAGTTAAGTTCAACTCTGAAGTTGCCATTGTTGTGACTTAAGTGTAATTCAAGGGTCAAGTCTATAACTTTGATTCCACTGTCCCCCCTCCTCCAGCAGATTGTGCTCCATACTGCTTTGGTAGCCCTGGTTGCACAGGCTAGAATGAAAGTCTCCAGTCACTCACGTTTTCATGCCGCAGCGGTCGTATAGAAGAATCTTAATCTCTTGAGTGCTCCATGGGAGTTATTTTCTCCCACTCAAAGTCACTGGAATGCGCACAGCTGCAGTTCAAACCTCGACTTTGGGGCATTCACCTTATGTCCCCCTCCTCTCGCCTCTTGCTTTCATTTCTCCTTAGTCCACTGTAGCTTAAATTACACACACAGTGCTTAACATATTGTGTGACACGTACAAAAGCACCAGCACAAACAGGAGACACTACACAGAGTTTCTGTCAGCGCTGAAGGTTAATTGAAAGCCTCTCTCTCTTTCTTTCTTTGTTTTAGCCCTTCAGTAATACACACAGCCCTCCTCCTCCTCCTTCTTCTCCTCCCTGGGCTCCGGGCTTGGCTTGTATCCTGGGCTTTGGAATTCATGTGTCCCGCCCTATCGATTTGCTTTCATTTTTTAAGGTCAGAAGCTGAAATCTTACACAATGAGGCATAGAGGGTCAACACCAGCCCATTACTTACAGTGTTGGGCGAGAAGGCAGAGAGCGAAGTTATCCGAGGGGAAAGAAAAAAGGCCGGAAGAGTCCCTCGGGATGAAGAATGGAATGGGTGCCGAAGGTCTCCGAGGAATGGCGACTGGTGGGTGGATGGCGGGACAGGGTGAGTGGGTTTAATGTCGGATTCTTGAAGACTTAGTGGTGTTTTTTTCTTTTATGTTTTTATTTCAAATCATATCAAAGTTGTACAAAGGGAGTAAACGTCGTATTCCTGAGGAGTGCAAAGTTTAGACATGTAGGATAAGCAAAAACGTGCAAGAACTGCCAAAAAAGGAGGTTCCTCAAGTGCTTGTATCTGCCTCTGCATATGCAGATTGCAACGAGTTGCAAAAACTTTTCGACCCATATTTAATGGAGTACACTACAAAGACAAGATATGTACAATTTGATGGCTGCAACACGTTTCAAAACAGTCTGTAAAGTTCACCACTGTGTTGTTAAAGTTTTTAAAGTGAAATTCTTTCCCACTCTTGCTTGATATATTAATTCAGGTACTCAACAGTCCGGGGACTCCGTTGTTGTGTGTTGTGCTTCATAATGCACCACACATTTTCAATAGGAGACAGGTCTGGACTGCAAGTCTTTTACAACAAAGCCACACTGTTGCAACACGTGCAGAAAGTGTCTTGGTATTGTGTTGTTGAAATAAGCAGGGATGTCCCTGACGTCACACACATGAGACCACAGCACTTTTCTACTTTGTGTCAGTCCATCTCAGAGAAGTCAGCAACCTTTCTGGATGATGATACTGTATATGGCTTTTGTTTTGAATGGTAGAGTCTTAATTTACATTTGTAGATGCATCGACAAACTTGTGTTTGCTAAAAACAGTTTTCCAAACTGTTGCCAGGCCCATGAAGTATCCTTGAAGAAGCCTATGAAGTATCCAATTATGCGGGTTGTTAATGTAGTGCTGCCTAAGGGGTCAAAGGTCACAGGCATTCAATGTTGGTTTTAAGACTTGCCCCTTATGTGCAAAGATTTCACCAGATTCTCTGAATCTTTTTTCATGATAGTGTGGATTGCAGATGGTGAAATCCATACATTTCTTGTAGTTTTGTGTTGAGAAACGTTGTTCTGTCTGACTTTTTTCCTGATGTTTTTCTGCAGTTTTTCACAAAGTGGTGAACTTTGCCCCAACCTTACTTGAGAATGACAAACAGGTATTTTTAGCATTCAACAACTTCCCCAGTCTTATGTTGCCCTTGACACAACTTTTTGGAACATGTTGCATGCATCAAACTGAATATAAGTTAATATTTACAAAAAAGTCTATCAGTTTAAAGATTAATATACTGTCTTTGAACTGTATTTAAATTAATACAAGTTGAAAAAGATCTGAAATGCATTCTGTTTTTTGTAATTGGGGGTTGTATATCAAGGCAAAGGGAGAAAAGGAACTGCAAAAGTTTAGATGTGTAGGATGAGCAAACTGTGCAAGAACTGCCAAAAGAAGAGACTCTTCAAATGCTTGTTTCTGCGCCAACATGTGTAGTCTATGTATGTACATGCATTCTGTTAACTTGTACAAGCTTGGAAGTGAAATTAGCGAGCACATATTGGCTGTTGCTACAACACAGACGCACACATTCCCACTAAAAATGTTCCATCTTTTTCTTGTTTCAAATCAAATTCTGTCTTGGCTTCCTCTGGTCGCCCCACTGGAGGTTAATAACCGAGCTTGTTTCTCTTTCCGGACGATTCTGTGACTGCTGTTTACCCTCAGCCTGTCAGCCTGTAGAGATCCGGCTTCTCAAATATATAATAAATACAGGCCTCATGTGTCAGAACGATGAGGATTGAATACAGCACTTGACAAAGGGTATTTCAGCAAGAGAGGAAAAGGGAATGAAAGATTGAGGGAAAACGGAGCGACAGAGAAATGAGAAAAAAAAAGCAAGATATGAGGAGTTAAAGAGAGAAATAGAAGAGGAGTGTGTGGGGGAATAGCTGGTTATGACACTTCAAAAACCTCCAGGTGGTAAATGAGAAAAACCTCCATTCTCCCTCCTCCCTATCCAGCTGTGACATGCCGCTACAGAGGCTTACTGGGGATTTCAATTTGCCGCACTGTATTTTAGACGGGCAGAATGGTTTACACAGGCCCAATTTACCGAGCCAGCCGTGCAGGGGGGTTCACAGCCTCCGTGACATGCCAGGGAATGTTTATGAGTGTATTAAGTGAGGATGATAAATCTAGCGTACGTTACATAGGCTGAGGGCAAACAGCACTGCACTGTATATTCACACACCCACACAAGGACAACACATATTTTTATTTTACAGTCCATGGCTAGCCCTCTCTGTCACTAAGAGTAATATGTAGGCCTGAACCTTCTCTGGGCATTGTTATTTACATGTTCATGTACTGTATACACATTTATAGCACGTTACAAGCATCTTACGCTGTCTGAAATATTTATGCATTATGCCTATGAACATTTGCTCCTGTGTCTTTATCCATACTGCACATGATCTCTGTCCAATTAAAGCCAAAATGTCAACTTTTTTCTGAGACAGCAGCCCTGTTTTTACTTTTAGGACACCAGAAGTGTGTGGTGGTGCCTGCATCCGCAGAGACCCCGCCCTCTGCCTATACCTACGTAATTTGCTGTGCTCAGGACACAACCCCAACATCTGTATTTGACATCCTGAAAATCTTTTTACAAACAGCAACTGGCAAATCCTACTTATTCTACCTTTAAATATTTCATTTCTGTGCATATTTATGGGACGGCATAGCTGCAGATTACACCCACAAAGTTGATTCTCCCTTTTGTCCAAGTTGATCATATCTTTAGACAAGGTGGTTCCCTTACTTGTGTAAAAAATGCGGAAACATATTATGTGAGTACACAATGTTTGGCAAACAGAGAGGAGGGCAGCCGCAGCAGTAATTGGAATGAAAGCAGGGATGTGGCTTCCCTGCCTTTCTCCCTTTCTCCCTGCACGCTGCAGGGCAGGGCTGCGACTGGAGGAGAGGCGGCTGTGCACCACCGTGGTAATTGGCCCTGATTTATAGGAGGCCAGAGCAGTCAGTGAGAGCTAGCTCCACACTGGCAAGAGGCCAGGCAAGGCCATGCTGTCAATATCAGCAAACCAACCCAACCCAGCCCAAACCCCCACGGCCAGGACGCCACCGCTCGAGATCAGCTGTCACCGTGCGTGCAGGAGGTCGCGCACGTGTGTGAGTGCACGTTCATGTGTGCATACGTATATCCCATTCTGTGTGTTCACGTATTTGTGTGTTTGCTTTCCATGAGTCACTCCAGTCAGACACACACGCGCGCACAAGAAAACCTGCCACAAAAAATGACAAGCAGTCTCCTTAAATTGAAGAAAAAAGCCCCTCAGCTCATCCTCCATTAATTCATGCTGGCAAAGTCTCTGCAAAGACTCTTAAAGACAAGCATAGTCCCAGAGGCATCCCATCCAAACTGCCAGAACTAACAGCTAGCTCGGCGGTCGGCTGCATTCACAGCAGCCTGTGAGCACGAAAGGAACACAAATCCCCCATCCATCCTGGATAGCTGCCTCCAAACCTTTAGCCCTTAAACATGTGTTTTGAGAACCGCGGCCGCATCTCAATGTCGAGAGAGGGGGAGGGACACTGAAAAGACAGAAGAAACACAGAAGAAAGCCAGTCCTGCTTTTGCCTCTCGGTTTCATGCCTTCGCTCTTTCTCTCTTTGTCTACGCCTGTCGAGGTAAACCCATAGCCAGAGGAGTGAATAGCAAATCATCCCCAACTCACCTGGGAATGCAACGCTGCTGATGCTACAGCCAAATGTATCCTAATAGGGAAGACCAAGAGCGCTCTGTATGGAGGGGAGAGTGCAGGGGGATGAGAGAAAGAAAAACGAAAGAGAGATGCAGTTACAGGTATGAAGTAGTTGTAGCCAAGGCCTAAAGGAACAGCCAAACCAGAGAGCAAGGAGGAAAAACGAGAAAAAGAGAAACATATGAAAAAAATGAAAGAAAAAAGTACAGGAGTCATTTTGAATGTCTGAATTCTCTGGGCTTCCACCAGCCTGCTGGCCTTCTTCCTCAGTAAAAACAAAAAAGCCCCGGGATCTGGGACAGTTGTAAGCCAACACTGCTGTGGACAATGACGCAGGGGGCTAATTTTAAATATGCTGATCGGTCCATCTCCAGTATCTATCAAAGCAGGAGATGGAGCTCTTTCTCTCTTCCTGTTCCTCTTCCCTGCCTTTCTTAGGGCCTCTGTCCACATAGAGTTTTACTGTCAGCTCCAGCATCTTTTTTTCAATTTTTCTAATGAGGGGAGAGCATCTGAGACCGCATGTGTCTGCTGCACCCAGCATCTTTTTTTACAAGTGATTTGCCTTTTTAGTGCGACAGCTCCGAGTGCAGCTCCAAGTACGAATAAGGGCTGCATGATTCTTTCTAAAAAGGGAATCACTATTTTTCACTCACACAAAAACATTTATTGCACTCACAAACAAAAAATCTATCTTACTCCAGAACATCAAAGTGATTACCTTAAATGATAATGAACATAAAAAAATAGGATGTAAAGTTACAGCTTCAGAGTAAATAACACATACAGTGACCTTGCATTACGTGACATTTAATTTCCTCTAAATTCATGACAATAAAAGTCATTCGTTGCTTCGTTATTTAAAAGCTTTTATTGTGAAGCACAAAAACAGGAAATGTGTTTTCATCAGCAGGAACTTAGCACGACTATCTGCTGAAAGCAAACATGAAACAGGAAAATAAAGCAGAAAGAACTTAAAGTGCGAACAGTGATGCAGAGATTCAGTTGGAAGCTAGAAAAAGTACTGAGAGCTAATATGAGTTGAGTGGCAACACGCTCTTGTTGGAGGGGAAGAAAGGGGCTTTGGCTTGACTTGTTTGGGATTAACATCTGTCCATCTTTCTTTCCTTTTTCTCATCCACGCCGTGTGTGTGTGTGTGTGTGTGTGTGTGTGTGTGTGTGTGTGTGTGTGTGTACTGCTGAAGCACACAGCAGAGGAGAGAATGGAGGAGAGAGAGAGAAACGTGAGAGAGCGACGGCAAAACACACTGAGCTGAAATGAGACACGTGCACATAAACTTGGTAAATAACATCAATAAAAGTTTCTCTCATAGTGGTTGGGGAACGGTCGGGGAAGTACTACATCTGGGATTGTTCTGAAGCAAAGAAGTCAGCATGTGAATGCAGTGTGATGTGAATGCATAAGGGATAGGAACAAATGAATCGCCTCCAATCTCTGAAATTTTCAGAAAGACACTGGTGTTGTCGCCCTGATAACCAAGAATTGGAGACGAGCTTCCAACTGCATCTCTGTGGTTCAGCTTTCGTTTAATTTAGTTTCTTGGCTCCTTGTACTTTTACTGCTTAATGTTGCTTTACCTTGGATAGGAGTCATTGCAAGTTACTGCTTAAACATTTTCCTAATTTTGCTGCTTCGCGATAAAAGCTTTAAGATAAGAAAATATCAGGTCATGAATCAAGACACACCTTCAAGTGACGTGACGTGTAAAACAAAGCCAGCATGTGTGTTTGGAAAAAAGGCCATATGGGAGTAAGCATCTTCGGGACGTTGCTCAGAGTGAAAAAAAATGTAAAATAAATAGAAACAAATAGATTATTAAACCCAGGGAGGGACGCTATGCTGCGCAACAACAGCAGCCATAGGAATTTTCGAGATATTGTTGTCATAGAAACAAAACCCACGTGCAGCCTATTGCACTGCCTTAGCCTCCAACTTCCTTTTCTTATTTCTTCTCCACCCTCTTTTTTTTCTTTCTCCCCCTACTGGCTCTCTTTCCCTCTCACTTTCTCTTTGGGTCAGATAAGAGCAGGAAGTGTCAGGACCCATGTGTCTGGATACGAAGCCCCAGAGTTAAAATAAGGGCCATATCTTTTCCAGGGGGTAGAGATAGGATGCACACATATTATCTGACAGAGAGGACAAGAGCTATGGAGGTAAACAAGGCGCGCTTTGTGTAGCATCACCGTTTAAAAACACTGAGTCATCTGTTTTAACTGCAAAGGAAGTGACATAATGGGAAAATAGTGTACGGAAGTTTAGCCCTGAAATTCATCATTTTAGTGCAAGAAATCAATCAGAAATGGTGTATTCATGTAGAAATTAGAATTAAAGTGCTTTCCAGAATGAACCTTTTTTGGCTGTTTTATTTATTTACACTTCTTTGTAAGAATTTAATTGCTGCTGCCATCCAGAGAAGTACTGTGGGATCAATAATTAGTCACGAATCACCACAGTTTAGAAGACTAAAAATAAATATGTGCAAGAAACAACATTGCAAGCGTCTGACCTAGAAAAGAGCTTTTTTTTTTTTTTTATCCCAAATAAGGCTTTTATCAGGAGAAGAGACTATAAAGAGAAGGAGGGGAGCAAATAGTAACACTTTTTTTTGAAGGGGTGTGCATAAGACTGCCGTTCCACTGTCATAATCATGTCATCAAGCCTGATATCAACATGAAGTCTTATTAAGTGTCATTTGGTGAATTACATCATTTTTAATGCTAAGTTGACATTGTTTTGAGATGTTCTTTGTTATGACAACTTGACATTTTTGACTTGGTTAATGTCAAGTTGTCATAACAAAGACTTCTCAAACAGTGTCAAAACTGCAAAAGTGAATATTAATTTAGAGTAGTCAACCGGTTAGAAACCACTCAGAAAGCTAAAAGTGAATCAACAAATCATATTATAAATGCCAGTTTGTGCTGTGCATTATGAACACATTGCACATTATCCTGCAAAACATGACAACAACTCACTAAATGTTTCAACTTTTCAACAGCATTAATGTCATCATGATCATATAATTATATATTTGATTAATTGTGCAGTCCTAACAAACTGCCTTTTCTGTTTGAGCAATTTAAAAATCCATTTCCAGCATGTTAGTTTGAGCTTGTGACTCTCAGTGAGGTCCTCCATCACCGCAGAGTCTTGTTTGGTTTCTGTAAAGTGAGTGGGATCTGGGACAAACACGCATATCCTGCTAGAAGATACACCACACGTCGCATTTGCAGAACAGGTTGGTCACCAAGCCCACACAAAAATCTGCATAAGCACACTGTAAGCTTCAATGTTTATACCGCTCCTCTGACAACCATAAACTTGCTTCTCTGCGGACATTAACAGTCACTGGTGTTTAGGTGACATAACTGGGGCCGAGGGGTGTTTGTGAAGAGCGATTACGACGGTTTGGCTGCACGTACGGTGACCAACGCAGTGGGATTCGTAAAAAATAAAAGAGCAGAGAGCGAGCTTTGGGCAGAGCCAGAGTGAAACTCGATGGACATAAATATTTGGGCTGATTTGTCATCATTATGGCCAGCTGGGTCTGTTTGCAGGCTAGCCGGTGTGGGAGTGGAGACTGCTGGATGGATGGAGCGAGGAAGTGGGAGGACAGAGACACTCATTTAGAGACAGAGCAACCAAGAGAGGATGTTAGAGATTGTGAAAAAAGAAAGAAAAGGAGTTTGGTCTCCAGCTGAACCTGAGCTGGCACCCACAGTCTGAAAACTGATCCACTGACGCACTGTGGTTGTGATCCATCGACGAATAATGGTTATAGATTGGTCCCATCACTAGTTGGACCAAATTTTAAGCAGCCTAGTGTGGAAATTCAATTTTTTATGACTGATAAATTCATCATTTAGTTGAAAAAAATTCAGAAAGCAGTAACACGTTCGAGTGACAATTTTCCAGAGCCCGTCCTCAGACTACTCGCGTTCTCTAAGCAAGAGTCAAAAACACAGACTTTAATTTAAAATGATATAAAACACAAAAAGGAGCCATCCTTATGATTTATAAAGTTAAACCAGCAAATGTTAGATCACCAAAAATGTCAATTGTGCTCAACAGTGACGGATGCAGAACATTTTGAGAAACAAATCAACAAATTCTTGGTTGCCATCAGCAGTAATCACTTCTCAAAGGTAAAATATGCATCATTACCTTGCTACTTTCACTCATTCTCCTAATTAATTTATTTATGTATTGATCTCTCTTCCGTTCATTGAGCCAGAGAGGAAGGGCCGACTTTGAAGGGTGCATTTACAAACAATATTGCAGATATTTTTTATATATATATATTTTTTAACTTTAACATATAAAAAAAAACGTACAGCAAATAAATACTTTTTAAATTTTTGTTGCATTAGTGATATTTCAATATTGCCTTTCAATCACGTGCGCACAGACATCTGTTTTAGGGACAATGGCGAAGCAAAAATGGTTGTCTGGCTGGGATAAAAAGTTAAATTTATCCTTTTAATGTCACTCGAGGGATCCACAATCCCAGACTTCAATGCTGCAGGGCCGATGGCAGAGGTGGGAGGTAAAAATGAAAAAAATTACTTTGTTTCAGTACTTGGGTGGTTTACAGATATCTGTTCTTTACTCATGTATTTATTTTTCTGCACGACTGATGTAGCAAAAGGAAATTAATGTAAAAGATGTGACAAGAGGAAACAGACAAGAGGAGGAAACTTGACTGCGGAGAAAAGGTGAGGTCCAATAGGTACATCAGAGAGCTACTCTTTACTTTATACTTTGATTATACAGTATATCAGAGTCTGGACATTTTTACATTCACTTAATTAAAGAAGTTAAATCAATATTTCTACTTTTACCAGTCTATCTTTTACCCAGTGCAAGTATCCTTATATACTTCTACTTGTGTGAAGAATGTGTGTACTTTTACCATCTCTGGCTAAAGGATCTGTGATGGGAATCAGCACATAGGTCCAGAAAAACAACATTAGGGCAGAACGTATGAAAAAGCAACCAGTGACTTGCTGGATTCAATTTTCGAGCAATCTTGAAGAACATGACGACAGCTGTATTCTGTATACCAGGAATTGAGGGTGGATACAATAACGAATACTTAAGATTCCAATGCTATGAGGTATCAGATAAAACAAAAACTACAAAGAATTTTGTTCAATTACTGTAATAAATCATTTCACTGAGCCTTGCCCCAGTATTTCCATGCATTTTGTGTTTTTGAACATTGTGCTGCCTGGAAAGCCCCAACTCACCAGAGCTCTGGACCCAGAGGAAACCTCAGCGTAAAGCTCCATTTCTGTGTAAAGCAATGCCAAATATAAGAAAGAGAGAAACCCCCCCCCCTTCTCTGTCTCTAATTGGGCACATTCTTCAGGAGTCAGTTATGTTTTTCACAGGAAGTGTAAGCACAAACAGACGACTGTGGAAGATGTGGAGAGGGAGGAGAGAGCCGGGTTAGCTCTATTTCATCGTGACCTGTCTCTCACTGAGACAAATGTCTGCCAATCCAGTCACGCA
This sequence comes from Lutjanus erythropterus, assembly GCF_056507025.1. NCBI lineage: Eukaryota > Metazoa > Chordata > Actinopteri > Lutjaniformes > Lutjanidae > Lutjanus > Lutjanus erythropterus. Next base: position 24,403,185 of record NC_139332.1, read on the forward strand.
CATGGGCTGGCACCCTGCCCTGAAATGTTCTCATAGGCCACATGAAGTGAGAATGAGACCGAACGAGAAACATACAACTGTGGGTCTCTTTTTTACCTCTCCCTCAGAAAACACAATATAAAGTTCACTCTCAAATGTTACTTCTAGGTCCACTGATCTTTGCTTATCAATGCAGGAAGACCAACTTGTTGACTGCCTGCTGTTTCTAAATGACTGACTGGATAGCTGACCGGCTGACCAGTTCACGAGAGTTATTGCTGAGCTGCGGAGAATGCCAGAGGACAGAGGGAGACAGGGGACAGATTGATAGAGAGGAAGCTTGAGCTGTCCCAGAATGCTATTTGTTACGCCGTTCTCCAGACAAACAAATTTACGTCTCTTCTTCCAGAAGGTCAACTGTGCTCAAATTCATAAATAAGGCTGTAATTGGTGCAGGAGCGGCAAAGAGGCTCAAAGGTCCACAACAGCCCGGTGCATGAGTTACTGCCTGACACTGACCTCAGTGTGTGTGTGTGTGTGTGTGTGTGTGTGTGTTTGACTGTGTGCCCACAGCCATATGTTAAAGGCACTACGTAATGTTTGCATAACCGAGCGATGTTAACATTGCTTTTACAAATAGCAGACTCACACAGAGTATTTCACACATTTAAGACTGCAGCAGTAAATGCTAAAACACACTCCCAGCAGTCTATACATGCTCAGATTTGTGTACTGAAAGAAAAGGTTGAACACTGACAGAGTTTATTAAGGATAAAATGTTTCCATCACTGACCTTTTGTCAGGCATCTTGTTCACAATATGTAACAACAACTTTATGTTACAGACACAGGCTGCAAAAACAAATTCAAAGTGAAGCGAAATCCCAAACACCTGAGACAGTAACCGCACTGACAACTGAGAAACAAAGGATGTGCGTCAAGATCCACAGAATACTAATGAAAAATGGTTGAGAAAAAAGCAACAGGAAGAGAATGCATAGTTAAATACGCAATAACCAACAGATGTTTTCATAGCACCCATGTTGATGTAAAATACCAGGTAAACACAGGTTCAGTAAATGAAGATGATGGTCCTGTTCCATTTAGCACGGAAGAGGTTTTTCCAGTGAGCTAACATGCACAATAGACAAGTTTTACTGCAGTACTGATATGAAATATTCAGGCAAACACAGGTGTTACCCATGATATAAATGACAGTCCTGTTCCAGTGAACCAACATACACAACAGCAGCACGCTAACCGCCTTTGACCGGAATGGAACGAAACATTAATTAGTATAATTTTGGTAAAACTTGTGTTTACCCAAGTATTTTATGTCAGAATGGCTGCTGTGAAAAAAGGTCTATTATTATCAACAAGAACCAGTCCAAATCTAATATCCAAACTGAAAATTTATTCATAACCTTGAAGGCAAGAAAATCACACAGAAAGAAAATGTGAATGTTTAAGCAGCCCTCTAATGAAGGCAAGGACAACAGAATCAATTACTGTTGAGGAAATATGAAGAAAATAGTCAATTATTATATTATTATTATTTGCTTTTAACTTTATTTGGACTCAGTGTCTTTTTTCATCTGTGTTCCACTGAATTCACACTTCCACCGAGGTGAAGAAAGTGATTCTGGAGAAAAATAGTAGACTGGTGACTCTCATTCCCAGGTCGAGAAATACTTGGAAATTGGATTGGAAAGGTGACTCAACAACAGGCTGTCTTACTGACCTGTGATTGGACAAAGTCTCCCTTTATGAGTTAGATTTCTTAAAGTCTGAAAGCAGAGCCAAGAGGAGGAGCAGAGGTTTTCACCCAGACCACATGAATGACAATGTTCTCAAAGGTTATTATAGGATTTTTGCCCAATGACAGCAAAAATAAACTTCCTACCCCAACATTAATGTTGTTTTGAAACCATTACTGATGCTATAATTATCCCAGGTACTTGGCTCTAGAAACCTGTGGCTTTAATATTAAACTGCTGTTGTTTTCACATTGTGAATTTGATGCCATACAAAGGTACATGAAATATATCTCAGAGAATCAGCTTTTTCTCTCATACCATTTAAAGGACCAGTGTGAGGAATTTAGTGGCATCTAGAGGTGAGGTTGTAGATTGAAACCTCCTGGCTTTCCTCACCCTCCCCTTCCAAGTGCGTAGGATAATCTGCGAAACTCATGAAAAACCTGAAAAGCTGTATCTAGAGCCAGTGTTAGGTTTGCCCATTCTGGACTACTGTGGAAACATTGTGGTTCAACATGGCAGCCTTCATGGAAGAGGTATAAGGGCTCATTCTAAGGTAACGAAAACCCAACAGTTCGTCATATTCTGCCAATAAATGAGATACACACTGGACCTTTAACTTTACTAAATACCTGTCTACTAGGTGTTCTCTGGGCAAAACTTTGCCCAATATTTTATGCATTGGATCATGATTATTCTCCACCTTGTTTTGTATAGATATTGTATGTTAATGTCTGCTCTGCATGTGGAGAAATCCAGGTCCTATATACCTTTCTCTCACACTGCCTATAGATCTATGATACACACAAGCAAATGCACACACATGCACACAGTCATGGACACACAGGTGGATTAACAGGCACAAACAGTACAAAAACAAACAGATAATCTAAAGCAAACTGGCTTAAACACACAAAATGAGGAAGTATTATACCCGATGATTGCATATATGAACGCAACCGTACAAAGATGAAAAGATAAGATCCACACAAATGCAGATACGTATATAAATATGCACAGGGGAGAACGCACATCCTCTTCCCTTTGCATATTCATTTTCTTTCACATGCAAAGTAGTTGCTCTTGGTCTGGAATGTCACTTTCGGCCCCCAAGGAATATACTCACTGAAGCGTCTCTGACAATTGCCAGACTAAATACTGGCACTAAACACCAGCCGCTGTTGTGGCAGGAAGACTTGAGACAGCCATAACAAATCAGCAAGGGAATGGAGAATGGTCGGTTTGTGGTAGTTTATAGGGTTATTTTATGATGTACATCTGAAAAACATATCCAGGGATTTCGCAAAGGGATCCTAACCAACCAGGCTTTGTTCCTTCAGTAGCCAAGCCAGAAAAATCAGGTGCACAAGCAGCAGCAGGAGGAAGGCTGTGACGCTGATGTTTAACTGATTAAAAGTGGACAGACCAGATTCATAATACAGAAAAATTAAATGTCTATTTGGCCCACATTCTTTTTGATTATTGTTCAAATGCTTTGACTGCGGAGATATAATTTAAATGAGGCTGAAAGCATCTCAGGTATCCACTTATTTGTCTATATGTCGACTGCAAAAAAACATTGTGTGAAAAACAAAATGGCTTTGAAATGGTACATTATCCAACCAGTCTCTAATTGCGAGGCAAGCTGTAAATGAGATTTTGATGGATGTGAACTTCTGAATGAGCTGGAGAAAAGGTCGTGCAGCAGCAGGCAATCAAACCAACAAGAATGTTTTTTTTTAAAAACAGGAGAAAATAAAGAGCAGGATGGAAAAAATCATCTTGCATCTTTGGCATGTTTGAAAATAAGTATAGTATCCAATTATTTGCACTGCAGATGGTAGACATCAACATAAACACCTGAAAGCACAATCTAGATCAGTCAGAAATTATCCAATTTAACATCTGTTCAAGTGATTCACACCAACTCCTTAAGGTATGAAATCATATGACTAGTTTGCATTTGTGAAGTAAACATTCAAGTCGTCATCAGTCAATGATAAATATAGTTAATTACATGATTACACCAAACAACACCTTCAAAAAAAAGATGCCACAAGTTGCATATAATAGAAGCCAGGCATACATTCCACTCTGGTCTTTTTAACAGTCAAGACATGATGTTATACTGAGCTCCAGACAACTCGGAACTGGAAAATTTCTGACCTCCTACTGGAAAAAATACAGTGAAACACCACTCAAACTCAAAGTTGTGAACTTGTGGACAAATCCAACTACCCCGACTTCATGAAAAAGCAGTTGTCTGATGTCACACAACAATGGTGCCACCCACTGAAACCTATAATAATACATACTATATAATGTAATAGTTCTGCATGTAAACTGCTGTCAGAATATGATGATAATATGTTATAATGGTGTTTATAGTGGTGTCACCCCACACCTCATTTTTCCTCCTCTGTGTAGTTTATGCAGGGAAGGTGCACTTCGGAGGGTTCAACTGAGCGTACACTTAAATAAAACTCATCAATTTGTCAGGATCAGCCATGTTTTGCTTTGTTTTTTCTTTTGACATTGTGCACCTCGAAGCTCTGAGATAAGAAGTTGCAAAATTCCTCCGATGTTGTCTTAAATGCAGCATTAATCAGAGCGTGGAACTTACAGCTTAGCCTGCTACACAGAGGGGATAATGGCCTTTAAGGTGTCTATTATCAGGAATTAATGGACGGTGTGGAGGCTTTGCAGAGTCCATTAATTCCTGATTATGGACGCGACAAAGGGCATTATCCCACTTATAGCATTGGGACTGGCCAAAGAAAAAAAAAATCAAGGCTGCAATCAAAATCTAAAGTTTTTCACAAACCATAACTCTATTTCCCTCGGGTTCGACTAATATCTGAAATCATTACCAACTAATAAGGTTGTTACTCAATTCAAATGTGTTTACTACTCCAATAAATAGGACAAATCTCAGTTAAAACTTTGTGACGGGAGATATTCAGCTCAGAGAACACTTTGGCTCAGCTATGAGCTAACATTTTGCCAATGACAATGCATACAGTTGACAAACACTAAACTTAATTTATCAGTATGTTAAACAACAAGTCTGGCTAGCTACCCAGCCACGTCACTGTCCCTAAATCACTATCACGACTTTTATGAACAAATAATATGCCATATTGTCAGCTGAAGCGATGTATGCAGGCAAAGGGACATCAAATTGGTTCAGTTTTTCCCAGTGATGACCTCCTAACCTTCTCAGTGCATCAATGAACAGGCTAATGATGTTTTGATTGTTTGTAAAAAAAAAAATAGCTCTAGCTCTATTTTAGCAAAGTTTTGTGCATGTTTTTCATCCATTGGTCAAAAAGGACAATGGTGCCCTTGACATTTATGATTCCTCTCCTCAAAGCAATCAATATGGACAATAAGAGACTAATTAACAAGGCAGAGAGGCGGCAAATCTTCTATGATCCACGGCAGGCTTGGACGAAAAACAGGGAGCTGCTGGGAATTACATGTAAGTAAACTGTCACCCAACTGTATTAAAAAAGGTTGACCTAAGAAAATTAAATTAGTCATGAATAAGCAACTTAGGCACTTAAATTCTTAATTTGTAGAGGGAAAAATCACAAGCAGCACGGCTGCATATCACTCACATTATACGTGAACACATACTCACTATTCGCTCAAGTTCACTCACTTGCTATACGTTAGAAAGTGATGTAAAATAGTGAGTTGGATAGACAATGAAATGTAAGATGATCATGCATGTAATACAAAGTATCAGTAAGTTCAGTGGGGCAGTGTTCTTCTTGAAGCTTGTGTGTTATAATCACTTGTGTGACATACTGTAAAAAATTGTAATTGTCATTAAAACAACACTATTCAAACTGATGTTTTGTTTGGGTCTGTACCAAACATACATGTTTTCTTACATCTGGACAACATGATTTGTAGACCAGGACATCTCTGCAAAGCTACAGCACTTCATAGTTATAGTACTTTTATTTACATTACATTATAATGCTGTTTTCCCACACATTTCCTATATGAAAAAAATGAAGGTTTCGGGATATTGCACTTGGCCATATTGCAATTTCAGTAATACTGTGACTTATTAAGCAGCCCGAATGCTGATACTGTGTAACTAGCATTAGAACTACTTAGTAGGTGACCAACACCCTGCAGCAGAATTGAGTATCATAATTAAATATTGCCTCAGACCACAGTACAGAATCACAACTGACACTGTAAACACAGGTATCATAGAACCTGTCCTACTTTACCACTATTTCTCTTTTTTTTGTTTTGAGGGCAACTTGTCTGGTGATAAACTTTTTTGACTTCACATCTTGGCAAGAAAAACTGCCTGACTGCATCATAGCATTTGTCTCTGCGGGGCTGGAGTCTCTAAAACACCCACCTTTTGTGGCATGTCTTTCAGAGGCTCCAACCTCTGATTTGGCACACTGCTCACTTCTGATAAATGCATTCCTACCTGGAGGCTTTTTGTTGTTCAGTCACTTTGTTGTGGCCCTGGATGAGATCTAATTTGTCACAGAGTTATTTGCTGCAAGTTTAGACTTTGAAGTGGGCTGATTGTGTACTTCAGGCACTGACTCATCATCTTTACTGAACAAGCGCACTTTGTCAAAGCAGTAAATCGCAATCTAACTAATATATTTCCATTTGGTTCCCCATCACAGTCCAAGCACTGTGTTTTGACGAGGGATAAAAGATTCCTCACAGCCTGAGCAGCTTGTTTTGTCCATATATTGAACTGTCTTCACTGCTAAACTACCGTAGTGTGGACCATCTTGCCCCTCTGCTTCTCTCTCTCTAACCTTCTATAACTGAATGCATCCCCTGCTAGTCCTCCATCCATCCTCTCTTCACCTTCTCCAATCCCTTCAGTCAGCTCTCATCTATCCCTAAATCCATCCCAATCCTCATCTGGCTGCTTGTCCTCCATTTCTCCTTCCTGCCCGCCTCCCCCCCTTCGAGTCTCTCTCTTCCTTTCCTCCACCCCCCTCGCTCCTCCCTGTCTAACAGCCATTGGGGAGTTTTTACATAGTGTTGAGCAGAGTTTAGTAGGCCAAAGAAGACGCCGTGCCAGATTCTGCACAGTGTGTTAAGCAACTATCCCCCTAGAAGGAATATCAGCATTACTCAACACAAAAACCCCTGTATCCACCCGCCTCCTCGGGCCTAAGCTCACATACTGCAAGGCTGCCGTCAGCAGCAGACAGCCAGGCTATGCAGGGGATTGTTTTACTCGGGGTCAATGCGAGAACAATGCCGCATTGTAACATCTTTGGAATCGCTGCTTGAAATTCTGTCCCTGTGCACATGGATATGTCATACCAGATGTGTCAAGACTAGTAAGGTTTTTACATCAAAGACGAAGCTCAACTATAAGCCCCCCTCATGCACTTTTATCCTTTATTTCCTATCCATCAGTCTATTTCAGTTTTTATTTTCAACATAGGTGCTTCCAGTATTTCTGTTGGTTTGGCATATTGGCGTGACCGCTGAGTTAGGGACCCTTCAGAAGTGCCTCTCTGAGTGATTTAAAGAAAGGGAGTCAGCCTCTTCTGGGCAGACCATCCCGAGCTGTCAATCCCATGACTTACTGGAAACCAAAGGGGAATGATCTGTGCTTCCCAGCTCTCACAAGCAGAGTTCAATCAGCGCGGGTGTGGAGCTTTATCCAAAAGTGTCACAATCGCGTGATAAATAAAGTGAGCACAGTCGGGCAGCCAGCTAGTGCGAGAGATGCGAGAAATAAGACGGCAGGGAGGAAGGGGGGGAGAAAGCAGTGAGAAGCAGAAAGAAGAAGCAACAGTGAGAGGAAGATGGATAGGGATGCAGACGTCTGCCAAAGGAGAAGAGCTGCAGTGTCGGAGTTGTCCGGACCTTGGTACCGTGATTTATTCATGAGATAAGTCACCATGGCTGTGGAACAGGTGAGTGTAATGGTGTAATGTTTCCCCCTTGCCTGACTGCTTGCCTCAGTGACTCTGGCCTGCTGTGCTCTTGTCAGGCTGCTGGAAGACTTTAATGCAAGCAACACTTGGACACGGTGAGGGATCACAGCCAGTATAGATAAACACAGGCCATCTGGGTTCAAGCAGGTCAGAACAAACTCAACAGTAACGCTATCAGTCCCTCTGGATCTTCAAAGGTAGCCGAGGTTATTCAGTCTTTCCACTTAATGGTAGGTCGACATTGAAAAAGTCATGGTTTACAGTTCATTTATTGCTTTATTGCTAAAACATGCATCACCTATGAGAGAAATACACCCGTAGGCATTGGAAAATGAAGCGTAGAGTTTGGATCAAAGAGCAGCGGACTTTGAGATGATCAACAAATGCAGCCAGCATCTTTCAACCGCACAGTTAGACCAGCTGAATGCACCACAGCAGACACCCCAGGAGGACTGGAGGTGAGCAAGGAGACAACAGCCACGCGACAGCTGGGACTTAAGTTTGCTCCTGGATCACGTCCAGTCAGGAAAATGAAACAGACAAAATAAGACTTAAGGCTTGACAAGCCACTGGAAACCAGAGACTGCTGTGCCCACACATAGAGACCTGCTCTACAGCAGCCTGGGTTGAGCTGTTGCACCTGTATTATTATCACTATCTTATTGCTGCCGATTACATTCAAGCCGATGCAAACGCCAAAAAGACCAAAGAATTATTTCCTGGGTGTATACATGTATGTATATATGTAGTTCAAATGGCATGGTCGAGGCATGTTGCCGAATTTCCCATCCTGCACAATACTGAGTCATAGTCATAGTGCTTTACATCAAATTTTCACAGTGTGGTCTGCACTTCACAACAAGTTCGCAGCCGTGGCCGCTGCATGCCAGCCGCACATATGGGTGCATTGGCCCGAGAGTTTTAAATTTTTACCCTATTCCATTCTGAATTAATTATCTGTGTATATGTTGTATTTTGTGTGTATTATGAAGGAACTACAACTCTAATTTAACTGTACAACCCTGTATTGTATAGTGATAATAAACATTCATTCATGTCTCTGTTTTGCTTCAATGGGAATGTATGATGGTTTCTTGTTGTTCACCACTCAGGCTTTCCTTATGTACTGTATCTATTCATAAAGCTTCTCAGGGGTCTAATTTAGCATCGCAGTGCAGGCTGAATGACCATAAATTTCAAGAAAAGATACGCAATTGTCCCATATCAGCAATCCTGTTGCAAGCCATTTTATGAATCAAAGCCTGGGATTATGGTTCTTCTTCCCTCTGACAATTGCTCTAGTGCTTTTATAAGGATCCCTCACTGAGATGCTCCTACTCAAAACAACTTTCTGAAAACACAGAGTAGCAATCACAATAACATCTCAAATTCAAGAGGCTGTTTGGACTTTCTATTTTTATTTCCTCTGTTTTTATGATGTCACCCTTGAGTCTATTGCCCATACTTTAGCAAGAATTTGAGAAACACTGGAACACAGAGCTCAGAGTCTGGGATCCTCTTTCAGCTAATGAACCTGACGATTGGCTTTTATTTCATTTCAAATTTAAATCCCGCATGACGAAAATGATTCCAGTTCATTTTTTGTAATCACTACCAAAAAAAAGCCCCTACAGCTCTCCTTCAAGGTAGAATAACAATTGAGTTTCTAGTCTTTTCAGTTTTCTGTTTTTCCAGCCCGACATAATATTTTCATAAGCCAGGGCAAATTGTGAGGAGACATCAAAGATGAAAATCAGCGGTAGCCTGGCCTATTGTATGTGCTAAAAGGTTTCTAAACTATTTATTTACCCTCGAATGGAGACTTTTCATGAGATGATAGCAGTGGACGGTTATTGTTGTGGTGTGTGGCCCTCTATTCTCCGGCTGAATGTATGGGGCTGGGCTCTGAGAGAACAGCACCCGCTCCATTGTACTGCTGCACAGATTACCACATGAACAGGAAGCTCCTCGGCTCAGGCGTCCGCCAGTGCGGACCACCTCTTTAATACCCAAGACAGCAAAGTCATTGTGGGGCTGAATATGAAGGGGTCTGCCCACAAGCATGGATGGACATTACCATCACAATGATCTTCACGCTGATTTTTTTTTCTTTTTTAATTTCAGAGACAAGGCGGATGACAAGGAGGTGAGACTTGCCACACAGAAAGCAGTCGCCAGGCCAGGGTGGCATTCCTTCAGTTCTGGTTGAAAAAGAATGTGCTAGAAATGCATAATTAATTAGTTACAGGCTGCTTCGCGTCCCACAAGAGGCCCAACTTATCTTGCTACAATCCCATCAGCCGCAGCATATTTTAAGAGGCCACAGCATATTTTACGAGGCTCATCAATCTGTTTGACTCACTAAAGTAGAGGTACACATATCTCAGTGATCTTCCACTGAAGGTACATAGGTACAAATTTGTTTTCTGAAGGCCCAGGTTGAGGTAATCAAAGGAAACATTAAGAAGAGCAGACAAAACGACAGACCCTTAATAGACGGTTTGATGTTTAGTGTGTAGTGAGGGCTACAGCTGGATGGCAGGTGTAGAAGGGACTCAAGATAATGAGGCTGAGTCACGATCTGGAAAAGTAAACAACTCCCGACCGGTCTGACAAGGAAACAGCACACTGCGGCTCCATTGGGCCCCTTCAGTTCAAGCCTGGGCCCAGTTCTGGGCAACTTTCTCCAGACTCGAGGATTGTTTTTGAAAAAGCGTAACAGCTATCCTTGAGACCTTTGATCGTGGTTTGGGAACAACACAGAATAACAAAAAAACTACATGAATCCACTCAAAGGAACGAAAGCAGCTCATGAAAACTCTCTGCAGCAGCTGTCTCTGACACCGAGGGGTCTGAATCTTTACACTTCAGCACATCTAAGAGTCTATTTTTGCTTCAGACAACTAAATTTAGAGAACAGATTTAGCCAAAACTTTGATTACTGACAGCAGCTCTGCTCCATGGCAGACAAAACTGTCTTATTTAACTTTCTATCCTTTTTGGAAAGTGCGGTTGATTTAGTATCTTTGAGATACTATGGCCCTAACGTCTTTTCACCACAGCATTAAAAAGTCCTAGAAACAGCTGGTAGAGTCCTTACTGCTTATGTGTCTCCTGTAAAAACAAGCAGCTAGTGAGGAACTTGTTGTGGTCATTGATTGGCGTGTACAGTAGCGGGTTTGGCTCCTGGCACCCCAGGTCTGAGTCACTGCTAACTGGGCTAATGGCAGTTAGTGGTTGGCCAATTGTTGCTTATTTAATCAGCAAGTAAAGCTATTTTTTCACACAGAGGGTCCATAAATCACCTCTTTACTGTATCCCCTTTTGGTCTCAGAGTGTGAGTCCTCATGACAGTGTTCACTGCTGAGCATGGCAGCTAACAGTCATCTTTAGCTATTTTAGTAACAAGAAAGCTGCTCAAGCTATCTGTCCATCAGGAAACTCTGTAATTATGTCACAGAGAGTTGAAGCTGAGAAGCTGGACATCAGATGAGAAAGAGGAAAATATTTTAACCATGAAATATGATCCAGTTTCACCCCTATCAGTGAATAAAGTTATAAAGTCATGCTTTTGACCTGGCCCCCAGAAAGCACTCCAGTTCACTCCGGTGAACGGATGTATTCTCCTTCCACGCTCTGCCCCCAAGAGCAGGATGAGTCATCAACAGTTTTTAATCAGTTTTGTGAAAAAAAAACTCTGAGTATCATTAAAAATACCCAAGAATACCTACAAACTGACCTTTTTTGTCATTGTTGGACCAGATACTGGCTTATAGGTGACGCATAGCAGATAAATAATAGAACACTTCAACATTGATTTTGACTTCATGAGAACTTAAAATCCACATCTCATGTGATGCAAGATGCAGGCCTTCCACAGGACATATCAGCATTTTTCCCCTGTATCCATCCTTATTATACCTTCCAGGCTACATCCACATTGGTGGAATTGCATATTTTTCAGCGAAAATTATTCAAATCTTGTGATATTTTAATTTCTCCATATCTTAAAGGCCTAATTAGTGTATATTTGTGGTTCAAGATGGTATATTTATTATTTTCAATCATTTCTGTAACCTAGATTTTTTCAAGATGATACTGAAAAACACTATAAATATGTTATTTCTATGATCATTTGACAGTTACTTATTGTCATTCTGTTGCCATAAGAAGGCTTACAACAGCATCCAAAAAAGCATCTTGCATGTACACAGCTTGTTTCAGACTGGAAAGTGCTGGTTTGTCAAACCCAGAGGGAGAAATAAAACGTTCAAGGGAGAAAAGAAGAGAGACAAAAGAAAAAGAAGAAGGAGACAAACTGAAGGACATAATTTCTGCAGACTTTCTGGATTCTAGCCTGAGCTTGGTGTTATGTGTCACTGTGTATGTGTTTTTCAGACAGGGAGGTGCACTGACAAATGAGCAAAACGGTGCTATTGTACGAGCATTAAACTATTTCGGCCCGGTGGTTTTTGAGTAACAAGGGAGCCACAGAGAAGAAAACACTGAATCTAATGCCAGCTAAAGGGCACTTCAGCTATTCCGGTGACAAACAGGACCATGGCTAATGTATATTACCGAACGGAGATTGAACCAGCCATTTCTGAGTACGAGCAAGCGGGCAAGTAGGCAGTCAGGATCTCTATTTAAAGACATCTGAGAGACCAGCATTCTCTTCTCGCCTCATTCCCCGCAGCAAAACAATAAATAACTAAATCACAACACACTTAAAAGCCCCGCCGTGCCACAATATCCACATATATCCTACTCTCCACAGTCCCACTCCTCTCTTAACTGCTCTAAATTATTTCAATTCTGCGAGAGAAAAAAAAAGTCATTCACATAAAGTAATCAGTCTTGGCTGCCTCTTTCTCCCTGCGACAGACTTATTTGACAACTCTGCTACATTAAACAGCCCACTGGTGAAAAGAGAGAAAAAAAAATAAAAGGAATGCATCCAATTATTCATGCATAATGATAGCTCTGTTATCCAGTAAGGCAGGGGCTCCCACACAAAGCAGTTCCCCCTTCTCCGTCTAATACATCTTAAGTACTGACAATCGCCAGGAGTCACATTTGACGGGCACCTAATTTCGCAGCGTTCCCGTCGTTCCTCACGAGTTACGGCCCATTGGCACCGTCTCAAAGACTTACAGTATTTATGATGAGGTGATGGTCCCGAGGAACATTAACTTGGTGTTCCCCAAAAAGAAGCAGGCACATTAGCAGGCCTTGGCCGGCGCTATCACGGGGTCATGTTTCAGGCACCCGAGCTGGCTGGAGCCCCTGAATGGAGAGTTAACAAGCAGGATTCCCTCCCCAGTATATGGCTGTGAAGACCTCCTATATAGACATGAGCTCAAGGTTCACAGCACCTCATTGCCTTAGCTACTACCAGGCAATAAATTCTAGAGCAGGGATGAATTGGTTGACCTTGGGGGTAGCCGGTGTTGCAAGTTGCAATTTAATACCGTACATAATCCTATCTGTCCCTCCTGTTCTTTCTCTTTTTTTCTCATACGTGCTTGTTGTTGAATAAATGCTGCAATTATTCAACTTGTAGATTGGAAATAATTACAATCAGCTGAAATTATTATCATTATTGGTTATTTGCAGGCTTGGGGAGCAACAGATTACATGAACTGGGATTATGTAATTAAGTTACAAAAAAAAAGGTAACTGTATTTCATTACAGTTCCAAAAATGAATAATGTAATAAGATTACAGATATCAGCCCTGTGATGGGCTGGTGACTTGTCCAAGGTTTACCCCGCCTCTCAGGGGGGCTCCAGCCCCCACACCCCACCCCCCGCGACCCCTAAAGGATAAGCAGATACGAACAGTGAATGACTGAACACTACTCTAGTAACAATGAAACCAGCAAATCTTTAAGTTAGTTCATTATCATGGCCTTTGATGAAAAAATGCTTCACTGGGTGGAAATTTCAACATTCTTTTTGTCTTTAAATAAAAAAAAAGGAACAGCATCACATTACAGTAAAGAAACATTTACAGAAACATTTACTAAAATTAGCTACTGCTAACATTAGCTACACAGATCAAATGCTTAGCTACATAGGCTGACCGCGACCATTAGCTACATGGACCAATCACTACTGTTTGCTACATGGGGCCACAACTAACATTAGCTACACAGAAATATAGCTAGATAGCTAAAATTTGTATAATTACCATTTTTAATCTGAACATGTATTTGCACATAATGAAGTAGGGAATATCTGAACAAACAATTAACAAACAAATGTAACATTAGCATTATAGTACACTAAACAATTTTGCCATATTTGCTATTGAAGTAATCCAAAGGTAAAAGTAGAGTAATCAAGTTATGTTTCTTTAATATTGCAATACTTGGATTAGGCTACTGACTACATTATTTAACAGGTAATTTGTAACTGTATCAGAAACCCCGGGCCCTCGGTACCCTGGTTATTTGTACTTAAATTGTAACAGCACTGGTGCAGTGCTCACACAGACAGTTAACGCTTCAACAAATGTAGCTGTGGTGCTCAGGTGGCTTGGCCCCTCTCTCTTGCCCTCCGTCACTGCTCCTAGTCGATGGGCTGCCCTTAATAATTCATGGGCTGTAAGAATCGGAATGCCCTAATTGGTGGGCAGGCTTAATACTCTCAGCAGGGACCAAAAACAAAAGCAGCCAGTAGCGTTTTTTTTTTTTTTTTTTTTTCCCAGGCAGGCGGAGAAAAAATTGACTTGCTCTCTTTGGTTTCAAGTTAAAAGGCCCCTCCTGAAATCCAAGAAGCACCTTGAAGCGCACCGGCTCATGCATACGGGAGCAAGCAGTGCAAGCAGACGAATCAGGCTACCTTTTACATGCTTTGAGTGTGAAGTGTGGCAGGAAGTATTCACCCTTCAAACCAGACCCGCTCTCCTTCTGCTCCTCCTTTGAGCAGAATGAAGTGTCGCTGGGTGTCGGGGTAAAAAGGACACCTCAAAAGTGCCTTTGCAGGTGTCGATGATGCCACTGCATAATACATTGACGTCTGTTCGGCAGTCAGCAATCACTGGGTGAAGCTTTAGGGAATACGTTTTGCACTGTATGTATTATGTAAATGTATTATACATATATTTATTAGTACAAGATGTTGCAGTTTACATTAGATTCAACAAAAAACAAAACAAAAATAAGACCGGTGCCCTGCAGACCACTGATGGGGAAAGTTTCAAACTGACACCCGCTGACAAACATCACAAAGTCAGAGATGAGGAGAAAATACTAAAAGACAAAACAGAATGAGACATTAAGAGGATCTTGAGGGGACTTTGTGTGCATCTGTGTCTGATTGGTCAGCTATGGCATTCAACTGTCTTTTATTTCTGAATAACACATCACTGCTATGGACTTGTAATCATATATTCTGGTGGATTTAGCAGAATAATTTTTAAATCAACATTTTGTGTCAATTTGTGTTGATTTTCTTTAATTAAAGCTACTACAATGAGTTTTTTAACTAATTATAAAACAGTCTCAATTTAATATTGATGCCTCCAGATGACCTACATAGCAAACAAGAGAAGACTGACTATATCTATACAGTTATTTCCGATGCCCGCCATCATGTCAGATTCTCCTTGAAATGAGATGAAACAATTACAACATTTACTTGTCCACAGGGGCCTGTGAAATCAACAAAGAAGAAAAGTTCCTTGTAGTAGCTTTAAGTAGCCATGAACTAAGCAGGATAATGTATACTGAGCGAGTCAGATGGTGAAATCAATCCCAATAGGGTGATTCAGGACCCCAAACGGGTCCTGAATCACCCTATATGGTATAATTGTAAACTAAAGAAAGTTGTCAACTGCTAGCGGACAATTTACTAAACACGGTAGATACTCTTTTAAAATATTTTGTTTTTATTAGGACGTTGTGGGAAATACTGAAAAATCAGCGACTGTAAAATTACTATGAAAAAATACTTCATCAGCCTCACCTATTTTGATATAATGTAATACAGTGTAATTGGAAGAAATAAAAAACCATATAATCGCATGTTGATGCATAAACTTTTGTCTGCACTACATTTCCTTGCTTTTAACTCATCAAAACATTTCCCATTTATCCATCCACCATTTTTTCTAATCGTTTCTCTATTTGGCTCTAATTATTTTGAATTCTCAAGATGCCAGCCATTGTGGAAAAAGCAACACAGTTAACTATCTGCTCTCAGTCGAATTAGACTGAAGACTCTCAGCAGGTTGCTGATGTCTGATTGTAATCTTCAATGTCTCTCTTCCCTGAGATCCAAACACAATTTCTCCAACTTGCTTTTAATTTCACTGAATTTGGTGCCAAAAAACACTCCCTCTGCACTGCTTTGCATCTTCGTCAACCTTTTAGTCCAACATTTCCCTCTCGCTGTTGCGGTTAACATCACAGAGTAATAATTTTCTTCTTTGTAAACGCCAATATTGGGTGCACCAACAAAGGTTCATTTATTCTACAATTAGTTTTAACCAGAGTTGAACAAAACTAGATTTAAAATGCAAAAATTCAGACTTAAAATTAAACAGAGCTCTTTTGCGCAATTCTAATGTCAATTTAGTAAACCCAAGTTTATCTTTGTTAACCAAAATTAAATAGTTTAAGTAGTAATCAACAGAGAGACGCTTGCTTAACCAAATTAAGATATATTTTTTAAAGTGTTATATTTTGGCTGCTCTGTATATTCCTGAACAAAAGTAAAGTAAAATGTTATGCTGTTTGCGAGCCAGCTTAAAAGTCAACAAAATGGTACACTGTTTGCTAGCTAGCTTATGAGTAAAAAAAGTTGTACTGTATGCTAATTGAAAGGTTAACAAAACATCACACTGTTCGCTAGCTAGCTAGAAAGAAAACTAATTAGCCCAATCATTTCAAAAAGGCCGCTAAGTTAAAATGGTCTGGCGCAACAGAAATGAATTTAACCTGGATTTAGAGTAAAAAAAAACTAAACTGCAGTTTAAAGAGAGGTTTATATTTAATCTTTCTTTTTTTAAATGCTGTTAATTCATGAAGTTTGGTGCAACAAAAAACAGAGTTAAACCATGATTTAGTCAGGTCTAAAACTAAATCCTTGTTGGTGCAATCCAGCATAAAAGTTTTAAAGATGTTTTGCCTGGTTGCTCAGATTTAAGCAGAGTTACTGTTGAACACTTCCTGAACAGCGTGAGAGAGAGAAGGTAAAATGTGCACATATGATACAAAAAAGGACAGAGGAAGTACAAGAGAGACCTTCAGCTGACGCTGTTCACCTTGAGAGGCTGCTGACGATCCACTCTCAAGCTGCTTCTCGAGCCCGCGGCCCGGCTCCATCCCTCCCTCTTCCTTTGCCTCCCCGCACTCACTTTTTATCGAATTACAGGGGTGCAGTCTCACCCTGCGCCACATTTTAAACGGCTCTAATGCATCTCAGTGTGAGGTAGGGTAGCTGTGTCATAGCTGGAGTGTTCCAGACAATTACCGCCAGCGAGGACAGCAAAAGGGCCCAAATGGAGAGGAAACAAATAGGTGTGGAGAAGCACTCCTTTGGCTGACTCATTAAACAACAAGGCTATCACACCCCGTGTCATTTCAGTTCCCCTCAAAATGCCTTAACGATGTCACTTGTCTGTAGCCATCGATTCCTCCTCTGCCCTGGCTTGTAATTAGAGGAAGAGTAAGTGTGATATGAAATGAAAAGATGAGGGCAGACATTCGTAGATGATAAAATCATCTGTCTTCCAGTGTGTTGGATCTGAAATGATAATTTAAGTATTATATAGTCCTATTGATTTAATTGCAATTCACTGAAGCAAATATTCCTATTGATTCACTGTGGCTTCATGTAAGTCACTTCAATCATCTCATTAACCCCTAAAAACGATCTGATAACATTCAACCTGCCAGAGTGTGATTGGCATTTGATGTAACACTCTTATAAACAAGGGTTGAGGTTCTACACAGAACAATTTGCTTCTGAAGAACCCTTTTTGTTTTTAAAGAAAGGATTCTTTATAAGACTAGGGGTTCCAAGAGCTCTTCAAGGATTGTTGAAAGCATGGATGTGTTCTCCTCATCTCTAGAACACACTATGGTTCTTCATAGAATCAGAAGACAGGGGTGAGGTGAAACCCTATTAAAAATATATTTATATGACGTTCCAAAGGGTGGGTTCTACATGAAAAATCTTGGATATTAAAAGGGTTCTCGGCAGAAGCTGTCAGTGGATTCTAGACGAAATCCTTGGAATATGAAAAGGTTTTTGGTAAAACCCACCAGATAGGTTCTTGTTAGCACCCTTAGACGGTGGAAAGGTTCTGAATAGAATCCACAAGAGGGGTTTGGGTGGAACTACCTACACTATAAAAGGATTCTCTGTAGAAATTGGGTTGGTATGTTGGGTTTTATGTAGAAGGTTCCACCAGGAACTAAAAAGGTGAGGACAAGCCAAAGAGCCCTATATCTTTCTAGTTAGCACTAGTTATTTCTCAGTGTGTCCCAACAGTTAGCTTTGTATATTTAAAATTTCTTTCTTTTCCAAAGAGAACAAAGCCTGTTTTCCAATTTTCCTGTCTCCACCCAGTCTTGGAGCAGGGAGCAGGAAGGGTCTAATGCGATTAAACAAATGTGCCACTGCCGCCTGTGAGCCGAAACACCCTCCTAACCCGGGTCATCACAGGTGAAAACAAACCAGGTTTTATTAGAGGAATGATAGACAGTTTGGAGAAGGCACGGGGGCAAAGTTTTCAAAGCGGACCGCTCAAACACGGACCGTATCCCAGCAAGGAGATTGGATTCCAACTACAGGCTCGGGGGCAGCACCGCCGGGGTCACTCCACAATCTGCACGGGTCAGAGCCAAGGCAGCGCTACAAGCCAGTTTGACGTTCTCCATTAACTCACCCTCTCTAAACCACAACACAAACCTGTGATGCTAAACAGAAAGACGGAGAAGGAGAGAACTGCACACAATCATACAGAATATCTTTGTGAAATGGCGTGCGAAAGAGAAAAAGATTACATTAAAACATAGGGTTCCGAGAAATCTTCAAAGAGCCTTGTTCCAACACTTAAATAACCTGCAATTTTAAAAATAAACACAAATAAATGTACTGCACACAGTCTTATTAAATGACTGTCAACAATGAAACCAAAGCTGCGGAATATGATTTAAATTACAGGCTTAAGATGATTGTCAGAAAATACGACATATTTGAGGTTAAGATCATCTACACTAAAACAGGCTTTTGGTAAAATGATGTGCCATCAAGTAAAAGTCTCTACATACTCTGACAGCTGCTGTTTTAGCTCACACTCTGTGGTTTCTGCCTCATATATAGTCAGCTTAAACATCTACACTCTGAGAAAAAAGGTTTCAGAGGGGTTCCTCCTGAAGGGACGAGGTTCTAACCAGAACCGTTTTGCTACCGAAGAAGCCTTTTTTGAAGAAAGGTTTGTCAGGGGTTCTTTCATTTGAGGAACCCTTTTTGGAAGAAAGAGTTTTTCAAGGATTGTTGAAAGCCTCGAACTTTTTTGTCAAGGTTTCTTTTTTACCACATTACAAAAAGGTTCTCTGTAAAACCCTGATTGTGTTCCTGATGAAATCTGTGGCACATAAAAAGGCTCTCAGTAGAACCCCCCTGGGTGCATTCTTGCTAGTAAATACCCCCCGGGAGGGTTCTGGGTGGAGCATTACTCCATAGAAGAGTTATCTGTAGAACCTCTCACAGGTTCTGGTTCTGGTTCTCGGTATAACCCTTTATGCTGGCTTCTAGGTAAAACTCTCTAAAAGGGTTCCAAGTTGACCTTTTATAAAAGCTTTAACCAGGAACTAAAAAAGGGTTCTCCTACGGGAAAGAGCCGGAGAACCGTGCATGGTTCCAATTAGCACCTTCATTTCCAGGAGTGCACATGTAGGCATTGATGTAAAGCCTCCAGAATGTTTGGAAACATGAGAGCTAAAGAGCTTGTTGGGCACCAGCTGTGCCCGACTAGCATATACAAAGCATATAGAGCCGGCTGCTGCCACAAGCCACAGCTTTATTTAAAACTTCAGCCAACCTCAAATGACTTGTGGAAGTCAGTTCCTGAAGGAAGGTTATTCAGGGTAGTTGAGCGCTCAAAACATCTGAAACAGCATTACAGCCTACAGAAATTTCATGCTTACAAGCAGGAAAATAAAGGCTAAACCTGGTATTGACTCGTTGTGCTTTGTGGGGAACAGAAAAGTGAATGTTAAACACTGGTGGTACTGTAAATGTCTCGCCGCAGTGATATTGGCAGCTGCAATGTCATTACAGTGTTTTAGGTCTTAGAATGACAGTGCTTGTATTCTGGCGTTAGTACAGGTGTAGCTGTCTCGCATGCCCAGACTTCTCTCTACGCTTCATTTCACCCCATTTTACCACAGGGCCTGTGTAAAGGGGAAATGATCACACTATAAAGAGTTACAATAAGTAGTAACAACTGCACACTATACAATAAATGTCATCTTAGCATTTACCTAAGCCTTGAAGTTATTCATATTTAATGATATCTCAAAAACATATGACCCTCTGTAATTATATAATTACTCAAATTACGTTTCCCCCGTCCATAAAACCAGAACACTCATTCTTGACAATGGGACCTCACAGAAACAGCATATTTGCGAGCGCTGTGATGTAGATTTGTGGTGCCTGCAACAATGATCACCTCTGTCCGAGTCATCGTGGGGGCTGTTGATAACCGCCAACAAAAACAACAAACCACGCCAGCGCAATTATGCGTGTCCACTTTAACATAATATGGGAAGAACACGAGATGCGTGGGAGCGAGAGGTGACCGCCGTGTCGTGTGGGGGTGGGAGGTATGCTTGTGTGTACACGAGAAAGATTGCATGCTAGTGTGTCTGCATGTATATAATGTGTGTGTGTGTGTGTGTGTGTGTGTGTGTGTGTGTGTGTGTGTGTGTGTGTGTGTTGAAGACTGATTGAATGCGGGTGTCCATGCTGCATGCTTGTGTGACAGGAGAACAGGAGCCGGGATCTAAAGAACACATGTTTAGGGTCCTTTTGAGACCTGCGCTTTGAGTTGACAGCATTGTTTGGGTTTGGGTGGGTATTTCAAAGGGCTGCTCAGGATAAAAGACTCTCAAGCTACACATTTTCCATTTTAAGATCCCAGCCTTTCATAGCCATCAACTTTGACAGATTGCAGACTCTATTGTTTTTCACACTAGACTAGACAACAGACTCTCAAGGACAAGCGACTCATAATGTGGTGGTAAAGTTCAAAATAACCCTGTGTCCGAAATCGCATACTACGCACTGCATACCCAAAATAAGCTCAGCATTCTTTTGTGTAAGTAAACAGCAGTATGTATATTTTTTTAGATGCACTACTCAGTGCGTTTGATGTCTTTCCCTGAGGACCTCCTCGCCAGCTGAAGATATGTAACCTACATCATCAAAGAAACATTGAGTTTTACAGACAGTTTTCCTCTATAATTGATGACTGAGCTAAGCAAGCTAATGCTAACTGAAGCAGTGTCTTCAGTTGTGTAGCTGCATACTGCACAGAAGAGCACAGCAATGAACCTGCTGTGTTTTGCACTGACCAGCACTTAATTTTACTCTCTTTGATGAGCAATAATATAATAAGAGTGAGAGAACATACATTGTTTCATATTGTTCAACTCCAACAAGAGTCAAGAACTAGTCTTCAGGTGCCACCTCTTCAAACGGAGTAAAATTAACACTCAGTGGTGTGGAGCCATATTAACACTTCAAAAGTGTTGAAAATAATTCTTGCAGTGTTCATCTTTCTTACAGTGTTCACATGGTGATTTTGCTTTAAAAAGGATCACACCGAGCAAAGTGAAACCTTGCTTAGATTTAAACTGAGGCATTTTTCATGTTATGCCAGAGATGCCTTCTTCGCTTTTGTCTGTTATGTCAGTATTGCATTGCATTGTGGGATGTTTATGCAAGAGTACTGTCCAGTGCTTGCATACTGTAATATTTCCCTGGAAATTCCATGCACCTCACGTACTGCTGGTCTCATACATACTAAAAGAAATCTCACATACTGTTTCAGAGTACTAAATAGCATGGTAGTATAGAGTTTTGGATGCAGTCAAGTTTCAGGCTCTCTCTTGATTTGTTTTTGATTTATTGCACTTTATTACTTATCTTGCCGGAAGAACCTTCTCTGATATATTTCTCTGGAGACTGTGAATAGTGAAAAAGTGCAGCTGTTGAATGAAAACCTGGCAACATTATGATGTAGATATAGGATTTTTATGTAAATTAATTGTTTTATTTTAGTGGAGGTTAATTTCTATGGGTTCAGACTTTGTACTTGCCAATGTACTCACCAAAATATTTGCTGAAATCTGAAAACACGAGTGGGCAGGTAATTAAACAATACAACTCAACTGACTTTATACAGTGCCAAAGCATAACAGAAGTTATCTCAAGGTTTTTTTTTTTTGTTTGATAAATAGCAGGTCTAGACTGTATTCTTTGTAATATTACTTACATAGACCAAACGGTTCCCACCAAGAGCATGCACTAAGGAGGTAATGTCAAAGAGAAACTGCCTTCTAACAGCCAGAAACCTTGAGCAGAACCAGGTTTTATGGTGGGCGCCAGGTTGTCAACTAGCAACGGTTAAGCAAGCCAGATTATTTTACAACTAGAGTCGGGTACCGCAACGTGGTGCCAATACGGCACTGGTTCTTATAAAACTGGCACCTCACAAGGCAGATTACGGGGCCTCATTTCGGTGCCACATGCCTGAGCTGTCGAGCGAAATAGTTCCCCTCCGGTGCAGACATGAAAAACACATCAACAAAGAAACCCGATTAACTTTATTGTAGTTGGTTGAATTTATGAGGTGAATTTGTGATGTAGATTGAAGTGTTTTGTATTTATTTCTATTCAAATATACTTTAAACCCTTAATGGTTAATATATTGCTAAATTTCAAGTTCAAATTTGCTTTATAATGAAAAAGGCTGTTACTGTTACCGCTGATACTGTTTTAAAAAAATCCTTTTAGCACCAGTTTTTGAAAAAACCCAAATGATACCCAAACCTACTTCTAAATTTATTTACAAGTAACACTGAGGTACAAATGTGAGAACCATGCAGCCAAAATAATGATAATAATAATCCCTCATTGCACATGAAAACTGGAAATTGCAACAACAGCAATTACAGAAGATCAAAGTTGAAAGTCAGTCTGTAAACTCTAATGATGTTAACAACTGACAACAGTTTAGGTAGCAATTAGTTTTTCTTTCCAAATAAGTTTGTCCAACCTGGGCGTTTGTCTGGCAGCTCATTTTTTGCCACGTCTGGCGCCTTTTTAAAGATGCCACCATGTTCCCACAACCTTAATATTAACATGGTGAACACAATTACTGATGGCCAGAATTATGGAAATAAGACCTGAGTTGTAATAAACCAGGGTATGTTTAATGTATGCCTGGTCATTTATAAAAGTTTTAGGATCCTAAAGGGCATATGAAATACTCCTTGTAGTTCCAGGGATGATGAACCTCAATAAGAAAATCTCCAAGTCCTGCGGTCGATTTCTCAGAGATACAAGGTTTTAATGTGACAGCAGTGGAGGGATGGAGAGAAGCTGGCTGGCTGGCTGGCAGGCAGGATCAGTCAGTCAGGGTGACCTCATGTGTTTGGCACAGGGAATGCCTATCAGGTTTCCCTCTGTGCAGATTCCAGCTTGCTCACTCCACACCAGCCCCAGGACCCAACCCCCCGAGGCATGCGTGCATGTGTGTGTTTGTGCGGATGGGGAGATAATTGCGCGTTTGTGTGTGTGCGTGAGCGTGTTTGTGTGCGAGAGTGAATGAGATAGAGGTAGAGAGATAAATTATATGAGATAAATTATTCAGATCCGCCATGGCTGAGAGAGGAAAAGAGAAAGAGAAAGTGAGGGAGGCAGCGAGGCTGTAGGAGGGTGAGCTGTGTGTCATTCCCCTCCAGTGAACTCACTGAACTCAACACGGCTCCCACCCTTCCTCACATACAGCCCCCCCGCCTCCTTCCTCAACCATTAACGTCCTGCTCTCTCATGCTTCCTCTCGGGCTGTTATGTATGCATATGATAATGTGGGTCATTGTGTATGTTGGGGTTTAAAAGTGTGTAAAACTTTGTTCACTTGAGTGTATATGTGGAGGCTCACGCTTTATGAATATGGGAAGAAGAAAAGCTCTTATCATTGAATTCTGGTGGACAAGTTACTCAGGCAGTATAGTATATAAGTTACTTCTCACTTATTACTCCTTTGAAAAGTGATAATAAACTTTACTTATTACTCAGTATCAGTTATGCCTTTAAGCAACAGACAGGAGCATGAACTTAAGTATAACTTAACTGACCCTTCGTTAAGCATCGCCTTCCTTAGTTATTGTTTCTACGCCTCCAAAAGTTTTTATTCTCGCACTGCATTTATGCGGTTCACGGTGATAATGACGGCAGATTTAATATCAAAATTGGGAGTATTTGTTGAAACGTGAGGTCTGTGATTCCTTAGAGAAGTAAACAAAAACAGATTCTTATTTCTAGCTGACGACCGTGGATTTTGTCGGCTAAAATAATGGCTCACGAGCAGATTTCATGAGTGTGGCTGGCTGATGTAAGCTACTGCTAACTCAACTTATCAGCTGAAAAGAGTCCAGCTGACAGTTTGTTTCCATCTGACACATTTTAAAACAAGAACCGTTTGAAAGTGTATGTGTAAAGTTACTTAGCAGCTGTGTACACGGTATAATGTTAATGCTAAAAGACTTGGGTTAAAGCTAGCTTACATCTCAGCTTTGGTTGGCTGGTGAAACACGTCAGGTGTATTACATGATGGATGACAGAAATGCACTCATTAACATGGGAAAAGGAAGCACAGGGACTCGATTAGTGCAGTGGACTTTGAGCCAAGACAGACAGACCGTAATGGCAGACGACAGCTGTGTTAAGAGCTAAGCTAACTCGGCTTAGACCTGAGACAGCGAGCCAGAGTGAAATGCATTGTCGTCAATCCACTTTGATTCTGCACCAGACCACATCCTCCTCCTCAACCCCCCATATAACAAAAGCAGATGCAGTGGTATCTAACAAGTGTGGCTGGAGGTAAAGTTACTGAGGCTATTAAGCTAGTGTTAGTTAGCAGGACATGCTAATGTTTGCAGCTTACGATAAATAGCAGGTAAAGTTTAATACCTTCCTCACATATATGTTCTTGTGTTTCATGTTTTTTGAGAGACTACCAAAAAAATGCCACCGTCCAGAGTATTGTTCTTCTCAGAGCCTCCAGCACATCGCTTCAACATGTAGAGAAATGGAAATCTTGACAGCTCCAGATACAGTTGCTAACCTATGATTGGACAGCTACTATTAGGAGGCGGGTTTAATGAAGAGTCAAATATGTTTCCTTTGGAGAGTTTTGCTGCTGTTATTTCCCATATAAGGAGGCTGTAGTGACATTACTGCTTGCACAGAAACGAAAGTGAAAACAGCTTCTCTTATAATCAGTAAATCATGATGAATCACTGATAAAACACTTATCAATACAACACACAAATCACCTGGGAAGCTTGCGCTGCTCCACATCATTTAAGGGTTAATGTAGCCGATACAGAAACAGGTAGAGGCGCAGGTCTCTAAATTGGAGAAAATAATATGCTGTGGGTGGTTGATTTATGCAGACACGAACTTGGATGAACTCAAGAGTCCATCCATGCATCACTATGACCAAGGATGAAGAATTAAAGCAACAACACAACATACTTTGCTGTTACTGAGTTGAATCAGAGCCGAGGACAGGAGGTGAGACATCAACCACAGCACGTAGGGACGGCCTGAGCTTGTGCTTTTGTGCACATAGAGCAGAAATGCTCCCTCGTGAGGAACGTGCCCGTGATTGTTTTTTTATGTGTATGGGTTTTGAGACTAATTAAATGCCACAGAGGAGCTAAATTTCTCCGTCTTCTGCCTCTTTGAATAAAGTTATAATTAACAAGACAGATCAGAGACAGATTGTTTCATTTGCAGAGACAGAAAGATCACCTTAAACCATATAAAAGATAGATAGAGAAATCTTAATCCAAATAATCACAAACTCACTGCAGGGACACGATATATTTCAAGTAAAAAGGAAGGATGAACAAGTGACACATTCATCATGGCAGCGCTGTCGTCTGCAGACCTCCACTGCTGATATGAAAATGACCGCACAGCTGTTGTGTCTGATCATCTTTTCTCTTCGTGCCCTACATAATCAAATACATAATCTATAAGTTTGCTCTGTTTATTAAATGCTGTGTGCGTGATCAAGTTGTTTTTGTAAAGTAAAATCACAGGTAAAAATAGAGACACAATTTTTATGACCCTCTCCATCAAAATGATGGAAAACGAGAAAGTCTAACAACCTCTGACTCATCTGCTGATGAAGACTATAATATGATACAATGGAAACCTCTGGAATAGTGCTGGTACTGTTTTGCCAAACTATAATAACCTGATGTTTTAGAACTAAAGACCAAGAGACAAGATTGTTTATTCACTATTTATGTGAATGGCAACCAGAGTGTCTTACAATTTCTTTGCTATTAATGGACATATAAACAAAGAAGAGGTAAAAGATTTGTTAAAAGGTGAAAAAGCTTAATGAATGTTTGTATTTTAACCAAGTGGGATCTATTCCAGAAAAATCTTCTACCAGAACTCCACCTTGTGATTGCAGCAGTTACCCTACAGTAACCTTGTCTGACCCACTGTCAAACAATGGGGTAGGTAAGCACACACTATTGGCAACTATCGCTATGGTAACAATACAGCACACACTGCCAGTGCTCCTCTTAATAAAGCCTCAACAGGCTCAGAGGCTTCCCATTTCACAAATCACTGTGGCAACTGCCGTGCAGTCACACCAGCAGTAGAAATGCATGATGCCAGACACACACAGTCGCACACATGGGTTAAACAGATGCGATGTGCTAGCTAATGCTGCCACACATCAGCCATGGGAGCCAAGCGTCCTCCATAACCCTTGAGTGGGGGGATGATGGAGCAGGGGCCGCCTGCTGGAGCTCCGGCTGGCTGTTAAACTGCGATCTATAACTAAACAGATCAGCAGATCATCCTGCGCGCTACAGGAAGTCTACAGAACTGGGCCACAGAGTTCCTAAACATTTCAGAGACGTGAGCGTCAACAGCCGCCTTAACGATTACACCGGGTCTGCGGTGGAGAACGTTGGCTCGCCATCACCACTGTGTTTATCCAATGTTCGCAGGAAGGCGGGGTAATGTCAGCTTAGTGATTAATTGCAGGCCCAAAGTGCTGAGGACACAGAATCTGCTCTGAATGGCGCCGACTGCAGCTCCTACAAGGGTTTATTGCTTTATCGGCTGAATCCTAATGTGACCCTCTTCCCTTCCCTCCCTCTGACTGCTCCACTGGTGCTAGAGCATCCCAAAATATTCGGCAAGGTGCCTCTGTGCTTAATTGCCCGGTTCAGTTTGGGTTCTCACTGTAGGGGAAAATTTCTACGGTATTTTCCATTGATATCCTGAAAAAAAAAAGAATTCAACTGTAGCACGTCTGCACGGGGGCTCGATACAGATCTCTGTGGGTTGATATAAAGTTCCCTATACAGCACGAATCCTCCCAATATGTTGGAAGAAGCATAACATATGGCGATTACACAAGCATGCAGCTGTTGTTTTTGGGGGCTAGAGATAAATAATGGATACAAGTCCTCCACAGGGTACTCAAGACAGCTAATGAGAGAGAGAAAGCAGACAGGGAATTAGCAACTAACTGTTTTTCAAAGCCACTGTTTTCTAACATTTTCATAAGAGCCCAAGGACAAAAAAATACAGCAAGATAAAAACATCAGTATTCATCGACTGTAAAAAGCGCTCAAATTCTAACATTTGCATTTATTCAAAACTTGTAGCGGTAATATTTTGCATATTTTAATATAGGCACAAAGGAAGACCTGTTTTATTTAAAGGGATAGTTTGGATTGTTTGAAGTGGGGTTTTACGAGGTTCTTATCAATAGACAGCGTATAACCTACAATAGATGGCAGTAGAGCCACGACAATTAATCAATTATGAAGTGATTATTAAATTAATCTCCAACAACTTAGATAATTAAACATTGTCAGTATTTTTTTCAGAAAAACTAGACATTTGAGGACGTTATCTTTGGCTTTGGGGAACAATGAACAATATTTTTCACCATCATTTTATGGACCAAACAACTAATAATCAACAGACAAATTGACAATGAAAATAATGATTATTGCAGCCCTAGATGGCAGTCAAGACGCCCCCAGTTTGGGACCCAGAAACTTTCTGTGGACAGGGTCAGCATTTTCAGGTATTTAAGCCACTTAGAAAAGTCCACCTTAAAAAAATCGATATCAGTTTAAGTGTACACTATAGTTTGAGTATCATCACCATTTTACTTTGCCGTCAGATAGCTGTCTCTGACAAGAAATTGCCATTACACTATTCAAACATTGCTCTTTTCAAACCAACCAAACTCCATATGTGAAATCAGTACACAGAACACAGGAACTGCTGGTCTACCGCTGCCTCGATTTATAAATTATTTGTTTATGTGTGAATCTGATATATCATTTTAAGTCACACATTAACACGAACAAATTAACAATTCAAGGCAGAGGTAGACCACCAACGCCTTTATTCTGTGAGATAGAATTACTGATTTTACCAATGGAGTTTGGTTGGTTTGGAGAGAGTGATATTTTGCAATTATAACAGCCTTTAAATGCACATGAAGCATTGGTTCCTGCGTGCATTTCCTTTCTCACACAACACTCCTACTCCGTCCTACTCTTTCTAGCTTTCAAATGTGGGTGACCTTAATAATTTAAGGGGAAAAGAGGAGAGGAGATGGCATCTGCCTCAGTGCAGACTGTACAGGGGGAAACTAGTGTTCTGCATCAAACCCCTCCAATAGGTTTGTCATTTTCAGGCATTCATCTGCTACATACTGAACCCTTACCCTCTCTGTGTGTGCGCACGGGGGGGTGTCTGCGAGGCAACATGATTAACTATTGAAAAGGGAGAGAACCGGCATCTTGTATGGAGACTACACATCATAATGACACTTTTTAATTCTGTTGCCAATGGCTGTTTATGTGCTACTAATTACTGGTGAAGAATAATAATCTCTCCTCCAATTGGACTCTATCACGCCGAGGGCTTTCTCCTCTTCTCTTCTTTCCATTTATCCTGCTTTGTGACTCCGCTGGCTCGGCTTTGCTCCCCTGCATCAGTGTCCTTGCAATCTAATTCATGCCGCCTACCTGTCCCGCTCAGTGTTTTTCCATACACTGACTAATGCACACACACATTGTGGCCTCGGAAGCGGCTGGAGTGTTGGAAGGGTCTGCCAGACGAACCATTCAGGCAAAATCTGAGAGGGTGGCTTGAGTCATTTAACTCAAATAAAGCCGGGAGAAAGGCCTGTTTGCTCTTGGTAATCCCCCACTTGCTCGACAAGGCTTCGCAAGGTTCATCTGCTGCGCTAAATTGGTGCACGTATCCTTATTTGTATAGGAGCTCATTGTGGCTGGGTGAGAGGGGGGAATCTGACAGGACTGGCAGCTATTCAAGCCCTCATGCCTATTTGCTTATCCTCATTCATGGCAGAATTGGCTTTTTCCGGAGCCATTTTTCAAGCTATGCGTGACATGGTATTTTCATTGAGCCTGCCACTACTAATGCAGCTGTGTAGAGTAAATATCGCAGACAGCCAGCATATATGTGTTTAGGAGAGGGGTGACCTGGTCCTCCTACAGTAATCACAGTGGTAAGGCTACACCACCATTTGCATGTCTGTGGCTTGTGTCTCCTCGGGTTTCCGCGTCTGAATATCGAGGTGAGAACACACATACAGGTCATCGGTTTGTGCCGCCACACTGGAAATTAAATGCTAACTCCTGAAAGTGAGATGTAAACCGGCAAAGGATTTCTCTGTCAAACTATGACGTCGTGAGGTAAATGTGTGAAAAATGAGATTGTTGTGTCTCTTTTTCTCTCAACAGGTGGCTTTCCCGGCCCATAAATTCTGGCTCTTGATTCTCTGGTGCCAGAAAACTTCAAACTATAGAATACACTGCGGTACATATAGAAAAATGATACTCCCTTTGGCAGGATTTTCCAGGAAAACAGTTTCATGAAAAGTCACGCACTATCGCCTACATACTAGACTGTTTTGATTATGAACTCATCGCTATTAGGCACTCTCAGCCCGCCTTAATACGTCTGGTTTTGGTCCAGACCACAGGCAGGGACTACAACCCAAGAATAAGTTGAAACCAGAAGAGAATGACAAAACTGTCTGTGTTGCTTCTCTCCTCTCTGGAGAGTGCCATCAGAATCAGCATGGGAAAATTGTCTTTACAGCATTTCACACAGCTAACATAATGCCGCAAGACAACTACTCATGAAGATGAAGAAACATTTAGGTGTGATTATAAAGCAATAGGACTCATACATATTTTTTTTTACATTCAAAGCTTCCATTTATGCTTTGATTATCTGTTGTAATACAGTGTTGCTTGTCCTTCTACTTCGGCCTGATGAGACCCACCATGCTGCTTCAAACTCAGGATATGTGACTCATTACTGCATATTATACACTCTGGTCAGATGGTCTTCACTTGCTAGGCACAGGCTGCACTTATATATCAATGTGCAATGCTATTCTAGGCAGTTTACCCATGCACATATGCTCCCAGTACTCTATGAAAAGACTGAGTGGAGAAAGAGGAGTCTATCACCCCCGATCTTGGAATGACCTGCAAGCCAGACTCGATCTACCCTCTCTCACTTCTCTAACCAGTTTTAAACACGAGTCAACTAAAGTGCTTACTACAAAATGCTCCTGCTATAATTTGTAATTAATTATGGCATACATCTTCTGTGTGGATTTGGTGTCTTCTGTGATGCACGGACATGAGGCGAGGCAAGCGAGTTTATTTGTAAAGCATATTTCAACAACAAGGCAATTCAAAGTGCCTTACATAAAACATAAAAGATATCAAGATGAAATGTAAATGGAAGGCAATATAAAAATACATTTCAGAGTTCAGAGTTAAATAGATGATGAAGAAAACATAAGACAGAAAGTAAAATTTACAGTGTGGTTTAAGATATTAATCAAAAGCCTCAGATTTTGTTCAAAGAAAGGCAGAGGCAACCAGGAAAGACTTTTATTCTCACGTCTCGTCATGAATCGTTTAGTGTAAGTAATCACTCAACATGTAACTTTGCTGCCTTCTTGCCATCGAGGTCACAATCGAAACAGAGATTTTATCTCTTATTTTTTAGCTTGGTGAATGAAAGTTAAAGAAAACATAACAATAAAAATAAAAATGTTTTATAATAGCATTATCCTAAATAACAATGAAAAATCCTCAAACAAATTTGAATGAGGTGATTCATCACATTAAATGAGCTAGCTTTTTTTTTTATCAAGTTGACTTTTTTTTAATGAACTTAACTCCTCACCTTGCTGCCATACCGTCCCACTAATTCAGGTCCATACCTCCCTTCATGTGCAGCAAGCAGTGGACTGAAAAAAGGAAGCATGGACCGAAACACAATATTTTGTTAGATTAAAAACATGTTGTGAATTTTGGAAATTATTTATTATGATTACAGTTTGCTCTCACAATGCTCTGAAGCTAATAGAAATGTCTGTGTCACATGAGTCAGATACAAGAGAGCGAACTTGAGAACTTGATGGTGTAACAGTGGCATAGCCGTCATTGCTGAAAAAAACAACACAAAACATTAAATTAAAAATCGAATCAAATTGAATCATGACCTTAAAATCAAAAGTCAAATCAAATCGTGGATTTGAAGAATCATGAGATCCCTCCTGCACAGCCACCACTGGAATCTAATTCCACAAATAGTATAACACTAATAATATTAGTGTTGCATAATCTTTAACTGCAACTGTGCAGAAATACCAGGTCTAAACAGAACGAATCGATGAAACTCGTCAGTGTCAACGTTATGAATGACTGGTGTGTACAGCCCTATAAAGCAGGCCTCTGCCTCCCTCAGATGCCCTCAGTCAGGAAGGTGAAAAGGCAGTTCTGCTGCAGTAGGAGCCATGTGGAGATCCTCTGGCACTCTGCTCCTCAAAGCGTACGCAGGCAGCAGCCACTCGTTAAAAATGCAGGAGCAATTACTCCGACTGGGTCTGAGTCAGTGAACGCTACCAAGCCGAGCTGCCACCTCCTCCTCCGCCCACCCTCCCGCTGCTGCTGCTGCTACACCAGCAACCTGAGCGTTCTGCATGTGAACCGGCGTGCCAAAGGTAGGGCAGCAGACGCAGCAGACACCTAAAGTTTCAGTTACACTAGAACAACAAAAGCCCTACTCTGCCTGACTGTCTGTCCGTCTGTCTCTCACGAGGTGCAGTTACCCCCCCCCACCCTTCTCGAACACGTGACCTGCAGCCTGACATCCCTCACCACCAGCTCAGTGTCCTGTCCTGACCCAGCTCCTCTTCTGCCCTCTCTGCTCTCCAATATCTTCCTGTCAAATGAGGCACAAAAAAGACACTATCTGCCTCCTTTAAATATCAGCCGTGTGTTTCTACCCTTCTACCCTTAAGGTTATCTGTCACTTTAATAGTCGTGATTTTAATTCCTGTTTTATTTTGTAATTCTTTCCTTTCCTCTTGTTTCTGTGATTTTACTTCCTGTTTGTTTCCTTTTTGATTTTCATTTCTTTCACCTGTGCCTGATTAGTTCATTGGGTATTTAGTCCTTGCATATCTCTGTTCCTGTGTCAGTCTGTTGTCACTGTTTTATGTCATCTCCAGCGTTTCATTTTTGGATGCTGTTTTTACGGACTTTGCCATCTTTTAATTAATTTGCCTTTTGGACTCATTTGGTTTAGACCTGCCTGCCTGAAGTATAAGTCTGTTAAGCATTATTCTATTATTAAATCACTTTGAATTGCTACTGCTCTCCAGGTCTGCATTTTTTTTTTACTCATACTGTTTTTGTTACACTACCTGACACACATTACAACAGAAACATCAACACCAAAGGAAAATATGCATTACTCCAGCCACATGACTAATGGTGACAAGCTGAAAAGCATATATAAAAACAACTATAATTATATATAAAAAAAAACCTAATAACTACAATAACTAATAGAAAATTATAAATGCTGTAAGTTGGGAATCAAAAATGAAATAGAAAACATGAGATATACAGTGTCTGGCAAGAAATGAACTTCTGATTTTGATGAAGCACAGAACATTTCTCTGAAAACAAACAGCAGAAATCCACTAAGGTGGCCACACAGCTGGCAGACACTTAACCCAAAAAGCCAGTGAAACGAAACAGTTAATGATTGAACATTTCGATCAACAAATGAGTTTATGATTGGAAATCACCAGACATAACTTTCATAAACGTATTAATTTGTTCACATAATGCAGGCAGCGTTTGCCCCAGGTAGAACAGCGTTATTCTCAGGATAGAGGAAAAATCCATACAAAAGTATTGAACCACACACTAAAAGGATTCATTCTTATTCAGACATATTATTTGGTATCTATTGAGTAGCAACAAGAGCCAGCACAAGTTTCAACAAAGTTTGTAATCCCTTTATCTCTCTTTCAACAAAGTTGATAATCCCTGACTAAACATATTCACTCAGATGTATTCCCCTCAGTTGGAAAAAATTAACTATAATGTTGCCAAATATGTGTGAGGCTGAGATTTAAAAGACGTAACGATTAATATTTTTAAATATTCACCATTCTCGTGGGACAAGTAGGTTCTTCACTTGAAATTGTAAAAGATTTTAAGCGTGTTTGACGTTTATTGTATCCCATATGTTCTTCTGTATGTTAATATAGGCTGTATTTATTAAAAGGGTCTACACAGGAGGTGTCTCTCCAGCCACTCATGTCATCCTGCACAGATGGCAGGACACCATGCCCAGCAGACAGCAGGGGCTCCCGGAAATAGAGGAAGAGGCATGCAAAAGCGATGGAGGATGGGAAAGAGTAATTACAAAGAGGGTCAACATGAAAGAGAATTTAAAGATGAAGGGAGGCTTGGCGAAAATAGAAGCAAGAAACAGTGATCTGAGCAAAAGCGAGGGGGTTACAAAAACAGTCAAAAATGAAAGGAGACAAAATTCTGAGACTGTACCCCACCGTCCTCAGAGGCAAAGGGGGAGACAGAAAATAGAGCGTGAAAACGCCAGGCGAGGCCCTTGCCAGAGTGACAGAAGAGTGAAACAGTGGGCTGGAGCAGACAGCTCCAGGCAGATACTATGTTACAGAAAGAAAATGCTGGTAAAAACAAGAAAGGGGGAAAAAAGCAGGTGTATTTGCAGAGTCCTGCCGCGTTGGTGGGTTTGAAGGGCACATCATGTGTCTCATTTCATCTGGCTCTAAATCTGAAGCTACATCGTTCCTGTCTCACTGTGTCTCGCTTTATGTTGACTCCGCAAGCCTTTTTAGTCTCTGTAGGAACACTGCAAAAATACAGAAGACATGAAAAATGTGTTTCAGTTCAGTTCCTCATAAGAAAGAGACGAGCATCGCATCCTGGGACAAAAAAAAAAATCTACTGCATTGAAAAATGTTTGTAAATTCAAGTCAAGATGCAGAAGATCACCTGTGGTAAAAAGTTCACATCAAAAATGGAGTTGATGCACAAATCATCCAAGCGATAATGGACTGAAGGGGGGGCGGGAAGGGCAACTGCCCCACTTTGGTACCCCATGTTCACAAAAATGTTGCAAAAGTGCCCTCTGGATGCCCTCTAAAGTGGTCCAATGTTCAAAACAATGTGATCAAGTGCATTTTAGGGTGCCCTACCCTCGGACAAAATATGACCAAGCGAACTCTGGAGCAGCCCAATGTCCAAGACCACATGATGAAGTGCCTTCTAGGGTGTCTTTTCAATGGACAAATCATGAGAAACTGCCCTCTTGGCTACCCTTTCAGTGGAGAAAGCGTGATAAAGTGCATCACAACTTTCAGTGTGCTGGTGCCCTCTTCATTTTTTAGCCCCGGCTCCTAAGACAACCTGAGTCCGCCAGTGGATCCAAGTAAGATTTTTGTGTGCCTCTCTTTACAGCAGTACCTTCGGAAGCTGGTGGGGATTAACTGTCTTAACCCAGGTTTTTCCGGTTGAAGGAAACTTGCCCTTCTCACTCCGCCACCTACCTCCCCATATGCCCCATTTCATCAAGCAGGTGAACAGGAGTTCCTCTCTCTTTCAGCACAAGCGAGAGTCGCCTGTTATCTCCAGATGGTCCGGGAAGGAGAGTTCAGAGACAAGATCCCCCGGGGCAAGAACTCCACCACCAAGCACATCATTTTATATTTTATGCATTTATCTCGGAGGTTCTTTTCCACAGCGACCTCCAGTGAGTGAGCAGGCACTTTGTTCAGTGTCTTGCTCAAGGACAGTTCAACGGCGAAGAAAAATGTGACCTGGTTTTGAGACCTTCAGCCAAGAATTACCAAGCGCACAGTTTCACACACACTGACACAACTTGTAACTTACAAACTAACAGAAACGTATTCATAGACTTCTGTTGCACACACTTATAACCCCCTATGTACTCCAAAGTTAAAGGGTAATGTCGATATTTTTCAACCTGGACCACATCCCCTGTTTTTGTGTCTTTTTGAAATTGGTCCAGTATTCAGGGTTGAGCACTGCAGCCAGCACAAGCAACACTAAGGTACAAAGTAATCCCTTCGGGCAACTGTACACCTTCAAAGTAAGTCCATGAAAAGTGCTTATTTTTGCCACTGACAGGCTTAGATTGTTATTCTACGTGTCTGACAGCCTTATGGAAAGGGTTGTTACAGAGAAAGACCTTTTTTTAAAGGTTTAACTACAAACTGACGTTTTATTGCTCTTCCTCAACTAACCAGACAGAAACAAAATAAGTCACAAAAAAATATCTTGGCTTGTCTTTAAACAGTTACCACGATCACCAACTTTGGTTTCAGTACCAGGAGAGAGAGAGAGAGAGAGAGACAGAGAGAGAGAGAGAGAGAGAGAGAGAGAGAGAGATAGAGAGAGAGAGCTAGGTTGGACATCAGAGAAAGAGCAGGGAGAAATTGCATGTACAGCCAGAATATTTTCTACCTATTTTCTGAAGGGTTTACTTCAAACAATCAGTATTGGTGATTGCTAGAACAATGGAAAGAGGAGCCAATCCTGTTTTGGTGAGTTTTATTTTATTTCTGTTCAGTTTGAATAAAGATAACAATGTTAAAATTACAGTTACGCAAAGCAAGTCTGGTTAGGTTGCCCTGAGCAACGAAAAGCAGTTTCTGGTTAAACAGAATGTATCTTACTCATGAAAAAAAGGTCTTTCTCTGTAAGAATCCTTTCCATATTATTGTCAGACAGTTACAACAATATTATGAGTCTGTCAGGAGCAAAAACAGGCACTTTTAGTTGGATGGTGTGCAGCTGCCCAGACCAAGTCCATGTCAAGACAAATACCAGACTGACAGGTTGACCAAGACCAAGACAGTGCAAGACCAAATCAAGACCAAGACGACAGCATGCAGTGTTTAGGTCTGAGTTGATATTTACTGATATTGATGTAACCTAAATTTATATACATTAGCTATATAGCTATACGTGGCCTGGCTTGTCATTGTTCATTGAAAATGCTTAAACTTAGCTAGCTGCAAACGTAACAGTAACAAAAATTTCAAATCAGAAACAAGTCAAGTTACTGGTTGTAGTTGAAGCAGCAAGTTTTACATCCAGTCACAGTAATGATGTTAACAAACAACTTAGTGATGTCCCAGCACCTGTGGTCTTAACTGGTCTTCAAATAAAATCCAGAGTCTTTCTTATTGGAGACCAAGACAAGTGGTGCTGCAACCAGTGTTGAGACCAAGAAAGATCTCAAGTACTAGAACACAAACTTAGACACAGAAACATGAGAAAATATGGTTCAAGTTGAAAAATACAAGTTATCTTTTAATATAGAGCAGATTGTTCATCCGATCTTTGAAGATACAGCCTATAAAAAATAAAATGCTTGCTATTTCATTTTCCCTCGCCTTTGTAAGTCCCTCCTTTGCTCTTCTGACAAAATGGATATCAACGTTGTGAGACCCCGCTGGCTGAGCAGCCATAATGAGATGTGGACGGCACCATGCAGACGGCCTGGTCTCAGAACCCTGCTCTGTGGCTTATGAGAGGCTGCAGGAAGCAGTAATGCACATGCAACCTTAATGTACGAGTGCGCAGATAGGGCTGAACTGTCAGTTGATAGATGAGAAGGGTTAAGAGTCCCCCTCTAATGTAGTGTGTGTCTTTGCATGTGTGTTTGTGCATGTACACACAGGCCACGGCAAATAAATGGAGGTGTCTGCCCCACTGACTGACAGTTACACGTACAGGGTTTGTGCTGCTGGATAAAGCTGTAGGCACAGGCACATAAAAAAAACAAAAAAAAACAGAGAAATTAGTTGATTAATGATCAAAAAGCCTCCTTCCATTGTTTGGGGAGGATTGGGAAAACATGAAAAAGGCTTGCCAATCTGAGCTAGCTAAGAGGAACCGCGAGATGAGTTCAGATTTATAGCGAGCCGGGGACAGTATTTTGTTTCGGGCAGTCAGTCGTGAAGCACGTATCAGGAATTACAAGTGGGGAAATGAGTTATACTACCCCTGTCTTAGTGCTAATAAGAACATATCGTCCCGGACTCGAAAAAGGGCCGGGCTTTAGTAAATGTAATATGAGAAGTGTATTTTTCCAGCCCTAAAAGCCCTTGATAAACTCTTCAAAGCAGATCCACATCAGCGGAGACAGAGGGGACTAAGCTGCTAGCTGAGTTTTACGCTGCTGATAACCGATTCAATGAAAGACTTTGGAAACTGGTGCTTTTTTTCTTCCTTTGATTTTGCTTGCCCTCCATGTCTACGTATATCTGTCTCTCCCTTGTTGTCTTTTTCTCCTCTATCGAGGCATTAAAGGAGGATTTAGATGGCTCTGTTATTATTTCTGCAGCACAATGGATCATCCCGTGTAATGTAGCCAAACCCTTTTTCCTTGCTTTTACCCGGCCCCTCCCTGTAACATCCATCCTCCACTCTGTCTGTCTTTCTTACTCTCTCACATGCATGCGCACATCCCTCCATCTCTTCCTCCATTACTGACGAATTACACAGAGTATAAATGGTGCCCGTGGCAGGGGCAGACACAGGCACAGATCCTCTCAAAGGGCTCCATTGACTGGTGTTTACTTAAGGCCAGTGACATTAGCCGCTGCTAAATCTACCTCAATCTGCCCCTCTCAGCTTCTCAGGTTCTGTATGTACTCGTCTGACTGTAACACAGACGCCTGCCTGCTCCCAGATCACAGCCACAGTGCGAGCGCGCGTGTGCGTGCTTGTGCATATACTTTTGCCGTGCATCCTTGTGTGTGTGAGATCGCTGACATTAGGTGTGTAATGACCTAGCCTATCAGTGGTGTAACAGTACAAGGGTACGGCAGTGTCAGGTGCCTTGTGTGCAGTAACAGTAGGGCTGTGCAAACATTCTTTTTTCCCTGCCTGCTAAATTCCTTTATCAGCCTACGTGAGTATATTTTGCCAGTAAGACTTTTGTCAACTGTGATGTAAAAACATCAGATTTTCACACAGTTAGAGAAAGTAAAAGTGTGCATCCTGCTATAATTGAGTTATAAAACCTAAGCACAATTAAAGAAGCCAGCGTCATCTGCCCTGTGCTCCATGGTGCGCTGGAGTGAAGTGGCCGACAGCGCATCTTGTGTACGCTCCACACTCCTTCAGGCCTTGAATTAAGGGTTTATTTTGACCAAACCAGATCAGTGATTGTTGGAACAATGGAAAGACAAACCAAGATGGTTTTGGTGAGTTCTCATTTGTTTTTGTTGAGTTTGAATGAAGCTGACAATGATGGTGTTAAAATGACAGTTTTGCAAAGGGAGTCTGGTTAG
The DNA here is from genome assembly GCF_056507025.1 of Lutjanus erythropterus. Classification (NCBI taxonomy): domain Eukaryota; kingdom Metazoa; phylum Chordata; class Actinopteri; order Lutjaniformes; family Lutjanidae; genus Lutjanus; species Lutjanus erythropterus. The sequence continues at coordinate 24,441,903 of NC_139332.1, forward strand.
TTTGCGCAAGCAGTAAATCGTCTGTTTCTGGTTAAATAAAACATACTTTACTCTTTAAAAGAAGGTTCCTCACTGTAATGATTCTTTCCACAATGTTGTCAGACACTTAGAATAATAATCTGCCAGAGAGAAAAACAACCACAAGCAAACAAGTAAGCGTCACCTGCCCTGCGATGCTCCACGGTGCGCTGGAGTGAACTGGCTGTCAACACCTGTGCTCTGTTTCTATCATTCCTCTCCACTTCTAAATAACAGCTAATATATTATGATTCCCCTCATTTATAATTCCTCACTGAGATGTTATCAGTCTGTATTTTTATAAGCTTCTATTAGTTTTTATCCTGTTACTGTAATGCACACTGACTGGCAAGAAAAAAAAAACTGCTTGACTGGAAGGATCTCTGAGGGGTCTCTGACTGATGATTCGAATCTTTGACTTTCAGGGTGCAGCCCTAAGTAATAGAAACAGTAAAGCCAACTAAATTTCACAACAGAGGCAGAATTTACTGCAGGTATTCACAGAAAATTATCACTAATTTAAGAGTTCTTTTAGAGAGCTGTGCGTATAATAAAACAGAGAGCTGAAAATGCCTGTCATTGAGAGAAAACGAGATACGCGCCAGGACTAACAGGCACTTAGTGCACACATTTAGTTGAAATTCATATTCTTTCCTAAACACTATCATGAAATAACAATAATTGATCTGTGCGCTGTAATTGTTCTCGTGGGCGAGGGGAGGGACGGGGCCAGAGCGAGGCGTTTTACTGTAATTTTCTCATTTATGATGCACATCTATTACCTATCATTAAAGTTGAATGCACAGCAAGCTGCGAACAGCGCTAAACATCAAACTCACACGGACAGAAACAGGCTGAATGAAGGCCGAATTTCAGCAAATGACTCGATGGACTGATCAGCTGGGGAATAGACAGAAATAGGGCCTTTAAAGGATCCTCTCATCAAAGCAGCATCCTGCCAGCTCCCCCCCAGCCATAACCTCATATAAAAGCCACACACACACAGGCAAATGTGCACACACAGACACAAATCCTCTTTCAGGAATCAATAATTCAGCTAAAGAGAAGCACATGCTACGCCCCACTGCACTAATCAATAGAAAGCCAAATGTTATTGTTTCATCTCATTCTCTGACTTTCACATTCTAATCTGGGCTGACTAGCACATGCTGGACACCATCAGAGAACTCCATTAAATTAGAATATAATACACACACACACACACACAGAGGAGATAAAGGGACCCCAAATTCAGAAGGCGCCACAGTTTATTCTGCCAGGCCATTACGACAATGTTAGCTCCTTTCTTTACAATAAAGTCTTTAGCTGTAACCGTGCACAGATGTTCTATAAATTTTCTATGCATAGAATCTCAAATATGCATCATAAAATGGTGGAGAGAGAGAAGGAGAATGGCAACACTTTGGTATGAGTTACGCCCCGCTCCCCCTCCCTATCCCTGCAAGATATTTATGCCCCCCACCCACCCACATCTCTCGGGAGAATGAGGCCATACCTTGAGAATGCAGCAATGGAGATGGATTGAAAAACCTGTGTGATTTGATGCCTAAACCTGAGCAGAGCGTATGTGTAGGGCTACATGATACAGTAAATAAAATCATACTGTGATTATTCTAACATATGATACGATTGTAATATGATTCAAGATTAGTGGAAAATATTATTTTGGCACCAAAATTTTCATTTTGCTTTGGTCTCCTTTATGTATCAGTCACCCCAGTCGCTGATATGTGTTTATTTACAAAACCATTCTTCGCAGAGACTAAAGTCTGAACTGAATTTAGAAAGAAAGCCTTTAGGTTTACAGCACCAAACTCACGGAATAATTCACAGACTGATCTTCAACTTCAAAACCTAGTAACCTTGACTGAGCTTAAAAGTCAGGTGGTGAAATCTCTTGAGTCCAGCTTGGATGTGTGTAAGTGTTTTATATGATCAGGTTTTAATGCTATTAATCTCTGTGTTTGTCTGTCAATGTTTAATGTTTTGTCTACTTTTACTGTTGAAACTGCGTTGCTGCTATTCTTGGCTGGGTCTCCCCTGTAAAAGAGATCCTTGATCTCCATGAGACTAACCTCGTTAAATAAAGGCTAATAAAAAAAAAAATCTGGTGAATCATGATGATATGACATTTGTTGGGGTCTGTTTCAAACAAACAAGTTTTCTTACATCTGGAGAACAAGATTTGTAGGCCAAGGCATTTCTCCAGCACAAAAGTACTTCATTATAATGCTGTTTTGTTACACAATTTACTTTTTCTTTTAAAATTGCAGTTTCTGCAGTTTGGATCTTGGCCATATTGCAATTTCAGTAATACTGTATTTTGATTAATCATGCAGCTCTATGTGTGCAAAAATAAGAAGACTTGCAGGCTGAATATGTGTGTGTAATTGTGTGTGTGACTGCCATGTGATTGTGTCGACTGTGTGGACTGAACCTGCCAGCCAAGGCCCTTCTCCCCTCTCTGTAATCGAGCTATCAATGATCATTAATGAGAGCGTGAGATCGCTCTCCACAGCCCTTTCAGCCACGCCGTGCAGCACTCCGGCCTCCTCTCCCTGCCTCCCTTTCTCCCACTGACCCTGTCCGTGGCTCTATCATATCAGCCTACGAGGCCACTGGCTACGCTAACTAACCATGAAAATGAATAAGAATGTCGGCTGCCGATTTATAAACGGAAATGTACGCTCTTCTCGCCCTCCGCACCCCCCACCGCGGGTCTCGTTTGCATGACACAGGACCCTGGTGGCTCGCTCAAGGATACATCAATCGCTGACGGTGGCAAGATCAGATCTGCGCTGACCTTGGGAGTGAACTGCAGCACAGGCGAAGGAGGCGGGGGGCCCTGTTGCAACAGAGCGGGGAGGCAGAAAGCGAGGGGAGGAAGAGAGGGGGAAAGAAAAGGGAGGGAGAATGGAGGGGCATACCCTGATTGAGAGGCCCCCGAGATGAGCAACTCTGAGATATGAGAAGGGGAAGGGAGGGAGAGGGAGGGGGATGATGGAAGGAGTTGTGGAGGCGGGTGGGAGGGTGAGGGAAGCCATATGGCAGCAGCACAAATGTATTAAACTATAAATCAGGGGGAGAGCTAGTGGACTGCCAGGTGGGGCTGCAGGCAGGTCCTCCCTGCTTGAGGCACTTTCCAGCTCCACATGGAGAAGGATGAAAACATCACTGATATTTTGGCCTTATTGTACTTTATTGAGACATTAATTGCTTTACCAAAATTTCTTTCTGCCTTATTTCCTTGTTAAAATTTTGGGGAAATTTGCCACAATTCAGCTTTGAGCTCTCAGGCTGTGTATTGTTGGTTCAACGCCGCTGCCAATAAAACAGCTTAGTCTTGGAGCCGATATCAAAACAATACTTTTTTCAATACCTGTCGTATGGGGGAAAATAAATATTGTTTTTTACTCAATGCTTCAGTGTTTAAAAAAAAGAACCTTGCCTAAATAAAATAAAAATTAATGTTAGAAAAGTTTCCCAAAGGGGATCAGCACACATCTGATTAAAGAATAAAGAACAAGTTTAAAAATCTTTCCAGCCATTTAAAGTCAAACTCAATGTGTGTTACACAAAGTATTAAGACCCAGGCCTACAGTATCTATTACTATATACATGGGGGGATGTTTAATAGCCAGAGAGGTTTAGATTTGGAGCCAATATCAAAACAATATTTTTTTCAATACCTGCCATTAAAAATAAATACTTGTCTTTTTTTTTTTTCTTTTTTTTTTTTTTGCTCAGTGCCTCAGTTTGTGAAAATCTTTGCCTGAATAAAACAAACTAAACTTATAAAAGTTTCCCAGTAGAGATCAGAGTAAAAACACAAGCCAAAAAATCTGTCCAGTCATTCAGTGCCAACTTCTAGTATTTGACACAACTGATACTCAATGTTAAAAACATATTTGAGTCATTACTCAAAAAGTCCTGCGGTTTGATACCCAGACCTACAGTATCTATTACTCTATGCATGCAAACTAAAAACACATCTGGGTTGTTTCTCAAAAAATATCACTTACAGTATCTATTACTATACGCATGCAATGACAGATGTATAACAGTCCTATTAGAGTAGTTTAGTTTTGGAACTGACAACAATACTTTTTTATATTAAGTATTGAACCTGTCGTAAGTGCGACAATAAATATTGTCTTTTTCTCAGTGCTCCAGTGTTAAATAAAGAACTTTGCCTGAAAAAAAGTTATAAAAGCTTTCTATTAAAAATCAGGAAATATCTGAAGGATAAAAAAAACACAAGCCTAAAAATCTGTCTAGTCATTCAATACCAAGTTCCAGTAACTGACACTGTTTGGCTCTGTACTCGGTATTAAGGTTCGATATCCAGGCCAACTTACTAATAGGTATTACTGTAGTCTCTATATGCAATAGTCATGCCGTGGCTTTAGTTTTTGCACAAAATAATGGCAAGTAGTATCAATGAGATTATTGTTATTGATTATAGTTATCAATATGGATGAGATGTATCAGTGTTAATATTGATATCAATGAAATTCTAATGATGCCTATCCCTATATTGGAGCACTTCATTAAAAAGTGAATTAAAAAAAGAAAAACATGGTGATCGACTTTAAAGTAAAGTGTACCATACAATCGTCCTTTAATAAGCAACTGAGACTTAACTCAGACTGCACACCTTTAGTATGCCGTTGCCGTGCAGCAACCCGACACAACAACGTGCAGAAATTAGTGCTACGCATGTTTTAGAAAAACAAATAGAGTAATCCCCAAAGGGCTTCCATTTTAATCCCTTGATGATGTCTGGGTAGTGTGCCCAGCCAGGGTCCTGGCAGCCATCGGGGCCCGGGCCTGGGCTCCCATCCCAGAGGCACTGATGCATACTACAGCTAGAGCAAACACGGGCAGCCTTCCTCATGCCTGCTCTCTGTCTGAACCACGCCGACCAGCACCGGAGAGAAAGGAGGGTTCGCAACCCGTTTGTCCTCTTGTTGTCAAACACTGCGAGGCATTTGGTGAATTAGCAACTTTGTAATTAAATGTTTAATTTGCCTCTTTAGAAAAGTGGCATTGAAGCATTTAAACAATGGCCTACATTCAGCTTGCAAATACCTCATTAGTAAATTAAATTTGGATCCACACTCTCGCACAAAAAGAGCTGTCAGTTATTCTGATTAACAAAAGCCTCTGAACCCACTATACATGTCACACTTCATGTCATCGCGGCGCATCACATCAAGAGCTCATCAGTCTGCAGGTGAGGGATAGATGGATGTTACTGGACAGCTCCCAGTAACGCTCTAGTAGGCTGGACTAACAGTAGCCCCAAAGCCTCCAGCCTTGATCCCTGATCCTTAACACGGAGACGCACACACTGACACACACACGCACTGACACAGACATCCAAAGTCCACCGAGGTACCTGCCATCTGAAACCATCACAGCCAAGGCCAGCTATCCATCACATCCCATCTCCACTCAGGGATGAGAAGGGGGGTGAAAGAAGGGGAGGAGGTGGAGGGTGAGGAAGGGGGGGGGGGGGGGGGGGGCAGGAGAGAGGAGTAGATGCTTGAGGAATGCAAGAGGAGCAGAGGAGTGAGCATACCTTGGTCTGGAGATAGTGGGGGTAGTAGTAGGTGTACTGAGGGTACATTGGCTGCTGCTCCAATCGCTTGCCCATGTAGCTGGAATCCTTAGCACTGAGGCAGGGAATGGTGACACGGGGGCGGGAGCTGCCAAGTAGCTAGCGACGGGATAGAGGCAGCGGAGGAGCTGTGTGTGATTCCTGTCTTTGCTGTCAGCACCGCTGTGTCGCTAAGCGGTCCTCCAGGGAAAAAGGGTCTGGATGCTCACTCAGTCTCTTCTTGCCGGATCGATGGAAATATTTCCACAAGTGCTAGAAACAAGAGTGTCCGTCAGGGGCGGCTGGTATCGGATAGTAACGCGTTATAAGGGTGAGGTAGAGGAAGAAGAGGAAAAAGAGAAGAAGAGGTGCAGGTGGCAGTAGCTCCTGTGGAATATTGGAAAACGGGAGAGGAAGAGGAGGAGGAGAGGAAGAGGAAAGGGATGGCGAGGAAAAACGGGAGAGGACGTGTAGGTTCACTTCTCTGTTTAAGCTGTTTCACTCCAGTCTAATCTGCCTCCCTCTCAAACACACTGTGGATCTGACTCTCTTACACACACACACACTCCCTCTATCTCTCCTCTGTAGTCTGATCCGACACTGGCTGCGTGCTGTCCTGTTTGACAGAGGGGAGATATCTTCAGCACCGCTTGCCGACAGATGCACTTTGTGCACGGAGCAGAATCACAACACGAGAGTCGAGCACTGAAGCCAGCAGAAGGGAAATGATCCCAGTTTCTAAATGATGTGGCACGGGCGTTTATTAGAAAAATCCACCGGATGGTTAGTCAATCCACTGGGTTCCAGCTCGAGTGAGAAAAAAAACTGTGTCCCAGGTGCCCAGTAGAGAAGGAGTCCCTCGTCTTGCCTGCGATCCTCCCTCTTCCTGCTCTTGTAAAATGTGTTCCTTATTCCGTCCTTGGCTCTCTCTGTCGCTCCTCTAAGCAGCCTGCCTTGTTCTCTTTCCCTCTGTCACACAGTTGCTCTCTCTCTTCCTCTCTCGCGTGCGCTCTCTCTGTCTCTCTCCTTCCTTCTCCTCCACACTGACAGGGCGGTAAAAGGGGGGCTCGTCCGAGGGCTGCGAGCAGAGCAGAGCAGACTGCCTCCTCCTTCCCTCAGCCCCAGCCGGTAGGAGGGTCTTGAGAGCAGCTCTGTGCGATAGAGGGACCCAGACACAGACCAGCGGGCTGCAGCGTTTCCACAACCTGGGAGAACGCAGGGAAGAGAAGAGGAGGAGAGGACTGGAGAGACGAGAGACGAGAGGGGGGATGGCGTCAGCGTGAGCAGTCGATTCCCCCTACTGGCTGCATATGGAGCTACCGCCTGGAACACACTGACTGTGTCCTCAAACAAGCACTTAACAAACTAATTTAATCTCCAAAACAGAAAAACTGAATAAAACGCTTTCAGTTTGTAACCTTTTAGAAACTATGTGTATATTTTTAGGCAATTTCTACTGTATTTCCTTAAAGTAGGCCTTTTAAATTACTTTTTTAAGAGGGGCCAGATTTGAAAAGTAAACATTACCTGTAAAGTCAGGGATTTAAAAGTGTAAAAACATGCACCCTTTCTATGTTTTAAAAATGTGGAAACTAATAAAGCCCCACTTTATTAGTTTCCACATTTTTAAAAGAAACACGTACAGAAGAACAGGAAAAAACAAAGCACCTTTGTAATCCGAGTTTAGAAGTAACTTTAGAAGTAAAACAATAGACATAAGCAATGGACGGGCTAATTGGCAAATGATGATCTTCTCATAAACAACGTAAACACCTATAAATTTAGAATGTTATTTTATTTAATTTTATTTCTGTGTGTGTGTGTGTCAATAGGGACGATATGAAGCATAAACTGAAGCCACACACACAGCATTTATAAGCTAATTTGCTAGTTGGGCTGTTAAATTACATAAAACTCAGCAACAAATACATAAGAGACAGTACAAAACATAAACTCACAATAAATAACCTCTGAAGATTTACATAGAGGCACCTTATAATTTCCATTGTATGCTCCACGTGTTACTGAGCTTCAAGCTCTGAGTGGAACCACAAGGTCACTGAGCACCTGAGGAGCCTGATTATGTAGGCATTTATTAATGAGCTTAAGATTAGCAAATTTGATCAAATTATTGAGACTTAACATATTTATTTTCTGAAGAACACCTTATCTTATAATCTTCATGCCCAGAATTTAGATTGCTCGATTGTGTACCATCATAACAGGCTTGCTTGTTGTGGATGCTGCTCGTGATCACGAGGTTACACAACAACTTAAACTGTGTTCTTAAATTAGATTCTATGATCCCAGCTTCTAAAACGAGAGTATTTTCTGGTTTCTTGAGTCCTCTATATGTAAACTGAATGTCTGTGGGTCGTGGACAAAACAGAACATTTGACAACGCCACTTTGGAATAATTTATTAGTTGAGAAAATGATTAACAGATGACTCAGTAATGAAAATAATCATTAGTTGCTGCTCTAATAGTCAAGTTTTGGTGTAAAACAACTGAATACGGATTTCATTATGGAGTCAACAAACAGGAAGTCAGTCCTCACTTTTAAGAGCTATAACAACAAACATTACATGCGAAGGCAGTGAACAACAAACTCCGAGAATTAACTGAGGAAGAGAAGGGAAAACTTTTTTGAGTAACATCAAAAGATGACACCGGATGAAATAATCTTTTTTGTTTGACCATGACTGCGACCAAAAATATGACAACAACGTCCTGTCAGTGAGTGTTTGCCTGATCACAAGTAACCACGGATATACTCACACATCTGCAAACAAGATCAAACACACGCATCCATGCACAGTCGCAGGCACGTAGAGGAAGTAACCTCAAGTTCTCGTCGGTGTCTCAGTGACTCCGAGGCCACGAGTTCAGGAGCCTCGGTTTTCACTCAATTAGCAAATCAGCTTTGTTTTCATTTAAATTACCTGACATGAGTCCTGCTGGAAAACCGCAGCCAAAGACCACACCAAGAAATTACTGGACTGAAAACAATTATACTTTGGCAATTTCCACGTCTGAAAATAGACCCCGGAATTTGATGAGTTTAGGGTTTTTTGCTTTGTCTGCTACACTTGAGAGCATTACACAAAAACCCATGAGGCTGATGTCTCCTTCTCAAAACATAATAACCTAATTACATATTTCTAGTGCAACACTCAAGATAAGTGAGTTCAGCTGTAGAAGATACACTTTCTTCACCTCTTAGTTACGTTTCTTGCATAAAAATGTATCACAGGAAAATTTTGTAATACGGATTATTCACAAGAACAAGAGTTTGTCGTGCAGAAGCCACGTATTTTCATCAGAGTTATGTGTCTAAAACGGCCCAGTGCATGCGGACAGACTGAATCAATACCAGCAGAAGAATCCCAGGGACCAAAACAAAGCTCGGTGGGAGAGGGCAGCCTTTTACAGACATACAAAAGAAAATAAACTTATCAGATAGGCCATTTTTATCTGTAGGAAAGAGATGAGGCCGATATCGATTGTGGATTACCAGATTAACAGCCTCCGGATCAACCAGACACATAAACATCTGGGGAAAGTAGAGAACAAAGGCAGTAAGATGGACAAAGGCCAATGGAGAGAGTAATAGAAGAGAGATACAGAGAGAAAATAAGGTACGACAGATTGGGAGACGAAGCCTGAAGGAGGCACAGAGGCAGAAAAGATTCATGTGTCTTTATAGCACAGTGTGTCCACTGAGCAGCCACGTGAAGTCGTCTCTGTATTTCATAGATAAGGCTCATCATTTTACGTTTTCACTTAGCAATACTGAAGTTTTTAAAAGGAGTCAAGCAGAGTTTAGATCAGTTTCAATTGATTTTCACCCAGATTTTGTCCACATGTGACCAGAAATCATTTTTTCTGCTGCAAATTATGAAATAAAAGGTGAGTACAAATATGGAGGAAAAATGCAAATGAGCTGCTTATTATGCATAAGAATCCATCAAAGTAATTTAAAAAAAAGTAATAGATAGTGTGTTTTCACTGTATTATGTTCAGATGTACTTGATTTTTTAAGTTCCAATTTTATCACTTTGGACATTTTTCTTTATTTTTTTTTAATATAGTAAATATCATATTATTGTCTTTTTATGATGGGATATCCACTCTTGAGTTTTTGGTGTTGTCGCATCCCTACTATTTTCTAACATGTTTAAGACAAATAATTAATTAAATATCAGTGGTAATAATCATTACTTGCAGCCCTAACCCAAACCCATGTTTCTAATCAAACAAATTGCCACTATTTATGACCGCAACCTGACCAACTTTTTCTCAGGTTCATTCAAATTAGTCTACACAGAATGGAAACACAGGAGAGTACTATTTCACAGACATTGGTCAGCTACGCCATTAATATTTATGGATCCAACCATTAAGAATTAAGAGGCGAGAATTGAGACTTGACTCTTGAAACTGAAGAACTTGACCTGTGGCCCGACAGACAACACTGGAGACTACCTTGAGAACCAACTGACATGAACTTTCAGCTTCTACCCGCAAGCTGGCAAAGGTTAGTTTATAAAGCCACTTTCAAGAAATGTGACTGGAGAGGAGTTATGCACGTTGTCTTTAAATAAATAAATGTCGGCGCTGCGTCTCTGTGGAAGCAGACCTTGAAGACTGGATGTGAGTGTTTTGCTCTGGTGGTGATGCAAGTGCTCTGGTCTGAATCAGTGGGACTGACGTCACAGAGAGGTGATATGCAGCCAACTATTTCATGGAAAGAGAGAAAGGGTGAGTGAGTATCTCTCTGATCTTGTATTATTAATACTGATGCAATATCTGGTCACTGCAGAGTCAAATCCATGGTGTGATGGTTGGCTTATACTGTAAGAGAAGCCCAACATATACATAGACATAGATATATTTTCCCATGCAGTTTTTCACAAAGTGGTGAACCTCACTCCATCCATGCTAGTAAACGACTTGAGGATAGGACCTGTTACCAGTTAACCTGTTGGCAACAGTTAACCTGTTTCTGGCATCAAACTCAGAATGAATGTATATTTACAAAACATTTTTGTAACATATTCAAGTGAATAAAAGCTGAAAAGAATTTGTAAATCACCGTATTCCATTTTAAACAGCCTCTCAACTTTTTTGGACTTTGGGTTTGTATATGTATATGTATGTATGTATAACTTGGAGTAGAGTCGCTGCTGCTGTACATAGAAAGGAGCCAGTTGAGGTGGTTCGGGCATGTAAGGTAAGGATGCCACCTGGTCGCCTCCCTAGGGAGGTGTTCCAGACACGTCCAGCTGGGAGGAGGCCACGGGGCAGACCGAGGACTTGGTGGAGGGATAATATCTTCACCCTGGCCTGGGAACGCCTCGGGATCCCACAGTCAGAGCTGGTTAATGTAACCAGGGAAGGGGATGTCCGGAGTCTCCTGCTGGAACTGCTACCTCTGTCACCCGATTTCAGATAAGCGGTTGAAGATGGATGGATGGATGGATGGTTTGTATATGGTTAGTTATTTTATTATCTTTATTTTATTTTATAAAAGGACTGCTACCGACTGCTATATTGTTCCTGTTTTGCAACTGTATTTACATATTTTAAACATTCATTTCAAAATAAAACTCATGACATTTTTCTGCACAAGACTAGATCATGACTGGCTAATTTTACTTTGGATCTTTAACAAACTTTCACAACAAAATACCCAGATATTTAAATGATACAAGCAGGTAGGTTTGAAGTGATTTCTACCAAGATTTGTTTTTATTTCAGCCTACTTTGTGCACTAGTGCACACGAGGGCTTGCCATTGAGAACAACACAGTAAGTGCAAGATTATTTCAAAGAACATTCTGTGAACAAGAACTGATCTGACTTACAAGCCGATTTGTCAAGATGAACCTAAAAGAGTGCCTCTCTGCTCTTTTAAACATTTGAACACCTACACTAAGAAATATTTACTAATACTGTGCAGCCTGCTCTGTCCAACATTTTCATAAAACAAAGCCAAAGCCATCTGCTGCTCCTCTGTTCTGAGGTCTTCCTCTGATGCTCGCTGATTCATTTTCTAAATTGAGAGCACGAGTGAGTCATTCACAACACTTTAAAATAGAGAAAGAGGAAGATCGTGGAAGGTGTATCGTGCCCCTGAAGGTGTTAAGTAGTTACAGTTCCCCTCCAGAGAATCAGACAAGTCTAGTAAAAGAAAACTTCAGCATGATCACAGTGTGACCTCCTGTCAGAACCAGAGCAAGTCTGCACAGCATTAAATTGAGCTTTTTGGTAAGATATTTTGATTATGTGAACATCCGTGGAAATATTAGTGTCCTAAAAGAGCTGCCCTTTTGCTCATTGACTGCTCTGACAACACCAGTTATTCTGTTAATGTCCTGAAATCTCTATTCAAAAGAGAGAAAGGCGAGAGATGAAGGCATAAAAACAAGAACAAAAAAAGCTTGATGTTCCCCTTTAAACACAAAAACAGTACAGATCTACATGATGTTCCCATCCAAAAAGAATTCCTAGAAAGTCCAGAGCGACCTTGCCCTACTGCCCGACCCTTCTCCGAAGGCGACTACTGGCTTTCCTCAAGCTGCTGCAGAAACCAAGAGGCTTTGTTTCCTGTGGGCTGGACAATTCTGTCATGGGTGTTTCCCAGAAATGACCAGATGCGTGGAATTTGAGGGAAGACTGGCGCAGTGCCAGGGGAGGCGAGGTGGGAGAGGAGGAGGAGGAGGAGGGCTGGAAGAATGGAGGCACGGGGGAAGAGGAGGGACGTGGAGTTAGGGAACAGCAGGGCCTGGTATTCCTGGAAAAACCCTTTTGCTTTTGGCAGTGGTTCTACTGGGAGATACCCGAGCACGAGAAGATCATCTTACATGTTTTATGCAAACCTACTGATGTGGCATGACTAACCAGCTTCCCCGGGGGGTTCTGTCCATGATCAAGTGAAAGATGATCTTACTCGTCCAAATATGACATGGTCGATGTGCACATGCTGCTGCCAGACAGATCTTAGCATCTAAAACTGTGCGTGTATTATGGATTACAGCAGAGCTCCTCTGACTATAGTTTACAATAATCTGAGAGAACATAACTGAATGTTTATGATTACTCCAATTAGGAACAGACTGATAAACAGATGTTGCTTGATTCATCGTACCACAGAAGATCACTGAGCACTCAGTACAGATGATGAAGTTTGTATGAAACTGTACTGTCGCTATAAAAAGCAATTTTTTTTCTCCTTTCATTAAAGTAAATCTAATTTAGCCAAACTTGAAGGCATGTTAAGACGCTGATGCCAAGTCCAACTGCAAAAAAAAAAAAAAAAAAGGAGGAGATGATTTAATAACTTCAAATATTCAGCGTATGAGGCCTACAAGAAAACCACAGATTTTGGCATGTTTACTTAAATTGAAAAGAAAAGCAGCACAAACCACAGACAGAAAAGAGGACGGATAACCTCTGATGTGGTTCTACAGTTTCATTTTGTCTGAACACTGTTTCCTGCAGCTCATTCCCATGGTGTGATTATAACTTGATTATGTGATTAACAACATCTGAATTCAACAAGTCAAAGACAAATTACATTTGCAAAGAGAAGCAGTCTCTAATTCAAATCGTGGTGTCACTTCAATCAGAAACATAATCTGGAAACAAACGTAGGTCAGTAGACAGTAGAATAAGTGGACTGAGTGTCTCGACACACTGGTTGCTGATTGGCTGTCCTGCATGGCGGTGAGGACAGGGGGTGGGTTTATCTAGTCACAGAGCAAGTGTTAGTGTGAAAGGGGTGTGCCAAAGAAATTAAGTGTGACGATAGGGAACAGGTGTGGGACTCCGAGAGGAAGAGAAATTTCCCCTTTTCCATGTAAAGCTTTGTTTCCAAGTATTGTCCATGTGTTTTATGTTTACAAAAGGAACTGTCAATGGAGCTCCAACGAAAAGTGGTGACAGACCAAGGAGAGTGAGCTGGTCAAGTGAAGAGCATTGGATTTGGATTTGGAGCTGGAGCAGAGAGAAAATAGGTGGGCCGCACAATTTGTCTTTAGTCTGGCAGCTGACCGCTCAGTTTCTTGTTCTATCATGTATGCATGGGCGACCCAGCCCTGGAAGCCCTAAACATGAGCGTAGTGTCCCCAAGTTATGCTACCTTGACATATAAACTTCTGGGTGTAGAAAAGTGAATCCAATGCAGAAGAGCCTTAAACCTGCATTATTGCTAATGGCCAGCAGGGGGAGGCTCTGCTGGTAGCAAAAAAGAAGTCAGACGGTATGATGTTCTTTTTTTTTTTTAAATGTTCGTCCTATTAAAAGTAAACTAGATGATAACACAAGGTATTCTTTAGGGTGGTCTTACAGTGTGATTAGCAAGTCATTCTCAGTGACTCCATCCAGTGCAACACACAGGGCTCGCGAAACTCAAAATTTATCTGTGAAGCTAGACAGTGCTGATCAAATATGGATCAAAACTCTGTAACTGCCTACTTCTCATGTAAAATATTTTCAGAAACACAATTTAGTGTACTGTTTAGCCGTAATACAAGTTCAAGATTGGACTGTGTTTCTGGTTTCTGACAAAGCCACTCAAAACTCTGCTCAAACTGTCAAACCAGGGGGTGTCAACCAAAACTTGGATCAAGATTCTGTCACTACTTGGCCTGTTTCTCACTTAAAACCTTTTCAGAAACATATTTTAGTGTACTGGTTAGTTGTAATATGAGAAAGATGTGGCTTGGTCATGTCTAGAAGGGAAGCCAAAATTTCCCAAACTCTTGCAAGATTTGTACGCATTGTTTGTACATTTTGCATGTTGTACAAACTAATTATGTTTTATAATGTAACAACACTGTGGTTATGATCTGGATGGGTTTAGAGATAAACAAAAAGCACTTGGTTATGGTTGGAAAGATTCGGTTACTATATTGCTTATTTCTCACTTAATTGCAACCAAGCAGGCTCCTATTATTTCCTGCTCAACAGACAAGCAAAATCCAAGCACAACCTATGTCGCAGTACATCCACACTCCACACTGTTGTTGGTACTGTACATGCTCTGACTTTTAAAAAAAAAAGCAGATGGCAACCCCCATAATGCCACACTCAAGGCTTCAAAACAGTAGTCCTTGGTTGGGGTCATCGTTGCTCTGTCTATTCTACTGTCTATTTTTAAGGCTTTATGTTTCTCGAGCATCAACAAATTGAAACTGGCATCCATTCAAGCTTCCCTCCTGAAACATTGTTATCTGAGAAGCTGACCAGAAATACAGGAAGGACACACACCGAATGACGTACTCGCTGCACCCACCTGCCTCATTTCTAAACTCCGCGAACAGATATTTTAACATTATGTGTGTAAGTTCACCACATCTCTGACACACACAATTTCTTAATACATTCTTATCAGTGCACTAACGGATGACAGCCTGAGGTAATTCAACACATTCCCCCTCTGAGAGTATAATTTTCCACAGCGCAAAGAGCAGAGTGATATCGCGAAGATATGATTGCAGAGTGCTCCTCTTTATATTTCTTTCTATATGATGGTCTCATCACCTGCTTTTGGCTGTTTATCTAATACGTCATTATAATGTAAAAAGGGCAGACTGACTCCGGACCACCGGCCCTGCACTGAGACATTTGATAAACACCAGGCAGATTTCCAGTGAGTCATTAGCCTCTATCACAACACAGAGGAGAGCAATGCAGGCCTAATGGGGAGGAAATATGAGACCAGACGTGCATGAGTAAAAATGAGTCACAGCACCTCTTACTACACCCAACCAGGGACAGGCAATAGACCTAAAAGAGTCTATTGCGTACGCTTACTAGAACTCGACTCCAAATGTGAAATGTATATACAAGTCATACTGACCGACTCATTTCCTGATTAACGTGATTCTGAGAAAAGATCAGAGCTGTTACAAATGATTTAGTTCTGGGAATAGAGGCCCACAGCCAGGATGGATTTTACATGTGTGTATGCAAGTGTGCAAGTGTGCAGCTGTGCTTCGCAGCATTTTGCCTGTGCTGTAGTGCTTGTGAAACTACATTTTAAGCACCAGTGCGTAGGATTTAGCAGCATCTAGTGGTGAGCTTGCAGACTGCAACCACCTCATCTCACCCTTGCCTCCCGAGCGTGTGGGGAAAACCCAGTCACGAAATTTACAAAAAACAAGCCAGTGTTTGGTTTGTTTGTTCTGTGCCTCTGTGGAGAATTGGTGAAAAGAGTGTAGTCGACCAAGTTTTCATTAGTCTGTTGAATTAACTGATTGATTGTTGCAAGACAGACCTTTTCTCTTTTAGTACTGTAGTCACCAGGGCACTGTCACTAACTGTGCTGTAGCTGCCAGTAGCGAGGTACCTCAGTTACGTGTCCTTAAAGACTGGGACACAGCCTTCAAGACCTGCAACAACCAGTTGGACAACAGGGAATACAATACTGAGGTGATTTACAGTCTCTAGGGACGATGAAGCCGCAGCAGGTTCAGTAGATACGTGAAGTAGTTGAGTAGCAAGTTTGTAGCGAGTTAATCTGTAAGTGTACATCATTGACCATGCTGATAAGTCTGCGAGTATTTGTTTTTGTGAATTTGGAAGTTATTTAATCCCAACCCACCCATTTGGGTGTAAAAAGAACTACCTAAAATGAGATAAACCATCTTTGGAAAAAAAATTATTTGACTTGTACTTTGATATTTTAGTTTGGCCCATATCCCCTCTGGGCTGGATTTATGACCTGTAATGCAGTCAGTGACCAGGTGGCGAATCAAAATGTTATGGTTCCACTTTTGGAGAACTCTCATGGTGTCCATCTATATATTATATCAATGGCAGAAACATGATGGAGCAACATGAAGGCCTCCATGGAAGAGGACCCCTGTCCTCTGTCGATATAAAGGGCTCATTCTAAGGTATCGTTAACAAAATTCTTATTTTCAAGTGATTAAACACTAATAAAAATCTTTATGAATGTTATATTCAATTTCTGCCATATACTGCCAATAAATTCCTGTAAATCTTTCACACTGGACCTTTAAAGTTAGGTGTTTCTACAGCTGTGGCAGTTCTGTGTGTGTGCTGGTGAGTGTGTAGTGTGTCTCTATTTTTCTCTGAGAGAAAATAGTAAGTAAAGCAAAATGTCTCTGAGGAAACTTGGAGATCACAGGAGAGTCAAGGTTATTCTGACACCAAAGGTGAAAACACTTCAGCGGAGCTCTGAGATCAGACTTCCTGTGTGGCCTCACGCTAACCCTAATATAACATATAAACTGCAACTGAGAGCCAGACATGTCCTTTTGTGAACCAGCTCGACTCCCACTGCCAAGGACAGCGTATAGCTACATTCATGTAGATGAGAGAGAGATGATGCCAAGAAAATCTCTGCATAATAAGGAATTAAGTGCTGCACAAGCAGAGAGAGTGTGAGTTTAAACAATAGATATTTCCCGTGTGGATGTGCTAAGCCAAAATATTCAAAATCCACATTGTTTAGAATACGAAGAAGGCAGCAAACCACACAGAAAAAGGCAAAAACGACTCAGAACTGCCACAGCAGAGAAATAAAAAGAGGTCTATCAAAGCTTCATCACAGCACTCAGAGTGTATCATATGCATTTTGTTTTATTCATTGTGTTAATGCCCTAAATAGATCTAAGTGCAAAATCATTCATTCTTGTCAGTGCAACTGTGTGCTACTTTTTTCTGTTTTGAGAGTGCTTATGCATCAAAAAGTAGGAAGATATGTAAGCATCTGACAGTTTTACACAGAATATCCTGGGCATAAATTATACATGAATGAGAAGATGCTTGTATACCTGAGAGCATGTGTATGTGTGTGTGAGTTAGGGCTGCACAATTAATATAAATACTACTGAAATTGCAATGTGGCCAAGCGCAAATATCCACATTGCAGAATCTGCAACTTTTTGAGAAAGGTAAAATGTGCAACAAAACAGCATGATAATGAAGTACTGTTGTGCTGCAGAGATGTCCTGGTCTACAAATCTTCTTCTGCAGAATGAAAGATGTTTGTTTGGTACATGCCCCAACAAATGTCACATCATCATCATTCTAATAGTTCTTTTCAGTGAAAGAGAAGATTGTGCTGCAAAAATGATCATTCCCACTAATTGTAAATCATATCCCAATCGCAATATCTGTCAAAATAATTGCTATATGACGTTTTTCCTCATATTGTGCAGCCGTAGTTTGTGTGCGTGGGGGAGGGTAAGTTGTGTGAATGGGCAAGCGTGTCGGAGGCGCACAGGTAGAACAGTAAAATAGTGAAGCAATAGAGAAAGGTGCTGAAGGTTCTGCCCACAGCAGATAGAGATTGGAGATTGGGAAATGGTGAGTTATAGCTGGCAGGAACAGATCCGTATAGGCCTATGAAGCTCAATGCTGCCTGCAATTGAGCGGGATGGGATGGGAGGACAGCAGCAATGTTTTAAAGCACTGCTAAGCCATCCTGGAATGAAGTGAAATGACCACATGTCACGCAGAGATGAGAAGTGAGAGGGAGGGGACAGGCAGAGTGAGAAACAGTGCCGAGAGTAAGGAGAGAGAGAAAACAGAGTGTGTCGTTCTAAGAGGAATATTTCAGGGTGGTAAATGGAGCAGAACTCCATTCCAGCTCCTCTCTTAACCTCCCCCGGTGTCTCATCCTCTGCATGCAAAGCATGAAGCCCAGGAGACAAAGAAAACAGAGAGAGAGAACTGAAGAGACAAGCTTCAGGACAAAATAACACTGAATTAATAGACAAGACATTTTGCTCATGCATTTGTTTTAACATAACAGAAAACACACAGAGGCGTAGAATAGCAAGTGGTGAAACTTTGCTCTATTCATAATTGTCATTCAGATTGTTTTTTTTGTTTTTTTTGCAGCTTTTGGTTTAACATGCAGAAAAAGGTGAAGGCTGTTGACCCTGACCATGCAGGCAACCCACCTGGCATGTCACCCACTGGGATATTTTTCTGCTGCATTAAATGGTTTCTGTATCCTGGGGGACACAGTCATTCGACAGGCTGTGGGTGAACTTTATTTCACGAAAAACACTGAAGGAAAGGTGAGTAAGTACTCGACTTTATGACAACATTCAAAAAAGATGGTGGCATATGTGGACAAAGACACTGACTTTGATCTAGGTGTTGTTTTTTTGAAGTTTATTAAATTTTGTTTTAGAAAATAGTTTTCTAAGAATGATTTTATATCTTCTTGCTGGAAAAAAAAGAATCAAATTTAACAACTTTGATAATTAGGCTTTGATACATTGCCCAGGTATGGGTATTAAACAGGGATAATCACAGATATAACTATACTCATGTATCTCTGGAGTCCAAAGTGCAAATTAAAGGTCATGTTTTGAGAAAAAAAACATGAAATTCTGTCATTTAAGCCTAGATACATTAGAAAATAGCAATTACTTAATTTTCCAAAATATTTATATGTGCCTGCAGATTTAAGGATTATAGTTAACTCCTTCAACTACTGCAACAGCTTCTTCCTAATGATAATTAACCTTTAAAGCAGCAATTATCAATATGTCTCTATCAATAACAGATCAAAGGAGTTTCTCATGCTGGTTATCACAGGACATTTAAGTTCCTCTTAGCTCTACGTAGCTTTAGACTCTTTAAACTTGTTGTTTTTGTTTTCTGGCCTGCAGTATGACTGTCTGGTTTACTCTCACCTCTCGCCATAGTGTCATTTTCAGCCACAGCATGTAGCTCTCTTCAGAGAAAAGGCTCTGATAAACCCACCATACGGTACCTGCCCAGCACCAAATGGCAGGTCAGACAGTTCGAGACAGGCTGGTAAACATAGTGGAGCATTTTGCAGCTAAAGAGGTAGAGACTGCACTCAGGAGCTGAAGGAGAGCAAAAACTGAGCTAAAATAAAAGCGAATTATGGACTTACATTAGCTGTCTTTCCATACCAATGTATCAATAGTTTTAAGCAAATTTCAAATTTCAATCCACTATAGCTGTGAAGTTGACTCATCATAAGCAAGGCAATATAGGCACAAGCAAAAAGATGAGATCATTAAAAAGGACATCAGTCAAATGTATGCAGAAAACACACCTAAAAGCAATTTTTTTGTGAAATTGAGTGTTTTATCAATTTTTGCAATTTAAATCAACCTTTTTAATGTGATACTTCAAAATGCACATAAACATATGTTGATGGAAAGAAGAATTCTAATGTTGCACCATATCTACTAGATGTATTAATAGGTGACTCTCTGCTAACAAAAGCACCTTCAACTTATAAGGTGATAGTATGTCAGTGTTGTGCTTACAGCTTGTGTCCACTGCCCCCTAGTGGACAGCTATGCATTGTTCCTTTGTTATGCAGCTTTAAGTAAGTAATGCTTTGTAATGTCATTGATTGTTTTCCAAAGTAGAACAGGACCTTAATTAGTATTATTGGTAGCACCTGTGTTTACCCTACTATTTCATATAATATAGCTGGTCAGTTCAATTTAAAATAAATGTCTCTTTATACCTTAATATCTCATAGATGGAACAATTCTCTAAATTGCCAGAAGGGAAATTAGGTCATGGGAGATTAAAGTCTTTTGTCTTTTTAACTTTAAATGCTGGAACAAATGCAGTTTTACTTACACACTTAATGGGTACCGAAGTGCAAGCTAACTAACATTAAGCATACTTGGCATGCTTTACATACATTATAGGGCAACTTAAAATGGGTAGCATATCTTCTGACATGCAGTACATTCTTTGGAACATTATCATGGGATTTGTGTGGTGTAACACTGCCAGATGGCACTGTGGTACTAGAAAGCATATAGTAGATGATTAAGAACATTCACATTATGGTACAACTCCACTGGGTAACATTTAGATATCAGTGTGTAATACTTTCAGGGTGATGCACTTTGAGATTGCCTCCTTGGCGGCGCCTCTATAATTAGTCGTACTGAAGTCATCAAAATGTACCAACTAAATGGAGCAAAGCCAGCGCCAACAAACCTTCCACCTTTCACACAACCAAGGCTGGGAAAGGACCAATGGAGGGAGAGTGTTATGCACTGATTCTATCTTTCACACAACAAACAATTGTTTACTATTAGAGGGAGGAGAGGTGGAGTGTAATGCAATTAGTGGAAGAGAGAATAAAAGTAACAACATTAAATAACACTTTGAGACCAGGTGAAGGAGCAGGTGAAAAATTTTCACACTTGTCAATACTGCGGGGCAGAGGCTTTGTGGTCCTTGTCCTATTAAACTGTTGTGTTTTATAGCAGTAACAAAGTGTGCAATAACATGTGTGCCTTTCCTTTATGTGTCTCAGTATGTGGCTTCACAGAGGAGACAGAGAAGTGAACCATCAAGCGCTTTTCTCCAACAAGACTTGTTCAAGCGCTGCGCTTCTGCTGCCAAAACAACACAAAGTGGAACTTTTAAAAATGACACTGCTGTTAAATAAATCAAAAAATACCCCCGCAGCTTAGCTCAGCGGCAAAACTTGACACGGTAACAGAATCATGGATTCAGACATTCTTCCTTTTGAAATTACATTTTCTGCATTTTCTGTTTTTTTTTTTTATTCACACACACACAGACAAAAAAGTGGTGTATAGTTTCAAAGACAAGATGAAAAATTTAGCCACTAAACCTGCTGATGCTGCAATGTTCATTACAAATCACATTTTTTCCCACTAGTGGGACATATGTGTAATGTCTGGTTTGTGGAAAGGCCATGCTTTAACCTACATAAGGAGGGTTTATACTCTGGTTGAGATATGAGATGACAGTGGTCCCTATTTTTTGGTTTGAGGATGATGCTGAAGGAACACTGATCATGGTAACCTCCTAATGACATTTTGGGATATCATCGGGGTAGATCCCATGTATTTATATTTTGTCACAGCCAACATTTTGAAAGTTATAGCAGTAAAATGAAAGGTCTAAATAACAAAACATCTGATTGGTAGTGTTGTGCATCCTTGCTTACAGACATGGCTTACTGGGAAATAGATTTGTTAATGTTCTTAGTCAAAACTGTGATCTTCCTTTAATGACAAGTTAAAATGTCCATGGTCCCTGTGCATGGACTGTGTTCTAACAACATGTCACCTAGTTTACTTATTAAAGTACAGTAGACAACAACTGAACATACACAAGACAAAACCTTCTACGTCATTTCACTCCACTTAGCCTCTTCCAGCAGAAGAAGTTGGTTGCCCTGTGAAACCTTTCTTCGCTCTCTATGTTGTGAGCCTCGCCAAGACTCTGGTCTCTCTCACCACGACTCGTCTTCTCAAAGACGCCACTCCAGTGTTTTGCGGCCCCAGGGCAGAGTACACACGGCTTCAGAGGCAGCTGAGAGGTATCTAACAGCAAGATAAGAGGCTAGTACACCAAACACACACACACACACACACACTGTCCCTCGTCAAAAGTTATTCCCCACTGTTTGTCCTCATGCCTCTTTGCCACTTGTTAATACAACCAACATGGCATCAAATTTAATGAGCCTGAAGCTCCATGTGGAACTCAGAAATGTTGACACACCTGTTTTCTACTATACGCCATTGTAGGCAAAGGAAGGACTGGAAATTTACCACAAGTTGAAGGATTTTCTGCCACTGAATCAGGCTTTCACTATCTGACAGGATGTGCGTGCGTGTCTGCACTTGAAGAACAGCCAATAGGAATGCCCTCTGCCTGAAATGACCTGTAATGATCCAAAGTCTCCCGTCACAGGCTGGATTTTCTAAAGCCCGAAAACAGACAAGAGGAGGTGCAGAAGTCGAGTTTTTCTCTCTGAAAACTCGAATTACAATATGCTGAAATGTTATTATGGAATTCTTGCTCAATGACACCAAAAATAAACTGCCAACTACAGCTTTAACTGCAGACTAAATTACTAGCCAAGTCTTGTTTGTTGCTCAAGTGCCCCTGTTTTCAGATTGTACTTAAACCATGGCTTAAAGCGTCAAACAGCCAGAAAAACATACCATCCTGTCCATGCACTTGCAATATACGGGAAGTCTGACAAAACTGAAAAAGAAGTCCTTTTTATTTATATAAAACATGCACATATTGCCGTTATTTCTGGATGATCTAAATCATACCCTCTTGTTCCTTTGCCTGGAACCGCAGTGAGCCTAAAAAGAAGCATGTGAGTATGTGACAGGGCTGAGGAATTAATGTAAGGTCTTCACCAATACATAAATAATAAAGTCTGATGTTGCCAAATTAATGTGTAAGGGTGTGTTCGTGTGTGGACGGAGCCATGGGCCTCCTGCCTTCATCAGAAAAGCAGAAGTCTCATCATCTTTTTCTTTCCCATACGGTTCATGTTCAGCCATCGCTCATGCCCATATTGCATGATTGCACTGAAGGACCAGTATAATCAGCCGTAATGCTTTACAGATGTTATGGGTGTTTTTAAAGCCAATACTACAGCCCCAGGCAGCCATATATGAAAACCCATCTGTGCACGGATGTCAATGTGTGTGAGTGTGCGGGTGTCTGTATGTGCAGCTGAAAACCAGGGCATGATCAGAGTGAAACATTACGAATTAAGGTCACATCTACAGCTCAGGATGTGTGATTTATGTTCCCCTGCCTTGCCCTGTCATTGACTAATCACCTGAACAGAAAGTAACAGGTGCAAACTGATTTGCTGAAGAGCGATTTCACAGATGAGATGCTCCGAATTTGCCATTAAACATGGCCAAGAGAAGGCAGTGAGCCAGCAATGACATGTAAATATGACAGTCCACATGATCTGAACAAGAGAAGACACCCATTTAAATCCCTCTAAGATCTGCCAGCACCCTTCCTAATCCACCCCCTAACATCTCCCATTGTGTCCAACATCTAATATCAACCACGAACCGCTGCTAAATGAAGACTGGTGGCATACCGCAGCCAGGAATTTGCATGGACCGCCCGCTCTTGTGAAATAGGAAATGAAACATGCGGAGGCTTGGAAGCTCTGTCAGATTCTGGATATTCCTGTGGTCTGGCGCTCGGGATCCTGTGGCCCAGGGCTTCTGATTCCTAATGGGGGAGAACACCAAGCTCTGGTCACGACAGGAAATGCCTGATAGGTGAAACATCCGCCCAAAAAGCATTTATTCACAAGTGTCAAAGGCATGAGTTCTCCCTATGAGCTGGACTGGTGCACTGGCGGACAAAGTGCTCTGTCACCATGACCGTGTAAATTTGGTTAGAATCCAGTCAGTTGCAATTGCATTTAAAGAGATATTCAGTTACTTTTACAATCTAGATCTAAGTCTTAAGGTCCACATGCATGGAAAGCATCTGACAGGCCCATTTTGAAGTACAGCTATTGTTTTAAATGGCCGAACACGCAATGAAATAAACTGCCTTGGTTCACAAAAGCAAAATTCAGAAGTTCTCTTCATGGTGGTGTTGATCTGGAGCACATACCAGCAGATGCACCATGCATATGAATGTCACGCGTCCAGGTTTGTCCCCTGTCAACTTGCATTTTGGTAGCAAACATGCAACTACTTCACCCGGTCACCAAAACAGGAAGTTGAAACATTTTTAAACCAATGAAATGACACATACAATGGTACATTTCTGTGATTGGTTTGAGTCGTGTTCACATCAGAACTGAACTGCTCCTGAGTTTGCGTCATAGCGGTCCAAGACCAGAGAGCAGAGCAAAATCCAGCATCCACACCAACCCAAAGACGCCGCACCAAGGAGGTAAATGCTCTAGGTTTCAACAGAATTAAACAAGGCTGGTGTGAACCCACCTTTACAGTTGTAGTTGCTTATAATGAACTGCCTCAGTTAAAATATGTGACTCTGTGTATCTGCATGACAGCTAAGGTGGCAATTGAATGTTTTCTGGATATTTGAACCAAACACAGCAAAAACTGAAGAATAAACCACTTAAAAAAGTGTGATCTACTGGGCTTATGCTGCTGATTTCAAATGCGTGAAAGCACAAACATGGTGTGAAAACATGTTCTGTTATTTCCACTTCCACTGACAGTTTTTACCAGATTTCACTGGCGCTGCCAGTAAGGACAGGTGTAGACAAAAAAAAAAACAGATAAACATTTCATAATAAAGTACAGAAAACATCTATATTGATGACAAATGTGAGGTCTCTGTGTTTAACAACACTGCATAATTGTAATGGATATATTAACAATATATAAACTGACAAGCACTGGGGATACAGGCTTCAAATTACTGTAGCAATGCCTTCCAATGCAAAGATAATTACTGTTGTTTACATTGTGCTCCTAACAATTTACAGAATATACTGACTCAGAAAACACATTAGTGTTGGCAGGAGTCTTAATGGTTTGATGCATTTGCCTAAATAAACAGAAATTGGCCATTATAGGATAATTCCAAAATAAAAAATGAGGCAAACCCTATATTGCAGTAATTCGATGGTGTTGATACAGTACTGTAAAGCTGTATATGTGTGTGAGCGTCGCTGTGGCGCCGGCGATGGCCACAGAAAGGGGGAATGGGGTTGTTCAGCTAAGGAGTGTCATAAGACGTAAATGCACATTCATATACAGAGACACACTTACGGCACTCAGTCACTCTGCCTCAGTGTGCACTGTTGAAGCAAATTAAGGAAGCCTTGGCAGCCTTTTAATGGTCTGTCACAGTCTAACAGGTTTAGAGCGCTTACAATGGACCCAGGCACTAAGCCCGACAGCTCACGCTTAATTGTTCAGAACCTGTGTGTGTGTGTGAGTGTGTGTGTGTGTGTGCAAGTGTGTGTACTGTTAGAGCCATTCTGTGCCTGTAACTAAAGTCATTGATTCTCATTATGAGGGCAGATAAGATAGACACTTCCTGCCCGTCAGTCTGTCGGTCCGACTGGTTCAATAAAATGAGTACTCCAGCTGATGTGTTATGATGAATGCGGTGCCAATATCTGTGTTTCCACCCCCAATTTGTGTGTTATTTTAGAGAAAGTGATCCTAAACCCAAGGTATTCATGCACAGTTACGTTTTCATTCGGGTGAGTGTGGGAAGTTAATTGTGCGGCTATTTTCCACAAAACAGAATCATGAAATTTCTGAGCGATTTCAAATAAACCATCCTCAGACAGACACAAAGACATGCAAGGCCATTGGTGGATTGAGTTATTGACTCGAGCAGCCGATAATAAACAAAACATCTAGTGTCTCAATTTTCAAGTGGTGCCTGAAGAAATCAACAAAACAAATAAAGCCATTTGTTTTTCACTCTGCAGCCCACACTCTATCAGCCAGCAAAATGGTCCACGAAGGACAAGGTGGCGGTGCCTAAAAATCCCTTTTAAATGGTTGGAGATTCTGAGCTGTGTGACCTAGAATATGTTTGACAATCTTCTTTTAATTAGGCCTTGAAGACACGACTCATTCCAACTGCTGTCCCGAGAGCTAAATTAATTACTGAGACAAAGCCCATTCTAGCTCATGGCAAAGATGAATCATTGCAGTATTTGGGGAATGAGCAATGCTCTTCATTCAAGGGCTGATGAAAGAGACTCAGACTCGAAAATGTAAGCTAATGTACTTCATCACAAAGTCTCCATGAGGCTCCTTCTTCAGCCCCACACATGTACATTACACATCTGCCTCTGCTATCAGGAATTATCTTTCATTTTATCTTGTTTTGGAGGGAATATTTCTTCGAAGAATGCAAACAGCTTACTTTATTCTTCACTCTCAGTGACCTTACCATTTTGCTTTCCTGGGCGATCTACTGATAACTAGCCTCAACTCAGCTGCCGTGTGCAGGCCATCAGCCAACGGACGCGCCCTCGCCCGCTGCCAGCAGGCAGGCCATTCATTCAGCTAAATGACTGTGTCATCTGTCAGCCCGTATGAATGGCTGTTTGTGAGTTATGGCTAATTAAGCTAATCACAACACCAAGGGTTGTGCCAGAGCCCGGGCCTCACAAAGAGAGACAGATGAAAAGGTGAGTTGATGGGATGGACTTATGTCACACCGACACCTGATGAATACAGAGTCAAATGTGATAATTTTCCATTGACATCTTTGATATATTTATTCTTGTGAGATAACAACCACGGCTGGGCGATGTGGATAAAATCAAACATTGCAACAGTTTTTAACAAATATCTCAGTATCAGTATTTATTGTACGGCGTTCCTCAGTCATGTGGAACGACCTGCTGGAGAAGATCTTTTTTTTGTTTTTAATAATTAAGAAATTTTGTCTGGGTGTTGTTGAGATATCGCATTTGCCAGAATGGGACAGACAGATGCAAAACCTGAAAACATAATGCCTCATAGTGCCACGGCTGTTGCTGATGCGAAGACATAATAATTACATCACTTTACTGTAATGCACCATTATTCCATATCACAACATAACAATATTTAACTTTAAGATGAAATCTAATCTTATATTATGAAATATAATGCCAATATATTGCTCAGCCTTAATATAAACAAACAAATAGACCCATTATTACAGTTAAATCCTAATTTTGGTTGCTTGTAAAACAACAGAACAGCACTCTGCAATCAAAATTTGATTATAACACTTTGCCTATTTGTCTCTTTCACTTTCTGCCATGTTTGTTATGTCTGTCTATTCCTCGCTCTCTGATTATCACTCATTTTCTCACACTCTTGCAATGTCCCCTTCTGTCTCTTCTCTGAGTTTTCAGAGACCTTTGTGAATCTGGAGATGTGCCGGGAATCCCTACTAGCAGGTTTCTATTGACTGAATGATTGGCCGGTGTGTGCTCGGCAAGTCTAATGAGGTAACAACCGGAGTTTGCTTGGACGACACCTCCAGATTAAATTGAAGGGTTCACGGGGATGTCCATGTCCTCAGATAAAAGAGTGATAACCCACTCAAATGTTTTCATTAGGGGAAAAATGTGTCTTGTTATCTATGCCTGATAAGATGAGAATTCCCCATACGGCAGGAGAGCATATAGACACGGTGAGCCAGCCAACAGTTCTTGCAGTGGAGTATTTGTTATCCTACAGAAGGGAAAAGCTAGATTTGTCCTCTGCAGCACGTGTGTAGGTGTGTGTGTCTCTATCTGTATGTTATGAAGAGAGATGAACTCTGCAGCAGTACATAGACGCAATGCGGGCTGGCCCTTGAGTTCAGAATTCCTCCCCTGTCTTTCCACATATATATTGTCACAACAAGACCAAAGGACCGAAGTACTAAACCTCTTGCATTGTCCGACACAAACTTCACACATGCATATCTGCATGAGCTCTGATTAACTTGGTTATTAGCGCATTACATGGATGCAATTAGCTGAAGTAGAACACGCTGGTCATGCAATTCCTCCCAGTTGTATACAGCTAAATAGTCCAATATGGCCATTAAGCCAGGACAAATGCAAGACCATGATTCCCATGCATGCCTGACATGCAAAATAATGAAACACTATCACAACATGAGTAATATCTGGACTGAGGAGACCGAGATGATTGGCGCAGTGCTGGAAACATCTGGATATTAAGCACTTTGGAGATAATCTGTTGAAAGGGGAAGCATACCATCAGAAATGAAACAGCTAAGAGGTCACGTAGAGAAATGTGGTCATATAAGCAAAGGAAGTTGACAAAGAACACATGCTCTTTGTCAACAATGTCTCACTGCTTTGTGCAGTCACACACAGAAGAGTCACAAGTGGCTTGCTCAAGGACATCTCAACTTTAAATGCTGTGGTAGGCAAAGAGCACGTTCCCTTTTTGCAGTTGACTCAAAAGGCTTTTTCCATAAAGATCTGCTGGCTTGGGTTGACTGAACTCAACTTGCAAGTCAGTCCAGCACAGCGGAGATTCACATATCCATTAATCAATGGTGTCTTTTAACTGATGATGCCCTTGTCTTTCTTCCACTACATTTTGTTATTTAAAAGCTTTTATTGTGAAGCAACAAGATCAGAAAATGTTGGTTTTCATCAGCGGTACTGTGACTCATTTACAACTGAAATCGAACATGAAACAGTAAAATGAAGTAGACAGAGAAACAGGACAGAAACTAAATTCCACAGAACTTAAATTAGTCACTACAAAAGTACAGAGAGTACAGAGAGTTTCTGGTAACAAGTTGAATTTACACTTTATGATGGCAAGAGGAAAAGTCAGGCGATCACCAGTCTGTGGGGTGTGTGTACCAAGTTTCACATTAATTGATCCAAAAGAGACATTTCACAAAAAGCCAAGAATGTCAACTTCATAGTGGCACTAGAGAAAAAGTCAGAGGAGTTTTTTCTTATCGAGACAACAAATGGTTTTAAATGTCATAATAATCAATCCAATAGTTGTTGAGATATTATAACCTGGACCAAAATAATTGAGCTACCTGCTCAATAGGGATAAAATGTCAAATAATTGTAAAAAATGCTTATCATAATTTGCCAGAGCCCTGTGTGATGTCTTCAGAAAGGCAAAGTTATGTCCCTTTCGGTGGACAAACATGTGACTTTACTTTGGATACAATATGGACAGTAATCAATGTCAAGAAGCAAATAATCTTTGATCTACTTTAAATGTGTCATAAAACTGACATATGTCATAAAGATATAAAAACAGAGACTACACACCCAACAGTCATGTAAGTGACTTGTAAGTGACGTGTCATGACTTTCTCCCTCCAAAAGCTAATGTTGAACACTTAAGTTACGATGCCAGTTTTTGCTTTAAAGCTTTTATCAGGAAGCAGCAAAATCAGGAAATGTTGGATTTTGATGAGGAGGAACTTAACACAACTACACACCTAAAAGTGAACCTGAAACAGTAAAATGTACAAACAGTGACGTAGTAGAAAAAACTAAACTTGAAACCACAGAGATTCAGTTAGGAGCTACAACAGTACTGAGAAAAACAGCTTTTTAAAAACATCTTTCTCTCTGGTCTCCTACACAGACATTAGTTGAGTCCCACAGCACACGCTATTTTGTTTGAGGAGGAGAGGGGGGTTGTTATGGGTTGGCCATGATCAGAAAGACATCACTGCTACCCACTTGGTGGCAGATCTGGCACACTTTAGCCCCACTCCGAAGATGGTCTATCTCAGGTGCGAATCAGGGCCTTTATACTAGTAACAGAAACGCAGATCAGCGTGGCATGGTTTCACTCAGCATCCAACATCATCAAATTACATGTGTTCCTGTTACATTTGTTCCTGCAGGCTACTCACAGAAAGTCATGTCTGATTACATACATAGCAAACCATGTGAAAATGAGGGGCAATAGCTCTGCGGGTACTACAGGTAGATCAAGGTAGGGGAAGCACACCTTTACACACCATTTCAATGCAAAGACTGTGTTGGTGTGAGTGTGGAGCAGTGTTTATGTTCTCTACCAAAAACTACACATAACACATACACAAATCCTTAGTTCCAAATGCATTAATGCATTAACCAATAATTATTTACTGTGAAGAGATGAACAAAATTTTGAGCTGATGACAACATCAGGGGTCTAACTGAAATTAGCTTTTCAAGATGAGAAACAATTTTCTTCTTCACTATAACTATTTATTTATTTATCTTTATTTATCTTCAATTTAACTATTGAGTATTTGCTAAAACAACAGTCAAGTAGTACGATGACTATTAATGAAATCAAGAATATTTTCTATGGGGTGTGCTCTGCTGTATGCACTGCAAAGAAGAGAAGGAGACAATTTCTCAAAGCTAGAAGCTGCATATCAAATATCCTGAGAGCAACACTCCGGGAGCAGGGTGGAAACTCAATTTACAATGTCTACACTTTACCTGACATTGTATGTCCACCATTATTGCCATCACCCATAAATGGGCTTTGTCACACCAATTAGTGCAAAGTACCAACGCAGAATGTTTCCTTTTCTTTGCCATTGTGTTTGTGATCAATTCTTCATAGACGAGAAAAATCCATAACGTGAGACTTAGGCTATAGGAGTCTTTGCAGCCCATGTGGCTTTAAGTAAGGAATCCAATAACACCATGTGCAATCATTAGCTTGTCAGCTTTTATTACACTAAAGTACCTGAAGGTTGGTCCCCTCACCACAGGTATTATCTAACCTGTTTAGCTGTTTTGTTATAGTACACAGACAGAGAGGAGGTTTGACGTGAGGTGAGATGCTGGGTTGCATCACTACTAAAGCCAAATTATTATATACAATGAACAATGCCTTTTATTAAGAGTAAAGTAAAACAAAACAAAACTGTAAGCCTCTACTGTATTAACATGTTTAACCAGTAATGGTATCCATATTTAATATCTTAATTAAGAGTGATAGCATGCTAACATTTGCAGATTAGTGACAGGCAGATTTACTTAATATCAGATTCTTAATTTATCCCAAGGGAAATTTAGGCATCCAGTAGCTTATACAACACAAAAACAAAAAACACCTGAGTAAAAAATCAAAACACAGCAGTAAAGTCTATGCGTCAAAACTACTGTAGAGAGCTGTCAGTATGATAGCAAATATGCTAATAGGGGTAGAAGCATGATCTTTCCCTCTATGTTGAACAGAAAATAAATTCTGCAGATGGTTAAAAGATGATGCTGAAGGAATTTTGCTTAAATTAATGGTCAAATGTAACTAGCTAAGTAATTATGTAGATTAGCTGGCTAGTTAGCTAGCATTTTGCAAACATAAGCTAACTTAAGATGAGACTATACGACACCATATGTCACTTCTACACATCCCCTAACAACATTTTTTAATTCTCTTCAAAATTTGTTTCCTCTTCAACACAGACAAGCCTTACATAAAGTTGGGTACAGGAAACAGGAAAGAGGAAAGTTAACCAAGTCTGCTCAACTGTTATTGACACACAGAGTGAAAAGGGGTGGGACTTAGGATGGGTCAACTGTTCTACTTTCATGGCACCTTGAACCGAAACAACGGAGCGACCTGATCACACTGCCATCCCTAAATCCCCACCACTAGCAAGGTTAAAAACACTGACTTTAAATCCGTTGACGTGTGATCAAAACTAAGTGTTGGAGTATCTTAGCCTCTACTGTCAAAGTCTCCAACTGTCAACCTCGACTTCTTTGCTTTGTAGTGTAAGAATGTCCCAAACACTGCCAGGCAATAATCCAGGCAACAATTACTTCTACAAAAATGTATTTAGCAAAGGAATTCCATCGCATATAAAAGTTAGGATCGACACAACCTCTCTCATTGACTCTCTTTCTAATCACATCTCCTGACTTCTACATGACTTTCTCTGCTGCTGTTTTGTCATACCATCTTCCCCCCTGGGGGATCTTCATCCCACCATATTAAGAGTGGAAATGTATCCGCTTCCATTGTAATTACAAACCCACTGGAGGCAAAGCTTCTTGATCTCTGCTGGATCCTCGCTTGCTTTTCTTTTTTCCTTTATTTACTCACCTCTCTCAGCCGAGAGGACAGACACATGCTGAGCTATCAGTTCTGTTTTTCTTCCCATTCTGTTGGGCCTTCTTTGCATCCAATATGCCTGAAATTATAATAGCATTTAGGGAGGCAATAAAAACAATGACATAAAAGGGGAGGGTGTTTGAGAGAAGGAGACAGCAAAGCAAGGGGGGTCTGGTTTAACTTGTTTGTGAATTGAGGGGATTTCTGTTCCATATACAGTAAGTGGTGCATATGAGAAACTGTAAAAATGCACAAGGCGCACTCAAAGGCTGGAACCATGGCTTTGTTTACTGTTAGTGTCTGGATTAGCCATCTCAAGGCACTGTGAATCCTCCTCGAGGCCAAAGTGTTGACTCGTAACAGCCCAGGACAAAGGCATGATAGCGGGGGAGAAATTGCTTTCTGCAGGGATGAAATGAAAACTGCTGAAAAGAAAACAACCGTCCCCACTGTCCCATGAAAACAGGCCAGTTAAAGCCAGCCGAGTCTGCAACGGTTTGAGGACAGGGAGGGTCGACATCAGGGCAAGCGTTTGATGACCCCATAGTGATCTGTAACCAAGACCGGTTAAGCGGGTACCGGTCGAGAAGCGTTGCCTAAGAACATCCTACAAAAACAAACACACACAAACACGCAGGACAACACAGCAGAGACAGAGAATAAAAGAGAAAAAAAAACAAGGCAGAGGTATG
Source organism: Lutjanus erythropterus (assembly GCF_056507025.1). Lineage (NCBI taxonomy): Eukaryota > Metazoa > Chordata > Actinopteri > Lutjaniformes > Lutjanidae > Lutjanus > Lutjanus erythropterus. The sequence goes on from NC_139332.1 coordinate 24,474,605, forward strand.
TCGGCTGTGAATCTGCGCATTGCTCAGTCTGTTGTCTGTTTCAAATCCATTCAGGGAATTTTTTACACTATCAATCTCTTGTCTGCTGGCTTTGTGATACACCCATTGTGTATTTCCTGGAATGTCTCAGCCTAGAAAGGATAGTGTAAACAGTGATGTAATACAAAGACAGAACAGCCAAGCAAATGGATTTACACACCTTTTTTCTTCTGGCTATACAGCTAGATCAAAGGCTACCCAGATGAGGAGTCATTAATTCTAGATCTTTATTTCACTTAGTTTATTTGTTCAACTTTCATAAAACTGTCTACTATAATCAAGCGAGCGACAAGTTGATAAGTTTGAGACATCAAAATTATCCTTACAATTATTTAGCTGGTTATCTTTTTATTTTTTTCCTACTAGTGGCTGTATGATAGCTGATTTTCAGCACCAATACAGAAACTTGCGTGAGGAATGCAAAAACCCTTTGCTCGTTTCAGTCAGCCATCTTGCATGGAACGGCACATTACTGCATGTGAATGTTGAGCATGTATAGTGTTGACATCAGGGTTTGTCACTCTCCACAAGGAGGCACCAAGCTCAGCACAGCAGGAAGTGAGGAGTGATAACAATGACTTTTCTCCAAGAGAAATCTAGACTCAAAACATACAAGTGGTTGCTCGGGTGGAGGCAAGACTCGCATCAACAACAGAAGCTGCAAGTGATACAATAACTTTCAGCTTTCAGGTGAGCGGTGTGGAAGGAGAGGAGGGCCTACTTTATTAATCCCTCTTGGGGAAAATACATGTTTTCACTCAGTTGTTTCAAAAAATGTTTATACACACACAGGCCTGAAATACAAACAAACTAGACCTATAGACATGCATCAGTGGAGAGATACCAGAGCGAAAGGGCTGCCACTTATAGCGACACCCTCAGCAACTTTGGTGCCTGGCTTAAAGGCACCTCAACAATGCTCAGGAGGGGGACTGGAACCTCTCTGTGCTACCAATCAATCCACACTCTGTGTGAACACTTTTCTGTTCACAGTAGCTCCATCCATGAACACGCATGCATCCACACATTCACGCATTGACACACACATGTCACCAGCACTTGACCTCCATGGCATATTTCAGCCTCACAGATACAAAGTCACCATTGTCAGTCAGTATATCGTCCATTTTGATGGAGACAGATTGAAAGGATCCTTCTTTCTTTCATTTTTTCTAGGTTACAACGTCGATCCATGATCAGCAAAGACATAGCATAAGTGTTCACCTGACTAGCCTGAGGATTTGGCCCCCTAATAGCTAAACAGCGATACAGTTTTCTTATTTTATGCATTTTAACTGGCAACGACCGCAGACGTTGTATTGACCACCAGTTAAATTAGAGTGGCTGTTTTCACCCAAAAAGGGGTGGTGCAATGACTCAGGAGCAAAGGACCCAGATGGGTGTCTCTCGGGTTCAATAGTCAGCTGCTGCATTTCTGGTGAGACTGCTGCTAAGAAATGTTCAGTCATGGATAGATCTTTTTTGCCACTCAGAAAACCAATGACCGTGCTTAGTCAGAGGAGGACAAAAGTGGGTTCATGCAAGTTTATCTTTTGGAAAAACCATCTCGGTTACTGCAGGTCAACAGCATGAAAAGAACCCAGACAGTCTTGGGTCCATGTGATGGCGATGACTGTGCTCCTCAGGGGTGTGGCAGCGAAGAAAGGAAAGGACCGTGATGTTCCCAAGTCCCACCACAACTGAAACCATAGCCACAGCATTTATGTCTGTCTAGTGGAATGTTCCACTAGTGTTTTGGCTTCCTGTTTGTGTGCAACACGGTGTAAAACATCCCTGATCCTCTTTGCCTTAGGTGGTGTTGGTAGAAGTGATGACAGTCGTGGTATTTGTTAGTGATGGTGACAACACACAACGGCTTAAGCAAAAAAAAAAGTGAGATGGGTCTGGATAAATGTGTAACTAACACAGGAACAACATAAAAGGAATGCAACCGGGAGCCAACCTGCAGAGATGATTATCATATCTAACTCCAATCCAATTTCTTCACTTGTTGCATGCAAGCGCTTCTGGGGAGTCTCTACAAGCTGGCAAATAGGCAGCTGGGAATTTAAGTGGCGCATATGCAAGATGAGAGAATATCAGGGTGTCGTAATGGAAAATAAGAGAGAATGAGAGAAAGATTTGGTGTGAAACCTCGTAAATACGTTTATTAGAGGAAGAAATACAGCAAAAATAAGAACCTGCCAAATCTTTGTTTCCAGCTCTGTGACTGTGACAGCAACATGACGATAATAAAATTCCTCAATTTGGCTCATGCCTGAGTTCCAGTCACACCCCAAACGTTACATTAGAAAACCAGATCGCACCAATAAAGTCAAATCAAACGGATTGCAGAGCAGCAATTAATTCCAAGGATAATGACAAGGGAAGCCGTCCAAAAGTGTCTCTACCTCAATTAGTCTCTCATTGCACTGTCGATGCAGAAGATGGATGAAAGAAAAACAAATTAAGTTGCAGAGAAGAGAGGGGGAGAGAGGGGGTGAAAGGAAGAGATAAAGCAGAGGAAGTGATATACACAATGAGGGCTTGAGAGGAATGAGTGTGGGAAAGAGGGAAAGATTAAAGGGGAGAGATGGAGACAGGAGGGGAGGAGAGGGAGTTGGAGAAAGAGAATTTGCTGTGTGCATAAGAGCTTCCCTGATAGGTACAGCCACTAATGGACACCAGAGAGTGAGAGTGATTAGAAATAAGAGGCAAGACAGAGAGAGCAGAGAGGTAGCCGAAGAGACGAGAGTGACAAACAAGCAAAACAACAGACAGGGAGACACCGGTTGGCACTCGTTAAGACATTGCCCAACACCAGCTAACAGACACAAAGAATAAATCTCTACTCACAGCTGTGTGGGCTGGGCAGTAGGCGTAGCTTGTGTGCGTGGACGGAGCTTGGTGATGCAGGTGCTGTTGGTGGTGGGACAGGTAATGCTGCAGACTCGTGCGGGTGAAGGAGGGGCCGCTCCTGGTTCCCTGACCTCCACTGCTACCAGTGGTCCAACTGGAGCCAAGGCTTGGACTCATTGTCGCTGCCTTACTGCTGTGGTAACCTCTCACCGCTGCACTGGGCTGGTGGGGAGAGAAGAGGAAACAGGAGTTTGGGGAAAAGGGAAAGAAAGAGGTTAGTGTGGGTGAAGGAAAGAGAAGAAGAGAGAAGCTGTGTGGGAGTGCAGTGACAAATGTTACCGTCAAAAACATCAATAGCGTAACTGCGAGCAGCCTCCAGTCTGCAGCGGGCAAGTACTGACAACTGACTGCCCGCTCACTGACCTGTATCCAAAGAGAGAGCAGGACGTGGTGTTGATCTAAAATCTCCATAACATCAAGATTGTTCTCACACTTTCTTTTCTTTCGAACTTGTTTTCTCCCTCCATTCCTTTCTCTGAGCGCCAGATGTTGTGAAACCCCCCTCTGTCACGGTCGAGATGTGTTCTTGCTGGAAAAGTGCTGATTGGTTTGATAAGATGCTTGGATTACAGGCTGGCAATGGGCTTCCTAGTGTGGCATTATGTATTGGGTATCAACAGGGTCCAGGAAACACAGGGCTGAATCTGCTGACAGCCAGGCTTATGCTGCTCTGAGACGGGTTACCTGGGCTGTCATGGCCACTGGAGCACAGAAAAAAAAAAGTACAGGACACACAGGACTCGCATGCCGAACCGTGGCATTTTAACAAGAGGACCTAGAGCAAATACTGTAGTATTTGCAAACTCTGGTCAGAAATGCCACTTAGAGTTTGCTCTAACCTGTATTACATCTCCAAACAGCAGGTATTACCACATTATGTAAATTCAGATAGTGTTTGCTTGATTGTCGATCATAGAAAAGTACAATTTTTGCCCCAAGAAAACCTTAACAATGAAGTGGTGTCTTATGGGTTGATACTCGTAAGCTGTGAAATGCATTGTCACGAAGCTGAAAATGGGGCTGAATTTTGTGCAGCACACAGACCGTAAAGGACATGAGCAGATGAAAAAATCTAATTGGTCATTAGTTCATGAAAAGATGTATGTTTGCAGATACATGGTTTTCACAGAAATGTGAAAAAATCCCCTTAAAAAATAGTTACTTACAATTCAATTCACTCTAAGTTTGGGCAGCTGGATGACTTTATCAGCTATCGACAATCCACTGGCTGGTTGTTTTTTGGGGTGCAATCTTTTTCTGTACTTTTTGTCATTTTATTGAGGTTTTATTAAGAGTACACACCACTGAGCAGAAGACCAAGTGGAGGAAAAATACCGTGTAGAATATTGTCACACCTAACAGTGAACTGAGGGTTTATTCGGAGCAAACTAGAGATGGTGATTTTTTTAACAGTTGAAAGATAAACCAAGACGGTTTTGGTGAGTTTTATTTTGTTGTGTTTTACAGTGATTTAACAAGGCCATTAAAACTTGTCTTAGTGTGGTAAAAGAAAGAAACCTGGATTTAGAAGGTATACAGTTGTATTTTTCCACTTAATAAGGAAAAAGGAGTGTTAGAATGTTTCCTTTCTTGACCTTTTGTGAGTTTATTTTGTTTATTTATTTGACATAGCATAATGGACAAAGGAAACTTGCCGCTCGCACACATCTACCAGCTGAAACTCCCGACACCCACATCTGTACAAATATATGAGCAATCACTGGTTGTTGGGCTGGTTGGAAATTTTTATTGTATCGCCCAGCACTAGTTCATTCATTATGGTGAAATGTGTTGTTGAATGTATGATGAAAAAATTCAAACCACTAGTCTGTCCAAACATACTGTTTGCTGAGACAAGTAGTAGTTTCATGGATACGTCGATCAACAGAAAAGTGAAAAATCTTCAGGTGATCAATTCTAAATATTTCTCGAATACTTCTAACTTCCGAAATTTGGTCATTTTCTCTGTTTTGCAAGATTACAAAATGAAAACCGAAAGTTCTGGGTCTGAAGACTTTCTATGGACTTTTTTCACTACTCTCTGACATCTTATTCAAGGATTCAAGGTCATTTATTACAATAATCATCAATAGTGAAGATTTCAATACAATAACTACTCTCAGTGTACTCAACAGAGATATTAAAGGTATATAGAAAAAACCTAATAAATAGGTTTTAATTATATCATTCCTGTTACTCAGATTTTTTTCAGCGGACATTTGCGAATGGTGTTGAGAGCAAACACAAACCACATTGAATGATGCACAGCTGTACATCACTAGTGAGCATTAACAGTCCCCTTTAGCCCCTGTTGGATTTTCACTGAGGTCAGAGGCCATCCCACACAGGGGATACTCAGGGAGAGCGCTGGCAGCAATACAGACTCACAGCTGTGCTTAGAACGCTCGCCAGTCTTGTATATATCATCACGAAATAACCGGAGGGGGGAAACGTAAGCCAAAGTTCAGCCTTATGCATACGATACATAACGACAGGTTTAGGGTTCATGTTAATATAAAACAGGAGGAGGCGGTTTCCCCCTAAAGCAGCATAAATGCATTTACACAGTACAGCATAGAGTCCATAGAGGAGCATGAAAGAGGCCCGCTGGTGTAATAAAACCGTAGGTTCTGGGGAAAAAATAGACAAATCTGTGAAGCACTGATTTTGAATCACCACTTTTTGAACGGTGTCAAAAATGGAAACTTCAGTTGTGAGAAAAAAAAAAAATCAAGGAAGTTTGTGTATTTTTTTTCTCTGCTTTTGTCAAACACATCAAACACAGCGAGTTGTTATTTTCTCTCAGGCTTTTTAAATGACGGATTTAGTCATAGGGTCAAAATTTGAGAACCGTGTGTGGGCAGGATATATTGTACTAACAACACATCAGCATTTAGAGCTATGCCTCACTGATGCAAGTTATTGAGCGCTATAGAGACGTTCTCTCTCTCTCTATTATACAGCCACTGTAAAAGCCAGGAGGGATGGAACAGCCCCGACTATGGTACATTAAGCTGCATGGCCACAGACGCTACTTTAACTCAAGCATTCACCAGTTCATAGAGTTTAAGTGCTGCCCCAAGCCATGCAACCAACTCCACTGGCCTTATAAACGAGGATTATTCAGCCAAAGAGGAGACATTTAGAACTGACGCATCTTTGCAGAAGTGTTTTGTTAAAGACCAAATCTCAATGGAGAGATAACTTTTAAATATGTTTCATGCATGTAAGTTATAACGGAGTCATTTATGAAAATGCTTAAAGAGTTGCCATGCTGCACGAGTGACAAGATATCCTCCCCTTTATATCACAGGAGCAGACCTGTGCTTTAACAGGAGTCTGAGATCCGAGGGTCTTGACATTCTCAAACTGGAATGCATGATTGGTCCCCAGACTCAGATTCATGTCACAGACTTTCAGCGGCTCGTCAGAGAGCTACACTCTGCCCATATTTCTCCATTTTATATAAGGGCCGATCGGATCCGGTTACACAAGGCTTTTCCTCCTCCGAGGGGGGATGTTTTACATGCAGACAAACAGATGTGTATGTATGTGTGTGTGTGCTGGCGGGTGTCTGTGTGTATGCATGAGTTTATGTATCTGTTTATGCTGCGGTTGATTTGCTAAAAATGAACAAGAAAAATATTGTTTTCACTCTTATATGTTTTTTTTAACAAAAGCAAATCATATCTTTTGTGTGCATGCGTGTGTGCTCTTGTATGTCTATCTTTGTGAGGACCAACATTAGTTCTAGACTTTAGCAGAGAGAACATCTTTGGAAAGTGGGGACATTTTTAGGGCTGACATCTTCTGGTTCGTTGGTCATTATGCTCTTGTCTGTCCGAATTCTCATTGGCTGGACAGTCCCTTGTGTTGCTTTAATATGGAGAGAAGCACTTCTTAATCCGTCTTTGTCTGGAGGAGGAACATATGCAAGTGTGATGTATTTTATTTTTAAGTGAGAGGCTATTTACTGAACATTTACCTGCCTCCAAACTAATTGACACCATGTCGAAGTACCAGCACAAATCACTAAATCAGCCCCTGAGTCTCAGAGGACGGAAGAGCTGAGGTGCATAAGTTATTTTTTTATTACAACGCGTGTATGTCTGTGTGTGTGTATTTCACTCTGTCCAACAGCTTTCTCAGCGAGGGCTGGCTGTTATCTGTTCAAGCTCAATTACAGATTGGCATTGGCTGTCTGTGACCTGAATCCAAACTTGTAAGCGATAAGTTTTGCCATGTTTTATGTTGTTTTAATTTTTATTTTGTAGGCAACATTGACTAATGTTATAATACTGAGGGACAGTCAGCAGAAATTGTGTAAACATTAAGCCTTGTTTGAAGCCAATTAAATAAAGACAGAAGTAGCAACTGTAAGTTCACGTTGCTTTTTGCAGAAGTTTATATTACAGTGTGAACCACGTTACAGGAATTAATTTCCTTGACAACACTATGTAACTCTGATTAGCACTCATTTAAGCTACAAGGTAGAATCACTCAGTGCACTATAGCCAATTTAGTTAATCTTCAGTTAACATGCAGTGTTTTTCCCCATCAACCAATCAATTGGCTGAAGAGGTAGAATTTCAGTTCATAGGTTCTTTGGTTGACTATAGCAGCCCAGACATTTTTGCCATTTGAGGGCTGTTTGAAGGTCAAGGCTTGGTTTTAGGCTTCTTAGGCAAAGATTAGAGTTTAGGAGAGGGTTAGGATAAAGGTTAAGATTAGTGGTTGTGATATTGTGAAGGGAAGGGGACAGGGCATTATGACAAAGACGAAAAATAGATCAGTATAAACGTACAGCTTTCAAACAGATGCTGGGCTCCTCCTCAGACAAAACTGAGACTCACTGTACTCCCTTTGAGATATAATCATATACTGATAGTGCAACATGAAAAAAAGCTTATATTAATGGATTAACTTTTAAACAATTCCCATAACTTGGTGGTAGTTACTTAGTGGATATGTAGCAGTTTAATATACCTGTGAATGTATAGACAGCTGAAGAAAAAATGATTTTTATGATATCCAAGCAATTTTATGACCGCCATCAGAAATAGCAATATCCTTGAGAACATCACGCTGAATCTTAAAATATATATATATATATATCAAATAAAAAAAATGTGTTTGTGTGTTCAGATTTGACAGACTTATGATTTAAGAGGAGTGTGCATTTTAAGCCCTAGGGGTTTTAAAGTGCCCTAATCACCTCTATGTGCTGCGTGTGACACTGCTGCAGCTCCAGCTGCTGACCGTGCTGAAAAATGGGCCAAACTACAATAACCAACTTCCCATTGTCTGTAGGGCACCAACATGCACCTGTCCCCTTCACCTCATTATCTCATAATTTGAAATTAAACATCTGAGCTAAAGAGAAGTAAGAGAACTGCGTAGAAACAAGATTCAGTACCCAGTGTAGGTTCAGCTTTCTTTAGTTTAGAAAATGGTCAAATATGGAAGCTGGCATTAAATTTGAATTTATTTTATTATTTGTTCTTACAGTTTCTGACTTAATTTGATGTAGGCAAGATTCTTGAGCAGCTGCTTGTGTTTTAACTGTATTTAATGTTTCAGATATTAAAAGAGTAAGGTACTGCTAGAAGAAAAATGCTCTGCCACGGGTAAAGAGGTATCATAAGCACTAGTATTGAAAAATTTCAAAAGATATCCAGACTTAAGGAGCGACGAGTCAAACTCTATTAATATATCCTGAAACATAAAAAAAAACTGCTGCATTTCCCTGCTCCACAGCCAGTTCACATATCAATATCTCCTCCAGCATGTTGACCTTAGATCATAATATGTGCCACATATAGAAGGGTGTGTATTATTTTCTTGATGCAACATATTCGTTTGGCTTAACAGTGAAGAAAAATGTAACTACTTCAGCAAGCCAGGACTTTATCAGCCCCATTTATTACTAAACATGCAAGTCAAGGCGGCATAATGCTTCACCTTCAGCTATGAAAAAGTGAGTGGAGGTTGGGGCTCCATTAATACGCTGAGATGAACCCGAGCATAGCACCTCTCCCGAGTCCATTTTTCAGCCGTTAAGTGATTTCCTTCCCTCTCGTCTCTCTATCCCTGGTGACACTGCGTGGTTAAGGGTATCAGGGGGTTGGACCTTTGCAAATTACAGAACTCCTGTGCGTCCTGCTCCTCGTACAGAAATGGTGTCTTTACACAATGTGCAGCACTCCAAGGTATCAAACCACGGGTCAGCTAAAGTCAGCCGAAGGGTGTTTTACTTGTTCTTAGGTGGATTTTTTATTCAGAAAACTAATGCATATTTCATATAATATCATTAAATAAAAAGAAAAACTGCAAATTTATTGCTCTTTTAGAATACAGTAAATTAAATCCAGCCTGGTTTCAGTAGTAATGGTGGTGTCAAGTCCTTGGAGATGGAAGTAAACACAGTTAAACTGGCCTATTTTATGATTCTGAATTGCAAAAAAAAAAAAAAAAAAAGAACAGACACAGCTCCCTCATTCACAGGAGTCATTTCTCTGTGAACACTGTGTGACCCCATAACTATGATGAAACCTCCCCATGAGGTTCCCTCCAAGGAATAATATGGTCATACTGAACAATTCCTTGCTTTCCAGGAAATACCACCGCCATGAAATCTCTAACACAATAGAACAAAAACATACTGCAGCAAGGTGTTGTTGAGGAAGCAAACTGTGGCCTATTGCCGAGACATCCGATTGCTTTTGTATTACAGAAACTTGAACAGGAATATGTCTTTATGGCTCTCTGTGAAATTCTACAGTTTTATGGTTTCAGCTTGGTATATTGACTTTCTGGCAGGATGAATCAAATGCCTTAACAGATTGTCTTTTTCTTTTTTTTCTTTACAAGTTATCTAGTTTTATCTTAATGTCTAACCTTTATCTCAAGGTGCAGAACTAACATTATGACATACATTCTTGTATTTGTACTTTTTCTACTTTATGCATTTAAGGTTCCTATAAAACAGGTAGTGAAGTACAGCAGCGAGGGAGGGACGTGTTGTGGCAGACGCTGATTGGCGGTTTACAGTTTGGCACTCGATATATCATCAAATTATCCAATGTTAATATCTATGTAATAAAAAAGGGGTCAATTCTGGTTATATGTATTTTGACCATGGTTACTGTTTTGTTGTAATAAACTGTGGTGCAGGCCTACTAATAAAATTGGGAACTATGTAACTTTAATCAGTGCCAGAAAGTCATAATTTGCAGTGGTGCAGCTGTCAAATGGACTATTTTCTGTCTTTTTGGGCATGTTGTGGGTGATATTTTAATAGACAATGACAGAAAGCCCTCAAATCATTGCTACTTTCTACTCAATTCCAAACTTGTATGATTACTTATTCAATTGACCTTAATATTGGCATTTCACCCGACACATGTCCCTAAAAGAAGGTTTTGGGCCCCCTGCGACCAAACAACCCTGAGTTGGGGGTGCTTGTTATCAACGTGTGATGGTCCAAGGTATATTCTAACAGGAAATGATATTGAAAAAAGGTAGCAGAAAACATCCCGAGGGCAGAACCTGGCTCTAGGCTGACAAGTAGTCAGTAGAAAAGGAAGCGTGACACGAAGCTGATGCAGAGAAAAGCCCCCAATGTCGGCCAAAACAAGCACAACACAAGTGAGACATCAACGGGCGGGCTCTGGTGCCAGGTCTTTTATGCGATGCAGCATGTTATTTCACTTTGCTGTCTGCTGCAGTTAGAAATGGGGACCACGGCGTCAAACAGTTTCAAGCACTTTGTCCCCTCCTCTGTTGCTGTGGGCTGTAGGACCCCCATGAAGCTCCATTCCATATCCGTATGCACATGCATGTGAGCGTGTGCGGGGGACATACTTGTTCCCAACAGATATGACTGATGTCATTTTCACGCTTTTCCAGCACCTACTGTACTGAGGTAATTTTCTGTCAGGTTTTACTCACAACATCCCAGAGCTGAGTCAAAGCTAACCAAGCTAATGGCAGTTACTGGAGGCTGTTACAGCTGGTTACTTTGGCAACAAGTAATTTAAAGTCATCTGTCCATCAGGGAACTCTGTGATCTAATAAACGACCAGAGCTGAGGCAGGATTTCTGAGGGGAAAATATTTTCTCCATAAAATATAATCCACTTTCATCCAAATTAGTGAATAAAGTTATAAAGTTATGCTTTTGTACAGTGAATCCTGGCCCCCAGAAACATTCCAGTCCGCTCTGGAGAAAAGATGTATTCTCCTTCCATGCTCTGCTGCATCATAAGCAAGAAAGCATTCGCCCCAGAGTGCAGAATGAGTCATCAACAGTTTCCAATCATTTTCCAGAAAAAGAAAAACTGTGAAAATATATATAATATTAAATATATCCGAGAATATCTACAAAATGACTTCACCTGCACATCATTATCTGTTGGGCCAATAATAGTCTGCAGGTGACATAGAGTGAAATACATATCTGATAAATACATTATCAGAAAAATACAGATTTTTTACTCCATGGGAACTTTAATTACACTGTACTGTAATTATCTAATCATCCTGGAGGCCTTGTGGTCCCCAGCTGTTGTTGGATATGTGGGTACTGCAGGAAAGAAATGATGATTTCCAACACACACAGATCCAGATCAAAATGTCCTGGTTTCCTGTTGGTCTAACTGTTTTATCTTAGCTCAGACCTTTTTTTCAAAGAGGCTGGAGTGCAGCCAAGAAGGCCCCTTTTCCTCTCTGTGTCATCTCCAGATTCCCATTTCACACAAAGCACATGCAGAATAACAGACAACCTCCAGTGCACCGGCGTAAAACTGGCAGAGTCATATTCAAAACCCATCAAATGAACAAAAATGAGGTCCCTAAAACATGACAAAAAAACGGTTAAATAACCAAGTGGTGCGGCATTTTTGAAATGAAGGCTGAAATGACTGGTTTAAGGGTGAGAGGCTTCAGTACAAGGACCAGGAAAGTCATCCCAGATGGCATTAGTTAGGGGATATTGTCTTCTAGAGAGCCCTCCACGCCTGGTTGCTCCGTTTGGCCGGCTATGAAAGAGATGCAGCTTTCCTTTGGCATCCTGATGACTGACTTCCTGGAAGCTCTGTTGCGTGAAATGGCCTCTTCTGTACCAGCCGCTCCCCTTTGCCAATCCTCATCCCCTCACACAAGTCGGCTTCTCGCCGCCAAACACGCGGGCAGTGACTGTCACTCCTGGCAAAATCCAGCAGACGGAGGAGCGACGGGGTTCTGCGGGTCACCGGCAGTTCCACCTGCAATCCCAAACGGCACCTCTGTCCACCCACCCTCGTCTTTTCTCCGACACTCAAGGACCAAGTTCAAGCGTAACCAAGGCAACGCAGTGGCAGGGCATGTGCGGATTCTGGCGCGTGGGAAGTCTGACAGGTTTCAGGCTGCTCTCTCGGTTGTAAAAGGGAAAGAATGAGAGAGTGAGAAGTTACCCCTGGTGCCTCCACGCTCGCTAGCGCCGGGGCAGAGAGGGCTGGCGAGGCCAACGCCGCACACTCCGTGTCTGCTTCTCACTCTCTCTCCCTTTTTTCCCTCTCCACTTCTTCTAATAACGCTTTAAGAAAACACTCCTGCGATCTAAGATGAGAGTCTGGAGGGACACGGAGTAGGTGGTAACCAAGGCAACTGGGTCAGAAGGTGACATTAAACGCGGGATGGCTGACAGCCACTCATACAAGCAGTGCAGTACTGTACTTGGGGTCAGCTGTGCTAAGTTTAGAGTGTGGTGTGTACTGTTAAGATTTCTGCTCTGACCTCAATGTCAGCGACTGTGAAATCTCTGTTGACTGGAGTCCCCATACAAACTGTTGTGACCCTACCTGTTTCGAGCCTCTGCTTTAGTCTCAAGAGAAGAACAGAATACACAATGTACCCATCCTCGAGCACAGTCAAGGTATTAGGTGGCTGTTTATGTATTAAAGCTCAAAGAGATGGTGTTTACTCCTTTAACAAACCTGTTTTCACACCAAATAGTGCTCTGAGTCTTTTGAAGTGTGGAAAGAAGGGAGTGGGCTGTGAAGTGGAGGTGCAGAGGGGGGCACGCAGAAGAGGAAAGAGGACAGAATGAAAGATATTTCCCTGAGTGAGTCTTTGACCTCTGAGAATCTCTGACGAACAATAATATGACCCCTCCACACTTGGAGCTCTGAGTAAACCTCACAACTTTCTGTGTCTGTTATCCTTCTCTCCAAATATTTTCCTTGGCCTGACACATGTTTATGCTCTGATGAACCGTGAGCCTGGGGGCTGCTGCTGTGAAGCGGATGTAGAGCCTCAAATTTGCATCTTGACATCCTATGGGAAGCAAATGGAAAGACATGGGGGGCAATCTGACAAACAGACAAAGTCACTTTATTGAAGTGGCCTGACTTCGATAACACCTACAACGGGAAAACAGATACCCAAAGTACTCATGTTCCCTTTCCCACTACGTTCCTTCGATCCCCCACTACGCTTGGACTAACAAGAAGCAGCGGCATCCACCCCCTCAGTGGAGAGGGGCCATAAACATTTACACGGGGGTACTTTAGGGGGAGATGAAGGCCTGATGTTGCAAAGCAGGGGCCGTTGGAAAAGGCATTAAATCTCATGATCAAGTATCATAATTTAATTAATGAATTTCTCCATTGACAGATAAATCACTTGCTTGGATAATCGGTTTATCGTTTATCTTGTTCTGTCAAGTCAAAAGAAGAGAAAAAAAAGAAGCCTGCAGCTAGTTCAAGCTACCCAGATGTGAGAATGTGCAGACTTTCTCTGCTTCATACCATGGGAAATTAAATTTATTAGGTTCTGTACTGTTGGTTGTACCAAACAAGCAAACTGAGTCTTCACAGAACCTCTCGAGTTCAAGGAACAGAGAACCGAGCTGGGACCCGGTTTGAGATTCAACATATTTTCACTTTTCTGTTATATTGCTGCAGGTCTTTGAATCAATTTGTTTAAAACTTGAGTGGTTCCAGACATACTCAATATCGGGACTGAAAATTTAGTTTTCTGAAAAAAAAAAAAAAAAGAAAAAAGAAAAATAGTAAAAACCTTTAAGTGCAGGGATAATTACTTGTATTGCTACTGTTTTTTTTCTTTTTACCGCCAATGCTTCTAACTCGTAGCACACAATGCTGCTTGTGTTATTTTGGACCATGTCTGACTATTCTTGGGACCCTTTTTGATCAAAAAAAGACATTTTTGCCTTTGCATCGCATCTATGGCAGACTGTGTCCTTGTTCTGGTTTATTTACATTAAGATTAAAACTGACGAAAACACTTTTAAACACACCTTTCTTAAAGAAGAAAAGGATTATCCAGATTGTTGGCTAAGTTTGAAAGCCAGTATATACAATGGTTTGGGGGTGTGTTAGTACCCATGGCATCATGGGTGGCTGTCACATCTGTGAAGGCCCCATTAATGCTGAAAGTTACATACAGGTTTTGGAGCAACATATGCTGCCATCAAGACAATATCAGGGTTGTCTTTGCTTATTTCAATGACACAATGCCAAGACACATTCTGCATGTATCACATGCAGTGTGACTTTGTAGTAAAGAGTTCGGGTACTAAACCGGCTCACCCGCAGTCCAGACCTGTCTCCCATTGAAAATGTGTGGTGCCTTATGAAGTCCAAAATATGACAACAGAGGCCCCAAATTGTTGAGCATCTGACGTTGTATATGTATATAAGAAAAGGTGATGTATCACAGTGGTAAAGACGCCCATGTCCCAGCTTTGTTGTTTTTGTTGCAGGTGTTAAATTCATAATGGGTGTATATTAACAAAAAAGACAATAAAGTTTAGTGGTTTGAAGATTAAATATCTTTTCTTTGTATAGTATTTAACTGAATATAAGTCAAAGAGGATTTGCAAATCATCGCTTTCAATTTTTCTTTATGTTTTATATAGCGTCACAACATTTTTGGAACCAGGTTTGTAAGCGCTTTATGATTAGATGAGTTGAAAAATTGAGCGATTTCCTCGCTGCAGCTTATTATAGCAGTTTCAGTCATTTATCACTGAATGCAAAAAAAGAGAAAGCTGTGAAAACCTTCCACTGATTCTGAAACACTAAGAACATCAAATATGTTTTGAATTACAGGAATTCAACTTGTAATGCACAGTCCTTCAACCTGTTAACAGCAGTATAGGGACAGGCTGTTAATGTCTGCCACTGAACTATGATTACAGCTGTTTACCCACTAGGGCAGCCGAGCTGTGTCTGAGTGGATCACACCTCCAGACAAATGCTTTCACACTGACATTTTCGTCCTCTTCTTATGTATGCTTTTTATACACCCACTTCTCTGGCTCTGTCACTTTGTCTGTTCGCCTCGCTCCATCACTGTCTCCCTTTGTCTCTCTCTCTCTTTGTCTCTGTATGTCTTTCCACCCCGCTTTCTCCCTCTCCTTCCATCACTCTATAAACTATGGGGATGATGGATGCCTCTGATTGCCTGAGGCCTCTGAGTCCAGCAGACTAAATCCCGAGTGCTGTTTGGAGCTGTGCGCCATTAAAACAACACCTACACAAAGCAGAAATAGCCACACATGATCGCTGAGTGAGAGGTGTTGTGTATGGTCAGAGTAAGCTGTGGTAAAAGAGTGCAGAACAGATGTGCGGTGCTCTTAATTTACCCTAAATACCCTAACACTGAGATTTGTTTTAAAGGTTAACTGTTGCTTACTAAAACTTTAAAATGGATTTGTCAACCACTCTTTGTAACCTAGTCACTTTTTATTTTAAAGGCTTTACAACATCAGTCCAACATCGCCCCAGCCTGTGGGAATAGCTACATTAGCAACATGCTAGCACCAAATTAAACTTACAGGGCAGTCCATATCAATCCATCACTGAACTTGAACCATACCTATCCACTAAAAAAAGTATATGGTTGGTGTTTCCATTGCTAGCTGACTTACAGCTAACATTGGCTGTTTCAAGTGAATCAACATGGAGGTTCGGTGGACAAATTTGCACAAATAATGTGAGGTACAAATTTGTTTTCTGGCTGGAAAGTCTACAGCCATTTTAGGAGTTTTGTGAGGCTGTACTGTGAGGCACAGCAGTGTTTCAAGTCAAATTCCAACATGCACAAAGTTATTTCAATTCATCGTGAGGGGAACATATTGTCTGCACCAAATTTCATGTCCAACAGTTGTTGGAAAACAAGGTAAACCGCAATTGTGAATCTCATGATGGCGCTAGAGGAAACGTCAAGGAATCACCAAAGTCAGTGAGATTCACAGAACAAAGTTCATGACAATCTACATAATTCTTGTTGAGATATTTCAGTCTGGACCAAAATGGTGGACAGTCTGGGCGACACCGCCATCCCTAAAGCCATACCACTGGCATGGCTGAAAAGCACTGCAGTTACAGTCATTATCTGATAGTTTACCTTGATATATAGATTTTCATCATATCACCCAGCCTCTACTGCAATCATTCCTACATATAGGCCATATAAAATGACAATAAAATGAGTGGTGGAACCACAGAAACCACAGATATCTACACAGTGTAGCTTGCGGCGGGACAAGGCAGCACTTAAGTTTGGCTGTGTTTCTGTCATTGATGCATCTGTCCCAGCGGCCCAAAGTGAGAAGACGGGAAGAGGAGAGGCGGGGGGGTAAGATGAGAGGAGATGAGCACGGCTTTGAGGTGACAGAAAGTCTTCATGGCATGCTCTTGTCTGTCTGTCAGAGGGTGTTTAAGTCTGACTCCCTCTGTGTGCGTGTCTGACTGCAGAAAGAAAGAAAGAAAGAATATATAGAAGAAAATATCAATATTAATTTGAAAGTAAATTTCTTGATACCGTACTGGACTGGACAATATCTACCATGACAAATAAATAAATATTGCATTGTGAATTTTTTATCGTGATATTAGGAGACCTTGAGTTTTTGATATTGTTACATCCCTGACAAACAGACAAAAAAAGAAAAAAGCAAGAAAATGCAAGGAATACAGAGAGAAAGAAAGAAAGAACGAGCTGTCTTTTCCAAGCGTCCAATGACAAGGCCAATCAGGAGGTCCTTGCATTGTATCTTCCTCTCTCCTCCCCTCTTCTTCTGCAGTGTCCTTGGCTTTCTGTTCCCTCCAGATGGGCCCTGGTTGCTGCAGCATCTCTCAGGATGACGTGGACCCCAGCTGCCTACTGTTGCTATTTCTAGGCCTGTACCCCCTTTCCACCTCCAAGAAACCTGATACCACCTTCAAACGTGCACATCTGTCAGGCGTCACGGAAAGCGCTGTGCGTCAGGAGTGCAGGTACAGAGAAAAAAAGTTGTTGACTCAAGAACAGCTCTTTAGTGTAACATTGCTTGTTTATACACTGCAATGGGTATCTGTCGATACGTCTTTTAACAGATGAATGCTGCTGAGCAAAAACACGCTCAACAGAAGCAAAAAGTCACGCCGACACACACGCACAGTGCTCAGACGAATGACAACCCCAGAGGGTCAGGGTCAAAAGTTGGACAGAAAACGCCATTCTCCTGTACACAGTTACTCTTCTCTCCACTCAGGCTTGAAATCTCTTTTTTTGTTTTGTTGTCTCTGTCAGATCCCTGTGGAGGCTGGAAATGAAGAATTAAGACAAGAGCACGAGAAAGCAAACCAAGTTGCAACCAACTCGGCGAACACTGCAGTCCTCCAATAACAACACTTCTTGATAAAAGTCTATTTTCTCTGCACACTGTCTCCACATGATGTTATCATTTTTCTTTAAATTCAATAAAGTCCTCTCTCTCTGCACTCAGATGAAAACTGTATAGTTTCGAGATGAGCACACAGTTTTGTGCAAGTTTCCCATATGAGGCCGCTCCTCTGCAATATGACTTGCTGAAATGCTGAGCATGTACTGCTGTGAGGGGCTGTTATGAACACAGATCATTATTAAACCTTGAGCTTTGTTTTGATTTCCACTAAAGAAGAACAGACAATTAAAGGAGGCAGATTTTTTTTCCCTATGGTTCACAGCTGGATCAAGCTTTTATAATCACCCTGTTCCTATTTGTGTGGGAAGATGGTAGGTTTGTCCTCAGCTATCACAAAGTAAAAAAAATCTCCCAAAGCACACATGCAAACACCTTCTTTATTCCTGTATTTGCAGCCTTGGGTAAGTACTGGGTATGTGACCGTGAGGCCCAGGCAGAGAAAACACTCGACATACGCAGGACATGAAAAGGCCATGTTTTTACCTTTAAATACAATGTTTTTTTGTTTTTTTTAACAAAATACACCTGGCAATGAATGGGTATTATGTGAATTTTTATTTTCCTGCATTTGAAGAGCAAGCCACTTTACTGAAGTGTTTACACTCCTTTTAGTGGACTTCATTGTCAACAGAAAGTTTTCACATTGGGCCTTTATATATGATGGCAATGAACACCTTTAGAGTGGAGACAGATTGCCCAATGCATCATACTGCATGGTCTAGCTCCCGCTCCTGCTCAGCTATCTCTCTATCTGAACGTATGAAAGACAGGGTGTAAGGGGCCGCAGTGAAAAAACAGAGTGATCCCGCCACTCTGCACCCCAGCGGAGCAGAACAGGGTACGCATGTAGAGTCATGAACACATTCCAGCTCCCCTCCAGACCGCTGACACAGGGACATGTCGAAACAGTGGCTCTTGGCCCCCTGAGAGAAGCAGACAGCCATACTGTCACTGTTTTGAAAGGACTGCACTGTAATACCAAATGCACCGCAACCTGTCAGATAATGTGGCTTTTCCTTTTTTGTGGGATGCTCCGTTGGTCTGCAAGGGAGGAGGTCACTTTTTCTCCTGTCAACCTCCATGGCAAAAAAAAATGAGATCAGCCATTTAGAAGTGCTGGTAGAGATTTCATCATTTGTTCTGAGACCCTTCCAGCATGAAAACTGGAGCTTGTGCAGAGTTTACACTCGGATCCTTCGGTTCAGACAGTAGCTCACCTGAGTCTAGAGCTGTACCAAAGCTTTGACATTGTTATGGACTAGTCAAGACAAGGGGATTTACTAACAAGAGTGTGTCGAAAAGGGAAAAACAAGCTCTGTGTTTTATTTTGTGTTGGATGGATCCCCAAAATAAAAGTGCGAGCTCTCAAACAAAAAGCCGTGAACTGGAAGGTCGTGAAATGGCAATGTGTCCTCAGTGGAGCTTTCCAGAGGTTACTGACTCACTCAGCTCCATCATTCAACTCGTCCCACAACTAACTGCTCCAGCAGAAGCGTGTGCACCTCACAGCAACGTCATTTCCACAACGCACAGCTTAACCACGCCTCATTATGATTTCTCCATGAAAACCAGTCCAAAGGGTTTAGGATAATGGAAAATAAAAAAGAGGAACTACAAACCCTCTATCACTGTACAGATGTTGATATTTGAATTGTAAATCAACATTCAAATGTGCATTTTTATTTGCATGCCTTCTCATTCTGTTTAAATGCGGAATAAAGCAATATTTCCATCTGGGCAACAGAATGAACATGTCAGCTATCGGTGATTGGCTGAGTCCATCGGCAGTAAGTTTATTTGAACAATTACTTGGGTTGGTTCCTTTTATTTTGCTAATTTAATAAATTAATGGTCTGTAGAGAGCTAACCAGGTCACTCATATCTGTGTGAATATGTCAGCAATTACTGGTTGATGGGCTGACAGTGGCTGGTTGGAAAATTTTAACACATGGCCCAACCCAAACCCCGGTGAAGCATTTTTTTTTTTTTTTTGTCTCAGCACACAAGCACTTAACCCCAGCGTCTTGTCAACACCTTTTTTTGTCAGAGTTGTATGGACAGAAGCCCTTTAATCCAGTGAATCATGTTATTTACATTGACTTTGTTCAAGGATTTTTTGTCATATAAAGGAACGGACATTTGAAAATTCATTCATTCAAAAAAAAAAGATAAAAGATTGACATTCGGTACAGCTCTACCAGGGCCTTTAGTCCTTCTTTCACAGTTTTAGCTTTACTCGCACTATCCAACTAAACAGTTATGGAAGACACAGTTAAAAGCCCTTAAAGCGCTAATGTGAAGAAGTAACTGTGGCACTTGAACTTGTGTGCATTCAGTAATTAATTAAGTAAATGAAGTGCAAGCACTCATGTGCCTGCCCTGCAGTGATGGAGTGCAAAGTGAATGTTTGCTACTCGTGGTGTTAGTGATAGTCCTCTACACCAAAAGCGTCACTTCTGGCCTCCTACCACACTCACATGAGAACCTGCTCCTTTAGAACAGCGAATGACAGGATGCTGAGCGCATCACAACAGTCGCAAAACACATATCACAGGGCATGAGAGGATAAATGTGAGGCAAAAATGTCAAGAGACACACATTACAACAGCCAAAGATAATGTACACTATGGACTGCAGTTTCTAAATTCAGGGCCAAGCACTGCCTGGAGCAAGTAAAATGTCATGTCGGGCAAATACCTGCTCAATTAGGCAAATGTTAAAAAGTTGTTTCTTCCTGAGCCGTCTCACTTCTCATTTTTATTGAGAGTTGCATATGTGCAGTAACAATCGCGCACTCAAAAAAATGGTGGAGGGTAAAGACAAAGTTTATGAGCTGAAGTGCAATCGAGCGTTTCATTTAGCCCTGAAACCTGGCCCACAATCCCTCCTCTGGGATCTTATTTCAACTTAAATTACCGACTCACAGTTGCATGCCTCTTCATGTGATTCCAGTGAATAATTTGAGAAGCATACTCTTCTCACTTAGAGGAGGAGAGAGGAGTACAGAGGACTGATAGAGAGATGAACACTGTGACATCAAAGTGACCTTTGAAGTTTTGGATATAAAATGTCATCACCTCGTCATTTTACCCTATTAGATATTTGTGTTAAATTTGGTTGTGATTAGCATGTGGCAAAAATATTTTGTTTGCTGAGGTCACAGTGACCTTGACCTTTGACCTCCAAATTCTAATCGGTTCATCATTTAGTCCAAATGGATGCTTGTGCCAAGTTTGAGGAAATTCCCTCAGGGCGTTCTTGAGATATTGGGTTAATGAGAATTGGGATGGTCAGGACATCTTGAACTTTGACCTTTACCAGCTAAAACCTAATGAATTCACCCTTGAGTCCGAGTGGACATTTGTGCCACATTGGAAGAGATTCACGAGTATGGGGCAGACCTTTAACCTTCAGCCAACAAAATCTAATCAGTTCATCCTTTAGTCCAAACTGATGTTTGCAATAACCTGAGAGCATTAACATCTCCAACCACAGCTGTCACCAGCGCTGATGCATTAAAAGCACACAGTTCATAGGGATGCTTTTATGGACCGGCTTTCAGTGGAACCGGCTCTGACCGATGACCATCCAGTCAGCGTCACATATGAGATATCTGTACTGGTCAAATTCACACAATGCTCTGCACAATGTAATAGAAGACTATTTATAACATTAGTTGTTCAGCGTTTAATTCGGTGTGTTTTGTCCTCAAAAGAACAGTGTTGACCTGGGGGTGCAGTACCACACCAACATGGCATGTCAAGGCATTACTTGATAGCCACTACTTACTGCCATTCATCACTGGACAAAGACTATTTGGACAAACATTTGGTCACAGACTTATTTTATGGTACATAGTGTGTGATAGCGTAAGCATGTTGGCAAGTCATGCAAAGTGAACATTATGTCACGCGCAGTGTGAAAAAGAATGATGTGTCAACTAATAAACATCACTTTCTGCTCTTATCGTCATTTCTCAGGGACAAAATGATTTGGTGCACGCTGGAGTGTTCACCAGCATTCAGCAAATGGCCAAACCAACAATAAATCAGAAAACAGCAGGGAGGGTGGGTGCACCCAGGAACACTGAGTCAGCTGGAGAAACTTCATGATTTACGCTCGTCTGAGCCATCAATCTCTGTAATTCTGTCAGAAAAACGGTAATAACTTCCGAATCCAAACCGCAAGTCTTCCTCCAGATCATAGCGTCTAATGAAACTATCATTTGAGGTTTTGTTTTATGTTGGGTGGTCAAAGTTTGCAGTGGCATGATGCATTTCACTGCACTGCACAACACAAATCCTCCTACTGCAGCATGCGTCCTCTAGGGCTGAGAGAGGCCATGCAGGCAACTGCAGATGGAGGATCACAGTTTCCACATGTTCCACACCCTGTTTTATATAGCCTCTGAAGCTGTGAGGGAGCAGAGTGGTCTGCTGCCAGGCTGAATTTAATTACTCATAGAACACATACGTATGTAGCAGGGATGACGTGGATGTGTGCACATGCACAGGCCCCCATGTGCGGCAAGTAACAATAAATATTGCAATAAGGCTTTTGACTCTAAACCCCTCTGAGTTTATTTGTTTGGTTTTCATCTTATCATCCAAATCAGACCACAGAGCACGCTCAGACCTCTTTTTGTACATCCTATCTCTCAGGCAGATAAATGAGTGTGATTTCTTTTGACAGCTCTGGTATGGAAATCGAGCCACAGGATAAGAGTGGTGACATGATACAGACAACAAAGTCAAGCGAAGAGTCGAGGAGAAACAAGGAGCCCCTAAAGTGAAATCCAAAAACAGGACTCGTGTTGTCAATGTGTTTATCTGTCAAAGCTCCAAAAGAAACTGAAGTGACACACGGAGGTATTAAAAAAACACCTAGACAAAACAGATGAAGACATCTTGCATACATGTTACACAAACAGGGATGCACATAGAGCATGGATTTGGACGAGCCAGAGTTTCTGTTATCCGGTATTAACGCTTTTTCTCCCAGGAAGATCTGTTCCACATATTTAAATCTCTCCAGTCATAATATCCAATTGAAAAAGATGCCATTGCTGTGATGATGGCGCTCCATCGGTTATGGAGGCTAAGATTTCTCAATGGCTGTGAAGGGATTTCAGTAACATCTATCCTGAGTGGGCCAAACTGGTCACTTTACAGCATTAAGTCACACACCACAGATTATGTCAGATTTAAGTGAAAATGGAGAAAATATTTTCTGGTTTCCCTCTAATGTCCTCTGGCTGCTCTAGCTTGACTCTCAGTGATTTACGGAGTTTCCGGATGGACAAAAGGCTTTTCTTGTTGCTGAAGTAAGCTAACCACTAACTGCTGCTACTGACAGTTGGTAATGTGTGTGTAAGTGAGTGCAAGTGAGCAGGAGACAGACAGCGACGTGACGCCAATCAAGGGGCAGCAAATTGGCAGTAAATGTACAGTACAGTGTGTCAGATAATAGACGCTGCAGCTTCTCAAGAACAAGAAAAGGTCTGTTATTTCCTAACTATCGGAAAAGTGATGGGGGTAAGCCACAAAGAGAGCTGAGAGGGACGGGCCAATTTTAAGCTAATGCTAAGGCTAGCTCGGTATCTCATTCAGAAGCTTTATAATCCGGCCTTGTGAACTGCAGGGTCTTTATGAGAGAAATAAAACGATAATCCAAACACTGCTTGTCCTCTGTAATCCTCTGGAACTATTTAACAGTTTTGAAAGCGTGTTGTTGTTGTTAGCATATTGTTAGCCGACCACTGGCAATCCCAACATGCCTTGGGTTGAGTCTGTCAACCAATCCTGACCGTGCTCCTGATCCATAGATGTATTAATAGATCAATGCAACAATCTCAACAAGAGACTGATCCTTCAAAATAAAATCTGCAGTAATCACAGTAATGAACTCAACCCCGCGTTAGGAATCACATGACCAGGGCATTGTGGTAATGTGGTTATCATCATCCAATTCTTGCACAATGTTGCTTTAAGCGCAATAAACTCAGATAATACTTGACTGGAATTTCTCGCATGTGTCTGGAACATGGATATCTTCCAGAACATGTGGACTGGCACCAGCTCACTGTCACTGCTCACATTAAAACATACATGCAACACACAGTTGCGTGTGTCACACAGTAATTTTGAGCTTCCACTGTGATAGTATGAGTCAACAAACTAAATTCTGTTTTTGGGAATTGCTGCTTGACAGGTCAGCAGCAGCTATTTGACAAGGGAGTTCAGACACACGTCAGAAACGGCATCCAAAAAATGCAGCGTGTGCTTTTCTGCCCTGGAATTTGACCTTGTGAGGCCAAAACACCTAAACACAGTGAGGCCAGAGAGTGCATTAACTTCCTTCATGGCACCAATACACACTACACAATAGTTTTTACCAAGTTTCTCCACAAAAAGGCCATTTGTCAGAGCCACGCAACCTCACAACTTGGCTACATGAGCTCCTCCTGCAGGGCAAAGGTCTGAGAGAACCGGCCAGGCTACAACTGTGTTAGGCACTAGAGTAGAGGCTAAGGTCACAGTGTGAGGAAACCCGAGACATCCATCTAATCCGGCCTGCATAAATGTAGGAATCCGTGACCTCTACTACACCACACAAGAAAGTACACGAGCAACAGAGAGCGCAGCATAAACATCATGAATCATTTAAGACGATAATAGTGAAAGGGCTGGGTCAGGGGGAAGGACAAGGAAAAGGGAAGCCGTTTATTTTTATCACAGAAATTAGAAAGGAATCAATCAAGAACAAATTTTTTAAAAAAAAGAAGATACTGGGGGATGGAAATTTCCGTAACACTTTATTTTCCAGCACACTAAGTAAGGGACAATGTAGAGTGAGGAGCTCATTATTGTGAAAAATACCCCGGGCTTTTTTCATAATAATGGCCTGCTCACTGTACATTATCCTGACTATTATGTGGCTTCTTACCAGAAAAAAAAACATCAATAATTTGATTTAATTTCACTTAAAAATGTTTATTATTGCTCCTCCAGAGTCTATGATCAGAGCTGTGTCCTTAGCAACGGTCTATTCTTCATAGCAACCTAGCAGCAATACTGTTGCTAGCTACCTATCAACAGTCTGCTATGTAAGGGATAATGTACGGTGAGGAGTCCATTATTGTGAATTAAACACCGACACGGTGATGAAAAATGATCCTGAATGGGTTTATTTCACCATAATTACCATCTCACTGACCAATCAGAATTGAGTATTTAACAAAGCAGCAGTATATAGACACCATACGACTATTAGAATCTAATTAGGTACACATTGCAACAGAACTGTAATGTCAACTAAAGTGTATTATTTCCCACTCTTCAACCTTTATTAGGCCTTATTAGAGGGTAATTGGGGACACAAATAAGAAATCACATTATCTGCCCACAGTATTACAATAAGTCTGTGTCGCCCATAGAGAAAATATTTCTCAATTTCCATAATTTACTTGACAGAGCTGATTCATATATTATTTTGAATGGGAAAGTAGCAGATATGATTACACTTTACAGTACAGTTCTGCTGTAATGTGCCACTAATTGCTGTCTAATAAAGTCTGATTTGATACAAAATACGACTTGTTATGCCTTATCAGTGAACTGTAAAATAAGTGCAACCAACAGTTCTTGCATCCTCTGTATTTCTTAAGGTTTCCCTTAGCAGAATATAGTTGAGACTTCCACAGCAGCTAGAGCACAATATGCCTTGACAGCAGCAGCAGGTATCAAGCAAACAGGCGTAAAGTTGAGAAGTAGGACAGCTGTATTGGATACAGCAATGAGCATTAGCCTCCCATACAGCTCTGAAACCTCCTACTGGTTGAGCAGGATGACTAAAGATGACAGGGATGCCTAATGTGACTTTCATTAATGATACGCTACAGGCCGGAGGCTGAAGCAGGCCAAGCCCAAATTGAAAAGTGCTGAAGCATAACTGTGTCGGATGCCCAGTTTCCTAGCCCCATAGTCCAACTGATTGAATTCTTGCCTCGCCCAGTGAAAGAATTCCTTAGCTTCACTTATTCCCGTATCAAACGGATGGGTTTTGGCTGGTTGAATTCCTGACTAACCTGCCATGAACTGCCACAGGCGTGTTGCTAAATGTACAAATAAAATTAATGTAACCACTGTCAGTTGGTAAACATATGAAAAAATTATACTTTTAACTTAAATTTAAAAGACATCATAGATTATACATTAATTTATTATCTGCACCAACTGTCAGTGAGGCGTGTTGAAGCCGTAACAAGGAGACCAAATATGTTTTACACATCTTTAACAACTGATATACATGATACTTAAGATAGCTAAATAAATAAAGACATCCTTTGATTCAGAATAAAAAATTATGATGTGTGCTGTGGAAAACCTATGCTTAAGGAATAAACTAAACTCAAAGTTCAGTGTTGTGCAAGTTTGCTCTTAAAAAGAGCTAAGTTCAGTTTACGCTCCCAAAAATGAACTAGTTCACGTTCATTTCATCCATTTTTTAAAAGTTCAATAGACTTTGAAATAGAACGTCCTCCTAACAGTCAGTCTATATAATGACATTACTAAATGGGGCCCAATATTCATGTTTTTATACTGATTTGAATGGCCAAATATCTAACTAAATATCTCTGTAGTTATTAAGAACAATTTACAACAACTTTAGAAAGGTTTACAGTACAGCAGACAGCAAATCCGAACAACATACTGCTGAAATTTCTAACTAGGATTTCAAAATTCCAACTTCCTACTTCAAACTGAATGCACCATTATGCATGAGAACTGCAAGGAGACGAAGAGAAGAAGAGCAAATATAATGTGGATCTATGTGTCTCTCACAGCCCAGTCTGCAGTGTTGCTCGTACACTTCTTACTGAATGTTTTGATGTTTTAAATTAACAGTGGAACACAGCAGTTTTTCACTGATAGGGCTGGACAATACATCTACTTTATACTGATACTGTGATAAGAGTCTAAATATCATCTTAGATTTTGGATATTGTTGTACTGGAATATGGCAAGAATGTTTCCTCGTTTTAAACGCTGAATTGCAGTAAAGTGACGAAATTTTCTACACTTACCAGACTGTTTGGGCTTTTCTATTCTATCCTTTACCCACAATAGTCATTATATCCACATTACTGATGATTATTTGTCAAATCTCAATCTCATTGTGTTAATATTGTGTGAAAGCACAATAAAGCACAAAGTCGCAATATTAGTAAATATCGATATTGAGGTATTTGGTGATTTTGTGATATTTAATTTTGGCCATATTGCCCAGTCCTCTTTACTCTCTTAAGCTTTAAGGGATTCAACAAGTCGGTGAAAAATCTACTTGCCCAAAGTAGATTTTTACTTGCTCCTGTGCAAACTATTGTTATCAAATAACGACAAGGTGATGTCTTGAAATATCTTGCTTTGTTACGCCAAAAACCAAAGATGTTCAGTTTAATATGATAATAAATAGAGAAAAGTGGGGAAAATCCACACGTGAGAGGATGAAAACAGCCTCTTTTGCCAATGGGCAAGAAAAATAACAGATTAATCTATTATAAATACAGTTTAATTTTTTTTTTTACCACACACCTGGTTGGGCACGTGAGTTGCCAGATTTTTCTTGACTCAGGCAAGCAGGCTATACTTAATGTTGGGCCCTGGCTTATTTGATATAATGAAAATATTTCAACCTGTTCAGCTGTATTTATGTGTTTAATGAATTATTATCCTCAATTATCACCACTGCACTTTGATTTCACCCACAGGTCAAACTACCTGCTTTGTTCTGCAGCTGTTCACGCATCAGCTTCACAGGATAGGAAAAGGTCAGCAAGTTGACCTATGAAGATGTAGTGCGATGCAAACTGCAACAGAAAAAAACTGTTTGCATACATGCGATGATGGGATAATTTGAGGTGTCAGGCTGTAGGGGAAGGACTGTAGCTGCTAATTAGAGGTAGATTCTAATACAAAAGACTTTTCTCCAGCATGGAGGGCCTTGTTAGCTGACAGGCGAACCTGAGTGCTCCGGCTGAGGGGTTGGCTGGCTGCTGCAGAGCTGTCTTCCTTCACTGACATCGATAGGGGCTCCACAGGAGGGTGAGGAAACAATGGTGTTGACAAGCAGTATCAGGCCTAGCAGCATGAAGGCAGGGCCAAACGATTCCATTTCCCAGCCAATTCCATTATCAGGACACACAGACTTTACTAATGCCTGAAAACAAACAATACACAAGCATCCTTCTAATTAAGCCCTTGAGTAGCGCTGCTTAGTGCACCGGCATATCTGTGTTGGATGCCTGCGAACAGGCTGATTGGATTCATCAGCACTTTTAATGTGCTCCTGTTTCCTCCCATAGGCCTCTAGGAGGCTCCTGGCTGAATTCAATGGCCCGTCCAATACATCGCATGTTTAAAGCCCTGAGAGGCGGATTGGGGTATTGAGGCTGTCAGTTATTTCTTCAGGAAAACACAATCTGACAACAGCCGATGTTCTTGACAATGCAAACTAGGGCTGAACAAGAATGTAAAAAGTGATTATCTTTATCTATTGTGATGCTAAATATTATGATTTTTTTTCACTGTATCATTTTACTCAGTTTTAGTCAATAAATACATGTCATTTTATAGATTTTTTTGAAAAATTAACATATACCTAACCTTAACATACATTTTGCAGTGTTTAATCTCATGTTAGCTCATGAGCTATGAGCATTTCTGAACCTTGAACCAAACTAACGCCAAATGGTCTGGTGTGTTTGCAGGGGAGCCTGCATCAAGATGGGAGCGACTTGCATGTGAGGCAACGTTAATTAGATGCTGGTGTTTTGGTATAAGTTGAATGGACCAAGTCTATTTTTGAACAAATAATATGAAATAACTTGTTAAAATGTGCATTAAAGCCCCTTTTTACAAGGGACAGAAAACCCCACTAACATCTGACTCTTGTCTGCAAAGGGAGAAGGTTCACTCGGCATTCACTCCCGGGTCAAATGACTCTACTGTAGTCATGGGTATTTATCAACTTGGGTGGACGCACTAATTTTCGCCAGTTTATGGCTGAAGCAATGAAGGTTTGTTGCTTCCGTTGGTTGGATGGAGTACCAAACCCACTAAGGGAAAGGAAAGGGAAACAACCAAATTATGTCGATACCGAGTACTAATTCACATGAAATCAATCTGTGCTAAATTTCACTATCTGGAAGTACATCTGGGAAAGAGCAATAGAGAATATCAATAAAAGAGAGAGAGAGAGAGAGAGAGAGAGAGAGAGAGAGAGAGAGAGAGAGAGAGAGAGAGAGAGACATTACAGCGAGCAGCAGTTTGTTCAAGTCAAAGGGCGGAGTGAGGACAATAGCAAGCGGAAAGCGGTTACCAGTGTGATTACACTTTTCAAAACTCGACATGGAAAGTTTCTTGTAGCAGCTTTAACTTGTGTGCAATCGACACCACAATGCAAAACTGATGTAAATCCTCAGTGCGTCTGTGCTCATGTGTGCACTTATTAAAAAATTAAAAAACTCTCACTGGATAGTGATGTAAACAGGATTATAAGGATAACTGTCAATACTGTCAATAGGTCTGCTAATAAATTGATTTACTCAGGCCATACATGATCTAAATTGGATATTATTGGAATTAAAAGTTAACAGGCAGAGCTGTTAAAATAAGCAACACCATCTCTAAGTCAGAGGTCCCCCCTGACATAATAGAGATGTGGTTTCTACGTCTAGGTCCCAATTTTATTGCTTTCTCGAGAGGTTACAGATGAGAGCAACAAGTTATCGTTACAGAGAGGCTCTCCGTGTTTTCACAAAGATAAAGATGTTAATAACCAAAGACCGAGAGAGAGTGAGGGGCAGGAGAGAGAGATAAACAAAGTGAGCGAAAGAGCCTAAAAATGGTCGTTTAGCGCAACGCTTGAAAGAGAAGTGGACTCGCAATACCCCGAGGTGATCAAAATTAATTAAATGTTGGATGGCGACACACATTCATACTGTCCGCTCGTTTTTAGAATGAAGCAAATTAATGAGGTGATAACCTAAGAACTCTCCCTGCTTTTATTTTGAAGATGACTCTTCTTGTTAACGCTTCATTTGATGAGACAGAGTGATACACAGCGGTGTGGACTCATATCTGGATTGCTTGTAATTTTTTTGCTTTTCAGTTAATGAAATCGTGCAGCTCCAAGACTTCAGTCTGCATGAATTAACGGAGGGGGGTTTTACTCTTCATGAAGGACGTTCTTCTATCTGAGCAACAGATACATACGCAATTCATAAACACATCTTTAAAAGAAACTAATAACGCAACCAATAAAGCAGGGTTTAAAGCTGCTACAGGGTCTCAATTTAACACTGATATTTCTAGATAAGTGACGTAAGCAAACAAGACCATCAGAGAGAAGATCGGGTAATTCTATATAATTATTCTTAATGCCTGCCAGCAGGTCGAATTCTCCTTGAAATCAGAGGAAACGAGCCTGTGTTTACATTTTCTCAAGCAAAGTTACAGCAAGTCGAACATTGTCCAGGTAAATCGTTGCAGGAGGAGATAATTTTGTTTTAGTTATATTAAAGTCATTTGAATTGTTTTAGTTTTAGTGTAGTTTTTTGTTGATGAGGGCAAATTGCTAATCTACAGTTATATTTACTGGGTCAAATGTTAATTTATTTTTATTATAGACCTGCCATGGATAATGTCCATGTATTATTTAATGAATAGTTCCAAAATTACAAATCATGATTTTACCAACAGTAAAACTACTCCAGCAGCTCAGCCACTTTTTTGCCTGGGGTATTATGTTCACTATGGACCTTGTTATGTTCCCTAAATTTACAGAGGGAGTCGATGTGCCTTTTTTACTGGCTGTTCTGTCTGACACTACAAGCCACCACAGTTTAGATGTGTAGCTAGTGCTAGTAGCCCTATGTTATTAACAGGGTCTAACAGATTTTTTTTTTTTCAACTGCGTGGACCGACGAGTGGGTCAGAAATCAACTTGCCTGATGTTAATTTCTTCCTGCAACTCTACAAATTGGATTTTTTAGCAGTTATCAGATAACAACAAAGACTGCACTAATTGTCATGTTTCATCTAGGGGTGTAATGTCTATAAAATGATGGAAAAGACTGAAGAATGTCCATCCCACTGTTTCCAGAGCCCACAGTGATCGCTTTAAACGTTTTGTTTTGTCAGTCCATAACCAAAAATACTCAGTTTAATATGATAATAAATGGAGAGAAGCAGAACATTTCCATATTTCAGAGGCTGAAATCATTATTTTGGTCAATAATGAAAATAATTTAATGGTATAATCCCTTTTTACCACTTTCTGGTTTGGCAAGTGAGTTGAATGATTTACTAGACCAACACAGCATTTTACTTGCCTTGGGC
Organism: Lutjanus erythropterus; assembly: GCF_056507025.1. NCBI lineage: Eukaryota > Metazoa > Chordata > Actinopteri > Lutjaniformes > Lutjanidae > Lutjanus > Lutjanus erythropterus. The sequence goes on from NC_139332.1 coordinate 24,505,696, forward strand.
CATCCTTATTGTAGAGCCTTGTATCGACTTTTTCAGCTTTTTAAAACGCACCAAAAACGATACACCAAAATAACTGTAGCTTAATATAATGTTGCTGATGACACTGTATTTTTTTTTTGTCAGTGAAGAATGCTATGATGAAAAATATTAGTTAATGAACTTAACATTAGGAATTTCATTACATCATCATTTGAAGTGAACAGCCACGACAACCAATGTTAGTGCTGGATATTCCAGTAATTGTTTTAAGATGACACATGGTAATCTGACAGTGTACTGTTGATCATGATGGTTAAGAAATTATATTTAACAGCGGACAGTCAGAAGCATCCAAGCCGTCGAGCATCTTGAGCATGTACTTAATATGAAAAGACCTTCATCATCCATTTAAATCCACGTAACCATAAGTACTGTTGACCCCCATCAAGTAGTTCAACTTCTGTAATTTTTCTCGAGTACGATGAAGCAGATTCCACTTCCGCACATGTATTTCCTCAAGGTTTGCCCTCAAGTTCAACAGCCCTCTCCAGTTCATCTTTGCACAAAGGGCTGAGCAGAGTGGACTGCGTGAGTCATTTGGAGTACAGCTGTTGTTCAGAGAAAGTACACACGACTAAGAACTTACAAAATGCATCCTGCAAACTGACTAGTGCCGTTTTACCAAAGCTGTGCATAACTGCCCACAACATTCCCTTGTAGAACAATAAAGGATTGAATTGATCAACTCACAAATACAATATGATAAAAAAAAAAAAGACCCACTGAAACACTGCAGGAAAATCGAAGTGAAACACAGCACTTGAAAACAAAAAACTTTGGAATACACCTCCATATTTTTTATATGTGAAAGCCTCTCCAATACATCGTTTTTGTCTCTCAGCCTTTTTAAATATACCGATAACTAGTGATATGATGATCCCAAAACTCACAGTGCAATAATGCTACATCATAATAATAAATCATTAAATGAATCATGAGAGGTTTTACATGTAAATTCAGAATTACATTATAATTTGAAATGCCGTCAACCAGGTTAATGCAACATAATTATGAAGTGAAATTCATTTTTCAAACTCAAAACGTCTTCAAACATTAGCAAAAAACTTTGGTGTGGATAACATCAGATTAACTGCACGACTCCTCCGACAGGTCTGGACCACTCGAACACAACTGTGTTCATATCTGAGAGAAAATTCAAAATTCAAAATAACAGAAAATCCAGAATCACTCGTACACACCACTGGAGAAGAAATCTGTTTGTATGAGCCTTTCTTGCATGAGGCTCCTTGTGATTTACGCCCTCTGTATTTGACATGGTGTGTTCGCTCAGAGCTGCCATAAGGCAGGAGTTTCGTTCGATTTTTGACGTTTTTGAGAGAAAATAAACAGAAGCTGTTGCTGCCAGCCATTGCACTAATGTTGCATCTTCATGTGCCGTTATTGCTTTCTTATCAAACCCGCCCAGTTCTGCATGATGCATGGTCACTGCATTTCTTTTCCTCTGGCTGAGATGAAGACCCTTTTAAACCCAGAAGAGGGATGCATGATGGACGGTCGCCTGACGGAAATGTGAGAGTTAATCTCGGCTGGGTGAGACAGTGGGAGGTTACTGTTAGAGAGGCCGTGAGACGCGGCTACAGTGGTGAGCAAGTTGGCTATATGGGGCAGAATGATACACAATGATATCAATATTTAATTTTCAAAATATTACATTTAGAGATAATATCTGTATATCTCAATGCCCCTATTTTAAGGTACAGTGGTAATAAGTTTGAATCCCCCTCCTCTTTTTCCCATCATGCATACAGTATAAAGCCCTGGCATGTGACGTATTGGCCAGAGCCTGCCCCCCAGCAAGACTTGTGGTCAAATTAGAGTTCGGTGTTTTGAGGGGCATCTGAACAGGTCCGCCTGCATACGCTGGAATGAACTGAGAGAAAGCCACCAATTTCCTCTCTCAAGAAAATGCATGAGGAACGGCAACCTTTTCGGTAATGGAGTTGCCTCCTGCACACTGAATGAAATGCTGGGGGTTGGATTTAAGTTCTACGTAGGTGACCCTAACTTCACTGCCTTTCAAGTGTGAACGTACATATTCAATCCAACTGCATTAATACATTTTATTACATCTATTGACTCTCCCCAAGGTGCCTGTGGACTGCAGGCAGAGAAGGATATGGATACGCTTGTGCTGTGTCAGATACTGTGTAGGTTAGAGTGATTACATTAAAGGTCAGCGTCTTTTTGCACCATGGTGAAGGAGGAATGTGATAACAATACTAATCCCTTGAAGTCTGCACTGGCCATACCAATGTTGTGCATTCCGCCTACAAACAACAGCGAAAAAGCAGAAAGTGGAGAAAGTGAGGAGGAAGAACAAAGATTCTATTCTGCCTGTGGTCAAGCTGAAATTTTTGCAGTTCAGTTCAGTTAAGTCCCTTGAGCAAAATAATTCCCTATGCTAAGGGGTTCACTCAGCAGTGTTCCACAAAGCCTCTTAGGTTTTCTAATGAAGTGTTTAAACTAAGGCTTTCACAGCAGTTTCCGTCATAATACAGCACATGTGCACTTCGGTTACCATGGTTTTGTTTAAGGTAGCTTAGTTAACACAATTAGTTAACCTGTGCTTGCTCACATCTCAAATATAGACAGCTTAGAAAAAACTAAAAGAAAAAGAAGACGAGAATGTTGTTCCCCTTGAAGAATATGGAAAAAAACAAGCAAAGTAACTTTTAACCAAACTGATCAAATCATCACGAGAAATCTGCTGTGAAACAAACTGTAGATGAAGTCATGAAGAAATGTTAAAATTTAACTGTAACAGCAAGAAAGCAGATAGCCAAACACGACCTGGAGTTTAATAAAAGCCAGTGTTCATATATGAGAGACGTTCATCTAGCTAGCTACAAAGCTGCTAGTGCTAACGTCAGATCTATATTCTGAAACAAGTTGCTACCGTACCTCATACTGTCTAGTTTTCTCTGTCCTGAAAAATGTGTCTTAGTATCTCCTCCTTTTCTAAATTCAGTCATCGTCTTATGTTCCACTAAATATTTAATTTTTAAGAGACTGTTATGGGTCCCTTAAAGTGACAATATGCAGAAATTGCACATGCATAAATGAGCACAGCAGTCCAGACAACAAGCTGGAGCCACAGACTATAGATTAAATAGGCTGAAATCCTATTCATTATTCAAACTATGGACGCAGCAAGTTGTTGAGCACAGGACACGCACAACGTTGTTAAGTAACAATTACAAGCATCAACAAGTCCTCCACTATAAGCTGATCCGCTGTTAATTATCTGTGCATCTACAGTTAAGCCCATGATCCTGAAAACAAAAGCCCACTGCTACAAAAATACACACTGTGGACTTTGAGTAAAGTGGCTGCCTGTCTTACTGCCTGCCAAACTCCATTAAAATACTGCTCAATTTAACCGTTATAAACATCTACTCCTCCTACAAGATTATTAAGAATTTCTTCTGACTCTCTTCTGTTCAAATAAATGGTGAACATTCAGCATTTATTTGAACTCTAATTAAAGTGTAACAGGCAAACCGAAACTGTTGTTCCAGCTCAGAATAGAAATTTCAGTGGAAGAGAGTGTCAGATTAGCCAGTATTTCAACTGTACATGTTTCCTTTATCTCTAATGACATATGATGGTCATTTTTTTAAATTATTACATATTCCTCCTTTAAGTAGCTAAGGGCAAACACTTTTAAACAGATATTAAAGGGTTTTCCTTTACAACATCCTAAGGAAATCTTTTGGGTGATTTTATGCGAAAATTTCAGAGAAACCTTAGAACAAATGGTATTATGCAACCAGTGACTGATCGATAAGATCTCTTTTCACAGGGTGCATGATCTTATAATGGCAGTGGAGTAAGCTCTTAGCTGTCAGGTGGTGTTGAAGGTCTCCTCCTCCACATAAACACCACTCACTTTATGTGCACATCTCTCTGTCTGAGTACAGCTAGAAGGGATCAAGCCGGCCCTCCCCTCCTCTCCTCCCTCCCTCCCTGCTCCTCCTCACTTCACTAGGGGAGAGATAGTGTAGATAAAAGAGGGCGTTTAAGCTCTGCCACTTGTGGAGAGGTCTCATCTCCAGCCTCAGGTGGTGTTCCAGCGCGCAGCTAAGATTGAAGGCGAATCACAGACACTGCTCAAGGCCAAGCTGCTTTCTACAGCAGTACTAGTGTTATACACTTCTGTGCGTGCAGGCACACAGGAGGAGGGAGGGAGATTGAAAGGAGAGACGGTAAACAGAGAGAAGAGGAGGAGTAGGAGTTTAAGGAGGAGGATGAGGGGGGGGGGGGGGGGGGGGGGGGGCAATATCTTTATCCATCACAACAAAGACAAAAACGCTGAGGCTTCATAGGATGCCTCCTAAGAGGGTGAGATGCGACTCGCCGCCTGCGAGCAGCCGAGAGCAGCGCGTCAAAAAGAAACAAGGCTGATACAAAACACACAGGCAAAAGGCTAACTCCCTCACATTCATCAAGGGTTTCAGATTTGATTTCAAGCCAAACACAAGTCTCTATTCCTTCCTTCCTCGCTCGTTTCCTTCCAGACAGACAGACGCAAAAGACAGATACAGTCTATCTCTTCATTCCCGGACTCACATCCTGCTGGCCTCTGCGCTCTCTACAAATCTCAGACAGAAAAAAAAAAAAAAGTGCCAGCAGTAATTCCACTGCTCATTATTCTTCATTACAGGAGAGAAAAGCACCCAGGGCTAGATCATATTTGCTGTTAACTAAAGTTTCGGAGACAATTAGCTCAGGTTGTTAAAATTAATCATTGTTACAGCCATAATCTCTGAGGCCAGCAGAAGCCCCGGCATTTATGGTTTGTTTATTTGAGCGCCTCCTGTGGATATCGACCCGGGCCTGTTGTAAACAGTAGGATAAGGCCTTCTGCGATCGTTGGGTGGATTTACTCTCTGCACAGGGATGAGCCATCCAATTGTGACCTAGATTAGACACACAGAGAGAGAAAACAGGCTCTCTCCATTTAATGATTACAGTAGTTTTATCTGAACAAACTTCTTATTATTTCAGCAGTGAATCATATGACTATTTCAACATTTTTTCCTCGGCGCTGTGAGGATAATGGTTGATATCAAATGCTGCTGTCTAAATGGGAAGGGGGGGGGGGGGTTGACTTGGAATTTCAGTAATTTCCTTGTCTTGAAAAGTCTTACAGCAGCATTCCTGTGTTCTCGCTGCTTGTTGTCATTCCATCGATGATTGACTGTAAACATCAGAGGCTCATAGGATCTGATAGGAAGCTTCATTATGCTAATCTAAGCAGTCTCTTTTTCACAGTCTTGCTGAAACAAGCTGAATAAAACATGCTTCAATCTTCCCAAAATGGAGACATGCTTGCCTTCTATGCATTTCTTTTTTTTCCATTTTATTCCTTCAATGCGTTTTTCTTTTCCTGTAGTGCTTTGTGTGCAACTGGATCCTATATCCGGCTTAAATTAATTGGCCAACTTCCTTTTTAATAGGCCTTGTGGTGTGCCTCTTACCAGCGACCAGAAACTAATAGCCCCGGTCACGCTGCATGAAAACCATATAAACATCCCTGGCCTGTTTCACAGAAGTATGCACTTGCAGTCCATCACTTTGTTGTTGTTGTTTTTTTCCCCTCGACTTTCTCGAGCCACGAGACGCTGTAGTCTCTCTTCAAAGATGTGGTACTGCAGTTGAGATCACGATACATATTTATGCTGTTACGCTTGGCTGTTTATGGCTGGTAATTTGCATTAAACCTCGGCTTGGTTTGTGCTGAGAGACAGGACACCTGAGAGACATATGGAAGGGAGCGCTGCAGATATAAGCATGAATATCCCCAAACCTGAAAAGGCAGACCACACGTGAATTTGCACACATGCACGCACACACACAGTTTCTGGGACCTGGGTTAGGCCTCTGAGGACTGTGGTAATACCCTGTATAATACCCCACATCAGTTACCGACAGCATCTGCTGCAGACTCATTTAGAATGGATGTGCTTCAGGCAGCTGTAAGGAATTCTATTATTGCTCTCAAAAAAAAAACCAAGTATCTATATGGAAATTTTTCTGCACCTAATATATGGGTCTGCTGGATAGTTACACGATAATCTCAGTGTAATTAATGGTTCCTCCAGCAAAGGGCTAATTAATGCAGAAGCAGGCACTGAGCACATATGGATTTTTCTTGCTAAGTATTGGAATATTCAGTCGACATATAGGTAAACATGCCTGTTATCCCACGGGCATTACACACAGACCACACATGGGATTTCATTTTTGCACTTTTTGTTGTCCAGAAGCCTCCAGCACACAATAGGAAGATAACCGCAGGGAGTGTGAAGGACAATTTTACAGTACAATGACTCGTACAAGCTGATTCCATTAAAGAATGTTTATGCACTCTCATAATTCAATTAGATTTTTTTTATTTTATTTTGATTTTGAAGGAAGCGCATTAAGTGCACTAGTAAATTGGTGACAGGTGGATTAATCTGAAATAATGGATTTATACATGACTTTTGTGTTGATATCAGTATTATATATCGGCTATCGGCCACCCTGCTCTCTACATATCAGCTTCAGCCACTGAAAAACCCACATCCATGGACCAACAAAGGCCAAACATTTACAGAATACAGAGGAAACAGGCTTGGCATAAAACACTGCTATTGCCTGTTAATGCAGTAGATAGTAAAAGTAAGAAGATACCATTTTGTCTTTTTATATCGTCTTGGGTTTCTTTAATATCTAGTGGTAATTCCCGTTATGTCCTATTGTCTTTTGTAATCCCATTTGATTTGCATAATCAAATCAATCTATCTGCAAAATTAATTGAAATACTGTATGACTGATATCAAGTGCAATATCCAAATTGCAGGAGCTGAAATTTTTTGATAAAGGAAAAATGTGTGACTAAACAGCATTATAATGAAGACTGATGTATTTATAAGATTATATACTGCATATATACAAATACATAACTTTTGCTGTAAACACACAGGGTCTGACTAATTACAGGAACACAATCAGTCATGTCAGTAGACCTAAAAAACCTAGTTTACTACTCCCGCAAGTATGCTGACCCTTAGTAACGACTTAGATCGAGCGGGCGGGAAGTTAGACACAGAAAAAGAACGTGAGAGAATGGTGACGTTTCTGAAACACCGCTGGTGGGGGCTGCAAACGTGTGGAGGGCGGATTAAAACTGTGGCGCAATGCCGTGCCAAATGGAATCAACCAGTAAAAAAAACACAGTACAAACCTACAGATGTGTACTGCTATTCTGTTAAAATTAACTGTGAAAATATACAGGGAAAGAGAGGGAGAGAATAAGAGAGAAAAAGCAACAGACTTAATATCTGAGCAGAAATAATGACTTTTTTTTGTTGCATTACTTTGGACATGGCAACACGCTCCCCTGACAGTGATTTGTGGCAGGCTCAGTAAATCTCCCCCCTCAGTCTGTTCTCCTAGAACCTCAGAAGAGTTTTTATTTCAAGTGGCAAAAAAACAACAACAATAACTGAACTTCACTCTTGTTTTTGTCTTTCATGACGGTATTGAATCAGGTATTGCGAATTGTGGAAATTCACTAGTACTGGTATTGACTACCGAGTATCTGGTATCATGACATCACTAGTCAGACTCACCACACAACTGATGGACGATGCCATTTCCAGTGACCTCAGAGCATTGTAAAGTACTGAACTACTTGCTCTCTGGCTCGCCGCACATAAAGGAGGGAGGCACCTTCACAGGGTGATCCAGCATCAACAGCACCATAAATTGTATTCATTAAAGTAAGTTGATGTAATTATTCTATAAATGTAAGTTTAACAGCTGCAAGAAATAGCCTAACAACAGGAAGTCATAGTCTGAATCATGAACTAACTGTTGTATAATGGTTGATAAACAGGACCACAGTACTCAGGTGTCCACATTCTGCTTCAAACCTTTCCATGTAGATGTCTAGTAAGAGTAGAGTAATGGTGATTAAGTGTGTGAAACCATATTTATGGAAAAAAAAATGATGCACAGTCCCCTGCCCCCCCACCGCTCCATTCTCTCCATTTTGCCATCTCACTCAACCCCACCTCTCCATCACTCCTCTTCCTCCGTCTGTTATTAGCAGTTCTTTAATAATGAACCCAACAGGCGTCCTCTTCATTAGGCAGGCGGGGGGAGAGAGGCCAGCGAGCCGGGCTGACCCCGCTACACTCTCCTCATTGGGGATCTGGCACAGGAATTTTAATAGGAGAGCAACGCAGGCAGGCAGGTCAGTCCAGGAGACACGCTGTGCATGCCAATCTGAGCTGACCAACCGGCGTGAACGCAGCAAGTGTGCTGCGCTGCTAGCCTGACAGTCTGTAACAAGCGAGGAGGAAGGGAAGGGAGACGGGGAAGGGATGAAGGCGAGTGGGAAAGCGGCGGTAAAGGGATCAAGAGGGACAACGCCGAGGTATTGAGCAGCTATTCAGGTGAGAGGAGAGGAGGAGGATGGAGGGCCAGGGTGACAAGAGCCTGGTGGCAAACCGAGACCATCCCCGTCGTGCTTGTCATACTAATAAAGCAGGTAGGGTTCTTGTTAATTGTCTTTTATTTGTGCTTAACCCAACACTTTCCATCAGAGGAAAATATGATCATATGGATGCAACACAGGGACTGTTATGAAGCCAAATCTGAGACTAAAAATGCTAATGGTGGCTACCTCCCTCAGGAAACAGAATGAGCTGTATTTCATGTCCCCGAAACCAGCCACATGAGTACAAGCTAAATAAAAGGTGTGGGCTTTTAGAGCTACTCTGTTGGGGTGGGTAATAAACCATTTGCTCTCTTCCTCCATGCTTAAACAGTCTGCCTTTGAGCTACACTTTATATCACCCCTTTTAAAATTTCCCTGCCCCGAACAGCGCAGGTGATTTGTTGTATATTCACCACCGGGCCTGTGGATTTTCTTTTTTAGCTTCTCCCCGCCGTGGTAATTGCCACGTCGACCTTGATGCAGATAGGATAAATGAAACATATCCTCTGTCAAGACTCTGCCATTAGTAGCGCCACAGAATTACCTCATTTCCTCTGTGATCTCTGTAAACATTTTGGATTCTGCGCATGCCTGCCCATTCTGCGATACTCTCCGTGACTATATCTGAGAGAGCGCTCGCACCGGAACCTCATTCCAAAAGATACTGTATGTGCACCTAGCCGAACACCTCAATCCATTTTCACTATAAATTGTGCACACGCAGCTTTCAGCCAAGAGCAAAACGTCTCCTCTGGGAGAAGCTGAGACTGTTTGATAAACCAAAATACTTTTTTTTTTTTTCAGATTTTAAGATCAGCCTCTAGGAGAGAGAAATGACAGGGTAGAAGACATCAAAATTTTGCAGCCCAAAATAACATGTTATAAATTCAGAGGGACTGGGGAGTTATACAGTATATCTTATTCCAAATTGCCGGTTTTGCCCAATCCCAGAGACAAAACATCACTGTTGATACTTTAACCCTGGTTCAGATACAGTATGCTGAAAGACAAGAGGGAAGAAGCATAAATTAATGATTAAGTCTGTTGTTGTTTAGTTGTTCCAAAGTCAAGGCCTAAATCTAAAGGTGACTCTACATTTGCCATCAGGGCCCCTCAGCTTTGAAACGACTCGGCTGAGGAGATGAGGCTCACAGAATCAGTGACAACTTTTAAGTCACTTCTTAAAACCTGTTTTTTGACTTGCTTTTATGTGACAACATCCTTTGTCTTTTATTCTTTTTATTTCTATTTACTTAAATTGACGTTCTGCAATCTGGTCGTCTTATTCTGTTATTCCTTCATTTCTATGTATTTAGATTGACATGTTTCTTTCTTGTTTTTATTGTTCTTATCTATTTATCGTTCTGACTTCATTTTATAGTGTTTTTGTGTCTCTTTTGCTTTGTTTTATAATTGTACCTCAGATTTAGCTTAACTTTGTCTTTTGTTTGGCCTCACTGGACCCAGTCTGATACCTTAAATGTGTCCTGTGTGTTTTTCTTTTAAAGGATGCTGAAGTCATGTTTATATAGCATTAATTCTCTGTATGTATTAGGGTTGGGATGGCATCAAATACATCCACATGTACAGCTGTTGAAAAATATATGTGTATATACATATATGTATTTGTATATACACACATATATACATATATCCAGATATCAAATCTGTAATCAGTATATGGAAGGAAAAACCCTAATCAGAACATATCTAATCAGATACAACTAACTGCTGCCTCCCGTAGTTACTGTTGCTACCTCTGTCAAGCTTTCTATCCTACCACTGTAAATATACCATTAACCACGATAATGGTAAAATGAGTAATTTTTTTAAATAATTGGTCTTTGAATTGAGACGAAGGCCGACAAAAGCAAGTTTCTTGTTTCTTGCTGGCTGAAAAGACAACTGTCTATTGCAGTGCAGCATTAGTTAGTGCTTCTATTATAAGTATGATAAGGAGAAATATAAGATCAGGTTTATTTGGTTCTAACCAACTCATGAGTTTTTGGACCAGGCATAATAAAATATATGAAAGAAAAAAAGTTTTCATTTCGCATTTTGAGAATGCTTTTGAAATATCAAGAATAAAGTTTAGCTTTTAGTATTACTGCCAGTCTTGAGAAAAAAAATAAATCAAAAGACGAAGATTCTTTTTAAAATTTTGCATTCCGTGCAAAAAGTCAAAATATTGAGATTACAGTCCAAATGTCAACATTATCCTTAACATTTCAACTTTATTCTCAAATGATCAACTTAGTCCTTGACATTTTGTTTTTATTCTCGACATTTTGATTTTATTTGTTGACCTTTCAACTTTAGTCTCAACATGTCAAATTTATTCTAAAAGTGCAAAATAAAATAAATCTTTCATTCGTCTTTCATTATTTTCCCTCATGACCGGCCCTAATTTTCCATACCATACTAACATAACCCAGTCTGGCTGCTAAGCTTACTTAGCTAGGCTGGCTAGCATGACATGCTAATGATTACAGCTTACATTACAGCTGATAAATACAATGTTTTTTCGATTCCTTACACTACTGGCTTTTTGTTTGAGGTTTTAGAACAGCCTCCAAAAGACAATACCCTCAAAACTGTTTGAATTATAATATATATAAGCTATTATCATGGCAGGGATTCAGCAAACCGTCAGTTTCTGTGACAAAATTTGTTATGCAGCTTGAAAATGTTTTTCTTTTAGTATTTTTCAAAACAGGATGCATTAACAGTCCATAAAGAAACCACACACCACATTTTCTAATATTCAGATTAAGTCAATAAATCTGCAGTGGGAACAATAACAGTAAACACAACCAGAAAGAGCAAATAAAAATAAATCACCACTCTATAAACAAATCCTCTTTGACTCTGTTCCATTACTGAGCATCAACTGTGGTTTTCATATCAGAATATGGACTGAGTCGACTTCTGGTAATACAGTTCTATACGGTGCATTTTTAGCGGTGACAGCAGCTATATTTCAGATTGGATCACACTGAAAATCTATAAATACATCACTTGTAATTGTCCACAGCCTGTCAGTGCCACAATCACAATCTGCTTTGTCATGTGTGGAGGACAAAGACTTTAATGAAGAGCATGGTACTGGGCCTTCGTATTGTTCTCATTTCTTGCCCTGTCAGCTTTGCAAATTAAGAATGATGTTCCTATTTGTCCTGCAGTTTATTTGTTGCAAAAGGGTTGATTTAGCTCAAACTAACACATGGTGCACAGCTCCTCCCATTAGTCCCAAGGCAGTAAATACTGTGGTGAGAGCTGTTTTTGAAAGCGAGAAATGGGAAGTGGGTGAAAAGAAATGAAAACATCTGAACAGTTTCATTTTTCATGAGATATCTGACTTTTGATCAAAAATGACACTTTCTCTTTCGGAATGACTGAAAGCTTGAAACAGATTCCAGTACTTTCTAAAGGATAACAAACATTCAAACAGATGTTCCCAGCCTTGCATTTTAAATGTATTAAAAGGGATGTTATCATGCACACTTGTAGCACAGGTGCTCCTGAAAACTCCCCAAGTTATGAATCACCCAGACTGCGGTATCTTTGTGCAATCAGCGATGTGCTCTCGTTGGCAGGCTGTGTATTGTTGGGTCATCTGAGGCTTTGAAATTGTAGTCCAAAAAACAAACTTCGTCTGATAGTCTTGGCCAGATGATGTAGCTGCAAATTGTCCGTTACAAATTGATGGTGACCTCATGGCAGCACCAGCAACACTTTGCCTTTGATTTTCTAGCAGTAGTCTGCAGTGGGGGGACAGACGGAGAAATGGGAGGACAAAAAAAAGTCCTTGTGGAGTCTGAACTCATCAGCCTCTCAACAGTTCAAACCAGCAGACAGAACTCACTCAACCAAACACAAACATAAATTTTCTTCATCGTTATTTATGGTATAGTCGGTGATGTTGCCTAAAAACTGTAAAACTTGAGTCTTGAGTTAGCTCTTCGCCGCAAATCTGGACATCCTGGTTACATTCATGCACGTTTCAGAAGCTTTATTTTCAGCTGAGACACTCATTTTTGATTAAAGCTACAGAACGCAGTTTTGGCAAACTGCACTGTGTACAAAGCTGCGGTTCTCAGACCGTGGGGCGGACCTCCCAGTGGGACAGAGAACCGGTCCAGGGGGTGTGGAGGACCAAGGGGGATGAATGAGTGAGTGAGCTCAATGAATATGATTTACGTAGAGAAAATAAACAATTGTTATTGATGTTATGTTGTTGATGTTATCATGCTGAACTTTATTTCACTAAAATTCAACTTGGATCCTTTTTTATTAGTTGCTTTCCCTATTTTATATTTTTAATTAACAATACTTATTACAGGGTTCAACATTAATGTACTTGCCTGACATTAATTTTACTTGCACCTGTCCAAATTATTTCATTTATTAGTGGTTATCAATTAACGACAAATACTTAAGTAGACTGTCATGTGTAATCTAGGGCTGCAAAGTCTATAAAATGTGAAAAATGTCCATCCCACATTTTCACACTCCAAGGTGATGTCTTTAAACGTCTTGTTTTGTCAGTCCAAAACCCAGATATTCAGTTTAATATGATGATAAACAGAAATCTCCATATTCGAAAGGCTGAAAACAGCATTTTCTGCTGAATAAAGTAACAAGCTTTTAAAATGTAACACATTGTTGAAGATGAAACCGGTAGTTTCAAAACATTTTCTTGCTTTTGATGTTGAGTTAACACAATGACTGGTGGGTGATGGCAATTGGCTAAAAGCTAAAATCTTGCCTAGGGCACCATATCAGTCACGGCTCTGAGTGATTGCTAAAAAAAAGTTTTAGAACCACTGATATAAAGGATTCATAGTTATTGTATTAGTGAGCAGCATTAAGTAGCCAGAGAGAGACATACTTCTTTTCTTCAATGACATCCTTTCATCCAAAGTGACAGAAGAAATGAAACTTGTCAGTGTGTCTGCACAAGAGACTCTGCGTTTATATAAATGTGTGTGCGCTCTCAGATGTGTGGACGCATGCATGTAAGTGCATGGGTGTGTGTTAGTGTAGGCTACACATTGTCCATGTGTCTCATCCAAGTCTCATATCGGTTCTGATGCATCAGATTACCCCATCAGAGCGTGCTCGTCCAGCGAGGCCATCAGGCCGACACTAATCCCCCTTTGATGAGTCTAGCTTCACAGGAAAAGCACTGACATTTCGCACTAAGGCCTTCTCCCTTTCCTCCCGCCACGCACGGACGGACCTCGGCTCCGGTGAGATGCTCTTTCATCCCGACCTTGGTGAGATGAGGGTCTGGATTCAGACGACTGGTGGATTAGATGGCAGCTCACAGGAGACTGAGAGACTGATGTCTGAGAGAAAGACTCAGGAGACACGGCCTCAAGAGCAGAGCAAGACGCTAGCCCTGGTCCTGGGCCAGGGTCAGTTAGTCAACCCAGAATAACTTCAACTCCTACCTGGAACCAAAATCAATTATGTCTCCAAGCAAAAACTCAAACATCCCTCTGTATAGATAACTCGTCTGTGTAAGAACTCCTTAGCATCAGTGATCGATGTGTTTTTAATAGAGATGCACCGATCGACTGGCCAGAGACCAGTAGAGGCCAGTTTTCTGTGTGACCGGCCCTGACCGGTGACCAGCCAGTAAGCGTCACATGTCCGATTCTGTGTCGGTCATATTCAGACACATGTTCTGCACGGTGGTCACATCATGCAAGCAGCAGAACACGGGCCGTAACATCACACCCACAACAGCACTGATCACAGCAGCTCACACATCAGCAATAGATTCCAAGAACAGGATAAAGAGAAGACAGACAGTCTACAACGAGACAGAGCAGCTGACGCTGTCGCCAAACAGCCGTAAACTCTCTAGCTCTTCAGGCTAATGCTAGCCAGCAGCAGACTGCTGTTCACAGATTGACAGTTAAAATCTCACCTCCTGTTCTGGCTCAAGAATAAACAATCTGTGTTGATGTGTCTCCTCAAACATTTTCTCATCCAGACTCGTTTGACTGCTGCTTCTCTTTTTCTCACTGCAAAGTTTTACTACAGCAAACTGTTGCAACGTAGTCTCTGGTTTGTTTACATCTGCTTCCACATGAGATCACGTGAAATTGCGTCCTGCAAGATCCCGCGAGATTGTGCTCCCTCTAGTATGTAATATAAATATAAACTATCTTACTATGGAGAAAATGTGTAAGTCATTTAATAGTCAGTGCTTTATTATGAACATCCAATTTAATTTGACAAGAAAAGTAGCAAAAATGTCTGTGAATGATGTCAATTATAGTCCTTAGAAAGACTAAAAATCAGAATTAGCAGGTCAGACCCTTACAAAAATCAGAAATCGAAATCAGCCAAGAAAACTGATTTCATCATTTTGTGATGTTGTTTATCGGCCCTGTAGGAGCGAGTGATCGTCATTTAGAAATGAGATTGCACAGGTGCATGAATTGAGATTGCGATTTATTTTACAATTATTCATGCAGCCCTACTGAATTTTATGTTGACATTTTCTTTACATTTCACAAAACAAACATTGCAGCGAGTGTTTACTCTCCCCTGGGACTGCTTTCAGCTCGCTATTGTTCTGACTCACTGTGATGTGAATGTCGCTCTCTCTCTCTCTCTTTTTCTCAGTACTATCTATGTCTCACCCAGATGTGTTCCCAGGTATTGAAATTTGGGAACCAGTGATTTAACATGAAGTGATACTTGATAGATCCGATTCAGTTCAATTGCTTTCCTTTCATATACCAAGTTTGTTACTCAACCTTAGTTGTACATGTGCAGCTGACACTCTGATGCTGTTATGTGCAGGAATTCTCTAATTATATTCAGATAAAATGATACACAGGTTTATTTTCTTAGACTACATGCACAACAAAATGCACAAAAAAGACAATTTGTGGACAATTCCTTCTGCGAAAAGGTAAGTGCTTAAATAAGTAACAAACAATTTTCATCCAGTGAGTTAGATTTGCTATTTAAAAGCACATTAGGGAGAAGCACTTAACAACAACATGCATGGTGCATTAAACTGCCATCAGATGGAGTTCTATCAGCACAGTCTTAACCAATAATCACTGCTGAGTCATTACATTGAAGGAGAGCAATTGTTAGAGAAAGTCATTACTGTACAACCTATGTTGGCTTCTTACAAAATGTATCCAAAGTTTCACTGAGAAAATCAACTGTCTGTAAAATAAAATGAAAAGACTAAATCAGATTTTTTCCAATTTGTAGGCTTATTAAGGCTCAGAATGCATGTTAATGTGGCCATGTATAGCACAACAGCAGCTTGCATGAACATGAACCTAACAGAAAACAATACAACAAAAGATGCCGTCACACTCGCACATCATTGTTCCCTGAAAAGTGCACAAACGAACTGGCAAGTTTTTATGTATATTAACAGCAAATATACTGCTAGCAGCTCTCAGTGATTATAGTTTCTGGCTCTTGGAAGAGTTCTGTTTAATGCCTTCAGATCAGTAGACTTATCGTCTGAAAGAAATCAAAACAATGCATCTGTGCATTGTAAAACAGCACTAAAATCTATGATTACTTTTCCCATATATTGTAGTATCATCCCATTATTAACTTCCTGTTGAATATGGAACACAGACAAAATGCTGGGGCAAGATTTTTAACGAGAACAGAGGAAGAGAGATCATATATCCCAATACAATTTGCACTGGCTCCCAGCGGATTTTAGAGTTGTTTTCAAAATCCCTCTGATTACTTATAAAGCACTGAATGGCCAATTTCCTGTTTGGATTACTGAGCTTTTACAGTATGTCCCTACTCACCACTGTGATATAGGTCCTCTGAAAAAAAGACAGCAGATGAAATGTGACCAATCATTTGCTCTTTTTGAGCCTAAATTCTTCTGACTGTTGATTAAAACCTTTGAAATCTGTGTTTGGTTTAAGGCTGTACCTAATAGTTTGAAGCTTTTTGTTAACACTGTCATTCAAGTTCTAAATCAACATTTGAATGTTGTACAGCTGTCTACTCATTTTGTTTAAACCTGGTGATATGACGATCATGTCAAGCAAAGCAAAACAAAAAACTGGAGGCAAACACGAATCACCTCAGCTATGCCAACAAAGGAAATATCCTCACACCCACTTTCATTATTAATAAAATACAGCCAATTACTCCCTTAATTAAAATTTCTCTCTTTTACCAAACAAAGACGAGCGTTATTTAAACACAGACGGAAACAAAATAAACATCACCCAAACCGTCCTAGTTAGGTTAACTTGTGTTTCCAAACTGTGTGATCCAAACATTTCCAAATACTCCAGAGCAGGGCGGTGATGATGGCCGCATTAAAGCAATACCACGGTCATGTGATGCCTACCCCTGAATTGAGCTCATTACCATCATTATCACAAATTTGGGCCAGTGGGCAGCTAAGAACATGCTAAAAACAACAACAACAACTATTTTCAAGCTGGAAAAATGGATAAATAATAGCAGTAGGACAAAAAAGTAAGTCTTAAGTATCATGATTCTTTTCATTTTGAGTCCTGAATTGATATTTTCATTGCTAAAACAATTTTTTGTACCACTCAGTCTATTATCCTGATGCTAACACATCATGGGAATTTCCATTAACACGCTAACTGAAACTGGCTTCACATGCTGGCTCGTAAGCCACACTGTGTAGCAGCTAACATTAGCTCTGGATAAACAATATCTTTTTTTTTTTTTAACCAGCAGATTGATCCTGCTCGGTCTGAAAAGATAACGCATGCATTTAAAATACAATTATGTGATTGAGGAATGTGATTAACAGCTTCAAATGGCTCTTAACACACACAATATCCTTTCAGACAATGTTTAACATTATCAATTAATAAATTATGTTCAGTTTTGACTGTTTTCATACCTTTAGACAAGTCGGCTTGTCAAAATTAAAATTTCTGTTGTTATTTTGTCATAATTGTTTTAATTTTTAATGTCTATTAATGAATATTCATATGTACAATAAAACTGTCAACAAAAAAACAGAAAAAATGTTAGCAATTGCAAAAATGAAAAAAAAGAAGAAGAAGAAAAGGAGAGAAAGTCTAAATTAATGACGCTTTTTTTTTGAACATGCAACAATTTCAGCCTTAAACTGATATGACTCAGCTCAGAGATCTCTTGCTGTATTCCCACCAAGAATAACCAGGTAGTCACACTGTGCTAACCACATTACACAATAGCACCACTGCTGTGGTGGAAACTGTAATACAAGGTGAAAATCCTCTCGCTTTCAGAGCACAGGATCAATATCCTCATATACAGGCTTCAGAGGCATGTTAGTTTTATGAACTAAAAGCTCTACTGTTGCTTCTGCCTCCACTCCGGTAACTTTGCACTGCAGACTTGACTGATTTAAGAAATAATAAAAACCTAACAGCTGGCCCACTGGAAGGCTATTGATTTCCCTCAGCAGAGGCAGATCAAGAGGTACATTTATGATCAGACAGGGTGCAAGAAATTATACCACAGCACAAACCCGCTATCGATTGGACAGAACCATGTGAACTCTTAAAAATTTAACCACTGTGTACACAATTCTGCAACATTGATGGCAACAGAGAAGAGAAGAGAAGAGAAGAGAAGAGAAGAGAAGAGAAGAGAAGAGAAGAGAAGAGAAGAGTTACATATATATCCACAGAAACCAAATTTCAGGGCAAAATCTTGCCATTAAAGGGGTAATTCAGATTTTTTTGAGGCATGTTATATGACGTAATTATCAATACAGTAGATGTCTATCAGCACACCACCAGTTTGGAGAAGCAGAGAGGAGGACCAGCACAGATGCTAGGCAATGTGCTGCTATGGAAAGGCTCAGTAACAAAACATATTTTAGGCACTTAAAAAGGTCCACTTAAAAGAAAATCGATATCAGTTTAGTACACTACTTTACTTTGCTGTCAGACAGCCATTTCTGAGGGGAAACTGCTGTTATATAAGCAAAATATCGCTCTCTAAGATCAACTAAACCTCATTGGCAATATCAGTAAATTTACCTTCCAAAAGTTGTTGGTCTACCACTGCCTCGATTTGTTTGCTGATTTGTGTCATTGTGTTACTTTGCTGAATCAGAATAAAGCTTTTAAAATGGCAAAGTCACACATAAATAGAAACAAACTTATTGATTGAGAGGCAGCAGTAAACCAGCAACTCCCGTATTCTGCCAGGAAAAATTTAATATTTCACATAAGGAGTTTTGTTGGTTTGGTTAAAGCAACATCTGGCTTATAGAACAGTGGTTTCCCCTCAGAATAGGCTGTCTTTATATATTAAAAAAAAAGTTTTTGCTGATGCAATCCCTTTTTTTTTAATTTACTGCACACAGCTTCATCACCACAAGTCAATAATTCAGCTTTTTAGATTATTATTATTTGCCTCAGATTTAGTACAGTAAATCAGAGCTTTGGTATGAGCAGAACACATTTAATATACTGCTTTTAACTTAAATCTACACCTGTGCAACTGAGTGAATCTGAGCATGTTAACCCCCTGTGGGAAGTCATGGGGAAGTCCTGCTGAAAGACTGCAGCACTGCATCTGCATGCAGCTGTAAACACGCCAACTAGGACGTCACAAGGAGAGAGACAAGGACACACAGGGGGACGACAAGTGGAAGAGGTAAAACTCCAAACAGGGATAAAATAAAAGCATTCTGTTTCTCTTTCCACATTTTCTCATTACATTTTGTTTCCTCTCGTGATATTTACAGCATGTAGTATTAAAAGATCTACATAAAGATCTTTGTTCGCTAAAATAACACTTTTTTTTAAACCATGATTTCCTTCATGCACTGATGAGCAGCCTGTTTGCGTTCATCAACAACTTGATGGATTGTTTTTAAGTAATTCTTATCATTTTCAAGTTGAAGGTAGATTACCTTATAATAGTTCTAGTTTAATGTTCAGTATGAGGACTGATGTTTCAATATTAAAAAAAATTTTATCTGCAACCTGTTCTTTACTTTGTTGAAACTTCACTGTAGCTGCCAATCAGATCAGCTCTCAGACATGAAAAAAATATTTAAGTCTCCATTTTTATTTCTACATTTTCATGCAACAAATAGTCAAAGAGGCACTGGTCAGTTGAGAAAATGTTAAACTTGTTGCATCTAAATTCTAAAATCTACAATAATGATTAAATATCAATTTGTACTGCTTTTCTTTTATGTACATATACCATTTTAATTACAGGAGAAACTATACATCTCCAGCTGTTATGACTATCACCACCAAATGAAATCATCTTTATATTCCTATAGATATATTTTGAAGTGTTTTTCTTGTATTGCACATTGTCACCCAACATCCTGCTTTCATAGTAAACATGTAAAACTACAGATGCTCTCAAAATTTATTTGTGACTGCAGTGTTTAATGTAGAACCATATGAAGTAGCCCCTGAGGTATTCTAAAATGATGCCGGACTTCTACAATAAATACAAGTCAGACTGTTTTTTTCCACAAGCAACTGAAGCTCTGACACAATAAACACAAAGCGATATTTTGCATAAAACAAGATTGACTTGTTTGGTTCATTAACAAAGTGAACAGGTGAGTAGGTGATTAATTGAATGAACAAATGACTCAGTGTTGTGGAAAGACGCCTCCAACGCCTCCTGCCACACCAAGGTGTGTCACTGCCTCCCTCTGGTACTGCAAGGAAACACACACACCTCAGGAAGGAGCAGAGTGCCTCCAACACCATCCACCACCGTGTCACAGCTCACCTCAGATCATCATTCATTAGCAGCCTAATCCAGTGGTTCTCATGAATCTCTGATATAATTTTAGGGTCAGATCGTTCTGGAGAACAAAATAAAATTTTAATAATATAATGTGGCGAGCAGAAAAACTATAAATCAGCACAAAGGCGACTAACATAAAACACCAGAAAAAAAACAAACTGCTTGTTATTTTGCATTTTGTAACATAAAATAAGAAACTTAAACTATTCAGGCCAGGAAGCATGATGGGAAATGAGAACCATATTTTATACTGGGGAATATTTTTTATATTACACTGCCTGAACAAGTGATATAATTTGCATTAAAGGAGAAATCTGTGATGTATTTACTGTATTAAATCATAAAATGACCATAAAATGTCAACAGAGATTAAGGAAACATGCTGAAATTAGAGCTGCAATGTTTTTTTTATTTATTTATTTTTTGTTTTTTAGGGTTTTTTATGCCTTTATTTGGATAGGACAGCTGAAGTGAAGACAGGAAATAGGTATAGAGAGTG
The DNA here is from genome assembly GCF_056507025.1 of Lutjanus erythropterus. Taxonomy (NCBI): domain Eukaryota; kingdom Metazoa; phylum Chordata; class Actinopteri; order Lutjaniformes; family Lutjanidae; genus Lutjanus; species Lutjanus erythropterus. The sequence goes on from NC_139332.1 coordinate 24,526,527, forward strand.
GCAGATGACATGCAGCAAAGGGCCACAGGCGGGAGTCAAACCCACGGCCGCTGCAGAGGACTCATATCCTCAACACACGGGGCACATGAGCTACTCCGCCAACCCATCATTAATTGATTATTCATCAATTATTAAAATAATTGCCAACTATTTTGATAAACATTTAATTGGTTTGAGCCAAATTCTCTGATTTCAGGTTCTTAAATGTGAATATTTTCTGGTTTCTTTACTAATTAGTGACAGTTAACTGAATATCTTTGGGCTGTGGACAAAACAAGAATCCTGAGGATGACATTTGGGCAGCAGTGATCGAGATTTTTCACCATTTTCTAACATTTTATGGACCAAACAACTAATCAATTAATTGAGAAAATAATTGTCAGATTAATCTATGATGAAAATAATTGATGGTCGCACCCCTAGTTGAAACACTTGCTTTTCTGACAATGATGCTAAGAAGTCATTAACAATCTTGTAGAAGACAAAAGACTGTATATATAATAGGATTTTAATGTATGTGATATATAGTCTAAGGCATGAATTTTCAGATGTGCAATTGTTACATATTTCTCCTTTAATTATAAGCAAATAGACAGTTCAGTTTCACTTTATTTTAGTTGTAACTCAGGCAGTTTAAGCTGTGGGAGTTTCAGTAAAACTGAGTAAAAAAAAATGTTAAATGCAACATTTTGTTTATTAAAACAATAAGCTTTGAATCTAGGATTACAAGCTGCTTTCTTTTGCCTGTTCTTTTTTAAATAACTTTTATTTTCCATTGTGAAAACTTATAAAAAAGTGGAGAAATACATAAACGTGTGCACTGTTTTACACATTTAAATTCCTAATTTTATAGGTCAGACAAAAGAAATGTAAACGTCTGGCCCCTTAAATCCGGCCCTTCTACAAAAGTCCTTTAACAGGCCTGCTCTCAGGAGTGCTCATCTAGAACCGAAGCAGAACCTCCTAATCAAGTAACTTGAGTCATCTGCTGAATAGTAAGCTGAGAGGAGAAACTGATTGTGTATCAGCGCTGCCTGCCGTCTCTGAGTCGTCTGATTAGTGATAATGTGGCGAAAGGTCCCATTTATCCAAAACACACATTGCGGCGCAGAGGCGTGATGACGTGAATTGGTATCAGATGCACCAGGGAGCAAAAAGTGGTCACATTAAAATAGAGAGTTAATCACATATGCAGCTATCTCAAAGTGGTGTTGACAGCACAGAGGTGATGTCACTGATCGAAAGGATGAATTAACAGGTTTGAGTAATGATCTAAACGCAGTGCAGATTTAAACAAAGCCGTTTCTCGCCAGCCAAAACAATAACTCTGTGCCGTCTGTCTGTGTTTGTTTAACAAGGTGCTGAAAAATCGCCTCTTTTTCTTTCTTTCTGTATCAGCCTCCATAATCCAGCCCCTCCCACGTCTGTCCCCTGCTCCACACACTCCATAATGACATTTGGTCACTGTAAAGAGCCATGATGGTGCTGTTAACTACGAGGAGGGAGGTGGTTGTCACGGTTACCTGATGCAGCATGGTGCTGGACCATCTGCCATGCAAAAGACAGCTCCCTGCTCACTGCTGTAATTACAGAAAACCCCAAGCAGCCAGCGAGCCCTGGCACACACGAGGACAAGAGGTGTGTGTGAGTGACAGAAAAAGAAACGTGTGTGTGTGTGTGTGCGTGCATGTGTGTGTGAGAGAGAGACAGCCAATAGGAAAAAATGCTGAAACGGAATAAACTGAACTATAAGTTCAAACAAAATGTTAACACTTGCGCCCAACAACAGGATCAGGGCAGATCAAGGCATGTTTTTTAATAGATCCATTCGCTCCAGCTTAACTACATAAAGCTTGTTCCATTGCTGTTCCTTTGTTTGTTGTAACCCATTGTGCTCCACACACACCAGCTGTCAAAAACACCCCATTGTGCTCCATTAAAACACTGGAACTGTTTCCTATCATACAGTGTGGTTTGCAAGGCACAAGTACACAAACAAATAAACAGCAGCCACAAGTTTCAATTAACGATATCCACACCGACAGCAAGCAACAATGAGCAATGTTGCTCGAATGGTCAATATTCTCCACTTTGCCCAGTGACATTTTGCAGGTGTACCACATTTGCTGCTAGCTGGCTTAAAACTGCATGTGAACTTATTGTTATTCATGCTGGGAATGACTCTGACTGTGCAAAATATTATAAAAAAAGCTGTGGAGATGGATGAAACCCCCCCAAAATATGGTCAAATGTCTATATCTAGTGCAGTGAAGACTGCACACATTGTTGATTTTCTTCCATCCAAACTAGAAGTAGCAGCAATTAGGAACTCAATTCTCTGTTTTTCTAAAAATCTAAAATTTATCTTAATACTTTCCTTAAAACCCAAGGTGGCTCTCAGTTTCGATGTTTCCCTTTTTCATATTTAATGATGATATTTTCTGTGTGAGATTAACATTTAAAACCTCCGGGCTTAATTATACAATATGTTTATGGCTCAAAAATGCACGGTTCCCAATCTGACCAATAAAACTGAACCAACAACTGGGCCAACAACAATGTTAAGAATAGATTTGCAAAGCATGTGTATATGTAACTGAAGAATGTCATGGATTTCAGTGCAAATATCACACAGTAGCTTTTACAGTGGGTTTCTGGTACAGCAGAGACAAATGGTTTGTGTTTTGAACAACTTCATTTGCAAGAAATGTTTTATTTTTATATAATTTAGAAATAAACCACAACATTTACTGTTAAAGGGACAGATCTTTCTTAAAAATAAAGCACTTCCTACATGAAAACTGCTCACAACAAGGATTATCTTCAGTAACCAGGTAATGATGTGTGGAAGAGACACTGCTGTTGAGTTTTTCAAATGTATTTTTTGGCACTTTGAGCACCACAAGCCTAGCGCCATCTACTCTATTATATCCAAGAGAAGGCAGAAATCTCTACGGTCAATATGTCCAAAACTCGACAACTCACACCAAAGCAATCTAGATGGATCAATAGCTCTACAGGCCGGAGGAAAATGTCTTTTTTGATTTTATGGTGAACTCTCCCTTTAATATCAAAGCTTCAGTACAAGCCCCAGAAGAGTCCAAGCCTTTTCATTATACCTGGGCTTGCAGTTGGCCGATGCACAGGTACTGGACGTTATCTCTTTGCTCCCGCTACAATAAAATCTATAGCATTCAAAACTGTGCGCAATAACAATGGATAATAACAAACATTGATTTACTTTTTCCGTCAATGCTTCTCGCATAAAATAAATAGAATGGCATAGAAAAAACTCTTCGTCATTTGTTTTCGGGATGGTAAAATCTCTTTTGATTAAATAATGCCGCGGAATCAAAACTGTGTTTGCATTGAAGTGATATTGTTTAGTTTTTGTATTTTATGCTTCATCTGTTATTCATCTAGTGAGTTTATTAGACTCGCACCACTCCTCTTCTACAATATGATCTGTTAAACCTTCTGGCACACGTAGCACAGAATAAGTATTGGTTTGCATGCCTCTCATCACACTGGAGATGCTGATCATTTTCAGAAGGATTTAGATGGGTGGTACTGTATATTTATTTTGTTACATCGAGGGGTAGAAAGTAGATTCTTGCTGGTGCTGTAACACAAAAAACCTCCATCGCTTCAGTGCTTCATACTGCCCCCATCCCCCCAGCTTAACGCATCCCTGAACATGTGCATTCAATTTTTTTAGTGAATGATTTATCTAAATGGTGTTGCTGAGTGATTTGTGAGTAATGACAAATCTTTCAAAATCACAACATCGTTTGTCTTGTTTTGAATGAAAAGAGAATGAAGACTAAATAAATCACAGTTGAACAGTTCATAAGTCTCTGTCTTTGAATTGGGAACATAAATGAAAGAAGATACGGTGATGACTAAAACGTCTCAAAAATAGAATATTTCTTGTTGGTAGTAGAGTACAGGAAGAATAAATCAAACGCACCCTATGCTGGAGTTACAGAACAACCAAGTGAAGTCTCGTTGTTTGTGTGCTGTTGTGTGTTGCTGGAATAAAACTGAACATCATGACTTATTTTGTCATTTTCCTTGAGAGATTTCTGAGTGGGATGACTGCCTGTCCAAAAGCTCTTAGCCTCGATATCAGTCAGCTGCAGATGTAGTGCCATTTGTTTAAGTACCGAAGAGCACCTACAACAACACTTACGCAAATTGAGGCTCACTGCAGGTCATGTAACCACTGTTCCAACGGTGGCCAGTTTACATACATTAGTCAGCTACTGTATAACTGACCACACAATCAAATGTTGAACTGATTTATGAATAGTTTTACCATGTTGGAGAGAAAAATAGAGATGGGCAGTGATTCTGCATTCCAATGCAAGGGTTACTTAACTCTCTGCAATGCATCTTGGGAAATGATATAAATAAAGGCCATCACTCAGTCTGCAAGCTGCACATATGAATGTCACAAGCCGGAATCCTACAGTGCCCCACAATGGTTGAAGGACACCGTTATGCAAGTTACATTACACAAACTACACAAGCTTTCCAGACGGTTAAAATTGGGGTGTGCATGAACATCCACTGACACAGACCTTTTCAAGTTCAGTTTCAGCTTCTACTCCTACCACTCCTAAAAACAATGGGCTGCAACTAACAATTATTTTCATGCAGATTAATTGGCCTATTAATTTCTCAAGTATTTGATTGACAGTTGTGCTGAGTGTCACGGGAAAAAGAAAAATTCATAGACTGAAATTTCATTATTACAAATTTTTAGGTCATTCAGATTTCTGCAGGTATCATCATGAACAATATGATATCACCAAACCCTCTTCAGTTCCAGTCAAAACCTACTTCAACTATTTCAACCCCAGACAAGAGGCTCATTTCTAATTATTACTTAAAAATCACACACTGATGTTGGCAACTACTCCAAAGTGACATGGCAACTGGTGGAATTTTTGTGCTCATCTCAAATGCTGAGGACTGTGAAAAATCTCTCAAGACAAGCGACTCTAACGGTCAAAATTCCTGTGCACTGGCCCTAATGAAAGAAGCAGCAGCAGAATGTGACTCAACTGTGGCTCGACTCGTTGCCTTCTCGTCTCTAATCCCCTGGCATCAGTACATAGTGAGGGTGAGTGAACTGGACACTTCGAAGCAGGGATCACAAACTGTCCCTGTGGGGGTGGTTACCAAGGGCAACAACATAGGTCAGACACTAGTATCACCACACCGCACTGACCAGGGAAGAATTTGGTGAATAGCAAGTACTGCTGCTGTACTTTTTTTTATAATAAAGTGCAAAAAAAGCAATTAAGAACCAAATGTGGTTTAAATTGCTTGGTGATCCAATTAAAACCGAAGCCCTGCAGATAGTAGTCTGCTTCTAATGAGGTAAAATTAACAGCATTAGCATTGCCTCCTCCTCACTGTCTCCCATATAAGAACTTCCTTCTTTCTGCCTTTTCATATTTTTCTTCCTGTGGGCATGTCCTGTTCTGAATGTCTGTAGAAAATAAATATGTGTATTTGGAGTTATTATCGCTCTCTAATTTACCGTAATGAAAGTGCTAGCCTGCGCTGGCGGATGAGCCATTTTAATTTAAGCATCGAATGCAGGCCTGCATATTAATGACCTTATTTGCATAAATCATGTCACTCCACTCGGGATTCCAATTAAACCCTTGATTAATTGCTCGGCTGACCCGTTAAATAGAATCCTTTAAGTGGTTCAACAGGCCACCAAAGCCTGTTGACACACACACACACACACACACACACACACACACACACACACACACACACACACACACAAACACACATTCACAAACACACGGCTGTAAACTCACACATGATTTACTCTGAATAAAATTAATCAGAAGAAAGGGATCTACTAATTTTGAAATGTGAACATCCTCTGGGAAGTGTGAAACCTGCAGGATGAAATGCAAAGTGAAAAGCCCAACTCACCGAGTCAAATTTCAGTTTAGGAGAGAGACACTTCGTCCAACAAGATAATGACATCAGTGTCACTGGTAAAGATGAAAACCCCACCACAGGAAGTTGGTTGTGTGTGTGCGTGTGTGTGTGAGACAACACATTTTTCCTAATTCCCTCTTTTTTGCTATAACCATCAGCTTTTGGCTTGCAGTGCAGAGTAATACGACAGAGAGCATAAAAAAGCTGGTTTACACTGATTACACTGTGATTTAAACTCCTATTACTCTCAAAATTAAAGATGATGTGAGAGACTAAATTAAGAAGATGATTAAACAGATACCACACACCAGGGATAGGTATCATTGGGATTTTATCGATACCAATATTAATACCGCTTATCAATACTCTTCTCGATATTACTTTCCTTAATTTCATACAAATAATAAAGATATGACACGCAAGACGTGGAAAAGATTCAACAGTCTTTTAACTGGTGTAACTGGTAACTGTGGTCATCTCTTAAGAAAGGAGGAGCAGCTTTTAGTCACTAAAATGAGGTAAGATGGCCTGGTCCACCTTTAAGGTCAGTTCACCTAAGTGAGTCCTCCCTTGGGTCTTGAGGAGTTGTAGAACTTTTCTACTACTTGCCCAATCGCTTGCCTGGTTGGGCAAATATAGTCTATAGGGACAGGAAAAAGGTCAAGTCTCTAAATTTTGGTGGATGGTGGCTGGATGATTTACGCAGACATGAGGACTTGAGACTAGTATACATGCTTATTCATCGCTACGTTCACAGTTATAACATTACATGTATTCTCTTTTTCTCTCTGTCTCACTTGACTGCACACTCACTAATGGCTACATTACATGAATACAGATATTGGCATCGTTTGTCCAGACGCTTATCAATATTTCTGCCCTGACCAATCAGGAACCAGTTTAGCAGCAGCTCTCAATACCCACCCCTACCATATCCACATGTACTTTTCTACTCTTCTCTGCTTGGACAACAGTGAAAACACCTCTGTGGTCTTGTTATGGCTGCCCTGCTATTTACTAATGTTTGTGCACTCTGGTGCTGGTCAGCGAGGGGTCAGAGTTACGGGTATTTGTATCTGCTCGTTATTTTCAGTTAAACCCTTTTAAGTGCTGCTGGGACACAGCTGCGTTGTATTAAAGACACAGCAGAAACCAAGGCCACCCCCCAAAAAAAGCCTCCAATTGAAGTCTAATCATAGGAACGGCCGTTTAAGCACAACCCTCAAGTTGTAAATAATGTGCAGGAACTGGCGAAGATCAGCGTCATATCAAAAAAGCACAGAGTGATGTTCAGGGCGCTATAACTATAACTCTATACAACTAGGTTAACAACAAACAACAGCTTTCATATCAATAAATGACGTTTTAATGGCATGATATTCTTAGACAGTGCCATCAGCTCCCTGCTGTGCTTGAAATTATGTTTACGGTTGTTACCATGGCAACGGGTATATGGGCGCCTTGTAAAGCAGCCCTCTGCTGGATGCCGTAATCTCAGTTTGTCTCAGAAGCATTTTAACACTGCATGTTGTTTACAGTTCGAAAGTGTATCTTCATATGGCATGTAAATGTTGATGCCTACACTACACAGAGACAACTTATCAAGCACTTGAACACACCAACAAGGAAGATCCTTTCACTGCCGTCAGCCGAGTTAACACGAGCGCAATTGCATAACCGGATAAGTGGCTAAATGTGATGGATTACCTACAGTATCTCGAACACGTTTCGGTTTTTCTGGATGTTTTCAGGTCAGCGGAGTATTAATCTGGAGTACGGGGTGAGGTAGTGAATGACACAGATCAGCTGCAGCAGAGCTCCACGTCCACCTCAGCACCGTCAGCTCTGCATGCCTGCTGTCTGTCACTGGCTCTCAGGTCACAGAGCTGGCCTCTGGCTGCCTGACTGATAGTGAGGTGTGTGTGTGTGTAACTGTGTGTGTGTGAGTATCAGTACATACATTGGTAGATGTTTAAGAGACATCTCACTCTGTTTAATAGGCTGCATTTTATCTATAACTGAGGAATATATTTCTTACAATAATATGAGCTAGTAGTGATTGTGTTGCCAGATTGGTTTACTATCCTCCCGCCCAATATTTGCTCAAAATCCGTCTAAGCTGATTGAAAATTACATCCCAAATATGATCTTGAATAAACAATACAAAGGACTTTTCAATTTGACATAATAATAAAAATAATTGAAGTGTTCGTAGGTGCACCACAAAACTTTTTTCCATTTCTTCCAGAAAGGAGAGACAAATGTTCCACATTGCAGGTTTGCTGCACTGCTTGGTCCCCAACCAAGATTTGTTTCAGTTGCATCAGATTTGGCTGTTCTATACGAATATTCATTACGATTTGCTCTTTTGAAGTTTAAATTGAGCTGACGATTTATAATTACAGTTTTGTAAAGGACGTCTGCTCAGTTTGGTGAGAGCGATTGAACAGCTGTGTCTGGTGAAGCGGCTGACAGCGTTTCACCTGCGCTCTGTTTCTTTCGCTCTTCTCCAGTTCCTTCACAGTTGGTTTTGTGGGCTGTGGTGATTCAGAGCCTCAGTTTGTAAAGTTTACAGCCTGCCATGTTGTTGCATTGCTTGGTGTACAATGATGCAGCTACAGAACGAGGGCTGAACCAACCACTATTTAATCTTTCCTTCATCAGTTAACTATCAGCTCGAGCGGTCATGAGGATTTGCTTTAATAAAGTGCACCAGCTAATAAATATATATTTATGATTCCCCTTATTTCTAATGCTTCATTGAAATGAATTGATTGTAAGAAAAAACATTTCATTTTTTAAGTCTTTTATAAGGGAAAAAACAAACATTCAGATTCTCAAATATATAATATATAACAGGTTATATATTATATTATATATATAAAAACCTCTAGTTTATTTGAATATCATTGGGAGCAATATTAAGATATAACCTCCAATTTCAACCAGGATACTGCACTTTAATTTTTCACTACAGGAATTATCAGACTTTTAATTAACTAAATTGTTTTAATGCAGAAAATAACCCAACGACCCAATAATGAACTATGCCTTTCCTGCAGCCATAGTTATGATTTATCCATTTACTTTTTCACAATACTTTCACAGCTCTCGAGTAACCTAAGCTGAAGAGGCTTTGTGGGTTATGTGCTTATGTAAAAAAACAAATATTGGCCGACACGGCTTAATCTGATCTCTTCAAATATTAATATCAGTATTTGCATACACTGTGTGTGTGTGTGTGAGAGAGAGAGAGAGAGAGAGAGAGAGAGAGAGATAGAGGGTGTGTCAAAAATTACCACACAAAGGCAGACAGACAGAGAGCAAGACAGAGACAGAGACAGAAAGAAAGGTGTAAGGTATATGTGCCCGACTTCATGCTGTACCTGCTGGACTTGGCAGCAACAGACGCTGTCATCTGACCCTCTTCTCTCTTTCACTGGCTTACGGCCAAACTGCCCGGGCCGAGCCAGGCACATCGGATTAATATCTGCTGGTCTGTTACATGGCTCTGTCCTTACATCACTGTCCTCTGCTGCTGTCTGTACAATGAAACTGAGGTAATGGACAACACGCATGTAAAAATACACAGAAAACACAGGCGTGTTGAACGTCACGGCAGCAGGTGAGTGCCGGCGGAGTCTCAGCGTCTTTGAAAAGGGGAAATTCCTGCATACAACTCTTGCAATTACAAAATTTATTAACTTAATACATCAGTCTGATACAGGTCCATGCAGACTTTCATCAGCACATTAATTCTCCATGAATTGCTCTCATTTTCAAGATACTGAGCTCCTTTTCCGACGCACCTGCATAACAAGTACTGCATGTGCAAGTTTTTCCTAATCTGCTGGCCGAACTGGATTCCAGCCATCAGCCGCAGGGTGCCAAAGTGAGAATCACGGAGTGAGAGGCAAGTGATTGCTGAAGCCTGCAATGCAGACTTGACTTTTTGACTTCTGTCTTGAAGGATTTAGATAAGTTAGGCTGAAGTCAAAAAAAGTAATTTTATCATTTCAATTTTAATGCATTTAAAGGAGCAATATGTCAAAAACGAATATGGCAGTCCAAATAGTGAGTTGGAGCCATAGACAATATATTTAATCGGTTGAATTCCTACTTAATATGCACTCTATAATTGAAGTGAGTTGTTTCCCACTGACCCCAGCCTCTCCAGACTCGAAGAAGCTCTGCCAGGCTGCAAGAACACGGCAGGAACGCAAGACGACTGACAATAACAAGTGAGTGAGTCCTACACTGTGAGTTGATCAGCTGTTTATAACTGTGAATTTCTGTCAATGTAAAGCCTGAAATAAAAAAAAAGCCCACTGCTCCAAAAATTCTGGAGTTTAATGGCTGCCCGTCTTACTGCCTGCCAGACTACATTAACATATTGCTCAATTTTGTACAAAAAGATTATCAGTGATTTCTTATGATTCACAGACAGACACATCCTCAATTAGGGGTGAACATTCTGCATTAATCTGAATTCTAAGCAAACTAAAACAGTTATTCCAGCGCTAAGGAGAACACTGCAGCATTTCAACTTTGCATGTTTCCTTAATCTCCAATGCAATATCTTGTTTATTTTATTCATTCATTTTATGATAAACAGCAGTAAGAGTATGACAGATTTCTCCTTTATTCAGGAGTAAGTAATAATATCAGAAAATATTGCTAGTAATGAGACAGATTTTGGTTTTCCAGAAGCTTTCCTGCTGTACCGGGGAATTAATGTAAATTAAGATTCAGAACGAATCAATCAAGATGAAATGACAAAAAGATACTGTTTGATTAAAGACGGGAGGAAATGATGAGCACAGTTGCACAGTATGTGTGTTGTGTTTCTGTGTCTGCGTATTGCGTTCACAGAAAATCTCTAATCATTATTTCTTGCTTTGTTCGAGTCGCAGATCCTTCAGGTTTTGTTACATCTTTGCTGAATAAAAGGAATATTTTCAGTGAAGATTTCCCCAAAGAAATCCTGAGGACGAAAGTGAGAAAAATTTTATTATTTTGGAATTGTCCCTGAATTTGCTTTGCTTGGCTTAGATGTATCTTCAGTATCAAAAACTCTACACAAAAACTGTGCACTCTGAAGTATTAGAGGATCTCTGAGTTATCAGTCTACATACAGGAGCCTATAGCTTGCCAGCTTTTTACTCTGGGAATTTTATCATAACAATAGTGAAGCTGCCTCGGGGCCCTTTTAAGCTTCCCTCATTTCATTTCCATCTCTATTGCTCTCTGAGTTCAGTTACATTTGGCTGTGCATCACCATGGCAGCGGACACTGGCCCTTATGTCTGACTCAGACATCATCCAGAGCATTTCTGCTCAGAGTGAGTCATAATGAGTCCCACTCTCCGCTGCTACGCCGCTGAAAATAGGCTCACTTTTCCTCCTTAAGATTTCTCTGGGGAGAACGTCTGTGATCATCTCTCAAAACGCTCCTTTCATTCCGCAACAAACATGTTCCAAAATAAGAAAGAGCTAGGAATGTTGGGATCTGGCCAAGTGGATAAAGACAGTTTTTTTTTTCTGTGAACAGGATATGCACACAAGGACAGATAAACATAACATAAACACATTTACAAAGAAACTGTGCACACAAACATACTTCTCTCTTTACAAATAGCCTGATCAAATGTATTTTATATTTTTCAAAATATATTTTGCAACTATTTGATGCACTTTGTTTGCATGTGGAACTATTGCGTGTCAATATGTCTACTGTAATTACACAGAATTCATTCTTTTATATAACTAAAAAAAAAGCATCTGCTGTTAAAACTAAAAAACAACGGGCCCCCGGGTATCAACTCTTTAAGACCACATTTTTGGTAGAAACAAATCAACAGTACAGCAGAAATTGTAATAAAATGTATGTTGTTGTTGTTGTGGGTTGTGACTAAAGAAAATATATTGGTTAAAGCTACAATTAAAAATTATAGTTTGCAATGAATCAGAAGTTTCACTTGAGAAAAGTTAATGATATTGCCTGTAACAATGTTTTAATTAGTTTATTCAAACGTAAAAACTATACTTGTAAATTAAAAAAATAATTAGTAACAAAGTAAACAAACTGGTCATGGTCTTTACAATGAATAACTCTTTATTTTACCCATTTTTGTCTTTGGCTGAATAAATATTTTTGATTGGTAGTAAATCAAAATTTAACATTTGGATTTTTCTTTTAAGTTGGTCCAAAGTACCATTTTTTCAGTGCATGTTTGGGTCGGGCAGTGTCTACCAAAATGGCATATGACGATGTCCACCACATGTCCATAATAAGGTTGTGTTTAAAAAGAAAATAATAAATGGGACGTGGAGATGTAGGGCAATGAACAGCAGCCACAGCTTTTTATATAAATATTTTCTCTCCCTGCATGTTTAAAAACAGAACTTAGGCAACAACTCTATGGCAACTGTGAGGGACACACTACCTCAAATACAGAAGACTTTTAAATCACAATGTTAAAGGGTTCAGTGGTCAACGCCTGTCAACCATCATGTCGAACAATGGCAACGTTCACTGGCCCAACTCTAGTGCATTCTTACATCATAAAATTCATTATTTTTATGTTTTGCCAGAAACACAGTATTTCATATCTTTGAAAAACTTTGTGTCTTTACAAGCATCTCAAATAAGATGTCGGCCTAAAGGTTGTTGGTCGTGTACCACATGTTTATAAAGAAGGAATAGATGATCTTATACAGAAGGTAAGAGGTTAAAATCACCTTCATACAAATCTAGATTGAGCCAGACACACGAGGACTGAGATTCATTTAGTCTGTATGCTGCGTGCGTGTGTGTGTGTGCGTGTGTGTGTGTGTGTGTGTGTGTGAGACGTGAGTTTCTGTGACACAGCCTCCAGGCCTACAGTTCTGCTAAATGAGAAGCTTCCTGTTTATGATGATGGGAGGGGAGCACGGAGCAGAGAGGAGGAGGAGGAGGAGAGAAGGAGGGAGGGATATTTCCCCACCTGAAATTTGTAAATGAGATTTGCTAACCTTGGGCACGACATCCATTCTAGGTCCCACGTCTGGGGAAAATAGCCATTTCTGTCTCTCATCTTTCTTTATCTCTGAAATCTCTGCACTTCGCCCTGTCACTCATCGAGACCTGCAGATCATTTAGGCAATATATGCTGTTAAATCCGATCTCAAAATACTTTTTTGTTCTTTCCACAATCTTCCTGGACAAGCTGAACGATGAAATACACTGCTAAAATTTAGATACCTTTTGGATATTGGAGGAATTTATCCAGCAAACACTACATAACTAGCTAGTTGGGTTGTGCTTTTTCCTTAACCAATAGTTGAAAACCTTAAAAATCGATAAATCATTAAAAAGCATCAAAAGCATATCTTTTTAAATTTTATTTAAACATTTCTAGTGGCACATTATGTGAATAATTGGTTTGTGCTTCATTAATTCATAAAGCACAAACCAACTGAAACAAACAGAATAATAAAACAATAAAAACGCTGGAAGAGCTGGACTTTATGTCACTGGAAACCAACAGCGACCAACCAAACCGTGAGAAAACCTGTGAGCTCCGGAGAAATGGTGCAAAAGACATACATTATCGGTTCATGGGTTTTTTTCGGTTAAATTCCTAAAGGCGATTAATTGATAAATGATTAATCATCCCTAGTAACAGATTTAAGCACAGAGAGAAATGAGAGAGGTGTTGAGTTTTATGCCTCCACTGTTGAACTCACTGCCTCTGGATATTAGAATGAAAAGCTCTCTCTGTATTTTTAAAACAAAAGTAAAGACTATTTTTTTTAGTCTGGCTTTTGATTATGTTATGAACGTAGTTAGTTAAGCTTCAGTCACTGTTTTTTGCATTATTTCTATCCTTGGTGTTCCTCTTACTTTGTTCTACTGACCTTTATTTGCACATTACTTATTTAAACATAATTTATTATTCATACAGTTGTATTGGGGTGGTTTGTTTTCTAAATGCAAACAGATTTGCAATTCCTTATTTTCACAACTGAAATTGTGGCAGTCAGCATCATTAGGCTTGTACTGGACAAACAACACTTAATAAGGTGAAGTTGTTGAGAAAGCAGCGTGAGTGTGGCTGTCCACACAAAATGGGAATTTCTTTTAACAGCTGAAACTTGAAAATGTGGGGTGATTTACCACGTTGAAGAATAGCGAAAGTGAATATTGAAACAATTATGTGATTAATTAACTAGCTGACAGAAAATGAGCCACGATGATTTTAATTAATTGCTAATCTAGACTATGCTAGTCTTGGTTGTAGTCTCATTAAGCAGAGCTGCAACTTGTGTACTCGGCATTTGATAATGTTAGGTAGTTAATTAGGCAGAATGAAGACGGTGATGCTTATTCTGCTGTTTGAGAAAGCACATTTTCATAGTATATGAGCCTGCATATTGCATTGAAATGTTTAAAAGATTAAATAGTATGTCTTGTGTTTTCTGTGTGACTTTTTTTCCTTCTATGATGGTTTTGAACTTAAGATTTTAAATGTATTTAAGATTTTCCTATTGCTGTTGGGTGAACTTGGTGAATATCAACATGATCCTGGATGCCACATGCAAATTTTCATTGCAACATCATTTATAATTCTAATATTTAAGTTACAGTACACTGCCTGACCAGCAAAATACAAAAGATATTTCCAGCACCTGTTCAATTTGTGAATGTTTAATACCACACACTTTTATTATATGTAATATTTTCACTCTCTGAAATCATGTTCCCACATTTATCTTTCATACCTTGTTTATGTTGTTGTATCTGCCTTCTGTAGCTTTGACCAGGCTTCACTGTACACCTGTGACCTACAACTCCTCTAAATAAAACAAGAGCTGCATGATCCAACAGTTCAATATGATCCATGTGCACACAGCACGCAGGCTCAGGATGAATGCGAGTAGCCACAGAGCACAAGCGTGCAACAAAGAGTTATCTATCTGTCCAATAAAACCACCCCGTGCGCTAAAAATAGGCCCATTCAGAACGGCGTAGAAAGAGGATCTACTCCAGCTCTCTTGGCACAACAGTCCGTGCTCTCAATCCACTCCACCACCCTTCCGATGGGATTTGCTAACCCTGTGCAAATGTGCCAGTGACCCAGTCTGCTAGCTTTCTCCTTCAAGGCCTTAAAGGTCTCCTAAGACAGTGATTAACATCATTACAAGCGTTACTTAAATCTGCCGGTGGAGGGAGGAACATACTGTAGAAGAGAGGAGATATGTAATTATATACAAAGATGCAGGGGAGAAAATGGAAAGCGTACGCAATCTTTGCTCATTTTATACAGCTAAAAACACATCTTAGGTTTCTTTCATACCATTAATACTGGTACCACCTACAGCTCAGTTATAAACTTAGACATTTTCATGAAGGGCAAGCAGTACAACCAGGCTGCTGAGGAGTTTAATTTCATTGTTTGCCACCACAGAAGCCAGCTCACGCAAGCTGGCAGCTAGGGCAGGAAATTAGCTTTTTAAAATGTGAACACCAGTCATTGACAGATAAATGTTTAAATGTACCAGCCACTCAGTAGTAAATCATTACACTGTGGCTGAGCATAACCAGCCACTGTTGTATTTTACTTGCATTTGGCTAAAAGTTACGTTAAATTTCCACCCTGCCTGCAGATAACGTTGACGTAACTCTTGACAGGCAAACACTAAAGAAGAGGTCGAGGTTATATTTTACGTTTATAACCTCAGGTTTCTTATAAACATTGCGTTGGTGGCATTTTCACCTCTGTCAGTGAGCAGTGCAGCAACATGACAGAGAAGCAGAACCTGATAGGTCTTCTTGTGTGCCTTCTAAGTGCTGACTAGCTCACAGACAGAACCTTAAAGAACCAAGTTTGAGTTTGACTTTGTGGATAATTGTGTCTTCTAAATAAAAAGCCCATAATTGCATATAACTGACAAAAATGACAGACAGAACATTATAACTGTTCATCTTAGACACCTGAGTGAAGGTCTAATCAGGTAAAATACTGTAATCACCTGTGTGGGTGGATCATAGGTTTGTAAGGCCTTTAACAATGACTCTTTTCCATTGCTAGTTTGACTAGTTAGTAATCCCCACCTACCCACACAATGCAGGACAGGGGCACCGAGAGGTTGGGGAATATTAAAAGAGACAAGACTGCTCGGAAACTGCAGAGGAATAATGCAGGAATCAATGGCAGGAAGAGGAGAGTGTCATTGGGATTAGAAGGCAATCTGGATTAGTCAGAGGATCTGGGGCTCACGCTGCTGCTACCGCAGGCATCGGATGACACGTGCACAAAAATGCCAAGTCAGGCTGAGAGCCGGAGACACAAAACGTGTGTGCAAACCCATGCACATGCATGTTGTCACTTTGCTTTTTTCCCCAGCTCACACGAGCCTTCTGCAATTTTACACAATCATCAATTGTGATATTTCAATGTTATCAGGCAGGAATCCCCTGAGAAAAGGACGAGATACATATTTCCATACGCTCTAATCATGCAGTGCGTAATAGCTCTTTGCTTTAATATCTATAAAGTTAACAAAGCGCTGGCACAAAGTCAAATATGTATTCTATCCGTTTCAATACAATTGGCTCATATAACAAGCAGACTAATAATACTTGAGAAATAACTTAATTACCGCTCACTCTCCACAGCGCTCTAATTATAGCCTTTACAAAAGAGCAGCAGTAATGCACTTTTAAGTGTAATGGGAGTTTACCTAATTAGGCCTATCACACACAGACATAGGCATGCACACACACACTTACACGCTGGTGAGAAATCTGTCATTCAGTAATTAGTAGTGGTGATGAAACCCGCTATTACCATTTCATTTACACACCATCACAGGCCACAGTCGGCTGACCTGTGTGCTTGCATACAGCCAAGCTTTGCTAACAGCTTTTAAAACAGTGATATCGTTATGATGGAGCTGCGGCACAGCACAGCGTGATACATTAGCTGCTTTGCCTTTTTTATTTCCACAATCAGTTAAAAACGGTACAGTATTTTACCATTATCTCCTCCTGTAATGAGTGCCTTATATCTCCATCGGTTGTGTTAATGAGTGGGCAGACGCAGTCTAACTGCTGCAACTAATAGGGTTGGTCACACAGTCTAACTAGGTGTGAATATATATTACAGGCCCCAGGGAACATAATAGAGGTGTTTGCTCTTATTATCACAGCGCCAGTGGGGTGCCCAAGTGATGCCCCTGTGAGCGAACCAGCCGATCACCCGCCCAGCCGGCCGTCACAGTGTTCAGCTCTTTGTTTTAAACCTCAGCAGATGTACAAATGTACCTCGCTTGGCCCGGACTCCAGTTGTGCGTCTGAGCCAGCCAGAGTGAGATCAGAAACTGAACTCCCCGCTGGGTTCGCAGGGTTTATGAGATATGAAAACCCTTTTATTTTACATTTAAAAAAGGTTCTACATCTGGTGCGTAGGGAAACCAGAGGCCTGAGGTTGAAATGAGGTAATTTAAATATATCCTCAAGAGTTCTGCCAAGGTGGGTTGTTTGGTCTCTCATTTTCACCCAAATAAATGGCACATACTTGCCGTTGCCAAATCTCCAAACTGGATACATGACCTGCCTCGTTAAAACACTTTTCACATGTGGCCATTTTTTTTTATTTTGCTGATTTTCAACATAATTTTCATAAATAACGCTTGGGAATGGTGTGTTTATAGCATCCGCATTAAGTGCCACTGCGTGGGGCACATGGAGAACGCACTCGTCCATCACTGCAGAGACCCCGAGTGGGTTCTAGACCCCTGGAATGTAAAACAGTTCCCAGAAAAAAACCCTGATCGGTTCCTGATATCATCCTTGTAAGGTGGAAAGGTTTAATAGATTGAACCCAAAGAGAGGGTTCTGGCTGGAATCATTACACCATAGAAGGTTCTCCTTTAGAACCTCTCATAGGGGGATTTGGGTGAAACCCTTCCCAGAAGGTTCTAGGAAGAATCTTTTATGTTGGGTTCTAGGTAGAACTCTCTAAAAGAGTTCAAAGTAGCACTTCTGTATAAGGTTAAACCAAAAACTGAAAATGGTTCTCCTATGGGGTCAAGCCAAAGAACCCTTTATAGTTCTAGTTGGCAGCTTTATTTCTAAGCGTGCATATCATTTGTGTTGATTAAAACCAGAAAATAAAAGCTCTGTTAGCCATGTGCATTTCTGTACTCACACATCTGTGGTTTCAAATTCAATAGAAGATTATTTGTAGAATATGTTCAAATGCCCCCTTGATCTGACATTAATGTTTTGAATTTATCCCTAAAACCCACTGAGACTTAAAAAGAAGCAGCGTCACTGCTGTTATTTGTACGTGGCTTTTGTTTTATTTCATTTACAGCAAGCATATTCGTTCGGGCACCGGTCCCTGTCAGATTAACTGAAACCACTTCTCTCACCAACATCTCACCACCAACACTCCTCAGCAGAGTCGCAGCCATTTGTTCCCTATCATTACACCCTCTTAAATGTTGTACATGTTGTGTTTAAGAGGAGAGACATGCAATTTTCCAGAATGCAAGAGATATTATCGGACAGATTTAATTAAATTCTTTATAGTTTTATATTAAGTTTATATTTTGCAGTTTTTCATATGGTTGGGATTAATAATATCACTATTTATTTATTTGCAATAAAACACTAAAGTGGCAAAAAAAAAAAAAAATCATATTTCTCTTTTGCTTTCTCAAGATGTTATGAGGACTACAAGCCAAGTCTCATCTAAACACTGGAAAATATTGATGCTAAGGGCTTGATTATAATTAATCAAACGACATTTCCGAGTGGAAACAGATTCTCCAAATGGAAATATTTCAGTGCATGTGTCACGACTGAACAGTGTAGCATCTGTCAAAGCAGACAGAACAGAGCTGAGGTCATTCTCCCATGTGAATGCTCTTGTCTCAAAGATGTCCCAAAAAAAAAAAATTCTGTGTCACGACATTTCATGCTTACAGTCAACAAGATGAGACAATACATTCTTGTCTGAGGTTGGATTTTCCTCCGAGTAGCGTGAATGTGCTTTTCAATGCAGAATTATCTTGATGTAAACGGAATTTTATGCACAATACGTAAGTGATATGGTGGCACCACGTCTAGAATATGATGAGGAGCATACAAACCATTCCCATATGCTAAAAAACAAAAATAAAAATGACATCTGCAGCCATCTCCAATTCTGAATGGGATCTACCCCTAATTTCCACACTTAGGTGGGGAAAACAAAGCAATATGTTTCTGTAGGCAAATCAAAAGTATAAGCAGTTTGATATCATGACTAATAAAAAAAAGCATTTTCTCTTTTTCCCTCTCCCCTCCCTCTTTTTCTCTCTACTGTGATCTTTCTTGTTCTTTAGAAAACTGGCAGAAGGCTTTCTTATGAGTTAAATGTATTTGCATATTTAACATATCAAAAATACACACTGTAAGGATTTCATTCATTTTTAACAGCATGTATTTAGATACACGTTCTCATCTTGCCAGAAAAAATTAGCAATCTGCGTAAAAAACGATGAACAACAATCATGCAGAGATACAAGAGCCATAAAGAACAGAGCCGCCGGATATAAACAGCTCACTTTTTCACTGTTTTTGCACTCTGAAAGTGGCTCACCTTAAACAATAATCACGCATAAGCTGCATTTCCACCGCAGGAACTTTCCCCAGGGACTAGCAACCTTAGGAGGAACTCAGTTTGTTTTCACCACAGGGACGAGAGTCTAAATTAAGTTCCAGTGACATTATTTTACCTTCCCAAAAGTCCCTGGTCTGGGTGTTGTACGTTCCAAAATTACAGGAACCTTGGGGGTGAGGCTTGCAGGGCTGAACATTTCAGATTGGTCGAGTACTTGCAGCATTTAATTTCAGTCCGCATTTTAAAAAAAAAACTGCTGTCGCAAACAGTTCATTGTGTTTTGACACAGTAACGTAGAATTAGAAGCTAGGACTGCACAATTACTTAAAATTTTATCAAAATCGCAATATACAAATTGCAGTAACTACAATTTTGGATAGTTGATTTTGGGACACAGACCACAACAAATTTTCTTTTTCCAGTGAAAACGAAAATTGGGATGCAAATTTTCACTAATCATGAATTACATCACAATATCTGTCAAAATAATAACAATATGGTTTTTTAACAATATTGTAAAGCCTGAGAAGAACGTATACAACAGATGGAACAAATACGAAGTCCAGGCCGTACTGAGCAATTAGGCTGAGGACAAAAACCAGCAGGAATTGGAAACAACATCCTTAATGTTGTTTAGTTGAATGCATAAATGACATATAAAAAAGAGCTTTTCATATGTCAGCGGAATAATCTGCCTAATCTTTGTGGGTCTTGAGACAGCAGACAAATCGTGAACAACAACGGGCTGAAGGAAACTTTTAGTTCCTTGAAAAACAGTTCCAAATTTGGAAATGCAGCTTTAATGACCCCTTTAATGACCCCTTTATGTGTACCCCTACCAAATAAGATACCCTTTACTGACGCAGAATGACCACAAAAAGCAGGCCACGTACTTTTTGATTTGTTAAAAAATGTATTCTCCTCACATTCCCTTTTAGTCCATGATTGTCAAGCTGCATATAATGTCTCTGTAGCTCCAGCACAAACAATTGCCTATTGAACATGTTGTCCATAACAGTTTTTAAAAGCCACATGATGTGCAGTCTATGGCCAGAAATGAGAGCATTAAACATATTTTCTGGCAATGTATAAAACTCTCCACATAAAAATTCCACCCTGTGAAAACCGGGATGGACTACTGCTAATCCAGCACTTTTGGCAATTCTGCACAAGTCTTCCTTGACCTTTCCTTCACTGCCAAGTCATCACAAACAGAGTGAACAGTTCCCAGCCTTGACACTGAGTCAGACACAAACCCCTAACAACACACACGCCTCCGCACAGCTCCAGTGTAGCAGGCACGCAGCAAACATCCACGGGGTGCACGATTCATTAAAAAATGAAAATGCAAGGGGCTGAAATTTTTTTTAATCACAGCGAAGGATTTTCCAGATGGCCTCCTAAACAGGGTGTTCTCATGCTTATGTTCCCCTGCCAAATCGCTGGCCTACAAATCAAGTTACACGTCCAAAAAAATATCATTACGAACCAACTAAATGCACAACAACAGCAGTAGTGTTTTTTTAATTTATTTTATGGCTTTAGAAATTCTCAGGAAATAAAAGTCTTCTTTGATGTATCCCAAAACAGCTCGCATTATATTTTGAGAACAACAACAATGTGATTTCTGTCAACACATATAGAGCACATTCACACTTTTAAAGTAGGGGTGGGAGAAAAAAAAAATCTCTTAAGTACTGCGATTCTTCTTCTTCTTTTTTTTTTTTTTTACAATTAGGGAAGTGCAAAGTGCAAATCAAAATTTATCTGCAAATCTGCAAAACTAGAAGAGTGCATCGCTGCAATGTCACCACAACTCTCAGATGCAACCAGCAGAGATTTGCAAAGCTCTGCCACCATTAACATGACCTTCACACACATTGTCCCGAGCTGAAACAAGAGTTCGAAGTGAAGCAGTTGTTGATCACTAGTAGACAGATAAGAAGAGTGAGAAATCAGCCGTCAGTGATCGTATGAAACAAAGCAGTCCAAAAAATGGCTGCACCAGTCAAGTTACAGTTTACACCCATGTGTGCCCAGACGAATGTAATATATGTAGTGAAGACTTTTAAGGAATTTAACGTGGAATTTACCGTTACGTTGACCTGTAAGTTTGAAAGAATTTAATAAAAGGTATAAAGTGTATTTTTTGGCAAAATGGAAGTTGTCACTACACATGTCTGATTCCAGTGAATCATTTCCAGTGAGACATATGCTGTCTTCACAGAGGAAGACAAAGGACTGATAGAGAGCTGAACATTATGATGTCACAGTGAAGCTGACCTTTAACCTTTTGAATATAAAACCTCATTGTTTTATCCTATAAGACATTTGTATGTAATCTTAGTGCATGAAATCTTGATGGCCAAAAATGTGTTTAGTGAGGTCACTATGACCTTGACCTTTGACCTCTGATCACCCAAATCTTATCAGTTGATCTTCAAGTCCAACTGGTCATAATGACAGGTCTGAAGAAACTCCCTCAGAGTGTTCCAGAAAATATCGTGTTCACAAGAATAGGACAGACATGAAGTGACAGTGACCTTTGATCTTTGACCACCAAAATCTAATCAGTTCATCTTTGTGAGTCCAAGTGGACATTTGCGTCGAGTTTGAAGTAATTCTTGAGATAACACATTCACAAGAATGTGATGACCTGAAAACATAACGCCAGTGGCCGCCATAAACACAAAGGAATAAAGGTCATTAAAAAGTTTTATCACAAGTGTTGTCAATCACAGAGGTTCTTCAGCATAAAGTCATGGATATGCACAAAAAAATTTGTCTGATTGGCCCAGTAACATTTGAGATTAGCTAGTGCAGGTGCAGTGTTCATGCACGCATACACAAACACGCACACACAGAAACGATTGCTTGATATGCATGGAGGGGATAATACACTGTAATACTGAATTACAAAACTTGTCAAATAGTTGTCACCCAAGTATCCTGATAGCATTGAATCAAGAGAAAAGAGAACCGTAACAGCCGTAATGTAAAGCAGACTCTACTTGAAATCTACAAGGAGATACCTGTCCACCAAAAAGCCAAATATATGCCACGTGTGAGTGTAGAGGCTGAAGGTCAACTGGATAGGATGTCGAAGCCAGGCAGGACCGGAGTCATGACTGGTGACTTCGCTGAGTCCGATGAGCCCCTGAGGTCATCTGTGTCGAGGGGGGATTAGGAGCGGCTGGTGATCCCATCAAAGCAATGTGTCACCAGCACCGTGTCTTACCACGGAGCCGCACACTCCAGCGAGCACTGATCCCCTTAACTGACTCTCAGCGGGGCCGGCAACTAAGGCGAGCTGACAGCAGGGCTATTTTCGGGCAGAAATCACCCCTGTTTGGACAGGGCCACAGATAGAGATGGCTGGGGCCCATGCCATCGCTCTCCATTAGAGAGAATGAAAAACACAGTGAGGAGCCCACTTTGCCACTTTGTGGCGCAGAGCAACCTTTTGCTCGCGACAGCTCCCAGAAACAGATGAGGGATAAATGTGTTGTGACAGCAGCTAATAAGGTCCCTGTGATCTGCTGGTCGGTGTGTTGGCGTGTGTGTGTGTCTGTGTGCACGCGCGAGTACCCATTTGTCATCTAGGTTTATACTGAAGGTATGCCTCAAACGAAGAAGTAAAATGCTCTGATGAGAGATAAATACAGCTACTAAAAGAGGTTGAGTCTTGAAACATGACTACATGATAAACATTTGACATGCTTGATCATCCTTTCTACTTTTCTATGACAGTTTAAAGAGCCAGTGGACTAAAATAGTAAGCAGGAACACAAATAAAGTCTCTACAAATAGCCAGAGCCAATCATAAAACACATTAAACAGCACATCAGTCACACTGATTTGCATCTTCTACCATCTATACTATTGCTAAATAATCTTGTACAGTTTCTGAAAGGAGCTATCTAAATAAAATGTGCCACTATTACTTATTTCTGCAAAGGTGTCATTTGCATTTTAATGCATATCACTATCTATACAGGTCCACATGTGCCTGACAAGCTGAAGTTTACAGTAGACACCCATGCAGTGATCACAAATATAGCAAAGGATTAAAAAATAAATTTGTAATGCTCCTTCACCTTCTCACTAATGATCATCCGTCCCTAATACATGAGATCATGGACTAAGGCTTGACCTTGGTCACCAAACCTGAAGCCAACCCAATTACCTCCTGCTCTGGACACTCCAGAGACGATATATTTACCTCACCTCACCTGGTAGAAATAGACTACTTTCTTTTCAGTGAGAGAGCAGCGACTAGGGGTTGTGACGGTATGGATTTTTTTTTACCACGGTGACAAAGCAACGCAGTCAATTGTGATGGCAGTTTACCGCAACTGCCTTAATAATTGTTTTACTGGACTTTAGTGAAGCGTACTGTCATACGCGTATCGTAGCTCCTTTACAGAACAGGGCGGTCGATGCGCGTGTGCGGCGTGTCGGTGAGCAAAAGTGAGCAGCAGACTGAGTGTGACGGTAGTGCCTAGAGCAGAGCAGTAAGATGTCAGTCTGGCACTAAATGTACAGTAAAAGTTATAGTTTGACAGTTAATAAATGCTGTAGTTTCTCCAAACCACAACAAGTCTTGTCTGTTATTTCCCAACTGCTGGAAAAGTGAAGGCTGTTCGCCCCAAAGTAAGCTGAACATGAAAGGCGTTAAGCTAATTCTGACGCTAGCCTCAGCGTTGCACCTAAATCCATAATGAGTCCAACACTGAATGTCTTCTGTGATTAATTATTAATTTTTCCAGCTGTTGTTGTTGTTAACATGTTGTCAGCTGTCCACTAGCAATCCCAAGATGCCTTGGGATTTCGGGTGTCCCACTCAGAAGCTGTGTTACTGACTTGTATGCAAGAATGCAGATTGATATATATATTGATAGATGCACTGACCTTAAATGAGCCTGAGCCATCAAAATAATAAAAATGCATTTTTGGTGATGACAGTGATGAGCTCAATCCCACAGTAAGCATCACATGACCACTGCATTGTGTTAATGCAGTTGTCGTCACAACCCTAGAGGCAAGTTTTTTCGTTTTTTTTTAAAGTGCCTCTACCGTCAAACAACAAGATTGAATATTTGTTTTATTTTTGTCTCTGTAAAGCTTTCAAGTGGCACATCTTTTAGCTTTATTTAATTCTGTCAGTCGTGTGCTATGGTTGGTAACTTCCTGAGCTCAGTCATGGCTGTGCAGTAACAGTCTGTTGATTCAACGTCAGGTGCTGAGCTGCTGATGTAAATGCTGCATCACCTCAACTCGTGGCTGGATATTTTAGTGGCGCTCCTGCGGTGCTTCATTACAGTTCTGCCAAATTAGCACCCTGGAGAGGATTCATCAAGCTGTCTGCTGAAAACTGTGTCCATACTTTGTATTTAATGTTCAGTAGAGTTTTGAGCATCTCACAGTTGTTCTCTTTGTCTGTGTATGAAATGCATTGTCAGTATGTTTCTACCATTGGTGGAAGAAACAGTCTAAATCAAGGGTCAGCAACATGTGATTCCAGAGCTGCTTGAGGCTCTTTTGTCCCTCTCCACTGCCTCCCTGTGGCTTTGACAAAAAAATATATATAGAAATGAACATCAGCTCTTTTCATCTTTTCATTGTTTTATGTCTTAAGTGTTTCTTCATTTCACAAATTGTGGAAAATGAGTGGCCTATACATTGACTAAAAAAATGTGTCAGTATTTCCTCAAGTAAAATATGCATCAAGGTCTACCTTTACAGCTCTGTGCCTTTTCCTCTAAATTTTGCTGGTGTCTAGTCTTGAGTCTCCCTTGACTAGCTATGGATGCCAGATCAAAAAAGAAAAGTCTCTAAGGGAAAAAGAAAATTTAATAGTTGCTCTAGACAGGTTTTCCCTTTTTCTTTTTAGTCCAAAAGTCTCTTTTGATAGTAAATGTTGCAGACCTCTCAGCCAGAAACAGTGATAGACTTGAGCTGCAATTGACTAAAAAAATGGTTTAGACCTTTTAGACAGGAGAAGCACAGGTTTTACTAATAATATTAATAACAGCTCCTTTCTATTCAACTGCCTAAGGAAGTCATGACAGCATGATAGTGAGCCACCCTGAAACCAACGCAGCTAAATGGAATTCAGCGTCATCAATATGATCATTTCCATCTGTGCTTTTCCTGCTGTGGAATTTCAAAATATCTTCCATGAAAAAGTACCTACTATATCTTGTTTTCAAAAATCATTATTTGTTTAACTCTGAGTACATCGGTATCAATTACTGCCGAGCGTTTTAGTCCAATTATAGCTTGAAGCAAATCAATACGGTTGAATTGGGGTCTGCATAATTTATATTTGATATAGTGATTTAGGAAAAAGGCTGTTCAGCAGACATTTTGACTTGTCATGGCAGTAAAAGCACAGGTGAAACAAATTTTGTTAACGAGCGCTCAGTTACACTGAGTATCCCTGTAATTTATGACAGTGAGTAAGCATGCACCACGCCAGGATCCTGGAACTAGCTCAACTAAATGGAATGCAGTCCTCTCTAATGTTATCAATTACACCTGTGCTTTACCTGCTATGACATGCCAAAGTGTCTGCTGTGAAGAACTAGGGCCCTGGGACTGGAAAAACTCAATGCAATGCAGCCATTACTAATACCCCCGTTGGTTCCACCTGTGTTTGATCAGTCAACCTGTCTGCCTCGATAAAGGTCTGCTGGTTGAAAACTTTGCATTTAAGATTCAGTACTTTGTTTATGCTGGGGACGAACATAAGCTGGCCAAATGCTTTCCAAATCATCCAACGCAACAGTTCAAAAGTGACAAGCCTTTCTCCACACTACTAAACATTCCACAAATCAAATGTTGAAGGTTAACTGCTGTTTAGTTTTCAAGCATACATACGTGAAATTGACTTATATAAAAAATTAAAACTTATGTGCTTTTGTATTAGGGTTGCAAATTTTGTGCACATTCCTGAACGGAGAGCTGAAAATGCTAATAATCGATTAATCATTAATAACAAATGAGACACAAAACACGTTTTTTTGTCTCATTTTCAATTTTTCTCTTTTTTCCTCATTTTCAAGTTGCCTTATTTGACAAAACGATGTCAAATGAGGTGCACCTACAGCCATCTCTAGACTACTGATGGACAATCGATTAATACATTTTTCTTTTTCAGTTTTTTTTTCTGTTAATTTTTTAGTGTGATTAATCAATTAATGATGATGATTAATTATTCTGAATGAACACTGTCAAGCCGTAAAAAGTTGATCTACACATTAGAGCTGCAGCCATCAATCATTGCCAACTGTTTTGATTAAAAAATATATAATTTTGAGACAGTAAACTGAGTCTTTGAGTTGTGGACAAAACAAGACATTTGAGGATGTCAGTTGGGGCTTTGGGAAATACTGATGGACATTTTTCACCATTTTCTGACATGTTTTTGGAACAAACAACTACTCAATTAATCGAGATATGAACAGTCTGATTAATTGACAGTGAAAATAATTCTTAGTTGCAGCCCTACTGAACACAGTTCATGCGACCACATCTTTCCCGAAACTATAATCAAAATTGAAATGTTTCAAAATGCACTTGTATTTGCCTAAAAATCTGCTCACTAATGCTCAGGATAGCATTACAGTAATGAGATTATCACATAAGCTACACACATGCAGCTGTACTGTATCTGCCTGCAGTTCTTTGCCGTCACTCTTTAGTTACATCTCACCTCCCTAACCCTGCAAAGCAACCGTCTCCGAAGGCATATTCCCTGAAATAGCCCGGTGCATGGCAGTGAATATTTGTGCTGTCAAAGGATTAAGACATCACAGCATATCTAAAACTATTAGAGCTACAATTTATATTACTTTCCTGACACAGCTGAGCAGAGAAGCCATTAATTTTCTCCACAGTAGTAAGGACTTTTTAAAAGTCCCCACTATGGTGGAGGTTTTGAACTGCCATGCTGGACGCTCCACACACACAGCAGAAGTCATTTGGTTCAATTTGTTGCAGTAAAAAAAAAACAGGCAGCTTTTTGCATCTGTGAATTTATCTGACAAGGTACCAGTTACCACTTGTTAAGAGCACGCTGTAATTTTTTGTTAAATGTGCATATTACAGTAAAATGCTGTTTCCATGATCGGGAATACTGGAATATTGATTAACATGTGCTTTAGGACACCTACAGGCTTGGGGCAGACTCCTGGGCCTCTCCCTCCACAACCCCATTACCCCCACCTCCGCTACCTATTCATATCCGGAGGAGGGGTGTGGGATCGATGGCATGCCGGGATGCTATTAGAGCTGAGGCAGCTATGCAGCCAGAGAGCCACGACTTCAAAAGCAAAGTGTGGGAGGAGAAATAACACAAGGTAATTATCTGGGCCCCGCTAGCTACCGCCGAGGTAATCTGTAGAGTGGAGGACGAGGGGGGCTGTGGAGGTGGTGTTCAGGATGTCTGTCCATATTTACCTCAACTCACTGCACTCTGCTCACTCCAGCAATGCTGACGGAGAAGACAAAATCTTTTCCTGGCACACATTTCTGAACATTTTATCCTATTATTTACCAATTTTACCTGGCAAATTTAATGGTTAAACTGCCGACCAGGTTAAGACATCACAAGCAGCATAGCTAATGCAGGGTTTACCCTGTCTCTCTAACTCAAAGGTGGGTCACCTTTGTATTACTGGCTGCCATCAGGGCTAGGCAGTATGGCCTAACATTTATATCATAGTATAATTTAAAGCATAGACAGTAACAGCATATATCATGGTGTATTTGTTTTTCTTCCAGTTTTAATCAATAAAGCACCAGTATAACAGCTGCATGGCAGTGATCACTGTACTCTTGACTGTTTTACAAGGACATATGTCACATAGTACAGAAGTATTTTAAGAACTTTTAATGTGCAAATCTAGCACCAAACTTCTCTAAAAAGAAAAAATACAAAACCATTTCTCAAGTATATTAAATATTACCACCACTCACAACCACACAGATCATCATTTCTTGTTGTGTGACTTTTTAAACCTGAACCTCGTCCATATAATGGAGTTTACACCAGTCGGTTTTTTCCAACTGGTTCTTTCATCTGTTCTTTTGACCTTTTTGTTGTAACTTATAATAATGTTGAGAAAGAGTTTGAGTATTTTGATTTTCCGATGTAAGTGGGATTTTAAAAAATGCACTAAATTGGTATCATATAACACGCCTACTTTGATTGATAATGTGTAATTAATTTATTTAACATGTTTGAATAGATAATAATTTCAGTTTATCTCAATAGCTGCTGTTTTGACTGGACAAATACAACACACCGACCTGGCAAGTGATAAAAAATAATTAAACTGTTATAATATTTAGATAATTGATTAATTGCTAAAGAAATTTTTCATGCAAAAGTGGCAAGAAAATGCTGTTTTCAGCCTCTCAAATATGGAGACTTCCTGCTTTTCTCTATTTGTTATCATATTAAACTGAATATATTTGAGTTTTGGACTGACAAAACTAGACATTTAAAGAAATCACCTTGGATTGGGATGGGATTATTTTCTGACATTTTATAGACTACAAAACCCTGGATTAAACTGAACATTGGCCCCTGTCTCTTCTTGCCTTTTATCAAAGAGATAGAGTCAGTAGAGGGAAATGTGCACAGAAAGTCTGCATAATCTGTTTTTATGTTGATTCCTGTGGCAAAATATACAATGTGATTTGACACAGTCTTTCTTTATTTTATATTTCTGTCACATTTTGGTAAAAAAAAATTACATTTTATGGACATCTGTGATTTTGTTTTTAAGCACACACTTTGTAGACCGTGCACAGTTTTTGCCACGTTTATCTCAAAAACATCCAGGGAAAATGCTGAGCTAATGCTGTTTATAAAAAGACAAAATAAGTGATAATCACAGTGAATCACATCCCAACCTGTCACACTGCCTCTGAAGCCAAATTGCATGGCAAGGTGAGCAGCCATCTGCTTTTTCAGTTATCTAAAAAGTCGTGACGAGTGAGAAGCCATTAGGCAAATGTTCCGGGAGCATCTGGACAACAAGTCATCACAAAGTCAAGAAAGTTCCACTTATCCCACTGCAGCTTACACAGGTTTATTTTATTGGTTAGCAAACACGAAATTCATTCCGACTAAGTAACATCTGCGTGGATTTCATTTTTCTGATCGCTCATTTCGAAGTGTACACAAAATCTTCAGTCAGAGCGACTTAATACAATTTGCTTCCTCTGTTCCTGAATGTTTCTCATTTGTGTAATCAAATATCACAGCAATAATCAGTGGTATAACTATTCCACTCCATGCATAAAAGCTCCATCCCCAGTGACTCATTTCTAATGGAAAGAAAACACAACTTACCACAGACCACTCTGTTTTACATACATATGAGAGATAAAAAAAAAAAAATGAAAAACTAGGGAACAATTATAAAAACTGCAGGATCAGCAAGCTAACTCGTATGTGTGGCCATATGCTTTATGCTCGCCGACTTATTTCTGCTTCCAGTGCAGTTAATGAGTTAAAGGTCAGTAGGTTGTTATGACACCAATTAGTGCAAATGCTTCAAATCAGCATTGTAGCTCATCATCAGTGGCGGTCAGCTGATGCTTTGAGATTTCAACAAAGCTAATTGCGGAATAATGAGCACAAACCGACGCTCTCACCATGAGGGGTGTTACGAGAAATAATCCCCTGGGGCGGTTTACAGGTCGTGTACTGCACTTCAGATAGAGTCACAGATCAACACAGGGGTCAGGGTACAGCAGAGAGGCAGGAGGTTATGTTCAGGTTAAAGTGCAGGGTCAGCTTTAAGACCTTCTGCATGACCCTTGACATTAAAACTTGACCTGATCTTCCTTAAGTCATCTTATGTAAAGCATACTTGGCTGCTGAGTTGATAGAATTTGGGATTTTGCACTAAAAAATCTAAATATTTTAAAGCTGAAGTGAAGTTAAATTTAATTTGTGAAATCAGTATATGCCCTGTGCTTTTTAAATTTGTGTACTGCATAACTTAATCATGTTATAGACTATATTTTTCCTGTATTTTCTCCTTTATGCCAACAGTTTTCCCAGTTTGAGCATAATGTGTTTAGATGGTTAGGTTAAGCAAATTGCATCCTATAAATGTATCATTACCAGCTCAGCTTTTTCAGAGAGCTAAAAAGATAGTATCGGATAGGTTTCGCAACTGGAAGATACTCAAGGTTGCAGAATCAGTATCATACGTGAAAAAGTCCTATTGAGCCATTCCCGAGAAAGGAAAAATTCTTGCACATATCTTCCTAAATAAATGCAGCTGTATACCTTCTGAATCCAAGTTTCTCTCTTTAAACCAGACCAAGACAAGCTTATTTGCTTTAACTCATCATAAAACAGAAATCATTCAAACTTAATAGAAAAACTGAATAAAAGTAAATAAAAAACATCTTGGTTAATCTTCCCACTGCTCCAACAATCACCAACCCTGATTTGGTCAAAATAAATCCTTAACTTACTGCACTAGATGTGAAAATAGTCCTCTGGCTCAGTGGGCCACTGAATAAGGGTTTGTTGCTAAGCAGCGACTCTCACTCTGCAGATCATTAAATTAGCCAAAAAAAACACCCCACAAAAGACAAAGATTTAGCCAACTGTAGATAGCAAAGGCAGCCATCATCAAACCCTTGTTCAGACTGACAATGTCTGTATCATGGGTCGGGGCAATATCTGTGTGGGCAAACACAAAAAAACAGTTCATAACATCACTTTTAGATCAATTTGAATGATCCCACAGCCAGTTCACCACCTTTGGGGCTACCCCGTAGTCTTTGCTGAGCCCCATCTGTCATGTGAGTAGTCCCTCAGCGACACCGTGTGTGTTGTGATTTAAAACATGGGATAACATACAGAGCGCTGAAGTTAGAGGTTTATCACTTGCTGACATTCTGGTCATTTGCCACCACCACATATAAACCCACTGAGGAGAGACGGCTAATGACAGACCCTTTCCTTTGTATAAGTGTGGTACGACCACAGTGCCATCTGGCAGGATCATTGCCAGCAGTAACGAGTTAGATTGTTGAATGCTAAATGTTGGACAGGCGTCAAAAAATATGCGCATATTCCCTGACACAAAAGGTGAGGAGAATTCAGATTTCTATTTGGCTTTAAGGTTTTTCACACTTTATTTTCATTCTGAAATGAAATGAGATGAGAGTACAGTCTGTGGCTCACGTGGTGTCATATATTGAATCCAGGATGCTTTTAATGTGTAAAATTCACAGTTTCTGTCTGGTCAACTGACACCAAGGTGTCAACAGAAATCAACCAAGCTGTATGTGATAAGAGTATGCCCTGATCCTGACACTGAAACTGTGAAAAAAAATAAAAATAAATAAATCATCAACATCCGTCACATCTTCACAAGACAGGAAAGTCCCCCAGTACAACCACAGTTAGCAGATAATATCACAAGCAGGAGGGTTTTGGGATTAAGTGCTCAGTGAAGTGTACTTAATCAGTACATTGCTGAGAGTAAAATGAATTTTAAACCTTTGAACCTTTTTTTTTTTCCCCTGGGAAGTCAGATTCTGGAGACCGTCTGCAGTATTCAGATTCTGTAGACTGTCTGGTGATTCAAAGTGGCAAATTCACTTTCACCAGCCGACTTCTTTAACCTTTAAGCAACAGCTGACCGCACTGAGGGCGACCTCGTACGCCACAGCAGCGCTGAGCCGGAGCCCACGGGTCAGACTGTGCCACCTCATTCCCTGTGATGTATCGCTAATAAACAACAGGGCGGGCCAGAGGCAAGCACCCTTTAACAAGGACAAAAACACTGGTCCACTTCCACCGATGACAACTTGATGAATAAACTCTCCAGTCTAATCAATGACACCACAACAGCGGCAGGAGCCAGCCAGTAAACCGGTCGGTCAGGCAGTGTCGGAGGCGCACACACTCCCGGGGCCACCCTCTGTAAATTGCAGAAGGTGTTGACTCAACTGCTAATTAACCAACAAAAAGAGAGAAAAATGAAAAAAACACACACACCCACACACACACACAGATTACCCTGCATCCTCTCTTTCTTACACTACTTACACCCACATGCATATAATGACAGGGGCTGTGGCCTTGTTGTCCACTGTCTGCCACCCCACTGTAAAAATTAAAAAACAATGGCTGATGTTGCCGCTGTGAGCTACTTAGAAAACCTCGCCTCTATTAAACTGAAGAAACTTCACGCCTCATCGCTTCTCAATGTGGCACCAATGAGCAAAGACTGACAAATGCCTGTGTTCAACATAAACACTGTGTGCTCAAGCTTCTGCAGTGGCAACAATCATCATGACAGCTTTTACTGTCAGTCGCTAACATAAGGATGTAATGCACTGACGCATCAGTAGACGATACAAGCAGACATGTAGCCAATTGTTGGAACCAATTGTGTGAAGGCAATCAGGAAGCCCTGCTTATGAGAGAGTGTGTGTGTGTGTGTGTGTGTGTGTGTCAGTCCTGCTAGTTTCATTGAGCCAATTACATCTAAGAGAGGAAGCGATCTTTTATCCAGCCTTGTGCAGAGAGTTTATTGAACTTCCCTGCCAAATGTCTGTGGTATAGGACTTCTATGAACTGTCTGAAACAGAAACATCTGAGACAAAAACATCTTTTAGTTTGCATGGTTATACACAGTTTTACCACAAAAAACTGATTAAAAGGTGAAATGAGCTCCGCAGTCCAAACAGTAAGTTGGAGCTACAGACGGCATATTAAATAGGTTAAAGTTAGTTGCTTTCTCCCGCCCCACCTCCCTAGACTCAAAGCTCAGGCAGGTTGCTTGCAGGTTGCAGTGACACTGACAAGCAACGACAAGTCCTACGCTATAAACTGATCAGCTCTTTGTAACTGTCAGTTGTCTGTCTGTGTAAAACTAAGGGGGGAGCAGGGCGAGCAGTTTGAAGTAGTTTCTGAGAAAACCAAAAACAAGGTGGAGAATTTAGTGGTGAAATAAGAAATCACCAATGACTTGGAGTGAGCCGTTTATATCAACAGACGCTGCAGGTCCTCTTCTATAGAGGCCACCACGTTGCGCCGCCATGTTTCTACTGTAACTCATAATTTACAAATCAAACACTGGCTCTGGCTCTAGAGAGGGTGAGATTCATGGCCGCCATATGTAGGTGTTTATGATCTCCAAGCTCACCGTTATTTATTTTGTTGCATGCATCAAACCATGACAATTAGGGCTGCCAATTTTATGCACTCTCCTTAACCAACAGTTGAAAATGCTAAAAACTGATTAATCAGTTAATCATTAATAATATTAACACATAGTTTTTCTCTTTTTTCCCTCATAAGTTTAAGTTTCCGTGTTCAACAAATGCCTCTGCCAGACAAAACAATGTTAAACGAGTTGCAATTACTTCCATTTCTATCAATTAATTATGAATTAATACATTTTTATTTAGGTAAATTCTTAATGGTGATTAATTAGTTATTGATTAATCATTAGCAGACAGAGTCAGTCTAGAAAAAAAAAATCTGAATCGAAAATCAGCTATTGGACATTTTTTTTACAACTCCATAGCTACATGGGCAATTATTCCCACAGGCTAAAAACATAAACTTGAGGCGGCTGCAGTCTTCAGGTGCACTTGCGCGTTTCCTTCAGTTTTATGTGGACTTGCAGTCATTAGATGGTAAGCATCAATAAACTCCTTGAACTCTGCATCATGTTAGTTCTTTAGGTGTTTTATCAATTTGCTTACGTCAAGTGGCTACTTTTCATAACACGGTATCATGTGTGGGGTTTCGGAGTAGTTTTATGGGTACATGAGGACAGTATTGGTCTGATACCCGACGCTGGTATCTGTATCTGTGCATCCCTATAAGCAACAGTACTGTACACACCTTGCCAGTAAAGGCCTCTTGCTTGAACAAGTTGTCACCACACCTAA
Source organism: Lutjanus erythropterus (assembly GCF_056507025.1). Lineage (NCBI taxonomy): Eukaryota > Metazoa > Chordata > Actinopteri > Lutjaniformes > Lutjanidae > Lutjanus > Lutjanus erythropterus. The sequence goes on from NC_139332.1 coordinate 24,561,103, forward strand.
AACAATTATATTACAAATATTTTACATATTCAGTAGTCTTTGATGTTATCTACATGCTTCAGAAGCCCATTTACCTCACCGAGATGATGGTCCTAATGGGTTATGTCGATTACTGTTTGCTCAAAGTCTGCTCAAAGGACTCAAAATTGATACAGCAAGCCATGACAAGAATCCCATTCAGAGCTGCCAGTAGCAGTCAGTCCAGTCATCTAGTGAATGTTTTCGTATATCTGTTCTGTTTATTCTGCTGCTATCTCTTTGCCACTCTGAGGCCTATAGAGCCTCTCAGACTGATTGACGGAAAGAGGTTCTGGCTCCTGCCACAGAAGCATGATTGACGTCCTCGAGATGGAAGAGAGCCAGCGAGGATTTTACTGTCACTCTCGGACGTGCAGAGGGTTCCAAGATGGCAGAGGGCTGATATGTTTGAGAATCAGCACTCACACGTGGAGACTGCAAAAAGCTACTGTATGCAATTCTAAACATATGCATCGTAGCTGTGGTTTGTAGTATGTGCTGCTGAACGGTTCTCATGGCAACATAACAACACATTACCTACTTCCTTTGAAACCACTGAAGCCGAAGACCAAAAGTACAAACAGTTTCACTTTTTCTTGCAACACTGGTGGGCAAACAGGTCCTTCCAGCACTGGATAACTCACACTTCCCTGCACTTAACAACAATAACAACATGAACCATGCAAAATGCATTGCAACTTGGCCTTTCAGTACCCAAAGAAATAACGATGAAGGAGGAAGTCTCTCTATGTGACAGAACATATCACCCAGAATATCATCACACACATCCACACTCATCACACACGTACAGACAGACCCACACACACACACACACACACAGCACAGCAGCTACAGATGTGGGGCAGTGGGAGTCTGCAACTTACTTTTTTGTCATCTTTCTGGCTTCCTGGCTGCGCATCCTTACTGTGGTTATCAGCAGAAGGCCTGCTGCTGGTATCTGTCTGTCTGTCGTCCAGTTCATTCTGCTGATTGGTCCCTGACCGAGGAGAGCCCAGAGGGCGGGGCTCCGGCTGCTGAACACCACTCTGGACCTCCATCTTCCTCTGCAGTGCCTTGAAAAGGAAAATGGTGGAAAACAAGGCGGTAAAGGGGAGGAATTAGACAAGTGATGATTAATATTCTTTCTCACAACCACCTCTCCCTAACACACTGATCTGTGCGCGTTTCTTTGACTGCTGGTTTCTACTCAGGTGCTGATGAGCGCAGAAGATGACAAGGCAAGGTTGGCTGAGCTTCCACTAGATTATAAAATATATATAAAGATGCAGCGACAATTAGAAACACTTTGAATCTTAAGTGAAAATTAGACACCCTCCTAAAAGTTACAGTACACATTTGTGTGCAAATCAAGCAAGTTATAAAAGCAACTAATAAAAGGGTTATCATACTAATAGAGCTGGGGTGATTTGTTGACATAATCAATTATGAACATCAAAAAAATAGCTGTTGAGTGCTGCCCAACATACTAATGTACTATTTTATCAGCAGTTATACACACACATACAGGTAATATCAATTAGCTAGAACAAAGTAAGACTAGATAAAATCATAGAGATAAACAAGACTGTGATATGCATCTACTCATCTTGGCATCTATATAAGTGCATTCACTTCATTTGCATATTTTGTTTTTATTAATTTTAAGAACAGATCCTAAAGACTCAGACACCTATAATACTATAATTTTGTGTGACGAAAAAGGTTGGTAAAAAAGCTAAATGTTTACCAAGAGCCACTGTGTTTCCTGTCTTCAAACACACACTGTGCAATCATGTGCAATTTGCATTTTTACAAAACTTCTTATATAACACAGGCCTAATGAAGAAATATGTGTTGGTCCAAAAGCATTATTATCAGAGCTGTATCTTTATAATAAAAATAACTAGACAGATAAAAATCAGTTTTTCAAAAACTCCTGCACCATGAGTCATCTATCACTGAAACAAGGAACTGCAGGACAGCAATATTCCTTTTTTAATAAAAGATGATCCCTATTCTGATATAAGAAAGTAAAAATAAAGTAAAAATATATATTGTCTCAAATGATATCAGAGACTAAAACAGTAAACTTTCACCGGTATTATTGATATTTCTGAATAAATAACCCCAAAACTGCGCAAAATGAATCCCTACCAGCTCCAGGGTGTTTCACTGCAGCTGATCCTGACCTCTGACCTCATATCTGCCTCTGACAGTGAATGATGAATGACTCTATCATTATCTAAGCTTCTTTCTGTTCAGCAGCCGAAGAGCTGTGTGCAAAATATTCCATTAAAAAGTTTTAACCTAATAAACTAAAAGAAAAAAAAACTTGACACTATTTTGTAGCTTCAGATGAACAGCCTTTCCTCGGTTAGTTGTGACGAGTGACTAGAACGCTGCAGAGTATACAGTGTGGTTTGTGTGAGGAAGTGTCACTGCATTATATCAGCAGCAAGTGCGCAGTGTTTTCAAGTCCCCGAACAATAAAGCAGGGATAAACAAAGTAAGGAGAAGTCACCTCTTCCTCTGAAGGGCACATCAAAGACTATCTATGTGAAATCAGCAGCCTGGTGGTGTTTAGCACTGAGATGCTTCATTCTGCATTCTGGGGCCATCAATAAGTTATGAGGTCAGTTGGTTGTTCTCTCAATTGAGATGAGCTGCCTCATAAATGCATGTCCTGAAGGAGCTTTTACTAAACATGGGCGAAAACAGGGACAGTTCCCTGAAATCAAAAATATTTTATGCTTCTCTGGCCTGCAGTATTTTTTTTTATCCATCTAGTTTATTTTGGTGTGAGCTGCAGAGTTGTGGAGACATCAGCCTGCCTGGAGACGTCTGCCTCCTCTTGAATATAATAGAGCAAGATGGCACTCGGCTTGTGTTGCTAAAAGTGGCAAAAAAATACTTCTGAAACACTCAACAAAAAACTGTCTGTCCAGAAATCATGTTTTATGTAGGAACTATTTTTGTTCTATCAAACTACATCTACCAACTAAATCGCTGCGCAGAAGGAAGCGTGCATGAACTCATCGACAAGAGGGCACAGCTCAGCCGAAGAGGGCGCCATTAATGTTTGCATGCCACCCTGTCACAAGCACAAGCCTGTCATCCATGTGCAGATGCACACTTCCATCCATAAAAAGTAGGGTTGCAAATTTTCTGCATTTTGTTTCTAACTGACAGCTGAAGACTTAATCAATTAATAATTAATAACATACAAAACATCTTTTTCTCATTTTAAATTTTATTTAAACATTTCTAGCGGCACACTAGTCATGTGAAACACTGACTCAGTGGTTCCCACACTGAGGCAGCTGCTGTGGCACTGCTGATTAAAAAAATGTGGGGTCGGGGGCAGAAATGTTTTCTTGGCTTCGGTAAGTGGGACATGCCAGAAAAAGTTTGTGAACCACTGCATTAATTCACGACACACAAACAATTCCAGAGAAGAAAATAATCATACAATGAAGCTCTCACTCCAACAGATGCTCTTGTCTGCCCGTCCTTACTCAACAAACAGTTACTGCCATTTCTAGTCTCACCAGCCAGACCAAACCAAACCGTGAGAAAACCTGCGAGCTCCAGAGAAATGGCACGCAAAACATACATAATATCAATAAAGCTAATGATTTTTTAATTGGTTAAATTCTTAATGATGATTAATCAGTAACATCCCTAAATGCAAACAGTTCCTACATGAAACTGTTGTTGACAGTTGATCTTGAGTAACCAGGTAATGATTTCTGGAAAGAGGCTGGGCGATATGGCTTAAAAATAATATCTTAGGCTATTACACAAAATAAAATACATATCTTAATATACACATTTTCTCTAAAATAACATACTGTAAATTCTCAGATATTCCAAATATATGGTAATCTTATAGAATGTGATGCATCACTGTAGATTAAACTACCCAACACTTTCAAACAACAGTAAAACAATGATAAAACTGATATATAATCATCAGTAATGTGGATAAATTACTGAGCAGGTAAAGGCAAACAGTAGAATAGCTAGAAAAGTATAGTTAGTTCAGAAAATTACATCAATTTACTGTAATGCAGGCTTTAAAACCAGGAATTAAACACTTGTACCATGTCACAATACAACAATTTCCAAAATCTATGACAGTATCTAGTCACTTATCATAATAGTGACATAATATTGATATACTGCACAGCGATATAATGACTGCAGCCTACAGCTCCAAAACTCTGCAACGTACACCAAACAATCTAGTAGAATCAGGGTTTTCAAAGTGGGAGGCGGGCCTCTCAACAGTTTCAGGGGATGCTCAGTGAAGTGGAAGTGACAAAATGTTAGTCAACTATCAAAAAGAGATCACAGTGATTACCAGCGGAGGAAAGAGTACTGAAAATCTGTACTGAAGTATGAGTCCTGTTACATTACCAAAATGTTACTCAATTACAAGTAAAAGTACTGGTGTCACTTGAGTAAAAGTACAAAGTACTCATCGGGACCTAGAAATTAAAGCATCATCTTACTTTTTAACTGTTTATGATGATCAATACAAGACATTCTTTTGTTATTAGACTATAGATTAAATATTCATTGGTTTTTCATCCATACCTCCTGGTTTTCATTTGCCTGTTTGCAATCAGATCACCTGATTGGCTGCAAAAGTGCAAACAAAAGGTGCAGACATTAATTCGACTTGTACTCAATACTAAATTATGATTTTGAAAGTAACTAAGCAGATTACATGGTGTGATAAATACTTAAGAACAAATAAAAATGCTGACTTGCAAATCTACTAATAAAAGTACAAGGACCCCCCCCCCCCCCCCCCCCAAAAAAAAAAAAAAACTTAATTGCATTAATATTAATATTTGTAATTAGGTACTTCCTCCTCTGATGATTACCCTAAATGTGTATGATTCTGGGACAGTTTTTTTCCCCACTTTCCCAGAGTCGAAAATTAATTTGAGGAGACATTTTTTATGTATTTAGTGTAGTCAGAAGTTATGTAAAACAGCACTATTTCGCTGCCTTGACTCAACTGTTGATTGTCTGTGGGATCAAACAGCACATTCATGATCCCATTTCAAAGCTCAGACTCAGACTTCTCAGACAACCCTCTGATCCAGATGGATAAACAGCACTAAACATTTTGATTTTGGGGGTGACCTGTCCCTGCAATGTTACAGCACACTGACAGGAGCGAGACGAACTTGGCATGACAGGTGAACACACCTGCTGTCCGATGTTAATTCACCCCTGTGACGTGCGGTGTGACGTGCTTGTCCTGCATGTATTATCATCTAATAGAGAAGAACGGTTGCAAAAATCCTCTAATTAAGGCTAATAGTTGCAAACTCATGATGAGGCACGTTTATAAAGTTCTTGCGTGTCTGTACTCGGACATGTTACCTCGCAGGTGAGGTGCAGGTCAGCGCTGAATTTCAAAACGACAGTTGCAAAGACGGTTCAAAGTTTGCTCCTTCCTGAGCTGCTAATGTGCATCCGCCTGCTTTGCCAAATGAAGCTGCAGTTTCCAGTGGACATTTCACTTCAAACAAATAAAAAACAAGTGCAAGAGCATGTATAATCTAACGACTTAAGAGACGTCCTAACGAGGGGGGGTTGACCGTGGCTGTGTCGGTGTCACTGCTGCAGAATTAACAGCGCATGGCGGCGGCACACCAACACAAACAAGTCGCAAAACAATGCCGAAATACCTCTGTCACTTCTTGGCTCCTCGTTATGTCAGAAGCATATCAAGAGGAAGATGCGGTAGTGCAACTTGCTTTACATCTCTGTTGTTGCTCTGACGCGGAAAGCCACGGCAGTCTGGAGCAGAACAACAGGCGGCCGGTTCATTTAGTTGTTATGAGAAGTTATTCCGTCAGAAAAAAAAACAGAGCAGAGACGCTGAGAGATACTTCAGTCACCGCTGAGGAGGCAGCGCTGCTCGGCGTCAGAGCCGCACAACCCCAGCGCCGCCGCTTTCTGCTGCTGTCACGGCGGGCGTGTCCCCGCGGCTGTCACCAAACAAACCCTCCTCCTCCCTCCCACCGAGCGCGTGTCAAAAATGCTGCCTTCAGGTGCTCCTCGAAACATCCTGTATCCTCGACCGCAGGTGTCCACACTGAGGTCCAGAGCGCTCATTACAGAGACTCCCTGAGTCAGAAATCCTGTCTTACCTCAATTTAGGATTGCATTTGTTAGTTTTGGAATTACAGAAACAAGATTTTATTTAACTTTTAGTATTATGCCTTGAACAAACAATGTTCCCAGCCCAAACATGTTTACAAGACACTATTATTTAGAGAAACAGACCAGAAACCAGAATAGCAACAGAAATGATAAGTAATATTAAACAAATTGACCATCCTGACGTTTTTTCCGAGCTTCAGGAACAAAGTTAGCCACATTAAACAGCTATTCCATTCTGTCATCATCTGTTCACCAGAACATTTCTGGATTTTGAACATTTCATGACCTTTCATTGAATATCAGTATTCTCAACTCATCACAAAAAGGTCAACACAGAAGAAAGTGTGATTCATTCTGAACTTCTCTTAAGTCCTGTTATTCACGAAACCTGCTTTCTGCCTGGATATTTTTTAAATCCGCCATCTTTATGGATCAGAGGAAGAATTCCTCTTCTCAACTGTGCAGCTAAAGACATCTGAGTCCTTGATAAGTCTGCTGTAACATGAGGTTTGGTGTCATAATTATGCTTGATTTTGAATATGTTTGGAAGTTTGATTTAAAAAAATATCATTCAACCATTTTGCCTCAAATCTGACAAATACCTTTCTTCTAATTGTGTTTATGCTGCATAATAAATTATTACTATACGTTTAGTTTGAGTCGTTCCTCAAAAAACATCTATTGCATGTTAAAATGTTTTTGTTTGTTTTTTTTAGTGTTTTTCCTTACTCTTTTGAGGGTCTACAGGACAGGGGGAGTCGCACTCTGTACAGGCCCCTGAGACAAATTATGATTTGTGATATTGGTCGATCTAAATGAAATTTGACTTGACTTTTCGAGGAAAAAACATTGGATCTTTTTTTGTAATGAGGACCCTGGGCCTGACAGGGCTCCTTGAGTGGGTTGTAAGAAATTCCCGGCAAAAAAAAAAGTAATAGGATATTTTAACTTTCAGTCTGTGGGCTCCTTCTTCCCCTGGCACCACATCATGTTTCTTCAGAGTTTCCAGATTTTTTGTATAATTTTCTAACATTTAATTAGTTAATTTAACAATAAGTTAAACTGACAGTATATTTTCTTGTCAGGTTCTTTTGTTAGCATTAACATTTCTATTACATTTGTTAACTTAAATTTATCTCTTTTAAATAAAGTCCTTCATTTTAGTTTGTCCCTCGTGTGCTTCCTTCATTTGGTGTGATCAAAGAGCAGGGCCATAACACAGAGCATAACATTGTTTTTATTTATCTATTTATTTTAGCTGTTCTATTTGTGTTTTTTAGATTTATACTTATTTATGATTGTGACAAATACCAATCAAAATTATTTTGGATTTTGTATATAGAAATAAAGAATATCATCCGATATACTGTATCACAATCATAAAACAATCAGGAAAGACTGTCATGCCTCAGCCTGCCAAACACAAATTTTCAAGTTTAAAATTACAATTTGTCATAATCTTAAAGGTCACCAACAAAATTTAATTAGGATATTCAGATGCAGCAGGAACTTAGAGGATCGTCGTAAATACCATTTACCCTGTAATGCTGTAAATGTACTTTTGCTGGTCAGCCTTGTTCCGTATCTTAGAAATTTTAGTTTATTAGTTTATCAAACAGGAGCCATGCAGGACACAGCCACTAAACCAGTGTTAGTGCATTTTTTTTTTAGCCTGTAGATATTGTCAAGTGAGTCAAGCAAAAAAAAAAAAACACAAAACAAAACCTAATTAATATTTTCACAATAAACAATAAAGAAAAACATAAACAGTATAGAACCAAACACCAGTAAAGTACTAAACAGCTGATTCTTAATATTTCCTACAGTATCTGAATGCAGCAAAGGCTCTTATTGGAGGAGCCGACCTCAAGTTGGAGGTGAGCTGAAGCCAGGCCAGTAATAGTTGAATAGGCAGTGCAATTTGCTGAGTGAAAATAGATTTATTACATAACCTGCATGGTGTAAAGAGGAAATTGTATTTTAGTAATAATAGCCGTCATAGTACAGTGATCCCATCATTCAGCTGAATAACATCACTTGGAAAGTGCATTTTGTGTGCTGTAAGAAATGTAATTTGACATCACTGATACTTCTATAGTACATCCCTATATTAGTGAATACCCACTTTAAAAACAGCATTTAATCAACCTGAAGTAAAAAGGAGCACTTTTCTTTTCTTTCCTTTTATTTTCTTTTATCAAAAAGCAGAGATACGAGTTGAGCTGCCTTGTTCAGCTGCCAGAGGAAAAGCCGATCAAAAAGATCTTTAACTGGGATACAGCACACCATCTGCTCACAGAACCTTAGAGAACTTTTGATATCAAGAGAGGGCAGAGGTCCGCATGTGTCCAGTTAAGAACTGGTACCCTAAGTCAGGTAGGTGTCCCTGAGGAGCAATGTGTTTGTGTTCTTGGTGATCTTTCACTGCCCAGTATGCAGTGACTTGAAGAATCGTCTGTTGAAGACAACCCTGATTTGTTTTGGTCGTCTGCAGGTGATATGTTGAATTTTCTCTTTAGTAAGGAGATCAATGTCCTTTTCTTTTCTTTTCTTTTCTTTTCTTTTCTTTTCTTTTCTTTTCCACAGAGGTTCCATAACTTTTGGCTTAAAGGAACAGTTCACCTCAAAATCAAAAATGCGTATTTTCCCTGCAGCCTTTGGTGATATTTATCCATCTATACAGTTTGGAGATATCAGCCGTATCTGCCTTCTCTCCAATATAATGGAACTAGATTGCATAAGTCGTGTGGTGCTCAAAGCCCCAAAATTTGATAAACTAAACAGCAATGTCTCTTTCCAGACAGTGAGCAGTTTCATGTAGGAACTATTTTCTTTCTTCAGTAGAATCTACTGGGACGACTTTAGAATCTGCTGGAACTTCTTTCTTTTTCATAGACAGAAATTGCTTTGAGCGCCACAAGCCGAGTGCTATTTAGTCAGATTATATTGCAAAGAAAGCAGGCATCTCTACGGCTGATATCTCCAAAACTCTGCAACTCGCACCAAAAACAATCTTGATGGGTAAACAGCACTACAGTCCAATGGAGACAGACAGATACATTGATACTTTTATTTTTACTTTAAAAAATAGCTTTGATGTAGTTAAGCTACTTTTGTCATTTTATTGTAGCTTAGCTTGCTACATTTCTCTGGTGCGTAGCTCCAGTGTAGTGAAGCTTCATTTAATGTAGAATAACTTGTAGCTTAGCTCACTACATTTTCCAAGTAGCTTCCCCAACACTGTTTATTCCCATCATTCTTACTCCTTAACCCCTTAACCTGCGACTCCTTTGATTTATTTTAGGATCCCTGGAGGATCACAACCTCAAAGGTTTAGAACCAAGAATCAGAGAAATCCTGTGACTATCAGTAAGCATCAATGATGGCCACAAGGTGGCAACATCAACCCAATAAACACTGAGAAGGATGACTCTTATTTGAACTAACTCAGTTTGGACTTTTTCAGATATAAAAATGCCAACCAAACCACACCATTTGAAAATGATAAACTGTGCTCTATCATCCTCTATAAGTCAGCAAATGAGTGTGTTTGTCTGGTGTTTTATCAAGGTCTGTGTGCAGTGTTTATCCTAAAAATGTGGCTTTCCAATCTGTCGAGCTGAGCTATAACATGAGGGAGGCCTCATGGGTGTTGGCCCGTTGTGCCGTCTTCATTTCCTTCCTGTCTGCCACAACTTAGAAGCCATACTGGTCCACCGTCTCATCCAAGCAGGAGGGAAGTCACCCAAACGAACAACTGCTCCGACATGTGGGCCCTCATCTGCTACGGCGGGGCTGCCACTGCCAGAGAAGGCAGACAGGCAGGCAGTCAGAGAGGCAGGTGGGTCGGCAGGCGGAGCGTCGGGCGCCACGAGGAGCAGGAGACCGGGCCCTGTATACACTCAGGCCTCTCGGCGTATCCAGGCAGGCATGTGTCCTCTGTGTACGCCAACAGGGACGCACAGTCAGGCATGTCAGTGGCCCCAGCCGGCACAAGCAGATGTTTTCTGGGTATTGTTGTTCCGCTTCTCCGGTAATTGTTTTCCTTCAGGGCCAGCCAGTGGGACAAGGTGCCAGGTTGTGTTGTGGGAAGGAGTTACGGAGGGATGGAAAGACAGAGTGTATTATCAATCAAAGGCTTTGGAGGCTGTTCTACACAGACGGTCCGTCTTTTTGCTTTTGCTCCATGTGGCTTGAATTTCAGCAATACAAGCTGGGATATCACACTCATAGAACAAAGCTTGTGTTAATGTGACGATGAACTGTCATTTTAAAACTGTAAAGGTTTTTACTGTCCCAGCTGGGACTGCAGTAGGTTGGCAGAGGGAGTAAAGAAGCCGGATTAAAGTCCTTTTGTCAGCGTTTGCCCTGCTGAAATGTCTCACCAGAAGATGATTTTAGCTTCATTGTAAAAACAAAGTTGAGAAGAAGTCATGGTTCTTTAGTAGAGTTTTGAGATTTGAGCCCTACTTGCATCATGAAATTTGAATCTTTGAGTTTTAGAAAAAAAAAATTGCATATAAAAATTGTTGCTTAAACTTATTGAAGTAAGAGTGAATAATGGTTAATAATTTAATATTTTCAATAGCAGCCTTTTCATTTTCAAGCACCGAAATGATGACAAATCAAGTTCACATCTCACTTTGAACAATTTTCAAAATAAAATGTAACGCAAAGATCCAGGTTTATTCAATAAAGAAAAGTAAATTCAACAAAAGGTTTTAGGTCAGCAAAAGGTTATTTCAAACTCAATGGAACAATATCTATGTATGTGCAAAAACAGTCCAATATTGTAAATTAAACATGTTGAAATTATATTTCATATACGATCTATGGTTGAAGTGAGTTGTTTCCCACCACCCCCTCCTCTCCAGACTTACAGGCTCCAGGAGCAAAAGTGCAGAACATGCGCAACACTGAAAACTGACAATAACAAGCAACAACGAGTCCTCGACTGTAAGCTGATCAGCTGTCTGTAATAAGGGAAGAGTTAAGCCAGTTATCCTGAAAACAAAAGCCCACTGCTCTGAAAATACTGAGTTCAGTGACTGTGTGTCTGTCAGACTCCATTAACATACTGTTCAATTTAACCGTTATATAATCTGTGGTTTCAAAAAGATTAGAAATGATTTCTTGCAACTCGCAACTCATTTGGTAAACATTCAGAATTAATTTTAAATGTAATTAACATGAAACTGCCAAACAAAAACGGCCAGATCACAGCTGCAGCATCAGTGTCAGAGAGGCCAGTTTTTCAATTGAACATATTTCCTTGATCTCTAATGATATAGTGTGGCCTTTTTATGAATTAAAACAGGAAATATATTGCAGATTTCTTCTTTAAGAGTTTGAGATTTATTCAGAACTCAAAAATCTTGTAAAGGCAGTTACCTCTAAATTCTGAGTTTTCTGAACTTTTTTTTTTTAACAGTGTACAGGGATCAGTAATTCCTGATTTGATTTTTAAAATCTTTTTTTTTTACATATTTACATATTATATAGTAAGTTCCATATGTAGTGGATGGTTTCTTTGCATCATACTATTAGAACTGCCAGTACTGGAGATTTTTCGGTATCTTGGTATTGTGAAGTCAGTTTACCCTCACAGACACTTAGCAGTTTGTTATGGTACAGAAAACAGCTAATGCACTCCAACTGTGTTAGACACAGAGTGTTATCCTGTGAGCCCATGTTGAAAATGCCCTCTTAATTAGCACAGTGAACTGCCGAGACCTTATTACAGGGTCAAAAGCTCTCCAGGCTGTGATCAGAGCAGGCACAGAAAATACCCACTAGGGGGCACTTTGAGACTTTGGATCAAAAGCATGAGCAGCAGAGCTCTCTTTTGGAAAGTAAACTGTTGTACTACAGTTTTGAGTTCATGCATTGTGGATCTTGTTTACTTCAAATAAAAATTATTGCATTTTTGCTTGGATTCGCATGCCGCCGTTCCTCCTCTCGCAGTCCTCTGCTGTGCATCGTAACAAGTGGAAATGCTGCTGTCAGACGTTTTATTCTAGGGTTTCATGGATGATTTTATGAGACCTTTCCATTAATTCAACTTAAACGATTTCCATTATCGAGCCCAAACTCTGCTCAACATCCACTCCCTCAAAGGAGCTCCGGCTCAAAAGAGGGATCTCGAGTTATGGTGAAGCTGTTGTCGTGGCATGCCACACTCCTGGGAAGCTGCAGCCTTCACTAAAAGCCAGTGTCATGATGTTAAGCTTTTTACAGACTGACGCAAGATGTAAGTAATTTGGTCCAACTGTGTTTTCATTTTTTTATATATATAAATATATAATTGTAGGTGTTAAGAGCGCTGTTAAGAGCATGTGGGGAAGGCAGACAGAAAAAGCTTCAGCCATGGAATCTGCTGTTCACACGCAGAGCATTGGATGAAGACTGTATTTCATAATCTGCCTTCACTGCCAATAGATGCAAGTGAAAATAGAACCAATGTCACATCTGCCTTTTCACTATTTTTGACGCCGTGCAGCAGCCATTTGTCTAATCCCGTAGTGAACATCATCCATGTCAGACAGAGTGTTTAGACCTTGTTGCTCTGTGTGTGTGCGTGTGTGTTTCTGTTTGTTTGGTGTTTGTTGAGCCTTTTTTCTCTAGCCACTCGTCTGACAAATGAAGAGGCGTCTGAGGCCCTGTGGCTACCGGGTCACACAGCAGCCTTGTGAAGTCGTGGCGGTTACCAGCACGCCTCGCCGTACGCTGGCAGGACGAGTCCAGCCTGATTACAGAGTAGCACCTTTGGCCCCCATATTTCTCACACCCGGGATGAAGGAGTGACAGCATCTGTGGGATAAGCCTGCTTTGGATGAGAAGGATTTACACAAGAGAGAGTGGGTAGAATACCTGAGCAGAGAGGAAGCAGCGTGCAGGGAGAGGGAAAGTTAGGTCGGGTTTTTTGGAAATACATCTTATGTAAACTGCAGATAAATATTATTTATTTTGATTGCTTGGGTCTACGTTTTAATCTTTATGCCTGCCTGCTCCTCGCCACTGAATCATACCTGTCAAAATCATATCAGCCATGACTCAAACTCCGCCCACCGCCGGCATGACTGACAGCTCAGGCAAAGTTCAAACACCACGCTCCAGATCATCACCAAAATACAGCTGCTGCTGCCGCATGAGAGAATAAACACCTCTGAGTCACAGAACAAGACCTTGAAACATATTAGTCACACATTTGTTTTTGTCATTATTGTTAACTGGTCAATGGAAAACTCAAACAGAACAATATACAGCAAGTAATTATCGCAATATTCTTCAAGTACAACAAATAATAAAAATCAGGGCCCCAACAATACTGGATTTTTTTTGAGCTGATATGGATATTATGGAATAAAAAAATTCCAGTCAGCCATTTTTTTTATATATATATATATATATATATAGACAGAAATATAAAATATATAGAGAAAAAAACATTGTTTGCAATGATCCCTCAGAACTGATTAACACACAGGCAGGATGTTAACAATAAACTTAAAAAAAACAACAACACACAAATAGAGCAAATATATATCTAAAGATAAAACCTGAATGCAGAAAAAGGATCAAATGTACATCAAACTTTACCTGTAAAGCTCAGAAGTAAAAACAAGCTGCATTATGTTCTGTAACAAAAAAAAAGCTAAGTTTTTATATTGTTGCATATCAAGCAACATATATACATTACCAATATAGACTTACATGGCTGTGACAGGCCACTATAATTCTGATAATATTGATTGATCAATACATCAGTCGGGCTCTGATAAAAATGTTCTCTTAAGCCTGAAGGTAACTAAAAGCACAGAAAAAAATGAAAATAGAAAAAAAATAAGATTAAGAGATTTCAATTTAGTAATATTGAGTCAAATTTTGCATGTACTTTATTTGAAGTGAAACTCAACATTTCTTTTCTGCTTTTATATTTGCATCATACATATTGAGGACAAAAGCCTGACGTGTTCCAAGAGTAGTGGTGTTGCTAAAACTAGCAAGAGGACAAAAGAACTGCGCCTGCTGATATACCATGTGTCAACTGCCCTGTTTGTGTGTGTGTGCGCGTGTGTGTGTGTGCATATGTGTGTGCATGCATGCATTGCATGTGTGTGTGGGTGCCGATGAGCAAGCACATACATTTGTGTCAGCCACATAGAGGTGGCATTTTTTTTTTTTTTTCGTTTTCATGGGTGTGAGCTGTAAAAGAATTGCAGTCCAATTAGTTTTATGGTGTTTTTTTTTAAGTCTCAACCAGAAAAAATTTAAACACTGAGACTGAGTTGCACCAACAGAGATGAATTTAATCTAAGACTACTTCTAATCAGAGTTTAACTAAATCAGGTTTGAAATCTTAGTTTAGTAAATCCAAGTTTAGTGATTTAAAGCGAGGTTAAACAGTTTAATCAATATTGAGACGCTTGCTTACCTAAATTAAAATAAATAAATGAAAAAATGTGTGTATTGTTGGGACCTACAAAGAAAAAAAATCTTTTTGTTTTTTAACAAAAGCTTGCATTGTTTGCTAGCTAGCTAAAAAGTAAAATATTTAGTGTCAGCTAGCTAGCTAAAGAGCTAACAAAACATTAAATTGTTTGCTCGTCAGCCAAAAACTGAAGACAAAATGTTTTTCAGCTAACTAAAAAGCTAACAAAACATTAAAACTAAACAAGCAAAGCAAAAATTTAAACGTTGTATTATTTTCAAGCTAGCTAAAAAGTCAGTTAGCCTGCTCATGATTTAAGAGCAGCGCTAATTTCTCCTTTGAGCCAAACTTGTGGGCTTAATTATCACTTCAAGTGAAAGAAGAGGTGCATTGTGAAACTAAATTGTGTCGAGTCTGTCTTTTAATTCTCTCTGTGGAACTTTATTTATCTCAAACCACGTCAAAATGGCAGCTAGTGTAAACGTTAAACCTCCTCAAGTGTAGGTTAAAAAAGTTTTGTATTCTGGTGCAACAGAATCAAATTTAATCTAGGTTTAGAGTAATACATTTAATCTGCCTAAAATTTTAAGATAGTTCAAAGTGAAGTGTAACAGGATTTAAAAAAAAAAAAAAATCTTGTTGATACAACCCAGTTTAAATGAGTTTAATTTATGAATTGAAATGAAAATGAAAATGTCCTAAAACATTTTTGGAGAAAAATAAATAAATATGTTTTCCATTTAAATTTCAGTTTTTAACTACACAGTTTTGCTTTGTGCTGGTCAAATAAATCCCATCACCTGATTTTACACTGAGTTTGATCGTACTCTTGTTTTTGTAGCTCGTCATAGCAACTGCACACCAGTCGATCCAGTTAACCACAGCGACTGCATGTTACTTCATGTAAAACTGCATGCCCAAGTGTTACTTTGTGTGTGTTGATGTTTCCAAGCTGGGTTGAATCATTAGGAAGTGATTCTCTCTAACAAGGGCTAAGGAGCTGTCAGGAGACATTCACAGGCAGGTTTCGCCATGGAGAGTGTGAGGAGTCTTATCAGGGTCTTAGCTGTTTTGCTGCGCCTGTTTATAAAGAGCCTGCTTTATTTGGAGTGAATGCATTCTAGCAAGGTCTCTACTGTTTCTGTGCGTTGATTAAAAGTGTTTTCACGATTACCCGTAGTGAGTGTATTCCAGCCTAACAGGGTTACTAGCAGTTTTAATGAAGGGGAATAATCATTACATGTGAAAGGGGTTTGTCGGGGTCTCGTGCTGTCTTTCTCTGTCTGCTTGTTGTGAGTGTGACGGGGAACTTTGCCTCCACGGGGTGAGGTTTTACTTTCTGCTTGTTTGCTCGTTTGTTTTTTTTTTTTTATTCGGTCAAAAAAAAAAAAAAAAAAAGGAGAAACATGTCAGACTATTCTCCTTACCGTTATGTCATGATCAACATTCAAAATAACACTTCCCTCCTCTGCAAAACGTCTCCTCTTTTAAATCTGTACAAAAATTTTGTAAACTGTGAGGAGAGTCATATATCTTTATTTTTGTCTCTTCTCTCTGCGTGTTTGGGTGTTCTGTATCTCCCTTCCTCTTCTTCTTCTTCAGTTACAGTTGCCCGCTCGCTAGTGTGGCTTTTCTGCTCTGCTCTCTTTTGTTGGCTGTGGTCAGCTTTTGCATTCGCTGGTGTGAGTGAATTTCTCACAGCTTCTCGTGAATGTGTTTTTTGAAAGTCCTATTCAACATTTGGTGCAACTATAATCGGCACTAAGCCACTACGCTCATGCAGACGTGTCTGTGGATTCACACATTCAGGCCTTCAGAAGTGTTGTGCCATCTCTTTTTAATTTTTTCCTTTTTTTTCGGGGCCAAGTAGCTACTAAAGAAATGTTTTAAGTTGATTAAAGGAATTCTGAGTGGAGGCATGGTCAGGATTTCAATGACTGATCAGACTGTTTAATTACAATAGCAGCAAAATGGCTTCCCTTCACGTTTTCATCGTCTTCAAAACATAGTGCAAGCACTACTTCAACTGTTTATCAGAGACAAATAATTGATATTCCTTAGTGACATTCATAATTTTCCAGAAATAAATTATTAAATCCTCAATCATGAAAATACTTTACACATTAACCTCCTAAATGGGCAAGCACATAGAAATATTTGGGGAAAATAATCAAGTTTATTTCATTTTATTTAGTTTTTTTCCCCAAAAAAATATGGCCTTTATTTTCCAGTTTACACTCTGTATCTCCCAAGATACATTGGGGTTTAACTTAACTATTTTTCCATTTTTAAAATAGTTCATGTGCCAACTTTGAAAACATTTTATAAACAAATAATTGGCTACTTTCTTTCATGCTTTACATAAATATAAAAACTGAACACTACTTATGCACATATATTTTGAATTCTGGAAACAAATGTAATCTTTGATTAAACAATTAGCTGTTAACATCTATAAACAAAACATCTTATTCCAGTTTTTATCCCACCGTGTTCCCTGCAGTTCACCAGCAATATTCTTTCTGCAATGGAAGCCGAGCAAACAGGAAGAAGTTGAGAGCATTTTGACCAGTGACCCTGCAAAAACATAAATGCACTGGCGAGTTAATTAATAATAAACATTTAAGAGTAAAGAGTAAATTATATTTCACATTTTATATTATTGATTATTTATAGAGTATAGGCCTCAAAACATAAGTATATCTGTGAGTGATTATTCGTGTTTTATATCTGAGCACTTTGTCCTCCAGGATACAGACGTTCAGTGCCTGATTATTCAAACTGTGAAAAAAAAATGGACTTCATTCATTTTCAACAGGTCTATATATAAAATAATCCTTAAAAAAATCTTTTTTCTTTAACAAAATCACACAAAAATATCATAAAAATAAAACAAATAACATTTACCTTATGGCCAGTGTCTTTGTCCACGTACGCCACCATCTTGGATTTTTTTACGCAAACTTTGAGTGTGGTTTTTGAATGTTTGAATGTTGAATGACTTAAAGTCACATGACCTGAGTAGGTGACTCATCCCCCCTTCAGTGTTTTTCAAGATAAACATCTTGTCTAATTAGTGTCCCCCAAACTCCCACGGGCTGTGAAATGACTGTATCTCCAAGAATACAGGAACTACTTGAAGATTAAGCATTTATTTGTCAATGCACTGCCTCAAAACCACAGAGAAAAATACTGACCTCATTGTGAATTTCACTATTCATTAATTCCTTTGACACATACATTGATAGATTAAATAAAAAGCTATCATGCACATTTGGTAATAATTGTAGAAGTGTGTTTTGGCACCATTGAAGTTCCCCTTATTAAAAACCCTCCAATCGAACTCTCACTTCTCTTTTTTTTCTAAAGAACAGCCTCTTGTCTTAAATTTAAACATTCGTCCAGGCCGTGGCTTTTTTTGTGTATATGCTTGAGAATGCATATACGGTTCTGGCCCTGGCCGCGTTATCTACTTCTGTTATCAAATCAAACAATTAGATCTCCTGCCCTGTAGCAGAAAATTACATTTTTGACACAACGGTGCATCTTTGATTAATATATTGTAACATCTGACCCAGTGCTCCATCATCCTCTGATGGGGCCAATAGATAATAAATGGATGACTTGTGAAGCTATAATGAAGTGACTGTCTTGTTATCGACAGGGGAGCCTCCGATGCTTCGTGCGAAGTAGAGCTTCCAATGGAGGCCCTCCGGTGCACAGATTATTACACTGGCCGTTAAAATGAGCTAATGTTCTGCTGCCAGTGCTCCTCTCCAAAGGGATACGGGCTGAATTCCCCTCTCACAGCTGCAAAACAGAGGTGTAAATTAAAGCCAAACAAAGTAGAAAAAAATAATCTCGAATCCGAGGCCATGCAGGCTACAGTATTTGTATGATTAAAATGTGGGATTTCCTCTGTTGGTGCGGGTGCAAGGTTTCTCATATTGTGTTATATATGACAGATGATGCTTGTGTGTTTTTTGTTGTAAACTGCGTGTTTGTATTGTGGGACGTGTGTACACTGTAAAACATCAGACAGGAATTTAGTGGAATCAACTCATCTTATCTCATTAACGCCACATAAATATATAGGTTTATATTCAACTCAAGTTAGATCAACGTAAAATTTCTAGTTTTTCATTTTCAGACCACTTCCAAACTTTGTCTTTTGACTTGAATGAACGCACCACTGAGAGTTTGTTCAACTTATCAAATCAAATTTCCAAAGAAACATTATCATTAGGTAACTTTGAACTTATTATTTAACCCAAGTTCAGTCATCTCACATTTAAAGGCTGCAGGGTAACTTGCGTTTTAAAAGGCTGAACCTGTTTAAAATGAGTAACAGTGACGTAATTTGTAAAAACACAACACTTCCACCTCAAACAGTCCTTGAGTTAAATTTTTAATTTGCTTGCAAGGCTTAAAAGTTATGATTGCTCGGTTGCCTGGGGCGAGTAAAATGCCATGTCAGGGGAATCTGGCAACACAAAAAATCTAAACTATTACACTATTTAGTTAACTGATTAATCGTTTAAGTAATTTTTCACACAAAATGACTGAAAATACTGTTTTCAGACCCTCAAATGTACAGATTTTTAGATCTTCTTTGTTCATTATCGTATTAAACGGAACATCTTTGGATTTTAGACTGACAAAACGGGACATTTAAAGGCATCACAATTGGACTGGGAAAGCTGGGATGGACATTTTAAGTATTTTCTGACATTGCAGTCCCAGTTTAAACATGGCAATCCACTTCAGTCTTTGCTGCTATTTAATAACCAACAATAAATAAAAACAATTTATACAGGGGCTGACTGCAGACAACCCAGTGAAAAAACAATGTTTATCTGTGTAAGGTTGTCTTAGTTTTCCACTGGCGATTTATTTTTAATGATTTTTGTCTTATGGAAGGTTTGTTACAAAGTGTGTATGTATGTGTGATTATGGTGCCATAATTTCGATGCTAAATTGAAAATCGGTCAAAATGAGCTGCATAGATTGAAATCAAAAGCAGCAGCAATTCTCCCAGTATTTTCACATTTCAAATAAACTTTTCCAAAAAGAAATAATCTATGGTGGCTATGTCACACTTCATACCATATAGTCTTTTTACAGAAGAATTTGAAAGTGTACATGTTTTTATAGTCAAACAATGGTTGTCAGAGCTAAAAAAAAGAAAGAAAAAAAGTTTAAATGAAAAATTTAATTGAATTGTGACCTTAAAATCAAAAGTCATAGTGAGTCATAGATTTGGAGAATCCTGACACCCCTATGTGTGATAGATTGTACGTGCACAAGTTGTAGTTTTCGTGCAGATTAGCAGTTTGATGCAAAAGGAGACTTAGGTGTACAGTTTGTTGCTGTTGTTTATTTTCCCACTCCTAAGGTGGCACCACTATCCCCAGGTACTTATTAGCAATGACAGGGGATGTCTGATTTGACAGCAGTGTGACAGGTGTAAATTTCACACACACAACTCAACTCCACACATTAATCCAATTAATTTTGAACATGTTCTCCTCTCTCGTTATCTGCCAGCACAAGAAGGAAGCTTTGAGACGCTTGTTAGGATTTCATACAGCGAATTATTTTCTTTTCAGCCAAGTATTTTCGTTTTTTAATTTAATTTGTACCCCAAAACAGGTGTATCTTCCAAAATTTCTGTCTTCCCGACATCAAATTTGGAATAAAATGCCCTGACTGCATGAAGATAATAATTGCAAATATAGAAAAAATGAGTATAACAAAAAGAAGAAGAGACAATGTGGTTGTTAAAGGGTAAAAAAAAAAAGCACTTCACAAACATCAAGGCATCTTCGGGGGTGGGGAGTCGGGGGTTAGGGGGATAACAGTGAAAAAATATTCCACTTTGAGAATGTGCAAGATCTCATGCAGTTGCCTCTCTCTCACTCTCTATCCCTCCTCTCTGTTGGCGCTAAATCACACGTTAGTACAGCCAGTGGATGTGTTGACAGTTTTACAAACAGAAATGTAAAACGCCATACTCAAGGGGGTCTAAGAGATAAGGGGGGAACTGAACAGGGCAGGAAACAGAACAAACATGGCCCAGCGAAGCAGAGAATGCCATGTTAAAACACCTCGGCTGAGTTATTTTAATTACATTGGGTATGCAACACTATCAGCCATAGCCATGAGTGGTGTCGGCATATGGGGAAGAAGCGGAGGGGCTCGATAGCTACCGCTGGGATTGCTTATAGCTCATTACCTGTGCAGAGTGGATGTACTGTAAGAAGTGTAAGAATATGGCACAGGCATGGTTTCCCATCTAAAGTCACACTCAGGGTGGGAAGCTCAAATGTCAAACTGCAGTGTTCCAGGCTGTAAGTCATATAAATGTGGATAATATGACAATTTTTTAACATTTCACCACTATTTGATTGATAAGCCACTTAAAATACAATGGATAGTGAAATCTGGAGTGACATCAGGTTGTATTTCAAGTTAAAACAACCTATTTTGTAACACATTCGCTATCTTAGCTAATATTAACATCCAGCCACTTCCTAGCTAGTGTTGCAGTTTGAAAGTGTCACATGATATGAAAGGTCAGGTGTGAATTAATTCTGAAATACAGTTGCACATCTTGGACACATTTACTTAAACCTGGAAGTGAAATACACTGGATGTGAACTTTTTAGCGTGAAAAATGGGTTCTTAACCATTTTTAGCCCTGAGTTTGGGTTCTTAGCCAGTTTTAGTGTTGATTTTTGGGTTCCTGACAATTTTTAGCAGTGATATTGAATTTTAATGCTCAAACACAAAAGTGTATTAACACTTTAGAAGTTTTAAGGCAGGCATGATGTCAGCTGGCTGAATGCTAACATTAGCTGTTGTCTCACAGTAGCTAATGGGTTAACAAATATGTTATTTTTGCTTGAAATATGGCCCAACATACCTCTGGATTTTCACTATCATCGTCTTTTCAGTTGCTGATCAACTGGAAAGCAGTGAAATAATAACGACTTGTCAGATCATCTACATTTATATGAAGATACTTGGGTTTTAGACCAATAAAACAAGACATTCAATGAAATCACCTTGGACTTTGAAAGGCTGAGGGGTGTGGCGATATACCATGATATTTAAAGGTAGAATCGGGAGGATTTGTCATACTCTGGACATGTTTTGGGTTGATAAAGTGTAGTGAGCACATTTTTCTGTGCTCACTACACTTTACCAAAAGTGAATGCTATTATTGGCGTGTTACCTAAGGGTCATACTGTCACTGAAATAAAGAAGAAATCGCCCGATATAAGAAAGTTGGTGAATGTGACAAATTCTCCTAAAGCACTCATCAAAACCACTTGAAGCCTCTGTAAACCCAAATCCACTATAGTCTTCTAATCACGTAATTTATGGTCTTGTGTACATAACAGTAAGCATATAAAACGTATACGTACACTTTCCTGTATTGGGTTTGAATTGAGTGTGTTTGTGCTCTGAAATTTATTATGCAATTAATTCCACAAACCAATAATTAAAAAAAAAAAATCCATGTCAGTTGCTCTGTGGGTGCGACTGCTGCTGCAGCTGCTCCCTGAGTCTGAGCCAACCCAACAACATGGAGCTGAAGTCATTATATCACTCTTTTAACACAAATGGTGATTCAACCTGGCCAAAACCGGTCTAAGTGTACACTATCTTTGGAAATTTTTCCTCACTTTACTTTGCTGTTAGACAGTCTTTACAGCAAACCGAGGCCGCCGTCTGTGCTCTCTTCACAGTCACAAAATTCCATTGAAAAAAAAAAAGTAATTTTCCCCCACAGGGCACCGGAGTTGCTGGACTACTGCTGCCTTGATCTGCAGCAAAGTAACGTTAGTTTGGACCTGAACAAACGCGTTAAAACACAAAAGTCACACCAAAGTCAAACAATAACACAAACTAAATAATAAACACAAAGAAACTCCTACAACTCCTGTGTCCTGTGAAAACGCTGCCTACAAAGTAAAGTAAAGCATGTTCTAAATATAGCATGCACTTAAACTAATATAGATTTTTTAGGTGGTCCTTTGTTTAGGTGTTAAAATACATATTTCTGCTGCGAGCATCTACAGTGTCAACAACTGTCAATCAAACGTGAAGTGACACGCCCACACACTCCTGAAAAATCCTCCAAACAGCAAAATGAGCTGTTTTTTTAAACAGATTTTTTAATGAGTATAAGCAATTATTGTCATTCGATCTTTGTGGATGCATAATGACACTAAACTTTGGTATCATTTGTGCATTTTTACTATAAGTTTTTAGAGGCTTTAAGAAGAAATCTGTTCATAGAAGTCATTATTGGTTGAGACTCACTGTGATTTTCTGAGAAATGGTGAAATGAGTAAGAGGACATTCAAGTTTATTAAGAATAGCAGTGACAGTTTAAGGGCCCCAAGTGGATGCATTTTGTGTGTGTGTTTATGTTATGTGTGTATCTACAAGTGAGGGAGTTTGCTTGTGGCTAAATGCAAAGCTTTTTATCAGATGGAGCGAGGCTGGCGTGAAGACAACGATTGGCCCCAACTGCTCCTGGTGCTGGTAGGACACAGGCCTTGCCTCTCTGAAAAGGCATCATTAGAAAGTGACAAAACTGCCAGGGGCAAAACTGGCCCCGCACAATGATCAATCCGGCAGACAGGACTGAATTATAGGGGGAGGGCGGGCTTTAAAGAAGGGGAATTGGAGGGACTTGGTATAGTACAAGACCCCCTACTGCTTTAATTACTGATGTGTGCGTCTCCCAATTAACAGCGCACCTATGGTCCACTGGCCACTCCGGGCCCGCACAAAGCTGGAGAGGAGAAAGAACATTCTGCTGAGACGCACAGAGAGAGAAACGCAGAGACACACAAACCGGGGTGCTCATTAGCGAATGGTAATCAGCGGTCGAGAGGTTGGGCACTCACCTCACAAAACGCCACATGTCAATTTGTCCCCATCCATTCATGAGCCCACTCTCATTTTAGCCCGCTCCCTCATGCTCCCTTGTTGAGGAGAATTGGATGGAGCGCCGTGGGGGGAAACACTCGAAGGGGAAACGTAAACACAGGCCTGGAGTAGGGACTCCTGCTTCGTCAACAAGAGGGGGACCACACTCCTCAGCTGTGGCCCCTTGGCTTCTTCTCCGTCAGTCTCCGTCCTCACACAATATCATCTCATACATACCAGCTTTACATATACAGCTGTGACATCTGTGAGCTTCAGTACAGTGTCATGTACAGTATTTAATGAAGCACTTTCACTGCCTATGTGATTAGCAGTTGTGCCTGTGTCTGAGTCAGAGTGTGACTCTACACCTGTCAGCTTTTTCATAGTCACTATAGAGTGAAAGTACATCTTTGTCCCATTCAGATAACTTGGTACTATTTTGTTTACCATCTCAAAACTATAATATTCACATAGACCTCAATGGAGTCAACAGTTTGACATTTGAGAACTAGGCTTCTTGCAGAGTTATAGTTGACAAGGTGAATACATATTTATGTTTAAAGGTAGATGTGAGGCAAAAGTACAGTTCATTTAATTTTAATTGGTTTTGCATTTTGCAGATTTTGCAGATGCTTGTCTCATATTTTAAGTTCCACTGACATGGCTGGTGGAGTGCTTAACAGGCACGTGTTTCCTGTAAAATATATAGTCAGGAAGGGACTTGTCACAGACATTGATTGGCATTTACAGAAATAATAACAATACCACTACTACTACTACATGGTTGCAAAGTGCTTTTCAACAGCAGGACTAATTTGTAAAGGGGTTGGTGGCTCTGCTAACTAATTTGTAAAGGTTTTTTATTTAGAATTTGCTGTTTTCTCATACATAGACTGTGACTGTCACATTTGCATGTGGCCAGTGACCACTACAAGCTAACTCTCACACATCTACAGTACGTGTAAGTGTAAACTGCAGTGCTGTTTAGTGTGCACTGTCCCTGGTATGTAAAATACAGAGGGATTATATGTGTATATACATTGTTTTTTTATTAAATAATTTGCCTTTAACAGACAAATACAAGAGTGGTATCAATCCAATCATTTAACTCTTGACAGGAAAGTGATTGTATGTAGTTTCCAGAATGTAAAACTATTGGATTAGAGTGGATTACCTCCTAAGATGTGCACCCAATGTACAAAAACACTCACATTTTCTTGAATAAATGTCACAGTGGATAGTTCTTGCTATGTGACACCATATAAGATGCATGTGAAAATATCTGCATTTGATCCTTTTTATCTTTTTGAAAGTGTGGCTCCTGCTGCAGATGAAGATGTAATGTTATCTGGTATGACAAAGGGTCAGGCTTTGCTGGGGCATCATGTATGGGCATGCCCTCCAGCTGCACAGGTACGTGTTACACCGACCCTGTATGTATTAGTCCTCGCAATGTGACAAAACACTGCAACCCAGCATGGTCCGCTGGGCAGCGGGAGAATATCTCATGCACCAAACCCAATTTCATCTCAACTGAAATTGGGGAGGGCTAGCTCACACTCTCACATTCAAAATTTAAATCAGATCTCCTCTCAGTCGAGTGGAATCAATGCGACCCTCCATCTTACTTTGAAATGAGACCAAGTCATCCTCATGGATTATAGGTGGTTCATCACGGCACGACAGCGCCGGCAGATATCTCTAGAGATCCATCTCCATCCGATCCTTCTGATCTCCATCTATCTATCAGTCTACCACTCAATCTCTCTGTCCCCGTATCCATCATTTACTCTCTTCCTCTCTATCTGGATGAAATCTAGGGGGTTGAATGTAGTAAGATAATCCATATTTTAATCAGAGGTATCATTTCAAATGAAACCTCAAAGCCTGTGCACACATTCTCAATAAGGCATTCAAAAGGGGGAAACAATGGTTTCTTCCCTGGTGGTACAGTAACACACTTACCCCTCACTATGTTGCTGCACCCACTGTTCAAAACAGTCAAGAAATGCTGGATAAACATCTTAAAAATGTGATACTTCTGACAAGTATCCTTCACATAAATAAAAGCGGCGCATGGCTTTGATGCGTTCAGTTATTCCACATCCTTTGCACCTCCATTTTCTCATCACGGCAGCTCCAACAAGGTTTAATTGGTATGGAAATAGAAGTGGTAAAACATGACAGGAACTTCTCAAGCCCGGCTATTTAGGCCCTTTATTACTGTATACTGTCCTTCAACCAATTATCGCCAATCTACTGCTCCGCAACCCCCTACCAACCTCCTCCCTCATGATTTAACTGAGCCTCATGCAGCTGCAGAGAGACAGCTACGGGTCGATAAAGACAACTTGTAATCCAGTGTGGTGCAAATTGAGTTTCTATTTGAGAATAATAGTTTGAAGAGCTTATTTGAGATTTCAGGCCCCCTACCTACACTGCAGCAGTTACTGCACACTGTCACACATGCTCAAAAAAAACAGTAATTTATGCTATTTTCCTATCATTTCTGTCAAACTCTGTATATAATAGAAAATTATGTCATCTCTTGCACAGAGAGCCACCTCAGTCTTTGTCTTTGACAGTGTTCTGGTGTGTGCTTTATTTGCACATAGCCAGGAAATGTCACCTTGCAAAGAAAATTCACAGCTCAAGCTGTGTGTGTTTGCCACATAACGGAAAATGACTGGACCTCCAAAGCAGCAGATAAAAAGATGAGAAGTTACATCTGCATAAACAGATTACTCTTTCACATTAAAACAAATACATCTCCACACAACTGAAGCATGTTCGCCTTAAAGGGGCATTTCAGATTATTTGAAGAGGGGAGGTAGAGAGGGGCATCAGCACAAAAGCTGAGCAATGTACTACTATAGACAGGGTCTGCAACAAAGGTTATTTCAGCCATTTAATACTGTCTGCTTAAAAATCAGTAACAGTACTCAGAATATTTTACTTTGCCATCAGACAGCCTTTTCCAATGGAGGACTTGTAGGTATTGTTCTCTCCAAACCAGGCGCTGCTCATGTTAGTTTTTGGTGTTATCGTGTGAATCAGAACCAGAATGATCCTTTTAAAACACTGAACTCACACAATAACACAAACTAAACAAATCAAGGTAGCGTTACACCAGCAAGCCCTGTGTTCCGTGAGGCAAAATTAGTTTATATCAGTTTAATGTGTTTAGCTGGTTTGAAGAGAGTGATATTTGGTGCATATAACAGCCTTTTCATGCCGGAAAAGGCTGTTTGAAGTAGTGAAAACATTCTAAATATAGCACACACTTTAACAAATTTAGGTGGCTAACCCTGTTCATAGTAATTCATTGCTTAGCTGCTGTGCTGACACCCCTCCTTGCTCCTTCAAAATAGGGGTGTGCTGACCACCATCTACTGTAGATAATACACAGACCTCATACAACCCATCAAATAATCTGAACTATCCCTTTAAGTTAGACATTATGATGCAGTAACCTTTCACTGAGGTGAAAGTAGGGTAACATTGCAGCTAAATCTTGAATACACAACTGCATCAGTGCAGTACTGTTACACTTCCTGCAAGAATCCCTCCCTGGCAGACACATTTGGCATGGCCTTCCCATGGACCAGCTTGTTGTCTGGGCCATTGTTAGCCCAGGAGGCTGGCCTGAGCCCTGAGGGCTTGGTCAGCGTTTAGGGTGTTTTGCAGGGTGGGGTGGAGAGGGAGGGATGGGTGAGAGGGGGAGGGGGGCTACAGAGATGGGTGCAGGCCAAGGCTGGCAGGGCTCAATGCCAGGGTCTCAGTGGGACACCCTCCTTTCTGGGAGCCTGCTCAGCCCCCTCCTGGGGCCCCAGCAGGGTGCAGGGATACATGGTCAGTGCAAGACAGGTCCATCTGCCCCACTACCTCTGTCCCGCTCATGCCAGCACCCTCCTATCACCTGCTCCATCGGCACCTTATGGAAATGACCTACTGCTGCCTGACCTAGCTGACACGCATGGCTCACCTTCAGCATATGCCACCATGGCTTCTGTGTCTTCCGTGCTTGGGTTTATGGTTGCACTTTATACAGTACACTAATAAGATATAATAAGCCATACTTTGTATCAAAGTAGACAAAAAATAGAAATAATATGTTAGACAGTACCCTAATTAGACAGCATACACCCAAAGGTACACTAACAAGATGTGACAAGCCGTACTACAAATTAGAAGATGTTCTCTATTTGACAGTATTAGACACTTGATTTAGAGGGTAATTAGGGATTATAACAGAACTGTATTGTAAATTTAGGTGCATTATTTCCTACTGTTGGATTATTATTAGCCTGCCTTAGAGAGTAATTACAACAAAACTGTACTACAAATAAAATGCATTATTTTCCACTGTTAGACGCTTATTTGGCATTCTTAGAAGGTAATTAGGGACAAAAACTTGTCTCTTGCAAGACAACAGAAATTACATTCATATCAGAACACAATATAAACACAATCTTTCCTTGCAGTATGTCAAGTGAGCTTTCTTCTCACATTCAGAGTGTTTTTTCCTTGGTAGTTCTTCAATAAAGATAGCAGTCAGCAAGTTTATGGCACATTCATGTATCAAGCGAAGTGTGTCTCTGATGTGGTTGGGTTTCAGAGCAGAGGGGGTTTCCTTGCGTGTATCCTTAAGTGTTCTTTGCACATACAGGGTCGAGTTTTGGCCATTGCGGTGCCATGCAGACAGAGCAGGGCCCCTGCATGTGACTGCTGTGTGCTGTTTCACCGCGTACCCACTGAAATTTACAGCACAAAAACACCAATCTCGCAAGCAAGAGAAAATGTGGAGTTGAATTCTAAAAATAAGATGTCCTGTATTTGAAAAGCTAACACCTTCTTCAAAAAAGCTCTGGTGTGAAAAAGAGCGCGGTACGACTAAAAAAGTTCTGAGTTGTAAGACATCAGCAGCAATGTTTCTGAGGATAGAGACACAGCCTTCGTCTTTTTAAAATGTGGATTTTAAAATATTAGGCAGAAACAAAATTTCCAAAAGAGATATGAATTTGTAAAGTTTAATTATTGTTCAGCTGCTACAAGCAGACTTCTAGGCAATGATGACATAAATAAGAGGAAGAAATGTTGAAAAGCTGTTAAAACCACTTGCATTTGGAGCCAAATGTGTATATTTATCAAGCTAACATCTATTTCCCTCTTTGGGTTGTGTTCCTGTTAAACAAAGCTCGGCTGAAAAGGAGAACTTTGGTGTTGTTTAGAGGTACTTTTCCCAAACTGCAAATAAAGAAACTGTAATGTTCTACTTTCAATGTTTCTGATCTTCTCAGTTCAAAAGTTAAACTGTCAAATCTTTCATTTGCCCCCTTTTTCTGCACTCATGTGCCCCGAATATGGCCATGAATGTAACTGTGTACTTTAGTCTGTATTAAAGCTGCAGTAGGCAATATTATTTCATTACTATTTACTTATTATTTCATTGTGAAAAAAGACCATTGCATGCCACCACCAATATATACTCTTAAAATGTGTGCCTGTGACTACATTTATTTATTTGAAAATGGACAATGGACATTAATTAATCAACATTCAAATGAACATAAATTCACATGTTAGCTAAATGCTAATTTTCATCAGCTGTCCCTTTGCCAGATGTTTTTTTTTGCACCCTAGAATAATAAAAATACAATATATACAATACTTGTCTATTGCATAGTTGTATATTTTGTATATATTTAAAGAAAATGGACCCAGTCTGAATTTAACACCCAGTTAGGTTTAGCCAATCACAGGAACTCTGTTCAAATGAGGATCATCTGGCGCTTCAGGGTCTTGGTTTCTTCGTGTCTTCACTTCTGAGTTAGACATAACTAGCTGAGTAGAACAAACATTATTAGTTTGCTAACGGTTGACACCTTTGCTGTTCTGCTTCAAACCCAGCAAACTGTGTATGTATCTGGGTCAGAGGAACTTAGCAGAATGAGGCAGCAGAGAGTGACACAGAAGGGTTTGTTGTGTATGTTCAAATTGCCTGATTGCCCATTGCTGCTTTAATGTTTAGAATAAACAAAAGTGGCAAATGTAGTAGATTTAATTTTCTATTCATTAATCTGATTCAGTTAAAAACGACAAAACAGAAAAAAAACCTTACTTATACAGACTTTAATTGACAGGCTGGTTACCACTTTTGCGTTTTATTTAGCATGTTATTAAAAATGTGTCATGTTTCAGATCCTGTGTATGTCCATCCTATCTGTCCTCAGAATCAGCAGCTGTCAGTACTTTGTACTTTCTCTGTGCAGAGCATTTCTTTATATCTCAAGTCCATAGTGGATTAATGAAAGATTTAACAAAATAATAATTGGCCTGTAAACACTGGATTTACAAGCCAAAAGCTACCAGCAGAAGCAGTGTAAATTCTGCACAAATGTTTCCTGAGGATGTGATAACATGCAGACACACTCTCACTACTGGATGCTGTGACCCTTTTTTTTCCCCATATAGTCTATTTTTCAGTTGGTTTAGCACTATTTAAAGTGAAGAAATATGCTACTTTATGATATTTTCTGTACAATAAATCAGCTGGTTTTGTTGCAGCTCCTCTAAACTTTTAGCTGAGGTATAGGCAAGGATTCATATCAAGAAATCATATATTTTTCTTTTAAATGTATATATGTATATTTACTTAAACCACAACATGAAAACACATCCACAAACACTTAAAATGAAACAATTTTTCTGCAGCCCCCTTCTGTGCCAACATGCACTCTTACTCACTCTTAGCTCAACCTCAAATATTTTTTACTCTGCCCTCTTCAGCTGTCGTCATATACTATAGATTATATAAAATAAACACAACCTGCTGATATTTATAATCATTAAATGGAATTTCTCAGCCTCCCTCGGTCGAATGGAAATGATCGATCTTTACAATCAGAGAAAATGAAGTGGTTCTCTTGCCTCTACAAACGGGGCAGGCGGCACCGTCTTTTGTGCTGCCTGCGGTGGCTGCCACCACGCTGAATGCGGTGAATGGGGAGCAGTCGTGCCCTCTGTGTAGCCCCAGCTGTCTTTGACTGATAGGCTGGAGGAGGGGGAATGGTGAGGTGTAAGGAAGTTCAGGAGGCCTGTAGATTTACAACAGAACTGAACAGACTGTCGCGTTAGTCATCCTAACTAACCAACCAACCAGCCAAGCAGTGGGCCACTGCGTTAACACCCGGCTCCGCGGCTCAGAGCAGGCTAATTAATGCAGCCAAATGAGATCAGCGGTAGAGGCCCAGGCCAGGGCCATATTGCTAAATAGCTTCCTTCAGTACGGGCCTGTGTGGTGTAATTACCACCAGGCCACCTCACAATGCCGCCTTTATGTCCCACTGAAAGTGATTTCATGTCCCTCATTCCCCCATTAGCAGCATGTTTTTCAAACGTGATGAGAGAAGTCTGTCAATGGTTATTGTGTGTGTTTGTGTGAGAGACTGCCAGTTTGCTTAGAATATAATGGACAGCTTAGTGAATGTATTGAAGTGGGCACATGTTCATTCAGTGCAGTGAATCTGTGGCTGCAGCCCACCAACATGTAATGACAGACTGATAGACAGTAATTGAGTAAAAACTGCAGTGGTGATTATGCTACCTGTGTCTTCAGTGTCAGCACTTTAGAGAGATTTACAGGTACGAATGAAGGAATGTTGCTGCCATAACACACGTCACACTTGTTTCTCATTGTAAACAAATGAATGAACGTGCTGCTATTAATACTAACCTGATCACATGACAACAAATATTCAGATCTTTGCAGCTCTTCTGTTGTAGGGCCTGCTATAATCGCTGGTTTGACAAAGAGCTTTAAAAAAAAGTTATTAGTGTTTAAGGTTTTTGGTGCAACAGAAAAATAATTAGGTTAGAATTTAGGAATCTAGGTTTGGAGTACAAAACTAAAAATTTAAAGAGAAGTTTAAAATGAATCTTTCTTAATTTTAATATTAAGAAGTTTGGTGCAAAATTATTTAAAGTTAAGCCATGACTTAATCGGGTTTAAAAATTATTCTGTTAGTGATGCAAAAAGAGCTCAATGGTTTGAAACAAAACACTGATAATAACCCGATTTACGATATCATTCATCCATAGACCATCTACAGTCGTGTCTAAACTTTAAAACTAATAATGAATTTGTAAACTTTTAGCAAAGTGAAGTTTAACTGATAGCCTTAAAGGAAAGACAAAAAGGATGGTAGGATTATGTTATTTTATTGAGTTATTCAGCTACTCATTTAAATATTTTCATCATGTACTCATCATCACTCTGACTCATTTTACCTTATTAGACTTATTTAGGCTTTGATTAATGGAGAAGTCGCACTCCTATGGAGGTGTCTTTGACAAGTATTTTTCTTTGACAAGGAGAACTCCTTTCTCTGTCTTATATTTTACAGTTCTGTTATGGTGCTTCTGAAAATATCATTTTGATTAAAAAATACTGTGAAGAAAATGAAACACATTTAGGATAAAATGGTCAGGTAAAGGCAAAGTGGATCTGCAGAATAAATAAATTGCCCAGTTTTTGTTGTGTCTCCCTTTTTTTTTTCTCATCCATATGCTGCGGCTGTCCTCCATCATAATCCCTCGATTCAAGTCAGCATGAATATAGACACCAACAACCGTTTGGTGTGTAATGTAGCAGAAGCATCTCACTGGCCACCACTATAGTGCCACCCTGACACTGTCAAAGGTGCCACGTTTAGCCCCAGGCACTACTACTCAATCACTGCCTGGTTCACAGGGGCCAGCACACCAGCAGGGCCCACTAATGCTTTACTAACCCTCTGTCCCCCCCCCTCCTCTCCGTGTCAGGACAGGCAAAACCAGCGTCTCCCTCACCCTCAGGTCCTCGTGGATGGGGCTCATCCCCCCCCCAGCACTGAAGGAGAGATGTTTTTTCTGCAGCAGCTCTCGGCTCAGGATGGAGGCTCCGGAGGCTGAAACCTCCACCGAAAGCTCCAACTGGAGCCCCCCTGACAGGATGTGTGGTAATGGGCTGCTGTGCCCCAGACCTGTCACAGTGGAGCCCTGCAGGATGCAGTCACATATGCTTGACCTCAGTCTGCAAGAAAAAGCCATACATTTACATCTAATGAAGATGCAAACAGTTTATAAATGTTGATGGGAAAAGAATTCATATATTACATTAAGATGAGATAATTCTCTGTGGTTCCCCCTTTTTGTTTATTATATAATTTTGTATTACTATTTTATTTTGTATAATTATATCTAATATGCAATATGCACATTAAGACTGGGTTGCACCAGCGTAGATTATTTTTTAAATCTGACTAAGTCATGGTTATGTTGCACCAAAGTTTTAAACTAGCTTAAAATTAATAAAGATTAAATTTAAACCTCTCTTTTAATCTTGAGGTCTGACTTTTAAAGTGGCTGATTTTTTAGATGAATTGAGCAAAAATAATAACCAACTTATTTGCTAGCTAGCAAACAATGTAATTTTTGTTTAGGTTCTACTTTTTCGCTAGCTAGCAAACAATGCAACTTTTTGTTAACTTTTTGCTTGCTAGCAAACAAGCTAATGTTTTGTTAACTTTTACTAGCTAGGAAACAGTGTAACATTTTGTTTTGTTTTGTTACTTTTTCATGAGCTAACAAATAATGTAAAGTTTTCTTAACATTTTAGCTAGCTAACAAACAGTGTTATGCTATGTTTTTTAAAAACTTTTTAGCTAGCTAGCAAACAATGAAAGGTATTGTTAACTTTTTAGCTAGCTAACAAACAATGTTATGTTGTTTTTTTAAAAAAAACTTTTTCTCTAGCTAGCAAACTATAAAAGGTATTATTAACGTTTTAGCTTGCTAGCAAACATTATGACATTTCAATGTATTTTAGCTAGCTGACAAACAATGTAATGTTTTGTTAAGGAATACAGAGCAGCCGAAGGGGAACCATTTTCACCCACTTTATGTTTTTTGGCAAGCATATTGACTAAACTCCTTTTAAATTTGTTTACATTAGGATTTACTAAACTGAGATTAGTTTTTAATTGTGAAATAGTGTTCTGCTTAATTTTGTTCTTTAAATTTTGCTCATTTTAAATCCGGTTTAGCTAAACTCTGATTAGAGTTTATTTTAGATTAATTAATGTTTGCTGGTTTAATCCAGTCTATAAGGTGAAAAAGTCGTGCCATTCAAACAGCGAGTTAGGGGAGAAAGACAAAGAGATGCACAGATTAAATGAAAAAGTAAAACCCATTGCATAGAGGGGATATTGTAGACAAATAACAGTACAAAAGTACAAAAGACAGTAGACTGGAGAAGCATGGCCGAGCCATACAGATCAGATCCAGCATTCACAGGTCCAGTTGAGGTGAGAATCCAGGGTCAGGCTCCGACATGACTCCCTGACTCCTAATTTGGAGATTCTCATTTTCAGTTTCCCAACCAAGGGCAAGAAATCGTACCTGTGAGAAGCCTTCAGGCAGAACAGGGAGAGGTGTGGAAGAATCTGTTTCTGTCAGAGAGGAGGCTGTTCAACTACTTGTCTTTATTCCATCTGTATTTCAACACACCCCACAGTCGAGAGCTGTAAGTACACGCTCTTGGAAAACTTGTGGCTGAAGTATTGTAAAACTTTTTCAATATCTTGGCTTTCTACGATATCTGCTTATGGCATATAGGGTTTTGGTTAGTCAACTAAAACACTTCATTACAGGATAAGTTTGGTGATATTATTTATTCTTCTTATTGTCAGCATATCCAGAAACAAAAACACAAAACAAACAATAAATAGTTCTTTCTAACACACATTACCTGTGTAGTGAAAGTATGATTGCATATTCCTCTGTGCCACAGAGTCCAGTTTTTGTCTATTTTAAACACATAAATAAGCCACATGGTTGCACTGAGTGACATATTCCCTCATGAACATGAGCACTGTGGTTCATTTGATCGATGGTTGAACATCCTGCAAATACTCTCTAAAGCACCAAATGTGTATTACTGTGTAACATAAAATAGTCCCCAAAAATTACTCAACCAATTTTGAGTTGAAACATATATTTGTAAGATTCTCTTCACCAGTAGTCCTAATGAACTTGGGGCTGATGCAACTGACAGGAGAAGTCAGAAAGTGTTGAGAGATGGACTAACACTTTTGGTATTTTTATGGTATTTCTCTTGAAAAGAACATAACGATAAATAGAATATCGCTGGCTTTAATCTTGATGATAAAGGTATGTTAGGGTCAGTCTGCTAAAAAACTTGGTTAAGGTTTAGAAAAGACTGGTGTTAAGATTAAAAAATCAAACTGTGATATATATTATATATTATATTTCTCTTAGTTATTCTGTAATTGGCACTGATCTGTCTTTTTGTAAACCATAAAATTCTAATCATCACTTCACTGAAATATTTAGGTTTGTTAACATAAACCTCTATTTTTATATTCAATTTCTCCTTTTCCTTCTATATCTCTATGCCATGAAGGCCAAGTACACTCTTAGAAATAGGGGTTCCAAAAGTGTGGTTCCCGAGGGGCTAAGGTTCTACCCAGAAGGGTTTGTAAAGGGTTCTGCGTAAGATTAAAGGTTCCATTAAGAACCCTTTTCATCCAAAGAATACTTTTTGGAAGAAAGAGTTCTCAGAAGATTGTTGAAATTCTTGAAGAACTCTTTCATCAAGGGTTCTTTATACTATAATATAGAACCCCCTTCTGAGTGGTTCTAGATAAAACCCTTGGAGTATGAAAAGGTTCTCAGTAGAACCTCCTGGGTGGGTTCTATATCAAATCCTTGGAGTATAAAAATGTTCTCAGCCGAACCCCCTGAGTGGGTTCATGTTAGCACCCTTAGAAAGCAGAAAGATTTTAGATAGAACGCCCAGAGAGGATTCTGTGTGGAACCATTACACCAAGAAGGGTTCTTCCTTCAGAACCTCTTATAGTTGGTTCCTGGTGAATCCTTTCACAGATAGCTGTAAGTATAACAGTTTATGTTGGGTTCTAGGTAAAACTTTCTTCCCTTCCTTTCAGGGCTCTTCCTGAAGGGCTGAGGTTCTCCCTAGAACTATTTTCTTCTGAAGAACCCTTTGTTAAAGAACAGGTTTGTCTAGAGTTCTTTGTCAGACTAAAGACTGCATTAGAACCCTTTTCATCCAAATAATCATTTTTGGAAGGAGGAGTTCTTCAAGGATCACTGAAATCTTATTTTATCAAGGGTTCTTTGTACTATAACATAAATAGGTTCTTGGTGGAACCTCCTGACAGGATTCTAGATGAGACCCTTTGATTATAAAAAAAGTTCTCAGTAGAACCCTGTGGATCTTATTAGCCCATTTGCGAAGGTGGAAAGATTCTTGATTCTCCACAGAGGGTTCTGGGCAGAACCATCACACCATGGAAGGACTCTTCATAACCCTTTCAAAGATGGTTCTAGGCATAACATTTTGCTGTATTCTGGGTAGAACCCTCTGGCTGGGTTCCGAGTAACATTTATAAAAGGTTCTACCAGGAAATAAAAAGGAGACAAGCTGAAGAACCCTTTATGGTTCTAGTTAGCACCTTTATTTCTTAGAGTAAAGTGTCACTAACTGAATCACTAAATGTAACTTCAATTAAAACTAACGTTTACCATCTTTTTCCAACAACATGACAGAATTCAGTTTTACTGTTTTGGTAGAAACTTTCCACACAAATGCCATTTTCATGTTTGACCACATTACTTCAGTCAGATTTGTGTCCTTCTCTCAAACGCCGCGGCCTGAAGTTAAAACATAAAGTAAAGCCTTTTGTTGTGCTGACGGCAGCACAGTCATGCAATCATTATCAAACTGAGGTGTTCGTGACCACACACACACATTTTGTCACGTTCACAATTCAGCATAACAAAATTTTCCATCATGATGCGCCGCATGTCATGACACACTAAGATGTGCATGCACCCCCACTCTCTCCTTCTCTCTCTCTCTCTCTCTCTCTCTGTGACAAACTGACACAGACTCACTGGCTCGGCGTCCAGAGTCTCTGACACTGTTGTCTCATGGCTTCAACGATGAGGTCAACTTGTTGAAGAGATGACTGCGACCTTTGACGACCACAACAGCCTCGCTCTAAAATGATCTGAAGCCCCATTTTCACTTCTGCATTATAGCATCACACACACATACATGTGTCCACATAAATAATTACTGTTATCCAGTGGTGGACAGTAACAAAGTACATTTACTTGAGTACTGTACTTTACTTGAGTATTTATTTTTTGGGGGGAACTTATGACTTTCTCTCCACACAAATGTTGTACTTTTGACTCGACTACATTTCTAGGAGGGTTGTCGTTACTCGTTACTTTTAAGCATAGCTTTGAAATCAGCTGTTCCTTTTTTTTTCTTTTCTAAAATGCAATTGGCCACATGATACGTTCCTCACAGAAGGAAACCAATCACAGTACCCGCTCTCAACTGGGGTTGATGCAAAAGCAGCAATGCGTCATCCAGGCGCTCTGTAACAAGCGCAAGCAAGCAGTCCCTCTTTCATACAAACAGAATGGGGAAATAGTGTCGGCAGGAGAAAGACTAGTGTCGAGTATCTATACTTTGACTCAAGTACTGAGGTTGAGTACTTTGTCCACCACTGCTGCTATTATTTACATTAGCTGGTTGGTTTACAGCAACTCCTGCACTGTTATTTTGCCTTTTATTAGTGTAGCCTGGAGGAGGGACAATCAAGCAGCTATCAAATTATTGAGTAGAGTAAATTACAAAAAAAAATTTGAGGTCACTTGAGACAAGTCTAGGTCAAATGTCAAGTCTTGCCAAAACAGGCCTCAAGACAAGTCTCAAGCCTTAAGTGTTAAGTCCAGGGCAAGTTACAAGTCTTAATAGATAAACTGCAGGTCAGTCACAGATCTTTAGGTCTTTTAACGCTGCTGGTCAATAAAGATTTATTGGCAGAATATGACAGAAATGGAGTATAATATTAAGAGCAGGGCAGGAACTTCATGGTTGCCATAACAGTCATGGCCACCGTGCCCCCTCAGTTTGGCCTTATGCCCCTTAAAAAATTATTTGTCCTGCAGCCAAAGTTGTCTTAGTCTGACTCACAGGATGCACGCTGTGTGTATAAGCCTGCCATTGGTTGCTTGGTTTTAGTCGGCATCACTGCATCCGCTATCTACATTTTCAAAGCCCCCGGGAAACAAGAACAACCCCTGAACTAGAAAC
Source organism: Lutjanus erythropterus (assembly GCF_056507025.1). Taxonomy (NCBI): domain Eukaryota; kingdom Metazoa; phylum Chordata; class Actinopteri; order Lutjaniformes; family Lutjanidae; genus Lutjanus; species Lutjanus erythropterus. The sequence goes on from NC_139332.1 coordinate 24,598,878, forward strand.
CTGCATGCTGAAAATGGCAAATTAGTAACTGGGTCACTAATGGTCATGTAAATAAACCAATGTAAACAAACTAACAGCTATTATTTTCTTTTATGAGGGTTTAGACATTTTAATGCCTGGTCTCGCCTCTTGCTGCTGATTTCACCATTTGCTCCTTCTCTTTATTGTTTATTTGCGCTGTTCTGTTGGGCTCAGCTTAAATTGCACTAGTACATATCTTTTTTTCCTATTTTGTTCTTACCACGCCACATGTCAAAGCTGAGACTTATTGTCTCAGCAGGTGTCAAGGGATTTGGTTTGTCTACTGCTTTGAGGAGACCTCCTCCTCCCTGTTAGCCCTCCGCTCTGCAGGGCTGCAGGGTGCACTGAAGCAAGCAGATGACATCTTCCCTTTCCACAGAGAGCACCATGTCTCTCTGCAGAACCTCGTAGAGGAGTCACAGTGCAGATAGACACACGCACACACACACACACACACACACATGAGTCCCTAACCACACACTCTGTGACCCCTCCACCTCAAGTCCTGCTCCTTGTACTCCCCGCTCCCCCCACCTTCTCTTCCTCTCGCCCTCTGAGGAGAGGAGCTGTATTGAGCGGGAGCTTGAAACCATGCTTGTATTGTCAGAGGACTTGCCGGCACTTACCTCCACTTGAACATTTAGTGCTGTCTTGCTGGGCCCGGACAGAGAATAGCACTATAGGGTCACTGATGAATTGCTATTTCTGGACAAGAGATAAACACACTGCTTTGTAGGGATTATCTCTCCAATCTGCGGCGGCAGAGCTGAGATTTTTATCTTCTGTTTGGAGGGTCAAAGTCATGCTTATGTTCTTAAATGTGTAATGTTTTACTCTGCATATTGACCCAGTGTGTAAAGCTATGATCATTGTGTCAGCCGAGGATTTGAATGGATTGAATCCATTTATGTCCCTTAAATTAACTGTTAATTGCAGGAATGACTGAGCTCTGTTTGCCTGATTGCTGAAACTGAGTATGACCTGTTGTGTGACGATAAGTGCTTTTTAAAGTCATAATTATAAGTAATTACACACATCAATACAACCTCATGCGTCATATCACTTACAGTAGAGGTTCTCAATGATTTCTCAGCCAAGGGCTCCTTACAAGATAGAAAATATACCAGAAATATACCAGTGAAGTAAACCACAACAAGTTGATGCATCATGATCAACTTGAAATGAATGAAAATATCACAGACCTCCTGACAGAGTGCCATGGACCTCTACTTGAGAACCAGTGACTGATAGATATGATGATGTTATTCTCAAAACTGTAATGTGCATTTTTTTTTGTTGTTGTCTAGTTGTTGAGTGACTGGTCATCAACTGACACATGTACTATCTAATATACTGACAAAGAGACCAGGAACAGATGCATTTTACATGGTATGGTTTCTCAATTCAAACAATCACTTAATAATTAATAATCCCAAAATACTAAAGTTAACTATTGAATGACTTATTTTTCAAATTTGACACACTCAAATATGGAGCTGTGGTGATGTACATTTTGTGCTGTCAGTTCTAATCGTATGCTAATTACTTAACACTCAGTCCCACTGCAAAATGGACATCAACAAAAGGGAAAAAATTGACCTTCAACTTTATTGGTATTTTCAACATGTAAAACGTATACATCTTATCATGTGGATACATATATATTGTTTTAACAACATTCCCCCAAAGCCCCTTTCCCCCAAATTCCTACATCCTCTTGTCCAGGGTGAACTCTTTTGTTGAAACCTTTAAAGTCAACAAAAAACATTTATTTTCATTTTCATTTTTATGTTTTTTTTTTTTTTTTAAATAAAAAATACTTTTATTTAAAAGGTTGGTCATGTGTGATTGATTGGTTAAGAAAACATATAGGAACATGTACAAAAAATGCAGAATGTAGATCTATTAATGCACAAAATTTAATTTAATTCTGCTGTCAAAAGAGTTTTCAGTCCCTCAGAAGTTAAGTTTCTTGTCTTCAAATAAAATTCATATGTGGTCTAAGACTAGTAACCTATGAGAGCTCTGGAGTGTGTGAGGCGCCCTAAACAGCTGTCACTAAGCATGTGTGTGTGTGTTACGTGTGTGTGTGTGCACATGTGGGTGTCTGTGCATTTTAATAATAAGGTGTTGACTCTGCCCTCTGAGGCTCACCTGTGGGGATTCCCAATGGTGTGCGTTCAGACCTGTGTTCATGTATGTGTATGTGTGTGTCTGTGTGTGTGCGTGCACATATGATTGTGTGTGTGTGTGTGTGTCACTTTGGGAAACACATATCTGTGCACCACAGCGCAACACCTGCCAGAGGCTGTGGCTGTTTATGACAGAGGCTGTGTGAGCTGGAGAGGACATGGTGGAGCATCGCCAGCTCCATGCACACACACACACACACAGACACACACAAACCAAGGCACACAAAAAATGCTGTGATTTTTATTGCAATAATTCATATTGTACAAATACAGAATTCACACAAGCAAACACTTCTAAATGGCCAGACATCACACCTACACTGTAAAAACTACAGAAAAAACACTCCCCTTTACACACACACACACACACACATGCAGACACACACACACACACACGGGTAAATGTAATAACCACAGGGCCGGTGTGATCTGTGTCTCTCTCCCTAGGTCTTGCTGGCTGTGCAGGTCCCCAGCAGCTCCTATATTACAGCAGTAGGCAGGGGAGCCTGGCAGACGCACCGGCCTACAAAGTTCAATATAAACGAACAGTGGGATCTCCCAGGGACCTGGCAGGAAAAAGCTTAGCAAAGTTAAAGCCTCACCAGCCCTTCCCGGCTGCCCATGCCAATGGAACAACACACATGTACGGTACATATGGGCATACAAACCTGCGCACACACACACACACAGTTGTACACACACCGACAGCCACCTTTTCCAGTGGACAGAGTTGTGTCTCTTACTCTGTTACTTTACCAGCCGGCTAGTAATTTTTGTCTTTTTCATGTTCTATACTTGCGGTTCAATTTGGAATCTGTGCAAATTAAAGCTGCTGAATAAATAAGTAGGAGTTTCTGGCACAACTTCACCTACTTCCGGGATACACGGAGAGGAGGGAAAAGGGCTGAAAAGAGGTAAAACTCCAGCAAACACTTGTAGTATGTCGAGCAACTTTATTTTCAGACCAATGCGTTTTGGCTCTGGATTTTATTAGTCATCATGAATCACATCAAAAACAGCACTATGAACAGGAATTAAAAAATATATAAAAAATAATAGATAATCAATCATATACATTCATATGGATGTATATGATTGGTTGTCTTTTACGTTACTTTTTCCCTTTTTGAATTCCTTTGTTTCATATTAACCTTGATGAAGTCCACAGTCGAAACACTTTAGTGTGAAAATAAAGTAAAACATGAAACATGCTACAAGTGTTGCTGGAGTTTTAGCTTTTTAAACAAAGTAAAGCTACTACAAGGAACTTTCATATTTTGTTGATTTTGGAGGCCCCTGTGGACAAAAGTGTTTGTGCAAGAATGTTTTCCTGCACAAAGTGCAGCAGGCCTCAAATTTGTTATTTTCAACTGGCATCAACCAAGCTCTAAATGCACAGCTCTCAAGCTAGATCTAGCTGAACTTGCCTTTACCAACATTAAATGAAGGTAACGTTAACAGAAGCAATTTTAACCTATTATATCTAGAAGTAGCTACATTTTTTTGTTATGAGAAGCGACACCGTGTCTGATAAATTCAGATCAGGCTGCACAGTTTGCGTTAGTGGTTGCTGGTTCCATGTTGGTTTTGTAGTTGTTAGCATGTGATCAACACAAGTTTTTCCCAAAAACACAGTTCAAAGCAAGACTGAAGTGAATATAGCTTCATAAAAGTGACAATAAAGGGGCAATGTGTAACAATAGCTCATCCAAAAATGAGTACTGCTGTCCAAACAGCAAGTTGGAACCATAGACAGGAAACTGAATAAGTTGAAATTTTGTTCTGTTCTATTAATCCTGTCCTCCTTCACAGACACCAGGAAGCTCAGGCAGGCTGCAGGAGCCAGACAACTGAGATACTGTAAATTGACGATGAGTCCTCCACTGTAATTAGATCAGCTGTTTATCACTGTCACTTGTCTGTCGCTGTAAAACTAAGCCTGTTACCCCGAAAACAAAAGCCCACTGCTCCAAACATACACACTCAAATTTGAGTCCAATGCCTGCCAGACGCCATTAACATATTGCACAATTTAACCGTTATAAACATCTACTCCTTCTAAAAGATTATTAATGATTTGTTACAACTCATAAACAGATACTTATTCATTTGGTGAATATTCTGTATTAATTTAAACTTTAAACTTAAACTTGTAAAGCAGGTAAACAATAATGCATGCAATCTGTCTTTATGATTTAGTTCAGTAAATATATTACCGATTTCTCCCTAAACATCTCTTCTAGAGTTTTATTTATTTTATGCATATTTTAACATTTGGATCCTAGCAACATGCTGTATAACCTCCTCTTTTCGTAATATAATTTAAAACTTCACATCACAAAGAGGAAAATATTTTGTTGTATGATTCTCTGTAAAAAATAAATCACTCTCTGTCTCTAGACTATCCTCTTTTCCATGCCCTCGGCCTCCTCTCTGGCTGCTTTGCAGGGTTGCTCCCCTCTTCAGATGGCTGTGGACGCAATAATGACCCAACAGATGGGTTTATTAGAGGGCGGTTAAGGCAGCCAGTGGGTGGTTCGTTCAGGGGGAACCAGGAGCCGCAGCGCCAGGAGCTTTGGGTGAAAAGGAGAGTGACAGGAAGCGAGTGACTCTGCCTCTCTCTTCAGTCGTTGATCCAATAGGCAGAATCTCGTCCTTGTAATGATCTCGGCTTCTAGGACTAGAGTGCGCTCACCCCGGTGTGTGTGTGTTTTTGGTGTCACACCCACACATATGTGCACGTCTGCTTATGCAATGCATCCACGCTTCGCATTTGTACATTTCAGTACATATGCTTCTGCCTGAAGCATGTGCACGCCTTTTGACATGTAAATGAGCTCGAGCTGGCTTTGTTAGCTACCTGCGTGTTAATGCTTGTTTAAGATGTCATCTGTCTCTTTTTGCCTCTCCATTCAGTGGTGGCGGGTGGCGTGCTTTGTGTCTCCAGCCCCAGGTGTCAAAGGAGGTTCTTCAAACCCTCGTTAGTGTCCCAGATTGTGTGTGTGTGTGTGTCTGCATTTGTGAGTGTGCTCTGCTGGAGCATGCCACTCTTGATCACAGGACAATAAGGTCCACATCAGATCATACAGAGACCTTATTATTCTCTTTGCACGTCAAGGTCTCTCCAACACTTCTTAACTCAATAGAGTTGATTTAGCAAATAAAGGCAAAAGGTGTAACATTAACTCAGGCATATGGATGTGATTCTGCCAATCAATGGAAAGTAAATCAGTAAATTAGTCCCTAATTACCTGATTAAAAGACGATCAGTCGTTTTCTTTCCATGGATTGTAGTTAATTATTAATGATAGAGATCAAAAGTTGTAATTTGCAAGTCAAGATTCAAAGACTGTTAACAAAATTACAGTCCTCTCTGAATGTCATGCATACAAAAAAGAGACATTAAAGAGTTAAAAAGAAAGGTAGAATAGGAGAATCCAAGACAGAATTAGAAAGACCAAGGAAGTGATTTGTGTAGAACTTTGACTAACTAATTAACTAGTAATTACTGTAGAATAGAGATTAATCTATATATTTGAGGTAATCCTCTAAAATATATTTGCAGTGTTTACACAGTTAAAAGTCCAAATAGTAAATTGGATTAAAAACATTTTAAACATAGTCCTTCAACAAGATTATTAATGATTTCTTAAGACTCCTAAACAGACACTAACTCATTCTTGCAAAATTCAGCATTAATTTAAATTCTACTAAATGTGAAACAGGGCAGGCAAACAAAACAACTGTTCCAACCCCGAAATTGAAATTTCAAAGAGAACATGCTTGCTATATTGTTGTAAGCAAAGTCAGGATTTCAACTTAGCATGTTTCATTCAGCTCTGATGACATAATATAGCAATTTTATGATTTATTACAGTAAATATATTACATATTTCTCTTTTAATGATAGAGCATTAAAAGTTATAATATTGTCAAAATTCAAAGACTGTGTGTCTCCACCAACCAGTCAAGCTACAGTTTACAGACTTATACTGTATAATGTATATAGTGAAGACTTTGAAGGAATTTACTGTTGAATTTACCACTTTAATGACCACTACTGACCTAATAAAAGGTACTAATGGTGTGTTCACACAAAAAGCAAAGTGAATATGTTTGATCGCTGCATCATTCTGGAAACATTTGTAGTTATTTGGGTTATGCTCGCATGAATGTGATTATTCGTCGCTAGCTAATGAGTAACATGCTAACAGGTAGCACCAGCCAACAGGCACAGGCTGTGTGTGTGTGTGTTTATGTGTAAGCATCTGTCAGCACCCACCAGAGAAGCCAGTTCTTTCTTCTTTCCCCCTCCTCTCTCTATATTCACAAAGCAACTTGCATTACACCTCTGGTCACCAGTCAACATCGACAGGGAGACTAATTAGTGTGTCTTCCAGGCTGACCGTGTGACAAGTGAAAATAAAGATGAATCCACTTTTTAATCCCAAAAGTTTGAAACATTAACTCCTCCTGCCGGTAAAGGATTCTGCACTGTGGTGTTTCTTCCTCCAGAAGCTCCAGTTTGCTCCCAGCTCTCTTCTCTGAGCCGCCCTGGCTCTCAGCAGCTGTCCATCGGCTGTGTGTCTCAGCTCCGCTCTCGTCCAACACCCAGCAGAAGCCCTGCAATAGATGCAAATTATTAATTGAAAATGAATATTTTCAACTCTCTCAAATGAGTGAATGATGGAAATTTCACATGTTTATGTTTGTTTGCATCTTTACATTAACTTTATATGGAAATTTGATTTGCTTTGGTGTGAACATACCATTAGTGCATATTTTGGCAAAACAGAAGTTACCACAATATATGTATGATGTCACAGTGAAGCTGACCTTTGACATTTTGCATCCAAAAGGTCATAAAATCATCATTTTACCCCTTTAGATATTTGTGTGTAATTTTGTCATAATCAGTGTATGAAATCTGGATTTACAGTCAAAAATGTGTTTAGTGAAGTCACCGTGACCTTGACCTTTGACCACTTACAACTAATCAGTTCATCTTTGAGTCCAAGTTGATGTTTGAAATTTGAAAAAAAATCCCTCAAGGTGTTCTTAACAAGAACAGTGCCTCCTGTGTCATGACCCAGTCTAGGGGAACCCTTGACAAAACATGATGTGCTGCTCCCCCATTCGTCGCACTCCCAAGGAAGCCCATCAGCCTTTTCATTTTTATAAAAAAGGCATACAAGTCATTTTTAAAAAGGGTCTACAAGCTTTTTCAAGAATTCAGAATCACCTAGATACTTCAGCATACAGTCATAGATGTGCACAGAAATATTAAGATGATCAGTCCAGTAGTTTTCAAGATTTACGCGTGCACACACACACACACAAGTGTTTACATCCCCATCCAGCATAAGCTGACTAAACCGGCATTTCTGCATTAAGCAGTCTTTCTATGTTCTGTCATTTTTAACTTCTTCATGCACTGTCCTAGTCATCGGTTAATGTTTTATTTGTATAGCACTTAATTAACTTTGTCTGCAAAGTAGTACTATTATTTTTACAGCCTTTGAAATCATCATCTCACCATCAACAGTCAAAGGGATGTTGCGATTGCTCCTCCGTGCTCAGGCGACACACGGTGGAATGGCCTCAGAGGATATTACGCTGCTTCGAGACCACTCATCTGAGGAGTGTAAGGCACACGACACCTGGAGGGTGAAATCAAATGCTTGTTAGGGCCCGGTGGAGGGCCCTTCACGGTCTCTCACCTCCGAAAACCTCAGCCCTGGATCCCCCCCACCCGGATGCTGGTGAACCCCCCCCCCCCCCCCCTCTCCTGTATCCTCCTCCTCCCCTCTCCTCCTCTTCAAAGGTCATCCAATCCTGGCCGCCGCCCCACTCCACCCCCAAAACCATGGAGAGAAACACGGTGAAGTGTATGAACACTGAGCTTTTAGCCCCTTTTCCTCTCTGGGGGTGTATCTATCTCCTTTGTTGTCTCACTCAAGCAATGTACAGTATGCTACACCTTCACTCTCCATCTATCAGTTAGTCGCTCTTTATATAGGGACTTTATATAAGAGTAAGATAGAAAAAACATAATAAACCCTATTTTCTCTATTTTCTGTTAGCCAGAAGGACAAACATTAACAAGTCAGTCTGTTGTTTACACTGCCTTCAGAAGACACATCTTATCTTTATTATGTGCCTTCTTCTTCTTCTTCTTCTTTTTCAAGAAAATATCAAATAACACAAACTGAAGTGAAAAGTCACTAAGCACAACCACACCAGCACCGTCCTCAAGTAAAACTTTCAGACACTTGTACTTACTTGAAATATATCCAGTGTATGCATTTAATTTCAAATCTGGATTTACTCATTTTAAACCTAGTTTTGCTCAACTATGATTACAGCTAATCTTAGATTAAAATAATCTTTGTTGATACGACCCGGTCTCACTCTATAAACTCACTTTCTTTCTGTCAAAGGACCAGTGTGTGGGATTTAGTGGCAACCAGAGGTGAACTTGCAGAACACCTCGCCTAAGTCTCCGGAATCTACAGCCAATGTTTGGTTTGTCCTTTCTGGGCTCCTGTAGAAACATGGTGGCACAACATGGAAGAGGACCTATGCCCTCTATAGACATAAAAGGCTCATTCTAAGGCAACAAAAATGCAACGATTCTTATTTTCAGGTGACTGTACAGTAATGAAAACATAATTTAGAATATTATTCAATTGCTGCCAGTAAATCTAATAAAATGGACCTTTAAAATGTGGGATGAAATGAAAGTAGGAACCACTGTAGGTTGGCTAAACATGACACACCTAGAGATTAATTCACTCATAACTACAGATCCATGAGTATTCTATTGTAAAATGTACTTAAGTACTAGAGTAAATATACTTTTACTTTTCACCACTGGCTTGAACACAGCAACAGGAATGTTATCCTCTGCAAAATACAAGATAGCACACACACAAAAATGCAGCTTTTTGATGTAACTATTTGATCAGATTTATTTACGATGGTGTATAATTTCCAATCACTGCACACACACACACTTATGCATCAGAAACAATACACCTTATGGGCCCCCCTGCACAGACACAACTCACCCATGTCTGTAATCCTCCTAATCTGTCACCATGACCCAGGGTAATGCCATGTCACCACAAGTGTTTGGCTTCACTTTCAACACAGCCATGTTGACACCCCACGTCACCTCAGAAACTCTCCCCTGACCCTGGCTGCAGCCCTCTGGCCTCCCCCACGTGACGCCGCGGCTCCTTCTGCCCTGTCTCAAGCAGCTACCATCGTCTCAGCCTCAGCTTGGCCTGGAGCCGACACCGCGGTACACAGCAAGCCTCATTCAGGTGGCGTAAATATAGCCCGTCCTGACACCGAGGAGACGCTGCGTGCACCTGAGATGTAAACAAACTTAAGCATCAAAAGAACCCCCAGCCTACAGCATCGCTCACAAAAGCTTACAATATCCACCCCTGACAAAAGACGATGCCAGAATCTCTCGCGTCTCACTTTTGCCTCTACTCTTTCTTTGCGTGACACGGGTGTTTGCACCGAGCACCAATTGGCATGACAGTGTGACCCCCAACCTTTTTTCTGCTTGTCCCCACATCCCGTCCCTTCTCTCCTTCCTTTCCTTGTCCCCCTCATCATCCATGTCACTCCCCCTCCCATCTCTCACCCACACCCCTGCTCTTCCCTCAATGACAATATCCTGGTAATGGTGGCCTTTGTTTTTCTTGGCCCGGGCGCCTGGATTTGTCAGGACGCATTTCCTGCCCGCAGACTGAGGGGGCTGCTGCTGCGTGGCAATCTGGGCTCACTTCTCAGGCAGCTAAACCCTTTGACACTGTGCTTTTTAATTAAAATTACATTATGATTAATCAGGCAGAAGGAGGGGCCCTCCCCCTCACTTGCACTCCCTCCACCTCCGCCTCCTCCTCCTCTCTTCTCTCTCCTCCTGCTCAGTTTCCAGGCAGGTTTGATTACAACCTGTGACGGACGTTCCTCACTGCCAAGCCGCTAAAGATGTGCTGGCAGATGCGGCGGCCTGGCCAGCTTGTCAAGCCCCAGGGTTGCAGGCGGCCAGGGAGAGGAGGGACAGAGCAAAAGAGGAAGGGAGAGAGGAGGGAAAAAAAGAACAGAAGGAGCAGAGATAGAAAGAATATGGCAAAGAGAGTGTGTGCAAAGAAAGACCAGGTATGTGACAAGACAGGGAAATTAGGAAAAGAGAAGCCAGGCGAGACAACCAGAGACTTAAAGGGATGGTCTGGATTATTTGAGGAGGGGTTGGATAAGTTACTTTTTGATCAGGACAAGAGTGCAACTCTCATTACAGTTTAAGGACTTTAAGCAAATGTTTTATGGAAAGGACTGGCACTACTGTGCTTGTTTTAATCAAACAAAAAAGTGAAACGTGGAGCTGAATCACCTTCTATTAATTATATATTTTTAATTACATAACTTATTTCTACTTAAGCAGCTACTTAAGTGAAAGTGCATGCTTCAGAATATTTTCATCGATTTGCTTTGCATTCAGTCAGCACTTTTGGACAGGAAACTGCCAGTCTATAAGCCAAATACTGCTCTCTCCAAACCAACCGAACTCCATAGAAGATATTAGTCATTTTAACTTGCAGAACACAGGAGGTGCAGGTCTACCACTGCTTGGATCGGATAGTTTGTTTGTGTTGTTGACTGATTTTGGTGCACAGTTTGGATTCACCAGAGTCACACAATAACAGAAATAAACCAACGGATTGAGGCAGCAGTGGACCAGAAACTCCTGTGTCCTGCAAGATAAAATGACTGATTTTGCCTATGGAGTTGGGTCAGTTTGGAGAGAGCAATGTTTGGCGTGTATAATGCTATTTCTCATCAGAAAAGGCTGTCTGGTGGCAAGGTAAAGCTGTACATTTAAACTGAAACCAAAGCCTTTTTAGGTGGCTAAAAGATTTTTTTCTTACTGACGATGTCCACAGCAGTACGTTGCTTAGCTTCTGTGCTGGTGCTCCTCTCTGTTTCTCCAAACTGGGGACGTGCCGACCGCCATCTACTGTAGCTACTTCAACTAAGTCAAACTATCCCTTTAAAAACATCCAGACACTCCAGAGACCATGACAAGCCATCAAGCAGACTGACAGGCGGGCAAGCCAACTCCTGGATGGCCTGTATTGATCTGGAGAGCTCTGCTGTGGCACATACACCTCCTCGCTCCCAGAACAGAGGAGGAGACGGGGAGACATGAAGCGGGGAATCATTTCTCCCTACAGCTGTACAAGGTGCCTGAATACAAGAGCCTATACTTAACTCCAGTGTCTGGGCTGGTACTCTGGGTCCTTTGTATGGCAGGTGCAATGGCAGAATGTAACCTGGAGCTGTGTGCATGTGTGTGCGCTCACATGTTTGCTTACTCAGGCTGAAATATTCATGTTAGAAGTATGTAAGGACATAAAAACAAAAGACAGAGCCAATGAAGAGCATGTCAATGAGAGACCACAACGGGCACTTAGTGACACGAGATAAGACAGAAACACTCAGCACAGGGCATCCGAGTACTTTTGCGTTACATGAGTGATGCTGCAGCTTTTTTTCTTAATTCTCACCACTTATAAAGTTGTTTGACACCAGGAATATCCTCACAAGTGAGTAAAAAAAAAAACCCACACCTCTAGATGTGAAATTTGTTTTGGAATATATTTTCTTGCACTCAAAAACCATTAATTGGATGACTACAAATGAGTCATTTTAGGTCAATTCAAATATTATTTTGGTTTTTATGGGAACATAAATTGCCCCAGTTGGATATACAATGCGAGCGATATTACTCGGTCGAATGATGGAAATTTGGGTTTGTGTTCGTCTGTGGACTGACAGTTTTGAAACTTTCTGCTTTGAGTCGTTCATCTAAGTTGGTGATTATTTCTCAGTCAAAATAGGAATTTTCCTCTTGATGTAGTGATTAACTGGTATATTCAAGAGAAATAATTTCGTCATTTATAACAAAAATGAAAGATAGATTGGAATTTGAGATGTGCACGATTAGTCGTCTAGTCTATCAATCATTGCCACCCTCGCTAGTCGGCACCAGAAATACTGGTCGGTTAAACTGATAAACGTTTTACTAATGTACAACACCAGTTAACTGTTGCCTTGTGGAATTTATGGCTGCAGCCCGGCAGAGGGCAGCACTTCCTCCCATGCTAATGGCCGTATGTCTGGATGTTGTTAGTGGCAAAGTGGTACAGATGACAGCTCTTAAACAGCACAGTTTGGTGATATTTTGATTAAGAAAATGAAAATACGGTTGTGTAGCTATATATATATATATAGCTATATGTGTCAGAATAAACTGCATATTACCACTCGACTGAAGCGATGTGTAAACACATTCAGCACATTAGCCTGCGAGTGGAGCAGGCTGCTGGTGGTGCTAGCACTGCTAACGTTAGCCGCACTGTGTGGCAGCTAACTCCAGCTCTGGGTAAACAATGTTGTTTACCTGCAAACACTGCGATCCTGCTCGGTCTGACAAAGTAACACCTTTTGTGAGTCACTGTCGTGTTCTGGAGGATAATGTACAATGTTGCACAGCACAGCGGTATTTAAAATGCAATTTTGTGATTGAAGAGTGTGATTAACAGCTTTAAATGGCTCTTAATACACACATTATTTTTTGGACAGTTTTTAATATTATCAGTCAATAAATTGTGCTCAGTATTAACTGTGTTGTCTTACTTTTAGACCTCTCGACTAGTCTGAATTAAAATTTCCAGTTAATCGCCAGGGAAGTCAGTCGCCCTAATAAGAGTCTAAGAATATTACCTGGAAATTTGCCTCATGAATACATTATATAAATAAAATAAATACATCCAACTGATTAGGTATTTTTGAGTGTTGAGGAGCTGCTTTACTCTCACTGTAAATCAGGTCAAGTGGCTGTTAGCACATCACGTACACTGCCATGACCCTGCATGATCTACAGTAACCGTGAATGAATGTCATTTTGTGGGCATGTCTGAAGGATTGAGTGCGTGTGAGTCCGTGCGTTTATGTGCGCGAGTCACATTTTTGTGTGTGCATGTGTTTATTCATGCTTGTGTGTGTGCACTCACATGCTTATTTGTGTGTGTGTGTGTGTGTGTGTGTTAAAAGGGGGGGTGTTCTGGTGATAAAGGGGTTGAGCAGGCGAGACCGGAGCGTTATCAAGCATGTTTCTGTCGCTAACAGAAATGTAAGAGACTTTGTAAAACTCCACTTTCTTAGATTGTATTTGGGATTGTCCACTCATCCGGCCCTTTTGGAGAAAAATTTTAAAAACATGAGTAAGATAATGCCAGTTTCTCCAAGAATGTGTTTATTAGGAGGCAGATAACACGCCGAGGGAAGAGTTTTCCGCTGTTACAGCTGCTAGAACAATACTCAGGTACTGGAATTCATCTAAACGGGTCATATAATCCATGCTGACCAGGATGACTGATAGAAACCATATCTGGGGACCAATCTGGGAAAATTTATTAAATTACATTGTCTGAAAACCCTGACATATGATTGGCATTTTATTTTGCCACAGTGGCATCTTTTGTTTGGATCTTGACTACTGCTGTGTTCTCTTTTTGATATGTTAATCTGTCATGTACCAATAAAAATCAAAATCACTAAACCTTCCAGCATATAACATATGTGTGTGGGCAATATCCAAATCAGAATTAACCATTTCAAACTCCAGTGTTAAATAATCTAAATCAAATCTGGACTGAACCATTTGGCTCAGTCAACCATATCTAATGCCAAACATGTATGCAATTTTTTTTTTTTTTTTTTTAATAGTCTCTGCATTTAGGAAGCACTGCTGTGGAAAGAAATGCTCAACAGGGCATTATTTATCGTTTCTAACAAATTAAGGAAAAAATTAAATATTGAAAATTTCATTTAATTTTCTAGATAATTACACAATTCCTCTCCTACATAAAAATTAATTTTCATTTCCCTTTTTCGTGCCTGTCTTTCCGCATAGCTCTCACCCATTCAGCCCCCCGAGCAGAAACAGGCCTGTATTGAGCGTCCTGTGGCCACATTGACAGGCAGTATTAAAAGCCAGTAGGTGGTCTTTCACTGTCACCGGGCAGAAGCCCCTCGTCACAGCACATTAATTACACACTCTCACCAGCTCGAACAAGCCTCGGCTGTTCGTGTACGGAGAGATGGATTAAGAGCAGAGCGAAGTGCCGAAGTGTTGTGTAAAAATCCTAGAATTTACTCGCGCTCTCGTCCTCGTGTCGCCGCAGCTGAAATTTCGTTAAGGACATGCAGCGATAATGGTAACAAAGGGAAGTGAGCAGTCACTATTTTAAAATGTGAAAATGAGCTGCATCAACTTCAGTGGACCTTGTGATGGTCCTCGCTGAGTGGGCTGGAAAGAGTGTACAATCTGGTTGTATTTGCTGTTTTATTAACTCTATAAATACCAGTGTTGTGGCTGAAATAAAATGTCAGTGAGTTTTTCTGTCAATCCATCCGTGATGTTACTCCATGTGCACACGTGTATGCACAAATGTCGCTGTGTGTACCTGTGCATGTACATCCAGGTACAGTGTGTATGTATGTGTATATATTGAGCGCAGGTGGTTGCATGCAGGTGTGTATGCATGGATTGTCACGGGATCCAGGGCCATCGCCTTCCTCCCTCTGACCTGACCCAGCCGTGAACTCTGTTGCCCTTGCGATCCATACGTATCATTTACCCAACGCCCTCCCTGTCGTCTCGCCTAATGCACGGAGGCGTGAAACACCTCGTAATGCTCAATCACAGCGGGGCACAGCATGCTAGGAGCCATCCAGAGTGACAGCACAGGGCCAGGGAGGGGGCCAGCTGAAGGAAGAAATACCACATCGCCCTCAGGGAGAAGCAGAGAGGGAGGTGGAGGGAGGAGAAGGGTGAGGGGCTAGAGGGGTTTGGAAGCAGAGGGATAGGGGGAGGGAAGAGGGAGTAGGGGTACAAGTGGGGGTGACATTTGGTCTGGGTCCACGTCAACAAAATGCAGATAATGTTCAAATGCTGCTGGTCTTCTCAGGTGTTTACTTGCCAAAATCAGCAAAGAAATATGACAAAAAGAAAAATCTCCTTAAGTTTTTCTTGGCAAACATCAAAACTGTGCGCGACTGCTACAGTATCATCTCATGCAGTTGTAGTTCAGATTATTTGAAGTGGGACTGGATGAATTTCTTATCGATAGTCAGTGTATTAGCTGCTGTAGATAGTGGCCATCACTCAGTTTGGAGAAGCAGAGAGGAGGACCAGCATGGAAGCTAAGACAGCTGTAGACAAGGTCAGGAACAAAAGGGATTTTAGCCACTTCAAAAAAGTCCTCCTGAAAAAGGCATTATCAGTTTAAATGTATGCTACCTTCAGGATATTTTCAGAGCTTTACTTTGCCATCAGACAGGACTTTTTGACAGGAAACTGCTGTTACATAAACTCTTTCTTGCCCAACCAAACTCAATTAGCAAAATCAATAATTTTACTGTGCAGAACACAAGAGTTGCTGGTCTACTGCTGCCTCAATCAGTAAGTTTGTTTGTGTGAATTTGGTGTTTTAAAAGGTTGCTTCTGATTCACTGAAGCCACAATAAGATAAACAAACTAACAGTTTGAAGGTGTAGTCCAGCAAATGTTCAGTGTTCTTTGAGGTAAAATGATCCATATTGCTAACAGAGTCTTGTTGAGCGAGAGAGAGCAACATTTGGCTGAAATATTACAACAATTTACCATCAGAAAAGTCTATCCAAAGTTGAGGAAAAGCAGTGAAAACATTCTATATAGAGAATATATTTAAACTGTCATAAATATTTTTCTGAACTATCCTTTTAAAATACTGAAGTGACACAAACTCATGAACAAACTGACCAGCAACTCCCCCACCTATGGGGTTTGATTGGTTTGGAGAGAACAATATTTGGCTTGTATAAAAGTGGTTTCCTGAAAAGGCTGTCTCATGGCAAAGTTCAATGATGAAAATATAAATGGATACTGATTCTTTGAGGTGGATCTTTTTAAAGTGGCTAAAATACATTCTGTTGAACCTGTCCACAATGTTTAACGTCCTTGCTGGTCTCTGCTTTGTACATCATAAATCCTCATACAACCCCAAATCAAATAAGCTGAATTTAATGAGTATACTGTACTGTATACTGTAGCAGTCATGCACAATGTTGATGTCTGCCAACAAAAAGTTAGGGAAGATATTTATCTTTTCTAACTATCTCTTTAAGGATGATGGCATTGAGTGGACAGACTTTTTTGACAAACATTGCAAGAACTCTGCTGGGTCCAAACAGGCTCTTTTCTGTCACCTTTTCTCTTACTTTTTTCCACATAGCTGAAGGAGGTGCTGCAGGTGTTGTCAGGGACATCTTTCTTTTTTGTTGTTTGACATCTGCTAAAGCAAAAAATACTGATTTGATCACGGGTGCTACATGTTAATTTCTGGACTGCTGCTTTGGGGCTTTGATAGCATAAATATAAAAAAATACATCCCTGATCAGCTATACTGATGCACAAAATAAGTGATCACAGACAAAGTCAATGGAACTTAACAGCAAGTTTCTGTGGTTAACCATGTCTGACGGTTGACAATAGCACTTTTGAAAACATCAGTTTCCCACCATTCATGCTACTACATGAGATCTGCATTTTTAAATTCATATTGTCGGGAAGTCAGGTATGAAGCTCTCAGTTTTAAAGGATTGTAAAAATCCGTCTGGTATGGATGTGAGGCCGGCAATTTTTTTCAGTTTACCTGCATCAGTGTGGACACAACCTGGACGCTGAAGAGATCTTGGACGGGTATCTTGACGGTGAAGAGGACACAGTCTTCCTGCATAGCGAGTGCAGTGCTGGGATTTGCGAGTGAAAAACATTAAAGGAAAAAGAAGAAGAGAGGGAGGAGGGAGGGAGAAAAAAAAGAAGGAGAGAGAGAGAGAGAGACGCAACAGACGGAAGTCACACTTGTGAAGTTGGAGGTGTGAAGGAAAAAGACTTGTTCATGTTTAAAGGCAGCTTTTTGGACTGCTGTTTTAAAACCCATCAATGTGCTGCTTAACTCTTTCTCTTCTGAAGCAGCAGGTCTGTTTTTACACTTTAACAACAAACTTTGGTGCAAATATTGAAAAATACAGCACAGGGCTGTGAATACGTTAATTAAAATGCTATTGATTTAATTTTGGACTGTTTTAATAGTTGCTTTGAAAATTATAATTAAAACTAATCTTTAATATTAACTGCATGAACATGAAACGTTTAATGTTTATGACATAATTTTCATTATTATAGCAAATGTTAATAATGTGTATACACTAAACATGAGACATCTCAACCATCATTTGAGACACATTTTTCTGACTCACTGGCACCTTCTCTACTTGTAAAAACCTGACTAGATAGCATCTGAAGAATTTTACACATACATACATAAGCCGCAGAAAGTGTGAGACACTGATGTTGGCACAGACATCCATCTGATGCAATTGAGAATATAACTGCTTTTCGCTCAAAGTCAGCACAAAATTTTATGAAAAGGGAAATGTAAACAAGAGGAGAGATCTGCTTCCACCCTGGCAGAGCCTCCCTTGTCCTTGCCCGTGCCCTGTGGACTCATGCCCAGGACCTGGGCCTCTCCCAGGCCAAGCTGCCCAATGGTCCAGTTAATCATATGCAGCGCCACGAGGAAGCTTATGCTGGCCTATGCCAGTTTATGCCTCCATAACTGCAGGGTGTCGAGGCCAGAACCGCAGTGAGAGGGGGGCCTGACAGACTGGCTTGGCATCGGAGGCCTTGGCTTGGATTTGAAGATGAGTGGACCCCTCAGAACCTGAGCTCGTACCCCCTCTGCCCCCCTCCCTGTGTTTCTCCCAGTGTCCAGGTCCTGCTGTGGGGCCGCTGACCCCGCTGACTGTGTGGACAGAGACCCTGCTGACCAACACAAACACTGACATTACTGCCTCTCAGCAGGGAGGCAAAAAACTCTGAAGGGCAGTGTGTGGGTCTGTGAGTCATGCATGTGTCACTTTAGAAAGTGAAGGATGCATCAGGATGTCGATACATCCGCTGCCAGACCCCAGAGTTTTGATGCTATAATTTGTAACATTTATGCATTTCCACATTTTATCTATAAAGGCTACATGTTATATATTTTGTTGAGTTGTGCACTTATATTATAACAAATGTTTCTAACAATGATCAAAAAGAGAAATCCCTCATTTTTTCAAGGTAATGGTGCATTTTTCTACTAGCCTACATCCCCACAGCTGTCCCCTGAAGTTTCCAAGTTTGTACTGAAGTCACATTCATCTTGATCTTTGACCACCAGTAATCAGTTCATCACTGATTCCAAGTGGACATTTGTTTGAAGAAATTCCCTTGAGGCATTCTTTAGCTGTCACCTTCACAAGAATGGGGTGATTTTCTTCAAAAACTGTGCATCACATAGGTCCTTCAACACGCTGCCGACATGCACCAGGTCCGTTTGTCATGCACAGATGCACAAACATGCACACACGTGCACACACGCACACAAGTCATCACATGATCCTATCCAGGCAAAGGCGCTTCTTAAAGATAATAATGGACAAACATCACAGTTTATGTCAATGTAAGCAACAAACAGTCATTAAAGGTGACCTTGATACCTTCAAAGATCCATTTTTGGGAGAACGCCAGATCAAACTACTGCACACGCTTTTAGATCATCTGCAGTTCTGTTGTCTAATCAGCTGAGTGACCCTGTGTCTGCCTGCGTGGCGTCACAAAGCACACTGGAAGCTCGAACCTTTAGACACAGAGGTCTACCTGACTATGATAAACCTCGACTTATAGTTAAGAAGCACTCACAATGTGTGTATATGTCCATGCACAATACATTTAACCACGAACATACAGTAAGTTATATATGAAATACAACAAAATACATATGAACTTACATTGATGCATGCAGGATGTAGTGTATGTAAGAAGTGTGGTGTGAATAGATGGGTGTAAATAAGACCAGGAGTGCACGTTATCTCTGTGTTCATGCATTTTGCATCAATGAGCGCCGCCACAAAAGAGCAGCGTGGATTGACAGCGTAGTGGGGCTGGCCTCTGGCCGACAGTGACCTTTGACAAGTCTCTGTCACTTCTCACCTCTGCAAGATGAGCTCTGTCATACCAACGTGCACAACATCACATGCTCCTTTCCCCCATCCTACCGTCGCTTCAATTAAAAGCGTAATGGATGTTTTAGTACTCTGTCACTTTGATGACAGCATGGTAATCTGCCACTGCTGGATCTCTGAGAGGCTGTAGGAAGGAGGAGGAGGAGGAGGAGGAGGGGATATCTTACAGGTTAGGAGGGGGCACTGACAATATAATCATGGTGAGACACTGCAGCGTGAGGATTTTTTTTTTTTTTTTTTCCTGTTTTCACACGCGGCAGACCCAAAGGGGTGGTCCTGGTCAGGGCATCTAGCCGGAGAGCCTAGTCTCACCTCACTGACATGGAAGCCACCCCGGCTGTCACTTTGCATCTCTGACGCCTAGAGAGGGAGACCATGACCAGCCTGACAGGGGCAGCAGAAGGTGAGGACCCAAAATGCTTGAGACACACTTGGCTCAGAGCCAAACTCTGCTCCTCCTGCAACCCCCCCCCCTTCCTGACACTTCAGAGTGTCTATGTGAACTTTTATACTTTATGATCTTTCTAACCTTTACATTTTGGAAATAAAATCTGAAAGGATCTGAAAGACCGATTAGTTTCTCCCCTGAGAGCTAATCAGGATTTTGACACCATGACAAATAGGTTCTGTGCTTTTTGAATATGTCTTCACTGGAAGACAAATGAGAGCTAAACATGATGTTCAGTGCTCTAAACCATAAAGATTTCTTTTTAATACACTTGTATTTAAATTTTATTCATTTTTATTTAATTTAAACTCACAGAGCATATTGCACAATAAAATATAGTTATAT
This sequence comes from Lutjanus erythropterus, assembly GCF_056507025.1. Classification (NCBI taxonomy): domain Eukaryota; kingdom Metazoa; phylum Chordata; class Actinopteri; order Lutjaniformes; family Lutjanidae; genus Lutjanus; species Lutjanus erythropterus. The sequence goes on from NC_139332.1 coordinate 24,619,074, forward strand.
AGTTTAATGCAGAGGTGGGAAGTACTAATACTTATTACTGTATTTAAATGGCTATTTCAGGTATCTGTACATTTTTCTGACAACTTTTTTACTTTCATTCCCTATATTTTAACACAAATATGGATGAGACAATAACACAGAAGAGACTACAGTATCCATCAGTGCATATCACGCACAACAGACGCAATGAGATGAAAATGATGGCACAAGATGAAAAACAATAGAACAAGATGAAAACAACATAAAAGTCATAATGAGACAAAATTGCATAAAAGACGTAACAAGACAAAAATGACATAGCAAGACGAAAATGATGTAACAAGACTAATAAATATAACAAGACTTAAAAAAAAACAAGACAACAACAACAAAACAAGATGGAAACAATGTTAAAGACCCAACAAGGTGAAAACCATTTAAGTACATGAAAGCAACATAAAAGACGTAACAAGATGCACATAGCATAACAAGACAAAAGCAACAGAACAAGAGGAAAACAGCAGAAAAGGCATCACATGGTGCAGAACAACAAACAAATTTAACCAGACAAAACAGACAGAGAGGGAGAATTAACGGTGGAGAAAGTCGAGGTTCACAGAAACAGCTGGGAGAAATGTCTTTCAGAGGGCAACTTTTTACATTTACACTTTGAGTACATTTCAGAGCCTGTACTTTTTCACCTTTCAAGTACAGGAGTTTAATCAGAGCTTCTACTTTCACTTCTACTTGAGTAAAGAATATGTGTACTTTTTGCCACCCCCGCAAAAATGCACTTTTCAACCATCAGCAGAACTTAAAAAATAAAATGTGGTTTTGTTGTGAGTGACAACTCTGTGCAGCCAGTGTGGTGATACTTATGACTAATGTGGCTTTTCTACTATGCTGTTTTCACGGTGTCACATATTTTCACTGACAAAACATCAGATTGTGTAACAGATGTAATGTACAATGGTGCAAGAGAATTATAAATGATGTGCAACATTACTATTTTACCTTTTAACAGCTTCAAAATTACTTTAATGGTGCACTGACTTGTAAAAGAGAGAATCTGGCCTCTTTCGTTCCCACTGTTCATCACAAATACCTGTTCTTGCACTATATAACTTGGGATATGATGTCCCTGTGTAAAGCGTTAAAAGACTAAGTTACACACCACCACAAGTGTCACTGCAAATTGGATCGTATTTTATGGAAAAAATGTTTTGTGGTTTTCCCTCTGTTGTCCGGCTACTCGGCCTCAGCTCTCTGTAAGTGGAGTCTCCTGATGGACAGATAACTTGTTGCTAAATAACCTACTAACAGCTGCTAACTGTTGCTATGGTTAGCTCTTTATCTTAGTAAGCCATACAGCTAGCTGACTCTGCCCAGTCCAGACTGGGGGGTCATAGCAGCGGGGGGAGTGTTTACACCGCTAGCACAGCAGTTTTGTAACACCAGAAGGAGAGGGTTTTCACACCTGTGGTGGTGGGGACCAAGCAAGGAATGGGCACCAGAGCTGGGCAAGTGGGCAACGGAATCGGAACCAGGCCCAGCAGCTTCTATGGACATCACGGCAGAAACTAAGAGACCAGAGAGGATGCTGATGGAGAAAGCTAAGAAGAAAGAAAGAGAGTATCTGAGCAAGAGGTAAGAGACAGGAGTAAATCTTGGAGTGATGTTTAGTTGTTGGCGAGAGCTTTGCGAAATAAAAGGCCGCAAGACAGACGCCAAGCTGGCCCTCTTGCTGCTGGATTATTAAGTAATATTAGTTGGATTGATGTGCCTTGTGTTGTTGTGCTTGCTTAATGTTTGGCTGTGTTTGTAAAGTTGTCAACTCACTAGTTTTTGATTATAAGTAATTCAAATTTACATGCACATATTTACGACAAGTGAACTGCGCAAAGAAACTGTAGAGGACAAAAAAAAAACAATTGCAATGTTGATTTAAATGCACTACATGTAAGTTTGTTAAGTTCTGCTGCAAAGGGACTCTTTCACAATAAAACAATATCAAAAGTGACCATCAGTGTACTGAGGCCATGAGTCCTCTCCTGCAGCTGAGTCTGACTCCCACCTGCAGCCCTTTGCTGCATGTCATCCCCCCGACTCTCTCTCCCCTTTTCCTGTCCTCAATTCAACTGTCTTCTCAAAACAAGTCATAAAAGCCCAAACAGTGTGTTTCCTGATAAACTGCTTTCTTCGCGTTCAACAACCACCGTTGCAGATGAAAAGCTGACATGACTCGGACAGAAATCATGTTCACGGATGACGTCATGGATTAAAGTTTTATTGACGCTAGGTTTACAATCTTCACTCTCTGGCCTAACCGACATATCTGATGTTTCCACAAAAGCACACTGGCAGGAAACACACCACTAAATAAATTACGGATTTCTGAGTTTCATCTTCAATGCAGAGGGAGGCAAAGACGAAACGTTACATCTTGTAGCAATACAGCAGTTTTATTGTTTAAATTACAACTGAATGCATAAATGAAAAACAAACATCACATCTAAAAAATATTGTGTGTAATTAAATTACATTTAAATATCAACAATTTTTCCCTTATAATTGTATGGTTCATTAAAACTTAAACAGACTAGATACCTGTCCAATAAATTACCTTCTTTCAAGACTGTATACTGTCTATACGTGTCAAAACCATAACATGGTGAATCCCTCTTATCAGCATCCAAAAGACTTTGAATGACTTATGACAGTTGACTTACCAGAAACAACATGAAAAAAAACACAAATATACGTATGTCACACTACAGTAAGAAAGAGAAACCCAAAGAAAACACTTGTAACTTTGGAGCAACACCTCAGGACGGGCAGATGAGACACCGATGACTAATGTTTTGATGGTGTGTGGGCGTTGCAAAGCGAACGAGGGATTCCACATCTCTTGCAAAACAATCTGAATGCTGTACGTGCATCAGAAAATACTTTCAGTGGTCTTTTTGGTTTAGATTTGTTTTGTTTTTTTTCTGACAAAACTGAACTCATCGTATTTTGGAGATTGTTCAGCTAGAAGAGTATGTAAAAATGATACAAAGCATTTAAAGCAAACTGCACTCAAAACTGAACTAAAACAGAAGAAAATAACATAATAAGTATAAAAAAATATTGAATTAGAAACCATCAGACAGCAGACATCTACAATATACTGTGAATAAATATATCCCTTTCCCCAAATGATTTTTTTAAAACTAGTTTTAATATTTTTTTTCTCGGCTTCATAAATTAGATCCATCTGAAACATAAGAATTTTACATGTCAAAAAACAATTTGTTTTGTAAAGACTGACTTCTTTTCTGCATGTGATTCGCTCATCTGTGAAAAAAATTAATGGTAAGAGAAAAAGGTGTGACTGTTGCTGTTTCCTCTCTGGTCCTCACACTAAGAGGCCTCCTGAGACATCAAAACCTAAAATAAAAATCATCACTCTGATACACTGTCGCTGTGGGCTGCGTGTCATCAGATGATGGTTTTCAGTGCATTTTAGGTGAATAACAAGAGATGAGGCCATTTAATGTGATTTTTTTTTTTTTTTTTGCCTTTTTACTCTCTCAAGCATCAGGAACTGTTGATTTCTCATAACATTATTTAATAACGTCCAGAAAAACAGCTCAAAACTTGTTGTTTCAGTTGTGGTTTTATAAGTGAAGGCGGAGAGGCCAACGGTAGTAGTGGCAGCATAGTAAGAACAGGAAAACACAACTTGTTCCAGCCACTCAAAAAGCCTTCTTTGCCCCCCACCAAAAAAAAATACGTTTGGCATGGCATTTTGGGTCCATCGAGGAAGAAATGAGTATCTTAGTCTCCTCTATGATTGATTTTTCCATAAGTAACTGTGGTCTGAATGTGTCTAATAAGGAGCTGCAGTTGTTTATTGTGTTCACTTCAATTCTACAGATGTATAATATTAAAGGATTTCAATGATAAAAAAAAATTTGTATTATTTATAGGTTTTTTAAGTAACATTTTCAAAATGTCACAAATCATTATGGCATTTTAAAATAAATAATTAAGTTGACTTCACAGTGTGATTACTTCTAGCTTACAAATAATCTCAAAGAAGAAACAATAAAATCAAGAAGGTGTCAGTGCATATCTTTATTTTTCTTTATATCAGTATAAATTTCTGGGGTTGTCCAGGACAACATGCCGATGAATGGGACCCAAGCGCACACCTCAGACAGTGTTTGCCTCAGTGAGAGTTAACCAGTGACTAAACGATAAAAACAGAAACACTGCAGTGACCCTTTTTGAGGTTTTAAATGAAACCATATTTGGTCTATAGTGCAAAAGCAAATGTTTAAAGTTTAAATACAAATTAAGCACTTTAGTGACGCATGTTGAAGCAGTGAATATTAACTAAAGAAACCCACAGACTTTAGGTTTTGCACACTGGTGTTAATTGTATTCATTTTTTGGGGGAAAAAAACAGCGTACTTTCTGTCTCTGAGACAGGAGATGTCTGGGAGATGAAACCTCCACCGTATTTAAACTTTTCATTTTGTTCGTCTCTCAGCTTTTCTGTTTGTGATTTCTGGACGTGCACATGGCCCTGCAGCGTCATGCCCTCATACAGAAATTGGTGGGGCGTTATCTAATTAGGAACAACTGGCACTTTTGAAGACATTGGCAGTCATCATCTTCAGAACGCAGATACAAACAATTCTGTGGTTTAAGAACACCTTCATGAATCTTACTTATATTTTTCTGAGATTCTTCAAGAACAAATTTAAGAAAAAAACTTATGAAGATATTGGTGAATGAGGTCCATTGTATTATGTGTAAGAAAAGGCTAAGTTGCCTGGAGCCTCAGCGCACGCTTTAAACAGTATTTTCTTTCAATACATATTTTTTTTATGTTTTTTATTTCCATTCTGCCAAGGTTCAAAACAATATAATTGCTCCAAGAGATTAATGTATTCTTGAGACAGCCAAAGGACACTGTTACCAGTGAATGTGTTAAAGCAAAGAAATAATTTCAGCAGGAGAGGAGCAGCACTATTACTGTTGAATGTGGTGTGATCTTCCTGGTGTGCTTATTTACTCTGCTCCGAATCTCAACTTAACTGCACAGTATGCTGCAAGGTTAGTCATTATCAAACAAATTCCATTTAATGAAGTGATTTCATGTGAAAGAAACTGATTTGTGTTCTTCCCCCGACAAGTCTCTACAGACATCGCTTGCAAGCACCCTGTATCTGTAGTTTTGCGGGTTGCCCCCATGACTTTTCCAAAATGAGTCATATAGGCGTTTACTATCGTAATATGTGTGTAAGTAATAAGTGGCACCTAAAGCACTTGCAAGACAAGGGCAAAGTTAAAAGGAACATGGTTAAAATAAACCAACATTGTCGAACCGTGGACTGTGATCGCCAGCGTCTAAATATTACACTGTACATACAATCAGCCACCGCAAACTAACAGATTTTGCAGCTGTATAAGAACATCACATTACTTCAGTTTATGCCTTTGCTACTTAAAGTAGACAGTATTCAAACAAGTGCAAAAGGTTCCTCATGAGAAAAGCAACAAGTCCCCCACATTAAACAGCAAAGTACATTGCTTGTCTGTGTGTTTTCTGACCTGATATTGTTTGTCTGTGCCTTCGAAAACCACCACAGTGAATGTTTGGTTAGATTTCAGCACAAAAACAATACCCTTTTCCGCCTAGATAGGATTCCAATACCTGAACTTGGGTGTCAGACATTATAGAGTACTGATTTGATATCGGTGCATAAAAAAATTCTCCATGGCTTTTTGTTGTCCCCACAAACCCAGATCAGTTCAGTTAAATAGAAAGATGAAGTCCCTCTCTTGTGCACTATTGGACCTTACTTTGGAAAAACGGTAGTCAATGGCAAAAGACTTTTTTAAAAAAATGTTTTTATCTTGTTTGAATTATGCCATGAATTACACATGTGATGCTTGTCAATTTAAAAGATAATTTCACAAGACGAGAAAGTTGCAATTTGTGGTAGGTTTGTTATAGTTTAGTTTTAGTTTTAAGAAAGCAAAAGAATTCATGGAAACAAAACTGAAAGCAGCTTCTCTAATAATTAAAGTAAAAAAAAATTACAACTTTATTAAGATGAGGGGACCTTCGTCGCGATGGTTACAATCATAAACACTTGGTCATGGTTAAAGAAAAAACGTAATCATGTTTGAAAGAAACCGACTTTGACAGTTATTAGGAGAAAAACAGGTCTTCCGTGTTAAAGTCCAACGTTTTGTCGACCTGACGGTCCACCCTGACCTCCTCCCTCTGCAGATTTTGTAGCTCTACAACGTCCCTCGACTTCCTGCTTTACTCCCTTCTGACAAGAGTCATGATTTCTATGGCCGCTAGAGGGTTTTGTCACCTGAACACAAGTGACAAATGACTGGTGCTGTGCTTTTTCTTGAGAAGACAGTATTTAGGAATGCATTTTGTTTTTGAACAAATGACTGTTTTAAATATACCTAATATAATATTGAGTATGGCCCAAAAAATTATACAGATGCAGCACAGCCTTCCCCCGTCCATCCATCCATCCATCCATCCATCCATCCATCCACACTTTATCGCATTCATTCATACATCTGCACCCCTCCCATCTCGATCCCATCATTCTGTGTTGCACAGTTGAACTTGTGCCCCCTGCCTTCTTGTTGACCTCCTCCGTAGAGTGCTGTGAACCCACCGCTGCCCCCTCCCTCCATCCACTCCTCCTCCACCGCCTCCTCCTCCTCCCCTTGTTCCAGCTCTTTCAGTACGGCAGTCTGCCGATCCCGCCTGGCCGCCCCTTGCCGTCTCGCAGAAGTGCGAAAATAAGATGGCATTGGATCTATTAACACATTGGGCTGAGTGTTAGTGAGGGGGCCCCAGCCGAGACCATTCTCCCAAGGTCCACTGACCGCCATTCTGCCCCCGTTCTGGCCGGGGGCATGGTGGAAGGTTGCGGAGGGTGGAGGTCGGGGGTGTGTAGGCAATTAAAGATATCTGAGAGCCATAGGAGGGCTTAGGGGGAGGTAGCAGTGCAGCTGGAGTGTCCTGTATGGGGCATGCTGACACTTGTCCACTTGAAATTTCACCTGTTCAACAGCACTCATGTCGATTGATGGACTGTTCGGAGGAATAATCAATAGTTGCATGTCAGGACCTGTGTGGTCTGACAAAAAAAAAAAAAAAAAAAAACTGCACTCACCAACAATCCTAAAAAAATGAATCTGGTATAGTTATTAATTGTATAAAGTGTGACATTTGGGTCACAGTTTTAGTATACTACATCAGACGGTACTAGACCCTTTATTAGCTCCTTATTAGACTGAATTAGAGGGCAATTAAGGAAGTATTGCAACAGAACTGTACAGTAAACTAAAGCGTATTATTTTCCACTGTTAGACCCTTATTAGACTTAAATAAATGGTGATCAGGGACACATAACAACAGAACTGTACTGTAACATAAAGTGAAAAGACCATCTCTTCCTTCCTATGTAAAGGCCGAAATTATAGCGGTCAAAGAATATTTTATCTGTGGGTGAGTGCACAGACCTGATCAAAGAAGTAGGCATTGATCTTACCTAATTTGCCAACTGTGGGACCATCCAAAGACGGTGTGTCTCAAGTAGCAGATATGTGATTTCACTTTATTTTATAGTACATTTTTGTTGTGATGTGTCCCTAATTACCTTATAATAAAGCCTAATAAGGGTCTAATAAAGGGTTTAATACCGTCTAAGAAAAACAACATCTAATTTAATGCAAAGTACAAAATCAAGTGCGACTGATATTTGTATTCATGTTGAGGTGCTCTGGAGTGTGTTTTCTATCAGGGTGTGTCACGGTGTGTTCACATTTGCATGTGTCGCTCCCTTGCACACGTGTGTTTGTGTGTGTGAGCAGTCGCGCATGTGCAAAATCATCCCAATCAGTCAGCATATTTTCTATTCATGAAGGTAAAACATAAACTGCCACATAAACTGCCATTTCTCAGATAACCTTGTTCCAATGTTATGATGACTTTACATGTGCTCGCATCCGCAGGATTTCACTCCTGAACTTGTTGGCACGTCGAGATGTAATGTGTGTCTCTCTCCGAGTGTCTCTACCTCGGTGCGATTACACGCCCACAGATCTACCAGCTCCATCACAACAGCAACAAAAAAAATAAATAAATAAACCTCACAACTTTTTGTCACACTTCAATCACATAACATTAACCGACCGCATGTTAGGAATTAATAGACGGTGTTTGCTGCTATTTATTCGACTTTTCTTTTTTAGCAAATGATGAATGAATACGCTCGCACACACACATTTGAAGACAAAGAAACAGCAGCGCAGTTTTCATATACTGTATGTTCATCTGAATTTTCTTTTCTATAATTTACAGGATCACTATGTAACATTATTGTCTATTCTGTTTCTCCTTCTGGCACAGGAAGCAAATTCCACCATCGCCCCTCTGCTGTACAGCATGTGGCCCTCCCTCAGAGGGGCTGGTTACCAAGCAGATTAGACAAGATATTTACAGGTGTGAAAAGATGCATTCTTCTAATACAGTGTGAAATTCTTCTGTTAAGTGCGCTCTTTCCAATAAGCCTGTTCACAATGGGATGAGAGAGAGGAAGAGAGAGAGAATCCAAGAAGCGAGTTGTCTTGTTTTTTGGCTCTGTATTTTAAAAGGAGCTGAGGCGTAGCTGAGCGCAAGTCTTAAGAAAAAGTGATAAAATATACAGTGAGAAAAGCTTTCAAAGTGTCGGGAAATTAAAGCGCAGTGCAGCAGCAGGGCGGGGGACGCGGGTGGGGGGGGGGGGGGTTGGTTGTCGGAGGGTGGTGGTAGAGCAGCGTTCAAGATGACTGCAATCTGCTTATGTGACTCCGGAGAGGAGTTGTCCTCAGCGGCCTCAGACTTCTCCTGCATTTGTGACATCATATCAGCCAGAGGCAGGTTAATATTCATTTCTGAGCAGTTTGCATGTGCTGTATCCAGGTTTGTAGAGCAATGGAGTACATGTAATGGGATTACATACTTTGCATATAAAAAAGTAACTGTATTCCATTAGACTTACATATGAAAAAGATGTAATCAGATTACAGATGCCTTTATCAAATATTAGGATTATTAGCAGGATTTTAAAATACATTGCAAAATAAAGAACTATATATTTCCATGTGTAGTGCTCCCACAACTCTTCACATGTCTCACAACCCCGTCACCACCACCAAAATTATACATTATTTTATCTTTAAATCAGCAACCATCAGAAAAGAGGAACAGCATTGTTGTACAGTGCAGGTTCTGGCCTCAAGCTGTGAAAATATATCATCATCCCTTGGATGATGATATATTTTCAACAACAATTAATCTCAAGAAACATTTACAGGTGAAACATTTACAGGTGACAAGACCAACCGCTAACGTTAGCTACACAGACCAACCACTAACATTAGCTGCACAGACTAACCGTTAATGTTTGCTGCGCAGACAAACTGCTAATGTTAGTTACACAGAACAACTACAAAAGTCAGCTACATGGAGCAACCACTAACTGCTACACAGCCCAACTGCTAATGATAACCACATAAAAACAGCGGTTAATGTTAGCTGCGAAGACCAACCGTTAACTTTAGCTACACAGACCAACCGCTGACATTAGTGTAACAGACCAACCACTTGTGTTTGCTCCTAAGCCAAACTGCTAATGATAACCACACAAACCAAGGGCTAATGCTGGCTACACCAAATACAGTTAGCTAGTTAACCTGTCAATAGTACTACTACGGCTACAACTGAAAAATATTTTTTTTCCCTTGCAGACTGGAATATGTTTGTAGCAGTTTATTTGAGGTCTGAGTCTGACGTGTGAATAACATAACTTTATATAAGTACACTTAAATGCACATAATTATCACTATTAATCTAAATGTGTTTTCACATATAACAAAAAAATGAACAGCTGGACAAATAATTAATAAACCTGACAACAATGTATAGAAAACATTGTACTAGACTAAGAAATTTCACCATATTTTGTAATGAGGTAATCCAAAATTAATGGAATGATCGGATTACTTTACTTTAATATTGTTATACTTGGATTAGGTTAGTAATTGTACCAGAATACATTTTTAAAGGAACCCTACAAACCCTGGCTTTATCTGACAAAATCTGAAACTTTTTTTGCCTTGTGGCGTGACAATGCAACCCTCTGAATTAAAGAAAGAAAAGAGGAAGAGGAGGACGGCAACTTAGTCAGTCCAAAATTCAGCAGAAGAGGAGAGGACTGGAGATTTAAGGAAGCTGGATTTGGATTTGGGTGAAAGCAAAGCGAGGGAGTGTGGGGTGGAGGAAGGGGGGTGGGATGCAGGGCGTAGGAGTGTTGTGACCACACGCCCTCACCCGTAGAGCGTGGCTTGGAGCCCAGACAAGTGTACGCTGGGCCTGCACGCCTCGCAATGGAGAGAGGGTCATTCTTTACAGGAGTCAGGAACAGCAGCGCGGGGATCAAAATGCTGCAGTGCCAACTCTCCACCCTGTGAAAAACAAACAAATTATCCTAGCTGGTAAATTACAATGACTAGCATTTGCATTAATGAGTCTCAAGGTAGAGAATGTAATACGAGTGTAAAGTAGGTGAATTCTAGGGTGGAAAATATTCGATATATTTATGCATATTGCAATTACTTTAAATAAATAATATTAAATGACATATTGATATAAACAGGAGCAAAATAAATGTGATATAAAAATGGTTTCTTTAAAAAAAAAAAAAAAACAATTTTCAGCACCTTTTTAAAATCAAAAAACACCTTGTCCTCATCTCTATTCCTACCAACAACTGTGAGATTTTACCAAAGAGCATAGTGCACTAAAGCTTGTACAACCACGGATTCTTTTGATGCCTCGCTAAATAAAACTCTGGCTCCTCTTTTATCCATTTCTGCCAGTTGTATTAGCAGTTTGTACGGCCGGCGGCCTCTCTTTCTGCAGCCCTCTCCCACCGTTTAAAGCGGTGACACACGGCTTGGCTGAGCAATGGGGCAGAGAGACCCCCCTAATTAATGGAGGCAATCTTGCAGCTTTCAACCAGCTTTACATTGCTTTTAATGAAAGGATTAACGCAGTGCATTAAGATGTATTTAACCTCCAGCACTAGCTCTGTTTCAATAAGTATTAAACAGGCCATTAAATGGAGTGGGGGGCTCAATTAAAGCAGACAAAGGCCAGTGCGCTGAATGTGGAGTGAGGGGTGGATCCAGGGTACGCTGTTCGCATTTAGCATCTGCCCAAACAGCTCAAAGTGAGCTGGAGGAGAAAGGGAACTGACATGATGCAGCCTGCAGATGTACAGACACAGATCGCAGTGAAGACTATAGGGGTTCAGAGAAATATACATTTAAAAATGAAATCATATAACCTTTAAGCAACTAACTGTCACTTTCATTATTTGTTAAAAGCCATAATTTGCCTGCTGCGTTCAGTTTTTATGGTAAGATGACATTGTTTTTAAAAGATGTATGTAGTCAACCCACATTGGAAACGGGAGCCAGAAATCTCAGAAATCTATTTTCTAAGTTGTTGATTTTACAAAACAATCAACCGCCACCGAGTAAGCCGTGCCAGAGCCCCTGCTGAACAATGATGGTATTGTTCACTTGGAAAAGAAAACTGGCGTGGGCTGCTGCATTTATCAATTTTCCCTTTCTCTTTTCGCCCACTTCTTGTTTGTCGTGGCATGGCGAAGGCCCATTTTGGGCCCAGCAGGTTGTCCTGTGCGCATGGCATCACCTAAAATTAGTTCAAGTCAGCGGTGGCCTTTTTGCAGCTTTGCCACTGCGGATGTTTGCAGATCCAAAAAAGCAGCTTTGTCTCACTCGCTTTGCATGTTTGTGACAAGCCTTGTTTTCTCTGTTTTTTTTTTTCTTAGTGGAAAAACATTAATTAAAACAAGTGCAAATTCAAAAATAAAGATGGGATTTATAAGTATGACAACTTAGATGATTGTTTCAGCTGTAAATAAATCAAATATCAAAAGTCAATCAACTTATTCAGTATAAAGAAAATACAAATAAAAAAAACGGAATCTACAAAACTGAACTCCTCAACATAACAGACATGACAGCCTTGTCATGGACTTAAGTGTTAATTAGTTTTCAGATTCTCTGCTCCCTCCCCATCCATCTTTCAATCATGAGTGTATTGAGAATGACGTGGCTCAGTAGTTAAATACATTCACTATCGCATGTCATTAACCCCCTCCCGATGCAGGATGTGCCGGAACAGCTTTTCTCGGGTTGTCTTCCATTGAGATGATTAGCCTGAAACTACATTTCAAACGTGTTTGTCAGGCCGCGTGGCGTGCTACAGTGAATCCGGGTAACAGATGGATCTGCTCATGGAAGAACAGGGTGAACATGGTGTGCCTTAAACGAGCGCGATGAAACCGTGGCGCAAACCTTCAGCCCATATTACCGTGTATGCGTTAAAACCCCCAGCATTTATGGTCGCCTGCAGGCGCGCATTATGGTGCCCACGTCTGCGGCTAGAGAAGATGAGACTGACAACTAGCAGTGAGAGTGAATTACAAGGGTTACAGTCGAGCAAACATTGATCGGATAACTCCAAGTTATTTTAAATGTCCTGTCTGATTGTTTTTTTCATGCTGGTGGGTTGTTAAGACTCGGATGAAGCTTGTTAGCACAGTAGAAAATGAACTTTTAGAATAATTTAGAGCTGTATCTACTGATTACTTTCATCGTTGACTAATCTGTCCGTTATTTTCTTGATTAATCAATTACTTGTTTAGTCCATAAAATGTCAAAAAATGTCGATCAGTGTTTCCCAAAACCCAAGAAGACGTTCTGAAATGTCTTCTCTGCAACCTAAAGATATTCACTTTACTGTCATGAAGGAGTAAAGAAACCGGAAAATATTCACATTTGAGAAGCTGCAGAGATTTTTCCCTTTAATTATCTTTTAAATATTCAATTAATCACCACAGCTCTAGAATAATTGGCGTACTTCTAAACCACTTAAAAAAGAAAGAGCAAAATGTTCCTTCCACCAAACTAAGCAGCTCAATAAGTGTTCATACTGAAAAAAAATGTAAATAATAAACACTATGAAAAAAACACCATTTGTCACTGATCATCACACAGTAATGCTGTCATCTTCATTTTTTATTTCTATCTATCAAAATTTTAAAAAGCCAGAATTTTTCTAAGTAGACACTGTGGGGGCCCGAAATGTATTTAGGCCTAATTTTTCATCTGATTTAATTTGATCTGAACTAGGCTTTCAATAAGTAACATAAATTAATATTTAACACCCCTATTCTGTACTAATCCATCAAGAATCAATTACATACCACTCTCCTCCCCAGCATCTGACCCCATAATTACATCACTATATCTGTCCTCTTCATAACTAATCAGCAACAGAGAAAAGAGCCTGTAACAACAGCATCACCATTAACATGCTTTACATTCCCTTTCCTCATTTCTGTACCTCGCAAAAATAATTTCTTTGTGGATCTTTTTAAACTGTCTATTTTTTTTTTTTTACTTTTTTTAATTTCTTCCCCGAAACATACTTTTAGGATTAATGCAAACTTAAATTATATGTTCAATTTCTTACCAATTCAATGTTATTTTAATCCAACTGTATCAGGGCGCGCAGACTCCTAAATGACATGGGAAATGTGTAACGATAGTGAGATACTTAAAGGAGGCACTTCACTCGGAGTGACGGTTAAAGTCATGCAGTTGCAGTTTTACTGTGCATATGACACCTGTCCTGGTGGTAACAGCAGATGCAGTTTAATAGTATAGTATACAGAATACTAGGGAGAGCAAAGAAACTATTCTTGTTTTAATTATATAATATTAGATTTGTTATAATATTTACTGTGATCTGATTTAATCCTGCACACATGGCATGAATCTATGAACGATGAAAGGAGTTGATTACTCTGCAGAAAGGCTGGAAGTGTGCAGCCTTCACCTGACAGCTAACTGTGGCTGCTTCTTCTTGTTCTGTTAGTCCCTGCAAATATATAAATATTGCATTACTTTCACCAGGGGCCATTTTGTGAGTTGGATGGGAAGTTTTGTTCGGCCGGATGAGATCACCAGTTGATGATCCCTCCTGTAATACTGAATCTTTATCCCAATTTCAAAAGTTCTTCCACAAACCACCCCGTAGCTTCGTTCAAGCAACATGAAATGAAATGGCTAAATGATTGACTGACACATTCTGACACCAGCCTGCTTGCAGACAACAGTGGTGGTGATGAGACCCTCATTAACATGTACCGCATCCTTCGACAATGATGGATTTGTGCCGACAGTGACAGAAACAACGATCAAGTGACATGATAATCACAAAAATGTTTGAATCAAATTCTAAAACTGTCTTAAAACCCTGCATAATTATTTCTGTGAGCAGAGGTGTTATTTACCTGCATTTCAAGATTGCTTTCACTTAATTTGCAAACTAGGGTGAGATTGTTATCATGGTGAGGACATGCTCTATTTTATAAAGAAAGTATATATAATATCATTAATTTGTGATTTCTGAGCTATTTTTATTCTGGAGAAACACTCAGTAAATTTTCTATTATTTCTTTTATTTGGAAGTTGTTTTTCTCTTTGAGTGTGGGAGAGATTGTTAATGATGATTAGAGAACTCTATTTGTGTTTGGATTGACTAAAAAAACAGACCACATTATTTTAGGCACTGTAAATGCTAATTTGTTCACTCTACTTAAAAGTCAACAGCAAAACTTTTAATGTTCACTGTCAATAAATTTTGAGCTGCCTCAACCTATTAAAAAACAAATAAAAATAGAAAAAATATATAACTTAACAGAACTGTATGGTTATAACAAGTAAGGTGTGAGATGCAGACTTTTGGAGACGCTGGCTGTAGAGATGTCTGCCTTCTCTTGAATATAACGGAACTAGATAGCACTAGGTTGTAGCGCTCAAAGTGCCACCCCCCCAAAAATAGAAAAAGAAAAGAAAAAGTCGACACCAATGTCTCTTTCCAGAAATCATGACTCAGTCACTCAAAGTAACCCCTTGCTGAAAGCAGTTTCATGTTGAAATTACTTTCTTTCTATAGTGGAATCTACTGGAACTCATGTGTAAAACTTCTCACAACAAGGTTCGTGGACTATCTTGGGTAACTGGATGATTATTTTCATGACCAGGTTAATCATATTTGTGATTTTGAGATGAACTGACCCTTTAAGTTGAACCAACAACTGTTCAGGCACTGGTGAACATTACAGTCAGCCTTGTTTGCAGTGCTGCTCACCTTTGGACTGACAGGCCATCATGGAATGATGTTGAAGGAACTTGGAAAGACGTCATTCTGAGTGTTTGTGCACAATCTGGATGAGAAATGTGGAAAGACTTTGGCGAATAAGGCGTATAAGGGCGTAGTGAATCTGCGATTGATGTGGGAATCCCCTCTGATTGGATGTAGACACTGATGGTGGTGAAGGGATAGCTGAAGATCAGGGTGTGATGAGGAGCGGACTTCTGATGACCTCAACCTGAGCTCTGGTTATGAAGAACTGGAGTTGAACGGGGCGGAGGAGGGTTGCAACGATTCTGCACTGAAATGACGGCTGACGACAGCAGAGAGGAGAACAGGTCTTAAAGTTTCGTGTCGGCGACGACACTATTAGCTGAGAGAGACAGCTTCTACATCTGGTTGGTTAACTGACACATGAAAACCCATGGCAGGAAAGAGAGTAAGAAAGAGAGTTGTGAATGAACGAGGTGTAAAGATAGTTTTCCTGGTTGAACTTTCGCTTCGTGTGTCCTCCCACTTTAAGTGTCAGCAAGCTTGGGGTCGCCATCAGGGAGTTATTGTTTATCGTATGTTGTATCGATCTGTTGCAATTCGATTCCCACCACTTTTCACCATTATTTCACAACTTAGATGCCGTCTGACAGACAGGGACCCTACAACACTGTGTGTGTTGCTGAAAGAGTACAACAACTCCATGAGACAGAAAAGATAAAACAGTATGTCTTTGTCATATTGTAAATATTCGCTAAGCTTCTTCATAACAGATAATTTAAGACAGGAACATACAATAAAAAGGGCAATACAATACATTATCAATAAAAATAAAAAGCACATAAATATATACCAGTTCTATTATAGTGATTTTGATAGTGTTGAATTCTTTGTGAAGGTATTAAGTAACTTAAGTTAGACAAACAAAAGAGGCCTATTTTACTATGGACCAAGCTCACATTTAGTTTCCACCACTCATGAACTACACCCACCTTTCTTTGTGAAAACTTGGGTGACATACTGTCGCCCTTTCTTTTCTCTCTCCTGTCTCCTGTCCTGTTTTCACTCTTTTTATTTTTGGATGCCAGATTTTTCCTTAGGAAGCTGAGACATGCTGCTCCACCGGCATGTTTACTTTTTGCCAAAAAAGAAAAACAAACTGTTAGTTTTATTAGTACATTGTAAATAAAATACTCAATCAATGATAATAGGTTAATAATTTAATATTTTAAAAAATTATCTAATGTGCTAATATTTTTTTAGGTCGCCTTCTTCTTCTTCTTCTTCCTCTCTCTCTTTAAAGCTACTACAAGGAGTTTTAAACTGATTATAAAACAGACTCAATTTAATACTGATGCCTCTATATGACTGACATAAGCAAGCAAGACCACTCACAAGAAGAATATCTGTTTCTATATAGTCATTATAAAGCCTGCCACCAGGTCAGATTCTCCTTGAAATCGGATGAAACGAGCCTGTGTTTACATTTTCCCTGGCAAAATTACAGTGAGTGGTGCATTAGCCAGTTAGAAAGGAGCAGGAGGAGATTTTTATTAAGGTCATTTTATTTTTGATGTTATATTTTGTGGTTATTATGGTGTAAATACAACCTCTTTTGTCCACAGGGGCCTCAAATATCAACGAAATATGAGATCTACTACCTTATGGTTGCTGTAAACTAATAGCTTTAGTTTAAATTAGATGGATGGTTGAATAGCTTATACAGTCAATGGATTCTTGCCAATGAAGCTAAATGCACGCATGATGCAGTTCATGTCTATAACATCTTTATTATGTGTCTACACTTCAGAAACCCTGAGAGAGTTTGAGAAGTTTGGTTTGAAGGGGTTTACAGCAGCACTTCAGAAGGAGTATATTCAGGCTTTAATGGAGTTGGCTGGGGAAGTGCCAAGACTGGCAAATACCACTCCTGCTGTGTTCTTTGCACCCCGGTCGCAGCTCTCAGAGGTATTCCCAGCCTGTTGATCCTGTGAGGGAAAGAGAGAGTATCAAATGAGAGGAGACGAAGAAGAGAGAGAACATATGAGAGCGGAGAGGGAGTGTGGATAAGATAGAGAGAGGAGCTATGGAAGTGTAAAACAAAGAGATGAGTGATGAGGTGAGACACGCCTTGTGTAATGTTGCCTGCCGTAGAATCACAGCTTCAGTCCTAAGGTCTGATTTTTTAGCTCTTTCTCTCCTTCCTTGAGAACTGTCATTAAGTCATATGATCGTGTAAAGTGCAAAAAAAACCAAGTGACTCACTCGGCAGAATGCCAACTGTGTGTGTGCGCGTGCGTTTATGTGTGTAAGAGGGCTCTTCTTCTGGTCACACTTGCATAAATATATATTAGAAGGTGTTTTTATGCTCGTCATTTCCTTCAGTTTACACATACTTTGGGTTGCACTTTCCAGCATAAAAAAATGAATTGTTTGTTATTGTAGGACTTGCAAGTGCAGCGACAAGGGCATGATCCCTCACCATCTTCCCGCCAGGAATCACTGCCAATTGTGTTGTTTGGCATGCTCGGCCAAGCCAAAGGTACCGATAGCGGGAATTGAACCCCAGCCTTTGCAGTGGTGGGTGAGAAGTTTTGCAACCCTTGCGCCCTATTTAGAGCACATTTATGTTAATATTTACATCCATATGGCATACACAGATCCATAGTATCAGCTAACGGGCACGTTGGATGCCAGCCAACGACATCGTTTGAGTTGAGTATACCATGTGTGAGCATCTGAATTAAATTAGCTGTGCCAGAGCCTACCAGTGAGTTAAGTTGCTAATTATACAGAAGCTTGAACAAAACGGGGAAACGTAGCTTTCTAATTGGTTGTTTTCTGCAGGTGAAAACAAGAAACACAAAGAGCAACATCAGATATATGGATGCTACATAATAAATTTTCATGTACATTCCCTGCCAAAGTGTCCCATTCTTGGGCAAAGATTCCAAGGGGGGATGGAGGGGATGTGTCCACCCCAACTTTTAAAAAACATGAAGTTGTCACAAGCGCTGTAGTACTGGGTCAGTCAATTCTGGCAAACACAGGTTAGTTAATGATGTTACAGAGTAAATGACATGTGTGCTGAATGTGCCTGTAGATCAAAGCGAATCAGAAAAGACACTTGATGATGGTTTAGCCAAAGTTTTGAAAGTTTTGTGAAAGAATAAGCCCTTTCCATAAAACACCTGCTTTTAGAACTGAATTTTGTGTAACAGTTCATCCACTTGAAAGACTGTCGCAAGCATAGAGTATTATAATGTGAATAATTTACATTAAACAATACCTTCTAAGGTTGTAAACAGAGTAAAGTAAAATAGGAAGTGAAGCTAAAAGAAATACCCCACTCCTTCAAGCAGATAAGTCTAAGGATGAATTTCACCACTGCCACCCCTAAATTATAATGAGATCTGCACCGTTGGTCCAATTTAAACTTGGATGAAACAGAGGACCAAGCAACTCAGCATTAAAGAGGAATTTTCTTCCTCCTTTATAAAGTTCTATGAACTATGTCGAGGCTGCCTGGCTTCCCATTGTGTCACTGTGCTGAACTGTAACAAAGTTGAACTGGCCCAAGCCAAGACTGGAGGCCTCAGCTGTGGCTGAGTGGAGCCAACGCATGCTGAAGGCCTTTACTGGGGTGACGAGAGCAGGGAGCAGGGAGCCAGTGCATGTTAGCTAGCTAGAGCGTTTGGTAAAAGTGCAGACAGCTTGGGAGGTGCTAATGAATGCCGGGCATTGCTAACCGTACTGTACCCAGGCTCCGGGCGCAGCCTGGCAGCCTCCTGTCCCTCCTGCCCGTGCGAAATGTGAAAGATCAACCGGTTGGAGGGAGCAGACGGGAGCAAACACACACTCGAGTGCACACACACACATCACTATGCATACACACGTATAGACATACACAGACTCACACAGACAAAATCCCTGCGCACACACACACGCAAACTCACAGAAACACAGCCACACGGACCAGCACACCCACACTCCGGCACAAACACACTCAGGCCTGGCTCACTACGGTATCACATCATGAGGGCTCCAGCCAGGCCAAGCCATGAGGCCTCAGCTGAGATGATTCAAGACTCCCCGCTGGGTCCTCGCTCAATCAGCCAGGTGGAGCTCCACACCAGAATGACAGCACAACTCCAACACTCCACACTGCAGCCTCTAAATGTGGAAATGAATTTGTGCAAATCAAGTAGTAAGTGCTTGTATGAAAAATGCATATTTTTAAGTTACAATTACAAGACAAATGTTTGTAGTTTGTAGCCCTGAGACACACATGGTGATGAGTTGAAACAGAAATATGATATAAAATGTGTGACAAGTACACTCTAATCATTTTACTAGATTTTCAAGTTTTTAATCCAACTCTTAAAGTTTTGCAGACCTATAAAGTTTTGTTGAGGAAGTTTACTTCTCTGCTTTACATATGGTTGAATCTTTAAAAATCAAAAATTGTTCGGTGTGAGCTGATAACTGTCTCTGAAACAGTCTCAGTTTATGTTTAAATGCCTCTATATGACCTACATAAGATAACAGGATATTTCTGTACAGTTTTTCTACATGTCACAGGGTTGCAGTCTCCATGAAATCAGGTAAAATGACCCTGCGTTTATATTCTCCTTGCCAAAGTTACAGTCAGTAACACATAAACCAGTTAAAAATAAGCAAGAGGAGAGTTTTCTTCAGATCATTTTATTTTTGACATTCTGTTTTGTAGTAGAAACACTACCACTTCTGTACACAGAGGCCTCCAAAATCAACAAAATATTAAACTTCCTTGTAGCGTTAAATGATTAATCATTATTACTTTTCTCTTTAATGAGTTTACTCAACAACTTTTGAGATACTTATAGATGTTTTTGCGGGTTTCAAAAACTCAAAGGTTCGAGTATATCAAATGAAGAAAAGTAAATTATCTCAACAAGACATTATCAGTTGGTAAAACCTTTTTTAAAACTTCAAAAATGTATTGAAGTTCCTTTGAAATTTTGGGTTTTCTCAGCCTTTTTTTGTTTTTACAGTGTACCCACCAAAGAGAAAAAGAATCCACGTGAATATCAGCACACAAATTAATACATTGATAAAGGTTTTATCAATTGAATAAGTTGCTCTTAAGTCCTGAAGGTGTTCCACCTCTCTTACCTGGATTACTTTAAACCACATTACATTCATTCTGCATTCTTTAAAAAAGAAAATGTCATTGCTTTTTAATATTAACGTAATGAACGATATCTGCTTTGTGTCTGTCTATTTTATGCAGATAAACTTTATTCAGGTCTTAATACAAATTAGAGGAAGTAGAAAAATGAAAGTGACAGAATACTTTCAGAAAGTACCCAATAATTGTGAACGTACTAAAAAAAAAAGCAAAATCTTTTCTGCAGAAGTGTCCAAGGGCAACTCAGCTGCAAAAGAAGGAGAGGTTTGTCTTTTCATGCTTTAATCATGAAACTATCTTATTATAACAAATAGCTGCCCACAAATTTGATTCTACTGTAGCCAATAATTATTTTGAAACTCTATCACATTTTATGAGCTGAGTTCAAATATTTTATAAGGAGCAAACAATGCATGTTGCCTGTAGCCTCTTCAGGTGTGCTCTTCAAAATTACATGAGCATTTATCAGATGTGTGAAGAATACATAACATGGATCACATGACTAATTATGTCTTTTTATTAAAACTTTTTCAACATTTTTCAAAGTTGAACATTTATCAAAAAACCATGACAATTACATAACGCAAAAATTACATTTTTTCAAAAAAGATGGCATTGGTTTAAGGAACAATATGTTACAGCTGCCATCCAAAAATGAGCCCAAATAGAGAGTTGGAATCTTGGTCTGTAAACATACTAAGATCTTATTTAATATACAGTGGTTGAGGTGAGTTGTTTCCCCTTGCTTCCTTCTTCCCAGACTTGAGGAAGCTCAGGCAGGCACTGCAGGAGAGCAAGGCAAGTGCAACATTATAATGTGACAATAACAAGTGAGTGAGTTCATTAGCTGCTTATAACTGTCACTTGTCTGTCAATGTAAAGTTAAGACTTTTATTCTGAAAACAAAAGCCCACTGCTCTGGAGTTGGAGTCAATGACTCCATTAACATGTTGCTCAGTTTAAATGTGATAAACTTCTACTCCTTCGAAAAGATTATTGTAACTGTAAATACTGTACACATTATATTTTGGGTTATTTTTATTACTTAATTTATTGTGTAAATTTATGTTTCTTATCTAGCAGTTCAGTAGGTATATTATTTATATTTAAGTAGTAATATTTTTTTACAGCGTCATTGAGTTACTGTAAATTATTATTTCATTGTCATTTATATTACTTTGTATATTATTTTATTTGTATGTTCATGTGCATTATTTTAAGTGACGTATCCCCTTGGTTAAGTTAATTGGTTCCTACCTGCTCTTGTCTTAGTACGGACAGATATAGGTGACACACTCGGAGAGAGTGCCTCGTGCTAGTGTAGAGGTGTTGCTGTACCCCTAAGTTGGAGTTGTTCTATACTGTCGTGCCGTGTTGGCGGATATTAAATGAGAGAGAAACAAAGACACATTGTAGCCCGCTTATTACCCACAGCCCGGAAGAACTGGAGAACACGAACAACAAGAAAAGAGGGTTACATTATTAATGATTTACTATTACTCATAAACAGACACATTCGACATTAATTTGTACTAATATAAAAATGTTGAACTCTAATAAACAAGCATTAGCAAAGTTATGGACCAGAATAGAAATTTCAAAGGACACTGCAGCTAAATCATTGTTGTCAGAGAAGCCAGGATAATTCCTTAAAGCCCCTAATCTACTGTAGCAAACACAAGACGTGTGACAGCGGTGAGGTCGCACGGCAGACTTTCTTTACTCTGTTGGCCAGTGTAACTATCAAAAGAGATCAGTCTTTACATTTGAGTAAACAGAAATGCAAGGTGAGGAACTAGCGTCATACTCAAAATAGGATCTAATTTGATCCTAGCAGAGAGAATAAAAAGCCTCGAAGAGCCGCGTGTTAAGTTATAGAAATGTACCTCCTGTGGTGACCAGGCTCTGAAGGGGATCACTGTGAAAGCTGTGAACTCTCATCAAGAATACATCCTGATAATGGAGAGATCAGCAGCTCAAATATGTAAGTGCATGGTGAGGTTTTTTTTTTTTTTTCCTGTTTTGACAACCTGGCAGGAAGGCTCTGCTCTATTCTACACATTGTCTCTGTGAATTATACCCAGCTGTATAAGATGAATCATATTTACCATTTTTGCTAATGAATATTCATAATTCAGTGTTTTGCATATAGCTTATCTAAATAGAAATGAATTTCTGCAGACAGTTAAAATCCACGTCCCACCATCTGTAGTGTCTTCTCATATGATTACAAACGGATGGATTGATTTTTAAAACTTTCAAAACAGTGTGAGAAGGAGATGCACATAATCTAAGTGTATCGGCTGGCTTGAAAAATGAAAGATGAATTCATTATGTTGCAGATATTATTGCATTATCACGTTTTAACATCTGACTATCACCTGACTTTAAGGTACAAAATGTAATGCCTCTGATTTTCTTTCCTCAACTTTCTTCTTCACAGTAACAGGCATTCTTGAGTAAGTTGAGTCTCATTAAATGCTCTTTGCGAGTTGTCTGGAGATGTATCTATTCATTAGCTTCAAAAGGGTGTCATGTGTATGAATTATGCTAACAGGATCTAATTAGCAGATGCAAATGAGGTTAGTCAAAATTGTACTGAAAAGACAGAAGAAAAGCTCCATGGGATAGTTGGAGCTCGACAGCTCACCAACCGCCCCCACGCTGGGCACCAAATGTGATGGTTCGCCCCTGCTGCTGCTCTATACAGGAGGCAGGACTGAACCATAAACACAGACGTGGGGAGGACAGCTGTTCAGACGTGTCCGCGTCGAAATCTTTAGTGTGTTTTACCCCAGAATGCAGAAAATCTAGCTCAGACGTCGTTAAATTGCTGATCACTATCATGTCGTGAATGTGGATGCAGGACCACTTACGCTGCACTGCTTGGAGCCAAAAGTTAGCCCCCAACTCCTCACGCCTCCCCTCCTCCTGAACACACAGCAACACAGACATGCGTTCCCTTCCCTGTCCCACTAGAGACAAGTTACACAACCAGCTGATGGAACTCCAGAATCCGGCGTGAAGAGGACTCACGAATAGCAGCCGCCTACAAGCTCCTGCCATTCTGACATCAGTGGCCCCCAGACTGTGGAGAAGCTGGCAAGACTCGGGGAGCATGCCTTCTGGCCTCGGCAGGGAGGAAGGCCAGCAGGCTGCAGCAGAACACACATAGGGTACAGTACACACACATACACACGCTTCACCCTTGCAGTGGGAGTCATGGCTAAGCTAGCTGACATGCTTCCAGGGTTAGAGAGCGGAGGCAGCAACTGGTGACCCTGTTTATGGTAGGAATCAGAGAGCCGCAAAGAGCAGAGCGGATCGCTGGTAATTGGCATGAGTCGGATGATGCCTGTCTACCCCGGTGTTGACCCCGAGTCATGTTGGCCCTGCCAAGACTGGCAGAATGTCACAAACAAGCAATGTAAACTGGAACTGGTTTCAACTCAGGATTTTTAACTACAGCATCATCCTAAAATGCCGCAATTCATATTTGTCCTCTGTGGGGGACATGGCACTGAGGCCTTCTCTCTAACACCATGTATGTAGTTTATATAAGTTCTAATGTCCTCTACAAAGCACACTCTGAGCTTCTCTAGTGATGTAACACACATGGGAATGTGGCCAGCAGAGCAAAATGGCAGGAAAGATGTTTTTTGGCAGTAAGGGAGTTAAATGATCAAATTTATAAAGACATATTGTTCTGGTCTATATTATCTATATTATATTAAGATTTTATAAGTTTACTTCAATTTTAAGCCTTTCAAAATACACATTTTAACCCCTTTTGTGGGGGACAGCAGGACTTGCTTATTCTCCTTTTCAACAATTTTCTTCAGGAAAATCTGATGTATGTGACTACTTGATCAGCCTATATCCAAGGTCAAGTCAAACAAATAAATGGACTTTGTGTGCAGCTGGATCCAGTACAGGTCAGGTGACCAGGTCTCTGGGAGGCCTGCAAATGATAGGTCGCAGTCTGTACATCAGAAATGGTGAAAGAGAGAAGTATGTGGTGGGAAGATGTTTGTGAAGTGCAGTATGTGTCTGAAAGACCAAGAACTGCATCCTAACTTAGCCTTCATGACATGTAAGCATGATCATGTCAGGTGTTTTGAGTGATTTCCACCCTCAAGCAGTTTTGAATTTAATAAAGTACTCAAAATGTAGTCAAAATGAAAGAATGAAAACAGAAAATAGAAATGCAGAGCATATGAAAATTTATCATTACCACATGGATGCCTTGTAATGTGATTTTTGGGGTTAATACTGAACCCAAGTCCACTTCAAGCCACATGTTATTCCACATAAAGAAATAACATTCTGGAGAAAAAATATCTTTGTGATATGTTTCTAACATCCCAATTACTTCCATGTCTCAGAGGTGACTTGAATTATGTATCTGACCTGCAAAACTTGATGTATCTATTCGTCTATGTGCCTTGTATTAGAGAAAAACATCTGGGCTTTTCCTGCATTGAAAAGTGATTTGTCAATCACTAGAAAGCGAGACAGTGTGCGGGAGTCTGCTATCTCTTTTTTTCAAATTGAATTTTTTCTTCTGACGCACCTGTCAGACATTTCAGGTGTGCAGAGACCTTCTCAACATTGCCTGCATTGAAAAGTAAAAAAAAAAAAAAGTCTATTGATGATGAAATGTTAAATAATCATATTATGGAGAGCACTGTTGCCTTTTCTCACAGTATGTCCCACCCCATTAAAATTGTGTTTGGTCTTGCATCATGGATATTTGTTGAAGATAGTTCCGGGTAAAAATGTCCACAAAGCTCACAAGCCAGAGACTACTTGATTTATCGTGAGGAGGACTCCTCTGCTGGACTACAATCTTCCTTGCTGCGGTTAGGCCAGTTAGGCAGACTTTGCATAGTTTTCCTGTCAGGGAGAGTTGGGAATCAACACTTAGATGATGTACAGCTGGGTTGATTGGTAATTGTACCCCCATGAATCCTGCAAAGCTACTAATAACCTTCCACTGAAAATCCAACCCCCCCCCCCCCCCAAACAATCCCAGACAACATGAATAAAAGAGCTAACAGTTCTGTGAGAGCAGAATGAACAATGTGGCTCAGGATATGTCCTTATCATAAGCTTGAAGTTAATGAAAAAGTGGGCATGTGTTTATCTGAATTCAACTGACCATAGATATAAGAAGATAATAGTCATCATAGTCATATAAAACTGAAACAAGGTGAAAAACATTTGCGATCAAGATCACATCAGACCGGTCTGGATTGCTGTCTAACAGAGAGGTGGATTAATGTAGGTTTTTCATCCATATGGCATCACATCAAGGCTCCATATTACTGAAGTCACAGAGGGTGTAGAGAGTTGGTGAGGCCTTTTGCTTTCCATAGACAGTTGTCAGCCTCAGTTCTTGAGCCCTGTAGTAGCAGAGTAGTGGCCTTACTCATAATGTATAATATTAATACTAATGTTTAAAATACACCTGCTCTGTTAATAGTCTACTTGTCACTACAATTTCAACTTAAAAATATTATTCCCTCTAAGTGATTTTGAATTAGATTCAGTGAAATCCAGTTGAGAAAGTGAAAGAAAAAATAGCTTTACGGTGAGATCACCCACTCACATCCTCTGTCGCTCTGGGTGACTCACTGCAAACCACCAACCACACAGGTGAGATAGACCATAGTTTTGTACCCACCACCTACCGCCTACACAGATCGCTTAGTGAAATAAAGAACGTCAACGTTCTCAGGGGTTCTACACTGATTTGTCCCACTTTCACAATGTTCTAAATATGGTGCAAAAAAGACCTCTTTTTACGTGGAGATTCTTGTATCTCGCTTATTGATGTATCATTGAAAACAGGCTGTGTACACCAGGCCTCGGCGAATGTTAACACAACTGTGATTGTTCTCTCCATGAGAGCCCTTTAATATTTATGACAGCAGCTTACAGTCAACGACTCCATAGGCAACCAAAAAGCCTAACACTGAACATAATTAATTGCAATTTCACAAGACGTGAAAACAAAGCAAAAGCAGTTTTCTTCTTTGTTCATTTTGAATGTAGCAGATCCCCTGTCTTCACACCTCCCACATTGATTTAACGTGTTGCATTGTCCCCCACACAGCTATGCACATACACACACACAGGCACCCAGCAGAAACACACAGAGACCCACTCACACACGCACACATTCACACAGCTATACGAAGACCACATCGGCCTGGGGCTCCCCTTTTGTCTGCCTCTGCACTGAAGGTGTGATAGCTCGTTGTTCTGGTGAGGAGGTGGGGGACATTGTTCCAGAGGTGGAAGGTATTAGGCTGGTGTGTCCTCCTCTGTCACATCATATTTTGAGTTGAGGTTGGGCATCATCGGGGATCCCCTCGATACAGCCATCAGAGCTGTGAAGGACAGTTACAAACACACAAACATGTGGTTCCCTAAACTGTCACTGGTCTATCTCTGGCTTATCAGTTTGGTTGCATCATCCTCCAGTCCCTCTGAAAATATAACTCCAAAACTGAGCAGAAATGTCCAAATATTTCTGGCCTCACTCTGTTAACAGAATAGTTTGGTATTTTGGGAAACAGGCTTATTTGTTGTCTTGCAGCGAGTCAGACACTTCTTGTACATATTTATGTACAGATTAAACAAATAAGAAATATAGTGTTAAATAATGATTTAGGAATGCAGGTGTTTTTACCTTTGAACAGAGACAGGTTAGCCGTTTACTGTTTCCAGTCTTTATGTTAAGCTAAGCTAAGTGGCTCCTGAGTTCAGCAACATACTTACAGCACAGATATAATGCTAGGTATTTTGAGCTTATTCTTCATTGCTTGGGTTAAACAGTCTAAGTAAAAAATCACAAAATGCAGAAAACAGTTTGGTTGTTTAGAGAGAATGATATCTGACTTATATATATGAGTGGTTTCCCATTTGAAAAGGCTGTCTGATGGCAAAGAAAAATTATGAATTTATTTAAATATAGCATACACTTAAATTAATATAGATTTATTTTAGTGGACCTTTTTAAGTGACAAAATACCTTTTGTTGTCGATCCTGTCTGCAGCAGTACATTGCTGAGCTTCTCTTGGTATTCCTCTCTCCTTCTCCTAACCAGAGGCTTGAGGTAACTCTCACTGGAGGTAATACACTTACTATGAACAAGTACCTCGTACAACCCCACCTCAAATAATATGAACTGTCCCTTTAATCTAGAGCTCATTAACAGTTTGTCACATACTACTGTGAGACATGGGACCTGACATTGACATTGTGAGCATCTGTTTTCTGTTGCCTGAAATTCACGGCGTGCCCCCTCTCTCTGACTGGGTCATGAGTTGAATCATCAAATGTTTCCACACGAAGTAAATAACACCTTGGTTTTCAACTTATCAAGTGGATTGCAGGTTACTCAACTTCTGCAGACATTAAAACATTATTCATTTCATACTATGTGCTTACAAACATAAGAGAAAGAACAGATAAAAGTCAGAATTTTCTTGTGGACTCAATAGCTCAAAACACACCAGATTTTTTAGATAAAGTCTGGACCATTAACACTGGATATGGGTCCAGCCTGTCTCGGCTGGTCTGTTCTATCAAGGTCTACAACCATCAGATGAACCTCGAAACAAGCGCTCCCCCGTCAGACAGAATGTTTGGTCCATGTGTCTAGACCTCCACCATATCTGACCCGCCAGCACAGAAGGACACACAAACACTCGACAGACGATCATAAGGAACAAATACAGGCAGGCTCCTTCTCTGCACCATGTGACTTGGATATGCATGCTCACTGCTGTTCGTAATTTCTTATCATTGACACCCACCCCTCCACATCCACATATACACTTGTCAAATATGACACCTCTACCCACAAGGAAGAGACCAGGTTCTCAGTCCTCTTCTAGGAAGCCTGACTAAACTGTCCTGTCTTGTATATTTGCAAGCTACACATGAGTGGGCCTTCCCTTCAACGTAAATGACGTCTCGGCCCTCAGACAGGAAGGCCTTTTGCTCAGTCCTTTACATCTCTCCCCTGCTCTCCAGTCAGAGAAGGAGACCAAACCATGG
Organism: Lutjanus erythropterus; assembly: GCF_056507025.1. NCBI lineage: Eukaryota > Metazoa > Chordata > Actinopteri > Lutjaniformes > Lutjanidae > Lutjanus > Lutjanus erythropterus. Next base: position 24,647,613 of record NC_139332.1, read on the forward strand.
ACACCGTCCATGATATGTGGGAGTCCCTGCTGTTTCAGTGGCTGCCAGGCAGGCAGCCTCTTCCCTCTCTCTTTGGAGCGTTTGGCTCCATAACCACGGGAGCCCATCTGATGTGGTCCCCCCATCTGACTAGCAGCTCTCTTCCCCAGGCCCAGACGGCTGGAGGGACAGAGCAGACGAGAGGGGCCGCAGATTGTTGTAGACCATTTACATGTAAATACAGAGCCCAGGCCTGGGTCTGGGTTCAATATTGAAGGTGTCCGCTGCACTGAGGTCCCTCTGTGTGTGCATATATGAGCGTGTGTGCATACACGCCGGCGAGTGTATATGATTGTGTGTGAGCACGCGCGTGCACGTCTGTGTGTTTCCATGTATGTGCATGGCATGATCCAGTACATCTAAATTATACAGCTGCCAAATTGCTGCAAATGTTTTAATACAAAAGCATTCTGTGGTCTCTAATTATATCTAATGGCTGCTGGATGCATTTCTCCAGAGCAGTAATAGGAGCCTTTTAGTGAATAATCTGGCATTTTATCAACTAGTTTAATATCTAATTGCACAAAGCAATGAAAAGAAATAATAATATTGACTTAAATGTGTCCAGTATTCTTAGAAATAAGGCCTTAAATGGATAATTCAGATTATTTGAAGTGGGATACTTGTCAATAGTCAGTGTATTAACTATATTAGATGCCAATCGGCAGAGAGGAGCACCAACATGGAAGCTAAGCTAAGCAATAAAAGGCATTTTAGCTACCTAAGAAAAGGTCCACCTAAAAAAATCTGTCAGTTTAGATGTCCATTATATTTAATATATGTTCACTGCTTTACTTTACTGTCAGATTAAACCAACATTATACAAGTCAAATATTGCTCTCTTAAATCAACTAAACTCCACAGGCAAAACATGTGAATTGCTGGCCTTCAGCTGCCTCAATCAGTTTATTTTTTGTTACTGTGTAACTCTAGTGTGTTTTTAAAAGTTAGATTGGATTCATTACAGTCACACAGTAACACAAATAAACTAATGGAGTCTTATTGGGTGAGAGAGAGTGATATTTAGCTTATATAACAGCAATTTCCCATTAGAAAACACAAATATCACACCAAAATCAGTCTCTCCAACCAACCGGACTCCTTAAGTCTGATCAGTAATTTTACCTTGCAGAGCACAGGAGCTACTGGTCTCCCTCTGCCTTGATTGGTTAGTTTGTGTTATTGTGTGTCTTTGGTGAATATGAACTTTCATTTTAAAACAGAAACAAAAACAAACTAACCAATCGAGGCGGCAGTAGACCAGCAACTGCCAGGTTCTGTAAGGTAAAATTACAGTTTTTGCCAAAGGAGTGCGAGCAATCCTTGAATTATATATTGACTTAGATATAACGGCAGTTTCCTGTAAGAAATGGTTGTGTGGTGGCTAACTAAAGTGGACAGGCCAAATATCACTCTCTTCAAACTAACCAAAGTCCACTGGACAATTAGGTAATTTTACCTTGTACAACAGTGGCATTGCTGGTCTACTACTGCCTCGACTTGTTAGTTTGTTTATTATGATATTATGTGACTTTTATGAATCCAAACTACAGACGAGCACGAGGTTAAATTACTGATTACTGGTTGGTTTGGAGAGAAAAATACTTGGCTTGTATAATGACGGTTTCCCATTGGAAAGGACTGCCTGACGGCAAAGTAAGACGGAGGAAATATTCTAAATATAGCATGCACTTAAACTGATATTTGAGGTGGACCTTATTTAGACTAAAACGCCTTTTGTCATTGACCCTGTCCACAGCAGTACACTGCTTAGCCTTCGTCCTGGTTCTCCTCTCTGCTTCTCCTAACTGGGAGCGTGCAAATGGGCATCTGCTGTAGGTAATACACTGACTATCAATAGGTGCCTCATACAGCAAATCAAATTATCCAAAGTATTCCTTTAAAGGGGGCTGTGATGATGTTTTTGTATTTGACAGAGAGGAGCATCCGAGGGCCTCCTAGCAATGTGAATGTAGTCCCTTTACTCCCCAGGGGAGGCTGAAGATGCCGAGGCAACATCCCTGCTTCACCGGGGGGTCAACCTTAAACCATTAATCATGTCTACATAACCTCCCTCCCACTAGCATATGCCTCTGGCTGGTAGACAGTAAGTCAGTTAGGGCTTTCCTCTGTGTCGCTCTAGAAGCTTTCATACCGGGAGAGAGAAGTGTTAAAACTCTACATTCTCACTTCTGACTCACTGATTTAACCACATTGAGGCAGGAGCGGCAGCAGAATACTCCTGTGGTGTAAATCTGTTAGTGTTCCCTGTCCAAAAAAAAAAAAAAAGCAAGAGGAGAAAAAAAATAAAGGGTCCTCCTGAAATGCAGTTTCTGAGTCAGGGTTAGCGATGTGATAAAAGCCCAGCTTGTTTGGCAGTAATAGTGCTATGGGAAAGGACAGAGAAGCAGGGGTGAGCTGGGTTGGGTTGTTGTGTCTTGGTGGCCGCGGCTGGTTGGTCGACGAGATCAAGTGTGGGACCGTCTACCCCACTGCCCACCCCCAGCTCACCCCAACTCTCCTCGGCCAAGAAAGAGAGTGTGCCTGTTAGAGAGGGCATGTTATGTTGGAGGCTTAATGCCGAGTCGATACAACTCCGCCACCCTCCCTTACACCTCACGTTCCAGGGAACACGTATATCCAGTCTGCGCTGTCAAACTTTTAGCACCTGCTATTTTGCTTTGGTCCCTCATGTCAATTCCTCCGGTGTTCCAGGAGGATGGGCTGGGAGAAGTGGGTCAACAAAGGTTGAAGCTAAAATGGGGATGAGGGTGAGACTCGGGCCATTGGACTACCATCCACTTTTGGCGTTGCCGGCTTCATGTTTTGCCCATGATGACACAGTGAGTGAAAGTAAAAAGGTGGATGTGTCAAAATCAGTTGAGTGATCTGCTTACCCCATTCAAAGGGGAAAAAAAATCTGTAATTACTTTAGTTGGATTAAAAAAAAAACAAATGTGAAAGATTTTTAGGTCCAATGTGTAAGATTTACTGACATTTATTAGCTGAATGTAACAGGAATAGAGTTCAATATTCAGAAATATGTATTCATTAGTGTTAAATCAACATCATCTGAAAATAACAATTAGAGCAGGCCTATTCAATTACTTGTTTAGATGGGGCTGATTTTAAAAAAGTAAAGTGCCAAGGTGCCATACATTTGCAGTTCTTCTGTCAGACATGTAAAGTTAATAATTTAAATGCTTTTTTCCTGCATAAATGTAGATTTTCCTGTATATTTAGGTTCCTGAAATAAATAATAGGCTGAAGCCAAAGCACTTGGCAACATGTATTTGTTTGCGTTTAACAATTTCTGATCATTTGTGTCCAACAAATACAATTCTGTCTATTCCTGCAGTTGCCATCCACGTGTCAGGATGCACTCAGCGCAGTGTTTTGTGTTTTCAAGATGGAAAAATGGATAAATAACTACAGAAGACATTTCATGCAGGATTTATCATTATGGATTTATTTTAACACGTCCCCAAAAGACACAGCAAATCAAGAGAGGGTTACAAAGCTTATGAAAGGGACATGATTACATCAGAGCCAATGTGTAAAGGTACAATGCTAGGGTAAGTATTAGCTTAACACTAGCCTTTCCTGCTCGGCTTACTTCGGGGCTAACCTCATCACTTTTCCAGCTGTTGGGAAATAACTTGGTCTTGAGACAGTGAAGATTCAGGCTAAAAACACGGCATAAACGACACCTTTTAAATCAGCTTGGCATGTTGTGGCTTTAGGAGACTTAGATCACACCAGACAGGCAATATGGAGGCATTTTATGTTTTTCTCTTTTTTTCAGTTTTTTTTTACGTTTGAAAACTGGTCACCATTTACTTAAACTGTTTGGGAGATTCTGCAGCACTGTTTTCCAGTGAAACTCCAGCAGCATTTTGTGGACTAAAAAACTAAACCTGACCTTCAATTGGCATGAGGATAACTAGATAATGACTGAATTTTCCCTTTTGGGTGAACTATCCCTTTGAAGGAGCTATGCCACAGTATGCTAAAATTAATAAGTCCAGTAAAACGCAATTATTAAAGCAGTTGCAGTAAACTACCATCCCACAGAAATATGTTGTTTTGTCTCAGAGGTAACAAAAAAAATCCCCCATCCATCATCACCATAGCCCAATGACTTTTTTCTGTTTCTTTGTTGTCAGAGGCTAAATATTCTCTATATGAATTGAAATGAACTGACATTTATGACGTATTTTTGCACATACTGTAGGTAGGCACATTCATGTATGCAAGTGCATTCGTCACCATGCAACCCATGAAAAATAGAGCCTCTCTGAAAACCAAGGTGGAAGCTGAACACCGAGGAGTCCAGAATGGAAAAACCAAGCTAGGCTGTAGATAAGGCCTTTTCGCAAGTCTCACAGCCACCGTAGGTTCTTCTACACACTTGGAAGGGCAGGGTGAGACGGGGTGCGATCTGCAAGCTCACCGTATCCAACATACTGGTTCTGTAATGGAGATTATGTGCATTCATGTTGTCTCAACATGTGACAAACATTAGTAGACTTGATTTCCGAATTGCTGTAAGCACGACAATATAACTGAAGATTCTTGTTTGTGAGAAAGGATAAAAAGTCGGATAAGAAGAGCCTGAAACTCACCCTGCTTCTTTCCATACTGTGTACCTGCTGCTCTCCCCGCAGGCCCTCGGTGACACTTCCTATAATGCAGTAATCCAAAAATCATGTTATCATGCCTTGGGGAATGAAATACAGTGAGTGCAGCTTCAATCCTATTTCCCTGAATGCAGCCAGTACACCTCATTTTTTTTAAGATTTGTCTTAACACAGTGGATTATCATTGCCCCCTGAAAACCTGCGCATCACAAAAGCATTGGGCTCACATATCCCCAGATACATTTCTGCAATAATCCACCGCTCCTTCCTTCCATGCATGGGCCACACACACAGAACAGAACAGGCTAACAAACGCATACACACACATGCATGCAGGGAGCAACATGCTGACACTGAGACTTATCTGTTGATATGACGCAAAGCAGCATGCAATGGTTGTATGCAATCCGGCGTATTTTAATGTATTTTAAGGAATTCAAACGTGCTGCATATATAGAGAGAATTCCCGCGGGTCTCACTCGCTGACTGGTTGCAGATGGGGAAGATTCACATTTCATGATAATTTGCTCTGCTGGAATGACATCTGAAATACATGACATCAAACATGAATATACTTTACATATTCTAATGTTCTTTGTAAGTAAAAAGGAGAATGTATGGTGACAAAAATATGAGGCTACATTTTGTCCAGTCTGGAGGGAAAAGCCTGTGCTGTTTAAATCATGAAGAAAATAGTGGAGACAAGGAAATAAGAAGAAGTAATTGATGAAAGCAATATGTACCCAAATGGAAATTCATGAAAGCTGTCACCTCTGTATCTTTGAAGACAGCAGCATGTCTGTAACATAAGCTGTCCTCGTGTAAAGACTACTACCTTTGATTAAATGTTAGCAATCCCTGCACACTGGAAAATATACTGAGGGACATCTTTGATAAACTTGTGAAATAAATTCTTTCCAATAAAAATGTTCTTGAGGATGATGATTTGCGGAGGAGCGCTGCGCTGACACGGTGCACATTGCACTCGGTTCTTTTCCCAGCACCCCTCCCTCCAGGGGTCTCGGTGGCGAGGATCTCTAATGAGACTTGCGTTATTAATCCTTGCAATGGGGTACATGAATTCACTCCAGAGCAAAGGCTTCAGCAGCCACCTCGGCCCATAAAACCTGGAATGTATTCCTTTCATGTGCTCTGTTGATGATCTACTCTGACAACAATATGGTAAGACTTCCCTTCCCCTGTCGCGCGGGCCCTGGCCCGGGGCCAAAGAGGGTCATCGCAGACACACTTGGACTTTTATAGGTGGTCAAGAAACATGCTGACAGGTCACAAGCGGGAGCTCCTTTATGAGTGGGACCTAAACATCCACCTCATTTGGAATTAGTTTATTTATAGGTGGCCTGTAAATCACGTTTATTTTGTTTTCTAGCTTCTGGGTCATTTTGGAAAACCAACATACTTTTAGACTACGGCCATTAAAACAACAGCATTAAGTTTGTTTTACCAAGATTTTCTCTCAATGGCCTTGTAATCATCTGTGAAACATAGCCGTAAAGAGCAATGATCAGCTGTGAAATAATTCACGCAAAGAAAATTTCACTTGACTTTTATCTTAATGAGATTGTAAAGGAGGCTGGGCCTGCACAGGTGGCACGAAAGTCACTTTTTTCCTAAAAGAAACAATACTTCCCTATCTGTAATTTGCTAATCATGCAAGGCCCCATTAAATAAGAAATGCTCTACGGCAGGATTGCACTAATGAGGTGTTGACAGCTCAGGTGTGAAATGCGCGACTTTGCTTCTATTAGAAATGCAGCTGCCTTTGATCTATAGATTTACCCTCCGACTATAGAACGACAGCCTGTAGCGACACTGAGTCAAGAGAGCAGCACCTCTGCTGTGTGTTTGTGTGTGTGTGAGACAGAGAGGGCATCAAATTAATCCTGGATCAAGTTCACCAGCCCATGATGATGCACATAATGTGTATTTTCTGTGCTTGTTAATTTTGCCTCTTGCATCCAACTATATTCACTCAAATCCTTTGGGCTTTCACAACAGTAGTTCCTTACTGTCGTTAATTGTTTTCATTTCAAAAAGTTCATTTTTATATTATTTGTTTTAACTTAAAAAAAAAAGTTATACTCACTTAATGCATTTGGATTCATAGAAAAGGGACTTACTCGACAGTAGTTTCTCACTGTAGGAAATAAATAATTTGTTTGAACTCAAAAAAGCTAGGGGCTGCGCTGCCTTACAATTTTAAGTCTACTGAACTTGAAAAGACAAGTTGATGTAATTTTGTAAGGATTCAAAACAAATCATATTCACTTGAAGCCTTTGGGATAGAAAAATTGGCTTATGCAAGTCCCTCGCTGTAAAAAAGAAACAATTTGTTTGAACTTAAAAAAGTTAAGGCCTGTGCTACCTTAAAATCGTAACTTAACTGAATTTGAAAAGACAAGTTGGTGTAATTTTGCAAGGGTTCAAAATAAATCACTCAAAGGAAATCATATTCATAGAAACAGTAGTCCACCACTGTAAAGAATAAACTACTTGTTTTAAAAATAAGAAAGCTAGTGTCCAGGCTGCCTTTAAATTTTAAGTTGAATTAATTTGAAAAGACAAGTTGAGCTAATTTTGTAATGATTCAAAACAAACAAATATTTCTAATCAATTAAACTTGAGCTTAATTCAGTTGTACTTGAGAAAACATGTTCAGTCAGCTCAAGTTTGGTGTTTGCTGTTCATAAATCTTCATCGGTTGAGTGGAAATAATCTGACTGAATGTGTATTTTTCTGTTGCACCTTAGTGTATTAAGGTGAACCAACAACTCTTCAGTAACACTGATGAACATTACAAACAAACTTGATTTTCTTTTACATTTTCTCAGTTTGAAGAGTCAGTTCTTCGTTTCACACGGAGAACTGCGGCTGCAGCTGCTCCTGTTGGAGCTACTTTGTTCCAGGATCGGCACAAACACAACATGTGAAACTGCTCCCAGTGAAAGTGTAAGGAGGTATGGACTGAATTCAATACCAACCTTCATAATAGTTTGTTTTCATTATTGTGAAAACAACAGCTATGACTTATCTTAAATTGTAGTAGAGACACACACCGGGTCTCCATCACATATTTTTTATTCAGACTGTAAAAAGAAGGGTTGTGTCTCAAAGGGAACCCTAGATTAGCAAAACTCTCGCACATGATTTACAAGTCGCTGTATTGTAATGTGTATCTGAATTATTTAAAAGTACTGAACATATTCTCAACACGTTACATCTTCTTAGACTATACAGAAAGACAAACATAAGTAATAGTAGGCTCTATGGCTACAAAACAAATATAAGGTAACATTGATAAAAACAGGAATCAGTGCACCTCACCATTGTAGACATTCAGAGGTTAGTCCTAAAGCGACAAATGTTGTTGGGTATTTGGCTATTTAACAACACACAGGGTTCATTTATTTATCATTTTACAGCAGGGTTGTGTAATGAGATGTTAGTTGTAGCCCCTTTAGATTATTGACAAAACTAAAATGATAGACACAGAGGAATAAAATCTAAACTATTTTCATAGTGTCAATAAGAGATTTGGAACGAGCCTACACTTCGAGGACAGAAGCAGGACGTAAAGATCTCGTGAGAGTGTTGCACGTTTTGCAGATCTAGGGTTCCCTTCTTGACCTAGCCAAAGAGAAGGGTCTCAGGAAAGTTTCAGCCTGCTCATGTGCTGATCATGTTTCTTTACAAACTTAATTTGATGAGTTGATTGAACTCTGTACAGTACAGCCTTTCAACTCATCATTTCAAGTCAAAAGACTTCAAGTCAGAAGAACTCGTGTGTCTAAGTTCTTAAGTGTCCTGAAGATAAATGTGAAGTTGAATTAACTTGAATAAATAAAAGTTGTGTATTTACATTAATTAATGAAAAAAGATCCATTGATCAACTCTGTCACTGCTTTTTTTCCCCTGTACAAATTTATACTTTCCTGTATATTTAGATGAAATAAAATAAAATAAATAGTGAGCTAATATCAAGGCATTTGCAAATCTTGATTCAAGTCACAAGATTTTACGTCAGAAGAACTCGTGTTTCTAAGTTTTGAAGGGTTTCACATGTTAGGTTGAATTAACTTGAATAAATAAAACTTGCGCATTTAAGTTAAATTAATGAGATAATTTTAGTCAGTTTCACTGAATTCACGCATATGTTTTCCAGTGCTTCTGATTTTGCTAAAAATTGAATTGATATTATTTCACAAAACCCAAAAGCGCACCAATGGCATCGGGTCTAGTTTTAACTCCTAAACAATGCATGCTGGGAAGTCTGCTCATATGCTGATCATGTTTCTTTGGAAACTTAATTTAATGAGCTGATTAAACTCTGTACGGTACATACATTCAACTCATCGTTTCAAATCAAAAGACTTCAAGTTAGAAGATCTATTAGTTTTGAAGTGAAGATAAATACTAGAAATACTAGGATTAATTCACTTGAATAAATAAAATTATATTTATGCGAAGTTAATGAGAAAAGATTAGTTGATTCCACGAAATTCCTGTATGATTTCTTCCAGTGCTCTAAATTTTGCTCAAAAAAGAATTCACCGTATATTTCGCAAAACCTGAGACCTGCTCAGGTGGCATCATTTTCCAAGTTTCCCTGAGGAATTATGCATTTTGTTACAAAGAGAGGGGGAAAAAAAAGGAGGCGATGGGTGAAAATCAGGATTTGGTTATTCCGCAGATAAGTGAGACTCTCTGTTGAGAGACGGGTCAGAATAAATAATAGAGCTGGTTTTGAGCCATTAAAAAAAAAAAGAAGCTTGATCTCAATTGTCAGATGTTTGGTGTTTGTGTCTCTGTGCAGCAGCAGTCTGGGAAGGGTCTCGGTCTCCTGATTGACAGATTTTGAGCTGTATGCATGTAGCTCTGGTCCCCTGATGGCCCAATAGCCAGCTTCACTGTCCCATTTATGACACGAGCCAATCTGCCTCCAGCCGAGACTCTCCCTCAGCTTTTCACAGATTTGTATCCCCATTTTCCCCAAATTCATCTCACCCCCTCCTAGACTACTCCCCCTCCAGCTTACTTTAAGACTCACACATGCACAAACTGCCCACACACACACACACACACACACACAGATGCAAACACAAGCTGAGTTCACTGCAGTTGAAGATGATGTAAAGTGAGATGCAAGTGGAAAAAGAAGTGAGAGTTAACGGTCTGCATGTACAGTGTTAAGTTACTTTAACATAACCAACGATGGGAAAAGTTACCCAGTTATCCTGATCAGTCACTAGAGAGCGCTGTCCCGGTGTCACTGCTGGATGAGAGATGATTTTTTAATCATTAGGCCTGCATGGGTGCAGGATGAACCATGTTTGTTGTACGACATGTTTGATTATTTCTGGTTTCTCGATCTCCCTCACTCGCTCTTTCAGTGTGTGTGTGTGTGTGTGTGTGTGTGTGTGTGTGTGTGTGTAGAGAGAGATTTAGACACAGACGTGGGCATATTCTCAATTGCTTTATATTCAATAAACGTGTTAATTTTTCAGTTTCGTTTTTGAATCATTACCCCAAAACTGAGATTATATTCCTATATTTTTTATTTTCACTCTTCCTCCTCCGGTATGATTGCAGATTTTTGCAGTGTTGGTGCATCCTTTCTCTTCTTTTGGGCATCCCCTGCCAGAACTGCACCGACCGTCCTGTACGTTATTTGAATTTCATTAAGGATCGAGTTTACCACCATTTACACGTTATTTCAAATGTGAACAGACAAACAAAGGAAAAAGGGAAAAATAAGTCTCTTCGTCTGCTACTTTCTGAAACCTCGTCTCCATCAAGCAGCCTATCAATATGAAATTGCATTAAAATATTCCAGATTTCTTGGGCCTAAGATTAATTTAAGCGGTTTTATATTTTTATTACACATTAAATTTGTTAAATTCTTAATTTCCCCCCTAATATCTGGCCTAATAACTTATGTCTAAAGCTTCATCATGCTAAAGCATGTTTTTGTTGCGTGTCAATTAGTGAGCAATTAAAGAATAATTCAAAGATCGTGTTAACAAAAACATACCTCGGAAAATAGGGGAAAATGTATATATTAATGTTTTATTTTTTTCAGTCTCTGAAGGGAAATAAATAAAATAAAATGAAATAATAAAATAAATAAAAATTGAACTGAGAAAAGGGGAAGAAAAGCCTATCTGGAATAAAAGTCCTCTGACTTAACTCGATTTGTTAAAACAAATAAAATAAAACTTTAAAAAAAAGTAAAGAAAAAGCGTTACTTTTTTATTTCAATGACACATTTTCATCCCGTTTTTTTGTTTTTGTCAGTCGGTGCTTTTATTACAGCCATGACTGAAAACCTGGAAGAGGAAGAGGCGACGGAGGCCAATTATAGGAAATAAGGTGCACATGTGATTTTTTTTTTTTTTTTGGTAAACGTGTTTGGGTGTATGCAGAGAGGGAGAGGTGTCGGTATTTGCTGTTCATCGAGGATAAATCTTCTTGGTCGAGTGAGTGGAAATAATCTGACAAAGTCAAACATAAGTGTGTGTTTTTTCTGCTCTTGCGTTGGACGTGAAGCCGAAGCTGAAAAAGTTTAGAGGTGATTGTTCGTGCGGCTCGATGGCAAATGTGGGGCGACTAATGTAGGTCGTTTTGTGTTCAGCCTTTGAGGTAAATTATCGTCGTTTTAGCCTCTTTGAAATTCATATTTTACAAGGCACTGAAGATTGCACTTGTAATTTATTGGAAAACGCTGCAAAATGTTTCATTTGTGGCTCAAAAGCCGGAATATAAGGGTTAAAATAAAGTTAACGAAAATCATGACAAATTTTCTCTTTATTATTTCTACCAGACGCTTTCTAATTGAATTAGAGTAGTGTGACCATTGGCTATGCAGAGGGCTGCTGGTGCCCCCGCATGCTCCTCCAAAAGCTCCTCCCTCTCTCGCTTACAATCAGTTGGGCGTGTGGAGAACTTCATCTTATAAGAGCCGCTGAAGCTCTCATGTCCAGCCCATAATCTGATCTGAAAATCCTGTAGGTGAGGAGAAGGTTTCACCTCCTTCCATCATTCGTCAGGGAGGGAGGCGTGCAGAGACAGAAACAACCCGGCGCTTGTGTCGCCTCCTTGGCTTTGAGATTCTCCTGGACTCTTTGAAAACTCTTCTTATTTATTCTAAAAACAATGCAGTTAGAGAACATTCTTCCCAGCGCTAGCATCAATTTACCCAAGACCTTTTACAACCTTTCCTCGTCGGACAGTGCCAACAACAGCCCGAGGCCGTCGTCGCAGCTTGAGTATCAAGAAGTCGAGCGGACGGAATCAGAGTCCAGCAGCGCTCCGAAGAAGTATCTGAGCGGGGTCGGGAACGGGATGCTGGGTGAGGGCGAGGGGGACACTTTCACTAAGACCGGGCCCGATGTTAGGAAAGGCTCCCCGGTGCTCGGCGAGGACGAGCTGACGAGCGCTCGGCGGTACAACATAGACGAACTTGGCTCTGACAGATACTTCATCTCGTCATCCCAGGCGAGTTCCGACATGGCGAGTCCCTGTTCCCTCTTTCCCTATGCAGGACAGACCGGCTCGGTGTACACCGGCTCCAGCAGCTCCAGGTACCCGGCCTCGCTTCATTACGGATCCGTCCTGCCGCCCACAGGCTTCTCCTCATCGTCCGTGTGCACCGGCCGGAGCCAGTTTAGCAGCGGAGGGTACCAGTTCAGCCAGGGTCCCGGCTGTTTGTACCCCTCCTATCCCGGGACGGGGACGGGGATTGGCTCCATGTCTCTGCCGGGGTCTGCGGCCGGAGCCAGGGCGCAGGTCTATCTGTGCAACCGGCCTCTGTGGCTCAAATTCCACCGGCACCAGACCGAGATGATCATCACCAAGCAGGGCAGGTGAGCAGATGCGGAGCCGGAGGCTTTAAAGGCCCAGATTAAACACACGATTCATATGCAGAATAAGATATTTGTTTTTACATTTCCAGTTGCCCCCTTTAGTCTTTATTTTTCAAGACTCCGATCATTTTCACCGTATTTTACGCACGAACAAAATTTTACGCACACGTCCAAGTCCTTCCTCTTAAGCATTTTAAGGGTTTTTTGTGGTTTAAATTGTAAGTTTTCGTTTCCGGTAAATTATAAAGGCACAAATACAGAACAAACTAAACATGACGCTGATGCAATTTGCGTTTATTTTAAATCTAATATTAGTAAATCGTTCTGCCAAATGCAACATGTGAGAACATCCCGTGCTTAAGTCTTTTTTTTTTTTTTTTCTTAAAGAGTTTTGCCTGCTTTCCGAACACAGCTGTTTAATTATTCCTGTTTTTCCTTTTTTCCAGACGGATGTTCCCATTCCTCAGTTTCAACATCACTGGACTCAACCTCACGGCCCATTACAACGTCTTTGTGGAAATTGTTTTGGCTGACCCGAATCACTGGCGCTTTCAGGGAGGAAAGTGGGTCACTTGTGGAAAAGCAGACAATAATATGCAAGGTAAGTTAACAGAATAATACAACTTAATTTAGCCACGTAGAATATGTATTTTGTGTTTTATAAATTAGCATATATTTAGAAAATAAATTATTGAATAATAAATCGAAAAATACATTAATAGAACGCATCTAGAAATGATGCAGCAGTGTTGCTTTTAGTCACGACAGCATGAGGAAATGATCATCTAATGTAAGTGTTAAGATTAAAATTGTTTTGGAAATAAAAATCATTTTTGCTTCAAATTTTAGACAAATGTTTTGACAGGTTGCTGTTTTTGACCGTTTTAATGCATTAATTTAGGCTCTCAAATGCAATTTAATTTGAAGTGTCAAGTCATCTCGGGGAGCCTACTAAGGTGTGAATTTGCTGGTTTGATTATGGTTTTTAAATGACTGGTACTCTAAAGAGTTATAACCATAAATACATTTTAGAAAACTTAATTTGATAATTTGGAGAAAATAATTTAATGTAAAAGAAGCATTTTTTCAGCTTCTTTTAAAACAAGCCTTTTGAATTTACCAATCATTTCCATTAGCTCCTGTCTTATCATCTATCAAATTATATTTGTTTTAATTAAGACAGTCCTAAAAAGAATTAATATTTTATGTATTTTAATTTAATTTGAACAAAATTTTCCCTTAATGTCTGGAGATTATTAAAATAAAATAATCAGTTAAATTACTCGTTGAAAACAAAGTCAGCAGGATATGATTCATTATAGTATGTTTAGAGAGCTTCATTTGCACAAGTTTGCTTCTTTTTTTATTTATTTATTTTTTGTTTCATGTTACTCATTAGTTTATTTCTATTTTAGGTAATAAAATGTATGTTCATCCTGAATCTCCAAACACTGGTGCTCACTGGATGAGACAAGAAATCTCTTTTGGCAAATTGAAGCTGACCAACAATAAAGGGGCCAACAACAACAACACACAGGTTCGAAACGGATTTTTGCTTGTCTTCACTATTTGCTGATTTATCTACCAGTGTTTTCCATGATGTTTCTGATTTTATTTACTGCAAATAATTTATTTGCATGTTATAATTTCAAAGTATGATAGCCATATTTAAAGATACTTAATAACAAACACTTATTTTGTTCTTGACAAGGCAAGTTGACAAGTGTAAGTGCATTTGTGCAGCTTGTTTTTTTTGCAGTCTACAACTGTTGCACTCATCACACGTTCCTCCTTTGCAGATGATCGTCTTGCAGTCGCTTCATAAATACCAACCGCGACTGCACATTGTGGAGGTGACAGAAGACGGGGTGGAGGACATGAGCAACGAGGCCCGAACTCAAACCTTCACCTTTCCAGAAAACCAGTTTATAGCCGTCACCGCTTACCAGAACACAGATGTAAGAAAATACATTTGTAGATTTAGAATTTATTTGGCAACAGATTAGAGGATCTTGGCTTTGCACACATACAAAATATGTCATCATTATTCCTCTTTCAGTCTCACAGTGCAGTTGCATGTCTTCAGATGCAATTCATTTATGCAGGACTTCTGTTTTTCTTACAGATCACACAGCTGAAGATAGATCACAACCCCTTTGCAAAAGGCTTCCGGGACAATTATGACTCGTACGTGTCTTGCACTACAGCAGTGCGGTTGAGCTGTTTTTCCTGTGGTACACTATTTGACATATTTCTTGGACCCCAAATTCATTTTTTTTTGTCTGTGTGTTCTTGACTTGCACAGGATGTACACAGCTCCAGAGAGTGACCGGTTGACTCCGTCCCCTACAGACTCCCCACGCTCCACCCAAATCGTGCCCGGCGCCCGCTACGCCATGCAGCCTTTCTTTCAGGACCAGTTTGTCAACAACCTGCCTCAGAACCGCTTCTACACCAGCGAGCGGGCCGTCCCCCAAACCAACAGTCTTCTCTCTCCGCAGAGCGAGGATGCCAGCGCCGCCGCCTCTGCTCAGCGCTGGTTCGTCCCCCCGGTCCAGCAGCCGGGCTCCAACAAGCTGGAGCTGTCGTATGAGAATGACTATTCCACCAGCAGCCTGCTGTCGTACGGCATCAAACCCCTGTCCCTGCAGACGTCCCACGCCCTCAGCTACTACCCAGACTCGGCCTTCGCCTCCATGGCCGCAGGCTGGGGCACCAGAAGCTCTTATCAGCGCAAGATGACCACGGGCCTGCCCTGGTCCCCTCGTCCGAGCCCCCCGGCCTTCCCGGAGGACCAGCTGGGGGTCACTAAAGACAAGCTGCCCGAGGAGAGCGCGCCGCCCGCCTCGACCTGGCTCGAGACATCACACTCACTGAAATCGGTGGACTCTACCGACTCTGGCGTGTACTCCGTGGTGTGCAAGAGGCGCAGAATGTCTCCCGGGGGCTCGAGCACAGAGAACTCCCCAACCATCAAGTGTGAGGACTTGACTACGGAGGAGTACAACAAGGACAACCCAAAAGGCATGGGTTATTATGCATTCTACACAAGCCCCTAAGACTGTATTTATTGAAACTAAATATAATTCTTTTGTTTATTATTGAGTGCTCTCTCCATTCCTCGTTAATGTCTTTTTTCTCTTTTCTCTAAAGGTGCCAAAGCTTAGTGTCCCCCCCCCAAGCAAGCTGCACAAGGTTATTTTCCCAGGCCAGCCCCTCTCACATACCTGAGCAGAAACATGCATAGTGATTGTTGTTTTTGAAAAAAGCATGTCCCTTTTTAATTCATTTAATTTTTACAACTATTTTTTTTTTTTTTTTTTACAAATGTGATATATTTTTTCTCTCCCTGCGTATTTAAGTCATTTTCGTTGTACAGTATTCGTGCACTTTAGAATGTGATGTATCTTGTACAAATTGTCTTCATGGAGGTGTTACTAAATGGAAAATAAAACAGCTTTTCACAAAGCACTGTCCAAATGTCTTTCTCGGTATGTTTTATTCACATATTACGGCCATGCGACGTTGAGACTGGCCGTTGGAGCTCTTAAGATAATCTGATCAGATGTAAATAAAAATCTGTACACACATAAAACATACAATAACTGAAATAACTGGGTCAGTCACATTTCCAGTTATATCTGAATACAAAAGATGTCTTGTTATGCGGCGGATATGTATGACCAGTTTATTGTGCTTTATTGCTTGTAATAGCTGCTAAAATGAAGGCCTCCTGAGTAGCTGCTGCCAACAAGTTGACATTGCAACATGTAGCATAAAATTTTAGCCTGATATCAGACTGAATTGTCACCTCGTTGCACTCAGTAGAGTGGGCACATTCTAATAAATGTATAAATGTGCTAATAAAATGTACCTGCACCTGAATAATAAAATGTTTTTCAACAGGGTGGGAGGACAATAAAATGCAGTTAATGCAATCTTATTTAGTATTAATTAAAAAAAAAAAAATTAATGATGTATTAATTTATCAGTGAATATTTGTCCTTTACGCAATGCGAGACTAATTGTAAATGAGCAGAGGAATCATTCCAGCGACACTACTTTACATTTTGATAATCTCATAAACACAGTAAATAATTATAGAAAAAGATAAGGGCATAGTGTGAAAGCCCATTTCTGTTTTAAGGCCACAGCCGGTAAGCGCTAAGTTTTATCATATTGTGTGAAGGATAAAAGATGGGTGCACTCGATACAGATGGACCGTATTCGAAGACTTATATAACGTATGTTTATGTTAATTTATATCTCACATACTTTATTTAAATGTAGAATCAGTATGGATTTGTCGGAGCTGTTTGTAAATGCACCAGAGAGATAGTTGATAGTTGTGTCTCATTCCCAGAATGTCAAAATTCAATGTTTTGGGTTGGTAAAGAGCCCCAGGCACAGAAAAATAATGACAAATTCCGGCAGAGGGCAGGTTCTCTGCAGCTAAGATCACACATTTCTAGTGGTTCATAAGTGATAAATTGAAAGTGATTATGGTTCTGAGTATACATGTATTGTTTTTTGGAGGGAAAATATGACGATATGACGACACTGAGGTTGAGCTTGTTAGTTTTATATGTAGGGTAAATGCGTGTGCCGTCGTATCTTTTGTCTTGCTTTCCTATGATGTAGATTTTATGTCTTGGGAGATCTAAATAAAAAATGAAAATTAAGATATTTTCGTCATGTTTTCTTCCTCCTCGAAATAGAAAGCAGAAATTCTCAGAACTGGTGGCGTTTCTGCACAAAAGAGCTGAGCAATCCTTCTCAAGCTACAAATAAGTGTTACAAGGTAACACCACGGCTCACAATTCAAGTGAGCAAAGTGTGATTTAAATATGAGATTTATATGTCTTACATGACGTGACTCACAACACAGGCCCAATTAGGCGAAAAGCACACAAAAGCACATAGTCCTACTATTCCTTCTGTTGTTGCCATGGTGTTTTCACACATTTTATCATTTACCTAAGTAATGCAACTGCATGCGAGGCATGTGCACTTAGAAAATATGAAAACAGGCTAAATGAAAAATGGTCCATCAACCATCCAGCTAAGGGCAATGTACAGCTCAACACCTCTATTTATACTGTATATCTGTGGCCTCTCCAAAAGTGGATTAGTGGAGATAAAATCCATGAAAAGAGAAGTCATAATATTCACACACATACTTGGCTCGTGTTCTCAGCACCTGTTTTTCCTCAGTGAAAATACTTCAAATCCTCCCCCATAAGGACCCCAATTTGAATTGATTTACATACTCGAATTCTAATTAATTCTGTTGTCAGACTCCTTGACAAAGTGAGGAGTCTGACTAACTCCAATTAACACCTCCTAACAAGGTAGAGTGCTTGATTGCCCTGGCCTCTCAGGAAAGCTGTAAGAAAAAGGCTCTTGGGGGGGTTCGAGTCGGGAGAATAAAAATGTTTGCACTTGTGCGTGTCAGCAAATTGTATTTCTGAGCATCTGATGATGTTTTTCTTCTCCTTTTCATGCTGTCTTGACCTCCGCTCATCAGTGCTTATGAGGTGGAGAATAGCTGTCAAGATTATGAGTGGACCACCACAGCAACCATAGGAAGGAGGAACTACAAAAGAGGGCTGCAGAGATGATGTGATGCGCTCTGTATTTCGCTGAGGATACCCAAAGTAAGAATCCTCTTATGTCAACAAAATTTTGTGTTTTATCCCTAAGAATCAGCAGAGAGAACTGTAACACCTACTTCAAGGAAAACTTTATAATTTAACCTCCAATAATCATATGATCGCTTTTTAGCCCCTTCTTAAAGCCTGTCCCTTTTGGGACCTCAACCAACTCCTTTCCTGTTTCCTGTACTCAGATATGCTATGTGCTAACTAAGTGTTAAGTTTGTCTATGTTGAAATGAAAACCAAATTGAACTGAAGATGGTTAAAAGATGTTGCTGGAAGATCTATAAAAGCATAAACATAGTGAAATCTTAAGTTGCAAATAGACAGATTTCTTGTTTACAAACATTACAGGATGCGCACATTTAAGGAGCAAAGTAGTTTTGGTAGCTGGTCAAAAGATTAAAGTCAACAGATGTAATAAACATACATTTTGCATGGTTTTGTAAATACTTGTTGACTAAATAATAAAATGCCATTTCAGAGCTGGATCTGTTTGTTTAATTATATTATATTAATATTTTATGTAAAATGTTAACAAAAAGCAGTTATCAGGTGTCTGCATGAAATCACCCCACTAAGTTCACTATTCGAATAACTAAATGTAAAGCTAAAAGCCAAATTACAAAAACTTTATGTGTCACTGACCTGTCCTATTAATTTTGCTCAACTTACCTGGATTTGTTGGTTATTGAGCCCGTTTATCCTCTCCTTATTTGACCATAACAGCAACAATTTGGAACATTAGTGTCGATATGCTATTTAATCCAATGGAAAAAGTCCAAAAGGTCACATTAGAGCCTGTCACATTTTAAAGAAATCTGACAGCTACTGTAAACATGCTGTACAAGACATGAGACACGTCTGACGGTTAGCTGGATCTGGTACAGTAATGAAATGGGTGGCACCAAATACATAAGAAAGTAACTTGGGCAGTGCTGATTACATCGATAAGTTAGTTCTCATTAATGGTGAGAAATGACCAAATTACGTATGCTCTGCATAGGAACACACAGATCCATAGAGAAAGAGTGAGAGGGGAACTCAAACATACTATTTAATGTGTTTACAGGCTACAGGAAGACCTCCATCTCTTACAGTGTCCTCTGGGTCATTACCAGAAGGGAACCCTTGATTTGCGAAACTCTCACAAAACATGGTTTAGGCCTGAATAATCACTCTTTTGAGATTTTTCACAGGCCCGGGGTTCCCTTCTGGACTCAACCAACATGATGCAACGGAGAGAGAGCAAGAGAGAGACCCTTACACTGTTCGCAGAATAAGTCGCTAAGTTGTCACTACTTGCTTTTTAGAAGTTAAGTTGCTAAAAGCGTCAGAAAAATTGCTAAATCTGTTGTGCGCTGGTCGTGCATCGTATACAAGCACTGCTTTCTGTCCCCTAGTTGTGTGCACATCTCTGTGATGAAACCCATCTATGTTAGCAAAATCCTAGCTAATTAGCAAGCTAATATACAGCACACTAGCTAGTTAGCTAGCTAGTTAGTTTTCCTCTGTAGCAAAACAATAGGTAACTTGCTAGAATTGACAGAAGTAATTGTAATACCCATTTCATGGGACTTAATAGCTAGCTAATCTATATCAAGCTAGCTAGTTAGGTTGTGTTTTACTCTGTAGCGAAACACCAGCTAAGTAGCTCACTAATTTACAACATCTTTTAACTATCTTCTTTTTTTTTCAACATAGTCGAGCCTAGCACATAGCACGTCTGAGTACAGAAATCAAGAGAGAAGAAAGTTGACTGAGGTTCTGCTGGGTACCAAGCTTGCTCAGAGTGCTGGGACTTAGGAATTTGTCTTTCCACACAGAACTTGAGAACACACACAAACAAACCCAAGCACATGCACATGCTTGAAGAATGTACCAACAGTACATCATCCTGTTTTAATGCCTTGTCAAAAGCATGTTGGCATTGATATTGGGCACTGCAGATATAATCTCTGCCATCCTCCCACTGGAATAAAATCTCCTGTCAATAACGTGGCATACACAGCCACAGAATGACTTACATACACTGTAACAAGGACATCTTGTATTTAAACTACAAATAGCATCTTCAGCTCTCCACTGCAGCTCTGTAAACACCCTTTCATTATTTATTTGATGGATATTCTACAACTTAAAGGGTAACTTTGGTATTTTTCAACTTTTTTTCAACTCTTCAACCCTATTTTCCCATGTTTTTGTGTGTATTGAGCAAGTGCATGAGTCAGAAAACCTAATGCAACTGTGCATAATCAAACTAAATCCACTAATAGTGCTTGTTTATGCAGTTATAATTATCTTACAACATTATGAAAAGGATCAGTACAGAGTTAGTGCTTTTTTTTTTAAGATCCTTCTTGTTTAAAGACAGTCAGCTGTAATATCGCTCTGTTCAAAGCCACCAGACTCCATTTACAGAAACAGTAATTTTACCTCTCTGGTCTACTGCTGCCTGATCAGTTAGTTTGCTTTTGTTATTGTGTGACTTCTGGTGTTTTAAAGGGTTCAAAACTGATTAAAACACAAATTTCAAACATCATTTTAGGCTGTGTTCAAGCTGCTTAGTACTCAGTTTGTTGTTCAGATCAGATTTTTTTGTTGTAGTTTGGCTGTTCACATTAGTTTTTAAATGTGGCCGATATAACATTCCAGTGTGAACTGGTCACCGGCCCGAACTGAACAATAACAAAAAGAACAATAATACATCATGCTCTAGTACAAAGGTAAACATGGGTACCACTGAAGTCAGTGTTTACAGTTTCATTTATAAGTTCATGTGCAGTGGAAGCCAGAGAATTCTCGAGCAGATAATAACGAGGACAAGAATGAGAGCCAGATTTATAATTATGGCTTTTTGTGGAGCAATGGGTGCTACTTTTGTACGGAGGTGTGTGTGGATGCGGAGTCTGAGCCAGGAGTGGAGGGATCGTGATGTGAATGGCTTCAGGGAGACAGATTTTATCCAAAATTTGAGGTTGTCAAGAGCTACTTTTAACTGCAGCTGTCAGCTCCTCTCGACCAGAGTCTTGCAGCAAAACACTTCAGACAGTTGAGTGACGTAAAAATCGCATAAATTCTAATAAGACGGTTCACACTGAAGCTGCACTGCAAAAAATACGATCTGTAAGTGATTTAGGACCAGAATGTTTTTAAAGAAATTAATGATCAGATTCCTTGTGAGTTGTGGCATGAAAAAAAAAATATGACCAAAAAAGCTCCATCTGATTTGGGACATTTTTGTTTGCTTTGTGAATTGACTTAGATTATACTTGCCAACCTTAAGTCATCTAAAATAGGGAGAATTTCCTAAACCAAAGCAGGTGGTTTGGGGGTCCCGGAAAAATTAGTGATTTATAGACTTTTGTTTCCTGCATTCTGGTGACTTTTAAAGAGGGAAAATAACAAAAGGTAACACATATTTCTTTGCAAACAGACTTTACAAACTGTACAGCATTTAACTTCACCTAGAAGTCCAATTTAAAATAGGATTACAGTAATGCAGAAAATTAGTATTTCACCAATTTTTCTAAGGGTATATAAATTAGGCTGCTCTAAGAAAAAAAATGTGCCTTTTCATTTAAAACTTTCCATGAGAAAAAAATATTTGAAAATGTGTAATTTGGGAGAAATACAAGAGAATTGTGACTGCAGGAGGAAACTGGGAAAGGGCAAAGAATCAGGAAAGGTGTTGGCAAGTGCGGCCTCAGGCACAAAAACAGGAAAATAGGGTTCAGGATAAAAAATACTGAAGCTGCCCTTTAATTACAAGTGATTCTTGCAGGCTCCCAACAAATCCAAACACCCTGCAATAAGTCGATAGATTGTGTCTTTCTCAACCATTCATGCAAGAAGTACAGTAATCAATAGACACCTCAACAGCATGCTTGCACATATTCAGACCATGTTGATTTAAAGGAGATATGCACATTGGGATAAGACCTGAAAAAATGACTACTGTACTCTGCTGCTGTTAACATTACTACAGTTTCAGTAAATGACTGAGTTTTGTTGTAATACAAGGCCAAGCAGAGGTTTGTAGAATTTGTAGCATATTAGTGAAAGTTCTTGTTTCATGTTGCGTGTCTGTGCCCTTCCCTTAGGCTGTCCATTGGTGGTCATGTTGGAGTTCATGAAAGAAAGGCCAAGGAGGCTACGGAGACATTGTACCCACGGAGGGCTGACATCTAAAACACAGATGAAGGCCCGAGGCTGTTTCCTCACCTTCAGTCACACACTATTACTGCTCTCACTGACTAAATGCAGCCACAGGCAGACATGTGTGTCTGGGTCAAGATTTTTTAGACGCCCCTTTTAAAAAGTAACCTACAGACGAGCGAGACTGAGACGGCTGCGATTATGTTTCCTCTTCACACTATATTTCCCCTTTTGATGTGTTGATAAATGTCACCTCTGTTAAATGATTATCAAGCCAGTTAGAATTACTGTAGAATTGTTCCTCGGGGACGGTTTGAGTCTCATGTGGTCACTCTGTTGCTTTATGATGTAGTCGCTCATAATCTAGTTAATCATTTTTATTTTACAAAATGTTTCGATGTTTATATCTTGACTTTAATGTCATTAGTCGAGTCAGATCCCGTCTTTGATATCTGATATCAGCTGATATCTGAAATGATGGACACAGATTTCTCACTGGTAAATGCATGCAAACCCAGGCCCACACCAAAGGTCTATGTAAACATATGTCAATATCATATTGTACCACCATTGGGGATGACTATTTAGCTCAACACAATAGTATACTTAACAAAAATATGACCACAACACTTGTTTTTGCGCCTGTTTTTTATGAGTTGAAGTAAAAAAAAATCTGAGAATTCTTCTATGCACACCAAAGGTTTATTTCTCTCAAGTTTCTTCATTTGTTAAAATCCATGTTAGTGAGCACCTCTCCTTTGTCAAAATAATACATCCACCTGACAGGTGTGGCATATAGACATGCTGATTAAACTGCACAGGTGTGCCTTGGACTGGTCACAATAAAAGGCCATTCTAAAATGTGCAGTTTTAGTGGCTTGCAGTTGTATGCCTCCACAAATCACAGTTACAGTTAGTTACAGTTCACCTCCATGTCTCTCCAGACTCATTATAATGTGTAGAGAACATTTTGAAGGAATTTAATTAAAGGTATTAAGTTTTTTTTATATCACCATATTGACATGTATGATTCCAGTGAATAATTTCAAGTGAGAAACATGCTGTCTTCATTATTTTTGAGTACAGAGGACTGATAGAGAGCTTCAAGTGGTTTTGTAAAACATTTTGATGTCACAGCAAAGTTGACCTTTGACCTCTGTATAGAAAATGTGATTACCTCATTATTTTATCCTATTAGACATCTGTGTAAAATGTTGTCATAATTAGCATATAAATTATGCAGTTATGGCCGTAAAATGTTTTTTGAGGTCACAGTCTCCTTGACCTTTGATGGCCAAATTCTGATCAGTTTATCTTTCAGTCCAAGTGGACATTTGTACCAAATATGAAGAAATTCCACCCAGGTGTTCCTGAGATATCCTGACCTTTGACCTGCAAAATGAATCAATTCATATTTGAGTTCAAGTGGACATTTGTTCCAAGTTTGAAGAAATTCTTGAGATATCACACAAGAATTCAGGCCACACAAGGTTCACAAGAATGGGACAGAAAACCCAAAAACATTATGCCTCCAGTCATGGCTGTTGCGTGCACAGAGGCATAAGAAGACATTCATTAAGCACTGAACTATGGATATTTCACGTAGGCCATAGATACCAGTTTTTTTCACTGGAGGGCAAAGTCATGATCCACTGTACTCTGCTGCTGATTGGCTAGTACTTGTCTTTATTGGTTGATTTGTGAGGGTTTAGACATAAAGAGTGACTGGTTAGGGTTAGTGTAAGAATATCAGGGTAAAGGATAATTTATGCTAAACATGAGACACTGATACAGACAGAGCCTTCTGTTCATCCTCTGCATTCATTTCGTATTTGTGAAGTTTTTTTTAAAATAGTATGGATACGGATGAAATGGAGTTGTACCACAAGACACAATGATGAAGTTTTAAAAATCTGCAAGTATTGCCTGCATCTGCTTTTGCCTCTTTCTCAGGAGGTACATTATTACAACCTCCTCCAGCGTTGCCATGTTTGTTGTTATCAGAAACTTGTGATGTCTTCATTTTCTTTGGGATAACTTTAGACCCTGGGCGGTGCTCTCTAGTGGATGTATTGCTTAACATCCATGCCAACTTAAGGGACGCACGAAGGTATGTGGGCAGTGATGGTTACATTGTTTGAAACGGACGTGTCTCTTCGTACATAAACGGGGCACAAATAAACCTTAAGCCAATGGGAGGCAGAGTAGGGTGGGTCATAACTTTACCCTCCTGGAAAAAATGAGATCTGTAAACCTATGTGAAATAACCATTGTTTAGTCATTTTTCAAGATAAAACTGCACATTTTAGAGTGGCCTTTAATGTTGACCAGTCCAATGCACAAATGTGCAACAATCCTCCTATTTAATCAGCTTGTCTATATGCCACATGGATTATCTTAGCAAAGGAGAAGAGCTCACTAACATAGATTTTTAATAAATTTGAGAACAAAATTTCACAGAAATAAACCTTTTGGATTCATAGAAGAAGGCTTAGATGTTTTTACTTTAGCTCATAAAAAATGGGAGCAAAAACACAAGTGTTGTGTTTCTACTTTTTGAGAACATGTAGATACCTTCTGGCACTTATGCATGTGATGCAATATTGTGTTTTGTAGAAAGTCAATGAGCATATGTTCTTTACATTATTAAGTGGAGGTCATGGGCACTGACAGTCCTAATGATGCTGACAAAGGCTCTCCTTTTAGCTCGCCCCAGGTGTCTATGTACACAACACTGCTTTATTTAGTGTCACATCCTCCTTTGGACCTGGTTAATCAGCAGTTAAAGGGGGGGTGGGTTGACTACAGTACGGGTGTAATGCTCACAGGTCTGTTGGAGTGAGACCCTGGTGTGAGATGAGTCTCAAGTTAGCAGGGCCACAACTGTTTGGAGAAGGGCGTTGAGTGTTGGCAGAGAGCGCCGAGGTGAGAGGAACTGGAGGCGCGGAAGGGCCTTGTGTCGGTGCCCTCAGACGGCATGTGCAGCACCGCGCAGGCAAGGCCCTGACTCACTGGTGCATGGGTAATGTTGAAGAGAGTATCCCGCGGCTAAGCTGCACTTAACAGCACATTGATTTCAAACCCCTGTGTTCCCTCTGGAGGGCAGTGGGACGCACCTCAACAGGCCGGACCCCCCCTCCCTTCCTTCGTTCCCCCTTCCCACCGTCCCCTTCTGACCACCACCACCATTTACCATCTCCACAACCCTACCCCTCCCTCCATCTACCCATCCCTGAGTCGATTTGGGTACACCATGCTGGTCACTGGCCTCTACTCCCCCCTTCCTTGGTGAATCCCGGAGGAGTTAAACAGGATTCAGGGGCACTAAGGGTCCCGCAAGACCCCTGGTCTTGAGAGCAATGTTTTGGGTAGGGCATGCAGGGGCAGCCACGTGGAAAAGATCTGTGGTCAAAATCAATGCATTGGCACTTTGATGGAGCGCTCCAACAGATTTGGGAATTTCACATTCTCTTCTTTCTCTCCTGGCACCATCAGACGGCCTCACCACTGGAGAAAAAACAACATCCACTAAACCTTCTGGGAAAGAGGGACTCTTAATTTCTACAGCTTCTGGGACAAAACATGACTCAGTCAATACTCATTTGGTGGCTTGCGTCTAACATGTTACACTCTCCAATCTGTCGCCTCTTTCTGCTCAGAGCTAAATGAAAAATAACTCTGTATCCTTTGCACATATTCTTTAATCTTTATTTAACTTCTTGACCTATGTTCACTTGAATACAGTGCAAAGACTACATGTTTAATATTCAAACTGATCAACATTATAGTTTTTAGTAAATATATGCTCATTCTGAATTTGACGCCTGCAACACATTCCAAAAAAAGTTGGGACAGGGGCATGAATACCATTGTGGCACATCATCTTTACTTTTAACAATACTGACTAAGCATTTGGGAACTGAGGGCCATGAATTGTTTAAGTTTTGCACTTCATAATGCACCACAGGTCTGAACTGCAGGCAGGTAAGTCTAGTACCTGAATTCTTTTACTAAGAAGCCACACTGTTTTAACATACAGAATGTTTCTTGGCATTGTCTTCCTGAAATAAGCAGGTACATTTCTGAAAAAGATGTTTTCTGGAAGGCAGCATATGTTGCTCCAAAACCTGTATTTCCTTTCCAGGATCAATGGGGCCTTCACAGATGTGACAGTTAACCATGGCATGGGCACTAACGCCCCAACCTCAGCCCGTCCTTACTACAACTGAGCCTTTCGAGAATGCCAGGTGCTTTCTGAGCATTCCAACTTTCCCAGTCTTTTGTCCCAACTTTTTTGAAACATGCAGCAGGCATTAAATTCAGAACGAATGTGAGTATTCATCAATTTGATGATTAAATATCTTGTCTTTGTAGTGTATTAATTTGAATAGTATGAAAGTATTTGCACAATGCCCAACATTTTTGTAATTGGGGTTGAACATTTGACATGAAGAGACAAGGTTTGTAAATGTTGTACTATAATAAGTTCAGTAAAACTCTGCTTTTGGCTTTCTTCCTCTCCAAAGCTTTCAAAGAGAAAAGTTTCCTTCTCATCATCACCACACCTTGCGGTCTGCATCTCTTTACGCAAGTCCCAGCACAGGTGGATGCCAGTGTGGTGCTTCTTCCACTTGTCTAACTTCTGACTCATCTCCCAGCTGCATTATGCGGATGCATGTTTCAGGAGCAGTACACAGCACTCTTCTTTGTGCGCTAATGGGCTCTCAGCATCTTTAAGACTCGGGGTACAATTAAGAGGTGATAGTTTGATCTCCCACCTCGCAGTTCTATTTCTGAGCTGCCGCGTGATTATGCCGGAGGTTGATGGGCGGGTGAGGAACGGGCTCTATTTAAAGGAAAACACCAACGAACTCTTCTGAAAGAACAGAGTACTTTTGTTGTTTGCACCTGACTAATTTCTATTTTAACTGTCTTGTATTCCACTGCAGTTAGATTTATGACAAGTGATTTTGTAATAATGCACATGACTGAGGGTGTTCACTGTAATTATGGTAGAAGTTAACTTTCTAGTTTTCAGAATCTGTGCTAAACCCTGTAAGATGGAAGAAAGGTTGTCCTACAACTGCTTCCTGGGCTGGCTTATTAAAGATAATTAATAAGATAGGCCAACATGTATCTACACAAACCTCACCTTCTATATTTTACACTGAGGCTCAAAATGTATTCTTCTATCTAAACCTTTGTTTGTGATACATCAAGCATTTTTTAGTGGTCTAAAAAGTGTTTAGGCTATTACAAGCAGTTTCCTTTTAACAATAATGTAGATGAAATGACCCTAAATAAAACAGAACTTAAAGTATTGCCACTGTTTAAATACTGTATGTTCATATCTTGCAGCCAACTGTTGTCATGCGCAACTAAAGAGAAATTCTTGATACAGCATTGCCATCTGCTGGCGAAAAACAATTATTACATAGATATGGTCATATCAGTGTTAATATATGCAAATGACATTTTATGCACAATTATATATATATATGTGAGGACTTATTTGCATGCATATAGTCACCGTTTTGTACTGTTTTTTATAATCTAATTTCATAGCCATACATACTGTATAACCTTATAGTCACTGTCTTTAAAATGTCTATTTCACATTTTATCTGTTCGACTTGGTTTGTACTGCTTTTTAAAAATATTTTTGCTCTGTATTTTACTTTTTATAATTCTTCTACTTCAGTATAGTAGTTAGTATCTTTATTCTTTTTAACATACTGCCAAGCTGGGCTATACTTGTTTAGACATCCACAGTGTGCGAATGCAGTCATTTTCACACTTGATACAACATTATTCTCCTTTCTCCTATCATTTTACATTCGTGATTTCATAATATTTAGACATGAATCAGTTCAGGTCACAACTAAACATCATAAAACACTAAAATATTGATTGCTGTAACTGTTCCTCTCAGCTTCTTGAAGCCTACCTTAAAGGCCCAGTCATTTTAGCATATAAATTACAGTTACAAGTGTTTTTGTTTGTCACAAATGAGAATACAGACATTATTGTATTGCTGCATTAATACTTCAAGAGTAAATGAATCTCGACAACATCAAGACAGCTTGCATTTGGTCATTGTCTTAGTCCTGTCAGTCATTTAGGGCATAGGTTCTCATTTTTTCACAGCTAAGGAACCCTTACTAGAAAATAGCGAGAACTCCCTCATGTATGTCACTTAGAATAATTTGACCTAGCCTTTATATATGTATATACATATATATGTATATATATGTATATATAGATAGATAGATAGATAGATAGATAGATAGATAGATAGATAGATAGATAGATAGATATAGATAGATATATACATATATATATTTTTGCTTAGTTATGTGAAAAACAACACAAAAAAAAAATATTAGAAAGATATATATTGAAAATATTTTCAGCATGTCAATACAGATTACCCACGTAGAGAGAGCCAGTTTCCAACCTTAGTGGGTGATGTGTAGATGAGACGTGCTTGAAAAAGATTCATATTAGGGTTGCAAATAATGATTAATATAATTATTGACTAATCTGTCAATCAATTTATCGATTAATTGATTAGTTGTCTGCTCCATAATTTGGTCCATGATTTTGCTGTAAGCCAAATTTAAGGCAGGAAAATAAAGACTAAACTAAACTGCAGTGCTGAATGAGCACTTGGATCTTTTCCTTGTTTATAACCTTGATACTTGACTAAGGCTGCAACTAATAATTGTTTAAAATGAACACAACCAACTCTATTTCTTCCCTTGTTGTGCCAAGTTCCCCCCAAAACTGCTAAAATATTATTTTCCTCCTTTTGCTGTGGTTCCTCTACGATCGACTCAAAGACCTATGTTGGTCCCCAGAACCCAGTTTGAAAACCGAAGCTGTACTGGATTGTTTTAAGTCTTGATTCACTCTATATTTGGCAGTCATATTCACATCCTCTTTGTTTATTAGGCCCAGTCATTTAAGCATATAAATTACAGAAGCTAGATCCATAAAACTTGGATCTAGCATTCAATTTAAAATACAGCTTTATTTGTTTTAAAAGTTCTCTTCTTAACTTATATTAGAAATGATGGAGGCACAAGTCGCCGCAGCAGGGTCAAAAAGGTTTAAAAAAAAAAAAAAAAAAAAAAAAAAAAACATCACAAAAAAGCCCGCTTGGGACTTTGAGTCGACAAGGAAATATACCCCGCCTCCAGCGTACGTTCTGTGATTTGATTGGTTTAGAACGTCCGGCATTGAAAGCGAATTGGCAATCAATCACTGTCAATCATTTTAGAGGCGTGGCCTTACCGCGTCGTTAGGGAAAGCACAGCCAGTCCTCACAGTTCAGACAAGTGTCACCCGGCCCGGTCTCCACTACACATCAACCGGCAGAAGAAAGAGCTAACGGTGTGCTGCAGACCGGCGGCAGGTGAAATGGACGAACCGTCGGAACAAATGAGACCTCTGCTGAGAACAGTGAGTACCCGTCGAACACAGTTATCCGTTGGCCCACCATTATATTTGCCTCGCTCTTTGTTCTGTTGTTGCCCCCTGTTTTGCCAAGCAGCCTAGGAAGTACGAGGGATGCTTGGGAGTCAGATTCGGTGAGGCTGCTATTGTTAGCCGGCTTCTACTTCTGACACGTGGCAGGGGTTCAAGTTTTGTTCAGGTGTCTCGTTAAAGTTAGCGAAAATGTTCATTCAATTAGATATTTTACAGACATTGGTTTTCCTGCCCAGTCTTTAGTCGTTAGGCTCATCTTCATCTGTTTTCAGTTAGTAACCGCGACTTGCTAGCGTTAATGAATTAGCCGGGCACGCGCAAAGTCAAGCCTGTTCAGTGACGTTGTTAACGTTAGTAACCGTTAGAAGTTAAACTGAAAGCCGTCCCATTAGCTTAAGCCTGGACTTACGTGTATACACCGACTAAAAAGTGCGTGTAATTAGCGTAACAGATGATAATCCTTTGGTGTTGCCCGAATAAGACTGTCACTAATTCATAATACCGGTCATTAATTAACGTTATAGCTTTGTACCGGCTGTGTAACGTTTACCCTTCACGTTCAACAGGTGAAGGGAAAACGTCCGTTACCTGATAATATGTCCTTGCTAGTCAATTGATACGATCTGCTGGTTACATTTGCATAACATCTCATTTGCATATCAAATAATCCTGAAATAGATCAGCTGTCTTGTGTGACATCTTCAAGTTAGAAAACGGTGCTAATTTTACTGTGAAAGTGTGTGCAAGGAAAAAAGGAAAAATAGACATGGACCTGGAAGACGCATTGTTTTGCATGCTGTCAGACAAGTGAGGCTACCATACTGTCATCAGTGTGATGCTCTAATGGAGTTGTGGGTGAGAGAGAAGTAGAGACCCACATCCTGTGTACTGGGTGTAACTTTACAGTCACAGATGGGATGATGAGCATCAAACACACAGCAGCGTGAACAAGCCCAAAAAAGAAACTGGTTGCAGTGCTAAGTTTAAAATGCACGCTGTCTGACATTAGTGCTGGTGTAGAGTTTTCCGCTACTAAGTTTGTATGTGCATGTGCCTAGGTATATACACTCACCAGCCACTTCATTAGGTACACTTTTACAATGTTAAGTGATCCAATGCAATAGTTATGCCATAAATTCTACTTTTGATTATAATGTTTGGTGTTGATTGACACTGTCAAAGAGGTATAAATACATGCTTATAAGAGCTGAACAGTTAATTGTCATTTGATCAAAATCACTGTATGGGCCACTGTAATTTTCAAATTGCTGGAGGATCAATGTTTGTGAAAGGCAAAATGCGTGTCAAAATACCATTTTAAATCAAATATTGTCACGCTGCAGTGATGTTCTTGCCTTCATATCATATTCCAGGGTTCAACATTAGTTTTTTCCACCTACCTAGTTGGACATGTGAAAAAAAAACCCTACCCCTAAAAAAAGCCCCTAACCCTAAAGTTAACTGCCATCTGTAAAATGTCAGAAAGTAATGTAAAATATCCATCCCAGTTTTTCCAAGTCCAAGGTCATGTCTTAAATGTCTCCTTCTGTCAGTAACCCAACGATATTCAGTTTAATATGATAAATAAACAAAGAAAACTGGGAAATTTCCATATTTGTGAGTCTGAAAACAGCTTTTCTGGCATTTTGCATGAAAAATAACTCAAATGATTAATCTTTTCAAAATAGTTTAATTATTTTTTTACCACTTGCCTGGTCAGTCAAGTGAGTTGCCAGATTTACTTGCCCAACATGGTATTTTACTTTCCCTGAGCGAGCAGGAAAGCCTTTTTTGAGCCCTCAATGTTAATTTATGGTTACTGCTGTGTGTGTGGAGTTCATGGCAGGA
The DNA here is from genome assembly GCF_056507025.1 of Lutjanus erythropterus. NCBI lineage: Eukaryota > Metazoa > Chordata > Actinopteri > Lutjaniformes > Lutjanidae > Lutjanus > Lutjanus erythropterus. The sequence goes on from NC_139332.1 coordinate 24,679,328, forward strand.
CCACTCTCTCCGCAGAGGTAAAGCATTTTATGGTAAATGCGGCAGCAGTGTGGTCAATCCATGAATCTATTGCACAAATAGAATACTTCCTTAGTAACCAACTAACATAGAAACCACTAGCCAGTCAAAGACTTGGAACTGACAGCGCCGTTTGTGGAGGTCTCTGCAGAGTTTCATATTTCAACTGGAGGATGGAGCTATGTGTGGACCCTGTGCAGACTGTCTGCGGAGCTCCGCACTCACCGCACAGACACCTGCACCACAAACACCGGACACGCATAGTAACCATAAATTACATTTAATTCCACAGATATAGAAAACAACTTTATTTGGTAGAAATCCCTGAAAAAATCACACTCTAATCATTTCAATATATTTTTCAAAGAAAATGAGAATAATTATGTAAACATTATCTACCAACACAAATCATATCATGTCCCGTCAAAAACAATCATAATTAGATATTTTTTTGTTTGCAGTGGTGTTGAACTGCACTCCATTATATTGAGAGATGTTTATAATATTTTGGCCACCCCTATTACATACAGGGGAGGGGCACAATAATAAACATTTTTTCCATATAATGTACTCCTTCACAACACCACCACCACCACCCACTATGACCTTAATAATAAACATAAAGCACTGCCTTTCTAAAAGTGTTGCCAAAATAAGTGCAGCTAATGAAGTGGCTGGTGAGTGTACATGGGTGCATTATGAACATGTGAATGCATCTGAGGAAAACTGACCCCTGGCTGCCTAATGAAAAGGAGTTCCTGTACAACTGTGTACTTCTTCCCTGGCCATGGAAGTCAGTGCATTCACTGTGACATAGGACCATTAAGGCAGTAATTCAACTGCTAAATGCTTAATAATGGCCAAATTAACTGTTTTACACCTAAAACTGAAGCTCCCCAACAACACACCACTGTTGAGCTTTGAGCTGGACATTCAGTTAGTGTATGTATGCTTAAAAAACATGAGTCTGGTCTCAACAAGAAACTCTTATTTTCAAGCTTGCTGGTTGAACTGTGCTATTGTAAGTAGCCTTTAAAAATGTCACATTCAAAGTGAAAGATTGCTGTCATTGACCATACCAAGAGTCATACTAAGAATGGACATACCTTTACCACTGATGATCATTTCAGGCTGTGTTAGTGGCATTTTTCTCAAGATCTACTGAGAGGCTTTGACTTTATGTTTAAATGGCTGGTATTAGTGTTACCAGTGTTAGACATGAGTTATTAAAATATTCTAACTGAATAGTTTTAATGGACCTCTTTGGCTATGTTTTGCATGTTTAACATCAGTGATGAGTGTTTTGTGACCAAAGATAGGACCATTTGTATCACAGTCTTATGGATTGTCTGGTTTCAATTTATTGGAAGGATGGTTTAAAATTATTTTGTCCAACTCAGCCTTTGTATCAAAAAGTGAACAGCAAACATCTTAATTAATAGGCATATGTTTATTTCTTCTATTAGTATCCTTTGGGCTCTGTGCAGGCACTTTACCTGCGTGATATCACAGATGCTCAGTAGATGGCTTCCATTTTAATCACCTGCTGTAGAGTGCTTCTGTCCTGTCTTGGGCTATCCACATCCCATGCCAGTTTGAGCAGTTTTGACACAGTTTTGAACAGTTTAATGGACATGGCCTTGATCATTTTCGCTGCTTTGATAAGTCAATAAAATAACTATCATGACAGGCCTGACAAAAAGTTATCAAATGATAATGACATTCAAAGTTACAGACTGTAACTTTAAACCTGACTTAAATATGGACTACTGCGTTTCACTTTCTTTATGTTTGGTCCATGTGTCATATTTTGACAATAAATACACACTTTCTGTCATGAACACCCTGAACACTGTTCGACTTGCTTATACTAACTTGGGTCTACAGTATGAGCGTCTTTGAATTTTACTTCAGGTGTTTGTTAGCTTGCCAGGAGAAAAGGGATTTGCATGTCCTGCTGTTCCACGACTGAAAGATGGCTTTAGTCCAGCCAGTGTAGACTCTGTGACCTGGACTATTATTGGCTCAGTCAGCACTTATTGCCAGGGTTAGTGAGTGTTTTATGATGCATACTCACTGTATGACATTGTTTTGAATGGGTAATTACACAGAATGAGCCTCTATGCCTGTCTGATGGTGCTCTGTTCTGGTCAGCTACAGTATTATGATAATACGATAAAAATAATGAATTCCTACATCACCCAGCGATAGGCTTATCTGCGTACACAGCAGAGAACCTGTTTGTATATATTGTGTCCAGTCAACTCTCTATGAAAATTAAATATACTTTTAGAATGAAACACTACAACATGCTACAAGCTGTGAAGGGCTTTTCGGAGGGAATGTTTGAGTCCACTACATAAAATAGAAATCGACAGTTATGTGTACCAAAGAAATGTGTATCAAAGAAAGCTGTATTTCATTTAGAGAATTTTTGTCCATGTGATGGCACAGCAAGCATTTTATTGGGCTTTTATGCTGTTGATGGATAGGACAGCTGAAGTATTGAAAGAAAAGTGGGTGTCTGGGTGATATGCAGCAAAGGGCCACAGGTGGAAATCAAACCTACAGCCACTGAAGAGACTCGCAGCCTAGGTACATGGTGTGCATACTCTACCAACTGAGCCCCTATGCCACCTGCCACATATGTTTTCCAACTTTTTTGTGCTTCACATTCACACATCATTACTTTGGAGCTGCTCAGTAGAGCTCTAGCCTTATACTGTAGGGTCACGGCTTGGCTTGATTTAGTTTCCTATGTTAATAAGTGGTGTATAGGTAATAGAGATTGTCATTCATTTACAGTAACCACCCACATTTTCCTGACTTATGAATATAAAAGGAATAAAAGCAGATCAAATACTCAAAAACTGCACAGATCTAAACAGTGTCATGCCATTGTCTGGCATGTGTACAGAGAGGATTTGAAAGCTCATCCAGTTACAGGAAAACTTAGAAAACTCATCAGCCCCCTGCTTAGTGTGGTTTGAGTCTTGATGGTTGCCAATAATGGGAGCTTGGCTTTCCGTTGGGTGGTGATATAAACTTGGATGGATAATAGATCTAAGAAATTGAGAAGTTAATCTTTGTTCCATAAGCCTCTTTCTTGTGTGTAAACAGTGGGAGGTGCCAATCTTTGTGTCTTACATCAGGAGTGGAAATTATAGCATCTCTGACTGTATGTATGGATGGATATGTTTACACCTGAAGCAATTAGTTATGTAATTGATGGGGTGATTTACTTGAAAAATAATAATGCAGGTGTCAGTAACTTTTTTGAGAAAATATGTCAAGCAGTCTCTTGGTCCATCTTCTAAAATGTGAGATTTTTCTGCTTTTTCTATCTTCCATGGTAGTAAACTGAATATCTTTGAGTTTTGGACTACTGATAAGCAAATCAAGTACTTTGGTGTATTTCATTTATGGCTTCAAGAAATTTTGATGGGCATTTGTTCACGATTTTTCTTGACCAAAGACGTTCCTAAACTAAACAGTTCTGAAAATAAATTGTCAAATCATTGATAATAATATTAACAGTTATTATTATCATTGATAATAATTAATTATTGATAATAATTTGATGCAGCCCTCAATGTCATATGTGGATGTATAGTGGGATTAACTTGACACAAAAGAGCATTTTCATCTACAACATGGAAGCTTAATCATAACAGTATATGTTAAGGCACCAAAATGCTTTTTGTCAGCTGTTTGGAACAGCTATAATCACCTCTAATCTCAGACTGATCAGATAGCACGTTGTATGAACCAAATGTTTTCTAGCATAACCCGGACTGTCTTGAACACTGTTATTTGGTTTGCATTAGAAGTAATTTTATTGAAGAAGGCCCTAATTAGAGTTAGGAATTTATTTGCTCTGTTTAAAATATTAGTATTTTTGCTGTAAAAGGATGTGCTGCTCTGTTTCATATGTAGAGTGCTGTGGTTTTGATTAGTGTGGAGGGACAGTAATGCTTCTTGTTATCTGCTCTCATTGACATGACCTCTCTGTGGGTCAGACTCGTGACTCTGTACTCTGCTGTCTGACACGTTTTGCATAAATGATTTGCAGCAGTGTTTCTCATCTTTCTGATAAAACCCAAACTTATTCTTCACTTGCGCATTATGAATGTTTGGTGGTGCAACGCGGTACAATGTCACTTCAGTTCAGTGTGGTCTTTGGAGTAAATGAAGAGGAGACACAGGAGAGGTAGGAGGGAGTGCTTGTTTTGTGTGATTGTGGCAGCAGGTGTCTAGCGAGGGCAGTGCAAGCAGAGGTAGGAGAAAGAAAATGGAGGAAAGTTACAGTGGGAGTTCCCCGATGCCAAAAATGAAACAAAGCAAACAAAAACAAATAAATGCTTGCCTGGGGCAAAATCTGTAGACATATACTGTATTCTTAATGTTTGTTAAATTGTTTGACTAAGAACAGAAACAAAAGCTGAAAGAAGTCATTTATCATTGGGAAAATGCCAATACCTTTTCTACTAATTTTTGGTGTTTCATAGACCAAAGCTAGTTAAAGCTGCCAAATCCTCTGCAAATCCTTATTTTACTTACTTATTTTTAAGCCAGTTTTTTTTTTTCAAAAACATTTTGCTTGAAGGTAATGATTTTGCTGCATGATACTGGTGCATCTAGTCTTGCCTTTTGTTCAGTTTACTCTCAGGTTGTTGATTCAAATTGGTGTGATGCCTCTGCTCAGCCTTTAGATGTCACGCTTTCTATTTAATTCATTCACACTTTATATCCCTTATTACCAGTGGTATCTTAATTTTAGGTTTGGTTTCACCTTTGCCTTTATGGTTTTGTGGTTAGTCTACTTGGGATCGACTGTTGCTGTTATGACTACCATGTCCACAGGGTATATCTGGAACAGTCTGGGATCCAGAGCATCTCCTTCAGTTAAAAACTATTGACTGCTTAGGTTTCAGAAATGTTCTTTTTGCCCTACTCATGTAACAGTTCTTGTTGTGGACAGGAGACAGACGACCCACAGTAAAATCACAGGTTGTTGAATGACATGCCCAACCTTGATGAGGATTGTGAATGTCAAAGGCACAGAGGCATTTGGAATCATAATGAATACACAGCTATCTGTCCTTTTTCAATTCACCGCACCCTCTGAGGAATGCCGAGCCCCACACGTGTGCTTGTTTCTATTTATCTGTGTTGGGGGGGTGGTTCTTCATTTGTGACCTGAATACCTCAGCGGGTGAGCATTTGAATGTCCTCCAAATGCGTGTGTATGTCCTCCGTACGATGGTGTTTATGCGTGTGTTTTTTAGGCTCTTGGCTGGGCGAATGAAATATTCATGGTGGCATGGTGGGATTGGCTGCTGAGCAAAGAGCGGGCTGACAGGGTAGAGCAGAGCATGGTACGTTCTGAAGCTCCCTCTCTCTCTTCCTCTCTGTATAAAAAGATGAGCAGAGGAAGAGGGAACAGACGAGTGCGGCAGTGTCTCTGTTAGCGCTTTAGCTCACACACACTTTCTACAACAGAGATTTCCATCAGAAAGAAGGAACTGGCTTACGTCCGCGCTGCCTCAGCTTTGATGTTTTAGTCTAAATGGACGAACAGAGCGAAGGGGAGCATGTGCTCACGGTACGTCTGGTCCTGTGCGTACGTGTGTGTGTGTGTATGTGTTTGACTGTCATGGTGCACTCAAACAGGATCCAGTGGCTGTGTATGTGCAGCTTTATTGGTGTGTGTATTTATATTGGTTTTTCCTCTTGTGTTCCTGTATGGTAGAGTGGAGTATGTGCTAATGAATGGGGCAGGTGGTCTGTACATTTGGCCAGAAGGAAAAAAAAGGCAGAGGTGTTAGGATGAGGGGGGATAGGGTGAAAGAGAGGGTGAGAAGCCGTTGCCTTATCGGACATGGCTCTTGAAATGGAAACGTTTCCTTTCTACTTTTTAAACGCCTCAAGGAGCGGGACTGAGAGGAAACCGACACAGACAGTTATGGCTGCTTGAAGGAGTGGGACAAGGAGAACAGGAAGGAAGAGAGGAGAGAGATGACGAGTGTCAGGGAGAGGAGGATGAAAAATTGGTCTGCCAATGTAGCAGAATCCAAACAAGGTTCATGCTGTCAGTAGAGATGATGTTTCTTGACTGAAGTGAAATTAAATGAATTCCTTGTTTCCATTCAGTCTATCTTTAAGTATAACAATTACTATGCTCAGAGTAGGAGCAATAGACAAGGAGGGACTGTAAAAATCAAATGCAGATATAAAAAGAAAAATATTTGGGAGGTAGAGAGTGGATGGTTTCTATCTTTGTGTTTATGGCTGCAAAGTGTGTGCATGTTTGGAAGTATTGATTACATCCAGTGGATACTATGATTCATATCTGTTTGTTTTTCAACTGATATATCTTCCCAGCTTGTAAAATGTGTAAGATTAAACTACATCTTCACTTGGAAGACATTAGATACAGGACACAAGCTTCAGACTGTCTTCTTAGTTGTGCCCTGTTCAAATGAGGTGAGACCTCAGGAAGGTAACAGCAGAAGTCAGCAAAATAAAGCTGCCTGATCAGATTATATAATTATCTCTGTGTTTACATTTGTTACCCAGCACCTGCTAAGCACTGCTGATGCTTCTGCCTCCCTGAAAATACCAAAATAATATAGTGATATATTTAATACATGTACATATAATGTAACATACATTACTTCGTTACCAGCCATTTTGATTGTCTCAATTGTCTTGTCTCTGTTATCTTTGTTTTCAGACATCATTTAATTGGTTACATAATTTAACCTCAATTGGCAGTAAATATGTCAGTATTCTCATCCGTAATATGCGATTGTGCATTTGGCAGTGTGAGACAGAGAGATATTCACTAATCTCAAGGGACAGGTCTCTCACTATGTAACACATCTCTTACGTCAGTCTCTATCGATTGGACCGGGTCCCAGTAAAGCAAGGCTGGCAAGGAACCGAGATTAGAGGGAACCAGGCCTGTTGGCTTGTTTGGTGGCTGGTTGTTTCATTCACTGTCTGGTTGGCTGAAGAGGTGTTTGGCTGCTGTTTGGTTAATTTATTCCCACACAAACATACATCTAACAGAAGTGAGGTTAACCTACATGTCAATGAATAAGAAAATTAGGGCTGACCAGAATGCTTCAAAGTGTCTACCTTTGCTATCAAAAAGGATGTCCAAATTCATATAGTAGTATTGAATGATATGTTTGAAGAGAGGAAGGAGCTTTAAATGTTCGCAGGCACTTTCCATTGAAACCTCTAAGCCCCAAGTCTCTATTTTGTGGTGTTTATTTGACAAAATTGTGACAATGCAACATGTGATTGACCCACTACTATAGCAATTTCAACATACCTTATGTTTACAAGAAAACTCCATAGGGCACCTTTGACTGATTTACTGAGCAAATAAACATACACTGACGGCGTGTTTGTGTACAGAATGACGTTGAACCTTAATGTCATATTTGCGAAATCCTTGTAGAAATTTTAATTCAAACAGTGTTTTCCTTGCTATTGTGGGAATACATGGTAAGCCTTGTGTTAACTCTTAAAGCTTCATGTGAACTGTAAATCTGCATAACCCCCCAACACATTTGATCACCTAAACTGCTGTAAAAGCCAGAGAAAATCCTCAGATGCATACACACATACAGTATTTTTTTTGTACAAGCTTTTTGTCTTTTGTTGATACATCAGGTAAACTTTAGTAGATATTGGAACATTTATGTTCATATTTTTTAAGTTATGTTTCTATGATATTTTCCCTTTTATACTATCTAAAAAGCACACAATGGGTTTGTCAGTCTTTAGTAGCAGCTTTATTAATTATTGAGCGAGTCTTTCTCTCTGATGAGCACTCATCGACCAGTGTATTAGCAATCTGAATTCAACATGTCATGCAGCTGGCTGACGGTTTTAAAACTGCAGCAGATCAATGTCATGTTGTTTTGGAGTTACAGATATTTTTGATATTAGTGATTTTTTTTTTTCACCCACAGATATTATTGTTTGGAAACGGCGTTCCCACAAGGCACCAATATGAGAAAGGATAGAGGATGAGGGGACAGGATGGAAAAACAGAAGTGAAAAAGAGTGGAACTTTTTTATGGTTCTGTTGTGTTGGCACTTGGCAGGTTGCCTGCTTTTGTTGCCCACTTCCCTTTCATCGTCATTTGAAACTCACTCTTTATTAGGGCTAGGCAATATATCGATATTATATCATATTGTGACTAGATATTGTGATTAGGACTGCAGCTATCGATTCTTTTAGTAATCAAGTAATCTATCGATTATTCTGGCGATTAATCGAGTAATTGGATAAGAAGTATTGCACGCTCTTCTATTTTTTTCTACATTACTTTTGCTTTATTTAAGTGGAACGGTAATATACAAAAGAGAAAATAAGACAGGTCTTTTAGATGAACAACTATAAATTGCTAAAGTAAAAACATTTGCTGAAACAGAGTGCACCAGAATGCTTTGTTTACATGTTACAATCATTAGATTTTTCTTCTGGAGCAGGATGCCCCCAGACCCCCTACAAGGAATTGGTTTACCAACATGTTACCCTTTTCTCCTCTTATGTGTTTGAAGGTCTGTGTTTAGTAATTAAAAAATACCAATAAGAGTACCATTAAAGTACATTAAAGACAATAAAAATGTTGATTTTTCAAAGAAGGAAATAATTACATGCCAGATTTTTACTTGTTATTAAGTATTTTTACATTGTGGTATTAGTGCTTTTACTTAAGTAAGTGATCTGAGTACTTTTTCCATCACAACAGTTCAGTGATCAGTGTTTCAGTGACTCCCTGTGGATCAGTGAATACAGTGTTTTATTTATGGCGGCTTGCCACATTAAAAACATCGGCAAAATGACGTGATTTTCCATTCCATGCAATTGGTTAGTGATAAATCTGCCCTCCCCCCGCCTCACCTGTTTGCTCTGAGTAGATCTGACAGTTTCTGACAGAAAAACACAGACTCTCTCCTGTTATATGTACAGTTGTTTAATCTTGTAAGTGCATGTGGTTGGTGTCAATGTCATTCACCAACATGTCAGTTTTGACTGTTTTAATGAACTCCATCATTAACAACAAGTTTCCTCCACATGCAGTTTCTCTGCTGCTGTGAAAACTGAATCGTGGATGAATTTATATGTGGGGGAAAAACCCAAAACGCGAGTTGGGTTTTTGGGGTGACGTTATAAAACATCCTGCTGATGAAGAAAGTCAACAAATCAGACACAGACGGGCTAAGAGAAACGCACTGACCTCCTCTGTGTCTGCCATGTGATCACAGATTACATCAAAAGGTCAGAGCTTATCAATGCTCTCGTTGTTGATAATTCAATTCAACAGTTTAATACAGAATTTCAGTACCTACGTGCGAAATACAGTGCTCTGTACAGCTGTTCGGATTTAAACGAGGTCTTGATGCAAATAATTTGCTGTAATCAAATTACTTGAGTTACTCAAGGAATCGTTTCAGCCCTAATCATTATAGCTTTTTGGATATCATTATATCGTGATATGGCATAAGTTATCATGGTTGTCTTTTCCTGGTTTTAAAGGCTGCATTACAGTAAAGTGATGTAATTTTCTGAACTTAAACAGACTGTTCTGTTTTCTTATTTGACTTTACCCACATTATACCACATTACTGAACATAATTTACCAAAATATATCCCTATAATATTGTCACAATATCGAGGTATTTGGTCAAAAATATTGTGATGTTTATTCTTTTTATCCCGCTTCCATCCCATGGAATGCAAAACATTTTATCAGTCACAACCTACATGATCAATAATTATTATTGACCATTATGAAACTTAACTATGGTGATAGTTTTTTTTTTTTTTTAGCTATATCACCCAGACCCACCCTCTACTTGTTCACATTTGTTCCCTCTCAAGTGTACTGAACAAAGCCAGGCAGTGCTTATCATACACCAGACTCCATGCATGCTTTCAGTTCTTCTGAACTCAGAGTGGGAGTGACGTTATGTTCCCTGGTGACATCGAGGGGCTTCTGATCAAAATTCCCTACCCTGCTAGACATCTGTTTTGTCAGTGGAGGGGTTGGAGGAGAGTGTCGTGGATCCCATGAGTAATGTTTCTGTCGTGTGGCTGCACACATGTCTCACTGGACACTGACAGGCCAGAAAACACTGTGCTTGCTTACATTCATGTCTACAGAGTTCTCTGCATTAAGTTCATGTCATGGTTTCTTAATTCCATGTTTTTATTTCAATATCTTGATCACTAGTTGGCATGTATTGTATAGTTTGTTCTGTACTCTTTCATTGATCCAGATCTACTCAGATGATTTGACCTGTAGGTTTGCTTATGACTCATTAATTGCAGACAGGCGTTTGCATATTTAAACATATCATTCAATCATAGTGGTCACCACTAGACACAAATGTTCTGTCTGGATCAACAGAGGAAAGAAAAACAGTGCTAGGCAAAACATATGTAGTTTGGCTTTCTTCACTTGTAGATTCAGTCAGACACACATCTGCCTTCTGTCATCAGTCCTCTACTGATGTCACTATATGGTAGCTTTTTGTACTCAGCTGGTAATTCTTCTGCCCTCCAAACCCTCCCCACTGGCACTGCCACTGTAGCCCAACCCCAGCTGTGCTTTGTGGGCATAATGGCTCTCCCTGGCCTGGGGACTGTGGATGATAGACTAGGGGTTTATTTTGGACAAAGCTATGTGACACGTTGCATCATGTGTTCTTAAATTGTACCAAGCAATGTGGGGTCGAGGGCACAACAGACTTCAACATGTGCACACAGGCATGACGACAGCATGCATAGAATACATCAGAATGGATGTTTGTATGTAAACAGTGATATTAACAGATTTGTTGGAGTGGTATTTTAAGAAGCTTAAGAATAAGGAGCAGGAATAATGTTCATGTGCCCTGCTTCATGTGCCCTGCTTGTAAACATTGGTTCATGTGATTCCTGCAAAATGGAAAATTAGAACAGTGGCCAGTAGCCAAACACTGTTCAAAAACTTACCGTATTAATTGATTTGTTTCAGAGGTCTTGTTCCATTACACATCGGAGGACATTAATCTTACTTTACCCTGAAATCACTTTTTTTACATGTACAGTTAAAAGGTTGTTAAAATTAAAAGTAATTACATCACACTGCAATTAGGTATGTGCTGAGCCGATACTTAGCATTGACATCGGTGTGACACTAGCCAAAATCATTGGATTGGATATTGGAAAAGAAGATAAATTAATATCCAATATGCTCCATTGGCCTAAACTATCACATTATCACATAAATGCTTAGACTAAACTCTGAGTGACATGCTGCAGAGAGAAAAGTGTCAAAAGTAACATGGATGCAATTTATTTTAATTGCTGCCAAAAGTCCTGTATGTGAAAAGATTTTTATACAAAGAAGAAGCTGTATTGCATAACTAAGTTGTGTTCTATTTATTTCTTCCTTCATGGGAGAATATTTGTGTAAAATTTGAGCAAGATCATTTTTAGATGACTAGATGAAGCTAAATGCATCCATACAAATGTATCATTTGTGGCTTAGTTTTTGAAGAGAAAAGGTATCAGGTTGATATCAGTATTGGCAGATAAGGTTGCGGACATTAGGGGTTGACGTAAAAACACCTCAAAGGGAGGAGGCACGTAATTGTACATTTTTTTTAGTAGTCCAGAGTTTTGAAACAGTTTTCAAGTTCGGTTTCTTATGTGAAGAGTGTTAATTTAAATGCTCACATTGTGCTTGGTGCATTTTTCATGGACTCTTTTAATCTGGCCTAAAACCTTACTGTATTATTCACCTTTTTCCTGTGGTTTAGTGTTAAAAAAGAAAACAAAAATCACAATAAATTGTAATATCGAATCGCAAAACCTACAGAACTACAATAATTCCCGGCCCTATTGGACATGAAAAAGTGGGATCAAGCCGTCACTAACTGCAATCAAGAAATGAAATACAGATGTGTCAGACAATGAACTTCGGTATATAACAGCTAAACATGTGTTAGGTCTGAAACCCAAGATAGTATCCAGTGCCCATGCCATCACAAATGACCACGAGAACAGTCCAGATTTATTTACCCTTGGTCAGTTTTACTCGCCCTTGGTTTGTACTGTGGGGTGGAGGGCAGTGGGGGACACCAGTTACTAGAGATAGATTTATTTCTTACTGCTCTTCTTCTGCTCTGCAGCTGAATTATTACCGCTCCTCATCAAGGCACTGTCAGAGAGCACCATGGCTCATTATCATGCAAATCCACCAGCAACTGAGACACACACACTCACAGGCTTGCAAGTGCACACACAAATACAATCACAGATGGCATCATTCGTCGTAGGTGGGGTTCTTCTAACAGGAGGATGATTATGTTAATATATGTGGAAATCTGAATGTCATTGACGACATATATTCAAATTAGTAAGCCAGTAATGAAACAGGGAGAGAAGGGGACAGACAAAGTATGTGTGCTTTCCATCAGAATGAAACTTCACAATTGGTCAGTCAGGTGACTGGCATGTTTGGGCTAGGACGCACGAGGCACTGATATCATCCACGTATCGCATATCCTTCTAGCATGTGGCTATAATCGTCACCTTTTGTTTCCACGCTCTCCTGCTTGGCAGCAGTGCTTCTCTGTGATTGGCTGAAGGGATTGAAAGGATCCTCCAATTGGGGATTATGTTGCCTCAAAGTGTTTGTACACGAGACTGGAGAACAGCACATTTGTAGTTGTTGAAAGGCAGTGTCTGATCATTTTATATGGTCTATGTAAAAGACTGAATGTGAGATATTTAAAGATTCATAGAAGTGTATAACTTTGATCATTTTGGGCTCAGTTGAAATATACAGAAATTAATTTTTAGTTTCATAAACTGTATTCTGGAAACGGTCCCACCCTGTTATTAAAACATAAGCTGTCAAAAAAGTTTAAGAAACTTTAAGATATGTAAGGATCCCTACTATCACTTGTAACTGTCACAAACTTATTATTATATACCACTTGTTCAGCTCGTTCTTATCAGCCTGGCAGTCAGAGCCAGCATTAGCTTGCTGCCACCCTGTGGTATTTATACACCCTATATGTGAATGTGTGTCTAAAATAAGCTTTTCCTTCCTGGTCAGAATACATCATGCCCAAACACACACTGATCATGGAGCCAAGCTGGCATGACTTCTATTGATTCTATCTGTGTGGTCTCTCCGTGTGGTCTTTTAGTGAACAGCTGGAGGTATTATGGTTATTAGAGGTGTGAAATTCAAATTTCTCACAGATATGGATCTGCAGTTTGTCACAGGTGTATTGATTGAAGTCATTTGTCATGCCAGCTTTACTTAATGTAAGTGTATGTTTTTGTTTGTAATGATTCAAAGGATCCTAGTTTTCTCATTATTTTTGAGGTTGTACCCTGTAATAACTTTGGTATCAGTTGCTGTATTCTGGTGGTACTAGACCCAGGGACTTCTCCTAGCACGTGTAGATCCGTTTTGGCCTCACATGCCACTGTAATTGGAGACACTGCCTTTATGGCTGCCTTAGATGTTCTGGCACTTGCAAGCAGGGAGTCTGGAGACCACTAATAACAAGGTTAGTAATTGGACCAAACTGGGTTTGGGTTAAGGAGGTTTATGGTTTTTGTCAGTGTGTTTGTGTATGTCTCTGTCTTACACTTCTGTCTTTGTGAGAACCAGTTTTGAGTATAAAACAGAAAAAAACAAACAAACCCCCCCCCCAAAAAACAAAAAACCTGCACACAGTGCTGGTAAAAAAGTTCCTGAACACTGTCTGATTTTGCTGAAAGCCCAATTTTAGGCAGGAAAATAAAGACTAAACTGAAGTCTTGAATGAGCAAGAGCTGTAATGGAGGACTAAAGAAACTAGAAAATATTCACATTTAAGGAGCTGGATTCAGATAATTTTGACTTTATTTCTTAAAAAAAAAATACACAAACAGATTAATTGATAATCAGAGTGTTTAATTTAATTACTGATTTATAATTTATTAATCATTGCAGCTCTAGTTGATACCATTGAATGTTAGTATTGTATTGACTACAATCATTTGTTATTGAAAAAACTGAAGTATTGATACTATTGACAGCCTTACTGCTGATGGAGTTTGTGGTTCGGGGCTGGAGATGAGCATCCTCACAGGTATAGCAATTGTATGTGAGTGTTTGGTTGCTGTAATAACTCTTTCAAGGTAGTATAGTTTGATAAAGAATTTTAATAATATGTACCCTTGCTGCCTTGTATCCTGACAGCTTTATGTTTCTTCTAATTGGGTCTCTCGATCTTTCAGGACATGTTTTCATGACATTGATATCAGACTAATTATTTCCATTAGGGTCATAACCTCTCTTTTAATGAGTCTAGCCAGCCTCTTCACGTTTCTATGAAACTCAACCTTTATCACATGCACCATAACAATGAATGTATTTTGTAAAACAGTCTAATTAGCTCATGTAAAATAGCACATAGAAACCCTCGTGAAGTGATGATACTTGGCTGCATAGGTTGTAGATAATCTATGCTTTTATCATTAAGATCATATTCTGAGTATGTCATTTTGTTCTGGGCGACCTGTCAACCACGACAGAAGTATTCTAATCATGAAGCACACTTAATTGTACTTTCATCCATCTCATGATCTGAGCTGTTTCTCATGACTACCATGTTTAAGCAGTGTGGAAATATTGGTGTGGGCCATGTGCAAAACAAAAGCACTTTGTGTGCTTTACTCCCACTCTTAAATCCAGAGTAATGGAGTTATTTGGTATGGACTAAAATATACAAAGAAAAAACAAACAGGAGTCCTGTCCCTACACACCTGTTCACCAAAACTACAGGTGATTAACAAATATGGAGTGGAGGAGGAAATTGAAGGGTCTTCATGCTGTGTTCCCACCAGTCTAATCACAGCCAAGCCAATCTTTGCCAAGCTACTGCTTAGTGCCAAAGCTGTAGCAGTCTGATAAAGTCAGGGTCCTTTTCTCTGCCTGTCTCTCTGCCTATCAGTTCCTTACATTCTTCTGCTATGTACTGACTCACTACATGCCTGCCTCAGCAACAGATCCTATGTCAGCCATTCCTGTTGCAACAGGTAATGGCCTATTATGTTGCAATGACAGTCCTCTTGAGTTCTGAAAAGTTGGATTATAGTTGAATTTAAATATATTTTCAGTGGTGTTGTCAAAAAATAGCTTCATCAATACATATTGATTCTGAATATTTACATTAAATGGTTTCACTACTCATTTTCTGCAATATCGATACACTGTTACCAACTGTGCCTCATTGCTCTCTCTTGAGCGAATTGACATTGTTAACTTCACTCAATTTATAAGATTAATTAATTTGATCATTTATTTACTTTTAATGGCCTGATCTAATAAGAAAAAAACAGTGCTTCTTTTTGTCCTGTTACAGCCATGTTGTATTTCTCTTTAATAAAAATCAAAAATTTTTGCCATTATTCATAGGTCAGGTTTTCCCTGTGGTACTGAAAATGGTGTTGAATATTTCTGACATTGTGATGACACTTCTTATTGAGTGTTTGACTGGCATGCTATAAAAATAACACACAGAGCAGACAGGCTATGTGTTTTCTTTCCTTGTATTTCTCGTCCACTGATTCTCCCTAAGACTAAGGCTAAAGATGGAGCTGCTTTTAGTGTCCAGTGTAAATTTCTATAAACCAGTAAAATAATCAAGGTGAAACTTGGAATTAAAATGTTCATACTGTATCTTTTCCTCTCCCATCCTGTTTGTTTTCAGGGTCTAGATGAGGAGGCAATAGTTGACCATGGGAAGACCAGCTTCACCACTCACACAAACTATGAAAAGGAAGATTTGGAAAGTAAGTCTAAAGCCACCCAGACTGAAAGATGTTTCCTGTGACTGTGTGATTTTTTAAGGAATGGAGGGGTAGGTTCCTAAACCAGCACACATTAAGTGGAAACTCTTGCTAGTCAGACAGATTTTATAGTATTTTGCTTGATTTCTGTTAAACATAAGGACGCAAAATAAATATCAGGGTCAGTGCATTATTGGTCGATATTGGCCCATCCAGCTGTATCAGTCTACATAGGTATTGACATATTTTAGCCACTAAATATTGGCTCTACCAATATCTGAGTTGACTGATTGTCAAAGCATTTAATTTGAAATCGTGTATATTTCTGAAGTGTTTTTGATAGTCTTTACTCAAAACCACAGGCAATATGAACTTGTTTTTAAAATACAAAAATGTTAAATTATTTTCATTCCTTCGAAGTCACAGCAGGGTAAACACTGCTGTTGCAAATAGCACCACACTCATACCAATCCCTCCTAAACAATGGTGGATGGTAACTAATTGGACTGAGGCAAGAGGGACATTAAGAAGCAGTAAATACTACATATCTAAATGTAAAATTAAAATAATGTGCTGTACATGACATTGAAGTAATGATTGTAAGTAACATTGTATGTATGTAACAAAGTTGTAAAGTAATTATTCTTACTGAAATATATAATGCACACAGTAAACTACACAGCTTAAGAAGGAACACAAAATTAGCACAGTAACTTAATACAAATAACCCCAAAGTGTTTATGTAAAGGAACAATGGTTAAACTAGCAGCCTAAAACAGAAACAAGAATTTGTTACGTTTAGAAAGTGAGCTCAAGAAAAGATTAAATCGAAGGCAATTGGACTTGTTTATATGTCGTTGAAGACGTTTCGCCTCTCATCCAAGAAGCTCACCAGTTCATGCCTGTCAGACTAGTCTGTGCTAGTGAGGGATATCTGATGAATGTAAAACATGTTTGTAAAGTAATTTAAAGAACTGTAATGGCACTATAAAGTACTTGTATCAGTACTCCGTATTGCCAAGTACCCAAATGTAAGTACTTGTACTCTATCTGTAAAAAACTGGTTTTGGTGCATGCATGTGTTGGGTATTTCTCCCTCTGTCCTCAAGCTCACTACTTCTTTCTTTATATGGGTCCATCACACTTCATGTCCTCCATCCTCCATTCAGTAACATCTCATTCTCTCCCTTTGTGACACACATGAGCTCTCTGCTTTTTGTCCAGCGAAGCTGTCATGTTTTTTCTCTCCTTCCTCTTTCATCTCGTGCGTCTTTTCACTCTCTTCCTCTTTCCATCTTTCTCCATCTCCATTTCTCTCCATCTGCTCATGTGTATGTTGCTTATGCCTCTGACTGCTGCATCTTGATTTTATTTCTCCTGGGTTCCCTCTCAAATCAAAACGAGATGACTCATCTGTGAAAAATGAGTATTGGCAGAGAATGTAGGGTGAAAATAGGGCGTTTACATCTCAGAACAGGTTTCCTGTGTGGCAGTAACAATAACTAGGGGAAGTGGATAAAACATTGGAGGGGAAACAGGGGTGAAAAAGTTAAATGTTGTACTCTGGTTTCCTTCAAGTAGGTTATCTAGAGCACTCAGACGAAATGGAAAGAAGTTCTTTGTCTTCTGTCTCAAATGTTTGTATTTTACTTCAGTTGTAAATGACTGGGACTGTGATACTGTTCTTGTAGGCTTAAAGCCCACTACAAGGAACATTCATATTTTATTAATTTTGGAGGCCACAATAACCACAAAATATAATGTCAAAAATAAAATTATCTAAAGAAAAAGCTCCTTCTGCTTCTTTATAACTGCCTTATGTAGTACTCATTGTGACTTTGCTTGGGAAAATGTAAGCACAGGGTCAATTAATTTAATTTTAAGGAGAATCAAACCTGGTAGCAGCCATTAAGAACAACTATACAGAAATAGCCCATCTTCTTGCAGATTGTCTTGTTAACTTATATCGGTCAGTTAAAAACTCTTTGTAGTAGCAATGTCAGTTTAACAATCCAGCCTATATTTTCATTAAATTTCTTGGATTTGGGAATTGACTTTAAACCATTGCATTTCAAATTTGTATTTATATTATTGTTGTCCTTCTGGGAAGAATCTGACGTAGTGCTTGTTTAGTTGGTCTACTAGCTTGAACAGACTAACAGGCTAAAAATCGATGGGAGACTCCAAGTAATACGTTTTCCAGGAAAAAATTGTTAAAATGTGTCCTTCAGATTTGATCATGTTTACAAATGGAACCTGTTGAAGATATTGTATATTGAACCTTTTGTCTGGACTGGGAACAAGCCATATGATGTGAGCCCACAATGATAGAAAATGTAGAAGTTAAGGAGATTTGGATTTGGATTCATTGGATTTATGTGGAATGAACAGGATCAGAATCTGGCCCGATGGCAGCAAGAACAACAACTTTACCTCAAATAACATTAATAACAGTTTTTATACTAACACTGATGTTACTGATTTTTTTCCTCTTTTTTGTTCTTTCAAATTTATGTCATATTATGTTACAAAGTACTATCCTGGTTCCTTTTCTGGGGGGAAATTTTCCATTTCCAGTTTGTGACAGAGCACAGGAAATTTGTCTGAATTGTAATTGGACTTTTTTTTCCCAGGCCACAGAGCAGTATATGTAGGTGTCCATGTTCCTCTTGGACGGGAGAGCAAACGGAGGCATCGCCACCGAGGACACAAACACCATCGAAAGAAGAAAGAGAGAGACTCTGAGGAGGGGAAGGAAGATGGCCGGGAATCCCCCACTTACGGTTGGAAACACTCATCCTTTAGTACCAAACCCCATACCAAAGTTTTTTCTATGTCTCTCTGTACATCTCTCTCTGAACTGTTTTTCTACCACACAGTACTCTCCACCTTGCAGTTAATGTCTACTCTTTCCACTTCCACTGTATTTTTTTATACACTCACAGGACTCACCACAGACAATAAACAGAAATCCTTGCAATTCACATTGTACAGACCTAGCTTAGACTTTGTATTTGACTTTCATTTTCTGATAGGATTTTTCTTGGGCTTATACTTCACAGTAAATTAAACTGATGTAGAAATTATACAGATAGTTATATGATTTAATGGCCTCTGGTGCAGTGGTCATCGAATGCAATTAGAATGCCACAGCACCACCCAACACCTTCATTTAAACATATATATTGCTGAATTTACTCAGAAATCCGTAAATGTTATTTTTCATGTTCAATCTTGGTTGGCAAAGCAGTTACATTATGGTATGATGTGGAATTAGACCTTCCTTTAACAATGCACACATTTCCAGGTTGGAGCACCACTCTACTTAAGCCCTCTGTGTGTCTCCACCTTTCAAACAGTTCTGAATAAAACATTCAGCTCTTAAAGGCATTAAAGGCCACTGGGAACAACCCTCTGACACTGATTGAAGGCTCTGACATTTTAAGAGATGTGTGAGTGTGTTTGTGTGTGAAGTCGCCTCAACTCACCTCAACTGCAAGACTCGTAAGCTGCTAAACAATGTTTTTTTCAACTTTATAATGCCTTAACTAGCCCTTAAAGTCAACAACAACAAAAACATGTTGCTGTTATCATGTTAGTTATTGAGTGAGGCTACAGTGTATCACAATTTATAAGACAGAAATGTTGAAAAAACACTTTACTTATCTACACAGTTGGACCTATTTCTGGTGCCTAAAAACTTCATCACATATCCCACTTAAGCAAACACACACATTCATCCCTTCTATCTGCTGAGTTGGGTGAGAATTAAGATTACTTAGACTCATGCTGCTGTGTTGGGCCACTTTATACTGTATATTCATGCTCAGTAAGGTTAATAAAAAAAAAAAAAGAAATCCTCCTTTTTAATAAATGATGAAAAGCAAGTAGTGTTCAGGTATGAAATAATTCCTTTTGTTGAAGAATAGTGAGTAGTCTTCTATCCTATACACAGTAGTTCAAAGAATACAACATATCCAAAAGGGCTTCACAATTAATCTAATTCTGATGTTTTCATTAATGAATACCAAACCTTATTTATTGGGGATACCATCGACTGCTGACCAAAATCAGCCAGTTTTCAGCTCAACTGGCCACAACCTGTGAGCAGCTTGTCAGCGTCAGATATCCAGTTCTGTGCCTTTCAAATTTATATGCATGCTCAACATTGTGGTTCACGTCATGTTCACAGCAACACAATGATAATGTCACAGTAGTATTCAACAGCAAACAGCATTGAGAGATCAGACACAAATTTTGTAGACAGAGCAGCTAAGCAGGTGATGGTGCTACCAAACATCGGTAAATTTTCTAACTCTTCAGGCTAATGTTAGCTGGCTAGCCTGTTCACAGACTGGCAGTTAAAATCTCACCTCCAGTTCTAGCTGAAGAATAGATGGTCCAGCATGATGACAACCACATGAAGTGAAAGAAATACAGACAAGGAATCAAGGTCATTATTTATCATTGCACAACACAGGGTTGAGCAGCAAAATTATAATTGTGGTTCCCAAATGCCACACCGACAATAAAGTGCCTGTGGCGGTTTGTGTATTCTGACAATTATAGTTCTTAAAAAGAAAGAAAATTGGAATGGACCAAAATCAGAATCGGTAGGTTGGACTTCTGGAAATCAGTACATCTCATATAATTTACTTGTATTTTATTGTTACAGTGCATTTTAAGTGTTTTGTTAAAGCTATGAACTAAGTTAAATGTATCTGTCATCGTGATTCTTGCTCTCTACTCCAGAAATAAGTATCACAAATCCTTCAAGGTCTTTAGGGAGCAGTAAAATGAGTTAATGAACCAGAAAAAAATGTTTGTCAACCATCTTTGTGCTCTGATATAGGTGTGGATTAACAGTAAGCAGCAGCAACATGAATATGAAGTGTACTCAGATGTATACAATACACACCAGACCAACACACGGTGTAGCCATGTGTTAGCAGAAAATAACTCCCTTTTCTTGCTTCCAGTCATTCCATTTCTGCCTCCCTGTGGTGTTCAGTCCATATCTATTTCCGTTTTCTCTCTAGTTCCAGATGTCCTGATATCTGCCCTGTAATTCAATCAGACATGAAAAGAAAATTGCTGGAAAGCATTTAAGTTTTCATTATTCTCTCTTGCACATTTCTTTTCAAGATGTTTCAGCATCAAGTGTGCAGATATATTTCTTCTTATGTAGCACCATGAAAAACAGTTACAACAGCATACTCGTCATACTGTACCTTACCTGATCAAGTATTCTTCCCAGCTTCAGAAAGCATTAGTGCAGTTGTACTAGCAAGCCACACACGCACACACACACACACACACACACACACACACACACACACACACACACACACACACACACACACACACACACACACACACACACTTCAAATGGATATCAAAAATTTCTGTTTCATCCTACTACCATTTCCTGTTATTATGCTCTGATTTAATCTCTGTATCTACAAGACATTTTTACCCACCATCCTCTATAGCTGAACTTAGAAGACGATGGTACCACAGGGTAAACTCTGGAGAAAATCTGTTTTGGTTTAATACATCCACTTCAAGGTACCCTGCTGAGTTTCCTTGTAAATAAACAAAATGTATGTTTACATTCAGCCTTACTCACCAAAATGCTTTGTGTGTATCCTTGTGGTCTAACAAACAAAAAAAAACAAAAAAAAAAGTGTGTGTGTGTGTGTGTATACATAAATACATTTCCAAAAATCATTTTCAGAGCAGACTTTTTGAACATTCTGGAACCTGCCCATGTTTACTAGCTTGCAGTCCTTTTCTTCCCTGCCTTTGCTGGCACATTGCTGCATTTCTTGGCACATTACAGCCACCTGTAGATCACTGTGGTAGTGTGAAAGTGTTGGCAGGACTGTGTATCATGTCACCTGTGCGCACTCATCCGTAGTGGTACTAGAAGTTGAGAACTCCACAGGGTACTTTTCTAACATGTTATGCTTTGAGAACTGTACTGTTGCTGTCATTTTGAACATCGTAACTTTGGCCTTTACCCTCTCCTTGTGCAGACACACCATCCCAGCGCGTCCAGTTCATCCTGGGTACAGAGGACGATGACCTCGAGCACATCCCCCATGACCTCTTCACTGAGATGGATGAGCTCTCCTTCAGAGACGGCAGTGCCACTGAATGGAAGGAGACTGCCAGGTCAGAAAACAACTTAAGGATCGAGCAGCATAACAACCACATGAAGTGAAAGCAATATAGACAAGAAATCAAGGTCATTTATTTGTCATTGCACAACACAGGATTGTACAACAAAATTGGAATTGTGGTTCTCAAATGCTGTACGCAAAATACAACATACAAATAATTAATTAAATTCAAAATGGAATAGGATAAAATATAAAATAAAATGATATCTACAGCCATTTTCCATCATATACATGTTTACACCCAGGGAATTATTCCATCGTGTATTTTTCAAATTTGCATCAAGTTGAATGTGAACAGCAGCAACAAGATGGCTAAGATAATATTGCAGACATCTTCACATTAAAAGCTTACCTGGGAAAGATACTTTGACTGTTTAGCACGAAGCATCACCTATATAAAAACGCACAGTCCTGTGAGCCCTCCTCCGCTTGTCCTTCCAGAGTTATGTTTGTTGTGTCCTGTCAGCTCGGAGTATGTTCTGCCCGTCATGTGCAACAGCTTGATCCATGATGTTGGGGTCTCTGTGGCACAACAGTCTCTGATTTCCTGTTCCTTGGGCAGCTTGAGTCCTTAGTCCATTTCATTTTCCTAACAGGACATTAGCTTGGAGTCGTGTCATGACTCCCTTTACCTGCTCTCCTACACTCCTCT
Source organism: Lutjanus erythropterus (assembly GCF_056507025.1). NCBI lineage: Eukaryota > Metazoa > Chordata > Actinopteri > Lutjaniformes > Lutjanidae > Lutjanus > Lutjanus erythropterus. The sequence continues at coordinate 24,702,051 of NC_139332.1, forward strand.
CAGGGTCCACTCTCCATTTCCTAATATCTCCAGGTATATTTCTGTCATTGGTGATTCGTGTTTCAGCAATGAAGCAGAAAACAATAACAGATTAAAAGAGAAAAGTAGCAAAGTTTGAAGGAGGTAATGGCTACTGTATCAACATGCTTAGCCATTGCCATAGCATAGAAAGACATGTATATAGAACTCCATAGATATGTTGGCTTTTCCTGCAAATGCTGATTTTCAAGATCTTTAATGCATCTATGTGAGCCTTGTAGCATCATATATTTATATAATCAGGCATTAACTGGAAGTGTGCAAATTACTCTGAAAATGGCTAATACTATGAATATGGCGAGAGTCCATTTTGGCAGTTTTTGATTGTAATTCTTTTACTTTCCTTCGATGTAAGTGCTCTACTTAGTTACTGTTTTGGGAGAGAATAATCTCAGTCACTATGAATTTTGGTTTGTAGCTGTGTTTAGTGTAGCTCTCAGAATCTGCAGAAAGTGTTATGGTGACTTAACTTGGCTTGCATTTCAGATTGTTCCCTCACGGATAAAGCTTGTGTTCAGTTAAAGGACAGATTTGGAGTATGAGTCACCCAGTTTGCAGTGCCTCAGTATGCACTCTAAAAAGTGAGATTTGAATTTGTCCAAGGAAAAATGCAACCTGGTAATATAAGCAGGAACAACATGTCACTGAACTATAATGCAATTCATGTTTATTTCTTTTTTTTATTTGTCACTATTGATTCAAGTAAGCTTTTTGTGTGTATGTTTGCTCTTGATGTTTATCTACAGATGGCTGAAGTTTGAAGAGGATGTGGAGGACGGTGGGGAGAGGTGGAGTAAGCCCTATGTGGCTACGTTGTCACTACACAGTTTATTTGAACTGCGTAGCTGCATACTTAATGGAACAGTCATGCTGGATATGAGGGCCAACAGTATCGAGGAAATTGCAGGTAAATTTTGCTGTACTCATTTAAAATACATGGTCATACTTTTTTATTGCATTTACCATGTAGTGTTCTGGTGAAAAGTGTGAGATAGATTAACTGAATATTCTTCTTGTTAGATGACTTTCAGTGACCCATACATAATTAGTTTTTTCTTACTGTGTTTACATCTCCCTTCCTGCCTTTGTACTTTGCACTCAGACATGGTGATAGACAGCATGGTTGCATCAGGCCAGCTAAAGGAGGATTTGCGAGCCAAGGTGCGAGAGGCCATGCTGAAGAAACACCACCACCAGAATGAGAGAAAGCTCAGCAATCGCATCCCTCTGGTGCGCTCCATTGCTGACATAGGCAAGAAACATTCTGACCCACTCTTGCTTGAAAGAAACGGTGAGATCCTGCGCACTCGCATTTCTTTTTCCTCCATATTTTCCACCACCACTGGGGAGCTGTTCCTAAAAATCCACTGTTCAAATCCCTCAATGCCAGCGTAGAAGGTGGATGGTAAAAAGTGAGTAAAATCTATAGAGAATGATCTGTACTGAAGCAGTCAGTCCCCTTAGTGAAAGAGAAATCTGGGTGCTAATGACTGTGCTAACCTGTATGGCTGGCCTGGCTTGGGGTTTGAATTAATGATTGTTTTCACTCCATAGGGTGACACTGGAAATATTGCTTAACGTGCAACTGGAGTCAGCAATGTGTGTGGTTTTTTTGACTGGGCATGTCCACAGTGGAGTTGATGTATGGTGTGCATTTTAAGATCTTCAGGTTTTAGGAATGAGAAAAATGATCCACCTCTGTGCTTGTGGTTCTTGTTGGGCTTGCATTTTCATATCATTACACCAAAAGCAAATGTGAAAGGTCAGAAGTATATATATCCTCTTGATGGTAGCTGATTATAGTTGGTAATAGTTGAAGTCTGAAAATGTAGAATTTCTGACTGGTCTGTTGTGGTAGAGCACATGTATGCTTACAGTTTACATCGAACTAACTCATCCTCTCCTGCATGCATGCCTCTCTGAAGTCAGAGTTTTGCCTTCCTTCAGTCCTGTCGTGTGATTGGTTTGTTTGGTGTTGAATGAGACAAACTGTTTGGCCCTTGTGGACCCTCCTACATGCCTCACTGAATCATTCTCTTCTGCACACAACCAAGCTTTTCGCTCACGTTTATGCAAGCACGAATCTCTCTAATGACACCTATGCCACGCTCTTGCTGCCCACCCCTTCTGGCTGCATCTCCTCCTGATACCATCTCTGTGATGTACTCCTACTTCATATGTTTTTCCTCTCTGCTCCATCTCTTACTCCTTTTCCTCCTCCGTCTCCTTTCCCTCCTTTTGTCTCTCCCTTCTCCTCTCCCCTTTTTGCCTTTGTCTCTTCTGTTAGGAGAGGGCCTGTCCTCTTCACGTCTCTCTCTCCACAAGCCAGGGGCAGCATCCTCTGTCTCCAACCTCTCCCAGAGACGAGAGTCCAGAGTCTCCGTCCTGCTCAACCATCTCCTGCCCTCTTCTTCCTCCAACAGTGGATCCTCCCCAGGCCCCTCACCCCTCTCTACCCCTCAAAATGCCCGTGCTTCCCTCAGGTGCTCCTCCCAGAGCCCACCACGCACCCATGGTGTAGGCCTTGGCCCTCAAGGCATCCCTGAGGTGGTGGTTTCACCTCCTGAGGATGACGATCCACCAAACTCTACAGAAGAAGAGGAGGCATCACCACAGCTCAGTCGGCGAGCATCTTCGGCATCCCAGGGACTCGAGCTGCTGCCCTTAGAAGGCAAATATCTGTGTAGCCTGCCAGTGTGAGTCACGGCTTGAACAGAGAACACTAGCACTAGCATGAAAGCTCTGCTCCCCGTTAACTTCCAGCCCCCCAACCCTGCGGCCATCTCATCAATAACCCACAGCAAGGCTCACTCGCTAAGGCGCTTTTCCACTGTGTTTATACTCAACGTTTTTTACACTGCTCTCTTCTGTCTATTCCACTAATGCATTCTTTTCTAACATCTCGGCTTCTTGCTACACTCAAATTTCTACACTTCTTTTTGCCATTCAAACTCTTCTTCTCTCTCTCTTTACACATTTTCAAGTCACTCCCCAGCGTCTATGCCTTGCTTGGCCCTTTCCCCTTCACACCTCCTTCATTATGGCTGCATGGATGCCTTCCAAAATGTTCTGGTCTGTCTCTCTCTCATTCTGCATCATGTGTCCTGTAATGTGTTATTGCCACGTTCAGATTTCTACCCTATCTGTTAGTAGGGATATCCCAATCAATTTTATTTTACTTTTTGCCACTCATCACAGTCTGAGTTACTTAATCTTCGGTATCTGCTAATACTATTATATTAACAATGCAGGTACAATATACAGTTGCAAAGTGTGAATTTTACCTCAAGGATACCAACATTTAATTCAGTTAATCCACATAGGTTTAACAGCTTCATATGTCTTATTACTCTGCTAAATTTAAAGTAGTATCTTATAGTGTTGTATAATGTCAGTAGACAGGACTGCCAATAGAAAAGTGTTATGACAAGAAGCTATTTGCAGAGCATCTTTAACATTCAAATGCACTTTGAGGTAGTGGTGGGTGATATGACCTAAAATGAATGATTTTTACAGTGATGTATTGCTGGCTGCTGTTTATTTTTCGGGATGCTCTGATGTTCACTTAGTCACAACATTGCAGAAAAGGTTCCTTCTGCTCAAGCAGAGTGCATTCAGGCCTTTTTTGATAGGTTGCATATTCTGAGCCCACTTTATTACAACAAAATATTGTGAATGGATTAGGCTTTTAATCACTGATACTTATCAATGAAAAAAAATGCCTTGGTCTCTGACACAGATGTTGCACATCCTTGGCTGTTAAGTCCTTGTGTTTGTGTTATCATATGATGTAGAAACTGACAAAATAAATCCTAAATTCTTTTCAGCTGTGTTTTATCCCCGGATGACCCTAACGCTATCCCATGCAGTCAATGCAGATATTAATGTCATGCAACTTGTGGTTTTCCCATTGCATCATTTGGCACCCATGCTCTTCCTCCTCATCAATTCCTAAGTATAAACATTCTTTTACCCGATAGAGTGAGGGTAGTGTGTGCTGGCCGGATGGCTAAATATAAGCCTGAGACCAAGGTGGGTGATTCAGTACTGTATGTACCATCATATTGGCACCTACAATGACTTTTCATTGGTCCAAACCAAGCCTTGTCAGTTTATTATTAGACTCTGTGTGCGTATGAGTGTGTCTGTGTTTGTCTTACTCTGGGACTGGCTCCATTTCAAAGTATGGGTCATTAGAACGGGCGATCACTTGGTGGGGGAATCTTGAAGGTTGGGGTGGTCTTATTATAGCTCACAAGCTTCTGTAATTGTACCCCCTTCTAGGAAAATATACAGTATTTTCCCAAGTAGCAAGCGTCTTGACATCAGGGTGTGGGTTATTATTCAGAGGGAGGTTTCAAGCCTTCATCATTACAGTTTAGTAACACTCACTGCAGGTTGTAAAAAAACACTGCACTGTTGTGCAGCTTTGACTTAAAATAGCTAACCGTCTAACTGTGTCTTGAACAGAGAAATGGTGTTAGACAGGAAATGCCCTAAATGTGTCATTTAGAGTAATTTGTCTGAATGCCAATAATAGCCTGGCTTACAGGTTAGTAATGAAATAATTATAGCCAATGATGCACTGATATAGATGTTCCTGCAGTTTTTTAGATTGTAGTGGTAATGAGTTGACCACAAGCTATTTATACATATATATGCCATGGAGTGATTGAACATGAGGTCATGGGTGAAATACCTGTACACAGGGCTTGCAGTGATGCAAGTGATGCACTTGGTCCATGTTATTCTAAACCTGACATGAGACCTTTTCAAATCTTAAAATGGCAATCTTGACGATTTCAGTCCAGAAACATCAAAGTACTGTTTGTAACAGCAAATTTGATTTAATACTGCAGGTCACTGAATTATGGGTGAAGGAAAACAAACTATTGTCACTCTGATAAAGACGTCTGGCAGCAGTAAGCCTTTTCCCATATACTGTGAACAACCATGATCTTATTTAATAGTGCACACGTCATGAGTCTGCGAACAGCAGGGCACAGTGAAAGGAGTAGGTTAACTCACTGAGATGTGCAGCCTGCCCGCCTTCAGCTGTTCATCGAACCGCTCACTGTGGCTGCTCCTTCTTGTTTCATTACTCCCTGCAATATTTCAAACTGACCTGCTGTCAACAAATGCAGAAAATAACCATCTTGTTTTGTTGACACATTTATGATGAGTGATAGTAGTAAAGATAAGGTCACTAACAAACACATTGCATTTCCTTTGATTCCTTCATAATAATAGTCAACCTGTGTTTCCTCAGTTAAATGCTTTTAACGTGAAGCTGTAGCCTTAGGAATGCTCTGATGGCGATTCAGCATTCTGTATTCATATTTAGATTTTTTTTTTTTTTTAGAGAGAGATTTTATTAACAGTAAGATAAGTGGTTGGTCAATGAGTGACTGAATGAATGAAGAACTTAATGCAGCATTATTTAGGGGGAACGTTGCCACAGACACCCAACTCGTAATACTGCAATACTGTCATCAGTGGGCTATAGGCTCAATTACTTTTGCGTTCATCTGGTTCATTTGGCAACAGATGGTGACTTAACAGACATTAATTTAAATGAAAGTCTTTGAGATAGCCACTTCAAGCTTGGCTCCTTATCATTTCATGTCAACTTGACCACTTTGGTCAGTTTTATGAAACTTAAATTGGTCATATCTAGACTTAAGATAACCTGTGGTGCCATTATTATATAATTCCTTCATCTATATATGGCTTCTTGTCGTCTCTGAGTCTTTGTACAGTGTAATGTAAATTGTAGACAGACCTATAGGTTACTGGCACTAGACCGAGTTTCATACACTACATTAAGTATGAATCAATCACTTTCTTTTCATCTTTTGATCAGAGAAATCCCAGTGCTAACAGGCCCACATAAGAGTCAGAAAATCAATGTAATATCAGTTATTATGTTTCTCTTTAGCATATGAATGAGGTAGCGCTGTGACGCCACGGTTTAAAAGGCTAGTATGGGGGAGCATTCCAGGGCTTAGCCTTCCTGAATGAAGTGTGTTGGCGGACACAACCTAAGCTAATCCCTCCCTTATTCCAAGAGGCTTTGTCGGGTATGTGAGCAATCATGCTCCTGTTCAGCAGTCACAGCTACCCAGCATCCACTGGGGTTACTCCAGGGTACTGTTCAAGGGTATGGATCAGTGGCCAAACCACATGCTGATAAAAATGGTTCATTTAATTTTGACTCTGGATTAATCATAGGTGAGAATGAAGCTTATTGCTAAAGCCTTTATAAATGTGTTTTGTTTGATCTTGGTTGGCTCGATTACTTCCTGATGGAGAAATGAGAAATGTGTTGATGTGGATGAGGAAAGAGGGAACACCTGGTAAAAGAAGTGTTACTTCTGAATTTCAGAGGATAGTATGTGAAATGCTATCCTTTGATTGAAATACATTCCTCCCTCATTTCATCTCCCACTCTCATATCACCTCAAGTGCTAGCGTTTCCTGTATCTGGTATGGCTCAAAATCAAGTAAGAACTGTTGAAGTGTGCAGCTAATTATGCACAGAAATACCAGCGCTTAAACGCTTGAATGTGCTGAAGTCTGAGGAAGCTGAACTGTCAGGCATATCAAACACATCCATTCACCTTTAGCTCAGAGCTGACATGAATTCAAGTTAAGTAGGAATGACTTTAAGCACCAGTGTAATGAGCTCAGCAGACTGGCAGCAACCAGCAGCAGGGCTTTGTGAATTATATTGTCCCCCCTGTTGAGATACATCACAGTGTTGCAGTTCTGCACCGAATCACGTCTAGAAAGTAGTGGTCGTGATGGAAGAAATCCTTTTACTCGCAGCCAAATTTGAAATATTAAACAGCAAATTTGACAGTTGAACATTTTAACTACTTGGTATATTCTTAGCTTGACGGTCTGTCTATTCTGTTTTAGTCGTTTTAGACCTGTGTGGGCACAAGTGTGACTTCAGAATTGTTTATCAAGAGCTCACCTGTGATCAAAAATGAGGAAAGCACCTGTGAAATTGCCTCCTGTTTGATGAACCCATGCCACTAAATAGTGTTGTGTCACAGATGAAAATACCATGAAATTTTTTCCTCCAGTTCTTCAAAATTAAAATCTGATTAGAGAGAGAAAATAACAGGCAAATGACATTTAAAAATTATGTTGCAAATGGCATTTCACTGCTCTTCTGGACGAGTCTTTGTTTCCCAAAGTACCAAGATGGTGTCCATCACTGATTCGCCTCTCCTGTCCCTCCCAGGACCACTGGTGTCTCCAAACTCTGTCCCAAACAACCTGGATGGCAACAAGGCAGTGGAGAGGAGGCCATCCAAAGTAGGGGTCAGTAGAGAAAGCAGCAGTGTCGACTTCAGCAAGGTAACCTCACTACAGTACTGAGCACAGAAACAGTCCATCATGGTGGAAGAGGGGCCCATGAGTCCATCAGTGTCTTTCCACAGACATTTCAGTGGTCTGTGTTGACAGCCGCCTGTATGACAGCTACCATCACATTTACCCATCAGCCCTTTTCATCTGGGTTGTAAGAGTAAGAGGCACCTTCAGTCATTGTTCCACCTGTAAAGAACAAGGAATTGGATCGTCAAACTAAAAGTCTTACATACTGTTGTTATGTAACTGTTTAGTTTTGAGAATTCCTCCCTCGCACAGCCTCCATTCATCCTACCATTTTGTAGTTCCACATCCATTTAAAAAAATGGCAGGTGGCCATAAGTAGTTATCATTATAAAACCATCCATTACGGCTGCCAAAAACTAAGGTGCAGTGTTTATATGAGTCATAGGATACAAAAGAGGAATGAAGGCACAGTCTTTTCCACAGGGTTGAAGTAACTGTTGCTCAGAGCTGTATTTAGAATTGTACATATATTTATTCAGGAACATGATGAAGAAATTCTTCACAGCAATGGACAATCTTTGCTCAGTACCTTGTAGATGATTACGTAGGTATTGTCTTTCATTTGTTATCGTAGCATCCAGACGACATGCTGCCATCTCTTACGCACAACTTATTTCTTCATCTCTGTTTGCCTGCGTGTCCCAGTAAACTAGTCCTTCATTGTTTCTTGCGCCTTTCTCTTCTTTCTGTCTGTTTTCCATGCATTTATAATTAGTATTTGTCTGTATATCCGATTATTCACTTTCATTGTTTCCTTTGGTTTCAGGTGGACATGAATTTCATGAAAAAGATTCCTCCAGGTGCTGAGGCCTCCAATGTACTGGTGGGAGAAGTGGATTTCCTGGAGAAGCCCATTATTGCCTTTGTACGACTATCCCCTGCAGTCCTTATCACAGGCCTCACAGAGGTTCCTGTGCCCACGAGGTACAATAATTGAGAATCAGTTATCATGGTATTTGGCAAATGTTGCCAATCTGAAGTTATTATATTCTGGCAGCAATATCACTGACAAAGGCATTTATAAAAGCTCTATTCACATAATATAAACTGAAGATTTACTGTACATAGGACTGTGGTTGTGTGTCAATGACCCTGTTTTTCATGACTGACCCCATGTATGACCTATACCTATATTCAGTTGAATACAGTGCAAAGACAAGATATTTTATTGTTGGAATTGTTTAACTTTATTTTAAATTGCAAATATACATTAATTCAGAATTTGATGCATGTTTAACACTGTGTTAACTCACCTTTTCTTTTAACGACACTCAGTAAGCATTTGAGAACTGAGGACACTAATTATTGTAGTTTTGGACAAGAAATTCTTTGTCATTCTCGCTTGATCAATGCCTTCAGGTGCTCAGCAGTCCGGGGTCTCGGTTGTTGTATTTAGCACTTCATAATGCACAGTGTGCACATGCACATTCACATTTTCAATGGTTTCAATGGTATCTATTTTGCTGAAATAAGCAGGGAGTCTCTGAAAAGAACATCGTCTGGATGGCAGCATGTCTTGCTCCAAAACCCCTGTGTACCTTGCAGCATTAATGGGGCCTTCATAGATGTGACATTTGGCCATGCTATGGGCACTAACACACCCCCAAACCATCAATCCATGACTGATGCTGGCTTTTGAAGTTAAAAATTATTTGAAAACCACTGCATTCTGTTTTTATTTACACAATGTCCAAATGTTGTTGGAATTAGAGTTGTATTAAGTAATAAGAGTCTCTAGCCACACAAGTAGTCCTCTGAAGTCCTAATGCTTGTTGCACATCAGAAAATGAGATGATGTGAATAAAACAACAAAAACCTATTTTGATTTTCTATTATTTTTTAAACAGTTTTTCCCTACTATACACAAAAAATATTTTTTTAATTTGGCCTGAGCATGCTGCACACATTCTTGCATTTTCGCTCAAATCAACAATGGCAGTAATACACCAATAAACATTAAAATGTTTCATTAAAGGCAGGGAGGAAGACTGCTAGCTTGTAAACATGAATAGGAACAATGTAGGTATAGAAACATTTTGCAATTTAGCTTTGCCAAAGTTTTATGAGAGGACATGGCTTCAACATGTTTATTAGACCTTAAGGATACAGACAATGTATTTTCGTCAGAAACAATGAATGTTTATCGAAAGAAAACTCCACAGTGGGTCTTTTGGTGTATATTCTTTGTTTTGCTGTGATTACTTTTGAAGTAAATGTTATTCATTGTATATTTCATGTATTTGTCTTCTTCAAAGGTTTCTTTTCCTCCTTTTGGGTCCTCATGGCAAAGGGCCTCAGTACCATGAGATTGGCAGATCTATGGCCACACTAATGACAGATGAGGTGAGGGAAAAACAGCTTTGGCATTTCCTAAAACTGTATCAAAAATTATCTGGTTCAGTTTGGATTATTTTTGGATTTAAAATGCATGGAGGGTTGGTCAATGTCGATATAGTAAATTGCCCTCTCCGTGAAGATGAGGTGAAATTTTGGCCTCTCTGTGAACAATTGAACTGATTTCCAACACATTTATTAACTCTTAATAATATTCATCATGTAGATTTTCCATGACGTGGCATATAAGGCCAAAGACCGAACAGATCTCCTCTCGGGGATAGATGAGTTTCTTGATCAAGTTACTGTTCTGCCTCCTGGAGAATGGGACCCCACAATCCGGATTGAGCCCCCGAAGAATGTCCCATCTCAGGTTAGTAATTCTGTCTAATGTGTACTTGATGAATAATGCATTCTAAGGTGTGTTGTTCTTAACGTAATCCATATTGTGGTTTGACATATGAAAAACACTTAAATTGCTCTGTAAACAAACATACAGAAATCTGCCTGGGAGGTGTTAGTGCAGAGATCATTACCCAGCTATACAACAACCAAGCACCAGCACACTTACTAGACCTTGCATACTTTATAAAAGCCTGGTCTCACAAACTGTAGGTTCTTATTAATTTCAATGACTTTTCTGTACGTGTATTTCTGTATACCACTATAATCACACTGAGAGTGCCCCCTTATGGATTTAAAGCATCATGGCAGCAAAAGAATTAAAATTCATGCAACTATATTGTATTATAATGTCCTTTGACCTGCAGATAAAGAGGAAGAGACCGTCCCAGCCTAATGGCACAGCGTCTCCAGCAGGAGAGCTGGAAAATGAGGACGACCATCATGCAGGGCCTGAGCTCCAGAGGACAGGGAGGTGAGTTCAGCCACTAGCTTTAAATGATTACCAAACCTTACTTACTCCAGTATTCTACATCAGAGTCATTTGCGTGAGTAAATATGTTGACAAAGAATTATTTGATCATGAAAGTGTGTCCTAGTTGAATTAACCACTTCATTAGCGCAAGGAGGCATGTTTAATATATCACATTGATTGTGTTGAGATAAGTGCCTCTTGTTAACATAAGCTGGAGGAGAAAACTAATTTGAGAACCTAAGCATCTCATTTTATCTTCTTGAGGTACAGAGAAGTATTCGTGGTTGCAATAGTGAGAATATCCATGCCGTAAAGACTCTACAATTTTGATGTAGATGTGAGTGATATGGCTTGTGAATAATACATCAATATTTTTAGGTTGTTCTGCAATATACAATATATATCTCGATATACATGTTTTCTCTAAAATAACCAGCACTATAACACCATTAGGGCTGGGTGAGACAAAATCAAGGATCACAATACTTTTGACTAAATACCTCAATATTGATATTATGACAATATTGTAGGGATCATCATTGGTGCTTTCACAAAATATTAACACAATGAGATTTTTGATAAATGTGAATATAATGGGTAAAGACAAATAATAGAACAGCTACAACAGTCTGATAAGTTCAGAAAATTACAGTATCTCACTTCACTGTAATGTAGTCTTTAAAATCGGGAAAAGACACCACATATGCTTTGTCATGACATCATGATATTCAAAACCTAAGATGATATCTAGTCTCATATCATGATAACAATATAATATTGATATATTGCCCAGCCGTCGAGGTCAACAAAAGTAAACATTTTTATAAGGCGTTCCTTGCATATCATTACAGTAGACTAATTTGAAATAAAATTTTAATTTGTTCACAAATTAGAGTTTAGTTCACAGATACATCATTCTTTACTGTTGAACCTCAGATGCTGACATTTATGGATATCTCACGCTGGGTCTCTAGAGCCCAGGCCACACAGCAAAGAGAATGTGTTTATTTGAAACCTCAGGCAGACACACGCAGACATTCACAATCTGCACACATACACATCTGTTGGGAGGCACTCTATTATTTACAGATTCACTCTCCTTTTCACCGCTACTATAAAAGGCTCATGCTACAAGGGAGCGACTGGAGGACAGAGGAGTGTATGGAAGTGCAAGAAGCTGATGTGAAGAAAGCTATCAGAAATAGGGACTGTATAGAAGAGACAGTGGGGGATGCAGAGGCAGGCGGTAGAGGTTATTCCAAAGGTGTGGGGGGAAAAGAAAATGAAAGAAGACCTCAGAGCAGAGCAATTGGACAGGTGTCAGAGAAAAGAAAAGAAGATATACAAGGTGACAAATTGAAATGCTCAAAAGCAAAGTAGAGAGAGACAGAAACATAAGAGTGGAAGGTGAGATGTGTTGGGAGTCATTCTGGTCAGTATGAAGACAAATTCTGTACCTGCTTAAATATTTTGGACTCACCATCAAGATCAGAGTGCCATCAAATTTTCAGGGTTGAATATTATAATGATACACATTTACAAGCTCATGACACTGCCCCAGCAACAACACTGCCTGTGTTCTGGCAAACAACAATAAACATAAAAGTGCTCCTTAACAGTTAACTGTGTAAAACTAAACACCTAGTAAATAACCATTATTGCAAAATTAGTTTTAATCACCTCATTATCACTTTGCATTGAAATGATTCCAGTTATAAAAAGATTCTGTTAAATTAACTCATAATAAGAATGGCAGTTTACATGGTCATAGTGTTGAGAGACTTAAATGATGATGAAGTGAATAATAAAAATATTAAATCTGCAGCCATTTACCCACAGTTATCTAGACAGTTGTTGCTTTAGCACTTTTTTTAATTCTTTAATCAATTCCTGAAAGAGTGGAATTGATAAACAGATAATTGATTCATAGCAATAGAGTTTATGTCACACTAAATGAAATGTGTTCACTTGACTTTTCCAATTCTTCACTAATATATTGTTAATAATTTTAAAGTAACCATGTCACTGTATATATAAGATTACATAAGATAATCATGCACTTCTGCTTTCACTTCAGATATTCTAAACTGAGTCTCTCTTGCAGGATATTTGGAGGTCTGATCCTGGACATCAAACGGAAGTTACCATTCTACTGGAGCGACATCAGGGACTCCTTCAGTCTGCAGTGTCTGGCCTCCATCCTGTTCCTCTACTGCGCCTGCATGTCCCCTGTCATCACATTCGGAGGTTTGCTTGGGGAGGCAACAAAAAGCAACATAGTGAGTCCAAAAGCTTGGCACTTAAAAATCAGCACTTGTGCTTTTTTTTTATAAACCCAGCAGGAATCAAACTCTTAACCCCTGGTTGCCTTAAGTGCCATGTTGCACTAGATCAGACATACAGAACCTTGTACCATTTGGCTGTCACACTCGAGTGTATAAATTATTTTTGTGATCCCTGTGCTGATATGTAAACTTGATGTTGTCATTGTATTGTGACTTATTGACAGTAGAGTGGGAGCTATCAATTTTGCTTTTTTGAAAAACATTAGTAAATATACAGAAGAGAAAATGAAACAGGTCTCAAGTTGAGCAAGTAAAAAAAAAAATCCACTTCCTGTATTGTATTGGTGCATTTTAGGCTCCAGTTGTAACTTAGACCATCTGATATTTGCCTTCTTGGGTGTTATATGCATCACAGTGAGGGAAGTGTGTGTGTCACTATCATGATATTCAGGATTTTAAAAGCTGACTGCAGCATTTTATTTCTGTGGCTTTTTCTTAAGCAAAACTTTGCTAACTTAGGGACATCAAAACTAGTCACAATATCAACAGGCCATTACATATAGCCATAACTAACAAAATTCTTTACTAGTCTTCATCTCAACTAGCAATCATACTTAAAGGTAGTCAGCACTACCTTGTGTCGGGTCTCCTCTATGGGCTGGACGTATAGACTGGATGCTTTCTGCTGTGATGCTGAAACATTTATTTAATGCTACTGTGGTAGGCTAGTGTGGTTTTACAATAGACACTAACTGTACAGAGTTTATGTTTTGTTTTAGCTTGAAATGATCCCAAACTTCCAACACTTTCTCTTGTTTTCTCTGGTCTGTCTCTTCTTTTCACCCCTCACTGTTTTCTATTAAATCTATTAAATTATTTTCCACAGGATGAGAGCATTGTGTGAAAGTAATAATCATCTGTGTGAAACACAATGTGCCGTATACAGTTATTATGAATTAAGTCAATCTTGATGAATCGTTTCAGCTCTAATTAACAGTGAAACCTCATGTTCCCTGGAATCTGCAAGTTAAAACAAAGAAGATTTTTCTCTCAACCACTGTGTGAAACAAGAATGATTTCTTGAACCATGACATTCAACATTCATCCATGTTTATTTACTTACAGTACAGTAAAAGATATATGGCAAGGGTGAAAAACTCCATTTCATCCCAGGCCACATCAGCATTATGGTTGCCCTCAAAGGGCTCATTGCAAATGTAAGATTATATAGATCTATGTAGTTGTTATCATAAATCAAGTAATTGCCTCTGCATTTGATTATTATTGTTTTTTTAATATAACTTAATTGTGATATATAGTTAATAAATAATTAATAACTAGGTCTGACAGGAGAAGTTGGGGAAAATAATGGCAAGCAGACATTCAAGTGTACAGCTATTATGAAATACACAATGTATAAGTGATAAAGTCAAAATGACAATAAAGGTTGTCTCAGTTTTTGTAGCCTGCAAACAAGGTTTCTTTTTCTTAAAAATGAAATGACAAAATGTTGCGGGGTTACTACTATAAACGTAACTAGCTACAACCACTTGGCTAGAGTGCCACTTCTGTAAAAGGCTTTACGATATTGAGACAATATATACTGATATCTAGTGGCGAGACATAATGAAAAAGACATCACAAATTGAGACTGCACAGATTATATTCTTTGGTGCTGGTCTGGATTTTGCCCCTGGGCCTTACATTTGACACGTGTTATAAGGGTTAAATGATGCAGTGATCTGCATACAGTCCAACCCAGTGATAACCATCACTGCTGTTTCTCAAGGAAGAAACACATTTTCTGGTGACCTTATTTCATTTTTTTTAAGCAAATCACTTAGTGTGTCAAAAAGTCATGATAATCTTTCACCCGCTTCATGCCTCCCATGCACTAATGTGTCGTCACACAGACTGCAAGCTATTCTATATATTGTCTCTCTTTTTGTTTCTCCATCTTACTCTGCCCGTTTTTACCTAGATACCCTTATGAGGAGAGGGGCACTGTTGTCATAGGCGCAGTCTGTGTGCTGGTGTGTGTGATGTGTCTGAGTAAACTCAGCAGGCCGGGGCTAAACAGACATATGACTTTGGACAAGTCAGCAGGGTGGAAGCATTCAAACAGTTTATCTAGCCTCTCAGACGTCTCTTTAATCAAAACTCTCTGTGTTCTGGTTGGGCATCTCTTCTTCACCTCTTTTTTTCTCCTTTAGCCTTTCCTTGTCTATCCTCCTTTTGTTTGGTTTCACCTCCTCCATCCACCCTTACGCCTTCCCTGTCCTCTGTGTCTACAGAGTGCCATAGAGTCTCTATTTGGGGCCTCACTGACAGGAGTGGCATACTCCCTCTTCGCAGGCCAGCCCCTCACTATTCTTGGTAGCACAGGCCCTGTTTTAGTTTTTGAGAAGATCCTCTTCAAGTTCTGCAAGTAAGTTCAAGCATATGTGCTTTTGCTGTGAAATGATGAAATCAAATCAAAATATTGACTGGATTCCAAGACTCCAATTGGCCTTAATGTGCATGTGTTTACCTGTATGCCTTCACCTCCATGTCACATTTTGTCTATCTTTCTCAGTGACTATGGCCTGTCCTACCTGTCACTGCGGACCAGCATTGGTCTGTGGACAGCCTTCCTGTGTGTGGTCCTGGTGGCCACAGATGCTAGCTCCCTGGTCTGCTACATCACCCGGTTCACAGAGGAGGCCTTCGCTGCACTCATCTGCATCATCTTCATCTATGAGGCTCTGGAGAAGCTCTTTCACCTGGGAGAGCATTATCCTGTCAACATGCACAACAGCTTGGACAACCTTACCTTGTATTCGTGAGTACTGAGATTTTACTGAGATCTTACTTTTACATTGAAGTTTGGTGTCAGTATACTTGCACTATTTTTGTACAGGTTAATTCAAATTACTACTGCCCGTATAAAACTGTAGGATACAGTGACAATTTTAGATTGAGAGTATGATCTTAAAGATTCCACAGTCTACTTTTCCGGGATATCAAGTGAGCTTGCAATATTTAAAGCCCTCTACTTGTTTTTCTAAACTTCACATAACCTCAGTGACTAAGAATTCTGCTTTGTGAACAAACCAGTAGAGTGATTTAGCTGATTGGGCAAATTCCTAAGTGACATAAACAATGCAAATGACTTGTGAGAACTTGAAATATGTTATTTTATGTTGATGTAATCTTTTGGTTCTGGTCAAATTTTTAATTAAACTTTTAATCACTATTTTGGCTATTTGGCTATAGTCTACAGGAGGGGTTTGAAACTGCTGGCTCTGGGGCCATTTCTGGCTCCCCCTCCCACCAAAAACATGTTTAGTAATGGAAACAAAAAAGTAAACTTATATATATATAATAGGCTTTCTTACAGAACATGAACGCTTTTTTGGCCAAATCATCCACCCCTAGGTGCACAAGTTGCCTTGTATGAGGAGGAAGTTTGAACTCTCATTATGAAGAAATTAGATGGATGGATGGATGGATGGATAAATAGATAGACAGATAGATAGAGCTTTATTGATCCCAAGCTGGAATATTCTTGTAAGTATTCTTGAAATTCTCTTGTTGTTGACATGTTGTGAACATGAGCATTACAAATAAAGCAGTTGTCTAGTAACAGTGATCTTGTCAAGTAATACTTCAGCTAACTGGTTTTGGGGGAAACCCTGAAATGGTGGTTGGATGTTCAAGTATGTAATTTTTCCATTAGAAGTTAAAAAAAAAAAGATCCCCGTTAAACCCCAACCAAAAGTGAGGACTAACCATCTCCAGAAACCAAGAAACTTCTACGTTTTGGTTAGTCCAGAAGTGATTTATCTCTTTGACCATTTTTGGCATTTATATACAGTTTAATTATGAATATGCACTCATTTAGTAATGCATAAAATCTATTAAATCATTCTTCAGTGACAAAATGAAATTATTTTTAACAGATAAGTATCGCTACTGTGTCAGAAGTGAAGACAACATGTCCTTACGTAACGCGCTTCTTGGGTCAGGATATCATGTTAAGTGCCAAAGGGTTACATAATGTACTGTATTACACACATAAATTGTATCCTTTTCAGAGCACGTTGCTCTTGCTACTGAAAACTGTAATTGTAGTGGTTTGAACTGTGCCCACTACATATGTTCCCCAGAGCTGAAATGAAAATTGCCCCCTTGCAAAATAACGCACAGAAAAACAACTGATGCCAGCAGATTTGCTGCAGCCTGTTTTTTTTGTTTTTTTTACGAACTTCTTTTTATTTCCTTTTAACAATTAGTCATACAGTTTAAAAGCATTTTCAGAGTCCACAGGGCCATTAATGTCTTTAAGAGGCAGTTTGTGCGTTTTTGCATCCCCTCAATGTCCATTCATTGTGTCAGTAAGTAGGAATGAATAATCCTTTTCGTCCATGGGCCCAGAGAAAACAAATAAATAGACAGGGAGAAAAAATAAGAGGTCAGCATACAGAGAAGTAAGCAGTAAATAAATAAATAAACAGCCTGTGGTTTTAATTAACTTTGAAATGAACCCAGCTGTTTTTCACCGTAAGATATGTGTGCATACTTTGCTTTGCATTTGTTCTGTTGTCCTCAGGTGTCAGTGCTCCCCACCAGTTAATGCTTCGGATGAAATCGTGCAGCATTGGAACCGGACAGGATACAGCCCAGATTCTATCCCATGGAGCAGCCTCAATGTATCGGTGAGACAAGCACACAGTGATCTTCGCTGTGATGTGTGGGAGTCAAACCCACACTCACTTATGTAGGATGTGTTGAGCAAACAGACATCATCAGCCAGCTTTGTACATACATTCTTGCACTCATATGAACTCGCTAATTCATACAGATTAAGTTAACCACATTAACACTAACCCCTTGTCTTTACCACATGCAGGACAGACATGTTATTCCCTTGCATGTCTCACACAACAGTAACACTCCCATTTTAATCCATGCAGGTCCATGTGTCTCGCATAACAGTTGCATCTGATGGGCATAAACACGACCTGAGGCTGGTGCCCAGTAAAAAGGCATTGAATACGTATTTTATGTTCATTTTGTAACCTACAAGCAGAATTTGCTGCAGAGCCAGAGAGCATCTCACTGTCTTCCACTTTCTAATCCCACAGACTCTCCCTTTACTTTACCTGGGAGGCAAGACATACTGTATGAACTTCTTGAACTTTTTTCTGCAGTGTTTTCATGGGAAAACTGTACATTTACTGCCAATGTAACTGCTAAACTTTAAGCCCTCTGCTCTGATCGCCAACACCTATCTGTCTTCAACACAGCCTCTTTTTTTCCCTTCCCTCTTTTGCTCTTCCACACCCACACTGCGTACACACATGTACTGCAGTGTTAACCTAATACTCTTTTCCTCCTAGATGTGTAAAATGCTCCATGGGGAGTTTCTGGGACCTGCCTGCGGTCATCATGGACCATACATCCCAGATGTTCTCTTCTGGTCCATCATCCTCTTCTTCACCACCTTCTTCCTGTCCTCCTTCCTAAAGCAGTTCAAGACAGAGAGATATTTTCCCACCAAGGTGAGATGTTTGGTTGATTTTTTTTTTTTTTTTGTGTGTGTGTGTGTGTGTGTGTGTGTGTGTGTGTGTGTGTGTGTGTGTGTGTGTGTGTGTGTGTGTGTGTGCACTCTTGTTATGCTGTTGCTAACACCACAAATGTGGCTTTTAACAACAAAGAGTAGTCATGCTTTATGATACTGCTTGAAATATAAATATCAATACATTCAAATCTGAATAGGCATTTTTCTCTGTACATGCAATAGAGTGCACAGCCAGCTAAAAGCTTCTCACACTATGTAAATGTTTACATTGTGTCAGTCATTAGTATGCATGAGCAGACTCATGTAGAGAGAGAAAAGATCTTCTTGCCTTCTCCCACTCAGTACCCGCTGTCTGTTATCACTTGGTTTTCTGTGTAGGCAGGTGCTGGTATTGTCTGAATTGTTATGCTTTTACCGTTGATGCAAATGTAATTATGACTGTGGTGAATCTTCGGCAGTGACCTGAAGTAAAGGACTGGTTGTGCTGGAACAGCTTCTATTTTGTTGCTGTGTATGTATAAATGACAATACAAAATGGCATTAATGCTCAACTGAAATTCCTGAATAAATAAATAATGCCTTTGTGTGTGTTTTGTAGGTGCGATCCACTATCAGCGATTTCGCCGTGTTTATCACCATCATGATCATGGTGTTGGTGGACTATCTAATGGGGATCCCCTCTCCTAAGCTGAATGTCCCTGACCGCTTTGAGGTAGACATCTATTCCAGCAGGTCCTCTTCAAACATGAATCATGTTCAAATGACTTAATTGCATCCCCTGTACTGTTATTTTTTTGTCTAAACAAATTAATGTACTTATTTTTCAAATATTTTCAAATATTTTTCTGTTTAATATACTAAATGTAAACCATCTCTACCTTTTGCCTGAAGCCAACTTCAAAGAACCGCGGCTGGCTGATGGACCCATTAGGTGGAAACCCCTGGTGGACACTGCTGGTGGCAGCACTTCCTGCCCTGCTCTGCACCATCCTCATCTTTATGGACCAGCAGATCACGGCAGTCATCATCAACCGCAAGGAGCACAAGCTCAAGGTCAGACCTGCCTGTGTGCTTTCTGGCTCTGTTATAGTATCCTTGGTGTCTTTGCTGTTTTTGCTTGTAGCGTATCTCTTCTTTAATATCCAGCGCAGACTGTGGCAGGGCAGCATCTTAGATTAATCAAGAAGAGATCAGGAAAGTCACCAAAGTAGAAAAAAAATCCCAAAATATTTAAGCCATATTTTGCACCTTTTGTGATGTTTACACAAATGTAGCAATTAATAAAATTAGTTTTTTTTTTATTTTCTTTTTTTATGTGTAAGACAGAATTTGCCTCCAGGAAATTGTTTTTATTCCAAATGTTTGATTGTGTTTCTTTACTTACAAAGAAAAAAGACATCTGGCAAATAACAAATGTGCTGCAGGGATGGTGGCCTCAGTCCAGACCTTCAAATCCACCCACTCTACCAAGTGGACTGATTCTCAGGAAATGGAATGAAACAAGTTCACAATTCAGTCTGATATCAGGCAACAGTGATGGCACATGTCAGTTTAAACATACATGAGTTTAAGCGTTAAACTGTATTGTAGTTCTTGCATGCTAAAACTCAATGTGTGATTGAATTGCTGATGTAATGAATGGCCATCAAATGAATCTGCTCTTGAGTCTGACCTCTGTGGATTATGTTTCGTAAAACAGAATATGTTGAAAGTCTTAAACTAAACTGTTGTTGGTCGTCACCGACCTGTCTTTTTAATTTTCTCTTAACCTGTTGCTCATTTGTGCTGCCTCCAGCTTAATCCCTTTGAACACATACTTTTTTTGCTCTCTCTACACCTCTCTCCTGCTCTTCTGTAGTTCATTCATGTCTCACCAGTCCTCTCTCTCCCTCTCTGTCATCTTTAATTATCGTTGAAGCTAACATATTCTCTTGTCTGTTCTTCTGCTGTGGCCATTTTACAGAATTGTTCCAAATATAATCTTCCTCAGCTTTTTTTCTGGGGTATTTTTATGCCTTGCCTACAGTGCTACTTTTTAAAAATAAATCCAATGCACTTTGAAAACTCCTGAGGCAAAGATTTGCAACTCAGGATTCCACTTATGGCTGGGCAAACTAAATTATCTAAAGATTGTGCTCCTCAATCTTTATTTCCCATTACTGCTTGGTCAACTCTCAAACTTTACTTGTTAGAAATGGTAAATCAAGTTTATTAGTCACATACACAGTCACACAAGTACAACTTACATAGTGCAATGCATTCTTTGCATTTGGCCATCTTATGTTAGGACGAGTGTACAGCCACCGAGCAGCGCCCAGGGACCAGCTTCAGTTCTATGCCATGCCTATGGTTTGTGAACTACCATTTGGAGGGGAGTTTGGCATAACACATTTCCATCTTTGGAACCAAAGAATCTGCAGCCCCAACAACAGCACTGAGCTGGTGGGTGATTGTTCTGTGACTTGCACTGTGCTTGATTTGGCTCGACAGTTTAACAGGAAGTAATGGCAGCCTGTCTGCTTATGATCTTTCTTGTATTACAACTATGATAAATTATGTTCCCTTAACATTTTAAGGGAGACATTGGTAATGTGCTAATAGTTTCAGGAGGCTCCATGGGCCTACCTAGATCTTAACCACAGCTTTGTTCAATTCAGTTTGTTTATACAGTGTGTACAAATCTTGCAAGAGTTTCACAAATCTTGGGTTTCCTTCTAGACATCACCCAGTGGCCTGGTTGTGATCTTTTTTGTTTTACAGTTGCTTAATTATGCTTCCAAAAACATTTTAGGTGACAAATAGACAATCTATCAACAGAATCTTGATCCATCTTTGATCAGTGCTGTCTAGTCTACAGTTTGATCCAAGTGTCATGAGCCCTGTCTGTTGCACTAGACAGACTCACAGAGAGTCTGCCTTGCTTTATGGTCAGTTTTACTCTAAATGGGACCATTAATTACAAATTGAACAACATTCTGTGTAGAAGAGGACGTGAAATTAGTGATTGAGACCATAAACTCATCGGGAAACTGTTTACTGAGGTCATAAATCAAATGAGAAGTAGGGGCATTGTTGTATTAGACTCAGTACAATCAGACTTCTTTTTGCAACTGGTGGAGTGGCCCCCTGCTGACAGTTAGAAAGAATGCAGGTCTAAGGCACTTCTGCATTGTCTTCACTCCTCAGACCTGGATGCTCCGCCCACTTTATCCACTGTCTATGGCACTGCCAGAAGAAATTAACCTAACATACATATCCTCTCCCTGTTTAACCCGCAGAAAGGCTGTGGCTATCACCTGGACTTAATGATAGTGGCAGTCATGCTGGGCGTGTGCTCCGTCCTGGGTCTCCCATGGTTTGTGGCTGCAACCGTCCTCTCCATCTCTCACGTGAACAGCCTGAAGGTGGAGTCTGGCTGCTCTGCTCCAGGAGAGCAGCCCAAGTTCCTGGGTATCCGGGAGCAGCGAGTCACAGGATTCATGATCTTTGTCCTCATGGGTTGTTCTGTTTTCATGACCTCAGTGCTCAAGGTGAGCTATAGGAAATGCTGGAATAATACTCAGAAAAATGCCTCACTGGGATAATATTTTAATCACCCTAAATTAAAAGGGGCCCAAGGGGGCTATCCAAATATATGGAAAAATATCTTGAGAGAAAAATATGGAATTAAATTTGAGTAATTTCCAGGTCTGGATCAGTATGGACAAAGGGAAATAGAGTGTGGACAATATGTGTGTTTCCACACTATTGCTCCTATTTTGTTTTCAGAATTTCTAAAAAAATAATCATACAAGCAGATTATTTTTCATGGTGTTTGGAACAGACAGCCAGCGCAGGCAATGTTGTCAAAGTAACAGACTTGTGACATATGAGGAAAATGTACTGCCTCAGCCTCACACTGTAATTTACAGTTTAAAATGTCATAGAACACTTGTATTTTTGCAGTTTTCCAGTTATGCAAAAATGTCAGATGCCCCAAATCATGTTTTAATGATTCTTGATCACAAAAGTTCTGATCAGTCAGGGATAGCTGTTTTAGATATTTACAGACTGTGGGCTAAAATACCAAGAAACTATTGTTTTCCTTTTCCTGAACTGTAAGTTGTCTTTATACTGTTTTTATACTCTGTCGCTTCACTCCTGCTCCTCACAGTTTATTCCTATGCCAGTCCTGTATGGGGTCTTTCTCTACATGGGTGTCTCTTCCCTCAAAGGCATTCAAGTAAGACTCTCTTCTGCTGCTCTTTGAAGATAATATGCCCTTTTATTCTGAACTGAACAGTCATGAGCTGTTAAGGAAAGTAAAGATAAATTTGCCCCTTGTAGTTCCAAACCTTTGATCGTAATTCAGAATCCTTAACAGCTTTTGTTAAATGTGTTCCCCCCTGTGAATAATGTATTGAATTCTCCCCTTATCCTTCCCACCCCTCATATTTGCAGCCATTTTTATTTGCATGTTTTATCTCTGTCTCTCCCTGAGCTGCTTTCTTCACATTTTCTCTGTAGTTCTTTGACAGAATCAAGCTGTTTGGCATGCCTGCCAAGCATCAGCCTGATCTTATCTATCTGCGCTACGTGCCACTGTGGAAGGTCCACATCTTCACCCTGGTGCAGCTCACCTGTTTGGTGCTGCTCTGGGTCATCAAGGCCTCTGCAGCAGCTGTTGTGTTTCCCATGATGGTAATGGAACACACATTCATGTTCATTGCGGTGTCTGAAAAAAATAATGAATTGGATATTTTCTCAGTGTAACAAATGTGTTATTGTTGTATTTGACAACTGTTTTGCAATGTTTAATCTGTGATAATAGATCCCTTGTTTCTGTGTCTCTAGGTTCTGGCACTAGTCTTTGTCCGAAAGCTACTAGACTTGTTCTTCACTAAGAGAGAGCTGAGCTGGCTAGATGACTTGATGCCAGAGAGCAAAAAGAAGAAAGAGGACGACAAGAAAAAGAAAGCGCAAGAAAAGCTGGTAAAACTTTTTTCTTTTCCTTTTTTTGTAGTAAAATGATAGTAGCAAGTCGGACTGCAATTGAAACAGCCTTTTGGTGGCTTGGTAGATCAGTTGGTGGAGCATCTGCCCCATTTACTGAGGCTGTGAGTCCAGTGCAGCGGCTGTGGGTTCAACTGCTGCCTGTGGCCCTTTGCTGCATGACATTCCTTAGCTTTTTCTCTCCCTTTTCTGTCATATCT
Source organism: Lutjanus erythropterus (assembly GCF_056507025.1). Taxonomy (NCBI): domain Eukaryota; kingdom Metazoa; phylum Chordata; class Actinopteri; order Lutjaniformes; family Lutjanidae; genus Lutjanus; species Lutjanus erythropterus. The sequence continues at coordinate 24,725,748 of NC_139332.1, forward strand.
TCAGCTGTCCTGTAAAATTAAAGGCAATAAGGTCACAGAAATTTTGAAACATGAAAGTTTTTCTTTAATTTGTCACCCTTTTGTAGAATTCTATCACAAAATATAATGGTTGTTTATAAACCTGTTTATTAAACAAAAAAACTTTTGATTTATTTGTTGAAGAAATTAATTAGGGCCTAATGATTGAGCATATATATCAAGCTTATGTAATTATGTCACTCACCACAGGTGTGGTGCCGGAAAATCTTTTGATTTAGACAGTTTTCTGCTTAATGTTCACACTTACAATATAACAATATTGCTCTGGTTTGTTTTGAATGCATATGTGCCATAGATCAGTAAATGTTCAAAAATACTGAATGAAGTGCCTTTTGCACTGTGCAGTCCCACACTGAACTGTCAAAAACACTCATTCACACAAACCATAATATTACAAAACGCTGACTTACCGTTAACAAAGGTGCTAGAGCTTCACAAATCATTTCATTCTCAGTCTGATGACTCAGATTTCAGGTCAGTGTGATAGCGCTACAAGTGGTAGGTCTGGATGTGTGAACAGTGGATGTTAATCACGTTGCTATTGGATCGTAAAAGAACAGATATGGAAAATGGCCAAACTTGCAATACCCCAGAGAGATATCTGGATAGATTTATGTTTCCAATGTTGTTTTCATTCAGGAACAAGAGTCCAGACTGCAGGAGGAAGAGGAGATGGGACTAAAGGTCAGCTTTGAAGGCTCGAACCGGCTCACCATCCCAGTGAAAACACTCTCAGGGAGGTGAGTGATGCACCCCATAAAGCACACTGAGATGAAATGCAGCTTTTTATTCTAAGTGTGTCTTAGTAAGGCATCAAGTGCATTTTATTTTTATATTTTATCATACAGTAGTGTATCATAAGAAAAATATTTTCTAATTTTAGTATTTTATTGTCCCTTATGAGGCAGCAAAATAGATTTTTATGACAGCTTAAAATTTGAGCCCAACCAGTATATCTGCCGTCCAACATTATCAGGCCGACATTGGCCTAGCACAATATTGTTATTGGGTTACGTATTGTCTGAATTTTTCTTAATTCAGTTTATTCTATTTGTATTTTTTAAATTTAAAATTATTTAAAAGTACTAGTGAAAGTTCACTGTTTTAGTGCCCTGATGTCATTTTGTGTTTTATATTTATGTAAATAAAGAATATTGGCTGATGTATCAATATCAGAATTTTTTTAACTTCTTAATCAGCTGCATCAGCCTCAAAAATCCAGTATCAAGCAGGCTCGACTTTAAATTATTTTTGGACTCCTCTTAAAGGGGTAGTTTGAATTATTTGAAGGGTTGTATGATGTAGTTATCCATAGTCAGTGTATTACCTGCAGTAGATGCTATAGGAGTACCAGCACAGGAGCTGAGCAGTGTGCTGCTGTGAACCGGGTCAGCAACAAAACACATTTTAGCCACCTTAAAAAAGTGTCCTTATCAGTTAAAGTGTATGATATATTTGAAATATTTTTCCACTTTATGTTGCCATCAGACAGCCTTTTCTGACAGGAAACCACCATCGGTGAAATAATTAATTTTACATCACAGAATACAGGAGTTGCTGGTCTACGACCGCCTCGATCTTTTAACATGCTTCTGCCCCACGCTGTGACTTCGTTGAATCCAATCTAACCATTTAAAACATTCAAAGCCACACAATAACACAAACAAACTAATTGATCAAGACAGCCCTAGATCAGTAACTCCTGTGTTCTATGAAGTAAAATTCCTAATTTCGCCTGTGCAGTCTTGTTTAGAGAGAGAGTGCAATATTTGGCTTACAAAGTTCTTTCCCATCAGAAAAGGCCAAAAATGGCAGAATGTCGACCAAAATACACTGTAGGTGATAACAATAGCATAAACGCAACAACAACTAGAAATTCAGAAGTACACTGACTATGGATAAGTAGCTCATACAACCCCACTTCAAATGATCTGAACTGTACTGGTAACATGAAAACAGTTCCCAAAATATTTGTCTTCTTCCCTAATCATTGCCTGTATTAAGGATATGATTCAGGAAACCAGTTGAGAAACTTGAAGACATAATGTAGATCCAACCTTGTATTATTTCATTCTCTGATGCATCATGTTGTCATGTACAACTTGGAGTGGTGGTAGTCAGCTGTGTGTTATTATTATGTCCATCTTGAACAGATCGTACAGAATAGGACTAGTGACCCAGAGTCTCCCAATGGAAGAAGAGGTAGCAGGGTTGTGTGTCCGATGCAGAACATCTGACTCACGTGGCTGCGTTCTAACCCTGCTCACTGATCACTGATACTCAGACAGTTAGCGCATGGCCCAAACTGTCCTCAGCTATTAAAGAAAGAAAAGAAACAGTGGCTTTAAAACACATTGCTTTGTGTTGTTGTGTTCTTTTTTAATTTATGGGTAAATGGTCTGTGATTTAAAAAATGTTTGTCTTGTGAAACAATCGTATCCTTAACTAACTGACTAATAATGTGTTATGTACACAATCAACTCATGACTACTTTTGCCTCCAACGCAAAAGGCCCACATTTCTTGATAAATGTTAACATGGAACATTCTGTGTGTGGCCTGTCTGGTCAGCCATTCTGTGCTGTTAATTTGTTTTAATCTCTGATTTATCCGCATGTTTGTGTCTGCTCGTTTGAACTGTCCTGCACTGAACCTCTCCCGCTGATTTGATGTCTACATGCCTGTCTTCTCTTTGTGTTTCTGTTCATGTTTGTGTGTGTTTGTGTGTTTGCATTTTGGCATGTAGTTCTGATTCTGACCCCTTGGTTGTAAATATCTCTGATGAAATGGCCAAAACCGCAGCGTGGAAAGCAGTGAATTCGAGCGCAGAGTCATGTGCCCAACCTGTGAAGCGTAGTGGAAGGTAGCTATGCCCGAGCTCCTGCTCCCAACTGCATTACTTCAATATGATGATATGATGTGGACGATGAAAGATGACTCAATTCATATATTTCGAGCAAGTTTTAGTTAGGCAAGATTGTTTTCACACTGTCGTGAAATGAACTGAAGCGAATTCCTGCCTGGAAGGTAGGAAATCTGTTTAATATTTAACAGAAAAAATTAAATAATAATAATTAAAAAATGAAAATAAAAATATCAATTAAATTAATTAAATTTGCTTTTAAGGAGATGGTTCAGATTAATTGACATGGGGTTATATGAACTGTTTATATATAGTCAGTGTATTACTTACACTAGATGGTGGTCAGCATGCCCCCAACAAAATGTAGTTCAGCCACCTAAAAAAACCTTTTTCTGAAACCTACAAAACTGGAAACCAGTCAAATATCAAATATCCAAATAGCCAAATATCACTCTCTCCAAGCCAACCAGACTCCTTAAAGGGAAAATTGAGCTCTTTTCATGTGGATGTCTGTTCAGTGTTGATTGTAAATGTAGTCATTGAAGCAATGAATTCCTCAGTGCGTGCAATATTTGCCAAGAAAACTGAGTTCTGTTCATGGAGCTGTCAGCAGTATCTACATGTACCAGGATGCATTGCGCGGGTGCTCTAAGCTATCACTTTGTTTCCCAAAACATTTAGTTAGATGACAAAAAATGTTTGTCTAGCATGCAGAATTTGTTACCCAGAGGTGGGGACTAGTAATCCAAGCAGAAATAGACTGTAGTTCCAGGCATGCAAGACAACAGATTTTGCAGCAGAACTCAGACCTCTCTGTTAATGTAGCACCAACTGAAGAATCTATTGCTTTAAGTGACTACATTACCATCAACACTGATTTGACATTCTCATGAAAAGTGTTAAATTTTCCCCTTAACCAAAATCAGTAATTTTACCTTGCAGAACACAGGAGTCACTGCTCTACTGCTGCCTTGATCAGTTAGTTATGATTCACCGAAGCTGCACAATAGCACAAATAAACTAATCACTTACAGTGTTGAGTGAAGTAAAATTACTGTTTTTGCTAAGACTCTGATGGTTTTGAAGAGAGTTATATTTGGCTTGTGTAACAGCAGTTTCCCATCTAAAATATTGTTAAGTGGCTAAAATAGTTTTCCCTCACTTGTAAATTGCTTAGTTTCTGTGCTAGTACTCTGCTCTGCTTCACCAAACTGGGTGCGTGTCGACCACCATCTCCTATAGGTAATATATTGATTATCAATAAGTACCTCATACAACCCCACTTCAAATAATCCCTTCAAACTATCCCTTGAAGGTAAGTCCATAGAAAATTCAGTCTCTTAGTGCTGGGTATCACTGGGTCTAAATCATGAAAGACAAGGGTTCGTTCTTGTCTTCTTTAGCACCTTAAGTTGTTGATTTGTGAGTGAGTGTTGACAGCAACACTTTTTATTCCAAAATGTAATTAGTCACACTAGTTTTACTTTATAAGCAAATTCATGAATTTCTTTAACATAAGATGGAAATTTTGATCTGGAATTGTCACAGTTAAGAGCAGTATATTTTAATACAGTTGTCAGATAAGCCGCGTTATCAACAAGATGTACTGTAGGTGGTAAAATCTTGTTCTAAGATGACCACCATCAGTCCTCTACCAGACAAAATCTCATGTTTGCCATTGCTCTCCACCTTGAGCACCATAATCAATTTGCACAGACACTCACCTTGTCTCATATCGTCTTCATCTCTGCACAACAGCCAGGAAAAGGTGGCCTGCGTTAGAGTCGACGTCAGCCCAGAATCACCAGGAGGAGGCTCCACTACCGAGACCTTCCTGTGATAAAGGGAGGCCCTCCTTACCCTCCTGATACCTTCTCTCACGCAACACTTCACCCCCTGACGGGCACCATCTTAGTGGCAAAGGGGGCTTTGAACTGGAGCAGCACAACTGTCTGCCTGCAGCGTTCCCTTCTTTAGGGCAGCAGGCGAGCTCCCCCAGGGCTGCGAGTCCTACTCCACTCATGTCTTGAATTGTGCAGCACACGTACAAACGGCTGCCACACCGTACTGTAGAGCACTCGTTCTCTGAGGAATGAAGGAAATCCTGCTCTTACTGCCCACCGACGCTCACTGTTTAGGAACTTTCTTTCAATCTAGCAATTTGTCAACCATTAAAACCACAGATGCCAAAGGAACGGGCCTCACTGGTGGGGATGCTGGACTGAGTGAATTGAATTTTGCTTTTAACCCACTGTATATTTTAATTTCAGTTTTACTGTTATTGTTTTAGCTGGTTACAGTGCCGTACATTATGTTCTTTTTAGCTCGTACACCACGAGCTGTCCTGCACTGTCTGTTTCCATGTATTTTAGGTCGAATTATGATTACACCAGCTTCAAAAACTCATTTGATTAAAGCCATTCAGGTACTGTCAGTGGCAGCTGACACAAACCAAAACAGAGGTACATTCAGATACTACAACACCACACTACTAGTACTACTACTACTACTACTACTACTGCATACATCTTTGTAGAATTTGCTCATGAATCAACTCTGCTGTCTGCAGAGGAACACTCAGTATTGATATTGCTGCTCATAAGTTGGTTTTCACAGCAAACCTCACTGTTCATGTTGTATGTGATATTATAGAACTATCATTATGTATGTATGTAGGTATAATGTGTTCTTTTCATTTGTAACATAGAAAACCTACTTCAGAGGCCATATGAAGTCTGTACTGTACAGTAAGCACTTTGCCAGTATAGTTTCTTACCTAAAAACTGATTATATCGCATCAATAAAAAGGTTACTTCTCCTCCCACCGTATCTTTAGAGCTCTTGTTCAAATGTCTGTTAAACAACTCAGGAATCTTGAATGATTTCTGACTGTGGTCACTTGATATTTTTTTGTCACAGGCAGTGATAATTAACTGTCCACTGTATTTCTTTCATCGCTGGTATCACAACTATTTTAATAAATGCTGTAAATCATAAAAATATAGTTAAGGTGCAAAATAAAAAAAAAGAGAATATTCATGACCCCAGGTAGTTGCACCTGTTTTTATACTGTCTGTATTATTGTTGGTAACAGTGTGTGCGTGTGTGTGATGTAAAGATAATTTTAACCGTTGCAAATCATTTTATGCAAAATATTTCTACAGTAAATGTAAAAAAAACTATTATATTCTATGAAGTTGTTCTTATTTTGCTAAGTGCAGTCCTGTTTTAGCAATAAGTATCCCATACTGTGTGACGTATGGACTCATGAACCTAGCTAACATTCAGGCAAAGAATAATTTGTAACCTGATTTTTGTGTCTGTTTCATCGGCTCTGTCTGTGTGTAGCTGCAGTGACTATGCGGACAATAGCTTACGTGCCTTGTCGAAGCTCTTTATGTGCAAGTCTTGTACTTATTTAAGTGTTCAGAACAGATGTACAGGTACACACACACGGTGGCACACAAACGCCAAAGACAGACCATCATCATTTTACTAGAGCGAACCAAGTACACGGCTTATTTCTGTGGTAGTGTTATTCCACGTCTGTGTGAAAGTTGTAGCCTGAGCCACCGACTCAAAGCGATGTAAATCAATTTATCTTCCATTTGCAAATATAACTGACTACTGTTTCTGTCTGTGTGTGTGTTCTACTGTCACATCTCTAGTATTTGCTCATGTCATAAAAAGCTCTGTAATCTATGTTAAGGTACTTTTTTTTGAATGATCAGTGAATGTCAAATTATTGTACCATCAACATTTTACCAAACTTATCTTTTATAAAAACAAAATCTGAAAGAGACAGTTCATCCCCAAATCAGAATGATCTATTTTTCCCTCACCTGTAGTGCTGTTTGTCCATCTAGATTGTTTTGGTATGAATTGGAGAGTTTTGGAGATATCAGCTGTAGCGATGTCTGCCTCCTCTCAAATGTAATGGGACTACATGGCGCTCATCTAGTGGTGCTCAAAACGCCAACAAAAACAAAAATTTAAAAAACTCAACAGCAATGTCTATTTCAAGAAATCATGACCCACTTCCTGAAGACGATCCACAGACCCTGTTGTGAGCCCTTTCGTGAAGGAGCTATTTTCTTTCTGTGGTAGACTGTACAGCAATTACTTTCTTTCTACAGTAGAATCTACCAGAACTACTTTCTTTATATGGTAGAATCTACCAGAATTATTTTTTTTCTGCAGCAGAGTCAACCAGAACTATTTTTTTATGGTAGAATCTACCCAAACTACTTTCTTTCTGCAGTAGAATCTATCAGAACTACTTTCTTTTTATTGTAGAATCTACCAGAACTACTTTGTTTTTCTGCAGCAGTCTACTAGAACTACTTCGTTTTTTATGGTAGAATCTACCAGAACTACTTCCTATCTACAGTAGAATCTACCTTTGTTTTTTACTAGAAAAAAAGTAGTTCCTACATGAAACTGTTATAGTAATAATTCTTTGTGCTTTGATCACCACAAGCAGAGCGTTGTTTAGTTTCATGATATTCTAGAGAAGACACATTTCCAAAACATAGCAACTCACACCAAAACAATCCAGATGAATAAATAGCACCACAGGTTAGAGGAAAAGTATTTATTTTTGCTTTTGGTGTGAACTGTTCCTTTAAGTTTGAATTCAGTCACACATATTTCACAAGTTACTTCCCTTAACTTATATTTGATATAAAAATGTAAGTTGTCTGATCTGTGGAATCATCACAACTGAACATCGACCAACTAAGTACTTATAATGTCATAATAATATTTATTTTGATGAAAAATACCCTATTTTCACATGGCATCAGTTTCAATATATATATAGTATATATATATTAGCTTATAGAGGTGGATAAACTGTCAACAACAGAGTAGTGGAGATTTTATCCTCCATCATCGCTCAGTGTCACTAAATGAGAATGCATTTGTTCTGATGTACAGGCACATAACATCAGTGAAGCACATAGCATCCTGTTGTTAGCTTGAATGATGACTTCTGTCATTGCTGATTGGTGCAAAGCAATAAAAGTGAATACATGGTGATTTTCCTCTGGCTTGGTGCAGTTATTTTATTCTCAGGTGGTGAGCCTTACACTTGGCCTCGTTCTTTCCACACCCTCCTCATTTCAGACAAACTGTGGACGCCCATCACATTGACAGACGTGTTTTGTTTTCTGAAATCTGCTACTGTAGTCTAGTTTATCGCAGATAAATCTGTATCAGACATCAGCCAATGAGTAATAAGATACTCAAACACAGAAATGTTAGGAAAATGTCACTTGGTAAGTGTGTGGACATAATGTGGAGGTTTTGTTGCATTTCTAACACGCCTGGGGGTTTTTCATGTTAAAGACATAAGGTGGCAGCAGAGGTCTGTCTCACACACAGCTCAATACTGCAGACACATTGCTTCAGACACAACACTTCATCTGCATCATCTGTCCCACATGCATTGTCCCAGTTTAACGGTTTATCACCTTGATTGCTTAGAAAAGGTTTTTACCTTTGTTTAAATTGTGATTCTGAGAGGCTTTTTAAGGCCCCTACAGAGTGAATGGTTGACACACACACACACACACATGCACAGGTGTTTTCACTTATTGACTCATTAGGGCTCTTCAGGAATGTGTGGACAGGTGCAGATTGTGTGCAGTGGCATTTTCTTCACTGTGCTCGAGTATTTTAGGAAGCTGTTAGTGAAACTAACAACAAAAACCTGACCAGGACCTTACAGACATTAGTGCACAGAATTATCAACTAGTCTTTTTCCAAATGTGATGATAACATGGTGACTAAATGCATTATATTAATGGATATCTTTTTCTTTGGGTAACTATCCTGCACATTTCAATTATTCTTACATCTTATACTGTGAACTTTGTACATTCCTGTACAAAATCTGCACAGCTCTTTCATTTACTATCAAACTGGACATATTTTTGTAGTATTTGCTGTAATAATTGTTACTGTTAAACATTAACTGTGTATAGTATAGTTGCAAAGGTTCAGCTTAAAAGCTTTACGTTGGAAACTGCATCAGTTTAAAAATACAGGTCTTTTTATTATACATAGGCACTGTTAATTTTGACTATTTCAATCGTACCTACTTAATTTGTTTGATGCTCTTGATTGCTCATTGAGCACATCGTTTTTGAGAAAAACCCATTTAAAACAACATGACTACATTACCTTGAATGAAGGTTTAATAAACATGAATATTATTATCAGTACACAACAAGTTAAAGGTAACAGCAGCAGCCATTTTCAAGAGTTTTGCCCTACGTGAACTCTTGAGTTGTGGCAGTGCTTTATGTAACAGTAGGAACTTTAACAGTGTCTCTTTGCCACATGACTTAAATCCACCACAACATTCATCCTGTTTTATATTTCATTAATCATCTCTTCTGCTTCACTCAGTTCTTTCAGTGTTACATTGTTTGACTTTAGTAGAAATCACACTTCTGTCAGCCAACGTCACTCTGGCATTCACTTCCAACACACAGTACACAATGTGTTCAGACCACTGACATGTATAGAAATGGACAACATGAGAGCTCCCCGAAAGTGAAGCCAAAGCATGTCAGTCGCCCTCTGGTGGCCGGCAGCGGCACAGTTTTGTACAGTGGGAGGAAGCGGGAGGAAACAAGGCATCCATTTTTATTTATGTCAATGGTTCAGACACATTTTATGAACTCTCAGGCCAAAGTCGCTCATGTAAGTTATCACAAACTCTGCACGAGTCAGGATTATTTGCCGAGGTTCATCTTTTGGATTAAAGTGGCCCTTTTAAAATGTCTTATTTGGATACAACCACCATTACAAAGAACAGTACAATTCAAACAGAACTATCTCAACAAATATTGCAGCTTCTTACAAAGAAAAAAAAAAGATTCAGACAGATTCAGGTTGTTAAACACAAGTAGTGCTGTGGGCATGATTCTTTATAAATGTGCCTGTTGTCTCTATTTTAGAAATTACATAAACAGCACATTGGCAGACGTTATTGTTATTTTGACTATGTTTACAAGGCATCACTATCAGTCCTTGTATGTAGCAAACTTATGTTCTTGTCATTTGACAGCTATAAATGTTTGTCTTTGTGCAGACAAAGAAACAAAACCCTCCATCTGAAGTGACCATCTATCTCTTTCCATCTTAAATCAGTCCTTTGTGTTTTGGCTCAGTCTTAGATATGTAATAAAGTAGACTAGTGGGAAACTATAACACTGCATTGCATCAGAAACAGTTTCCCTAAGCAGGCAGGATACTCATCCTCCTCTTAAAGACTTAAAACAATGTGCTCCTGTGGAGAGCTGTGGCTCGGCTTGTGGTTCAGTTAGCAGCGTTTGGCGGTCCCTCTGGGATGAGCGACATGAAGAAGGTTATGATGAACGACCACGTGGACGACAGGAAGCCCGTGTGGGGAGCGCTGTTTGGATCTTCTGCTCCTTCCTCTCCACTTTCCCCGTCATCGTCCGAGCCGTCGTCCATCGCTCCCTCCTGTACGGGACAAAGTCAACATTGTGAGAGGACAATCGAGTGTCAAACACACGAACACACCAACACGCAGCGCTGCTGTATGTGTGAAATATTTGACTGTGGAATGAGATAATCACTGTTTGCTCTGTGTTTGCCTGAGCAATAAGGTCACGCTAAATGACCAATTCAGACTTAGGAGTCATTTTGTTCCCTGCTGAAGTCACTCTGTGAGCTCAAGTGTCATTGTTGGTGTTTCCTTGTCACTAGAGGCAATTGCACTTATTTTCATTATTGGTTTTAAACTGTTAGACTGGGTTGCTCCAATCAAGATTAATTTAATGTAAGATTAGTTTTAATCAGAAAACTAGCCCTAAAATTAAGCAGAACTCTGTTGCACGATTAAAAACTAATCTCTGTTTAGTAAATACAAGTTAATTGATGTAAACTGAAATTAAACAGAGCTGATCAATGTGGAGATGCTTGCTTACTTACTCATCTCTCAACTCCCCTTTTCATTTGCTAGATTCTCACATTATTTTGCTGGGATTTATTCTACAGATGATCTTATCTGTCGCTTGTCTTTTCTATGCACAGCAGGTGTTTTAGCGTCTTTTTTGTCGTTACTTCTCTCTCTTCCAAGTTATTTATTCCTTTTCAGCTTTGTTGGAGGCGTCTTGTAGGTCACCGTGGATTTCTTTCACATCCTTTCATAGCTGTTTAGTTTCAGCCATAAAGTTCTCAAATTCACATTTTAATTAGGTTAATTGCTTTGAAACGACATATTTCATCTGCTTCAGTGTCTCCTTGGGGTTTTGTTGGAGGCTTTTATCATGTACTATCACGTCTTATGTTTTGTCTGTTCTGTGTACCTTGTCTTTTGTCTGTGTTTTCTTTAATACCTCTTGTGTAATCCCTCCTGAGTGCAGGTTCACTCTGTTCTCATAACTCTTTTTGATTCAAGGCATCTCTATATGCTCTGATTATACAAGTAGTTTTACAGGTTTTTATGGGTTTACAGGGACACTCTCATGGTACTCAGTCACGCATGCTGTCAGCCAGCCTACTCTAAACTGCCATTTTTTTGTCAGAGAAATTCTAAAACACAAAGACATTCAAGTTACAATGATGTAATCTTCACTTTTAGAAAGTGGAACCAGCAAATACTTGCTTCCAGCCCTCTTGATACATTTACTCAGCTATTCGATGCATCTAAGTTGGATTTATAACCATATAGGGAGGCTTTTTCTTGTTTGGATGTATTAGTATTTCAACTTTTCAGCATAAATCCTATGGACATGTGGAAACTGGTACTTCAGTGAACAGCATGTACTACAGACACAGTCACTGCCACAGATAAAATCAGCCCATCAGCCCTGGCTAATGTTCTTGGTATAAGTCAGAGCTGGATGAGGGACAGCTACCATTTCTTGTAAGTCGTGGTTTTGTAGCTCTCCCTCCATTTCTCCATCCTGATTGGCTCGGTCTCCAGGAAGTTGGAGCTCATTCTCCAGGTTGAAGGGAAACCAGCCGGCCTGATGCCTGCACAGACAAGAACGTGGCATAAACAGTAAAATATCCTGCTTCCATTACGTATCTTTGCGACAATATCTGTGATCACTGTACAGCTGCATAACTGCACTCACAGGTAAAGCACCAGCATGGCCATCATCACCATGACAAACCGACTGAAGGAGGAGTAGAAGTAGACTACGCTGAGTAGGATCGCCGCACGTGAAAACGTGTACACCCAGTCCAGCCAATCCCGGTTCAGCTCCTCGTCATTCAGGATCTCCCCTCCCTGCGCATTCATCTGGACTTCTGGGTTGCCACGGCGATCCGCCTGAGGCCGCTGGCTCAGAGGATTAGGCTGGTTTGACTGAGCGGAGGGCTGGTCTGGCCTGAGGTGTTGAGAGGAGGCAGCCAGTAACTGACTGCAGGGAGACAGAGAGGCACAGAGAGGTTTCTAACACTGCTGCTTGAGTCTTATAAACATCCATCAGAGCTGAAGAAACAGAACTTACTAATGCATGTAGTACTGCCGGGCGTACAGCTGCTGCCACCACATCAGAGTCATGGGGTTGTAATAAGCAGGCATCATGTTTGTGGGAGGTGTTGACTGTAGGGAGTACTGATTCCAGCTAGAAATACAGATATCGTATTATTACAAAAACAGTCACATTGGCTTTGTTTACTATAAATTATCAATCAACAATTATGGTCATTTTCAAATTAAAAAATAGGTCCTGGATGTCCCTGTCAAAAAGGCTGAGATGGAATCCACCACTGAACTGACAAATAAACTAAACTAAACTTTATCAAAACAATTATTTCAACTCAATACTTCTATGTTACTGCAGCCCTTTTTCAGACATGGAATACAAAAGGTCATTGTGAAAAGGTTCACCTAAAAAAAATTCAGTATCAGTTTAGGTGTATGGTATGGAATGCAGGTATCATTTGACTGGAGAAGTTTCAAAACTACTTGTCCTGGGTTATTTCAGTCGTTACCTTAAAGAAACTGAGCACCAATATGTAGCCCTATATACTGGGTACTCCTCTCTGCTACCCCAAACTGAGGCCATGGGGCATCCTAACAGGACCTTTCTTGGAGAGAGCAGCAAAGCTCACATGGTATTTGGCACCTAACGCACATGAGGGAACGTTGAGTGGAAAACTTATGAGGCAGGAAACCAGTTTTCTGCTCTACTCCAGGCAGCCAACACTGATGGATTTTTAAACTTATCCTTCTGTTAAAGCTTTAATTAATGTCCACTGTGAGTACAAGGGCTTCTTGCCCGCTCCTTGATGATCACTCGTACGTTTTCAAATCACTTTCCTCATTTATTAGATAGAGAATTCAGCTGCACGTTTTCTAATGTTCCAGTGCACAAGACTCTTTTCTGGGACTCCCATTAAATTCCCTTTTGTGCACATGCTGTATAAAAGCATTTTATTAGATATTCATGATTTTTTAATTATTTTGCCTCAATGGCAAGAAGAAAAAACATTTTCACTGATCTGACATGAGGATAATTGCTGTCATAATGAGGTATATGTCTTTTAGGGGATTAAGCCACAAGTGTGTTTGGTAAATGAGGTCCAGGGTTTTCACCAGTCCAACAAAACTTACCTGTGCATAAACTGTAGATACATGTTATGGTCAGGGAAGGCTCCAGTTCTCTGTCTGAGTCCATCACTGTTCTCTCCTGTAGATGACTGGTTATGTTGGCCAGTGGAAGGACTATTAGAGCTTTGAAGAGGCTGTAACCAAACAAATAAGTTCTGGATATTAGTAATGGGTTATGGTTCAACTCAAAGGAAAGGTGAGCGACGCTCAGGGAGGTGCAAATTACAGCAGTGAGCTGGATGATGAAAGGAAATATGCTGCTGATGAAATGAATAGAAAGGTGTGAGAAGTGCGTGGATGACCCACCGTGGGACCGGCCGTGTTCTCGTGAGGCCTGTTGCCATGGCTGCGCGGGGGCTTCGGGGAGCTGGGAGGAGTTCGTGAAGCGCACACCAGATGGAGCATATGGTACTCATCCTGCTGTAGAAGCAGATACAGCTCATTATCAGACAGAGTAAAAGTGCTGCATGTTCAAAGAAGAAAAAAAGATAAACTTCTGAACTTAATGGGTGGACTGTGAAATTTACTTTTTGGACATTCACTTTAAGAATTGAAAATAAATTGAGAGTTCTGGTCATAATCTCTGTGTAGTATTGACAAATGCTGTAAAGATAAATATACAACATGCCAAATTGATTTTCTCAATAAAATACCATCCAATTACAGGAAAACCAGAGATTCCATTTGAAAATACATTTGTTTGATAGTGACAATTGCTGGGGCCCCGAAGTGTAAAACAAACTGAGAAATAAAACATTCTAAAAGCCAAATCAATTCAATAAAAAAACATCAAAATTTATAGGATACACTTACAAGACACACTCGCTCATTATGTTGTGAATGTATTAGTTCATTAATGTTTATTATTATTTGGAATCTGGCTGCAGAGACTTGCTCCCAGCCAGAGAGTGTTAGTGATGTCAGCCAATGATGCTGGGTGATAAGACCTGGCTCAGTCCACGCTGCAGTTCAAAAGGTGTTAGATGGGTTTAAGGCAGAGCTCTGTGCAGACAATTCATTCTTGACCAAAGAGGGAATATCATTTCTTTATAGACCTCTCTCTCATGCACAGGGGCACTGTCATGTTGAAACAGGAAAGAGACTTCCTTAAAGATGGCCACAAAGTTGGAATATATCAGCTTAAACCATGAGAGAGTTAGGCAGGTCATATCGTGTATGCAGTCGGCTAAAGCAGAGAATCAAGCAAATCACATGATTCTTGTTAGCTTTATAATTATTAAACAGAAAACACGCTTTGGCTACATTGAACACAGAGTAGGGTTATGTGAGCCATCATTTGGTGATTGTGTCTTTAGTTTTTGGACCTGGCACAGCACTGTGAAACTTTTTCACTGAGTTTGTGTAATATGCTACACTGACAGACTACAGAGGGCTATGAGGGATATAGTTAATAAGCACCCGCCAGCTGGTGCTGGCAAAACAAATGCTGACATGGTGATCACACAGTCAACGTTAGGTCAAAAGGTTCTGACCGCTCATCTTTTCTTTATTTGCTCCTTTCCCTGTCATTCAGTCACCTATTTCAACCTCTCTAGTCAGCTATTTTCAAAGAAACTAGGTGTTAGGAACAATAGATAATAGAATTTCTCAAAACAAAGCCCATAAGCCATTTCCATTGTACTGGTAGTTAAATTAAATTAAACTAAAAAATGACACTTTATGACCAATTTCTGGTAAAAGAGCTGTGCACACCTCAGGTAAAAAATAAATGGAAGACTGGCTTTAATTTGTTTTTTTGACATGGATCTCTGTGGTGCATTCGCAGCATGTATAATGGATGCATGACCAATATCTGGGCAGATAAATTAACTGATACTGGCCTATCCATCTATAATAGTTTATATTGGTATCAGCCAGTATTAGTCAATAAATATCTTTTATGATAATATCAGAGCTGTGGAATATTACATCATCCATAATTTCTCACTACATCTTAACCTTTTTACCCTCAGGAGTGCATAAACTACAGGTTATACAAACTTCTTTTTAAAATACAAAAAATGTAAAATTATCAGTTAGTCGGCTGAAAAAAATCCATATCGTGTATCTCTCTGTGAATGGTCCATCCGTAAACCCTGCATGTTCAGTGCATCCACACTGGAAGAAATAAGAAGTCTGCAGCAGAGAGACCCTACCTTTCTCAGCACATCTTTTAAGGTAAAGTGATCCAAAAGCAGCTTCCCAGAATACACCAGCCTCTGGTCCTTGGAGCTCTAAAAGTCAAAAATTATAATGTTAATGGGGTCACGAAGAGAACTGTACATCAGCAAAAATGTGAAGAATACACTTGCACCTTTCTAAACATTTCTATTTTATCTTGACAACAATGTCATCAACAGAAATAGAACAATATGCAGGAAAACAAAAAACTTGGAAATGTAGATCACGTCACCAAAAGGCAAAGATTTTATGCCAGTGAGTAATGAGGATGGGATCATAGTAACCTCAATCGGGATAAGTGGGTCTTAACAGTGGATTAAACTGGCAGTACAACAAGGTCAGTGTGTGTCTTTTTAAAACCTACATTCACCGTACGACCATTCAGGAATTTAAATTGGCTATTTAAATCCTGGGCAATTGCAACTAAGTACCTTTTATTGTGGGTTCAAGGTGCCTCATTGTCAATATGCCACAGTTAATGTTCGCTAAATTACACTAACAAAAGTTCAGCCCTTACAGAGCTTACTGTGCAGCTTGACAATGAAGCAGTTTGTCCCTGTGTGTGTTTACAATGATTACATCAGAACAAGTCCTGAGCAGGGAGGAAAGGGAACAAAGTCAGATCAGCAGCAGCACAATACAGCAGGAATCTGAACGCCTGACTTCCTTTCAACGTGACGTCAAATCTATGGACACCAAGGCTCTTTTAGCTACTACGACTCTGCAGACCCAAAAAGGAGAGATCAAGGTTAATGGTCTGTGTCATTTTTATGATAATTCAACAGTAATGTGAATAACAGAGGAAGCTTTGCAGAATTTAGACAGTGAGCGTACAGGAAAAAGTCCTGGATTCAAATACAGTCAAAGTCTAAAATATCAGCTCAGTCCATGTCTTCTGCATTAATGGAACTGTAACTCTGCCATTCAACGTCAGTCAACGTTTGTTCTCATCCTATAGAACTGCAACAGTTAGACGATTAATCGATTAGTTGTCAGCTATGAATATTTATTTATTTGTTTATTTTCTTTTCATTTTTTAAGAAAAAATGTCAGAATTATCTGATTTCAGCTTTTTAAATGAGTATTTTCTGTTTTCTTTAGTCATCTGTGGCATAGGAATCATTAATCAATTAATCACAATTAAGAATTTAACTGATTAAAAATAGAAGTGGCACTAATTACACCTCATTTGACATTGCTTTGTCTGGCAGAGACATTTGTTGTAAAAGGAAACTTAAGCTTTAAAATTAGAAAAAAATTCAAATGAGACAAAACATGCATTTAATACCTTACTAATTATTAATGATTAATCAATTGTTAGCATTTTCAACTATCAGTTAGAAAAATGCTAAAAATTTGCAACTCTGCTATGGCAGTAAGCTGAATGTCAGCAGTTTGTGGGAAACACTGATCAACATTTTTCACAATTTCCCGACATTTCATGGACCAAACAACTAACCAATCAAACAAGAAACGTATCAAAAGATAATCAATAATGAAAATAATTGATAGTTGTAGCCCTACTTGAGTTTACGCTCCATGTAATGTACACAGAGACGACCACACATGGGTCATCCAGCTGACTATGCATACCAAGTAACTGATGATTTTACACATTCATGTGTAAAAACATCATGTCTTACCACATGCTTCCTGTCACACTATGTGGTGAAACTGCTCAATATATACACACACAAAAAAACACAACACATAGGATGTAAATTGTCCTTGTGATTCAGCAAAGGTGATCAGCTGGCTTGTATGATAGAGGAAGTATACAATACCTTGAACAATATCTATTTTCAAAAGCACAGGTAAATCTTGACACAACATGTAGAGCATAAAAGTTTAGATTTTTATCAAAAGATAAATATAACAAGGTACAACATGACAGCGAGAAACCTAACCCTTTTAGAAAGATTAGTTTTCTTATCATTAGACCAGGCCTTAAAAATAACTAAATTGTCAAATTAAGTACTCTTAAAAATTAAGTAAAATTAATGGTGTCAATTTGCTATCAGGAGAGAGTACTGTAAATGAGTATTCAAAGTATTTCAATAAAATGTATTATATTTTGGAGAAGGCAGACATTCCTATGGCCGATATCTCCAAAACTCAGAAACTCACACCAAAACAATCTAGTTGGATAAATTGCTCTACGGATAGGAGTTAAAATGTGTTTTTGATTTCGGGGGTAAACTGTTCCCTTCAGTGGTCTGGAGCAAAATACTCACTGGTTTGCTTGGGTACACATCTGACAGGTGTGCTTTGAGCTTCTCCACAGTCCAGTTCTGGTAGCAGTTGATGGTCTGGTCACCGTACTTCTGGTTGGGCGCCCTGATGACAAGGGTAACAGGACTGTCCACAACACCTTGATCCATGACTCAAAACCATTTGTCTCCAGTGGAAAACAGAAAAAATATATGTGGACTGCCCTGTCAGTGTACCGCCTACAGTCCTCCTAAAAAGATCCTGGCACCATCAGAACAAAAGTTTAATCTTATGTAAAGCTTTATGGTGTTAATCTGCAGCTGCAAGTTGTTTGCAGTAAATTTGCTCAGAGCCTGAAGAGAGAAAGGAAAGCACGAGGTTAGCAATGACCCCAATAACAGATAGATATACGATAATATAAACTGACACTAGTCATTTATGATACAGTAAAGAAAGTAGGAATTTGGCATTGTAACGTTAGAATAATATTTGACAAAGAATTAACCGTTACTTGCTTGAACGCGGTATCTGACACACATTTAGCCACGGAAACATTTAATTACAACTGGGGTTGCGCTATTATAACGTTATGACGAGCTCGACTGAGACGTGACAACATGTATTGGATAAAACACAACTGGCAAACAACTAAACTACCCCCGGTTAGGGGTATTTAATAACTGGCTAAGCTAACGTTAGCCTAGTATGTTTTCAGCCACTAATGTCAGCCTACTCAAGCAGAGAAAGTTGTTAGCTAGCATACTTAGCTAGCCGAATCACACCGGGCTTGTTTTATAAAGATATTCGTCTCAAACACAGGATCTTATATCTCGTTTACCCACCTAGTTCACACCCAGTGATCGAGGTGTACACAGCCTACTTGTAACTGACTGAACCTGAGCTCAGCTGGCTGGTTGCTCTTCTTCGTTGGATTTCAGGATGTTGTCGACATCAACGTTTGTGTTTCACACCGCCACCTACTGGTAGAAGTGATAGTTACAACAGAGACATGATGCTAAAATCCTGTATATTATATTATATTATATTATATTATATTATATTATATTATATTATATTATATTATATTATATTATATTATATTATATTTTTATTATAAATTTAATTTTATAACTGAAGTCCCTGGCACCTTATTTCCTCTTTTTGTTTTTTTATTTTGCTATTTCTTTTAATATGTTGTTGTTAATAAACTTTGAGAAGAATAAAATGCATATTTGGCCATATTTGACTAAATATAAGAAATAAGACTAAATATAAGAAGTAATTAATTAATTTAATAAATAAATAAACACACATAACACCACATATTATAACACCACAACTAAACAGAACCTCAAACTGAAACATCCAAAATAACCATAAATTTAAATAAACACCTCCCAATTACAAAACTCAAAATTACAGCATTCATGAATTTAAGATTTATTACAGAGGTGTTGCAGACTATATTAATTTTGGCGTCTGTAGGTTACCTGTACAAAAACTGATAGCTGAGTGTATTTTTACTGGAAGTTTTTCTGAATGTGTTCATATTGTTATGGTCTTAAATCACAGAAAGCACAGAGAACCATAGTTTAGTTTAGTTTAGTTGCATTATAAAAATACAAAGCAAGCCACCAGTACAAAGGACA
Organism: Lutjanus erythropterus; assembly: GCF_056507025.1. Lineage (NCBI taxonomy): Eukaryota > Metazoa > Chordata > Actinopteri > Lutjaniformes > Lutjanidae > Lutjanus > Lutjanus erythropterus. Next base: position 24,745,293 of record NC_139332.1, read on the forward strand.
GCAGTGCCAGTGCAAGATGGGAATGAATCCTTGAAGGCTTATTCAGAATCCTCCCCTATAGAAAATAATGGTCAGTAGAAATGAACAAAACCAGCAAACAACACAAGCCTTGAGTTAATTAACTACATAAATATTCAGTTACTGACTGATTGAATGACTTATAAGTTCCAGGGTGTGCAATGTGACTCAAAGCATGAAGAGCAGAGGTCTAAGTTGAAGTGTTTCATTTTGACTGCCATCTAATGGTGGCACAGTGTAAACACCCCTTCCTCACTATAATTTCCACTGAGATTACATATGGGTGTTATAATCATATGCATAATTATGTGAGAAGGGGGTGTCCTGTGTGGACAGATACAAACTATTATTCACAACCTGGCTGTGGAGAGAGGCTGCCACCTGAAACACTGTGCATCCACTTCACACAGCAGGAGGTAGAGATGAAGTTGCACTTTTTTTAACCACATGCCCACTGTTCAAAGACATCAGAGACAAATACTACCCACACTTTACAACCAGCAAAAAAGACTTGAAAAGCTCACTGATGTGAACTAAAATTAAGTCTAAGCAACATGGAGATGCTTGCTTATCCACATGTAGATAGACAGATAAATAAATATAATATATATAAATAAAATATTTGCATGCTGTTGGTCCCTAGTAAGTAGCCTAAGGTCTAATTTCTCCTCCCTTAAGAAAAACTTGTTGACTAAATAATATTTGCACATTGCGATGAAAAGTGATCCAGGTTTAGAGTAAAATGATAAAGTTTTTGCAGTGTTTATTTTTTTATTTCACACTTAGTTCAACAATGTACTTTTTGTTGTTCTTTTTTCATGCTTGCTTTTGCTATGTAAATGTCTGTTTTCCTTGCCCCTGTAGCTCTTTTTAATTGAATTAGATTATAACCCAAAAACATGTTTGGTACATCACATTAAACCTAGAATATTAAAACAAGACAAAAACACATACAAGCAGATTGATCAAGCTCAGGAAGAATATCAAGTTTTGCTTTGAACGAAAAACATGACCCACAACCACTGGACTGTTCTGACCTTCAATGAAAAACTGAGAATTAATGTGTTCAGTTTTCTCTGAAAATGGGTTAGCCTACTTCTGCTTGATTCATACTATAAAACTCAAGAGACCTCACAGGAACTTGTGCAGAATAAAAGTTCCTGAGTTGAAAAGAGAATGGCATTCTTTGTCATGCAGCTGCTTTTGTGTCTGTGCGTGTTATAAAGCAATCTATTTGTGTTTTTAAGGGACAAGAGAGTGTAATTTTTCATTCTTTTCATTAATTCAACCTTCATTTTAACTTGTGAATAGTTTTTAAATCAATGACTATTACAGTAGTGTGTTTGTAGTCTTCACATTCACCCAGTCACACACATATTCATACACTAATGGAAAAACAGTGATGGCTATGCCTTCGGGAGCAATTTGGGGTTCAGTATCTTGCCCATGGATACATGCAGACACGAGGGAGCTGGGGATCGACCACTGATCTTTGGATTAGTATTCACATTATAGCAACATCTTCAACAATCAACTATCTCTCTCCAGACTTTTTTTGTAGCAGCTCTAACAACAGACTGAAATGGAGAGAAGAGGGGGTGAAGGTGAAAGATGTGGGGAAACAGAGTGTAGGGTGTGGATATGGGGAAAAGGGAATGCAAGGAAAATATTGGGGGAAAACTAACTTTTATATTTTTGAACTGTGGGAAGAAACTGGAGCACCCACAATAAACCCACAAACACAGAAAGGTCTGTCCTGAACCAGAACGTGACTGTGGGGCTTTAGTGCTGACCGCTAACGTCCCCATGGTAAATGGACTTTGATTTATATACTGTGCACCAAACCACAGCAATTTGCACCAGTAAATTCACCATATGTCCGTTTCCCTTATTGGATTGAAGATCTTTGATTAATAGACCACTTCTTGACCCAGATTTCTTCCAGGTGCTCCAGTTTCCACACACAGTCCAAACACGTGCAGGTGAGGTCAATTGGAAAATTGGAAAATGTACCCAATCCAGTGTGCTGTGATTCATATGTCCCTGAATAAGATAAAGCAGGTGATGGCTGAATTTCTTCAACCAGAACGCTGGAATTTGGTGTCATTTCTACTTGTCCTATTCCTGAAATACCTTTTTTTGTATTTGTCCTTTTCTTTGGTGTGAATTCTCTCTAAGTGTTTTGAAAAAGTAAGTTCCGCAAATTAACATCATGAATCATTGCCCCTTGTAGTTTTGACCAAGTAATGTGATTGGTCAATTAGATCAATTAGATGGTTAGAATGTACTCAGATCAGCATGACAGCACACCATGCTCATCACTGAAATTACTCCGTCCAGAGGGGAAGGGATGTTTATGAAAATAAATCATGATGCACAGTTGGCCAGTGATTATGACTTCCTGTTCAATTATTTCTTCATAAACTTCACAGAATAATTAAATGACCTTTCTTTAATGAATTTGATTTATAGCACTGTTGCAATCAAATCTCTTTACCTAGATTGTCCTGCAGGGGTCCCACAAGGCTCTGCTCTTGGACCAGTCCTATTCACACTATATAATGGCCTACATGTGTTCAAATGTTAATATTCAAATGTGTGCTGTCGATGCACTCATTTTTACATGTGCAAAAGACATTCTAGCAGCCATGGTCCAGTGTAATGTAATGCTATGACCCAAGTTCAGGAATGGCGTACTAAATCATGTCATATATTGAATCATTTTAACACTAAAGAAAGTTCAAGTATCCTGGGCTCACATTGAACACTATATTAACCTTTAAAAGTCATGGGAGAAAGATGAAAGACACAACAAAAAAAAAAAATTGGAATATAATACGACATGGTAACATCTTGTATTTTTATACTGTTGTTCATTAAAGTGTGCTGTTTCTATCAAAAAAACCAAATAAAAGATTTGTGCTTGAATTTTTCACATTCCTGTAAAATGTCAGCCTGTTCTCTGAACCCTTAGAGAGCTTTTTGTGGTCTATATTGGCACAGAAGGATACGACGAATGTCTAACATTGTATGCACTAACATACTGAGCAGGGAACATTTCTTTTTCCTGCAATTCAAAAAAATAAGTCTCACAAATGATGAGTTTGTATGAAAAATAAAAGGTTTCCCACATTACTCGTAATTCTGAGACTTGCAGATGGAAAGGGTTTGATTCAATATTTTGTTTTTACTGCTTTTGTAACTTTTGCCCTTTGACAAATCAGTCGTCAAAGCGAATAACAAGCTGTTATTTACTCAACAATGCTGTGGGTTTTCCTTTTCTATGGAAGTGAACAGACTCAGACGTCCTCTCTCATAATGTGTGCCTACAATACTGAGTCACTGGTGTGAAAAGGTCACTGCCGGGGGGAGGCTTTAATTAAACAGTAATAACTAGGTGTCTACCACATTTTTTTTTTTTGAGGTCAGGGTAGTTTGGTTTTCTTTTTTGTTAAACTGCATTCATACTAGAGAACTCTATTTATCTACAGCTGCCAATAAATAAATGAAGACGTTTGTGTAACCCATTACAATAAGATAAACAAAATTTAGATTAGATTTAAATAACTTACTGCTACTCAGTTTATACATTACTTAATGAGTAACTCCGAATTGAATTTTATGGAGTTGCTACTGATTAGTTCATGACTAGTTAATTAAGAAATGAGTGAGGAACAATTAAGGACTGACGTGACTGAGTTACTAAGAAGTCCCTCATTACCTAATGAACACTTACCCTTTTTGTGTCCCTTCAAGTAAAATGACACAATGCATAACATTACTTGAAGAAACACAAAAAAAATTAACTAGTGGACAGGTATTGATGATGTAATGATTCAGTACTCTGTAACTAAGTATATGTACCACTTTACTGAAGGGACATAAAAAGTTTAAGTAATCATGAGGTAATGAGTGACTGCTTAGTAACTATATATGATTCATCAATCATCAAGTAATTCCTGACTTGTTCTTCAGTCATTCTTAAGTGAGAAATCATTAACTTATCATTAGCAGTTCTATAAAATTTGTTTAAGAGTTGCTCATTAACTAATGTATCAATGGGGCGCCCCTACAGCTCAGTTAGAGCATGCACCCCATGTGCTGAGGCTGTCAGTCCTCTGCAGCGGCCGCCGTCTCGATTCCTGCCTGTAAAAAGTTGGTACTCTCCTTACCCCTGTTTCACAGCCTTTCTGCTCTCTACACTTCAGGTATTCTGCCTGACTCTGTGATCTCAGTGCAGCCAGCTCTTAAAATATTAAACAAGCAAGGTTTACTTACGCAGAAGCTTTGGCAACATCTTCTACCAGCAGTGGCGGCGTTAAGGCCAGATATCTGATGAACTGCATGACAGAGATGGATACTGACAGTGTCGTAAATGATAAGGTCATGGTAACGCGCTTGTACGTCAGTTGATGATGTCAGGGTCTGTCAATTCAGGGTTTTCTGCACAGCTCACCTCTGGGGTATTAAAACATTTGTACACAGATGCTTACACATACTGGCAAGTTTTAGTGTAGGTGTGTTAAAGTATGGTTTATTTAAATGATTGCAATGCATGTTATACATCTGCGGACCATGGAGTAAACTAAACTCAGTTGCATATATATTTTCATGTATCTTTCATCTGTCTTTCTATGATCATGATCCTGCCTGGACCTAGGAGTATAAATCAATGAAATTAATAAAACATGACAAATCATTTGGAGATATCTGGAATATTTATGTGTAGCTCTTTTGTTTTCTTGACATTTGCCCTTTCAAATTTCATTAGTCACAACAAATAAAGGAAAGCTGTCATCTGTTGCCCAGTCAATTTGTTTTCCTGTTTGTATTGTGCTGAAGAGATTCTGAAGCACTTGTGCCCCCTCAGTGTAATTCATGATTTGTACCTACAATTAGTGACTCACTGGGCTGGAAAAAGTCACAGGCTGAGGAAGGAGGAGGCTTTAGCTCCGATTCTGACTGTGTTAAAGACAATGTTAAGTTCACTTAACCCTTAATTAGGACCTAAAGATGAGTAGAGCTCCTAAGAATAATAGCATATCCTGCTGCCTGAATGACTCACTTTATCATTTGCAGTAACTTTGTCTTTGCATGATATTTGCATGTTACATTCTATAAGTAGAATAATATAAACATACATGAATTTATTTAACAGCACAGTCACAATGATTAGTATATGTGAGTCATACACTCACACCTTTCTATAAACCTGTTGCTTACACTGGGTGGCAGTGTGCTTTCATTTTTACACTAAAATCAAGAGGATAATTACCCTATGACGAACAGCATTTCCTGCACCTAAACCTTGGTGCAGGATCATAACAACATTTAAACAAATATATTAAATGCTTTCAACATCTGAAAAATGCAAATGCATACAATGCATGAAAGTCTTAACTACAGAAGACCATGAAATGTGACTCTTGGTGGAAAAACTGCTGTAACCTTTTGCAGCAAACAAGTCCTCTGCACTTTGAAAGGTGCAGCAACAGTGGCAGAAAGTGCATTATTACTTTCATGTGCATGCACAAAGCATAACTTAAAAATGGGTTCATGCACTCTTGGCAGAAAAGACCTATTGCTCCATCTTCAAACGGATGTTCTTGTAACACTGACATTTTTCTCTGATGTAACAGCCAGCTCAACACTGTGCACTTTGATCCACTCTGCAGCCTCCATGCAACCGGTCCTACAGTTCAAACTCTCAATTGATGCCATTACGCTGTGAGAGACCATTGATTAATTGGACTGAAATTAGAGGATTTTCTTTTCTCAGCAATCCATCTTGCGTCAGTAGCTAAGTATTAAACTGAAAACTTTTCTTTGACCGCATGACTGTCTTACGCACAAATGTCTAGCCAGTCTGAAAGACAGCCGTCCCCATGGAAACAGGTTTCCTATCTGCAGGAGCTCCATAAACAGAGTTCCTGAGAGAAAGGGAGGGGAGGAAGGGAGAGAAAGTGAGTGAGAGAAGACAATACTTCAAATCTGAGGTGTGTAACATCCATGCCTTAACTGTATACAGTGAATATAGTATCTGCACATACTCTCAACGAAAATATAAATGCAGGATTTGCTTTTGATTCCCATTTTTTTCTTGAATTGAAGGTAGAGATTTTTTTCTGTCCACATAAAAGATTTTTATCCCTCAAATTTTCTGCACTTTTTTCTTGCAACCTGCAACCATACCATGCAACCTGAAAACAATATTTATTATTTATATAATCGCCAACATTTTGATTAGTAACTGTAATTTATCTTTTTTTTTTAATAAGCAGCACTCATTGTATCCTATAAGACATTTGTATAAAATGTTACAACCAAAAACATGTTTTTTGGGGTCACAGTGACCTTTTGTCCTCCAAAATCTAATCAGTTCATCCTTGAGAATTTCCCTCCAAGAATTCTTAAGATATCACCTACACAAGAGTGGGATGGACATGTGGTTCATTCAGTCATTGTCCATAAACGCTTATCTTTGATGGTTCGCAGGGGGGCTGGAGCCTATCCCAGCTGACACTGGGCGAGAGGCGGGGTACACCCTGGACAAGTCGCCAGTCAAGGAGAACATGCTAACTCCACACAGAGAGACCCTGCCACAGCCACAAGCTCCCCAGCATCCTAGCCGGCTGGGGGATTCGAACTTGCTGTGAAGCAGCAGTGCTAACCACTGCGCTGCCACAGTGACCATTACGACCACTAAAATCTAATCAGTTCATTCTTGACACTTGTGGCAAGTTAAAGGAAATTCCTTCAATATGTTCATGAGATATTGCATTCACAAGAATGGGATGACCCAAAAACATAATGCCTCTGGCCATCACTGTCTACGCCATAGTGACAAAAAAGGGGGGTTTCAAACAAATGTGAATCACAGAGGTCCTTCAGCATACAGTCAGGAATGTGCACAAAACTGATTGGAATACGTGAGATGAGCTGCTACAGACTAGCTCCAGGTCCTTTGATCATGCACAGACATGCACACTTGAGTTGACACTTTTATCTCCACCAGGTTTAAGCTGGACTCATTTCACATACTTCTAAAGAGATCATTTTGTTTCCCAGGAGAGGCAAAGTCATGACCCGACCTGCTCTGCCTCTGATTGGCTAGTACTTGTTCCCTTCATTGGTTGGCTTGTTAGGTTTAGGCATGAAGATTGGTTAGGGTTAGAGTAAGAATATCAGGTAATATCAGAGGCAGAGTAGTGTGGGAAATGACTTTGCCCCCTCTTGGGAAAATAAAAATGGTACCAGTAGCCTTATGTGACATAGTCACAATGCAGTGCCTAATAATAATTTTCAAGTTTAACTAAACATTTTAAAGTGTTCTTTTATTGAGACCACTCCACAACACACCTGTGCAATAATCACAGGTGGATGGATTATCTTGGCAAAGCAGAGGTGCTCACTAACACATCTTTGTGAACAAAATTTGAGAGAAATAAGCCTCTTTTAGCACAGAAGAAGTCTTAGATTTTTTATTTCAATTCATAAAAAATGGCCCAAGTACTCCATTTATATTTTTGTTGAGAATATTGAGAACTCTGGTTTCACCTCACCTGGCTGTGTATTGTCAAGTGCCTATGACTCACCTGCTTACTTGACGCACTGAGGTATTTTCTGGTGGTGCTCACACCATTAGCCTTAAGTTTTCCCTAATGCAGCAGCATGAACTAAGAGAAAGGATGAATGAAAGCAGCCATCGCACAATAAGAATGACTCAAACCTTTCTATATGTAAGTGCTCTCTGCCGACAGGAAGCAAAAATGTTCAAATTAGGAAAGGTCAACTACATTCTATTAGGCTAAAGAAATCTCTCCCACTAGTGCTGAAAATGGATGTGTGAAGGTAGGGTGTTGAAAGTTTCATTCACAGAAACGGTATTTGAGTCCGCGGTCATCGTGTGGTGGGTCATTACTTTGCATCACAGGCATGATGACCCTGTGCCATGTCTCCACAAAGGGCCTATCATTGATGCATGTTCCATCTGTGAGTCTCTCTGTTAGTTTTATTTCTGGAGAGCTCCTAATAGCCCCATGCAAACCATGAATAGCATGCTCAGCAGACGTGTACTGTTCAGCCTGAAACATCTTGGCAGAAGCATTGTGATCAACAATGGCTCCCCACTTGGGTAAATTATTAGTTGCACCAACTAAAAATAGTTCCTTGAATCCTCTTCCAAGCATCACAGAAAATTACTGATGGTGTGCAACCAGTGGCTCATTTTCAAGACATGTATTTATAGGAAGCTGTGATCTAAAATGGAGCCCCGCTATAGTTGGAAATAGTACTTTGGGAAATCAGCGATTTTAAAAAAGAACTACTTGCATCACCAGACGTTTTGTTAGAAAAAATAAAACATACAGTAGGTGTCTTATTTAAAATTGGCAAGTGGAAAGGAACATCTTTTTATTTGACCTCCAGCAATGAGAAGTCAGACTGAAAGAAGGTTTTCCAGTTCAAGCTTACAAAATACAAAATAATCTGTTTTTATCTTTCCAAAAATATTTGGAAAGAGTGTTTTGTTTCCTTATGTTAAAGCCAATAAGATGCAGCATGGTCAAAATTCTGATTAACATCACTGACTAAAAGTATTGGCTTCCCTGTAGTATCCCAGTGCTGGTGTCACTACTGGCCTCTGATCAAATTTAGGACTGAGTTTGATAATATTCTGTTACTTTGAAAGGACAACTGTGTAAGATTTAGGGGGTTCGACTGGCAGAATACTGCAGACTTGGAATATAATATTCAGAAGCAGGGCTTAATTTATGCTGGATGCTGCCAGAAGAGGATCCGGGACCGCCGAGAGTAGAACTGGCACCCATTTGATTAAAACCCAGTGACTATAAAAAAAAATGTTAAAATAAAGTTTGTGTAATGGTTAATGCTATCTGGTGATTATTATAAGCCCAACAGCTAAGCAAGAAGGTATTTGTGAGGTGAAATGGTGAAATAACTTTCAGAAGTGTATTGCTGTTTGAGTACACATATGATGCGCAAATGCATCCAGACACGTTTCTGGTCATGTGACCCCTTTTCCTATAGTGCCACGTTTACATACATTAGTAAACTATAGCTGAGCACATGATCAAATGTTAGACTGACTTCATCAATGGTTTCATCATGTTGAAAATATGATGCAGCAGTCAGTTCATGGACTTCCTCTCCCTGTTTGACTGTCTGTGAGTGAGAGTCGCCTCACAAACGCCTCTCACTGCAAAAACTGCTCTCTGTCTGCAGGGCTTTAGCTTTAGTCATGACTTTTGAAAAAAGGTTTATATAAACTGTGACCGGCCTCTATTTCCTCACTAAGAGAACAGTGTGGTGGAGTGTTGTTCCTGTTCGTCCGAGGGTGTTTTGAGTGATTATTGTGAATGCTCTGATTAATAAATGTAAAAAAAATAATGTCTTGTTTGTGATGGCAGTCTTGTTTAGTGTTAACAACACTTTGTTGTGCCATGGGAATTTTTGTGAACCACAAAGTATAAAGTTAAAAATAAAAAAATCTGAAGAATACTGCAAAAAAAAAAAATCTCTGCCACCTTTAAACTGGCCCACGTAACTTTGCCTGGGAAAATGTAAACAGGCTTTTCAGTTGTGCATATATTCTCATTTCTAGGCAAATCCGACCCGGTGACATGCAGTAAGGTCCAGACCCGTTTCTCTTTTTTACCTCTTCTCTTACCCCAATCCCTTGTCCCCCTGCCCTTTGGAACTGAGCTACAAGGGGTAGGGGTTGAAAATCTGCCCCTACGAAATGGGACACCGCTTCAGAATAACTGAAGAGCCGATCTTGTTGAAGATGGTCTTAGTCGGTTATGTAGGTCGCAGAGAGACATCAGTCTCAAATTGAGACTGTTTCATAACCAGTTAGAAGTATATTTAATATATTTTTTGTAGCTGTGAAGCACTTTGTAATGCTGGTTTTTAAAAGTGCTACATTAATTCAATAATTTTTACTGACTTGCAATAAAAGTTTTACTTTTTTAGATATTAAAAGAATTATAGTGGGGCATACTTTGAAAGATTGACTGGTGAAACGTTTGACAGCTCAGCCCACTAAAGTACAATAGATGTTCTGTTCTCCCTGATAAGTGTCGACTTTTGTTTTACCACCCACTTTAGAACAAAATTAACAGCAGAACCTCTTCATGACGGCATCTAGCTTATTCAATTTAATCTTGAGAGCTAATTATGAAGTAGGAGAATTCCTCTTAAAAACTTTTCAGGAACCCATTGCGGACATTTAATTGCTGAACAAATTTTCAGCAGCTTAGCTTTGCACAGAAGCTTCAACAAAGGAGTGTTGAAGGTTATGTTGGGGTGTACTTCACCTGATCACTTGTTTGCATATTCATTCTTCCAAACATGTTTTTTTTTTCTCATTTGAGAGGCATGGTCAGGTCTGAACCAGGTGCTTTTTTGGTTCACTCTTGGCAAATCTGGCTCTCCAAATGTAATCATGGCCCCTAGAACAGCAAATGTAAAATAGCTTTTCCTTTCCAGCCCTCATTAGTCCAGCTGAAAGAGACATCAACGCTCAGATTTCACAACAGGTCCTCAGGCACTACCTGGCAGCTTGGACAGCTCAGGGGAACGCTGAGCAACAACTGCATCATGTACACTCCAAGAAAACACCATAGGAGGCAAACAAATGTGAGTCATAAAAGCATCTTAATGGAATCCTAGAGCTCTTCCCTTTCCCTTTTAATTTTCACTTTTCAATTCAACTTAAAAATATGTTTGCAATGCATTTACACCTTTTAAATGAAACAGCAAGAAACTGGTAATAGAATATGTGAGGTGTCATGATTGTGCAAGGGTTGTCATGAGCAGCAGCTCTTGTGTAACCTTGTTCGATTTCAGATCCCGTTCATGTTATTCTCCTCCTACAGTTTGATTTAATGAATAATATTACACTAATAAACCTGTTTACTGTCATCCCACTACCCACTAAAAGGAAAAAATAAATCTTAAATGGAGCAGTAAGTGCGTTGGTAGTGTGAAGCATGACAACCAGTGCACCTCCCTCTTCTCTACTCCTCCTCCTCCTTTCTACAAGCCAAGAAACAAAACATGAATGGAGGTGCGGACTCGAGCATGTCAGCAACACTGTCAATGGGCTTGACTACTCATTCAGAAAAAAACAGTGTACACAAACCGCTGAAAACGGACGCTCTATCATTTTACTGTCGATCAACATTGGAATAATTGGTGCAAGGCCCCTGCAATGAGCGAGAAGCTGCACTTAAGTGAAAGTGCTGTGCAATGTTCAAAGTGTGTTGTATTGAACAAGTTGGCTCTTGAGGACGAGTTACCATAGCTACGGGTTCATCAGAATGCAGGACACGTATAGTCGAACTCCACTTGAGATGTGAAAGAGGGGACAAGCAGGTGGAATTGATGCACTCTGCAGAGTCACAAATGGTACCATTAAGTTCAATTAGCAGGCGTCCATCTGATAACTTCAGGCTGTTGTTTGAATTGTTACTCTAAAAGTTCTTTTACACCACTCAAGACCACTGAATGACTGCTGTATATCTCAAAGTTAACTACATGCTATATAACTAACCAGTAGACAGTGACGGAGGAAGTATTCAGCGCCTGGTTGCATAAAACGACTTAGGAGACAGTTTCCCTTGAATTTTCATCAAAGATTGCATAAAAAGTTGCATAAAATCTCTAAATGCTAGTTAGTTAAGTAACAGCTAAGACAGTTAAATAATCCCTTATGTGTTGCTAGAAGGTCCTGGAAGGTCCCGGAAGGTGGATTTCTGATGTTTAAAGACGAGGAGGAGATACCAAGACACATTTTTCAGGACAGGGAAAACCCACAGGACATTATGAGTGCAACTTATTCATACCTACTATAAACACTCCCATTTTCCCCAGGTTTCTTCTGTATTTCATAACCATCTCCAAGGAGCCCCCTGTTTTGCCGTTTCTCCTGGCAAACTCCCATAATTTAAATTGCTCTTAAACTTTATTATGAATAATCATCATAAACTAATATATAGTTGTATGTTTGTCTGACACAGGCCTGGATCAGGATGCAAAAGCATGCACCTTCAGTTTTATATTGTGCTTACTCAGTTGAAATTTGAATAATTAATGCCAAGCACAAGGTTGCGCCGTTCTGTGCATCTCCACGCGCACCTCTAAAACTGTTGTCCCAGTCATAGTTAAACGCAATAACAACAGCTCAGCAAAGGGAAAGAGTTGCATCAGGAAACGTCCATCATACCTGCATGGTTCAGGGCTTCACGACGTGAACAGAGATGACCCACCAGGTAAAAATGATCAAAAGAAAACCGAATGAAACTGATTTGGTGATAATAACATTGTGCCATACTGGGATTACAATAATCCTTTAATTTGAAATCAAAATGTTGGCAGGTATGCTTGTTAGAGAGTCTAGCACTAGTATTAGCAACTTTGTAGCTAGCAAGCCAGACGTAAACATAACTCTGTCTCAAATATTAACATTGGCTTTTATTGAAACTCACTAGTTTTTGTCTCCTTTGTTGCTATCACAGTAATATTTTCATTTCTTGGTTATTTCATCTGCAGTTTGTGTCTCACATTGATTTTGTCAGTCACAGGAATCGTGGGGAGATGGGATATGGAAGTTTGTTGATGTGTTATCACATCATTGGAGCGCTAAAAAACAGTTAAGGCCAGCTCAACTTTGATTTGTAGCACCTCATGCCAGCACACAGTGACAAGTCATATGTCAATTTCGTCATCAGTAGTCTGAATATAATATAAGGCAAAGAGACAGCCTAAGTGACTTTGTGCAACACTGCCTTAGCTGCAAGACCTCCTTAGCTTATGGAAATAACTTTATTTAACTTTGTTTAGGGAACACACTTAAGTCTAAAAGTTAAGGTGGTTTATGCAGCCAGGCATGATCACGATTGTGAGTTGTTTGTTTGACAATGTACTTAAATATCAAAAGTAAAATGTGTATGTTGCATTTTATATATTTTATAGATTAGAGGAGTCTCTGCAAAAGGCATCTAGCCTATCTAATTTGATATGTCATGGTGCAATAAATCAATATAGATCATAGATAAATAGATAAGGAAGCATACTCCAGGTGAACAATAAGCTTTCAAGATGAACTCTCCATTTGTTGCGCTTTTTCCTGTTAAGGCTCAGACCCAGATTCAGTCACTTTCCCATTTTATATATGTAATGCTCAGTTTCCCTTTGTGCTTTACAAATCCTCAGATGTTAACCCTTCATAAACTCTCCTACCACAGAGATGTTTCAGCAGTTGGTTGCAAGTGGTTGCTCTGAACTAATTTGCCACACACTGTAAATGCTGCACAACTGCTCTTTACAACAGAAACGATCCTGTATTCAAAATTCAAAGTTTTTCTCTTTGTTTGTTGTTGCAGTTGCCAACAGCTGTCAATGAGATAATTATGTCCCTCCACTTTCCTTACAGAGAGAAATACCAATGTTCTTCACCCTATAAATGTTTAATGTCTGTCTGCGTCTCTCATTCACATTAAGAACCTGGTGACTCCACCTGATGGAGGCAAAGATGTTACTGCAGAAAGATCAGCCCCGTACAGGTCTAATGACGCACTTCAAGCTGAAAAAAAAAACCATATGCTCGGTGAGGCAGAAAGGCAGGTGAACAGCAGGAACGTGAAATCCATGCTATTCTGGATCAGTGAAGCTTTCTGCTGCATTTCCAGAATGATGGCCTGCATACACAATTTTGAAAGTCTTATCATTTATAAGTTTCTGTTGCGGCAGATTTCTGTGCACAGGGAGTGTGTGTCAAACAAGTAAGAAAAACCAACAAATTCAACAAGACTTGTTTATGTCTGATAGATAATTCAGTCTCAGAATGACACAAACCCTCAATCTGCCTGTGGCCAGGTCAGGGATAAACGCAGGATGTAAAAGATCTTCTGCGTCACTGTGCACCAGCTCTAATATTTTGAATGACTGCCCACACCTCTGCTTGCTAAACCCTCATGCACGTGCACACAAGCACACTCTGCACGAGCATGTGCATGATGTGGTTGACACAGCAAATCACGGCCGGAAGTAAAGCCCATATTTTGAATCATGGCATTTCCTTTTTTTCAGACTGCATTATGAGTATTCTTACATCCAGGTGCAGGGAGCTCCTCGGTGATGGAACGTCACCATGACACATGTTGTCACGGTAACTGAGCTTGACATATGGAGAAACCCTAGGTTTCTGATAGCCGTGTTGCTGTGGTGATGGTTTCCACTGCACAAATTAAATTTGTCAAGAGCTGTGTGAACTGTGAAGGCAGGAGAGAATTATAATGAACATTTAATAACACCATTTCTTCAGTACAAATGCACACAATGTCACTGCAGAAAAGTTTCTGATGATATAAGATGGTAATTTAAGCTGTAAAAGCAAGAAACAGATAACCACAGAAAACTGGGGCCATATTACATAAAATTCCTAGCCTTAAGACAGAAAGATCTGATATTTCCCAATTTGGTATTACAGAGTCAAATCCAAACTAACTTTAGAAATTATATTTTATTTTATTTCATACTATCTTATCTCAGGTTAAGATATCCTAAATACTCAACCCAGCATTACTTATCAAGTATTCTGTCTGTTACCTACTGACACAACTTTTCTTTTATTGCCAAGCTAAACAACTTAACCACTGACACAGGAACAGCCACCGTATCTGGCATCTATTGTGTAAAAGCAATAAAAGAGCAGCCATGCAGATTAAACAAGTTTGCAAACACTACCATTAGCTACTGGTAGCTAACACCTTTGATGGCTACTGTTACCTAACACTACCGCTAGCTACTGCTAGCTTACATTACCATAAGCTACTATTAGCAAACACTGCCATTAGCTACTGTTAGCTACTTTTAGTGAAAATAATTAGCTCCTGTTTGCTAGACAACAAGTTAGCGACTGCTAGAGGTGGAAAAGTGAATATAGGACAGCTTAATTGTTATTCTAGAGTTTTGGTGAAGTTAGGATGCTTATGTAGTACACTTTCCTATCTTCAGTCAGGATAAGAACACTGACTTCAGAACTGTTCCTAACCCACTACTGTTAACTGCTGTTAGCAAAACCTACTGTTAGCTACTGTTAGGTAACACTACTGTTGGCTACTGTTACCTAACGCTACCATTAGTGACTGTTAGTACTGCTAGCAGCCACTACTATTAGCTACTGTTAATACTACCACTCTAATTACTATGGTTACCAAACAGTTAAGATAGATCTGCAAGTCAGGAAGTTCCTCTAATATGGCTCTGGATAATTCATCATTTTGATATGTTGCAGAGGTTGCAGCTGTTTCCTGCTGCACATGCCAGTTAAAAAACTGAACTTCCATTCAGTCTAACTGACTATTTCCTTGGTTGCCCAGCACTTTGCAAACATAAATTTTGCAGAATCACTTTTTATGACTTGCGAGATCAACAGGAGGTCCTAAGGCACAACTCCAATATAGCTGAAATCTAAAGAGGAAAATAGGAAATAGGACACATGCACTTCTTTAACTGAAAGGTCAGTATAAGAAATGGAAAAAAGCAAAAACAAACAGGGTTGGAACGGAAGCTGCATGGGTCTGATAAACCCAGACACAGAGTAAAAAGGCTTTCTGTGGTGTTGTAATTACAATGGCTTGCACTGGCCATCGGCGTCTGGTGAAGCCTCAGCTTCCGGCAGAAGCTCAATGCAGAATACTAATGCTACAATTAGTGTAACCCAGCAACAGGAAGCTGGCTGCCCTTGAGGGGAGACCAGAGAATGGAGCTGAATACATCGCTCTGATGATGACGAGCTCTAGTGGCTGCTGTCAGGTGGCTCATGCTCTCTGCCTGAGACCAGAGAGGAAGGCTGGAACAGTAGGGCACCGCTGAGGGGTCTGCTGACTGACATGGCTGCAAGGAAGGGGAGGTTTTACGGGCATGTCAAGGTCAAGTGCTGCAGGATAATTACAGGTTATCCCTATGCCAATCAAGAGAAAAGCCATTTAGGTTCCCACCTCTGTTTAAGTGCGTTCCAAGCAGGTTCTGACCCTGCATTTGCATTCAGAATATGTAATCTAACAACAACAAAAGTTATTGAAATGGGCTGACCTGTCTTCTTTTGCAGACTGAGGCATGTATCATGCAATAAGGAGTAGCACAAAGTGATTTTCCTAGTTTCCCTTGGAATTACATCCATATTGAATGATTCCATACCTCATTATTTACATCCAGTGCCAACTCTGAGTGCCAATGCAGGAAGTGCAGGAGGTAGCTAATACCCAACTGAATTGTCATTTTATTGCCTCCGCTGTAACTGATTTCCCAGGGGGAGGGGGGATTAATTTTTTTTTCCAAACAATCACGAAAGACCGACGTCATTTATGATGACACCGGTGTGTTGCTATGCCAACATATATATACAGTCTTCGGCTTTGTGAGAGAGTGAGCGTCTGAAGGGTTGTTATGTTATTTAAGTCAACCATTAAGCGTGTACATAAGCTGTGTGTTGCATTTGCTGCCAAAGAAAAGAGACAAGTTGTCCCTCTAATGTTGCTACAGCATCATGTATTATTCACAGCAGAGTTGGTCAGCACTGTGAAGAGCTAATGTTAGCTGGTTAGCAACTAAAGACAGTTAAAGTAGCCAGAGGTCTCCCAAATATGTTTTGAACTGCCGAGCTGGAAGCTGCGGGTAGAGAAAAAAAGGCAATTAGATGATTGATCATGTATTCTTTTGGTCATGAACTGCCATGAAGTTAGCTTGTAACCGCTAATTAGCTAGCTGTGCTGCTGCATAAACACATTTCATAAACAAGGACTTTTTTTTCTGTGGCAGCAAACACAACACACAAGTTAAATAGGTTGAATCTTTAATCAATATACGATCTGTTTTTGAAGCTTGACTTGAAGCTCGCCTGCCCTCCTCTTGCAAGACTCCAGGAAGTTCAGGCAGGCTGCAAGAACATTGCAGGAGCACAAGACGAGCACAACATCGCAAATTCACAACAACAAGGAATGAAAAGTCCTACACTGTAAGTTGATCAGCTGTCTCTGTCTGCCGGACTACTTTAACATATTGCTCAATTTAACCGTTAATAAACAAGACTTTTTACAGTTCATAAACAAACACTTACATTCAGTATTAATGTGAACTCCAATTAACGTGAAACAGGAAAACTAAAATGGTTATTCCAGTCCAGAATAGAAATGTCAAAGGAGGACACTGTGGCTGGAGCTTTGAAGTAAGAGCACTGGGTATTTCAACTTGATCTCTGATGACATATCATGGTAATTTCATGAGTTATTACAGTAAATGTATTACAGACTTCTCCTTGAAATGGACATTAAGACCCTGAAGACAAAACTAACCTAAAGAAATAAGTATACTGAGTAGAACTTATGTACAGAGTACAGAGTGGGCTGATAACTGCCTCTGTGTTCATCACTACAAGAACCTTTCACATTACAGAGTGATCCACTGAAATAAATTGATTAGTAAAGCTTTGCAAAATTATAGTTTTAGCATAAATGGACCGTGACCTCCACATCCTCATTTTCAGATTGCTACTTCCGTGCCTGGGTCCAGACCTTCGAATCTGCCCACTCTGCTGAGTCGATTGATTCTCTGGTCTGGCATTGCGACATGTAACAGCAGTTTCTCAAGACAAAACTAAGCGACCAATGAGAGCCACGAAGGGATTAATTACTAGCCAATCACTACCATGGGGCGGCATTAAGGCTGCTATCAAGGGTTGTCGAGGTGTGTACGAGAAGTAATAACAAGAATGGTGGCCACTATAGATGGTGCTGTCGAAGTTTTTTTAAATCAACCAAAAAAAAAAAAAAAAAAAAGTATGTAGATAGTTTAATATACAGTCTATGGCTCCAGCTCAGTATTTGGACTGCTGTGCTCATTTTTGCATGTGCAGTTGCTACATATCGCTCCATTAAATTCTTACTAAAACTTTATTGCTTTTGGTCATCATTACCTGAAAACATCCAGTTTCTGTTTTTCCTGTGTGAAGAGGATCATACTGCACACACCTGCTCTGACCCCAGAGTCAGCGGCAGTGATTCAGTGTTTTGACATAAAGTTCCTTGAGTATCATGCCAGTCGTTGCCCTTTGCAAAGGCACCATGCCATTATCTGAAAACTAAAAATCCATCTGTTGCCTCCCGCATACGATCATTAAACAACCTGGCAGAGCACCAAGCACACAAACACATCCATGCCCTCTGGAGACTTTCCACATCATTTGGACAGACATGCTCGCTGTGTAAACACCATTTTCTTTGCCTTTTTTCTCAGATCTTTGCACGTCAGTGCAACTCGTTCAGATGTTTACTGCAAAGATGACACAAGTATGTGGTGCAATTACAAATTGGAGTCGTTTTCAGAGAGGAAATGGCTTTGCAGAAAACATGAGTATTCAAAACTAATTTATTGTACTCTTTGAATCAACCTTCAGACAGTATTTCATGCATTTAGTGTGCAGAGAAGCACTGAACACGATAGTAAATGGTCCGATTGTTGTGAGAATGACACCTTATTCTTCTGCACATGTTGAAGCCACATTGCACAAATATGTATAGTTGACTCTGTCATTGTTCTCTTTCAGTTCAGTTAAATTCCGTTTCTTATTTTCCTCAAGAGTGACATTAGTGTGCAGACTTATTGATGATACTTATATACTGATGATCTCTTCATTTCATCTTATAGTGTGTCAGGTCCCCCCCTGCATTGGAGAATTAATTAAATCTTTCACCTTCCCACTCTCTTTGTCTCCATGTTGTCACCATCGGTGTTCAATGACGTCTGTTTCAGCTCAGGCTGTTTAAGTGCCGTCATTCATGTTGTCATTGTATTAAGTAACTGCAGTCAGCCCACTCACTTTGCTTTCTGTCTCTCTGCTGTACATATGTGTGATTGTACATGCGTACAGGGTTCATTTGTGCCTGACAAGGAAGAAAAAAAAATTCTAGGAGAAACCGTTGAGGCTAGCCCTTTTTTTTTTTACTTCAGTGACGTCAATGACATTTTAAGGGAGACAACTTCTGCAGAAAATTAACACCTACAGCAATCACTTACGTGGAAGTACCAGCTCACCGAGGCAATTAGACTGAAGCGTTGAGTGATGAGAGCAGACCTCTGAAAAAAAAAAAGAATTCTGAATTGTTAGAAGTCTTTTCTTGGCATCAGCACCTTTAGTGATTTCCCCTCCGTTAGATTAAGGATTTTGTACTTGCACTCACACAGAGAGCATTTTCTGTGCTCCAGGTCAAGCACCTGAAAGGTACATACTATATTTCCTCCCTGGCCTGTAGTGCTTTTCATTTATCTTTATAGTTTTGTTGTGAGTTGCACAGTTTTGGAGATATCAGCTGTCTCGCTTCTCTTGAATATAATGAGACTAATTTCCACATTTGGAACTACTTTCCTTCTGCTAGAAAGGTCATGATTTCTGGAAAGAGATATTGCTGTTGAATTTTTCAGATTAATTTTTTGGGTGCTTTGAGCACCACAAGTCGAGCGTCATCTTGTTCCAGTATATTGTCAAGAGGGCAGACATCCCCAAAACTCTGCAACTCCAGGAAGCGTAGAAAAAAAATCCAGATGGTTAAATAGGGGAAAAATATATATTTTTGAGTTTGGATTGAACAGTCCCTTTAATTGTCAAACACAATTTGAAACACATTCTTGAAATATGTTTGCATGCTTGTTTGGGTCAAATGTATTTATAAGCAAACAATGGATTGCCTGCAATACAGTAATGTTTTTATACTCTTGTTGCATAGAACACCCAGGCGTCACTGGCACTCTGCAAGGGGATCCATGAAAAGTTTTCAGATTCACTTATTTAAATGATCTATCTATCTATCTATCTATCTATCTATCTATCTATCTATCTATCTATCTATCTATCTATCTATCTATCTATCTATCTATCGTATAACCAATTGTATAATTAATTAAAAATTTAAGGTAGTGTATTGGTACTCCACCAATAAGCAACATATATTTGGAGCTGAAACAGCAATCACAAAATTGTAGAATATGAGAGTGCACAGAGCACTGATAAATGTCAATAACAATGACAAACCTTGTGTTCTTCTCAGTATTTGTTTGTGAAAAGGTTGCAATGATTGGACAAAATTACAAGGTCGTGCAGAATTTAGATTGATAGAATTTGCGTAAATTGTTGCCATCGCAACTTCCTGGAGGGGCTGAATAGAATAGAAAGATTCTTTATTTTCTACCCTGTGCATGCAAAAGGCAGAAATCTGAATTAACTTACATATGTAGGACAACTGCTGATAAAAAAAAAACAAGTATACTAACTTGCTAGTGCAACATGGCAAACCCTGCAGGAAAGGAGAGAGAGATAACTAGAATTAGAAAAAATGAGAACCTCTGCTCCAGTAACTGCAGACGTGTTGTAAAGTCAGCTGTATAAGGTGTTTATATTTTCTACAATTTCTTATTTATGTTAATAGTAATTTTCACTTATCTTGTGATTCCATAGAAAAGATTCTCCTCAGTAAATATTTGTTATGCCTCATTCTCTTCAGTATATTTATTCTCAGACAAACAGATGGAGCAAACTGTCATAAATGAGGGAGGATTGTAGTGGGAACACTGGGGTGTCAGGTGTGACAATGTTGGTGGGAAAGGGTTTACATGGTTCATAGGTCAGTTAGGAGGATCACTTAGCATATTTTTGCTCAAGGCCACAGGAGGTTGCATGTGGATTTTAGTGGTGTTCCTCAATTTTGTGTTAGTGCTCCTATAAATTCTCTATAGGGAGCACCTGTGCTACTAGTGGAAAAGTTACTCTGGAGCTCCGGTATGAATGTGATGCACAAGGAGGAAGGAGGAAATCTCAAAGTGAGTGAGTTCTGTCATTCTTGAACAAATGGCATGTGGAGGTTTTTCTGGAAAGCATATAACTGCACCACAAATATATTTGTCGCTAAATGTACTAGTGCTAGATATGTTTGTGCATCAGCAGGCCTTGTCTCTGAATTATATTTATCATCTAAGAGATGTGTCATCAGTCAACATTTCCGGTTTGGAGCTGTCTAATACGCCATGCAGTTGATGAAAACCAAGAACCTTGGGCTTCATGGGAAATAAAAGCCGTATAGGAGCAGAATGATTTCTTCTGTATGTCAGTGAACACCTGTAACTCAAACACAATAACCTGGCTGAGATTTCTTATAACCACAGCGTTGGTTTGAAGTCTCAACCTACGAAGGAGTAAATAACTGATTTAAGACACATGGCAGAGGAATTCTCAGGAGGAGAGGAGTGAGATGTGCCGATGCGAAGCCTTGCTTTCTTCACAGCGGAAGTGACCATTAGTGGTTCAAACAAGCTGCTCAGTCATAAGATTTCTTTACCGACACAGCATCAGCTGCTTCCTGTCTATTACACAAACAGGCAGGTGAAGTGAGATCAAGGCAGTCTGTTCAGAGCATTGTCAGCAACCATAATGGGCCACTGAATCCTTCAAACTGCAAACTGCAGGCATTAAACCTGGCAGTTTGAGGAGACAATATGGCCCTGAGCAATTTCACCCACTGTGCAGATTTAATATTTAACCCATCTGGAACTGAATGCTTTCATTGGTATCTTTTTCAAGGCAGTGTCTGGTTCTTTGAAGCCTTTATATGCCTGATCAAGACATTGTTGTTTTCATCTTTTTGTCTGGTCTTGCTATGAGTAAACGCCATAATTTCAGAAGTCATTTACTCCTTGCAAGATATTTTTTGCTCATCAATTCATAATAAGAAGAAAATACAACAAACGTGAATATTATTCATTCAATGCTTTGGTTATAGTTTAGAATTACCTTTATCTTAATAGACAACTAAATGCAATGGTGATAGTATTATACTTAATAGCTAAAACAAGAGGTTATGTACTTAGGTCAACTGTTTCCAAAGATCTAAAGATGGTTGAACAATGTTTGGCTATTTGGTGTTTAGCTAACATAAGTGAAAATATGTGATAGTTTTACAAGAAAGGAGAGTTATCGAGGTACCAAGCTTGCTCAACTGTCACTGGAGTAAAAAGGAACGGGACTCAGTAGCCCTAAACACAAAATACAGCTGAGGCTGATGGAAATGAGGCTGATTAATTAAAATTTTGACCTGATAAAAAGATCACCAAAGTTATTACTGTTCATCTTGAGAGGGACATGAATGTCCGCACCAAATTTTGTGACAATCCCCTGGGAACCATGACTGTGGCAAATATAATAAAGTCCTGTACACTGTCAGCACTATATATATACTAAATATACACTACATATACTGCATATGTATGTATGTATACTGACAGTTTAATATTTCACTCATACAGATACAGACACACAATCATTGTCCAATTAGAGTCCTAGAATGCAAGAGAAACCTGGACATTGTGAATACTTAAAAACACTGGATGATAACTGGGTTATTTGAAGCTCTGGAACAAACGAGTAAGTGGATCTAAGTTGTGACCATTTTGTCGACTGCTGTTTCCAACATCATGGATGTCAAGCTCAAGTAATTATCATGGTAAAACAAGATGTAAATATCACAAGACAGGTTCAAATCAGGTAAATCGTGAAGCAAAACTACTGTAGTATTAGTTTTCATATTCAGCATCTTAAACACTTTTAGAGCTAGCGATATTTGCAGAAGTTCAAATCATGCACGCATTTATCATTTAGGAAAGTCTACCCTCAAAGCACTAAAATGTGCTGGTTTAAATTTCTAGTAAATGTTGCTGTTGGTCATGCACTGTGTGGTCTAGTGTCTCAGAGCTTTGCTGAAAGAAAATCAAGACTAATAGAGAAAATACTAGGACACCTTAATGCACCATATAATTTCATTATATTATGGTGTTTGGGGAAGACAGATGACTCATAGTGCAATAAAGTTCAGTTTTTCATTTAGTTGAGCTTTAGTTCAAATTCAGTTTCCTAAAAATTTATCCCAAGAGTGCAAATTCACAGCTTGTTGTGAGGACTTCTCCTGGTTAATTTAGAGTTGCACACCCCACACAGCTCTCTCATCTACATTCTCATCCCAGTAACTCAGTGTCAGATTTGCAGCCTGAAGCGTGTCATTACCACAGCAAACGGTGCACAGCTATACAGAGTGGGTTCATTTTACAACAACCTGGTTGATTCAATCAACATGTGCCTTCTGAACCTGGACATTGACGTCAGCACCCTTATTGGATTTCTGTTGTGGTTTTATTTGGACAATATCTATCACTGCAAGCTGTCACCTCCCCTGTCTGCCCTCACTTCCTGAGAAACACAAACCCCAAAACCCTGAAAAAGGAAAGCACAGCTGGAAGAAACAAGCCCACAGAGGTTTTGCTATTATATGTTCCAACATTTTTTATAGCTCTACTTGGCTTGAATTCATACAACTGTACTTCAATCAGAAGACTTAAGAAACTTGTTTTGCAATTAATTGATTACTTTGTAGACATATGTTGGCAATCGCATAGAGACGTATCACTAGAAACATGTCACCATCTCTGTTGCGATGCACATTGTCCTAGCGGTTTTTAGACTAGCACAAAAGCTAAAACAGTCTCAACTTTGCAGCACAAGGCGCTCACTCACACTGTTTGTCAGCGTTCAGGCAGCTAATCAAATTAAGCAAAAATGCTGACTTTAATACTTCACCGCTTTCTGCCCTCCACTTCCTGAATATCACGTTGGAGGTGGTCTTTTGTTCATTTCTTTGAGAGCTGAAAGAAACAAAAGATGAAAGAAAACAGAAAAAGGGCAGCATGATTTGATGAAGGGACCAGCAGCAACAGTTGCACTGGTGTGTGGACAGGTGGGGTTAAGTACCCTGGGAACACTGGCCACATCACTGTCATGTACGTTTGGTTCTAGCTCTGTCCAAAGATGTGGAAATCTTCAGGAAATAACCCTCCTTAAAACCACAGTGTAATTTTTACACTTCAGTGTTTGTGCTAAGCTAAGCTAACCAGGTGACCGTAGATTTGTGAATTCAACTAACCAGCAAACAGTTTCCAAAAATGTTGAACAACTCCTTAAAAAAATCTAACTTAATTTAAGGTGAGAACTTCTAGGAATAACAGGAAAGCAGTGATGTATTCCCTGGGAAGAAATCATTACGAAAATCACAGATACGCGGTGGTGGACAAAGTACTCAACCCAAGTACTTGAGTCAAAGTATAGATACTCCTGGTCAAATATTACTCAACTACAAGTGAAAGTTGCTCAGTCACAATTTTATTCGAGTTAAAGTACCAGAGTACTTGCTTTTCAAAATATTTAAGTTTTCACAAGTACAAAGTACATTTTCTAATATCAATATATTGCTGTATTTTTCTTACAATGTATTTACAGAACCTTGTAACTCTCTGAAACCATCTAATGATGCACTGATTTGCTTGTAGAACCACTCTGCTACACAAAGTCTACAGAAACACCTGTAAAACCTTCAGCATAGAAATGCAATCAAAAACAAAAAGGACAGCTATTGTCTACCTTAATTATGTGGTATTTTTCACCCCAATAAAAGCAATCCAACATTAAAAGTCTACCTGGGATTATTTCTCTTTTTTAAATTATAATAACATCTTGAATTTTAATTTTGTCTCTCTCCTGCTGTCACCATTATCACATTTTATTTGAATGAAAGAGGGAGAGCGCCTGGATGACGTATTTCCACTTTTACATCAACCCCAGCTGAGAGCAGGTACTGTGCTTTGTTTCCTTCTCAGAGTAACACAGCGTGTGGTCAATTGCATTTCAGAAAAGAAAAAACAGCAACAGCTGACTTCAAAGCTATGATTAGCCTAAAAGTAATGAGTAACAACAACCTTTCTAGAAATGTAGTGGAGTCAAAAGTACAATATTTGTCTTTGAAATGTAGTGGAGTGAAAGTCATAAGTTTCCAGAAAAAAACAAATAGTCAAGTAAAGTACAGATACTAAAAAAAAAATGTACTTAAGCACAGTACTCAAGTAAATGTATTTAGTTACTGTCCACCACTGTAGATAAGCTACCTCTGCCTCTCACCATGTGATATGTGGAATGAGGCATGTGCCTCCACACAAACAGGAGCCATCTTCAAATAGTTGTCCTTGTCCTTGTCCTTTGCTCCTATGGAATAACTTTAAAATAATCTACAGTTATGAAATAAATACATTGATCATCTGTTTGGCTTTGAGAAAACTGTAAAATGTAAACAAAAATGAACTTGCTTGGAATGAAAAGCTTAAAGTTTGTCTTGCAGGGAGTTTCGAGGTCGGAGCCCATAAATATCAACACATACTCTGTCGTCGCACAAATAAAGCGTTCCACGTGAGCTGGCTGAGTGAATTATTGTTAATAATAAAAATAATCTTTGGCTGCAATAACAATATTACAGGAGGCATACACTGAATTTGAATATCACTCTCATAAGCACGCTCATAATCATTGCTATTGTTGTTGATCTGGTTGAGATCTACTTCATGTCCTAAGTTTAATAATGCTGTATTTGTTATGTTTGAATAATAATAATAAACTTCTCATTCATTCAAAAGTTCTGAATATATATATTCTAACTTTTCAACATCTGTGAAAAAACAGCTTCTTTGGAAACATAACTTTTTATCTAATAAGGCAAAGAAAATGTCTCTGTATATTAAAAAACTTGTTTCTTAGAATTGGAAATGTCTTAAGACTCCAAGGTTCACTGCTTATGGACTATTTAAAATAGTTTGATGGTTCACATGATTCCACAGTTATTTGGAAGTTATTTTCTTATTGTTGGTATATAATTAACTTGTCATTGACTGATTAGGTAACATAAACATTTTACAAGTATTTACTGAAGTTATAATAGGATGTCTCTTGGTATTGTTAAGTGGTGCAACGTGAATCAACATTTCAGAATAGCGTGGCGTGGAGGCAATTATCACGGTCGGGGGAAAGTCTCCAGCCATGATAAGTGCCCCATTTTTAGTCATCCACAACAAGGTTTAAAATGTGGACCACATTAAACAGGGGTAGCCACAAAGACTAAAATAAAACAATGGATGTAGACCTGCTGGGCCCTTGCGTCACTATTTTAATGTGAAGTGTCAAATAAAAGCCAGTGTTTATGTAATAACAGGGGGCATAATTGGGAAGAACTGTCTCTTTCTCGTCCTTATTTCTCCTCTTTGTCCTATCTTTTCATTCAAGCATTTATGTGCTGGACCAGTGCCGTCCTGGGACCTCTATGTCCAAAGGCTGTCGGTGCCTCTTTCAGAATATCTTTGTCCTCCTGGAGATTCAGCCTCTCCTCTGGTCTCTCTTTCCACCATGTGTATGTTATCCTCATTTGTTTCCTTTCTCCTATATGTGTGAATGATGCACTTGAGCTTTCCCTTATGTGTTTGCGAAGCCTGTCCCTCTTCCACGTCTCCCAACCCATTGTCAACCAATCTCGTCACATACCAGCGATGTGTCACTGCCCCTCTGCGTCTCGTACACAAGCTGCCCTTCAGAGTCTGTAATGAAGCGCTGCCAGAAAGCCTTTTACCTCGCGTTGCATTACATTACTACATCAGATGACATCAGTTTTCTGTACAGTTGGTTCTTGTTGATACTCGGAAAGAATCCCTTGACACTTTAATGTTTAACTATTTAGAGACACTTTTGTTTGTATTTTTGCTAAGTAGGCTACAGATAGATGGAATTTGGTCATCAGTGGTATCGTGCTGTGAACTGAACTGTTGGACACGTATGATCCTGACCTGTTGATGGAATAAGATAGATCATCAGGATTCAGTCAATCAATATGTGTTTCCATTACTGTTGTTTTAAAGTTCCCAGGAAACAGCTAGTGGAGTTGCTTATTGCTTACGTGTTTCCTCTAAAACACACAGCCAGAAGGAGACCTGTTACGAACTGGTGTTTACTGTGCATTAACACCCCTCCCACTATGCAGCTTCCTCTACCTGGGCTGGGAGTTCACGGTGAACATGGCCAGACAGGGACCAAAACAGCCTCCCGGACCAACGGAGGCCAGTTTGATTAAATAAATTAGCTAACTACTAACTGCCGTTGGCTCAGTTAACCCTGGGGTGCTGGGAGCGAAAGCCGGTGAGAAAACCACCTTGATACGACTTCTGTCCCGTATTCCCTGTACATCTTGGAGGCTGTGTTCGTCCCAATGACCACTCCTGTTCGCTGGGAGGCCACTGAGCCTCTAAAGCCTCTTTAGACGCCAAAGCTCTCTGTCCATCAGTAAAGCCCTACGGTTAAATAATCAAGAGTTGAAACTGAGTAGCTGCAGGACATCAGAGGAGAGACCAGAAAAAATATTTTCTCCATAAAATATAATCCAATTTCACCAAAATCAGTGAAAAAAGTTACGAAGCTGTGCTCTCGCAAAGCCCCCAGAAACACGCCACTCTGCTTGCTTCAGTGAACTGATACATTCTTCCGTGCTTCGCTGAGCCATAATAGTTTAATTGGGTACAAATTTAATAAGGCCCAGAGTGCAGAATGTGTCATCAACTGTTTCAAACTGTTCTCCAGGAAACATTTTCTCAAATACCTGAGAATATCAACAAAATGACTTTTTTTTGTCATGTTAGGCCACATACTGTAGTATAGGTGATGTATAGTGCTATATGCAATTAACCATCGATTTTGACTCTATGGGAACTTTATTTAGTACATGTTGAAAAAAATTTTAAATGTCATTCATCTTTATTCTCAACCGTTCTTCCTCAAAAAAAGAAGTCTGAGTCATAACCGTATCAAGCTAAATAATTTTTCAAGCCAACCAATATCCTTTCAAAAAGTCAATTACAGAGGAAGCAGGAGGGCTTGGTATCGTTGACAGTCATGGAGAAAAATGGCTATTTTCTTTTGCTTCATTATTACTGATCCATTACAGCTTTCTCATATGGTGCTGCATACGTTTTATGAGTCAGTGCTGAAACAAACGTAGAAGCAAGTGAGCAAACTGAATGCAAATGTAAAATATTTATATATTCACAGTGAATACAAATATCCCCATAACTTTTGCCCCACCATAATTTTACTGATTTTATTTCAAACTTCGGGCTGGGTTTTTTTTTTTTAATCCATTACCTTAGCCCGATGTTGCACAGAATAATTATTCAGAAAATTAGTCTGATTAAAATGCACCTTTGAGGGACCATCCAATTTAATGTGTAATTAATAAAAAGATTTTCCTGTCAACCCCGGCGCCAAACATGTTAAAAGCGCTCCTATAACTGCTGGAGTCATTAATGTGAGGATTTCACGCTTAAAAGCCCTTTTCTGTCTTGCTTTTATTAATGTGTTCATAAAGGCTCTTTTCATTTGACACCCATGCTATTTAATGTACTTCACTCTATAACACTGAGAGGTTAAACTCCTTCTGGCTGCAATACTGCATGTACAATTTGAATACTATTGACTTGTATTACCAGACCACTAATAAGTAGGACAGACACCGCAGCTCGGTCCAGATTAACCTTAATTAATAACTTACTGCAGCTTCGTTAAAGGAATCCTCTGGCATTTCCTATGCTTGAGGATGTGATGAGTGTGTTAATCAACTATGGTAAATGATTATGTAAGTGGAATACCCCTGTCTCTAAAGTCAGTAAATTCAATTAAATAATCAAACACCCAGAGGAATCATGCAGATACTATAACATGCACTGCAAGTAACACCACCAGTAAAAGAAAGAAACAGGCTAAAGGTCCCTATAAGCACTGATGAGTTTTATTAGGTACTTCCCCAGGATACTGATAATAAAGTTATGTGTGCATAATTAGTTTAGATCAACAACTTTGATCCCAGTCGGCTCTTTGTTGTGTCATCATTTTTAAAAGTGATTAATAAGCTCATAGGCTTAACCGCTGAACAATGCAGATTCTGTCCTGGCTGTGGAGAGACCAGCTCTTTATCCTTGTGGTGGGGTCATGGGAGTTCATGGCATGTTTTTGTGGACCTGGAGAAGGCCTGTGACCATGTTCCCTGTGGGGGGACCATTGCTAAACCTTTTATAAACAAAGTGAGAGCTGTGTCTGTATTCTCTGCATAAAGTCAAACCCTTTTTCGGTGGATGTTGGATTCCGCAAGGGCTGCCCCTCGTCTCCGATCCTATTTGTGATCTTCATAGACAGGAGACAGAATGTCCAGTCTGGGAATCTCAAAATTGCCCTTTTATTTTATTTTTTCCAGATGGTTCTCTTGGGTTCATCAGGTTCATCCGTACCTTTCAACATGCACTGAGGTGGTTGTCAGCCGAGTGCGAAGTGGCCAGGATGAGGGTCAGCATGTCGTGGAAACAATTTTCAGCTGGGCCTTAAGTCTTCAGGTCCTCCAAAACATACTTTTCTCAAAGTCAAAAACACCACAAAAATCAAAGAAAACATGCTGAGTTCAATGCAATAATAGTTTACTTTAGTCCAAGTGCGATCTGAATTAAATCCCAAGAGAGCCTTCTTACATACTCAATCTAACTGGATGTTTAGCATTATTAATTACAGGACATACCATTAAAAAGAGGATTTTGGTCACGATTGTTTTTTGGTAGTGTCCCATCGCTCCACCTCAATATTTTAGGCAGCAGATTTCAGCCACTCATATCTGTAATCTCATCCTTTCAGTGACCATCCAGAACCCATGAGTGTACACTAAGTGAGGATTGGAGTGCTGACTGAGAGCTCTCTGCTCCTTTTGTCAATGTTCAGGTAAGTGATGACACAGAACCCATCCATCTTGCACCATAAGCAGGTTTCCCCACTTGGGGCTTTTGTGACTACAGAAACAGTGGTTCTTCTTGGCCTTCAGAAGCACCTCAGCTGACCAAACCCAAAAGCTGAGTAGAGTTAAGTACAGTTTTCATGTACTTTTACTTGAGTATTCACTTTTATTCCCTTCATGTTAACAAAAATGTCTCTACTTTCTAACCCTTACATTTTCAAAGCAGGCTTTTAACTTTAGTTTTAACGCATTCAAAGGGAATTTATTGATTGTTTCCTTTTTGCATCACTGCACGACGCCTTCCCGATATGATGACTAATTTCGACCTATGGATGGAAATATAACAGATAGACACAAAAGACAGACATAAGACAAAATAATGTAAAAGCCATAACAAAATAAAACAGACTAGGGGGAGATCAGATTAAGTTCAGTTGGCTTTGAACAGAAACAACTGGTTGAAATATCCTTTAGTGGGCAGCCACGAATAGGCCCTCTTGGTTGTCTGTAAGGTAGATAAAACATGATTACAGCCCATCTCGGGTGCCCTTCAATGGACTAAATGTGGTAAAGTGTCCTCTAGAGTGCTCTTGAGTGGAGAAGGTGTGGTGTAGCACCTTATAAAGTGCCCTGCCAGAGGACAAAACACAATGCAGTACCATCTTGGCTGCCATGCATGCTAGAAAATTTGTTGACCTCTTTGTGCTTGTAAATGGTTTAATAGTTCCCTGTGTGATTTTTATACAGACATGCAGTCGTTGTTGCACTTTTAGACACATAATTAAACAGTTTGAATCTAAACGAAGGACTGGAACTGTTTCACTATAAATTAATCATGACTGGTTCCTGTTTATTTTTTTCACCCTCAGACAGCCTGAGTCCACCACTGAAACAGTTCTTCTACTTTTAACAGACTCTTTTTTTGCACAACTATCTGTACTTCTACTTGAGTAAAGAACGAATGTACCTTTGTCACCTCTAGCTTTAAACACGGTACACTCACTTCCCTTACCTCTAGGGATGAAGAAAAAAAATTGCCTTTGTGGAATAACAAATATTGCCACTTACATTTCATATTCTGTAATATAAGTGACTCAGTGAGTGTTTAATTATTGTCAATGGCTCTTCTGATGGGCGAATGTGCTAGTTGTTTGTTACAGCATCTGTTGTGTAATATCGAAAACTGCAAGCTAAAAAACTTAATCCTTCCCCAAACATTAGTGTGATGATTCAGAAATATTGGGTCTGCTGTCCTCCAGGACCTTTTTTATGACGAAACTGGGTGATTTGAGCAAATTGAGCAGATTTAGATCCAGAATGAGACAGTGTGTCATGCTCCTGTGCAGTGACAATAGATATACTGATTAGTGTTTTTTTTATTTTTTATCAGAGATATAATTGCCTTTTCGAGTACATTCATGCTGTTACGCTTAAAATGAGTCAGTATTACCTAATGTGTATGTGTGCGTTTGTATGTGTGCGTTTATGTGTGTGTAGGCAGCTATTGCATTGTAGAGTCACCAGGTGGGTGCTTGTGACTGTGATCCAGACTGTACACAGTGAGTGGTAAGCAATCTGACAAGTCCTCAATCTAACCCAAACACAATGAGGAAGATAATGACGCACAGGCCTTCCCCAACACCATCTCCTCCATATTCATTACGGGATCTAGCTGTGCATAATTAAAGTTTTAATTGTCTCATGCGAAGAGATGGGTAGAGTCATATTAATATCCTAATGAAAGGAAATCGGGCAGAATATTAAAATGTATTTCCGGATCCCCGGAGAAACTCTAAAGCAAAAATTATTCAGTGACAGCTTAGTATTGTTTGTTTAAGGTTCAGGAGTTTGCTCCGAAATATAAAATACACAATAAAATAAATTGAAATAAAATCCTGCCCTACCTGCAGCCCGGCTTCTCCTGTGTGGGAGGTCAGCTGAGAAGATCTCAAAAGAGCCGCCAACATCTGAGCGAAGTGAACAACATTCATCAATGGCCTATGCTCCCTAGTTAGCAAAGGGCTTAAGTCACAAGTAAGTCATGATGTGAAATTTAGTATGCAGAGCATTCTAGCTGTGGATTTTGTGTACCTGAGAAATGCCTGTATGTCCACTTGATTGGACAAACGGGCACCTTGGATTGGTGTGTGCACCATGAGCTATGTATCTACACATACTGGTGACGCAATTTGGAGCCAGAGATTGCTCAGTTGTGGTCAGGGTTGGCCTTTTTTAGCATCAAATGACTGGTCAGAAAAATTGACATCAGCATGATAACATGTCTGTTAAGGGTTATCACAGACAACCAAACTTGCTCAGGGTCTTGAAGACATTTTGCCTCTCTTCCTCTCCTCTCTTCAGTTCTAACCAACTAGAGGGGAGTTTCAGATTTAACATCTGTGGGGTTGTTCACATCTTGAGAAGTACATGACTCATGGACCCATCCCTCCACCAAGTGAACCATTGGAGTCACCTAAGTGAAGGCATGAGTGTGTTTTAAGGTCACTTTGGAGCCGTTGACTCACGCTGCCATCATGTGAGTCATTAAAGTAACTGTGATAAGAACTCCTTTAAATATCAGAAATCATCTTTGGGAAAAATGTATTTGATGTGTGCTGATGTTTAGTCTGGCCCATGTCTCATCTGCTGATATGGAGGAGGCAGGATTTATTTACAGTGTACAGCTGTGACGTCAGGAATTATATTTTTTGACCGGTCTGTTTTATGCGACCATTGACTGCTGACTTTTCACTCTTCTTAACTAATCGTCAGAGGCCACAAGTGATTAACAACTGCTTCACTTTGAAATCTTCTTTCATATAGGGACACTGTATGTGGGTGTCATGTTAAAGTTGGCAGAACTTTGCAGATCTCTGCTGGTTGCATCTGCCAGTTGTGGTGACATTGCAGTAGGTTCTTCACCACCTGTTGCCTCTCAAGGATCTGCACTCTACTGAGTGCACTCTTCTTCTTGTTGTTGCTATAAGGTCAGTGTGCGTCTTCAGTCTTTGTTGCAACCTGGTCAGAACAAATTTGGGGCTTGTCTATGTTCTATTTGTCAGCATGTCCTCTTACCAGTTTTATTTCTAACTGGTTGGACTGGAACATGTGAATGTCTTCATAATAGGTCTACAGCATGCGGTTGTGGGGAAGATGCTGTATATCCATTGCGTACACACAGCCTTTTTGGCATTAAGCTTTCTTCACTCGATGTTCCCTCCACCTCATGAATGCCACACTGCAATTTGATGTACTGTACTATTCTCACTTCACTCAGGAGAGACAAGTGAATGCATTAAAAATAATTGTTTATTATACAGATGACAGAATGTCTTGACAGTCTAGACTCTACTGGGAAATTTTGTGTATGACGGGTGTCTGTCCTGAGCAGTGGCAAGATAAATTCCTCTGTGGAGTCCAAACACTGGTGGTGGTGGTGAGAATGATGAGACTGAGGATGAAGCTGGTGATGAAGCTGATCTGTGAAAGTAAACCATAGAAACATATTTAAAAAGAAAGCAGTAAGATGTCACCGTGTTACTGGATAGAAGTGACCAGCTGATGGAACAGCTGATATCACATTTAACATGAAAGTTTGCATATTTGATTTAAACCATTTGATGAACCATCTACTTATGTTTACATGTCCTGCACTTGGTCTCTTCCACTTTATCTAATAAATCTTTTTGTCGCACACCTTAGCTGCCAACTGACATTTTAGCATAAGAAAAGTGGAAGAAGTAGCTGAAAAGATGAATCATGTTACTATTATAATGGAAATGGAAATAGATGTGATATTTCTCAGCATGCAAGCACAAAGTGTTCCTAGGCCCACTTGTACAGACATAATCACGGGATTTCACAGGTATATTTTCTGGGAAACAACACTTTTGGTGAGAATAGGAGGAAGAACCAGGACCTCAAAACCGGAAGGAGGTTCTGCCACATGTAGATGAGGTGATTAAGAGGCACGTTAGATTGTAAATTAATGACAACGCAACCAACAAATATAGAAGTACAAAGTAGCCATCTGAAGGAAATTTCTACCAACTGGTTCTATGCTAAGCTAAGCTAAGCTAACTGAATATCACCTTTTCTGTAGTCCAGTTTCATTGTCTGTTTCATTTTGTTGCATGTTTTATTTTGGTCTTCTTATGTCTTTTTTGTCTGTTGCAACTTTTACGTTGTGTTTGATCTTGTGTCTCTTTCATCCTGTTGGTTTTTGTCTTGTTGTGTCTTGTAAGCTGTTTTTCCTCTTGTTGTGTCTTTTTTTTTAATCTTGTTACATCTATTACATTGTTTTTTTTGTCTTGTTGTGTCTTTTAGGGTGTTTTTTGGCTTATTACGTCTTTTTTGTCTTGTTGTGTCTTTTTTCTCTTGTTACATATTTTTCATTGTTACATCTGTCAGGCATGATGTGCATTGATGGATACTCCAAGGAATTTTTTTTTATATGTCATCATCTCATCCACCTAGGTTGAAATCAGTCTTTATTTTGGGAAGGCAGCACACGTTGTTGCAAAATAAAAATTCCCCTCAGTTGCATTAAAACTAAAGTAACAAGCCAGTTTTGAAAATGTAAGGAATAGAAAGTACAGATATTTCTGTTCAAATTTAGAGAGTAAAAATAAAAAGTTGTCAGAAAAATAAATACTCAAGTAAAATAAAGATACCTGTGAAATCTATTTAAGCAAAGTAATGAATTATTTCTACTTAGTTACTTCCCCCCTTTGCCACAATGACATCAGTTTTTAAGAGTTGATGTGGATTTAAGAGAGAGAGTAATTGCACAAAAGAGCAATAGTTGTCACTAATATGAACTAAAGTACAGTGCATTTCTGAATCACTCTGAGTAGGCATTTGAACTGAATGTAACTGGTGTTTTTTTTCCCCACATCCCTTGTGGTTACTGAGAGATAAAAAAGCAATCATCCACTTCCACTCTACCTTTGGAAACCTAATCCAGTAATGGCAAACCACGGGGAAGGTAGTGATTCACAGTCACCCCTGACCCCCCTCCTTTGACAGGGGCGAGCTCCTGTGCCGGTGGCCTCCAGTGAAACAGTGAGGGAACACGTCACATACTGAGAAAACTCAGCCCCGCAGGACAACTCTGAGTTCATGCTGGCGTAGGTTGGAAAATGTGTTTATGTGCCTGTGCGTAGATATCTCTCTGCATGCCCGTCTGTCTTTGTGAGCAGCTGTTGATCAAATGGTGTTCAAATCGTATGTGTGTGTATGGATTGGGTTGGAATACTCTTTTTGTGCCTTAAAGCCTGTTTGTCGTTTTTATATGTGGGTGGGTGCTCCATGTGGCACATGACTCAGTTACAGTTTATGATATATATATATAGTTTTTACTGTACAGAATACTTATGCATTTGCATCACTGTGTACGTAAGCACAAACCGTGCCAAGCCAAGTGTTTCTATTGAACAGCTCCTCCCACATAATCTAAATACTGCAACATTTATAATGATTTCTGTTCCAGAATTTCTTGCAGTGCATTTCTTCTGTCACTGCTTATTCTTCTTGTGCTTAACCAGATTTTCACCACTAAGATTTTCATTTTTTCCCCCGATGCCTCTGCCATCCCAAGGGCTCCTCTTTCTATGCAGCAGAGGTGGGAGCACGTCACACGTGCAGGTCACAAATCTCAAGTCTTAACCTTCAAGTGTCAAACACTTCCCCGGTTACTGTTGTGAGAATCGAGCAAGTAAAGTCGAGATGCTGCTATAAGGCAAGCGAGTCAAGTGAAGTCTTAAAAATCAAGTCAAGTCAAATTCTGATGATCTCCTCCAGTTTCAACATTTAATTCAGTCGGTGTCTGAGCCATTTTTTCTGTTTTTTTGTCTGCCTGGTCTTGTGTTAAAATGCTTGTAAAAGCTCAGCCCTGTAATGCACAATCAAACATCTTTTTTTTTAGGACAACCTGATATATATATATATGTATATATATATATATATATATAGAGACATATATATATATGTATCCTGCAGTGATGTCACATGAATGAATAAATAGTTCTAAATACACAGAGAAACTATTGGAACAAGATTTTTGGCATTTGAAAAGTGTTCTGCCACGTCTTGGTAATCAGGGGAAAAAATAACACTCTAATCAACACACAGCAAAAGCTATTTATACATTTACAAGAGAAGTTCTTTCATTTTTTTTCCCATTGCTGTCATGTTTACTATATTAACTCTGTTTTATTTATGATTTTGATTTCTTCTGTTTTTGTGTTTTGTAAAGCGCTTTGTAACTCATTTTCCATCATTTTTTGTCCATCAGGTTATGAACACCATGACTGAAAGCCTTACATCACTTTCAGTCCATCGAGGTAAATACAGTGTGTAAAAATGAAAACTATATATCCATGGGATATTCCATGCACCTTGGGCATGTGTCTATCCATGTTATCCAAATGTGCAAATGACAACCCATGAATTATTTATTAGATCTTATTTTGGGTGCTTCACTAATAGTGTAGATCTATAGGGTCGATGATGGGGTAAGTCTCATGTCACTGCATTGTGCGCAGCGTTTGGGGATCAGAGCTGCATGTGAAGCAGATACCAAGCTTTCTATAGCCACTCTGATTGGGCAACAGACTAAATGCAAAGCATCATTCATGGATCATATATGGTGACAACACCGGAGTGATAAATAATCACAGAAGAGGTTCAATATCATGATGGATTTATTGTACATAGACTCTGAAAAGACACTGAAGTTTGAGTCACTAGAACGCAGCATTGCTGAGTTATTGTTCATGTTGTATGCAATATCGCCAACCCTAGAGGGTTTAAAAGACAGAGGCAGTCAGAACATATAATTAGATGACACATGACAATCAAATGGACAAATTAGTATGGGACTGGATGCAGATGGAAATCCAGACACTCAGTTTGAAGGCTGCAAAACCCCAACCTCAAATGAAGCTCAGCGGAAGTTCAATCAGGAAGACTATCTTTGCGCCTCATTCATTCACAGCTCTCTCTTACTCTCTTTCTGCTCATTCTCAACCAGCTGATTATAGGTTTTCACTTGGCAGTTACCCAATCAGATGTAGCCGCCGTCTGCATCCAGCCAGTCATGTTCAATCAAACTTTAAAACCTGTTCTCCCGTCTGCTGGTGTCAGCTGTCATTTCAGTGTGGAATCGTTGAAACCCTCCACCATCTTCATATCCAGAGCCCGGGATGAGCTCATCAGAAGTCCACTCCTCGTCTCATCCTGATTTTCAGCCATCCCTTCACCACCACCAGTGTTCAGACTTCATCAGGGGATTCCTACTTTTATTGTGGCTTCACTACCCCCTTTATTTAATCACTTGTAATGTGTCCTCACCGGTTATATCACATTTACAAACCGTTCTTCCTGGGTTTTGTTGTGATGGAAGAAGTTAGTTGTTGTGTTGGTTGCGTCACTGTTTTCAGAGCTGCAGACTAGAGGGCTGCGTGGTGATTGAGATCCCTCAAGTCCTGCGGAATCCAATGCAAACCTCGCAGGAATGGGCTGTTTCAGCAACTTTTCAGACCCTCCTCAGAGTTTTTTCAGTCCACGGCTCTTCTCCCGACAGTGCCGGTAGGTTGGTGCGGGCTGCAGCTTTCCCTTCTTTCTGGATCAATGGACTA
The DNA here is from genome assembly GCF_056507025.1 of Lutjanus erythropterus. Classification (NCBI taxonomy): domain Eukaryota; kingdom Metazoa; phylum Chordata; class Actinopteri; order Lutjaniformes; family Lutjanidae; genus Lutjanus; species Lutjanus erythropterus. The sequence continues at coordinate 24,782,704 of NC_139332.1, forward strand.
GACGTTTTTACAACTTGTAAATAGTTTGTTTGATCTTCTCCCTCCCACTGTGTATTGTTTACTCGTTAATTTCAAATATACGATGTCCCTGTAGTGAGTAGACATGAACACATTTATTTTACAGTCAGTTTGATTGAAAAACTGTAATTAGTATGAGTGTTATTGTGCACTAGAACTAAGTTTTGCCACTTTATTACCAACACATATGCATCTCTTTATTAATACCCCAGAAAAATAATGTGTTTTCAAAAATCAATGACACTATTACTGAGTAGGGTTAAGTCTACCCTCCCTCCATGTGTGCTCCCATGTGTGCTGGCTTCTGCTTATCTGCTGCATCCTAGTAGGTTGCTCAGTTTGTGAGGCCCGTCAGCCTAAGCGGCAGTGTAAATTTTTCTTCCTTTCAGTGGAGAGTTAATGACATTTATGCCCATCCTGCCTCTGGGTCAGCACAAAGACTTAACCTAACCCAAAAACTTAACCTAACCCAACCTGACAAACATTTTAAAGTTCTGCATTTGCATTCTCTGTCTGCTCTGTCTTTGAAAAATACATTTATTCACTTTCTTGCCTTTGCCGATAATTAGATGAGACACTGTGTGTCTGTGCATTAAGTATTGAACAAGAGCCAGGAGACAATTAGCTTTGCTTATCATAATGACTGAATACAGAGAGAAAAAGCAACCCTGACTCTGTCCAAAGTTCAAAAATCCACCTACTAACACCTCTAAAGCTCACTGATTAGTGTGTGATGTCTTTGTTCAGTTCTTCATATCCATGGCCCAGGTTGAGCTCATCAGAAGTCCACTCCTCATCACATGCTGATCTTCAGCCATCCTTTCATTACCACCAGTGTCTAGACTCAATCAGGGGGATTCCTTCATTAATTGCAGATTCATTATCACCTTATACATGATGATGTCTCAGTGGGGTCTAATCACTTACAACTGTGCACATTTCTAATCCAGATTGTGCACGTGTCAATTAAATATCTTTCATACACTCAGAATGAAGTCTCTCCTGATTGAAATGAATATGGTCCAGATGATGAATCTTACTAAGAGGCTGATACTCCTGCTTTTGAGTGAAATGTCTTAGAATGTGTTACAGAGAGCCATGTAAATAAATAAATCACTTTGGTGATTCCCTGCAGTATATATATCCCAGGGCATTGGAAGTAAGGGTCCTAAGGGGGCATGGGCTCACCAAATTTGTGACCCTGTTCTAAATTCTTTGTAAGGTGTGAATCACTATTCCCCTACCTTACAATACTTATACCCTTTTCAGTTATTTAATAGACCGAGCCATGTTTTTTGGTCTTGCACCTGCAAGGTGGTTGTCAGGGGGCGGAGGTGTGAAAGCTCCTTTGTGGCAGAAAGGTGTTTCAGTCATTCCCATCCACTCCGTGTTTAGAACACAAGCGTATGAGGAGCATTTGATAATCGCATGTCTCACAGACATCGGCACTGGCAGCCATCTGCACCAGGCTTGTGCAGTCTAACATTTGCATTGTAATGTTGCATATTTGCAATATGCACATCAATGCAATATTGATGTGCAGTAAAAAGCATGGATGTATATAGAAGAACTGAGATACTTGGTCATTCTTCAGCTTTCTCATTCAAGCTTTCTTCCGAGTTTTACCAGTGGTCACTCACATTATTGCAGTAAAAATATTCCACTGCAGCCCAAAAAGCATTTCCCAACAAACCACCATTATATGAAAGATGTCAGTAAAACAGGACACTTTGAACTACAGTCAAGGTCAATTATGTCTCTTTCAGTGATGAGGTTTTGATCCATGGAGGTTTTAAACCGCAGTTGTAAAATTTTCCTTGAACTGAGAAAGGTGATTTAAAAATCAGTGTAAAAAGTGAATGCCTCAAATGGGCAAATCACTGCTGTGCATTTTCTGTGGACCAGATACTCTGGAAATAAAACCAGCTATAAAACTTTTGTGGTGCATGCACCAGGTGAGGAATTGGACTGAACGGATGCCGTCTTTGCATCCTGAACTGTTCCCACCGCATCTATGTTAAATTGACACTAAACAAATCTACATCTTGCAACCTGGACGCAGAAGAGTGTGCTGATGCACTTTAAAACAGGCCAAGTTTGGGGATTTATATTCCAAAATGCAAATATTACTTTTTGTTAGTGGTTGTGTCTGCTCAGAACACGGTGGTTTATGTTGGTAATTGCCATTTTTGGGCTGTTTATAGTTTTAACCATAAGTGAGGTAAATTGTCTTGAATAAATCACTTTTTAGCCCAAGTAAGTCCAGGACTGAAAAATTAACTATGGTTATGTTTTTTTTCTTAATGCCTTGTTGAAATGTGCTAGATTTATAAACTTCCCTTTCCTTAACAGGGAAGAATCTAATTGCCTAAAAGATTTATTGTTTAATGTCCGGAAATTACAACATAAAGTAGTCTATGAACCATCTGTGTAGTCTATTTTTCATTTAATTACTGCTTTGTTTCATAACCTTACTTTCATAACATCTGAACTTTAATTTGTAAGTAACACAACACTACATAAAAATGTGTTAGACCAAACAAAAGTATTGCTTATTACACAAAGCAATAATTGTAAATGCAATAAACCCAAACCCTTACAGGGATAATTGCACAAAAGAAAAAATGTACCAAACAGAAACATCTCTTCCACATTAGTCTCACAGATGTAGAGCAGGGTTGGATGAGGATTACAGACAAAATGAATGCTGGTTCTGTTCATCCACAAAGGATCTGAGGTTATGAAGGAGTCTGTGGGCGAGCGTTAAGGTCATTTAATGTGTCACTTCCTCTTGTAGATGATTTCAAAGTGAATAATAACAGTGTAAGAGGGATGATAAAGAGGTGATACCAAAATCTTCTTTGGTTCTGAAGACACATCATTAGCAGATGAGACATAACGAGCTGGAAGTTTGACGCACGTTCTATTGTAAACAAGCATCTTCTGTGATGCTGCAATATTAAGTAATGATTCACACAAAATTGTGCTGAAGTTTGGGAGTCTAAAACACACTCAAATGCCCTGAGGGGTAATATGAATAAGAAAAACCTGGGTAACTGATAATTTTTCACACACACCATCTAGGTGACAATTAAGCTTTCCATGTAGTTCCAATTACAGCTGCAGTACTTGGTGAAAAACCTTGCTCTTAAATGCCATTTGAAGGCACAGGAAATTGATCCACCTTGTGATTGCTGCATCATGTTCAGCTAGCAGCCATTTAGTTTTGGGATACTTAATGTCTGACTTTAAAATCAATTCATATGAGTCAAATAAGAGCACCTGTCAGGGTCAACACAAAGGATTGGTCTGAAGAATACAATGGAAAAGTAATCTATCTGAAACAAATTATGAGGGCGGCAATGTGATTGCAGTATAATGTCAAACGCTCTAAGATCTAAAAGCGCCTCTTGTCTGGTGGCACATTAATTATAAGAAAGAGAGCAGATTCTCTGTTTATAACCAGGAGGCAATTATAAAACTCAATACAGCTCAGTATTTTAAGACGGGGCACACACAGAGGGGGGCAATGACTGATCGAGACTCTGTCTGCACAAACTGTCCAGAATCCGTGACACTAATAAGCAGGTATATAAGTTACCTGCCATAAAAAAAAAAATGAATGCATGAATAAATGAATATGTGAGTGTGTTTGCTTTATAATTAACATGAAGAGCATTTGAAAACATAAAAATATAGTTGGAAACCTAGGGTGCAGATCCAGCAGGGGGCAGAGGGAATGTGTCCACCCCAGTTTCTTAAAAAAATGAAGTTGCCCCCACATCAATAAATTACTGGGAGCATCTGCTTGTACAAGGGTACAAATAGGCACACAGCAGCTATTCAGCTATTCCCACCTGACCCCCTTATTTTAGTAAAAAGTATAAAGAGCAATGAATTCGCTGTTGATAGGAGGCTGTGGAGGGTGAATGGGTTAGATGCAAGGCTTTCCTGTGAGACAGCAAGGTTTTACTCCTGCCCTGTGAGCAGCGCATGTTAAGGTGGTCATGGGCCCCTAGGCTACTCTCACATAAGGTCAAATGTGGTACTGCTGTGTTCCAGGTTACAAGTCGTACAAAATGTAGAGAATCTGACGAATCATTATAATTCCACTGCTTCCGGATTGATCGGCAACAGAAAAGACTATGGACAGTGAAAATCCAGAAAGATGTTTCAAGCCTTGGCTGCCATGTGAATATGACGAATAATATAAACTCCTGTGAATGATGAATGTTGATTACCATACATCTGAACATTAACACTGTTTTACAGACTCCCACTCAAAAGCAGGGTAGGGGGAGGTGGGCCAACCAGCTCTGATTAGAGGGTGTTAGGATTCTTAAAAAAAAAAAAAAATCTCATGACGTATAGAGCTCAGCATCGGCCTTGCAAGTTTCAGGATCATTTACAAGAGTGGGTGGCATTTTGAGCCATTTTCATCTTATGAAATGCTGATTTTTATGTAACTCATAAACATCAAGAAACATTAACACCAGCATCGATGTGTTTCACCACAGTTCTGTGATATAAAACAGTTTATAGCTCTAAAAATATGTTTAAGTGCACTATCTGTTAAAAGATCTGCAACAGCATATGACATCCTTAATATAATTCTTCCTCTTGACTCTTCTCTCAGACCTCACAGAGAGTTAAACTAATTTGCTTGCTGAAGTAGGTCAGTGTATTACGGCATGTTGCTTGCTGTTAACATATCTATATTTGAATAAATAATAGTTAAATATTTAGTGAGTTTCAGCAGCAGCATACTGCAGTTTACTTCTCCTGGTCAGCAAGATAAAAGTTCACATATACAGTATCAGGAGCACTTAAGTCTCAATTCTCCTGCTGTGCATTTATATATTAGGAAAATAGAGAAACTGGGAAAACTCTTTGGGAACATGCAAACTCCAGTCCACGTGCTGAGAAAGTTTCCATGTCTTTGAACTCAAGGCAGAGTCCGTCTTACTTCATTGTGAATCACTAAGCCGCTGTGTGTCCTTTATTTACCACTACTATATTTAAAAATATATATCTAGTAGAAAGACCGTCCTCAGCCCACAGAAAAGCAACAAGAAGAGCATCTCGTCCCCCAGAGTCTTTTAATAGCTCCTCCGTGAATCATGATTATTCAGTAACGGATTGTGTCACAGCCTCTGTGACTGACAGGGTGGCAGAAAAAAAAACATGAAGATGACAGATTTGGGAGCGTAGGTGGTGATGGAATATTAATGAATTACAAGTCTCTTTTGCATTTCGTTCTGAGTTGATCATGCTTGACGTGTCAAAATAAACTGGAAAAAGAACAACAGCAAACGTGCCTCATAATTTCAATGTAGAAGTTAAATCTTTTTAGTTAGACTTGATTTTTTTGTCTCTTCGTCCTACATTGTAGGAGCTGCAGTGTGTTACTGGGAGCTGTGTTCAAACACCTGATTTTCATCCTCTATTCTCCATCATGTTTTTGTTTAAATAAAACATCATGCAGTGTTCTGCCAACTTATGCTGCCTTGTCTAAGGATGCTACCATAGTATGAATCAATAGCAAAGCCTTTTTTTTTTAATTAAAAACAGGGCTAGGTTCACTGTAAGACTACGAGGAGCACATTTTGATACTCTACTATAACATCTTTATTTAAGATTTCCTTTACCGAATACTGCTTCCACTACAGAATCATTTTATATTACACCATTACTTACTTCACTTCTGCTGTAAGAATATTGGAAACATGCTGAAATTATCAGGTCAAATCTCACTTCCTGTATTCACTCTGTGGTGTTAGAGAACAACTACTTATTATACCTTAAGTGTATCAAGTGTCGTCCAAACCGTGAAAACATCATGAAATCAAATCATGATTGACATACAAGACTTTCTCCCTGTCACCAGGTGACAGAATGACTATGACTCCTAAATGACATGAAGACGCTTATCAAGTATGTTAAATTTGGGGCAGAATGGACAATGAACATTCCAGTTACATGCAAGCCCTGTTTCATGGTGAATAATGCATCATCATGGCAGTGATGTTTGATGAAAACTCACAAGCATCTCAAAGACTTTGCTGACCAAATATGAGGTCTGTCTGGTTAACTGCGTCACATAGTCAATGATTTTTTCAATCTGATTTTTTCAGTCAATCATTATTAGGATGGAGCGTATAAATTTTGAAATACTGTGAGATACAGACAACAAAAACTTGATTAAGAACCTGTTTTTGTCTCATGATAATGTCATCACTGCAATATCCAGGTAAAGTGTAGGTGAAATATGGTGTATTACAGGGTTTTGATCTGAGCAGAGTGCTGTTGCCATGGTGTCCAGAATTATTGAAATGCTCAAGTGGCCACTGACCTCACCTGCAATCCATTTTACTGTACGAGTAAAATGTGACAAAAACATCACGTCCTGGTAACACACTGGACCTTTCCTCCTCATGCTATGCACCTTATTATGACGAAAAAGCAAACACAAAGACATTTTACACTCCAGAGAACCACATCCAAACTGATGACGCAAAAACATTTTTTGATCCGATGATTTTTTTTCATTATTTCCCGATTTGGTATATTTGTGCTGCAATAACAGAGACAGCATTGCACATCAACAGAACTTTTGTTTGAATGCTTTCTCTTTTCAGTGCAGACTTGACTGTGAAAAGCCAAATGCTTCTCTGAGCTTCATTAACTTTTATGGCTATCACTGCAGCACATTGTCCCGAGGGGGACAGAGGATGACGCTCCCCCTGATGTTCAAGACAGAAGACGTCACAGACAGTCATACGCAGACAGACAAACTTACAAGCAATAACTTGGTTAATCAGGACATGTGACCACTTACTGATGCATGATTCATCTTAACAGAAGAGTAATAGTTTTGTAGCTGTGGTGAAGATGCTGTTTTATGTTATGTTATGTAGAAAATGTCAAAGTGTGATAAATCAGATGATGATGTCTAACTGTCAGATCACATGTGCAGTGTTTGTGATGTTTTTCTACAGTGTAAGACGCAAACAATGCTGAAATCCTATTGGATCACCTATCCAACACGTCATGAATAAGCATTTCAGCTACAGTGAATGTTTTTAAGTAAATCTAGCAACTTGAAGACAGTAATTGTAATCAGACAATCACTGTAACTGAATGCAAATAAATGCAGGAGATAAGAAAATCTTCTTTTTTTTTGCAAGAATCATATAATGTAACAAGCTGCTTTGATTGCAGTTTGCATAAAACCAAACTCCATGCTGAGTAAATGTGCATCTTAATGAAATTTCCTTGTTCTCTTCCCAAGTCACTGTTGTTTAAAGTAGTAGTAGTATAAAGCAGTAGTATAAATACTGTGAAAACATTCATTTTAACTTAAAAGGTTAGTGTCTGAGCTGCAAACACAGAAATCATGAACAACAGTTTACTGGCATGACTCCAAATTTCAGTACTTCATAGTTCACACTGTTTTCATGTGTTTTCAGCAACTATTTTCAAATGTCTTTGGAAGAAAAAATCCCTTTTCTCTTTACACAGACTTAAAGAATTCAGCACTAACCTTCATAATTTTGTTATTTTCATTAATGTGAAAACAAACAACCTTGACTTATCTTAAAATCTATTTTATGTATTGAAGTTTTCATCATATGTATTTTTTCAAGAGTCTTGTTTACATGAGGGTAATGTGGGTATTTATGTCACGAGCATATCAGACTCACAGATGAACCATGTTGTCCATATTGCCATACTGTTTCTGTCTCCTCCTACTGCAGAGTGAGAGGAGTGTGGGATAGAGGGACTGAAATTATGCCAAGCTTTAGCTGTCACTGTTGTCATGCCATCTTTTGTGAGAAACTACAACCAGTTCTGTGTTTTAAACTGCGCATTGTGCCTTTTTCACTACAGCACAGTTCTACTCTATAACACCGGGTCATCTGATCACTCCACCTGTTTTCATCTGTACCCTCGACTATGTAAGTTGCCGGGCCACCTCTGATCTTGGATGCATTATTTCCTTTTATGATGGACGGCTGCACAAGGACAGCAGATGTACAGCAGAATACAACTTCTACTGAAGCTCTTAAACATGTTGGTTATTAAGTTGAACTTGTTATATGTACATCACATAATGTTAAGTACTGAGCAGAGAGCTGTTCAGCTGTGCTGCAAGATGATGCCAACCTTCACTCACAACACACAATGATACTTCAATCAGGAGAGACTAAGAGTAAAAGAAAATGGTTTATTGACACGTGCATGAGATATAAAACATGAAAAGGTCTAGGGTCTAGACACTGGTGGTGGTGGTGGTGATGAGGTGCAAAGCAGAAACTGGTGAGGTGAAGTGGCTCCGGACTCCTGCTGCCTGGACCTGAAGTCTGGAGGAGAGAGGGGTGGAGGAGGACTCGCGCGACTGACTGAATGACAACTGATGGAGCAAAGACAGAGGCGATTTAAAGTTTGGCAGCAGCAAAGTGACTGGCTACCGCGACCGTGGCAAAATCTGATTGGACAGTAAAGAGGAAGGTGAGCGTCCATAATCAGCTGATTAGAGGGAATAGGAGGAGTGAGACGGAGTAAAGGAAAGTTGTGAATGAAGGCAGCGTAACAGAAGGTCTTCCTGATTGAACTCACGCTGAGCTTCATATGTGGTTAGTTAAAGTTTTAAGAAATATATAGCATACAGACCTATTTGTCAAATCATCTTTATAGTAGGATGGGTTAAATGCAGAGGATAAATTAAGTGTATAATTCTATTCTGTAAGATTGTATCATCCAAGTAAAGTTGCCCTTAACCTTTAAGTGGCACTTCCAGGATAATGGCATCGATTCTCCCTTTATTTCTCAAGATTCTCTTGAGTGAGTTGCTCTGAGGACATCATCATCAGACCATAAAAAAATACTGAGTTGTTCACTTTTGAAATGCTAACAGTATCAATTTGCAAACTGCATCTGTTGATGAGGATCATGTGATATGATTGAAAGCTCAACAGCAACTACTAAATCAACCTTGAAGTAAGATTGTTCCATTTTTTTAAAATCAGGAAACATAAAAATAATTACGTGGCTCTAAAAACATATCTAGGTGTTTATAACAGTCTTTAAAGTCTTGGGCATGCAATAGAAATATTTGCATTTAAATCCACCATTCAGTAGCTTGCGGCCAGCATACATTTACTAAATCATTTTTTTTTAAAAATGTTGAGCTTTATCTTGTTGATTCGTTTACTGGCTGCACTGTGCTGCTGGACATGTTTAATTGAAGGACGGGAGTTCTGTATTTTAAATAATTTAAAATGTCCTTATTCCTACATACTGATTGGAGCAACAGCCGAGCTCTGCTCATGTTGCCTGCAGCTGTAAGTGTTGAGCAAGGCAGTGTGATACACCCTGAGGGGAAAAAGAAATGTTATAGCTGTAGAGTGCTGCTCCAGTTTACAGCACGACTGTCATTAAGTCAGACTTGAGAAATCCCTCCCCTGCTTATATTAACCAGAATTACACAGCGTTAAAATGCTTATAAACTTTAAATGAACCCAATGACGTACAAGGGATCCTTGAGGAGATACGGAGGAATTTCTAATGCTTCTCATTTGTACAGAACGTCCCTCATGCTCCAAGAAATTCAGCTCTGAAGCTTTTTCGTAAGTGACTGGGCAGTCTGATGGCTGAAATCAAGGCAGAGACACAACTCTTCTTTGTCAAAGAACGCAACTAGCAACTGGTGGATGATCAGCAGCAGTGGTAAATAAAGATAACTGCAAGTTCAATCCTTTTTAGTGACAAAAGGCTTTAGGTTAATCTCACAGGCTTAATGAAAAAGTGACTTAGTAGCCATTTTGGAAAATAAATACTGAACATCTTGAATGGCAGCAGGACTGAATTATGAAGAATCTGTTTTTATGAACTTTTTGATACTTCTGTTCAGCTGTTTAAGCTCACAACAAGCTAACAACAGTGGTTCCTCTGTGCATCAGAGAAAACTGTTACCTTATACAGACACCTCTCAACCAGCAGGGGGCTGAGCCTTCACTCATATGATCAAGAGTGGAATACGTACTAAGTTTTTGTTGTATTTGTGCTTAAGAATGATGAATAAAAATATGTCACATAAAAGAAAGAAAGAACACTGAACACCGTGTGGTGTGCAGGTATTAAAATTTGCTGTTAATTAAAGTCTCAAAATTTAGCATTTTACTGCCTCAGAGCTCAAAATGACAATATTATCTGTTGGTTTACTGCCTTACTACTGAATACTAACAGCTGTATTAATTTATTTCTACTGTGTTAAATTATTATCTTCAATAAAAGAGCTATTTGTGTATCCACATGACTTTTTATTTTGCATTTAAACCAGTGTGAGTCTACATTAATTAATTCTCTCATGTTAGTTAGATCATGTGTAGCTTCCATTTGTGTGTGTGTGAGTGGGTGAGTGAGTGAATGAGTGTGTGCATGATCATTGGCCCTACAGCTTGTCTGTAGTTAATCGTGAAAACTACTGGACCAATCAGCTTAATTTTCTGATGTGATGCACATCCATGATTGCATGCTTCTATGATTAGTATTTTATGCCTTTACAGTATGTTTTTATGGTTGTGTTTTCAGGTCATCCTGTACACATAAATGCAATATATCAAGAATGCCTGGAGGAAATTTCCTCAAACTTAATGCGAATGTTCACTTCTCAGGAACACAATATCTCCAGAACATCCTGAGGAAATTTCTTCTCTTTGCACAAAGGTCGACTTGGACTCAAGACTGAATGATTAGATCTTACTGGTCAAAGGTTATTGTGACCTCACTAAACACATTTCCAGCCATAGCTCGAGAATTCATACACTAATTATGACAAAATTACACACAAATATCTAATCGGATAAAATAAGGTGATGGCATTTTGCATCCAAAAGGTCAAAGGTCACTGTGACAACATAACGTTCAGCTCTCTATCAGCCCTCGTTAACAGTATGTTTCTCACCGGAAATTATTCACTGGAATCACACATGTATAGTGACAACTTAAATTTTGGGGGGAAAAAAATACACCTCATACCTTTTATCAAATTCCTGCAAAGTTACAGGTCAATATAGTGGTAAGTTCCTTCAAAGTCTTCACTACATACATTACAGGAGTCTGGACAGACATGGATGTAAACTGTAAGTTGACTTATTGGTTGAGACAAACAACTGTGAGGCAGGAATTCTATTTTTTGACTGCTCTGTTTTATACAACTATTACAGCTGACTTATCACTCTTCTTAACCGGGCACAAGGGGTAGCATTGCAGTAGGTGCTTCACCATCTGTTGCCTGGTGGGCAACAGATGGCAAAGCAGATGATGGCACTCTACTGAGTGCACTCTTTTAGTTAGAAATTGATCCACTTATCATTGGTAAATTGATAGTTTTTAAAAGTGTCTCTCCAGAAGTTAGATGGTGCATAGAGAGTTCAGCAACAAGTGCATAACACAAATGTATTTTTTTTTTCTTTTTGGGGTATCCCGACTTTTCAAGCTGTGTTTTAAACAAGACTGTGAGTTGACAGACATGCTTGTGCCTCTGTGAGGCTGTATTGAGTCACAGCAGCTGAATATTAAAGTCAGCCAGCCAATGTGCTCACAATGACAATTTCAACATGTTGAGGTTTAGCAGGTGTCTGTACCATGTTCACTATCCAGTGTGTTACCATTACGGCTGGGTGTCATTTAAAAAGTTATGATACCAGTACCAATACTGGTACCTTTAAAGTGATATCAATCAATGGAGTACTTCATCTGATACCATTTTTCATAGGTTCATCTTTATGAGGCATGCTTGCTGTGACTGACTGTGAGCAAAAACATGTAAATAGTCATGTTTTTTCTAGATGTGGACAAAAAAAAGGACAGAATGCAGGAATCAGTTTCAATACTACTTGGTACTGGATATTTCAATCAATATCTTATAGGTTTTTAGTGCAGATACCAAGCCCTAGTCAGCATACAAACATTTAGTAATTGGCATTAAACCCAACATGTTCAGGTTATTCCAATTCATCCTGAGGGGGACATAAATGTGTTTACAAACCATCAACCAGTTCTTGAGATAGTTCACAAAAACAAAAATGCCTGCCAGCAGCTGTGGCGGCAATTCTTATTTAATAAAGTCTCACAATCCAGAGAATGTCTCTCTGAGTTTTATTGTCTCACACAGCGGGCACACAACTCCGGTGTAATGTTGTGAGAAACTTTCATCAATCTAATGCGTTCTCTTATACTCACATCCTCATCTGCAAAACATCTTCACATTTTGCTGGTAAGACTAGAAGATTTCACAAAAACAGTGTAAACAAAGACACGGTTTTAAGGACAGTTTGATAACAACCGCATACATAGTAGCCTATAAACAAAGACGTGTTGTGTAACAGTTAGGCACATAACACATCACAAGGTCATCATAGGGTGCTGAACTGCTGATCAGTGTCAAACTGCGGACCAGGGTCCCATTAATATTGTTCCTCAAAATCAGGAAAAATATCATGTAATTATATCAAGAAAATATGAGTCAACGCTCAACGGGGACACAAAAAGAATAAGCAATCAATAGGTAATAATGAAGTGATATTAATGTGATGTATCACAATGGCCTCTGTCCCAATTTCTTTGGAACAAGTTTCAGGCATCAATCTCAGAATGAATTTATATTGACAAAAATCAAATTTGAATGTAAAATATCTTGTCTTTGTACTGTATTCATTTAATTTTAAGTCAAAAAGTTTTGCAAATCACTGAATTCCTTTTAAGTTTACATTTCACACAATGTTCCAATGTTTTTGGTATTGGGGTTGGAGTATACATATCAATAACAGTCACGTTTATTTAGTCTGCAGACACCAAGAGGCTTATTTTACTTGCCAAAAGTAACATGGGTGTATGTATCTGATAATTCATTCTATCCATAACAATTCTAAATTCTCCGTGGCTCTTTATTACTTTTAGTGTCTGTTTCTTTGTTTTGATATTTCAGTTCAATTTTCCTCCCCATCAAATTGTAACAAAAACCTCTCGCTATTGTCACCTTTCATGTACCCTGTCCACAAACCAGATATTAGTTTTATTTATTGGAGGCTGCATCAGTGGGAGAGGAGGAGGGATGCCATGATCCCACGGGTTGCTTCAACATGTGCTGCAGCACCCACGTGCAGCTCAGTGTCAGCAAGACCAAGGAGCTATAACGGTGAATTCCCAACACAGCATGATGCTGCTGATACTTGTCACCATTGAGGTTGAGGAGGTGGAGGAAGTGATGATGCAAAGGCTGTCAGTGCTGCAACTGGGGATGCACAAGAAGTGGCGAAGTACGTAAGCAGCAACCAAAGGCATTGTTCAAGCAAGAGTAGAGTAAACTTTTCGCCTTGTTTATTCAACACAATAATACTTAGCTGTCTGACATAATGTCTGATGCGTTTGCAGAGGGGCTGTTGATGCAGCAGGGGAGGCTGCTCTGTCATGGTACTGTCTGGAAACATCGAAAGCACAGAAGGGAAGATGAGGACTGAAGTAAACTCTGTCTTAAGGAAAAACCTGTACGGCTCATCACTGAACTCTTTCATTCCATTAAAGGTGCAACATGAAGCGCTTTAAGTATAATTTTGTGCTGTCAGATTGTGGAACATTTCCTGTGCAGACTGCCTCAAAGGGAGTGAGAAGCTGCAGAGCATCTGCAGTATGAACAAGCACAGATGAGTTATACTCAATCAATACATTCTGCACTTGTAAAATTCCATACACTATGTTCTGTGGTTATTCAAGTTTGATTTACATACTTTATGCAGAGACAGATTCTATGCATAATGAATTGGGGATTAAACATTTGCATGTAGCACATCTACATGCATGTACTGTACATTCACATGTGGACATGAACACACTTTTAAAATCAGTGAACATTTCACCCAATGACTTCACGTCTGTTTAAGGTAGTCACCAAAAATATAAATCACTTTTGTTTCATTTGAGTTGAAGTGAAAGATCTAAGACTTCTTCTATGCTCACAAAAAGTTTATTTATCTCAGATTTATTTTATTATTTATTATGTAATTTTTAATTTAAAATTGCTTGAGATGTTTTTGTGGTGACAGCTTGATATTAACCAGGACAACATAACCTGTCAGTGTCTCTGTCATAACAACTTCATGTTATCAAACTTGGTTTTGACACTGGCCATAAGAGGACCATTATACGTATGTCATGAAGATTTTCCTCAACCTAAAGTAAAGTGGCACATTTTGGATTTAAATGTTACAGGTGAGTTTGATGACAGAGTACAGTACAGTAGCTTACAGAGTTAACTGATGGACAGACAGTTTGACTAGTTAGCTAGTTTTGAACTGTTGCTAAAGCAGGCTAACCAATCTCAGCTGGTGCTCAGCAAGAAAAACTCACTGGTACACGATTCCCAGTCATCAAACTGGTCACCTTTGGTCTTGTCTTTGACATAACAAAGACATTATTGGCCTGATTAAAGCCATGGATAATGTCATGCTGTCATAACAAAGACATCTGAAACAATGTGAATGTTGGATTAATGACATAATTGTTTGAATGACACTTAATGATAGAAGTCATGAACATTCATAAAGCCTCCTTTATGTTCACGACAGGTGTCATGACATGGTTATGACATCCTTATGTGCACCCTTTCAAATAAAGTGTTAGCAAGGTGTGCTTTTGACTGGTCACAATAAAAGGCCAATCTAAAATATGCAGTTTTATCTTTAAAAATGATATTTACTAGGCACTAAAAATTATGGCTTTTTCACATGAGGCATTTTTTTTTCTCAGGAAAGTAATGTCACGACCTGCCCTACTCCGCATCTGATAACCTTACCTTGATATTCTTAACCAATCACTCCTCATGCCTAAACCTAACCAACTCAACAAATGAAGGCAACAAGTACTAGCCAATCAAATGCAGAGTAGGGTGAGTCATGACTTTGCTCTACTGGGAAATAATTTTGGTATTTGTAGCCTCTTGTGAAACAGCCAAAATGTAGTGCCTAGTAAGTATTTTTTTTTTTTTAAAGATGGATTATCTTGGCAAAGGAGAAGTGCTCAGTAGCAAAAGTAACTACTAAAATTTGAGGAAAATAAACATTTGTGTGCACAGAAGGAGTCTTAGACCTTTCGTGAAACATGGGAGCCAAAACAAAAGAGCTGCGTTTATATTTTATTTAATTTCATTCATGTATATTTCATCAACATTAATGTTAGATATAGAGTGATAAAATTACTTCTGTTTTTGTCAAGCATAACGCTATGTTATGTTATGTTATGTTATGATTTGTCTACCTTAGTAAATCCTCTCATGAAAGGAGACAACCTATCAGGGTACTTTACTCCTGCATCATGCCCCGCCCCTTTTTGGGCAAAAACAACCACTCTAATTTGACTGGCTGTCAGTACAAATTCACAGGTCTTTGCCAGTTTAAACACATAAAATAAGAAAATCATATCGCTGTTTAGCTATTGAGAGCCCAAATCCTCTGACCAGTCAGGTGAGCAGTTCTGCTGTGTTTTTTCACATCAACTCTTTTCAGTCTGCCTCCATCAAAATGGACAAACCTGACAACCATATTGAATCTTCAGGCAATGTATTTCAGATATATTGTATCATTAAGACACTTAACGTTGCTGTTTTAGTACTGTTGAATCCCCATTCACCCATTCTAAAGGCAGGCGTTTGATGTTAAGTCCATATTTTTTCTTCCATCATCCACCATCACAAAGACTTTCACTTTGATCTACAGACACAATTGGCACACATGCCATTTACTCAGTAAAATCAATGACTAATCTGTGGTGAAGTGTTTGTCACTGACACACATACTGACTGGCCCCTTTCACAAACGCTTGTTTTCACCCGAAGGGAGGTGTGGTCGCTGAACATGATGTATGGCTGCTTTCATCCATACTGCCCCTTCTGCTGCAATTCATGACTTTCATTCATTCACTTAAGGTATCAGAGTTCACTCCTATACTCTGCTGACCTATTCAATTTCTATCAGATCTTCCAGCAACAGTTTCCTAAGCTCTTTGGCTGCAAGAATTTTGCAAAGACTCTGAAATGCATCCACATGTGCACTATGATTATTGTACTGTTTTACTCATTGTGAATTAACTCTGGAGTCCCTAAAATGTAAATCTCTTTACCCCTTTCCCTCTTTACCAACTTCATCATGCACAGTATAGCCAAGCATATATGTGCCTATGCTGTGTGTGCAGATGTCTCGTCAATAAAAAGCTGGAAAATTATCAAGAGAGGGAGGAGGACTGCACCATGAGAGGAATACAAAAGACGAGGACAACCGGAAGTGCTGCTATTCTCAGCTGAGCCTGAGAGGGGCAGAAGAGAGCCAGAGATGCCTGCTCTGAGCAGGTTTCCTGCACACTGCCTGTGGAGTGGACAGACTGTGAGGTTACTAAAGGACATACCAGCTGTTTAGTCATACTCCTGCAGCTCAGGTATTGATTCAACAAGTTTCCACAGATTTCTCTAAGAATTCTGCACTGCAATACAATTACTTTGAGTAAAACTTTTCCATGCAGTGTTTATAGTATTTTGACTTAACACTGCACATGTACATACATGTATATACATGACCATTCAAAAGTTTGGAATCACCTGTTATAGTGATAAGTTTCATCTTTCCTTCAATAATGTCTATTTTAACAGAGATAAATTATACAGATATTAGATAGAGATAATTCTGACACCAAATGCATTACATTTCAAATAGGCCAAAATGGAAATAATACATGATTAAAAATCATTTCATCAGTGTCTCCACAGCATTGCATGACAGAGGAGAATAATGTTGTAACCATTCAAATAACCGTAAGTTTTGAATTTGGTTTCTATTCCAGCAAAAGGGAAAGTTCACCCCAACATCAAAAACGCATGTTTTTCCTCAGGCCTGTAGTGTTATTTATCCATCTAGACTACTGTGGTGTGAGTTTCAGACTTTTTGAGATATCATCTTCCTAGTCTCCAACATAATGGAACTGGAGTCCTGCACCAGGTCGGGCACCAGCAGGTACCCAGCAGGTGACCCACAGAAATGTGTGTAAAGGGTAAAAAAATGTATTTAAATTAACAGCTGTGTGCAAAAATTGGTAAAAAATAAAGTAATTACTGGTGGGTAGTAGGTGGTAACAATTATAGGACACACACAATTGAATGTTTTTTTTTCCTGGAAAATCAGATATGAAAATGTTCGTGCAGTCTTTTTAACATGCATACCTGCTGATACAGTCATTTCAAGCCTAATCAGATGGCACAATTTTATTGTGAAAGCTTACCACCTCACATCCTGTCAAACAATGAGACAACACTGTTTGATCTGACAGCACTGTAAGCTATCTATCTAAATGGATGATATAAAGGCAAAAATAGCCAGCACAGGATATCAAATTGTGGAAAATACATTGTCAAAGGCCAAGCCAGACGTTTAGGAGAAATTTGGTGTGATCAGAGACTGTGAGAAAAACATTGTCATTGGCTTTGCTGCTTGTAAAAAATTTAAAAACATATTAGCTTTTGATAGCCGCCATCTAGGCTCACTATGGAAACACACCAAAAGCTGCAGGAGAACAGGTGTTGAGAACACAAGTGAATGACTGGATGTGTGTTTGGTCATGGGGGCAGGATGAGTCACAGAGCCTGTATTCACAGTTCAGGGCAGGTGCAGATTTGACTTGGAGATACTTGCAGGTGGGTTGGGTTCTGATTCTCAGCTTTGCGGGCGAAGACAAGGATATCTTTGCAAACCCATGAAAGGCTTTGAAACATTTGACATGTGATATTTGAAAAACTCAACAGCAATATCTATTTACAGTAATTATGACCCTGTCTGTGGACTATCTCAAGTAACTGGGTCATGAGTTTTCAGATGTTTTCTTTTTTCTTTTTGTTCTTTGAGCACCACAAGCCAAGTGCCATTCAATCCTATTATACTGCATCCAAAATGTGACATCTACAATATATAAATATAACTACAGACCACAGGAAAACATGTCTTTTTGATTTTGGGGTCAACTTTAAGGGACCCTTGGTCATTATTGAACCACAACTGTGCAATTAGGCTCTAAATGTTGTGGGGACCTATTTTTCTTCGGGCCCTCTGCAGTCTCCTCAGAGGTTAAGACTGAACTGGGTTAAACTGTGGTTTATCAGTTCATAGATGTTCAGCTGATATTCTAATCATGGTAAGCCTCAACTAACCCTCTATTTCTATTTTGAAGTTTTAAAAACAGCGTTGCTAAAGCAACACGCCTGTTATTTCTAGTTTGTCAGAGGCATTATTATGCACTTGACACTGACACAGGAACCTGCTCCTATTTAAATCGGCACTGATTCTGATTCTAAACTTCCGGTTTGTTTTAACAGTAACAGCTGATTTCTGATATTCTTATTTACCTTTGCTGTTTCTTCCTTTGCTGCTCAGAGGTATCATTGTCTCTATATTTGCCCTTCACTTGTCAGTCTAGTTAAACCATTGTGCAACATTTTGTTCTCTACATACAAAACATTGTTTTGCAAACCCTTCATACAAAATAACATTTGTTTATGAAGAGGACTAACTACAACTTAAAAGCATGAAAAACAAAAGTATGAAGCGCTCATCTCCATCTGATTGTACTGAATCAAGCTTTTGTTGCAGGCGAAACCTTTGAATGGTAAAGGCAGTTGTGCATGCACATACTCTATGCCAGATGTTTCTGCGTGAAACCTTCGACCCATGACGCACGTCTCTCTTCACACTGACGATGACATCAACACCGTGAACAAGTCACACACTGGTCTGACGGTGATTCATCACATCAAGGTCTTCTCAATAATCAGGAAAGAATCAAGTGAAAACAAGATTAAAGCTACCTTTCAACCCACTGCATTACTGCACTTTTATTAATGTGAACTGATATTTAATGTTTATGCACCGTTCCTGCTCACCAGTTAATATTTGCTGGTTGAAATAAAATGAAATGTGCCTGAATCATTTCATGTCTTTGGTAGTCTTTTGGTCTCTACTTCTGCATAAAAACAAAGCTGATTTTAACACTGAAGTGGGAGGAAACTGTGAGGGGGAGTGAGCGTGTGAGGCCTGCTCCATCTCCACGTGGGGGCGTGTGACAGTTTTCACTGGTTAGCAGGTGGGAACCATTTTTAGCCGAGGAGCCTCGTGCTTCAGACCTGCCCATTCCACAGCCTACACCCAGAGCCGGGGTGGGAGTGGACGGTGTGTGTCAGCAGTTACTCATACTACGACTTGTAGTGGTGGAGCAATAATCGAATCGAAGCATGACTTCTGGTTGTCTTTTGTCTTATTTTGCCAACCATGTTCTTCTTCCCCCCACATTTCATTTCCTACTACAACGCTGTGATTTCACAGTGGGCAGGTGGCAGTGCTAATGTTTGTATCAATAGTAAAAAGTGTAGGAATTAGACTGCCTGATGCTTTGGCACATTCTTACCACAGTATTACTTATCAGTGCTGCTCAGAAGAATGTCACAGGAGCAGACACTGAGGTAATCAACTATGCTCCTGCAGCGGCAGTGGCTTTACAGCCTCATAAAAAAAGGACGAGCAGGGGATCACTTACATCGTCTGAACAATCTGTGTAGAAAGCTGAAGAGAAGTAGTTTGTCTTAAACTCTTTTATTAAAAAGTTACAGCAAAGTAAAGAGTGACACAGCCACCAGAGGAGGCTGAGGATCAAGCTGTGCACTTTCCAAATCAATGAGACAATGAGATTAGATGTTTCAGACACAGCAACTAACACAACTTTTTCTTTTGTTCATTTGACTTCTTGTCCAATTGTCATGCTTTATTAGTCCTATTTATTAGTCCTACCTGTTTAAAAAACCCTTAAGATCCCAACAAGACATTTATTAGGACGTATACAAATACTCTGCTTGTAACAATAATGTGTGGCAGTAAAATTCATTAATACAGTCATTACACTGTCGAAACCATGTCGTGACACATGTCATGAGCCTGAAGGAGTCATTTTGAATGTTTATGACGTGTCATCCGGTTGGTCATTTATGTCACTTTTAACACAAAGTTGGCATTGTTTGAGACCTCTTTGTTATGAGAAATTGACATTAACCAAGACAACATAACATGTCATTGTCTTTGTCATGACAATTTGACATTATCAAACTTAAAGAAACTGTATAGCTTTATGTTTTAACATTATATTGAACTGTCATATGTGGTTGGTTTGAACACTGGCCATCATAAGACCATGATAAGTGTGTCATGAATATTGTCCTCCACCTCAATTGTATGGTAACACTTTGACCTGTCATTAAGATGTCATTAAATATAACAAGGCCAGTTTGACGACAGAGTACAATACTACAATCATTTAGCTCAGAGTTAGCCCTTCAAATAGGGCTGTGTGTCTAATATGTTTCTTTCTGCAAAGAAATTAAGTGTAATTTTCCACATTAAAAATCCTTAAAAAAAACCTCAATAAAAGTTCCACAGTTTGAATATGCAATTTCAGTTTTCCTGCTGAACAACGGATGTTTATACTTACTGCAAAGTCTGTTCTCTCTGTGCACTGGTGGCTTCAACTTTCTACATCACACTTCGCAAGTTGTGAACTGAACCAGGATTGACTTTGCTTGTGCGCTGGCAGATTACAAACACTCATGAAATAGTAGAATGTAGAGTTTATTTTTAGTCAGCAAATAGAAATTCAGTTAGAAGTTCATTATGTATAACACACAAATAAATAGTCTCTTACAAAAAATGGCAGATACATAAATAAGAATACACAACAATTCTTATTTTCAGGAGATTATACACTAAAGAAAATATATCTTTGAGTATTATGTTCATATTCTGCCATATTCTATAAATATATCCCCGTAAAACTGTGACCTTTAACATCAGATTTTCAATGGGTACTGAGAAACTTTCCACTGCCTTCAAGAGTCACAAACTGCCCAGAAATACTGGACTGGATTGGCCCCTGGAACTGCCTGGTAGTCATCAGTAAACAGTCTGTCAAGTAGAAATAATAACTCAATAAAAAAAAAGAACCCACAAATGATCTATAAGCTCAGTGAAATGCAGTACTGCCCATCTGACAAAGCAATCTCAGCCCGAGGTGCATGTAGGAGCTTTCTGATTATATAACAAGATCTTCCTCGTCAGACGGAGTTTGCTGAGATGTCATAAAATAGTAGATGTCCTCGTCCAGTTGCCTTAAAAGTCGAGACTCAAATTTGTTTTTTATAGTTGACAAAACAATCTCACCACAAGGTTCATTTAATAGCTGTCTTGAGCTTTCGATTATAACATAAAAGCATATAATCAAAAACTCTACAACAGTTACTTAAATGGACCTTGCTGTGGGATTGTCTTGTATGAATACAGTGCTGTACGCCAGACGAATGAGGATGTCAATCTCAAATAATGTACATGTTAAAAATGTAAAAATTTGATTGCATGCAACTTAATAAGCAAATACGTATAACCATGTAAGCCCACTAATCTTTCAACAAAGCCCCAGTTTTGCTTTCTACAAATATTGCAGTTTGCAACAAATGAGACACCACAGATCAATTTACTGCCTCTGGCAATACAATCATGTCTACTTGCAGTAAAGCTTGAAAGGTATGCAAAGAAGACACACACTTAAAACTCATTTGAGGTATTTAAATTAGTCCTGACCATTCTGGAACAGCTACATGTTGTAAACTGACTGATTAAAACATACAAGAGGAAGAAATATACAATGTACTATAACATATTTCAGAAAAGTTGGGACAGGGTCATGTTTACCGCTGTGATACCTTGCAGTGAGTGTTTGGAAACTGAGAACACTAATTGTTGAAGTTTTGAAATTGAAATTCTTTCCCATTCTTACTTAATATACAACTTCAAGTGCTCAGCAGACCGGGGTCTCTGTCACACTGTCAATGGGAGACAGGTCTGGACTGCAGGAAGGTCAGTCAACCACCCAAACTCTTGTTATTAAAAACCCAGACTGCTGTAACACGTGCTGAATGTGTCTTGGCCTTGTCTTGCCGAAATAAACCAGGGCGTCTCTGAAAAAGATGTCGTCTGGATGGCAGCTCCAAAACCTGTATGTACCTTTTGTTGGATTATTTATTCATGAACCTAACCCAATTTTTCAACTACTTAAATATCTAATTTAATATAATTTTGGGGGGGTTGTCAAACAAAGCAATGTGTGCATAGGCTACTTGAATATTTTATCTCTGGCTGAAGATCTGGTTTCCTCTCTGTGTGTACTTTGAGCAGTTGCACTGCGTTTTCACTGGGGACACCCTGCCAACTTCGGGGATTAAGAACAATGCAGCCTGATCTGTGTAGTCCTTCCCAGTTTGTGTGTACGTCTTGAGATATACTGTGTCAGGTCATGGGGTACATCAGAGGGAATCAGAGTGTGCCAGGAGGCATGCTCAGTATGGGAACAGATGGCTTACTACTCCTCCAAGACATCTGTTTACTGTGAGTTACACCATCCGTGCCAGATGCTTAGCAAAATGGGTGATGGACGAGCCCACCCAAGCCATCACATTCATCTCTCCCACTCTGAAGGGCAGTCGTCACTCATTCAGGCTCAGGGCCATGTTTGATGCTTTTGCTAATAAAATGTCTTGAACTTACTGAAAAAACATAATGTTTTTCCCCTGGTGCATTCAGGCTCCATGTCACAGCTAGAGTCCAAATCACCTCTATAAATCTTAGGCAGCCTATGGCATGATGTCTTGATGTCCTCAAACCATATGTTTCCATGACATATGGGAGTCAGAAAATTTCACATGTTCAGTGCTGACAGCTATTGACTATTTACAGTGTATTTATTTTCAGTGAAGTTTCCATTAACACAAAAAGTTATTTTCATGTTTTTACAACTGGAACAGATCTATTAACAGATATCTGCTTCACTTTCCTTTTTACTGCACTTCATCATCACTATCTTTACGTTAATGTTTGCTTATAGTGGACACCAAAGGGTTAGGCTTTACATGCATAATCACATTGCAAACTAGTTGCTAATGAAAACACATGTTGAAAATAAATAGAAATTCATCAGCACATCAACACATGGAGACCATGTACACTGCCTGCACAGTGCAGATCACACAGACAGCCAGAAGCATGGAACACAAATGCTGAGCTACCTAGTGAGGTACCTTACTAGCATGGTAACATCAAATGGTTAATCAGCAAAAAACTTCAGAATCCTTATCTGACGTCTCTGGAGATTTGTGTGTGTGATTTGTGCTTCTTTTAAGATTATGAAGCAAATCTGAATGTAGCCATTTTTTCTTCTTCTTCTTCTTCTTCTGTGTGGTACTGTGGAAAGAGTTGTTCTGAGACAACTAATCTGCAATGTACCTCATAAATCTATGTTAATTCTCTGGATTGTGGAAATAGTAGCTCTGGGGTTATAGGAGCTTTAGATTTCAAAATAATGGATTCAAAAGTAAAAAGTAAAACCTCCAGGTATTTATTTCACATTAAAAATGAAAAACACCAATAATAAACACCATATATGCAAAGACCAGCCCCCTGGTTATTTTTTACGACACGTTTGGAGATGATTGGAGGAATGTGATCAGGGAGAATGGTGAGGCACTCTCCCATTTCATTAGCACGATTAACTATGGATCAAATAACTGCGTGAAAAGTGAAGGGATTCGCTCGTAATGTTGAACCCACAGAGAGGGATTGCCTGACTCTGCGGTTTTCTCAGGTTTATTGCTGTTTTAGTATGTTTCAATTAATTGTTTTAGTTTTATAGCACACAGCTTTAATTCCAATATCCGTGCTTTCATCAGCCTTGTCTCTAACTATAGCAGGCAGCTAGTTTAAGTGAAACATCTTTAATAAACCCACTGTACATTACCTGCCAGAACACCAAATGACAAACAGACAAAGTTAGAGACTTGCTGGTGAACATGGAGGAGCATTTAGCTGCCAAAGAGCCAGATATTTCTCTAAGGAGTTGGTAGAGACCAAAACCGAAATAAAATGAGAATGAATACTGGACTTAGATTAATCAGCTGGCCAGAATGACCAAATAAAAGCTCATATCGCTCTGTATTTGCTGGATTTGTAAATAGGCAACTGTTCAGTCGTAGGTCAGGCAGAATGAGAGACAGAAAGCAGCTTTCTACGACAATAATTAAATAATTCAGCATAAGGCACAAAACTTCAAAGAACACAGCATCAGCACAGTACTAGTCAAGAAATGTTATATCCAACTCGCTAATAGTTAAAATTATAAACCAGGGAAAAAAAATGTTGATTAGGCTACCAACAGAAACCGCCTTGTTGTGAACAGAACACGGTGCAAACGCTAACGAAAAGTGACACTGGCTCAGTACTCAGTCCAGGCATGATAGGAATTTTGGCCGCGACTACAGTATTTGACAAATATATAATATTTTACAACATTAAAGAAGCCTCACTTTCATCCACTCCCATTTCCCCAGTTAAAGTTACTGAATTACTCAGTTAATGCAAGATGAAAACTTCCTGTATCCATTTCAAATTAAAAGTCTTCTAGCGTTTCAGTGGACAGTGCAAGTTCCTTATGAGGTGATGAGAAACTCAGCCCAGCTCCACTTTTGAAATAACAACATGTTTTGAAGGTTTTGTCCATATCCCTCCTCTGCAATCTTCTAAGTTGTATGAACTGCATACCCAAGTGGTGTAAAAATGCTGGGCCAATCAATACAGGTATGTCTGTGGCAAACACTTCATCACAGATTAGTTAATTATGTTACTAAGTAAACAAGGTGCGTGCAGATTGTGCCTATAAATCGAAGCAAACCACAAAAGAGCCTCAGTGATGGTGTATGTGTATGTATGTGTAAAGTTTTTACTGGGAAAGAATATGGTCCAACCATAAAACACCTGCATTTGGACAATCTGTCCACTCAAAAGACCGCCGGGAGCAGAAGGTTTTTTACTGTTAATGATTCACATAAATTGAGCTGACCTACCTTCTAATAATGAACCTTGTAAACAGCATAAAGTAACCAAAACCTCAGTTTTCTGTGCTTCTTTCAGCTAGTAGTAAAAGGTCGTGTAATAAGCACAAACCACAATCAAGCAGTGCAAGTGGACAACTCCTGAGCTGAATTTCAACAATAAATGAACGATCAAGTCAGTTTTAAAACCTGTTCCTGAGTATATTTTCCTCAGCTCAAGCACTGTAACCTGCAGTCAATATCCATTTAGACCTAACTGTATTTTTTTTTATTGTAATGTATGTTTGGGTTGAATAACAAGCATCATATGAGCAAAATATAAAAAACAAAACACTGTAGTATAAATAAGTTAACGTTTACATATTACATAAAAAACAGACAAAGAAATCACAGTAATTTGAGTCCACAAAATGCTGTTTAATATCTATTTACTGCAACTATAAACTATTGCTAATACTCCCCAGCTCCTTGTTTTTCTAGTTTTATGTTCAAATGGCCAGTCAGGTAAAAAATAGCTTCAAAATTATGGTTACCACTTTGTAATTCAATTTTCAGAGCACAATCAATTATGTTACATCTATCTTGGCTGAGATTGTTTGATGCTAAATGAAAACAAATACAGATGTCAGTCAGGCTAGTGCCTCTATAAGTGGCTCAATCAATCTGTTTTTCAAAGTCAAATTGTGCTGATACATACAGACTATTTTCTTCAAATAAGAGCTCCCTTTTATGAGAAGTAATTGGATGTCATGAATTTGCAAAACCTCTCATATAAAGGCTGGTCTGGTAAATGAACTCTATTTTTTGCCAGCTATGGCTGTACCTCAACTAGAAGCTGATGACTGTCCTCATCAAGCAAGATCCATCTATCTCATCCAAGAATAGAGTTTTAATGATAGGCAGTTTATTCTTGGACCCAAAAACATATAAACATTTACTACGCAAGCATGCTTTGGTAAAAGCTGCAGCTGCAAAAGACTAACAATCTTTATTTCTCCAAGGAATCTGATCAAAGCTGTTGGATTTGGACTAAATCCAGCACAAATTACATGAATTTAGTAAACAATTTTTCTGTGACGTCTTGGGTGTAATATCAGCAATCCAAGTTTAATTTGCTGGTGGATACATGATAGGAAAAGCAGCATTTTTCATGATGAGTCACGGAGACTTGAGTTTGCTGCTGGATCACTGGTTCAGCACAAATGGGACATGCCCACTATGAGAGTCAAGGGGGAGTCCACCATGTTCAAAAAAAATGACACATGTGGCCTCTTGGATGCACCTGTGGTAGATAAAAGTGCCCTCAAGAGTGCCCATTCATAGGATAAAACATGAAAAAACGCCCTTTCTGGTGCCCTTCCAGTGGACAAAATGAGGTAAAGTGCCTGCTAAAGTGCCCTTCCAGTGGACAATACGTGATAAAATGTCCTCCAAGTGGACAAAATGTGGTGAGGTGTCCTCTAAAGTGCCCTTCCAGTGCACTAATCAGGGTACTGTGCCCTCTGGGATGCCCTTCCAGTAGAGAAAAAAAATGCAGTGACACATAGGCTGCTATACTACGTGCCTTTAAAGGATTAAAAAGCTCCCTGTGTGTTTTTATTATAGAGTTGTAGTAGTTGTACAACAATAATACAGGAATTAGAACTGTTTTACCTTAAATGCATAGCAATTTTCACTGCACTTGTGCCCCACCACATACACCTGGTGCCCTTTTTTCTGTGTTTTCACCCCTGCCCCTCAGAGTTCACCTCTGAACAAGCCACCATGAATTTTTCAAACAAAAAGTCCCTTTTTCCAGAGGAAGTTCAATTCCCATGTAATGAGAACTCAATGCAAGAAATACTTCACAAACTTTATCCTCTTCTGTGACAGAGAGAAGGAGCATGAGACATAGAGGGATGAACGAGGACTGGTGTGAGATTCTGCAGAGCTGTCATGCAATGTGCTCTTCAGTGCATCCTTTTATATGAATTTGCATAAGTGTTTCTTGGATCTCTGTCATTTACTTGAGAGCAGCGTTTTTGATCAATGAGGCTCCGAAGCTTTACAGGCTGTTCTTTCTGTAAAACCAGCAGAGGCTACAGTTAAAATATTTCAACTCCCCGGTATGCTGTTTTCTAAGATTAAGGTTCCATATACCTCCGTCTTCCATCCTGGCAAAATATGTTGCATCACCATCATCATAATGCAGGGGTACTTTCAACACTTTCACACCTTGAGAGCAATTTGATGCTGTTTGAAATTACACAGACAAATGTCAAATAGGCTGAACACACAACACAGCTTCATCCAGGTAGTGCACTCTCTTCAGTTTGGTTCTGATAGAGTAAAAATTCAGATATTATAGGAGCAAGACATTTCCAGCCCCACTGGAGTTCAAACAGCACTTACTACCCTTTCACATAAATATATACTGTAGGCTACATATTGTCTGGTGAACCAGAGAGATATGCAGAGCTGAATAGCGTGCCAGTAAAGGTCAATACTTTCTCACAGCAGGTATTGGATTTGCTGTCAGATATCGAACACCAACGTCTTTCTTTCTTCAGACTATAAAATGTTTGCAGAGAAAAAATGCAGAGGATAGATCTCCAGCTTTGGTTCTCTTCCAGTTTTCTTATAAACCCAACAAGCATAGTCTTTTCTATTTGAATTTGCCTTTTTTTTCTTTTTTCTTTTTTTTAATTTCATTAACTTGACTTGTTAAAACATTCATTTTTTTCTCACTTCAGTGATGCTTCTTATATTTGTTTGTACATGGCCCATATAAGACAATTAATATGAAAAATTTCCTTATTTGCTGCAAAGCTTTATGGTAAGTTTTTTGCCACTGAATTCATGAAAGGTGCAATATATTGAGTGTTGAGTATATTGAGTTTTAGTAAGGTCTATTATTAGTAGTATAGCATTGTTATTATACAATAGCAGCAGTGGGATTTGTCAATGAAAACACAAGGAAGCATGTGTGCATTATTTGGCTGCTGATGAAGTGGTCCTTTATTCCAGTGGATCTGCGTCTGTGCATGTGTGCATGTGTGTGTGTGTGTGTGTGTGTGTGTGATAACTCTACATCTTGTCCAGAGGTAATCTCTGATACTGCTGGACCAATCAGTCGCTTTCATGGCTTTTTGCTGAAGGACTTCTGTGATTCACAATTTTTTGAAAACTCTTGAAAAGCTTTTTCATGGCCTCCTGCCAGCGGCAGCCATGGTCAGAAGAACTGTGTTTTCAGGTCATCCGTTTCTTGCGAATGTAATATCTCAGGAGATGTTTTCAAACTTGACACACTTTGGACTCAAAGACGAACTGATTACAATTTGGTGGTCAAAGGTCAAAGTCACAGGAACCTCACTAAACACATTCATAACTCAAGAATTTACACGTTAATTATGACAGAATTTCACACAAATAGATATTGGTGTGAAATTGCATCATGCTATGATAAAGTGATCGTATATCCAAAATGTCAAAGGTCAAATTCACTGTGACACTGTGTGTGATAATGTTCAGCTCACTCTCAGTCCTCTGTCCTCTGTGAAAATAGTCTCTAAGTGGAGACAGCATGTTTCTCATTGGAAATTAGTCACTTGAATCAAACAGGTAATTACTTCCATTTTGCCAAAAAAAAAAATACACTTCATACCTTTTATAAAATTCCTTCAACGTTACAGGTCAAAATTTCATATTAAAGTCTTCACAACATAGATAATATGAGTCTGGACAGACATGGATATAAACTGTAACTTGACTGGTTGTTGAAGACAGCTGACTTCTCAGTCTTCTTAACTTCTTGACCGTTAGGGCCCTGAAATGATCCCAGCGCTTCAAGTTTAAAATCTTGTTTCAGGTTGGGACAACGTATGTCGAGGTCATGTTAATGGTGGTGGAACTTTGCAAATAACTTTGCTGGTTGATGGAAGGTGCTTCACCACCTGTTGCTTGGTGGGATCTGCACTTTACTGACTGACCTCTTCTAGATTATTTATTTATTTATTTATTTATTTATTTATTTATTTATTTATTATTTATTTATCTGAAATAGTTCACAGATCATGTTCTAATCTAACAATCTATAACTCTTTATGCATTTCATATAAATAATTGTCCCACCAGTCAAGCATGCATCCTGCACGTCTAAACTTATCCTTTCATGTAAGGCATCCTTGGCAGAGAAAAAAAAACTTCTCCTTTAATCAACTTGTAGTAATGGTTTGCTTTATAAAGTAGCTCACAGGATACAGCATACAGCATAATACCACTGTATTATGTTAGTAGTTCAGGGACACTGCTGTTTCCATCAAGAACTTTCCCTGAATTTTGTTCCGCCTGTTTTGTCTCTTTTATTTCCTGTGAGACCCGCTTAACCTGTCGGAAGTGGAAAATCCGCCGCAAATACAAGTCCTTGAGAATGCACCCCCTGCCTATGACTCCCTGTCACCATGGAAACCTAATCAGGTGAGAGAGAAAGACACAGTGACAGAAAACGACAGCGTGTGAGACAAAGAGGATTAAAGAGAGACAGAATGCTGACAGTGTTTTTGGGGTGTGACAGTAACACAGTCATGGGTTTTCTCCCCACATGCTCATAGTTCATCATCTATAACAATGATACAGAAAAGACTGACGCATGTCTAGTTTATTGTCTTTTGTTAATGAGGAGGAAGTAATGCAGCAGTGTTATGAAACAAACTCCTCCATCTCTATTGTTTGATTAGATGTGGATGAAAAGGTTGTTTTTTTTAAAAAAAGATCATATCTATGTGCCACAATGTAATTGAAAAGTCTGGATAAAACAACAATGTGCTTTGTGCAATGTATTATACAGAAAAAGTACAGTATGGATGTTTACTTGTTGTTTTCTTGTTTGTTTGTTTGTTTTCCAATTACAGTATTTCCTTCAAATGTTATACTATTTTAATTGTCTGATTGATTTAAAATTAGTATAAAACCTGCAATAATTGGCTTTTGGCTACACAACACAAATATAATATCACCTTATTAAGTTGATATGACAAGTACATTAGTTGCATATTTACTCTGAATGCACCTGAATCTGAATACGTTATTGGAGAAAGCAAAAATTATGTGAAGGAAACAGATATTTCCTCTAGTCAGAGTTGCTCATTATTGTTCTGAAGAAGTCAGCTCCATGATTACCTTGGCAGAGCTGAAAAAAAATAAAAGCCACATCTACCTTGATCAATCACTGATTTAATGGACCAACATTATCCCTTCAACTGAAGAATAATTTTCTGTACTTGCATATCTTTATTTCCAAGACAAAAACAGAATCTTTCAATTCATAAAACTTTTCTTTTTTCAGTTGATTTTTCAATATTCCCTAGTTAAGGGGAAGGTGGTGGGGCTTCAGACAGTTCATAAAACTAAGTTTATGTTAAAATAAAAAGCGAACGAGACGAAAAGTGCTGTATGAGAATGTAGAAATCTATGTCATAATTAGCTATATGTCAATATTAAATCATTTTGATGCTTTGTAGGCACAACAGTTTCATTGCAAATTAATTCTGTGGTAGACAACAGAACATTTGTTTAACATGACTTCTAATTTAAACCACACTCACAGTTCTTCTATCCAAATACAGATACAGAGACAGATAAGTTTGTTTAAACAGATGCAGATGTGTGCACACCTAATATTCATACATCATGAAGCAACATTAATATTCATTTGGAGTCATGTATCTGTCAGTCAAACATGTTGATAGTAGCTCTGTTCTGGTCTCTATCAACTCCTGAAAGAAATGTCTTTCTCCTCACCTGCTAAATGTTGCTAAATGACTAAAATATGACTCACTGTAACTTTGCCAGGGAAACTGTGAACACCTCATTAACATCTCATTTACTTATAGGTCATACAGAGGCAGTAATGAATTGAGACAATTACCAGTTAAGAACTCTTTGTAGTTTAACTCTTTAACTAGCAAAGTTTTAGCAAGCTACCTATGTCTGATGTGAGCAAAACACTAACTAGCTAATCTACATCAATTGTTAGCCTGCTAGTTAGCTAACATTTTGCTGATGAGCTTATTTTACATCATTTCAGCAAAATTTTCAAAATGTGATTTTCTTTTTAACATAGATGAGCCAAACACATAGTATATCTGAATACAGCAAACGGGAAAGAACAAAGTTGACCAAGTGCTCAACTGTTCGTGGAGCACAAAGCAAAAGGGGGTGGCACTTCTGTAATAGTTACAGTTTTTTGTTTAAAAAAAAATACAGACACGAAAGAGAAAAGAATCGCTCATGAGTCAGATCTCGCTATCTGCAGATAAACTAAATTAATCACCTGTTAAAAATTAACAACCTGGCTACTGGAGCCATCACTGTGAGGGATCTGCTTTACATTACACAGACATTTAATTAATTGTTCATATCACAATATATATTAGTGAAGATTTGAGTTTCAATGTACTTTAGAGATATAGAAGTCTCTAGCCTCTTTTTAAAGATAATGTTAATTAGCATAGAGATACTCTCATTTGATTGCTTCTACAATAGCAGGTAGACACAAGTGTTATCTCTGCACAGCAGAACAGAATATTTCTTTAAACCACAGATTATGCAATTTGACAACATCAAAACCATATATTGTAGCTTTTTATCATCTCTTTTCATCACTCTTGGGAGGGTTTAGTGTCTTTTATGCCTGTAAGGCATTAGATTCTCTCTCCGTCTCTTCTTTATTCAGTTGATTTCCATGTATAATGCATCTTTCACAGACAGTGACCTCTCCACCAGTGTGCTGCTCTCTCGTCCTTGATGAGCTCTTTGTTTTGGTCCCGAGATGCCAAGTCCTCATCAGCTCTCACTGCATAGTTTTCCCTCTCTTCTCTGCGCATCCCTTCCTCTTCCTCTACAGCGGCTCTCCGTCTCTCTTATCACTGCTTTTCTATCAGTCTTGCACAAACTCAACATATTGTCTGTCTCTCTGCTACCTCGCCCACCACTTCCGCTCGCTCCCGGCTACTCTCCCTCCCTCCCTGCTCCTCCTTTTGCTTTGGCTCTTGTCTCACCGCCAGGTTCACGTCAGCATAATATGAGGCTGTTATGTTTCTGCCCACAGCTGAAAGCGTCTCTTTCTGCGGTACTGTTTCTCTTTCATAGCGTCCCTTCTCTCATCTCTGCCTGTCTGTGGCTTTGCTCTTCAGTGTCTCTCAGTGTCATTGACAGTCTCTGCATTGACATGTGCAACATTTTTTCTGAGAAAAAGACAGACAGACTCAGACTGGCAAACAAGTGATCATCATGTTTCACCATGTACTGAAAATGTGCAATGAATTGTTTAATTTCTTGGTTGGTAAATTAAACCGATCTTTCATCTGATCTTAATCTTTTGTGTGAGCAATAAACACCAGACTTACTCAGTCAAACTCAACAATATAATGTTATGTTTTATTATGTAATATTAAATTCATCCCTTTGCAGTCTCAGTTTGCCACAATTTTTGCAGCTACTGCAGCCACAGAATCCAAATTTGGCCAAACAGGAGGAAGTCTGGCTGGAATTGACGTGCTATATGCAAATGTTTGGCTAAGACATGTTGATGAAACAAACAAACATCCCAATAGCAACAATTCTCAAAATAAACATGCAGAAAACACTTGAGCATTGGGCAAAGATTATGTGCAAGATTTTTTTTTTTTTAACTTTACTTTCAGAGAAAGGTTTGTTTGATGCAATGTTGTTCAGCTAGTGATTTTTTTTTTTTTTTTTTGCATCAACTGGTGGCCATGAAAGGTACTATAGCTCTACACGTGGTTGCTTTATTGGTCTTCAAAACAAGCAGGCTGAAAAGATATAAGTCCTCAATACATATAAGCATACTTGTGCCATGTATAGAGTGATTATATAGGACTTGAACTGATCTTGAGCCCTTTCTCTGTGCAGTTTGTGTGTGCAGAGATTTTAACTGACATAAATGTCCTTAAAGGATAGTTATAGGATTATTTGAAGTGGGTTTGTATGCGGTACTTGTTGATATTCAGTGTATTACCTACAGTAGATGCAGGCCCCCATTGTGATCAGAGATGGGTACCAGCACAGAAGCAAAGCAATGTACTTCAATTTATTTAAGCTACCTACAAAAAAATCAATATCCATTTAGGTGTACACCATATTTAGAATATTTTAAAAGCTTTACTTTGGTGGGAATCCACTGTCGTATAAGCCAAACGTTGCTCTCTCCAAACCAACTAAACTCCATAAGGTGGATTCAGTAAATTTATCTTGGGAGCTGTGGATTTACTGTTACCTAGATTGTTGCCTTGTTTGTCTTTTCATGTGAATTGAAGACAAACTGTCCTCTTAACACAATAAAATCACACAATAATACAACAAATCAAGGTAGTGGTATCCAGTCATTCTGCAAGGTAAAATTCTTTATTTCTTATATTGAGTCTAGTTGCTACTCAGCTTCCCATCATGAAAGGCTGATGGCAAAGTAAAGAGGTGAAAATATTTTAATTGCAGCATGCACCCATATGATCTTATTCAATCCCGTACAATAGACCTGCAACATACTCTGACTTTACAAAGATATGCTGTATTTTTTGGTGAGACTGTGACAGTTTAATATTGCATTGCATAATCATGCAAAGTGTACCTTCTGCTCTCCTGTCCCCACTTAATTCTCTGCTAATTGCAGGCAGTGGAACAAATACTGTATATGATGGGGGGGCGCTAGGTGCAGCTTTCAATAGAGTGGTGTACAGTGAAAAATATCATAAAGCAGAGTACAGTCGACACTATTTTTTTTTTAACTGTAACACCATGAGCAGCTTGGAAAGGAATTCCTGTAGCTGTAGGGCCACTTCAGTGGATTGCATTAGATTGTGTGGGTGTTTGTGATATTGTATTGATTTTGGGGGTGTTTAGAAGTGTCATTTGGACTCAGTGGTGGACACTTAACATGTACTGACACGCTCATTTTACACCACACCAACAACAAGTCAAGGTAATCTTTATTATTCCCAAGGGGTGATTTGTTGCACACAGCAGTATTATAATCATCACATCAACCAACCTACAATAATCCACACAAAATGCATACAATTATTTAAGGCTATTCATAAGACCAAGATAAGCAGGGGACCAATGATTTCTTAGGTCTGTTGGTGCTGCAAACTTGATTATATCTGCAACTTGATGGAAGCAACTTGAACTCACTGAACAAAGGGCAGCTAGGTTCAGAGAAGATGGAGGAGGCCTCGGTGGCTCTGACCTTGGGAGAGGTCGTTTAGATTTGTGCCTGCAATTTGGTCTGCAGATAATTCCCACTTACCTGTCCCTGTTGTTCAAGGCGAGTGACCTGAACCAGCAAATAAGAGAGAAGGTTAAACAGATTCAATAAAACATTCGCATTAAGGAGGTGTCCACATTAAAACTTCTGAGTTTCCGATAAAAGTACATGAGCCGATGGTTCTTTGTGTGAACGTCAGATCAGTATTTGGTTCAAAGGATAACTAGTCGTCAGTTATCGCACCCAGAGACTTCAACAGCCTGATCATGGATAAGTTCAATAACTATGTTATATAATTATATAATAATATCATTTAGGCACTTTACAATTTCAAACACAAAAAAGAAATATTTATAACACATTATAATAAGGGTACAAATTATGTACTTAAGTACTGCTTAGACCTACTACAAGATGTTTTTATCGAAATACAGAACAAAAAACCATCGGCGAGAAGATCAGCTATTTGTATGTAGTTATCCTGAACACCTGCCACCAGGTCAGATGCTCCTTCAAATCAGATGCCTTACAGCATGCAGACTGGCAGAGATATCTTTACATTTTCCCAGGCAAAGTCACATCAGACAGTTAAATTGAAACAAGAGGAGATTTTCATTTAAATAATATCTTTATTTTTTTCTTTATTCACAGGGGTCTCCAAAATATATGAGAGTTCCTTTAGTGGCCTTAAGTAATTCATGACTCACAGTGATTTAATGCATGAATAAATTCAGAAAAAAGTTTGTTTATGTAACGGTATTTATGTTTATTATGTAAATGTTTTCATCTGTTGACAAATTTTTAATAATAGCTTTAAATTTCTATGAGAACATATACAGTTCTGCTTTCAAAGAGGCTGAGCAATAATGGGTTGCAATAAAGATGTAAGTGGAATCCAGCTACTTTGTGACATATCAATTAATCAATTCAATTAATCAATTAAAGTAAGTGTGAATTAACATTCCTTAGCCCAGTAGTTCCCAAACTGGGGGGTGGGTCCCCCTGTGGGGTTCAGAGACACTGCAGGGGGGGCTCAGATGAAAATATACACAAGTAAGAGAAGACACGTAACAATTTATTGATTATTAATGGACTATTAAATGAATCACCAAATAATCAAATAACTGTCTTGAGTATTTTTTTTAAGAAAAAATATTAAAATTCTTTGACTTCAGCTACTTAATCTGAATATTTTCTGGTTTCTTTACTCCTCTGTGACAAAGATTTTTGGGATGTGGACAAAACAAGACATTTGAGGATGCCATCTTTGGGTTTGGGAAACACTGATCAACATTTTTCACCATTCTCTGGCATATTATGCACCAAACAACTAATGGATTAATTGAGAAAATGATCTGCAAATTAATTACGAATGAAAATAATGGTTGAAGTACAAAAATGTACAAAGTGTGGCCATGCTACATTCTGGGTTATTGCAAATGTGGACATGTGCAATACTACTGTGAGGCAAATTACACAGAAAAGTTAGGTAGTGAAGTGTCAAGACAGCAAGTAAAGCAGAAACAAGCAGCAAAGTAAAAACACAAAAACAGATTTCAGAAGTGAAAACTGAAAGACACAGCTGAGAAAGAAAAAAGAAAGCTTCCAGACCAGTTTTCTTTCAGAACATTTCACAAAGAGGAAATAGCGAGCATGAGTTGTTTCCATGGGTGTATTAAGGACAGTGTTTATTTATTTGACAAATAGTCAGACTACACACTGGGTTTTTGTTTGTTGTCTAATGGCTATGTGCAGATATTAATTATGTTTTCAGCTTGCAGGTACGCCGTCACCTTTTACAGCCTACTGTATTTTCATCTGTCACCTGTTAGTTATCTGTGTGCAGGTGCATACAGAGCGTGAAGGCGTTCTGTCAGTGATTATGTTTTCATGCATTATGGTGCTCCAACACCAGATTCGGTGAGTCTATCACTATCTCGGCCTCGTTGACTCCTCTTCTATATCACTGCAGTCTGTTTTCTTTATAATCATTTCATTTAAGTGTCAGCTGTTGAGTGCATTTCGCTTTTGCTGGTCGTTTAAAAGCTGCATGCTTTAATTTCTTCTCAGTCATGACTGAAATTGGGTTATATTACGTCTGATTGTGATGGACAGGGCCCGGTTTGATAATCTTGCACAGGGGCCCGGAGCTGACTCATTATGCTGCTGGGTAGAATTATAAAGTAGCAGAAAATACAAATACAAAGGTAAAGCAGAAGTACGTCAAAATAGTACTTGAGTAAATGTACAAGTTACTTTCCACCGCTGATGGCGACAGCTAAATATATCTGCTCTGTACTGTTTCAGAAGTGGCATATTTTGATGCCCTAATGGATCTCAACAAGGTGTGTATTTACACTGTTGCACCTCCCAAACCACTTTCATAGGCTGCTAAATGGAGGAAAGGAAGATGTGAAGAGTTCACATGAGCTGAACAAACATAATGGAGCTACTTGTTGGCTTGTTTTAGTTGTGAATAGCTGCAGTACAGTATAAACAGGATGAAATGTAGGAGACAGGCAGGTGAATGAATGACACCGTGTTCCTTTATTTATTTTTTTAGAGTTGTATGTTTTAGATTCTCTCTGACTAAAAGGGGAAGGTGGGGGGTAAATATCTATTCTGAGAGAGCATCTGAAGATGAGTCAGGTCACCCTGATTGTTGTGTACCATACATGTCTTCCTCCCCACTTTCTGTTCATGAACAAAACCCACATTCTGTCTCTGTGAGTGTTCACGAGTGGAAAACTGAGCACAGCTGACGTCAGTAAGAGTTACACTTCTATTTCTATCCAGCTTGCCACACACCTAATTATTGTACTACACTGATGAAATAATGTGCTTTTTTTTATTTTCTGTGGATCAGGACACTCATCACTCTGTGATACAAAATACAATGCCGTGCTGGTGAGTAATAATATACAGTATAACTGTGAAACTGTACAACCCTGTGGCACAAATGAGCCAATCTGCCCCTGAGGCTGGGATTCTCATGAAGCAGTGTGACACTGATATAGTCCCCCCCACTGTTATCCACTCACAGAGGTGGGTGTGCATGATTCCGGTGTGGATTTGTTCCTGCCGGGGGGTGAGGGGTGACAGCAAGGGTGGCGGGGCAGAAAACAAGAATGCCCAAACAACAGATTGTTGGAGTACCACAAACATGCAAATACAGAATGCAAAATAGCCTGCGTCACGTCTCCTGCTGAAAGTAGGGGAAATCATTAGCTAAAACATTGATTTAGTCTTGTTTTAAGTATTAAAACAGGAGTCAATATAGTAATAAAAAACAAAGTTCTCTTCTCTGCAGTAAGAACACTACTTTCCTGCTTCTGTTGTCATCTTCTGACAAGACTGTGACATTACGCTATTAGGCTGGCCTGTAAACATGGTTCTTAATACATGCACTCTCAGCAATCATCTCATGAGTTCAGAGGCAACACTTACTAGATAAGTAGGTCGATAAGCAGTTCTTCATTTATCCTTGTGGGAAAATTTTAGTCTAATATCAGCAAAGATATAAAGGATAAGGGCAAAAAAGAATAGTAAATATGGGGAAAAACTAGGCAATACAATAAAAAAGAATAAGATAATAACAATACTAATGTGAGAACTGGGTACATCAATAAGTATAGCACAATATAGATCAGTGCAGACAGTATGCATCAATGAAGTAAATGAGCTGTGAAACATGCAAAACCATTCTACATGTAAAATTATTGTTATAAAATGTGAAATATATATAAAAAAAAAAAAAAAAACAGTGCAAGCAGTTTCCACATGGATAGCTTTGAAGTGTGAGATGTGAAAAAAGTTGTGGAAACATACAGAGTTCGCCTTTAATTAATGTATACAGAGGGTGATGCAATAAAGTGGCCTACAGTCCATGATGGGTGACCTTCCTGCAGTGAGTCCAAACTACAGAGTTGGCTGAGACTAAGTCTTTATTGTTGATGGTGGTGCACAGGAAGATGGCTTTTGGTGTAAAGGAGGCCTTGAAGCGCTCCTTTGGACATTGCAGAAGGATTAGACGGCTAATAAAGCTGCTTCTTCGGTCGTTCATCTCCACAGGGAGGGGATGACATGGATTCTTCAGCGTGTTCATGATCTTGGACTTCATCCTCCCCTCCCCTCTTGTTTTCATCACCAGCCGTCGTACCGCCTTTCCAACACACAGCAGTGAAGAAGAGTATACTGACAGCCACTGTTTGATAGAACGTGTGGCAGCTTGTTACACACAGAATGATCTGAGCCTCCTCAAGAAGTACAGTCTGCTCTGAACCTTCCTGTAAAGGGCCATATCACTATCAGTATATCAAGGTCAGGCTGAGACCAAGTTTTGTAAAAAAAAAAAAATAATAATAATAAAGGTGCTGATCACGTGTATGTGTTTGTGGTATGTGCATGTGACCAGTGCAGAAGCTGCTTGGATCTGGATCTATCAACCTAAAAAACTTCTGTGGCTAAAACTTAGAGCTTACCTAGCAAGGTTGGAGAGTAACTAGTTTCATGTAATTAAATAACAAAATAAATGCAATTGTAATCTGCTACAGTTACTGAGAAAAAAATATGCTATTCAGTTTTTGCTAGCCACAAAGTCACTGTCACTGATTATAAACAGGATTTTTTTTCTATTGATATAATACATAACTGACCACACGTTGAGCTAAACATACTGTACTTATAGCCCATGTGACGGGATTTCTTTTCTCAGGTTACTTCCTGTGTGTGCAGGCTTTTCCACGTCCACAGTTTTGGTCACAGCAGCACCAGTTCACACTCTCGCCGTGGAATCACAGAACTTGTTCCTGTTTCTCTGCCACACTTTGAGATGAGAAGAAAAAAAAACTGCCAAATTTGGAAGAGTTACAACTGCACTGTGAAGCTATTACAAAGGCCTGGAACATAATTCAACACCCACAACTATTTCACCCATCTGATATTTTACACCATTGGCTATAATTAGTTTTGATCCCATGTGGGTCATAGTTTTACAATAACTTGTCAAACTAATAATAAATTGATTCTCAAGACGCCTCTTCACTTTCAGTGACGTGTTGCAGTTTTATTTGTAGGTATTTCAGGCCTGTAGCTCACAGGAAGTGCTGTTGTAGACTTAGTGATAAAACTGCATAGCATGTGAATGAAGTGGAGTGTTTATCTTGTGACAATAAAATTATTATTCTAATTAAGAGAAAGTCTTTGCCCATTCAAAACTATTATTAGCAGGCACATCTGATGTTCAGATCAAAAAATATTTGTGTATAGAACCTTATGTAACATTTCATTTTAATTTAATCTAAAGAGAGGGCAGAGGTCCCTATGTTCCCAGTTAAGATGTAGGCAAGCAGATTTCCCTGAAGATTTCATTTTCTGTTTCACTGCCCCATGTAAAGTGAATCGAGGAACCATCTGTTTGAAAGAAAAATCCATTTGAAGAAAATCCTGATTTGTTTTGGTTGTCTGAAGATGATATGTTGCACTGGCTCTTTAATGAGGAGGGTTTTGTCTTGGCTAGATAGAAAATGCAAGACAATTAAGACAACACTGTATGCAACATAATAAGATGTTTCTGTCATGGAAACTGAATATTTTGAAATGTTCTCTTTATAAATTTGTGTAAAATTTGTGTAAATGTACAATAAAGGCTGGGCTTCATACTGGGCTTCATACTGTGCAGGACAATTCAGTTAAACCAACTAACTAACCAGCCAAGCAAGCAAGTAACCAAGAAACCAACCATCTAGCCAGCCAGCCAAACAACCAAGCAACAAACCAACCAACAAAACAAACAAACCAGTCAGCCAAGCAAATAACCAACTAACCAGCCAGCCAGCCAGCCAACTGGCCAACCAGCCAAACAAGCAAGCAAGC
Organism: Lutjanus erythropterus; assembly: GCF_056507025.1. Classification (NCBI taxonomy): domain Eukaryota; kingdom Metazoa; phylum Chordata; class Actinopteri; order Lutjaniformes; family Lutjanidae; genus Lutjanus; species Lutjanus erythropterus. Next base: position 24,822,870 of record NC_139332.1, read on the forward strand.
AACCAACCAACCAATGACCCAACAAAGCAATAAACCAACCAGCCAGTCAGCCAGCCAGCTAAGCAGGCAAACAACCAAGCAACCAAAAAGACCAACCAGCCAGCGAGCCGAACAATTAAGGGACCAACAAACCAAGCATCCAACCAACCAACCAACCAACCAACCAACCAACCAACCAACCAACCAATCAACCAACCAACCAACCAACCAACCAACCAAGTCAAGCTTGAGGTCATCCCAGAAAATGGTACATAAGTGACTCACCCTTTTTGACATACTGCCTGGAGAGGAGATGAGGTGTTTGTGTATCCAGCGGTAGTCTAACTGACTAACTAATTATACTACCAATTACAGAACATGACGTGAATGCAGTCTTTGGAACAATTCACTCACTGTAGAACATTTGACTTTATAATCATATACCAGTTTTAGGGTGACATTTCAAATCACAATTTCCCACTCTGTTTTTTTTTTTTCTGTTGGTTTGTTTGTTTTTTTTTGTCCAAAACATTTTTTTCAGTTTGTTGCAAGTTGAATTCATTTATTTTATTGTCACTGGAAATAAGTGACAAGCCAGTCCATCTGTGAGTGAGTTCAAGGATTGTGTAAACAATGTCACAACAACATGCTAATAAAATGATACTGGATGATAACGGCTCATCTGAGACTGAGGGTTTGCTCATTCAAATGTCAAAGAACTTTTTGTCTCTGTCAAACACCCACATGCACTGTGGCGTTGGCTGACAGTCTGACTAAATCCACCTCTGACAAGTTGAAGCTTTCGCAGAGGATGACTAATAAGCTGATGTTTTGACCTCATGCATTGTAAACTGAAGGCTCTCTTGTTCTGCGTATCACAAGTTAGCAGTATTGTACATTCTTTTTATGTGCGTGTGTAGAAATTTTTGTCATCTTAAACTTAGGATTCATTTTATGATCGTGTCATCATCTTGCAGCCACACTAATATGCAGGGTCGAGTACCAATTTTTTTTAACTAACACTGGTACCTTGAATTTAAGTGGTACCCTTTTTTAAGTACTTTACTCTCTGTGTTACGTAAAAAGGAATTTTAGTTGTAAAAAGTCAGTCCAAACATCTCGATTTCAACATTGTTATTATTAATAAATCTAAGTTAACCTCAACCAAGACAGTGAGAAAAGTCCAATTATCTTCAAAACACTTATATCATTAACTAATTAATTACTTGAACATGATGAAGTTATTGATGCCTAACTTAGACTGGGTTACAAAAGCATAGATGAATTTGATCTAAGATTAGCTCTGATAGGAATTAAGAAAAAATAGGTTTAAGATGAGTAAATCCAGATTTAAAATTAAGCAGAGCCCTGTTACACAATTGAAAACTAATCCCTGTTTAATAAAGCCAAGTTTATTAATGTAAACCAAAATTAAATAGTGTCTTGACCTAGTAATTAAATATAGAAGAAGGGGAAAAACTTTCAGCTTCTCTGTGTTCCTGAAAACGTTGCATTGTTCACTATCTTGCTAAAAACTTTTTAGCAAGCAAGCAATATATGTTTTTTTGTTTGTTTGTTTGTTTTCCTTAAAAAAAAGTTAAGTAAGCATATTATTCACTATGCTGCTAAAAAGTTAACTAAATGTCATGCTGCTTGCTACCTTGCTTCTGGCTCACCACTGACCTGACTCACTGACACTTGAGCAAGCTGCAGGATGAGTCTGTCTCACTCTTTCTCTCTATACTCTAAATATCTCTCTCGGGTACCAAAAATTGGCACAGAATTATGTAATGTGAATCAGTAGCCAGTGCAGCAATTTACTGTAGAACAGAAAGCATAGGAAGCAGTCAAGCTTTTCACATATGATCCACCTGAACTTTTGCAGATGGGGAAAGTACAACTGTACGTACAGCCCGGGAGCTGCCAAGAGTGACTCACTGGGAGCAGATTGGGTTAGGAGGTGTGTGTTTTGGGGGTGGGGGGATAGGGTGTAGGGGGCGACATGTTCACACTTGAAAGGCCTGACATGTACATTAAGGCTGTCACATTAACACTGTCTAGTCTATGAATTCTACCTTCCCACACACACACCTGTCCTGTCACATACACTGTTTATATTTAGAGTGGTGTATGTGGGGCAAAACTGCATACTGTATGTGAATGAATGATATCTTTGAACAGAGGAGACCCTGGAAACAGCAGTTAACTCGAAGGTCAGTGGGTTTTTCCAGAGTTTTCCACTTGAACTAAGAATATTTTCACATGATGTGATGAATGTGAAAGACGATGGCTGTGTACAAGTACAAGTAATGCATATGAGATAGTGTAAGAAGGAAAAGAGAGTGAGAGTAGTTTGTAAGAGAAAATATGTGTGTTTAAAGGTACAATATGTAACATTTCCATTTTGCATTAAACTGTTTACAAGACTCATCAAACTTCATTACATATTATGGAGTTTTTGACCATTAGCTATGATACTGAGCAATATTTCTTTCTGGATTGACCTGTGTTTTGTTTATGTCATGTATCTGCAAAGGCACAGGAACTTTACTGTCAACCCATCCATTAATGTGTACAAATAGGGATATTTCACTTCTCTGGGACATTTGGTGTCTCATGAAAAAATCCTTCTACTTAAAAAATGTTTATGTCCCCTAAAATGTCTGACCTTAACTACTTTCCTAAAATCTGCGGTTCAGATATACCTGGAGCTAGCTAAATTTAGCACATAACAAATTCAAAAGCTGGTTGCTGTTATGCAGGCAAACAAACCTGAAACCTCCAGCACAGAGTCATCACCCACTGCCAGTTTACAGCTATGTTGCCTCCAATGCTTAAAGCTGGCCATCTTGATGCACATGGCCCAGCACAAGATCAGACCCAGAATTCCTCAGCCACTTTTCAGAGTTGTTTTTAACTTTTTCACTTGGTAAAACCATGTTAAAACAAAATATTAATCATAGCAAATAATTGAAAATGTGTCTGGAAAGGTGCAACACGGCAGACAGCATAAGGTGCAAAAAGACACCACTGCAACAAAACAAACAAACACAATACAAGAAAAGACAAAACAGTGCAAAGACAACATTTTTTTAAACCTGTTTTGGTAAGTAACACTAAATATAGGCAACTTTTTTGCTGTTTATTTACAAGAAAAGACCACAGGATACTGTTAACTGAAAAGGATCATGGTTTGATTGAACACAAGGGTAATTTGCGCATCCTTTCAGACATCTTAGAAAACAAGACTGTTCAAAACCTGTTAGCAACATTTTGGCTCTAAGTAACATTTAAATCAGCGTACAGTTGCATTGATTTTCTGATTTTCATTTAAAGTTCCCATGAAGGAAAAACTTGATGTTCAAGTCTTTTTTTTTATCACGTATTGATCTATATGTCACCTAAAGTAATTTTGTAGATATTTGATAGTTTGTCTTTTCCCTCAAAACAATTCGAAACTGATGATGAGTCATCCCACTTCGAGGGGTAAAACTAAATCAACTTTATAACTTTATTGACTGATTTGGGTGAAACTGCATCATACTTCATGGAGAAATTGTCCCCTCTGATCTGCTCAGTTTCAACTCTCAGATATTTAATTCCACAGTTTCCTGATGGACAGACAGCTTTAGCGTATTTGTTGCTACAGTAAAGTAGCTAACCATAACTGCTGACATTAGTCATCAACAGAACCAAGCTCAGCAGCCACCCGGTGAACACAAACAGTCACCAAGACGAACACAATCACCAAGACTGACAGGGGATACAGCACTGCAGTCATACAGAGTTTGGCTCCGAGCAGCCCGGGGATAATCAATAATTACCATTGGCTCAGTTAGCCTTGGGCTTCTGAGAGCCAAACTCGGCAAGAAAACCACCGCAGTAGTTTATTCCCTGTCGTCAAACTGACTTCCATTGGTCTTGGAGCCTGTTTTGTTCCCAGTTCGACCGCGTTCACTGTGAGCTTCCAGCCTGGGAAAGGTCAGCTCACAGGGCCGCTCTCCCTCCTAGCAATGCATCCATGGACCGCCATAGTGGCAGGATAGCGGCGTGACAAAAAATGTAGTTTGCTACTAAATGCCAATCAATGTCTGCAACAAGTTCCTCCCTAACTGCCTGTTGTATGGTAGATTATCACAACGTGTTTGAGAGCAAGTAATTCACACAGGGCTGCACACCGAACACAACTAATATAAAATATGAGTCAGATATGAAGAGCCACTACAGCTAAGAAATGTACAAACACGCTGCAGGGAACAGTAAAGCTGTTCAGTAGAATTATTGTTTGTGGTGGTAGTGGCACATTAATATGCATGACAGTGCAAAGCATCATGCATTTCTTGTAAAACGAAAGAAAAAAGGGAGAAGCACTTATGACCTTGGCTGCTGTTATGCCCCTAAGTCTTTCGTTTGTAAGAAGTGTGTCATCTGTTCCAGTGGCTGTTTTAAAGTTCCAAAGAAATCAAAATCCATGTTTAAGTTTCCTTATCACATATATATTACAACTGTAAATGTAAATCAGTGTCCACAACAAGTTTCTCCCTGGCTGCATGATTTTACAGGAAACACTTATGCTTTTTATTGTGGCATGTTTAACATTTGGTGGGATGTATGCTTACAAATGTTTGCTTTACCTTGGTGACAGATTGCACTCTAATATCTCCCACTGTCACCTTGACTGCTGCAGCCTCACAGACCCAGATGGTTCTGGAGACATAATCTCCCCATCAACTCCCCAAGTGTACTGACAAACATGGCAAAAGGACAACACACTGACTGAGCATGTCTGGATCTGGAGCCAATTCTCAGTTGACACAAGTGGCCCTAACCTCAGCAGAACTCTCAATCCAGCACAGCAGCCCAAAACTCTGCACTGGCAGACTGCAGCCCCTGTACAGAACTCATTTGTTTCTGATGTTTTTTGTTTTTTTTTCATTTTGCTCATTCAGAAAAAGAATGTACGGAGAATACAGAACATGATTTTATCTAAGAATTATTTCCGCATGACTCACCAACTCATTTAACGAGTTGAGAAGTTTTTGATGGCATGACTGTTTTGGGAAGGTGACATTTCAGAGGCTCCACTGTTAACATTTCACAGTGTCAGCTACATCCAGTTCCTTCCTATGTTATTTTAGAAGCAATGACAATGGGAAAATCTACCATATCCCACTCACTAAGTGATTCATGCATATTTATGCATATTTATGAGGGAGTAATCCCATTAAATGTAGCAGAATCGTTCTGCCGAGGACTATTTTGAATATATCACAACAAAAAAGCAGCTTTTCTCCAAAATATGCAACCTTTATTGGTAATGAGACCAAATACAGCCAAAGGTATCAGGCTGAAAAATGACACTTGGCACACTCAGCAGGCATTATGTTAATGGTAGTAGATTACAAAACAAACAGCATGGCACTGTTGGATAATGATTTAGTTCTCAACTCAATTACAACTCCACAACGATGACTAGAACTTGAAGTAAATGTCTCCACATTTTATCAACCCTATTTAATGACTTTAGCTTTTACGTGTATATACATATATACAACTTAAATCATAAATTACTTTAAATTACTTTATTACAACATGGCCACCTGTCGACACTAATTCCAAACACTAGCTACTGTTAGCTTTTGCTGTAGGCAGGATTTTTTTCTCCTGGGGCTAAAGGGGACCTTATCCAATTACTGTATCTGTAAATAGAGCCTAATGGCTCTGAAAAGACCAATATAAGGACTGTTTCTGGTTACACAAAATGTAGCTTATTCTTCCACAAAATAAAAGGAATAACATTGAAGCCACGACAGAGGGCACTTACGTAAGTCTATCAACTGTGCACACAAACACACTTGCAAAACAAAATTCAGTGACTATATTTTTGCACAAAACAACATGCACCCTCCTGTGTGTCGGTTACATCAGAAATAAAAGGAACAACACTGCAGCCACAACATAAATGCATTTAAGTCAAAGGTGCATGGTGCACACATGATATAAAACAAGCGATTACATTTCTGTTGTAGGCTAAGTGGCTGGCAATATGCTGCATACAGCACATGCCTTCTTGTTCCATCCAGACCAAGATCAGCACAACTGAATCATGTTCCCATCACTGGACAGGCATGCTATCAATAAATTAAAAAAAAAAAAAAGCCTTTAAGTTGCGAATTCACAATAATAGCTGAGACTGCACAACAATTAACATCCACATAATGAACATCCAGGGCTTTGGTTCTTTATGCGTATATGTAGAGGCAGACAAGGTTGCTGAGTCAAGGATTTGCCATTTTGTTTCTCAGGTAGGTTTTTAAATGCCACATGCAGGGGAAACTGCACTCACATGATGCAGAGGTTACTGGCAGCGTGATAGATATGTGTTGTTTATAGACATCCATGGGGGAGTCTTTTTAAGGTTTAATCATGCAGGCACTCCAGTGTGCTGCTTACTGTTTCACCCTGTTCTTTTTTCCGGCACACTTGGTACAACTCAGCCAGATTGAGTGTATTGCTTTTTGAGGTACATGATGATATTACTAGACAGGACGGGTCAGGGTTAGCTGGTTCACAAACAGCATCTCTGCAGCATAATACACAGACATCTGTGCCACAGCAGTTACAGAATAATTAAGCTTTATGAGAAATGTTTATTATGTGTTTGAACAGCTGTAGTAGAAACTCAGTCATTTGTCAGTGCATTTCAAAATGACTCATACAAGCATTTTGCTGATCTGGTCCCCCATGCATAGGATGGCAACACACCTGTCCATCTAGCACCGACTTCATACCAAAATAGTTTTGCAGAGATACAAGAATGTAAAATTACCCACTGCTTTGCTGCTGAATCTAAACACATTGATTTAAATGGTTTGAACAAATTGTGAAAGGATGACTGACGATTAGCTTTAAATAATAGTAACTATTTAAGTGTGCATGTGCATATGAAAGTGTTTAGTTCACTGCATGGGCACATTAGATGGTGACAATAACTACAGAAAAAGAAAACAGAAAGTGAGTGGATTTTCGGGGCTTACATCAAGGCGACATGGGAAGCTCTCTCAAGCTGATGCACCAGATAAACTGTGTTTGCTGAAGACTTTCTTGTTCAAGCTTTGTTGTTTGCAGTCACTCCAAAAGGAAACAGAGATGGAGTTAGACGGCTTAACAGTTAACAGTCTTTCTCTCAATCTAATGGTAGCTCAACAGCCCTAATGGTTAATACACTTCAGTTAATTAAGTCCGTCCACTATCAGCCAGACTAAAAAATATGAAAATTCCTAGCGGGAGCTAATAATACGAGCCTAGGACTCAACCAGACAAATAGGTCAATGATTCTGTTCTGTTTTTTTTTTTTTCTGTACAGGGCAGTGATTGTTTACTGGGCTGCAAGAGAATGTTGTCAAGACATAAGATGTTTATTGTCAGAACCAGTCTGAAATTTGTCTTGTGTCGCAGCACATCCATTTGCAACAAGACAGGAGACAAACAATACACTACATTTAACAATATATACACAGAAGATGACATACATTTGATCTGGGACTGAGCTCCATATTTAATTTTAAGATTGACTGATGCACAAAAGACTTTTTCAGTGTAACCTTCGACCTGAATTGCGGGACCCTGTATCTCCAGTTAATTATGGGTTATTTTAGACTATTTTTATAAAAGCCAACCAAAGCTAGTGAGGTATTAAACAAAATTTGATCTTATTAAAATTAATAAAGGTGTCAGTGGTGGCTTATAAAATATTTAACTATGATATTCATCCTATTGTGGCCCTTATTTGCAATCACTGGAGAGAAACAGAAATCTAAATTTAACTCAGACATGACTTAAAGAATGACTTGTTATTGTCTCACAAGCCTCTTCATTCCCATTGGATTATGTTTATTGCTTACATGCATGTCAGCACTTGCTGTGACGCATGTATAACCTCCATACAGCAGTGGGTGGTGGCAGGCTGATAGTTCCCAGGCTGGTAGCCTGATTTTTTAAATTTGACACAAGCTATTTCAAGTTGCCAAACCAGACGACATGCATATATGTGAGGATTTGAGGAGATGATGTAAAAATGTGGGCTACAATATTATGTGATGTTCTTGGCTAAGGCCAGTATCCTCTTGGCAGCTATTTGAAAGAGCCACTAAATAGTAAATGGTTCATGAGGGAGGCATTCTGTCAGAGATTTATCCATTTTGCAAAATCCTGAACTGGAACTGTACCCCATAATTTTCTGACAGTTTGAACTCTGCAGGGCTCGGAGGCATTCCAGTGACTGCTGAACAGAATAGATCATGTTTATTTTACACAACATTTAGGTTAATCCCTCATCCAGAGTGACGTAAAATGTGTGAAACAATAAAATCTACTTGAATTCCAAAATCAAAGCACCAAAAGAGGTTGATGTGTCGTGGCTCAAGTGCCCCATTCTTTCAATCAGAAACTATATGAGTCATATCATCATTACTGAAAGGTCTGATTTAATATTTTATCCCATGAAAAGGTTCATGAGGAGGAGTTCCAATAGAGGCGACTGGCCATAAAGAGAAAAATCAAACAAACTGTAAATTATAGTTGCTTGAGTGTAGACAACACAAAACAAATACGTCTACGAATCAGATTTTTCCATTTGAAAATGAGGAGCTGGTTTGCAAAAACAGATAAATGCCATTCTTAAAGCAAATAAACTAGTGTGATTGTGTTGATATTCTGTCGCAATTTAAGAAAATTAAAAAATGTTGACATCTCTTCTTGAAACAACCCAGCACCAGTTTCATTGATATTCCTTGTAACATGGATCAAAACAAAGATATCTGGTTTTGCAAATACATTTTACAAATAATTTACTTTACAAATCCCTCAAGAGAAAATCTGACGCAAACAAACCAAAAATGCACACAAATAATTCATTTACACTGATGAAAACAGCTTAGAAATGCAAAAAATAGTTATGTAGGAAAAGAACAATCAGCTTTTTACATTCAGTTCATGGTGTCCCAGGTTTCATCTTAAGAGCTTGCTGTTCTGATCCATTCACCAGAAATTGCATAGAGCAGATTTTAAGGAGAATAGCTCACCAGGCAGCTATCAGTTTCTATTCATTACAACACATGCACATGAGCAATGAGTGCCAGCTGCTTTGATGATCTTCCCCTTTTGTTAAACAAAATGCTCTCCCTGTATCATGTTCAAAAACAAATCCATCGCATTGAAAAGTCCATTAACTGTCCAGGAATCTATCCATATGTAGGTGAACAGCTGTGCTTTGAGCAAAACACACTTCCAACTGGAAGAGTGTCACTCTGTTACCTCCCAGGCAACAGATGGTGAAGCACCTACTGCAATGTCACCACAACTGTCAGGTGCAATCAGCAAAGATTGGCAAAGCTCTGCCAACATTAACATGACCCCCACAAACATTGTCTGGAGTTGAAATGAGATTTCAAAGTCAAGCAGTTGTTGATTGCATGTGGCCACCAGAGCAGTAAAAAAAAAATAGAATTACTGCCTTAATTTAATATGAAACTTACCACAATATTGACCTGTAACTTTAATAAAAGGCATAAAAGTTTATTTTGGATATAAAGTTTCATTACCACATCATTTTATCCTATTAGATATTGAGTCCAAGTGGATGGTTGTACCACAGATATGTATATAGACGCCACAATGGCCTTTGGATCATACATCGACATCGCCACCATGTTCGTTAGGTCAAAACTGACCTGTGAAGAAATCTGTGTAAATGAGGGAGCTGCAAGGTTGTTGTTTTTTTGGTAAAACGTACTATAACTTCTCTCTCTCTAAGCTCAGTCAGTGGTGTTAGATTAAAGGGTTTATGATCGACACGCGGTAGAAAATAATAAAAAAAGAAAAACTGCAGTTCCCCTGATTATATAGATTTGTTCACAGGTCAGTCTTGACCTAACGAACATGATGGAGACGTAATGCAGCAATGAGCTGAAGCGGTCAATGCAGCATCTATGTATATATGTCTATGATTTGTGCCAATTTTGAAGAAATTGCCTCAAGGGGTTCTTTTGTTCGTTCACAGGAATAGGATTATCCTAAAACATAATGCCTGTGGCTATGACTGTTGCCGGTTTGCAGACATTAAAAAAGGTTTTTCAAAAATTGTGAATAACAGAGTTCCATACAGTCATGAATGTGTACCAAAAATAGATCGCAGTCAGGAAAATAATAATGGTTGAAGACGAGATTTTAGAGTTAGGCCAAAGATATAAAGATGAATTATGACAGCATCAATGAAAATGGGTTCACAACAGTATAAACGAATACGTCAAATAAGCTGCATTGTCCATCATGCCAAGACGCAGCAGTTAACTTTGAATGTTATACACATTAGCTTATAATGGCGAGCTTGGTTAGCAGCAAACTGGCTGTAGAAGAACTGAACTAATAAATCAACAATCTGAAAACAGCTGTAATTTTGACAGATAATGCTCTAACATTATTGTGACAGGGCCTAGCATGGCAGCTCCATCGATATCTGTGTGTGTGAATGAGAGGCCAATTGTAAGGCTCTTTGTCCATTACGATAGAAAAGTATCTTACAACTGCAGCCCATTTACCAAAAGGGACATTCGAGGAGTAAGTATAATATCTGTCAATATTTTCTTGTTCTCCGATCTGACAAAAAGCTGATATTAACAATGTCAGTTCAACTGAAACCAGCAGCTGGTGACTAAGTGACTGTCCAGGTGCAGATAACACATAATAATTGGAGGTTTTTGTACTTGATTACCCATATTACCTTCAAATCATGCTGCTTACAGCACAGGTGCTTTCTGCTATTGTTCTTTAATGAGACAGTGCATGTGTATAGGCACAGCAATCACAAATGGAAATACAGTGAGAATATTATAGATAATGAAACCACTGATAAGAAAATGTTCATTTTGAGAGATGCTTTGGACAAAATGAGCCAATTAGTTTGCGACCATCATTGTAGTGTTTCACAAATAAAGTCTGAAATCTAAGTATCTACTTTATTTTGAAGCATATCATGTACCATTTTTTAAACAAATGGTGCTGTCCATTTAAATCAAATTAAATTACAGCTGGGCAACCAGTATCCATGGTGAGAGACACTTGCTGTCGGCGTATCCCACAGTTTAACTGTTTATTGATGCCTTCTCTCTTAATATGCAGAGAGTCCTGCACAGCTGTGAGTGTGACTTCATGCAGAGTGACACTCTGCAGGTGATGATAAAAGCAATCGGGCTGTAAAATGGCATGAGAGTTTTATACAAGTTTCTGCACATTGATTTTTCTAGTAAACTGAAATAAATTGAAACCAATAGTAATTAGTTTAGGTGATTAAGTACATTTGATTCATAATTATCAAACTAAAATAGTTAAGTGTATTAATTATGTCATCAAACTCTCTGCAAATATGCACACTTCCTAAAATGACAAACTATAGAGTGTTTGCATTTGCATTTAAGCCAACTTCAGGATGTGTAAACCACAGAAAAGTACAGGAAAACAAGTGGAAGCTGCTAAAACTCACTGAGAAGGACTTCGTCAGAAAGAAAGGACATGATATTTGGAGAAATTATGGTCAATAGGTGGTGAAGATCTGTGAAGATCCTTTGTTTTTGGATGATGTCCCCAACAATTTTGCCTCCCGTTTCCTTTGTTTTTCACCAAGTTCATACACAGGTGTCATAGTGTGTGGATGAACAGAGAGGCCATAAAGGTAAGCCATCAACTGATGTTTACGTTTTGACTAAATATGTAAAACTTCTAGAATTTTGAGTGTAATAGTCTACTAGAAGAACTTTTTGGATTAAAAAGATGATCTGACATAAACTATTTAAATGTACCCCTTCAGACAATTTATTAAAGAAGTCAACTGATGAGAGACTAGCTTGTCATTATTACAAGCTAATATTGCTGTCTTCAAATGGGACTCATGAGAATTTGCGTACACAGCTCGGGAAATCGGCGCTGTCAGACAATTTCCATTACCAAGGTTGTGAATACCACAGGAGAGGGGAGCAAGTGCTCAGGAACAGTTGCGAGATTGCATGCGTGGTCTGTGTAGCCAACATGGTCGTGACACATAGTCACAGACAGGAAGCAGAATTCCCTTTGATTTTCCTATGCTATGACATGACACACAGGGACAGCAGGACCCCAGACAGAGTTCAAAGATGCAGTCCAAGACATACTGTGGGCATAGCTATGATGAACGTTGAGCATTATATCACCTCTGTACTCTCCGCATGCCCTGATGCTAATGGTGAGGAAACAGTACCTGACCTTTTTGATCAGCCATTCAGACTCCTCTGCTTTGATCTGGGTACAGCTGGCCCTCCCTCTCCTCTCTGTGGTCGATCTTGCAGCCTGGCATATTCCTCCCTCCCCTCCTCCGCTCTGTGTATTTCACCCACATTGAGACCAGTGTGTTTCCCCCGCGTCTGACTCACCGCATGGCCCAGTGCATGAGTGTGTACGAGCAGAGAGCATGCATATGAAGTGTGTGCCAAGAGAAGGATCAGCCAAGTCCACATGGGCGCCCACTCTTTGTTATTAGGTTTGGTCATTGACCGTCTGACAGCCATCTAACCACTGGGTCCCTCTGAGAAAGCCTGGGGACAACAAGGTGGACAGCAAATGATAATGAAAGTAAAACCAACAAAAGGAGGCAGAGAGAAAGATGTATTCAATAAGACTGTTAGAAAGAGATGTCACATCAGAATAGAGAGGAGGGGAGAGAAAGAGATGGATACTGAAGCAAAGTGCTAGTCACTCTGTGCCCCTCGGCCACAATCATAATTAGGCAGGAGAGACGGCATAATGAATATAAATTGCGGTGGAATACATTAAGGTAGCCCATCTATCCCACACACTGCATTTGCTGACCAGACACACACAATGACGACAAGAAGACAAAGGTAGTGGTCTAGTGTTTTGTTTTGTCAGACCAGTGAGCATGTGGAGGGCGTGGGAGTCAGACATTGAAGAGCCTGGTCTTTTTGATCCATGTGTTATCTAAATGACCAAAATTATGGAGCCTTCAACAAACTCTTTTCCATTTTAATGCCATCTAATGTGCTCTCCTCTGCAGTCTGAATGTTCTGTTGTACAGCAACTAAAAGCTGTTTAAGAATGCATTTAGTACTCTAGTAGACTTAGTCATTACTTTTATGCAACTTGCACCTACATTGCTTCTTTGTATGATTTAATCACACTGCATTTACACTTGAGATGCATCTACACTTTGCTGAATTACATTGGTCTGATTGCTCAGCAATGTATTTGCAACATTCAAATCCATCACCAGTGTTGGGTAGCATTAGTAACTCATTACAATACTAGACACCGAAATTAAAAAGGAAGAAAAGTAACTCATGAGAGTAAAACTCGCTGTGATGCCTTGCATGCATATACATGCATATTACACTAACATTAACATCATTGACTATGAGGTTGTATCCTCTGGGCTCTGTGCATGTACCTCACCTCCCAAATATCACTGATGCTCGGTAGATGGGTACCAATGATGTTCTGGGTGGTTTTAATGACCAGCTGTAGAGTTTTTTTTTATGGGCCATGCACATCCGTCCATGATGTCAGTTCATGATGTTCCTTTCAATTGTTCCTCTATCAAAGATAACATGAATTTTGCTTTTTAAAAGTTTCATATATACAGCAGTTTCCTAGCCTTATTTACCAGGGTGGAGAAGTCAATGACAGCTTCTCTGAAAAGATGGTGTTGTAAACTCAGCTCTGAAAGAATAGTCTGCAATATGGGTGCAAATGTACATCCACAAAAGCTTCAGAATAGAGATTCACCCTTTCACCTTTTCTCAAGTTTCAGTATTTCAAATTTTACACTGTGTAAAACCAGGCAAACTAAATAATGCACTGGGAGAACTAAATTTGAAACACCGTGAAAGAGATGTGAAGAACAAAAATTCAAGTACAAAACAATGTTTGCGGACATCAAAATGGTTTCAATCATACCTTTTAAAGCTTTTTTTTTTTTAATCATTTTGAATTCTGACATGATATTCATCCCATTGAAAATGCACTGCACAAATGTACTGCGTGCACAGTAATGAAGTCACAGAGTTGGGGAATGAGGTAACTGTTTGAGATCTGGTTGGTAGAGATCCGTCTACAGTCAGTACACCTTGAACAGAACACGAAATCCATCTGATGACTAAATCTGAGGAAAAATCTAGGTCAGCTTTCACAATGTCACAGTAGCTATTTTATAAACAATTAAGAAGCTGAGATACAAGAACCACCTACACTCAGTAACAAACTTTCTTGACGTTTGTGTAACCTATTCAATATCAAATGTAACCCACTGAAAAGCAACAAAAAACTGCAACAGCATCCTTCGGAGATGCGTTTGACTGGTTTAATGATGAAAAGAAGATGGTTAAATGCTGCATCTTTTCTTTTGTTCTGCAACTTGTTTGCTGCCTTGCTTACATACTGTCTGAGGGATTCTCATCTTCTACTTGAGCCATCTGCTTTCTGTTCCTCTCAACCAAGCCCCGACAGTCTGAGCAGGCTTAAAAATGGGCCTCACTGATTGGCACATGATAGAAAAGTAAATAAATCTTGTTGATGAGTGCAAATCTGTGCATGAAATGGCAGAGAAATGCAGAGAACAATGCTGAACATGGCAGAGGTCGAGCGAGTCAGAAGGGCCTGTGACAGTGACAGCTATGACAGCAAATTAGATGAGTACATTTCCAATCATCCACAGTTCAGAACGAAGGGGACCTGAACTGTGACTTTCAAGTGTGAGTCTGAGGGTGGGAAGGGTGTTGGTTCTAAGAGTGCGTGTGAAGGGTGAGTACACTGAATATGCTGTAACGCTCTAGTCAGCAGGTGGAGTGTGAAGGTCTTGTGGGAGTGTCCAGATGTTACTGTGAAAAAATTTGGCCATCTCCCCCATGTCTTGACATTTTATAGAAACAAGAGTCTCGTCTGACATTCAAAAGTCCAATAAGCATTTCTCAGAGGAACATGATGACTTGGATGTTCTGTGGGTTTATGTGCACCAAATGCTGCTGGATAATAATAAATGTTTAAAAAAATGCAATACAAGACTGTACCTTCTGTCACCACAAAACATCAATAAAGCAAAATTTGAAAAGCGGAAATTGAAAAAGCTGTCAGCAATATTTAATTTAGATTACTGAAAGTTAGTAAGAGCTTTTTTACCCTCTTAAGTGGTCTTATGTTGCACTGTGGGAGGGGTCTTATGACAGTCTTATGACCAAAGATAACCAGGGAAAACAGTGAAACAGTTTCAGAAATTTCTAAACAAAATCTGCCATCAATACCATTTTGGTGCCCTATGCGAGGTAAAATAAAGTTGCATTAGTGTGGTTTAAAGGGAATTTACAAAAAGCCTCCAATATGAATATAATTTGTGCTAGTGAATGCTACAACACATGAACATACATTAATTAATGCAATTTTAGCATTAAAATACCACAGAAATTTAATGTTGCCTCAAACTCTCTTTGCAAAATTGGCATTTCAAGTTGGCCTCTTTTACCTTGCCAATACGGGGTCGACATTCTCCTCCTCCTCCTCCTCTTTGGATTTTTCCCGTACACATAAATACCACTGTTGGAAATGCTTGATTTTGCTTAGCTTCACAGTTTGTGTAACCCACATTAAAACATGATGTGAATAAATGCATAATTAGTCCTTTAAAATGAATAAATAAGTAAAATAAGTAAAATGCATAAATGTGTTTAAAAGGTTAACAAAATATGTGTATTTCATTGGTTAAAAGTCTGTAAAAACGTTTTAATAGCCCTTTAATGGCAACAATTAAAAATTTTCCTACAGAAAATGAAAGTGACGCTTCCCCTTTAAGAGCCTTGACACACCTTTACCGTAGCTAAGGCTCAGGGCCGAAAACCGAGGGAGAAGCAGGAGAAAACCAGAGGAATTAACAAGTGAAGTATTGAAAAAAGAGTTGGTTCAAACCCTGTATAACAATACCTACCTGGTTGGTGACTCAAGAGAACTTCATATTTAATGAACCTCGACGGGTTTTGGTGAGTTTTAACTCTTTTACTTTAGGTTTTGCTGTGATTTGCTGTAATGTTTACACTTGAGTGGATTAATGCTAGCAGAGAGATAATGTAACTGTGTAAAGAAAGGCTATAACGCCACAAGCTGCTAAGCATTTAATTTTCCTCTTCATTAAGGAAGACACGTGTGAGTGTACCTTGTGTTAGGTGGAGACATGCTGAGTTTTGTCACCTGTTAGACAGGAAGAGTGAAAGTGATGTTGCGGCTTCCGCGCCATGCTAGGCCTGTGTAAACAACATAGCGGTAACGTTACGCCGCCATATTGGGCCTGGTTGAGCAGCGTAGCAGCAACTTTACAACTCAGAATGAATGTAAAGCTTTATTGAGTTCATTTATACAGACAGGATGATTTATTTTCTTCATGACCTGTCGTGCAGGTCAGGTTTTTTTTTTCCTTGTGTGAACCAATTTGAAGTTGGACTTACGGTGAAGTAAGTGTGGGACGACACTCACAGCGGGAGACAAGATGGCGAGCCAAACCCAAGGACTACGTTTCTAGAGACCCTGCTTCATCGTGCCGGTGAGAAGATTCCTGCACAGGGATAGACTGATGGTAAAGTCGCTGCCAGAGCGGTAGGAGTATTTAACCCCTTCTTTACCCCATTTTATTTTTTCCTTCTTTCTTGAACTGATTTGGATTTTTGAACCGAACTGAATCAAGACGGAACTGGATTGTTGAACTGAACTTGAATTGAGTTAGGGTTAGGGTTAGGGTTAGCCGATACCGATTTCCGATTTTTCCGATTTCTGACCTACCGATTCCGATTTTGGCCGGTTCTGATTTTCAGTCTTTCTAAGAACTGTAATTGACATTCACAAACATTTTTGCAACTTTTCTTGTAAATATGTTCATAATAAGACACTGACTATTAAATATTCATTTAATACTTTCTCCAAAATCATCCAGATTACAACCAGGCCTTATTATAATTTTATATTAAGATTATGAATTGGGTGAACGTGATGTCGCGAGATCATCTCGCGGGATTTCGTGGGACGCGATTTCACGTGATCTTTTGTGGAAGCGGATGTAAACAAACCGGAGACTAACGCGGTGCAACAGTTTGAAGTAAAACTTTGCTGTGAGAAAAACAGACACAGAAGTTAAAGGAGTCTGGATGAGAAAATGTTTGAGGAGACGCATCAACACAGGTTGTTTATTCTTCAGCCAGAACAGGAGGTGAGATTTTATCTGTCCCTCTGTGACAGATAGTCACAGAGGGACAGATAAAAGAGTCTGCTGCTAGCTTGCTAGCATTAGCCTGAAGTGCGAGAGAGTTTACGGCTGTTTTGCGACATTGTCAGCTGCTCTGTCTCGTTGTAGTCTGTCTGTCTTCTCTTTATCCTGTTCTTGGAATCTGTCGCTGACACCATCTTCAAGCAGACGTGTCAGAGTGTGTGTAGCTGTTATCAGCGCTGTGTTGACGTCACGGTCAGTTTGTCTGCTGCGCGCATGACGTGACCATCATGCAGAACATGTGTGTGACAATGACGGGCACAGAACCGGATTTGTGACGCTGACCGGCCGGTCACCGGTCAAGGCCAGTCACGTGAAAACCGTCCCGATTCCGAGCATTGCCGATTAATCGGTGCAAGTCTAGTTGAAACCATAACTTGAACCGATCTTAAATTGAGTTTGAAACCATTTGAACTGGATTGGATTGAAGTGTTATATATTATATCCTTTCATAATTGTCATGATTGTGATTTATGGTGTATAGTATGTGATGTTTCATTTCATTTTGAGTTCTGAGGTAGTGACATTGATCTCTTACCTGTGAGAAAAAAACAGTTGACTCAAGAAAATAACAAAACCAAAATAGGAACAACCTCTTAATATAAAATAAGATAGTCACAGACCGGTCTAACCAAAAATAACACAAACTATCTAACTTAAAGGAGCCATCCAGCCCGGATGAGCTGTCAAAACTAAACTATTCCTTACATAGTTTAGAGAACCTAAAGGAGTGGAAAGTGAATTCTACTTACCTTTTGTGAATTTTATTTACTTTTTGGTTACTTGCAGGATTACTGTTCTGTAGAGCAACTGTTATATTGTATTTTGCCTTGTTTTACGCTCAGTAAAGTGCCGGCTTTTGTATTCAAAGCGTCTGGTCTATGGTCTCTTCTCGTACTGTTACCCCCACCCCATACGAACCTAGAATTGGTCCAGTAGCCCTACTATTGTATTGGTCTATACAAGTGCTACATTTGCCACCCTGATGACCTTGTCTTGCATGGTCCATGTTGCACAGTGTAGCTTGCAATAAGCCTATAAGATTGCTGAAATCTCTGTCTCTAGTTGCCATTACCTTTGTCGTTACATTTAAGTATTGCCACTATAGAGTGACTGAAGCCCTTTTCAGACATGCACCTCTTTATTTTGATTACCCATTTATCTGTCTGAAGCCTGATTCATTTTCACATAAAGGTGATGACAGGAGTCTTACAAGGCCAGATCCAGAAATGTTTTCATAATACTTTCAATATGGCATACATCTGAGTTGACTGCTGTTATATTAACATAAAGTTTGCAGGAGAAAAGGGTTAAATAACACCCTCTATAGATAAACAGATATCTGCATATGAATGCAGAATCTGTAGGCAAGAGACAAGAGGCAAGAGGTTCTCGTTTGCAGTCCAAGTAATACTAATTCATCATGTTCGAATGGTAAGATAAAGGAAACGCAAATAATTCTCTTTACTTACCCAGTGTCTGTCTTTGTTGGAATCCTGCTGACAACACAAAATTGATGAAAAAAACTTTTGGTCAGTTGTCACTTTGATGAACAAAAGAATAAACTTGAGGAGCCTCAGTTGTCCTTACTTGAACATATGAGTTTAATACGACACATCTGTGTCTATCAGTTCATACCAAAAGTTTAAAGATATAATAGAAAACCTCAGTTTTATCCAATATGTCATACAGAATCATTAATCATCAAGGCACCTGACAGGAGGACACCAGATGGCACAGGCAACTCTCAGCCGATGCCATTTCTCAATAAAGAAAACAAATGTTGTTAGGACTTCATCCAAGGTCCAAGGTATCTGTGCCTTGCATGAAGGACAGTGAAACCGTTCAACAAAAAAACATTGCTTTTGCACACAAATAAAAGAAAATCATGACCTGAAAACACTCCCTGACAGTAACAATTTCGAAAACTTATTGAACGGTATAGTAGTCCTTTGGGATTAGCATTAATTTCAAAGTACAAAGAGGATAAGAGCTGTTGTCTCCTTGTGCCATCAGTGAGGCTAATAAAGAGTGACCCACTTGAGGACTCAGGTTACCAAACCAATGGTATCTAAGAGGCTCTTGTACACCTACAGACTCCCTGAGACTCCATTGTCCAGGACCACAACTCATCTGAGAGTAAACAGTCTCTGATTACACATTTAAATGTACCGAGTACCCGGGGAGCTGACATGTCAGTGAAGGAAAGAGAAGAGAGACCTAGCTGTTCAATGAGAGGTTCAAGTTCCATTTGAACCCAGGTACTGCTGCTTTTTACAATTACTTTGTACAAAGTAATGTGAGCAAGAAGGGGAAGAGCAGGTAGGGTGGATAATGAAGGAAAACTTGAAGAGTAAAAAATCATTGTCTCCCCTAAATCCACTTTCCCTCATCTCTCACTTTCACTTCAACACATTTCACTTATTGTAAAGCAGTAAGGAATAAATTATTTTCAGGGACATTAAGAGATTAAGGGATAATATGAGTGACTTCTGCAGGGAATCAAAACTCAAGAGCTGGCCGGTAGTTGAGCTATTTGTTATTGATTAGGATTGGATCTGCAGCATGAAAATGCCAGGTCATAGTCATTGTACAAGTGGTCTAATTAGAGCAGTGTTCCTGTCATATCCTGTTCCTGGCACTAAGATCATAACATGACTCAAGCTGAAGGGCAAGCTTTCCTTGATTTTACAGGAGGGGGAAAAAAAAGTATTGCTGTGAGGCTCAGGGACTTGGTTGACGCCATTCCGACGCAGGTGCATGGCGTTGCCATGGCGATAGAGGGATTTCCTGTTCGCCAGTCAGAACATAGCACTTATTACCATCTGATGAGCTCTGCACCTCCACAGGTGATCCCCGAAAAGTCGCCTCCCACGTTCTCATGCAGAAAAGAACACTTCAACACATGGACAATCCCAGTTAGCTGCCATGGACATGATGCTGCTGACAACAAACACTCTTTTGAGCACATTACCTCCGCCCACTGCGGTCTGTTTGTTCATTAATTAAATAATTATTTGTTTCAGTCATCCTTGATGGAAAGCATTTTAGTCACTCACCACTCTGCTGTAAACTCTGCCACCTCTTGCAACAACCTACAACCCACTTGTGTGTTTATAATTGCAAAGTAAAACAAATGTTGTAATGCATTTAAAATTAAGCCATCGAGTACATTGTAAAAAAAAAAAAAAGAAAGCTGAGAAAAGTCATCATTTCAAATATTTTTTTAATTCTCATAAAACTCAATCTCTTAAGTTTTGAAAGCTCACTGAACATTTTTTGAAATGCCGAATTTTTGAGACTTGTTTTAATTCATTTCAAAAGTGAAGAGTTTGAGTAAGAATAAAACAAAAAAATTTGTGAAGGCAGTGGCCTTGAAATTACACAGCATTTAGAAAACACAGCAAATACACAAATGTGCTGCAAATACACACAGCACAATCAAATGCACAAAACAACTACTGAAGTGTTTCTTGAGGACACTAAAAAGTGCTGAACACAGCTTGGACAAGCGTGTTGTTGCAGCATTTTGTGACTCATGAAGTTATTAAATTTAGGTCCATGCATCATCTGTTTGCATTGTTTGTTTCTGATTTCTGCTACTGCTCTCTCGTGCATCACAAGACCTTGCAGAGCAAAAGAAAAAATGGAATTCTAATGGTTTGTGAAGAGATTTAGTGTTTGTCACAGATACTAACCTTCGCTATTCTTCCACCAGTATTGACAGACAAACTTTGTCCTGCATGATAATCCAATCTTCATTATTAGACTAGAACTATCCCCATGTAAAGGCTACAAAAGGCCAGAGGAGATAACCTCAGATTCCATGTTTAAAAAGTTACACATCACACAGTGTCACTATTTTTAAGAGGAAGTAAATTTGTTGCTTGTACGTTGACCTACCATCACTACCACAATTAATCAAACTGAGGATGACTGCAGCACATTTGTCGGTTTGGTTGTGTCGTGTCTATCTGCAGCGTGCTTTTCTGACTTCTGTGCAGGTGTTGTCAAATTAATGATTTTTCCTAACTTGCTCGTGCTTTGTGTATTTGCATGTGTTCTCAGTTTTCTCTCTTTTTGTAACCCCTTACAAAAGACAGGGTGTAGCCAGGTCTCCTTGTGATATCAGGCACTACAGGACAGATAATAAGTAATTCCAGCGACATGTCTGATCATTTGTACACTGTGACATCCAGTTGTATTTTTCACTTTAACGTAATGAGCTTAATAAGCTTCCAGTACAAAACAACTGTTTAAACGCTATTAAGAACTGGACAGCTAATAATTTTCTGCAGTTAAATGCGGGTAAAACTGAAGTGATTATTGACCTTATTATCCTTGAACCAGCAATCAAGCAGAACTTCAGTACCCTATCTTTATCCTGTCAATCTGAGGTGCCTGATTTTGGTGTAATTTTCAACCAATCCTTGAGTTTCAACAGCTAGTGTAGCTAAGTCCTAATGGATGCTGACTCAATCACGCTTCTTTTATCTAAGGATCAAAGCCAAAGTTAGGTCACTTGTATCAAGAAATGAAATGGAGATGCTAGTGCATGTGTTCATCTTGTCACGTTTAGACTTCTGCAGTTCTCTTTTCACTGGCCTTTATAAATCATCACTACATCACCTACAAACCGCTTAAATGCTGCTGTTAGGCTCCTAACTCAATCCAACAGATGGTGACATGTTACACCTATTTTAAACTCTTTGCACTGGCTTCCTGATAGTTTTAGAATTCATTTTAAATACTTGATGTTCATGTGTAGAGCCCTGCACAGCCAGGCTCCACTGTACATTATTTAGCTCCTGCACCCAGACCTTTTTAAGTGTTCCTCACATGTTTCAAGACTGATTGTTCTCAGCAGACTCTGTATTTTTTTATATGGTGCTTTATTTTTTGTTTTATTTATTTGAATTATATTTGACTTTATGTCTTTGACTGTGAAGTACTTTGTGACTGTAGCCTGTGAAAGATGCTTTGATGCTTCAGATATCTTCCAACATCTCAGATTTATTTTGAATAACTGTTTGGTATCCAAAGTGTCACAATCTGTCTCCCTGTCCCTCGTCTCTGGCCACAGTCCTGTTTAGTGTCATGTGCTTCATGTTCTAGCTTTCTAGCCTGTCTTTTCTATTTACCTGTTCACCTGAGACCTGATCTCAAGAGCCTTTTTCTGCCTCCCTGACCTGCCTGTTTGACATTTTGCCTGTTTATTGAACTTTGGATTCCCTGCTCCTTTTTGACTCTTGCCTGCTTCACTGCCTCTTAAGCCAGAGATACTTAAAAACTTGTTTTGCCTGGGAGCCACTTTTGTAAAATGACTGGAGGCCAGAGGGCCACTTAATAAATAAATGTTAATAATTACGTTATATATTAGGTAAAATTAATTAACTTTAAAAGGCCCATAACTCATCTTTCCTTTAATTTCTTTATTTTCAAATTAACAGACTTATTAACTTATTAACTAAATCAGCTTGGTGCAGTGATTGATAGACAAAGCATTTAATAAGTGCAGCTACATTTTAGTTGTAAATGCCTTGGTGGAAAGAGTTTATACAACATTAAACAGTGGAACCTCTTCCATCATGCAATCACTGATGTTGGAGTGAATCACAAACATAAACATAAACTGCTCCTTACAGGAACAGAGTGAGTAGCATATTTACGCTCTTTTACTACGAAATAGTAAAAAATATATACGAAATATACATATATGGGATAAGAATTATTCTATTCTTATTATTTCTGCAGAACTTCTGCTCCTCTTAAGGTGAGGGTTGTCTTCCCCTGCATAGCTCATCGTCTGATCCTGCTGCACTCGGCACAGCCTGACAGGCCATCATGCAAAGATCAGCCTTCTCTCTTTTTTACAATCTTATTTATCCCATCACGCAAAACTGGCATATCCCTCCCTCCAGGAAAAAAAAACCAGTTTGAATCAGTTCATTTTCATTGTGAATTACACAGTGCTCAGAGGACCACCTGGCACGCTATCAGGGGCCAGATTTGTTCTGTATCTTGATTTTTGCAATAAATATTGAACTGCACCTGCTCTGCCAAGGAGGTCTGCGCTGGGGTCCTATCTCCAGCATCCCCATTATCCTGCTTCCACCAGCTGAGACAAAAAGCCTTACAATCATCCAATATTTCTCCAAACTTTTACAAGAAAAAATGAGAAATAAAATTAAGGTTCAGTAAAACTTGCTTCTTTCCTACCCTTTTAATTATCTACGTTCAAACAGCAAACTCTAACAAATAAGGATTTCAAAAGGGTTCTTCCTGAAGGGCTGAGGTTCTACCCAGAACTGCTTGCTTCTGAAGAACTTTTTTGAAGACAGGTTCATCAAGGGTTCTTTGTAAGACTAAGGATTCCAATGAGAACACTTTTCATCCAAAGAATCCTTTTTGGAAGAAAGACTTGATTCTTGAAATCCTTGAAGAACTCTTGTCATGGGTTCTTTGAACCATAATATTAAAGATTCTAGATAAAACCCTTGCAACATAAAAAGGTTCTTGGTAGATCTCCTGGATAGGTTCTTGTTAACACCCCTAGAGGGTGGAAAGACTCTGGATATAACCCTCAGATAGGCCTTTTCCAACATGAAACTGGCACCATCCAGTTTACACACCTAATTTTGAACCATTAGGAACATTTCCACAAAAAAAAAAAACCCCTCAAACCTGGTTCCCAGCTGGAACCAATCTTTAGAAGATAGTTCTACAAGGAAAGAAAGATGGTTCTCCTCCGGGAACAAGCCGAAGAACAAGGTGACAGTACTTCTACTTCTGCTTCTACTTGTAATGGTGGTTGGCTAGACTCGTTGTCTTGCTTTTATCGGAGTAAAAGGTCTGACTACTTCTTCCTCCACTGACAGCGCCCACCACCCCAGAGTGAAATAAGTGAGACAACCGGTTCTTACTGCAGTGCATTACTCCAGTTGAATTCACTAAATTGACTAAAGTAGTTTCAAATTGTTCCGGCTTCATGAGAGCATGTTAAAACCCAGATATTTTTATAGTTGTAAAATGATGTCACTGTGAGGTCTGATCTCCTTTTCCGAGAACATGTGATTATATTAGTCATTATACTCTTAAGTTGACCGTGATGACTAGAAAAAGTAACATGAAGTGTGTTACGCAGCTGGATGACACAGTCATACTTTTTTTCTCTATCTCCCGAGTCCTAAATTTTAGCACTAGTTCATTTATGCAGTAATAATGAGTGTGAATATTCATATTGAAAATACAGTATTCACATCCATCTGTCTGCATATGTCACATTTGGTCACCAGGCCTTACAATTACCATTCAGGACCGAATGTGTGATCCAGAATCGTCTGCTCTGCCCTCGTTTTGTAACACCCATTAACATTTAACTTGTGACATTTGGGAGTATTACATAAGTGTGGTAAAAGGCCAGAGAAGCGGTGTTGTGGCGTTTTTCAAATATGTTGACTGCCCTGTCAGGATGTAGATGTCAGTTGGACGGCTGCTGCCAGATGATCAAAAATGCTGAAAACCAGACTGTGATACCAAACACTTGTCTGCAACTTCTCACGCTGTTGATTTATGCCACAAGCACAGAAACAACTAATGACCTGGCAGAGGCCAAGTCTGTCTCTCTGCCTGGTGCTCTCATTAGAATCCTCTTGCTTTGCCTTGCTTTGACACCTTCATCTCTCCTCATTTCCTCAGTAAACAATGTTTTACAGTCCTGCTGTGGTGTGAATTAAACAGCATACATTTTCAGTCTTTGCAAGAAATTCAAAAGGTTGGTTTCTTTGAGCTACAAAAGTTTAGTTCTGTGCTGTGGTTTCATTTGCTGGGGCTTTGAGGTATCTGAAACCAAAACACAATAGAGGCAGCCTAAATGAAATTTTGCTTTATAGTTCTGAGCTCTAAACGCAACAGGAACCAGTCTGGCTAGAAACAATACCATGGTTTGTTGGAAATCCACAGCTTGAACTACAGAATCCACATCAAATGATTTGTCGGTAGGCAGGTCGCTCTTTATTTATCCCTGCGGGAAAATTTCAGTCTCACAGCAGCAGGGATACAATGAGACAGGAAAGACAGGATAAGGAAAAGAAAAACAAAAACTAGGCAATACAATAAAAAGAATAAACATATTAACAATATTAATACTAATGTGAGAACAAGGCAACATGTGCAATATGGATAGCAAAATTTAAAATTAAGTATGAAAAGTAGAGTTTAAAACAATGCAAAGAATACAATATGCATAAATAAAATAGAACATATACTGTGCAAAAAATACAAAAAGCAGTACAAGCAAAAACATAAATATAGTTAAAAAAATAACTGCAAAATCATGCCAGGTATGGTTATGAGACAGGCAGTGCAAAAACAGTGACCGCATATATGGTTTGATATGAGCTGCACAACAAAAACAGTGCAAACAGTGCATATAGTTGTAGAATGAGATGCCTAAAAGAAAAACAGTATGTATGCTAATAAGTGTGCAAATATAAACACACATATACAGGAGGTAGTACTATATAGTAACTCTACAGTTAATGGTGGATGATCTTGCTAGCCTCAGAAATCACTGTGTGATCACAGAGTGCTTGTTGAAGTGTCCCTTTGAACTCCCGTTGAAGGTGCTTCTGAGACCATTCACCTCCACATGGAGGGGATGAGATGGATTCTTCAGTATCTTCAGGATTATGGACCTCCATCCTCTCCTCAGCCACTTATCACAAGCTAAGTTAAAGCGACTATAGTTAATATTATTCTAATAACTACAGACCACATGACTACTTCTATATGTGATAAAGGAATCAATCCTGTGACAAACCCACAAAGAATTATAAGCTTCTTTTAGCATCTTTTAGCTCATTGTTTTGTTTCTCTTTTACTATTTTGGTTCATTCTCACTGCTCTCATTAATCCCAGCTAATACAGACTGACCATTGCTGAAAAAGAAACTCTCATTAACTCACCAAAAGCTACTTTCCCAGCACCAAACAGCAGACAGACAAAATTTGCAACAAACAGTGTCATTCGACAAAATCACAGCTATCCTACACAATGCATTTGATTCCAACAGAAGTGCCACATCACTTCCCAGAAGCAGCTCTTCAGCCAACACAAGTTTTAAAATGTTTATTACAGCAGCAGAACATAGCGAGAGTTTGGCGTCTAGGCACCAACCTCATCACTTGCCACAGATTATGTTTACATAGATATACTAAGGAGTGATGAGCGGAGCTGGATACTGGGCTGGTGGCCGGGCTGAAAGAGGAGGCAGAGATACTGATGCAAGGCAGCAGTGGCATTGACAGGCAGAGGGAGATATTTGCAGTTTAAATAGACCACCAGATTCAGAGGTGCAGTTGGAATATTACTCTAGAGCATGTTGTGTGTATAGAAGTACAGCTCCAGTTGAAACAAATTTGCAGGCATTGCTAAATTTTTGACAGAAGCTGTGTCAAGCTGCACTGAGCAGATTGAGCAAGCATGAAGTCTGACACAGAAACAGCATAGAGAACCTGGTCCATTTTTAAAATATAACACACATGTGCGGGCTAGCAATCATATAAAGAGACCAAAAAAAAAAATATATATATATATATATATATATATATTTTTTTTTTTTTTTTTTTTTTTTTTTTTTTTACTATGTGGCCGACTTAGAAGCACAAAAACCACGGAAAAATGGCCACATCAGCAAAATCCGAGCAAGTCGCAACCGGTGGGGCATGAAGCTATGTGGAGGATAGATCAAAGCCCAGTGGAATCGAGGCATAACTGATGAACACAGTGGTGTATGTAGCAGCTAAAGAGACATATTTTCCTCAGTTGGTGGAGACCAAAACAGAGCTAAAACACGACTCAAATTAATTCCATTGTTGTTCCTGGTGAATCTGTAAATAGGCACCTAACATGTTACTTTTTTTTTTCATCTTAATTGCTGAAACAAGCATCACCTATGACAGACATAGACTCGTAGGCACTGGAAAACGAGGATGTGGGGTTTGCATTAAAGATCAGCACACCTTGATACTATCGACAGATGCATTTGGCATATTTCCAATATACAGTTGAAAAACTGGATGCCCCACCGTGGGAGTTTTCTGTTGTCCACAACATCATGTTCATGACTTCTGTGTCGTAAGAGATCACAAGTTCCATTTGAATGCAACATATACATGTATTTATTTATTTTTTTATCATCTATATATATGTTGTATTTTAAATCCTTTAATCCTTGAACTTCAAAAAGTGTGTGAGTGCTGTGTTGGTCAGTTGAAGTTTAAGTTAATTTAAGGTAAATAATATACATTTTCATGAAAAATATATTTTTTTATTGAAAGCCTAAACGCAGAAACGCTTAGGATAGAGGACAATGAGAACTATCGAACTGATTAGGCTTATATAAAGATAATATGCCAATTTATTAATCAACATTGCAACATATATATTGGTGACAGTCCTGCATATCAGGCACTGCACCAATGGATATGACTGTATCATCATCGTGTCTGCAGTCAGACCTCAGAGTAACAACTTCCTGTTCAAAACAGTGAAGACTGGCTAACACCAGTTTTTTGTCATTGCAGGGGTTTTTTTCATGTAGACATTGATGATTGGGTAATCTGTTTTTTTCCAAAATCGGAAGCTGAACGAGGCTTTTTTTTTTATTTTGACCCCTTGCAGCAGCCACTGTGCTTACCTAAAGCTATTAAAAGCGCTTGGCAGTACGAACCATGTGAACCTTTCGTATTTTTCAGAAGTTATCTTTGCTCTTCCAGGAAGCTCTCCTGCTGATTCACCTCGTCATCAAGTTTTATTTTTACATTATTTTTGTCCCGGTTGGCCTAGCAACTGGATTATGAATAACATCCCGTCAGTTATTTTTAATGGACTTAGCCCAGCGGCATTATCATGTTGCCTAGCAAGAGGTTTATAAAAGGTCCAGCGAATCATTTCGCTCACCAGATGAGCTCTCTCAAGAGTATCAAGTTTCCAAATTGATAAATCTTTTGTGTCTACCACTGCATCTAACCAGCTCTATGAATGGAAAACCCATGTTCAAAGAGCTTCCTTTTTAAAATCTTTAACACATCAATGTAGTCAAATTACGAAATTAAACACTATATTTAATTATAATGATGGAAACTGAACAAATTAACGTAGTACTGCTGCCTCCAGTTCAAACTATTCCAAGGCTGACTGGGGATGAAGCTCTGCCTTCCTGTCAGAGGCTGACATACAGAGTTCAGATTGGTGAAATGCAAATTACCCCATGGGCAACTCAATGCTGTCAAATTAACAAGGGATGAAATGACTATATGTAATGTGAAATGAACCTGTGGAGAATTATCACCCATCTCCCCTTATCTTTCAGCTCATTGTACTGTTTGATTCAGCCTCGTCACTTTCAAGCCCATTGATAAACCCACTGAGCGATACCTCAGGAGGAAGAGCAAGTCGTCCATTAATCCCAGGGTTGGCAGTTCGATCCCCGGCTCCTCCCATCCATGTGTTGAAGTGTCCTTGAGCAAGACACTGAACCTGTGGTTGCTCTCGATGGACAGTACATCGCCATCAGTGTTTAAATGTGAGTGTGAGGCAATTGTAAAGTGTCTCATCTCTTAAAGGAGAAATATGTAATATACCACCGCTGTCAGGTGCAAACCTCCTATCTCCATATTTTGACTTAAAAAAAAAAAAAAAATCACTGCTATTGATCACCCTTTGTGAAGGTGATAAGAAGGGAGAAGAAGTTTATAAGGAGCCTCCTGAAACAAAGACAGAAGCCAGGTATGCAAAAACTTACACTGGCAGAGACTCCATCATGGCAGAAATTACATACTGTGCGTTTAACGTTTTGACTTGGTGTATAGTTATAAATCCGGGAAGATTTCAGGAGTTTCTGTCTTTGCTACTGTACCTGCTGTGGCTGCAAAAAGAGTTTTATTTTGGAACAGTCTACAGAATTCAAGTGAGAAGAATGAAGTGAGTGCAAGCTGTTAAAGCAGTGAGAAATTACATTTTGATTATGTATCAAAACGCTGGGGGCAACAGCTTTTATGGGACAAATCAGCCTAACACCCCTGAATAAAGCTGCTGTTGGCAGCTACCGGTGCTTTTTTTTTAGTATTTTTAAAGGAAAGTCACATGTGATGCCCTTCTGATTAGTATGAGCTGTGAACGCTGCTTATTCTGAGATGCCTGCTGGGACTTTCCCAACACAAGCTGCCAGGAGAAAACAGGAATTATTAATCTTAACTGTAAGCTTGCCAGTTCCTTTAAATTTGCCAGATGTCCTGGTGAAGAAAAAAAAGATGAACTATTACATTGCATTTGCATTTGAACGTGTCTTCCACATTAAAAAAAATAAATGATGAAAAGAAAAATTAAAGCCTCTGGAAACTCAATTCCACAATAGCCTTCTAACCATGTCATGCAGGGTCTCATTATGTAGCAGTAAGCATCTAAAAGGATTAGAAATATTGTCAGTAAAGTTTTTTGTTCACTTTTCTACATTGGGTTTGAATTGGGTGTGTTTCTGCTGTGACATTTATGACAATTACATAATTAATTCCACAAATCAATCATTAAAAGTCCAATTGTAGGTTGCTATGTGGATGCAGCTGAACTTGTCTGCTCCCGCTTCTGCTCTTTCTGCTTTCTGAGTCTGAGCCAACTCAACAATGGTTCTCTTCAGACTCCTTTGACACTAACGGCAGTTCTAACTCACAGAAATCAATCAGTTTAATTGTACACTATGTAGGACATTTTCACCACTTTACTTCGCCATTAGACAGCCCTTTTGACAGGGAACTGAAGCTGCCGTGTATGCTTTTTACACAGCCATCAAGACTCTTTTCAAAAAAAAAAAGTGTGATTTTACCTCACAGAACACAAGAGTTCCTGGTCGACCACTGCCTCAATCCACCGCAAGTAATGTTAGTTCAGATCCAAACTGAGGTGTTAAAACATAGTTGTCTCACAATAACACAACTAGCTAAAAACTCAAAGCAGCGGTGGACCAGCAACTCCTGTTTTCAGCTAAGTAAAATCACTGTTTTTGTCCAAGAAGTCTTCAGCTTCAGTTCTCCGATGGAGTAGGCCATCTGACAGTAGTAAAGTAAAATGAATATTCTGAACAAAGTGCACACTTTATGTTATTGATTGTTTTAGGTGGTGATTTTTTAGGCTGCTAAAATCATTTTTGTAGGTAGCTGTTAAAAACTGTTACCTATTTACAACTGTTTCCAGTCTTTATGATAAGAGACAGGTAGCAGTTAAAAACAATTAGCTGTTTGACTACCTGTTTCTAGTCTTTATATTAGGAAACAAGTAGCTCTTAAGAAGAAAACAGCTGTTTCCAGTCGCTATGCTATGAAAGAGCTAGCTGTTAAAACAGTCAGAATTTTTGCCCAA
This sequence comes from Lutjanus erythropterus, assembly GCF_056507025.1. Taxonomy (NCBI): domain Eukaryota; kingdom Metazoa; phylum Chordata; class Actinopteri; order Lutjaniformes; family Lutjanidae; genus Lutjanus; species Lutjanus erythropterus. The sequence continues at coordinate 24,853,609 of NC_139332.1, forward strand.
AGAACAGTTTCTTCATTTGACAATATGGAGTGGGTCATTTATGCACTGATTTTCCTTCACCTTGCTAATAGTTATGAGTGTCTTTTTGCACTCAGACCTTTGTTGGTGATTAATTAGAACAATTTACTATTTAACGCCATGTTTCCAGGGTCTTTAATGGAAAAATATCAGAGGCCAGCAGAGGAAGCTATTATGAATGAATCACCAGGAAGCCCGATAACTGTTGACTGAAATTTTCCAGTCCTGCAAGAGCGCCCGGCTATGTCATCTTCATCAGTGACATCACAGGGAGATTCCATGACAAGATACAGAAGGTCGTCTTCCCCTCCCACAGCCTCTCTGTTTCTCTTTTCGTGTTTCAAGCGGTGCTCCACACTTCTTCTGCTCCTCCACACTGATTGCAACATAAGAACGTAATCACTGTACCCCCATGGGGGCTCCCATTATGACAAGAATCAAATCACCCTGCAGCTTTCTGTTTTTTTTTCCTTCCTCAAATTTGCAGTCCACCTCCACGCTTTAATCTTTAATAAAAAAAAACTCAAGTATTTGATCCCTAAAAAACCCCACAAATTCTGTATATATTATCCTGAATCTTCTGCACGCAAAATAGGTTACTCCTCCTGTGTGCCAACTGACCCCGTCACCTGCCCTCTTTCCTCCTCTCCTCCACCTACCACTCGCTTGCCTGCCCTCACACTGTATAATGGGTATCACATGAAGGAAACCCACACATGAGCCAAGATATAGTTAGCACAAATCTATGACAAATCGCACAACACACCTAAAGAGACCTAATGATAAATGCATGACTGGAGGAGTGTGAGGGGGGGAAAAAAATAGATGTATCACCCTGGAATTGATAAGAATTCATTTGAGCCGGATATCTCTTTGTATGGTTGAGTCTCCTACACACATTCTGCTTTTGAAAACACAATGACTCGTGCATGTCTGTGTGTGGGGAGGGATTCCTGAGTGACTATTTTCAGTGCGCGTAGCAGAGAAATCACCAACTGTCTTATGAAGTTTGGAAAAAAAACAACAGGCTGAGGGTATGTTATATAAATGATCTGTTGACCTACAGCAAGTAGGCTGTCATGACGAAAACATGAATAGTGCACACTGGCTGTTTCTAGGCAGTACAAACCATTTTGTTTCCTGGTGGTAGCTTTTACATTAGTTTGTATATTTCTCATTTAAAGTGAGGAAAAATTCAGACACGAGACAAAATCACCTGACAAGTCATGATTACAAAATGATAACTCAAAAAGCAAAAAAAGATAAACATGCAATGGCAAACAGAACAAATTGTACAATAAATGTACTGGATCCTGCAAGTATAATAATTATTAGGTCATGGTATTGTGGTATATTCTGAGGAGAAAAACTACTTATAAGTATGATTCGTCATGAAAATACACATATATGCACATATAACATTTTAAGTATAAAAGGCTCCACAGTACAATAAAAGAAACACACACATCTGTCAGGTCAAAACCTTGTACAGTACCAAGAGCTGAGTCAAAGCATGAATAGCTTGAACATCACATGACATCTTAAGATATAACAGGAATCGGAGAGAGAGCAGGGAATGACACTGACTACAGCTTATAGGCTGTAGACAGGAGTCAAACCCACAGCCACTGCAGAGAAACCACAGCTCCAGCACACAGGGTGCCTGTAAAAAGGGCAGATGAAGTATATATATATATATATACACAAAACAGTCATTATTCATGCCAAAAAAGTTTTGGCATTTTTCATTTTTGAGAGTGCTTTTGAGCTTGATATGTTAAATTCAAATACATTACCGGTGGTGGTGTGAAAGCTCTAAAAAACGTCTTGGAAAGAAAAGCGTTAAAGCTTTTTCATTGTTCAAGTTTAAAGGTGTTCAAACATTGTCATCAATCGAGAAATTTGTTGCCCACCAATCGCAAAAGCAGTACACCATGACATAAAGTATGTAATGTATACACTTAGAATGTAGCAATGGTAGAAGTTTTCAGATCCTGTACTTAAGTAAAAGTACTAATACCACACTGAAAATACTCCAACACTACAAGAAAAAATGCTGTATTCAAAATCTTATTTAAGTAAAAGTAGTAGGAAGTAGGAAGGAAGAATTATCAGTAAAATGTACTAAAAAGTCCAGTGAGTCCAGCTTTCAGGTTAAAGTAGTTTTTTTCCTGCAAAAATGTTAGAAAATCCTATTTTAAGCCTCTCAAATGTCTTGCTTTATCACTTTTCTCCTCTTTTGCCTCCCTCTTATCATATTAAATTGAATATCTTTGGGTATTGGACTGACAAAACAAGACATTTAAAGACATTATGTTGGACTTTGGGAAACTGGGATGGACATTCTTCACTTTTTTTCTGCATTTTATTGAGTTTGGAGCCTGACAGTTAATTAGCTCTGTCTTTATAGTGTTTAAAACGTACTTGAGTGCAGTACAAGAGTGAATGTACTTCCCCCACTGGTATGTAGTATGGAACTGGGACACAGCGAATGACACAAAGAAAGTAATTTAAGAGGTAATATTACAAAATCCATCAATAAATCAGTCCTGAAGTGGCGTAGGCTGCCTATAAACTGGCATTGAGACAACTTTGGCAACATTTCCTTCAATGCACATTTTTGTTCATTCGCTCTTGGGTCCCCCATGATACATTTGATAGAGCCAGATCTATCGTGAGTAATTAAACAATCGCAGATGTATTGGACGTTGATTTGGCAAGCACAAATTAGTTTGAACTCTCAACATTCATTAAAAGAATGACTCATCACGTCATCATAATGTCACAGTCTGTGGTTTACTGCTGCTAAAGGCAGAAGGGAAAAGTAACAGTCAAATGCATCTGATGAGCTGAGCACGACTTGTCTTAAACTGTAATAATGTGATCTCTACACCCACAGCTGAATGTGTGATGTTTCTGACACAGCTGGTGAGGAGCTTTATCAAAGGAAAAATGTAGCAGCATGGCAGAGGATGGACCCCCGTCTGTGGTCCAGCGCTGCTTTAGACGGCTGCTTCATCCCACATTATAGAATGGGCCTTTCCTTACCTTCTTGCTTAGAGTTAGATGAAAATATTAATACGTAGGTGGTTAAGCCTGGAAACAGGGAAACAGCCGGCCTGTAAAGTAACGTTAGTTATTGGGGATTACGGCAGGCTGTTTCTTCACCAGGTGATCATTGGTGGAGGTTGGAAGGGTGCACTTAATGTGTTTCACATGCTTATGTAAAAATGGGTATTTTGCATTTTAAAAAAAACCATTGCATTTTGTGTAGCAAGTGTAATTTACTTCTTTCAGCTTGTCAGACTAGCAGAGCAATATAAACCTGGACCTGAGTCCCTGAGCACACAGTGACATCTGCCTAACACAGAGCTCCTCCTGAGAGTTAGAAAATGCAGTTGAGGCTGCTGCAGGAAAAACAGACAATGAGGGAACACATTACCGAATGCAACAGTATAAATCCTTTGTTTTTAACAGTTTTTACATGACAGTGGCTACATAGACAATTTATTAGGATAGGATAGGATAGGATAGGATAGGATATAGTAATTGTTGGCTTTGGCCTCTGGATATTTTTTGATAATACAAAGATAAAGTCATGACATCGCATTGTTTTTGGGTTTTCTGTCAATTAAAACAGAACGACAGACCCACACTAACCCTAGCCTTAAATTATAGTTCAGTCTATGATTATATTTTTGTTCAATGAGTCAAGTTGAACTCCTTTTGAAAGAATTATACAGTATCCGAATGACAGCTCTATAATCCCTAAATCAAACGCTGAGACTGAGTCAAGGCGTCGGCAGAAGCGAATGACTCAGGCACCAGTCAATGTCACATTAACATGTTTGCTACCGCTGCATTTGTTTCCCTCATTAGCTCTCGTTAGGACAGACTTGTTTTGTCCATTACACTGATCACATCACAGCACAGTGATAATATAGTACGTCACACATTAAGGCTTGGCACTTGGCTTGTTGGTTCATTTATAGCAAATACGGAAAAACAAAGCAGTCTGGACCAGATGGATGGCACCACCAGCAATGTCGTAAGGCTGAACTGCCACTGCACACTTAATTATTTGCTGCATCATGTGGAGGACCAGTCATAAAAATCGATGCAGGGAACATGTTGCTGTTTATGTATTGAACAATTGCTAGATTAAAGGTCATTAATGCAACTTCCCAATAAAAAAAGATCAAATCAGTCTCTAAGCCCTTTAAAGGACTTACTGGCATCTAATAGTGCTGCCGTCTTACACTGGTGACGTCATTTGAAGCCAGAGTTCACACAGAAGTGACCAGCATTGGAGTATCAAGTTCCCGTCTGCACAGCCGGCTGACTCAGTTGTGAGGAGAGCTCAGTGGTCAATCATGGCATAAAACCCTGTTTTTTATATTCAAGTAACCAATTAAGATCAAAGTTATTAGAAGAACAAACTGTATATTGTTTGTTGTTTGCTTTCATCAGAAACCGTGTTGCACACTGATAAAAAAGGGTTTTTGAACTACAAAATAATGCAGAACCTTTATTGTGGGGAATTTATAGGAAGTGAAGTGTTTGTCTGCCATATTACAGCCACTCAATTCAAGCCCAGTTCATCTTCAGTTAAAGGTAGAATTAGTAGGATTTGTCTGACCTTCTCATAAACACACTAGAAAGATGCCAGTACATCAAATACTGACGTTTTGGGTTGATCCTGAGCATCACCAGTACAGCAAAATAATAAGAAAACAAGGAAATACAGGCAGAAGGCAATGACTCTACTGATCCAGACACCACCACACACTTCTAGAAGTCATATGCGATGATTTAAAGGGATTATGCTTATATGAGTCTATTTCTTTCATGTTTCCTTTAAAGACACATCTTCGTGGGCGTAGGTCTGCTGTAATGGAGGTGCAAATCCCTGCCATGCTGGGCTGACATGCCGAGTCAAATCACACCATGAAAGGCCACATCTAGAGCCTACAGGACAGGGGGAGTCACACACCATACAGATTGTAAACCTCACTGAAGTAAAGTGTGATTTGTGATATTGGGATGTTGTTTGTGATGTTGGAGTCCATGGAAGAGGACCAATGTCCTCTTCAGATATAAAGGGCTCATTTTAAGGTGACAAAATCTCAACAATTCTTATTTTCAGGTCATTATACAAAAATAAAAACATACTTGAATATTATATTCAATTTCTGCTATATACTACCAATAGATACCTCTAGATCTTATATGCTGGACCTTGGAGAAAACACCTGGAAGGAGACAATTTAAGACCATTACAAGACATCCACTTCCCATGGAAAAGTGGATCGTGATTCCCGTTCAGAAATTAACAACTCCATTACAAAAGGAGCATGTGGGCAACACAAAAAGACAGAAGTCACGAGTCTCAGAGGGAGTAGACACCCAGGTTTCCTGTCAGTACAGGTTTTGATATCAGCACCACGACCTGTAATTCAACCATACAAAAGCAAAATCATTACAGGTAATCTTGGTGTAAAGCAGGCAGTCGCCCTCGCAAAGTCCTAAATCTACTGACTTATACATCTCATCTGCCTCAAAAATAAAGGTAATTATTGGAATTATGGGCCCAGTGTTATTTGTTGCATCAATTACTTTCTTCCATAGAAAATTTAGAGAAAAATATTCAATTTCAGGCTCAGTTTTTAAAAGTAAGCTGTTACATATTCAGTCTGTTTTTCAGGTGCACTACAAAGCCCTGTTTAATATTTCTGTTAGCTTCTCAACATTGTCTAATCCAACCATCCATCCCTACGACTCCAGCAAATGTGATGGCCTCCTGTTTAACAGAACAGTCGGGGAAATCCACTTCCATCTGCACTTGAATTATGATTTTGGAGAGAGAGGAGAGTACAAGGGAGGCAGAGAAAATGGAGACAGAGCAGCAACAAGAGACAGAGCAAATAAGGGCAGCCACCTGTGAAAGAAGCCAAAAGGATTAAACAGATTACTTGCTAAGCTGAGTCCAACTGGTTCGTCTCCCAGTAAAAACAACTGAATCAAAACTAAGTCTCTTCAGCGATGGCCTTTAAATCTCTGCTTCGCTGTTTGTTTGAGTTTACTTTGTACTCTCTGTGTGGGGTTGGTTGCATAAGTGGGTGTATGTGAATCGTTTGGATATTAGTGTGGGTATGGAGGTGTGCACAGGTGTGGGTGTGCAGGTGGGTACATTTGCACGCATGAACTACTTTTATCAGTACAAGACCAAACAAAGTCAACATGCTTTTGGTGATGGAGGCGGCCCACCTAAACTAAAACAAGCAGACTATTTTTGACTGTTAGACACTTTCAATTAATTCGATCATTTGGGAAATTCACGTTCTTATTCAGAGTTAGATGAGAAGATTAATACACAAGTGTTAGCTTAGCTAAGCAGAAACCCTGGAAATGGGGAAATAGTCCAAATCTCATTTGTTTATCCTGTTTAAGAAGTTTTAGTTTTATGGGGATTATAGCACGCTGTTTCTTGACCGAGTGCAGTGAATCCAGGAAGTCGCACCATGCTAGCTCTTTTCCCCACATTTCTAGTAGTTATGCCAGCCAACAGATAGCTGCTAAAAAACAGATGTTTTGAGTCCTTATGGTAGGAAACAGTTAGCTACTAAAAACACTTATTTACCCCAATTTCCAGTTTTTATGCAAGAAAACAGCTCACTATTAAAAAACAGTTAACTCTTTACCCCTGTTTACAGTCTTTATGCTAGGAATCAGGTTGCTGCTATAAAAAAGTTAGCTATTTACCTCTTTTACCTGTCTTTATGCTAGGAACCAACTGCTGCTAAAACATTTAGATATTTGTCCCAGTTTCCAGTCTTTATGCTAGATTTTATGCAAGGAAACAGTTCACTGTTTAAAAACAAAACAATAAGCATTTTACCCCGTTTCCTATATTTATTCCAAGAAAGAGTTGATAAAAAACAATTAACTGTTTACCCTTGTTTACAGTCATTATGCTAGAAAACAGCTAGCTGCTCAAAAACAGATCTAGCTACTGAAAATATTTAGTTGGTTCTAGTTTTTATGCAAAGCTGAGGCAACTTGCAACTTCATATTTACTGTTCAGACAGTGGTGCTGATCTTCTCATTTAAAAAGTTTACAAACGCATGCAACTCCAAATGTGGTAAAAGAAAAAAAAATATGTGTGTGCATGTGTGTGTGTGCCGGGCCAAAGTACATATCAAAAAAGGGAAAAAAAAGAGTCTACACAGTAATGCTGGTCCTCAGGGCCCACCTCCCTGCCCACACCTAATTCAAATGATTAGGTTGTTATCAGGCTTCTGCAGAGGCTTGATGACAAGCTGATCACTTGAATCACGTGTGTTGAACCAAGGAAAATCTAGAACATTCAGGGTGTGGGCCCTGAGGACCATGATTGGGAAACACTGCACCAGATAATGCTCCCATGAACATTTATTAATATAGGCCTACCACCATGTGATGTTTCAAGCAAAGCAAATAAAAGCATCTCCAGAAATGGCAAATGAATCATTTTACATTTAAGTTGTATACAGTGTCATGCATTTCACATGCAACAATATCTAATATTGATCAATACATGTTACATGTTCATATTTTTGTAAGTTCTCATAGTATTAGTCTGTGAAAGTTATACATCCTGTTTGCATCCCACAGGCGGAACAGTAGATTTTAAATAGTTAAATTCCCTTCAGATCCACAGAAGACATGTTCATGTCTAAATGGACAGAAATAACGATAAACCGTAGGAAATACGGTGCGTGGCTCCCTGTGACGCAGTGTCTACTCAAACGACTGCATATTTGAGCCACTCATAGTGGTTGAGTGGGTGGGAGGCTCTGCCATTATGTGCCAAACCCTCTGATGATTCAACCCTTATGGCACTTTATACAAGGAGGAGGACTAACTAAGAGTTGTCCCTTGTGTGGAGGACCTGCCAGCTGTCAGTGGCCTGTTCTGGGCATTTGTCCGAATTATTATTCGCAAACCACGTGTGCGGTGCGATGGGTGCCATGTGATGTGTCATTCAAGTGGTATTCTGGCTGGGATTGACAGTGACAGTTAGGCCTGAGCCCTGGGCAGTGTGGGAAGAGGTGTAAACTAAATCATCATTAACTCCCCGCTGTGGTGTTTCGTCACCACACACAGCCTCGCGGGGCAGACTTCTTCGTCACCGGTTGTCTGAACAACACCTCCCAGCATGGCTGTGTTATTTTGGGCAGTAATAGAAGGATATTGCATTTACATACTGCATGAACAACAACAGCAGCAAGGAGGAGGAAAAAAATAGGTAAGACAATGATGCAAAACCTTGGACACGACAGTGAGGGTTAGACAAATACACAGACACTTAAGTGTGCAGAAAAAAGTTTTTTAATGGTCCTGAAAGGTTTATCTAACAGTTACTGCCAGAAAGAAGTCTTTGCTTTGCAATTTATTGGCACAACCACAAGCGACGTCTCAAACTATGTCCACAAGTGATGTTTTGAGCTAATACTCTTCGCATTAGTGGATGTTTTCCTATGCCAGCTTGAACATTTTCTTTACTGAAACGTTTCCAAACGTGACTAAAGAGACGAGATTTGATTATCAATCATTAGATCAGCATCAATTTGTGTTATATCAATTTCAACTACCCCTGTAATTAAATGCAAATGAAATAAAAACTCAATTCTACGTACAGTTTTTCTCATTCACTCTCACTTAATTCTCGACTGAAAATTAGTTTCTTCATAGCATTAAGTACAAATCACCAAACAACTAGTATGCTGTCCACAGCAGATTTAACTTTCTCATTTATTCAAGAAATTTTCACACATTTTAGTACATTTACAGAAGTTCCAGCACAGTTGTTGCACAACAACCACTTGCACATGGCTTGCTGATAAAAACTGATGAGTTGATTGTCACTGAAACTGTCAAACTCTTCACAGCTTCTAAACATTCTTTCATTGTTTGAGCTGTTCACTGTTTTAATAAATTGAACCTTAGGTATATATATAAAAATAAGACAAAACTGTGCTACGATATAATGTGCAAACGAAATGTGTTCAGGACAACAACTGAAGTGTTCCATGAACCACAAATCAAGTCCAAAAATATATCTGACCCCTGGCTGAGCTGTAGGTAATTTCTCCACGTCCCCACAGAGAGCAGACGGCAGCTTCCACTGATTGGAAACACTAGACGGCTTGTGCCAGAAGACAGCGGGAGAAACACATTCTTTTTTTTTCTTTCAGATGTGACAGAAATAATCCTGTGATGAAATTATGGCTTTGCTCATCCATTGCCTTAGAGAAAGGTTCTATGGTCTGATTTGGTTGCATAATTATCATATCTTGTAACCAATAAAATACACCAATTCCTGAGAAAAACCATGTCCTACCAGAAAAAAATATATAATTTATACAAGGTTTTAGTCTGCCTCAATTTTTCTTTCATTTATAATTTTGTCCCGTGCCAGAAAACACCCTTATCCTGGACGAGAATATACAACTTTAAACAATTTTAAAATGTGCCTACATATTCCAAAACTAACAACACTTACTGATAACATAGGTGTAAAAATGTATTTATATTTGAATCGTCTTTGTTTTAATTGTTTTTAATGTAAATGTGGGTCCTTGAAAGTTGTGCTAAATTTTCGTCAACTCATCAGATTTTTACAGAAACATGATTTTATTGAATCACTGGGAGGTTGGCCTGTTACAAGGTTTAATTGACAAGTGTTTGTTTTTTTATTCCCAGTGTAATTGAAGTGTAACAATCAGAACCCACTCAAAATACAGTTTTGTCCCAGTTCTCAAGAATGAGATTGACACGGCTGAAAAATAACTTATTCCCATTGTGTGGTCGTATAAGCCTGCAGCACTTGGCTTGGCAGCTCCAGACGCTTATTCCCGCAAGTACAGACTGTAGAAATAAACTCACACGCTGAGCTCTGCCTGCTATCAAATTGCTCCACAGTGTAACACAAATGTCTTGTTTGGCCTCTTTATTCTTACTTCCGACCAAGATGAATTCTTACAAGACAAAGTGGGTTTCAATTTTATTCAAGTTCTTCATAAATATGCAAAAAAGAAAGAAAGATTACATAACACACCTCACAGACAGAACACACAAACTAAATGCACATTTAGAGTTTCTTTCCTTGCTCAGTTTTGCTAAGTCTAAGACTACAGCTTGATACGACTCAGATCACCCTCTGAGAAACTGTGAGAATGATATTTAAGGTATGTATGTGTCTGATATTGACCCATGTCAAGCTAGACTAGTGATCAATCCTGTGGCCTTTTTAAGTTTGAGAGGATAGAAGTATTTCTTATAACCATGTTTGTCAGGTATTCATGGTCTGTGTGTGTGTGTGTGTGTGTGTGTGTGTGTGTGTGTGTACATGTATTACTCAAGTTGTGGGGATATAACTCTGCTTACAGTTCCCATAATGTTAATCATTAAATTTTACCATGAAGACTTGGTTTAGATTTCTGATACGCAGACATGAGAGCAGTATTGATGGTTGCATCTTACCTGCAACAAGAAAGTCATCAAGTTTACAAAATCTGATGACATGACCTCTTATGGATTCCTCAGTGAGACAATAAAAATGTCTGTCTCCTCACGTCCTGTCAAACGGTAATTCATTTTCCCCTTCAGGCGTAATTGCAAACGCAAGGCAGTCGCTTGCGTGTGTACATGATCAATGGACCTGCAGCTTGTCCGCAACTAATCTCAAATACTGCTCGACCGATCAGCCTAATTTTTATTATGCACATTCATGACCATATGCTGAAGGACCTCTGTGATTCACAGTTTTTGAAAAACCTTGCAAAACCTTTTTTAATGGCTCCACGCCATGGACAGCCACAAGTGATCAGCAACTGCTTCAGTTTGAAATCTTAGGCTCGGGACAACATATATGGAGGTCATGTTAATGTTGGCAGAACTTTGCAAATCTCTGCTGGTTGCATCTGGCAGTTGTTATGACAATGCAGTAGGTTGTTCACCATCTGTTGCCTGGTGGAGATCTGTACTCTAGGTAGTGATCTCTTTTAGCTTTCTATTTTAGCCTATCCTATGTTATTGGTATATGTATATATGTTCTATATGTGTGTTGCATGACTACATCAATTCATTCTGCAGCCACGACCTTCAAACCTTGATATGTGATGACTCTAATCCTGACATCAGTTACAAAGAAAAGTGCTTGTCTTTCCATGCTGTCAATTACGTGCAAAGACATCTGCCCTTGATGGGATGTCATGTATGCTCTGACGCACATCTCCAAGTGCCCACAGTGCCTTTTAACATAGTCAGTCATGGTGAGCTACATCTGGCTGCTTTAGTGAATTCCCTCCCTGGCTCAATTAAAGATGCTGTCGTAGTGCTTATTGCCTCTGCCTCAGACAGCGGGGTTTAATGGTCGTAGCGACTCCCATTCTCTGCAGGAGCGTATGAGCAGGGGAGCCACTGAATGAATCAGAGAGCCATTGAGAGAGGAAGTACACTCACCGACATTTGATTAAAAGGATTTTCTAATGTTGTGTTCCTCTGTGTATGTAAATGTGGGTGGACAGAATATTAGAAACACCTTTCAGTGTAGCGGCTGACTGAGAACCACCACCTATATCTATTGTAGGCCGCCTCAGAAATGACTGTAGATTTAAGTCAGCACCTCTCTGATCCCGTCTCATCAAAAACTGAACATTGTAAGGTTCACAATGCAAAGGTTTACTGTAGAGCTGTTTACTGGGTTGTAGTAAGTAAATTAATCACATTTGCTCAGATGATTAAATTATCACTAGGCGACCACACAAGTAAATCATATTTACATTTTATTTACACTCTGATTAAACAGTTGCCCTTTCCTAATGGATGATAGACATAAATGAACAAAAACTTTCCTCTTAGCAGGAAGCACAAATGAAGCCAATAAGACAAATCTAAATCTATTCACCTTCCCATCTTGTGGACTTGATTTCATTGTGCTTTATTATGCTGAAATGATAATCCCAGTTTAATACAAGAGATTTTAGGTTTTTAAACAGACTTTTTTGGCTGTGAAAATTAAGGTCAAATTGTAAAATTAGTTATGGGCAACAGGTAGAGGTCAGTCAGAAAAAAGGACTTGAGCACACTAATTGATTTGCAGCCTTTAATAGTGCCAACAAGCGCAGGTGTCATTTACACAAGGGACATAGGGAACATGTCCCCACCACTTTTGAAATGGAATTTTTTTTTCCCTTTCACTTTTTCAATGAAAATCGCTTGCAGCAAGAAAAGCAAGAGGAAAAGAAACAAACAAAACAGAGCAGAGGCATAGCTTTTTCTCTTCCAAATATTCAGAGAGTCAATAAAAAAAAAAGGCTTATGTAAAGGTCAGGCATGAAGAGGCCAAACAGCACAAAATAATTCAAAAAGGAGAGAAAGGAAAATCAAAGTCCAGTGGCAGTCAACAATCCAAAAACACCGAGGAAAAAAAGCACTATGCAAAGATCCACGAGGAAACACTAAGAAGATTGACAAGCAGGGAAGACGAACTAAGGAGGGAAAGACACAAGACTAAATACTCTGGGAGGCTGATCGTGGCAGGAAGAAACAATCAGAAATCAAAGGGATGGGAGAACAGACAAGGACAAGTAAAACCAGAAAAACGAGGGAAGACGAACAACTTCAAGGTTAAACATTAAACAACTAAAACCATGGCAGCACGTTAACTAACAAATCAAAACACTTTGACAACTTTTTGTTTGCAGAATAAGAAAAAAATACGGTGAGTCATGATTGCTTGAACATGACTCATAAACTCCCATGAACTCTCTATTTTGATAATGTTTAAAAAAAAAAAAACTACTCAGCATCAAAACAACAAGGCAATTTAACTTAAAAACTAAAGGTCATGCTGATGTATTTTCTTTAGCTAAAATCTTTCATGTTACTCCTTCAGTTGTTTCTACTTTGTCATATTTTAGGGCAGTGATAAGGGTATATATGTTGTTTTGTTTGTATACGGTGTCTGTGTCTGGCATTTTGATTGTTGCTTAGCAACCACCATAGCAACAATAAAAAAAACATTGCTTTCCAACATTTTCCTGGCAAAACCTAAACAAATCTTTGTCGTAACTAACACGCTAAAGATCCTATACATTTGAACAGAGATTCTAAAAGTTGGAAGTTAAAATGCATTTTAATGCAGGAAACGTTGCATTTTTCACTGAGAATGAAAAGGAGTGCAGAATGAAATTTGACAGACACATGACATTGACGCAGGCCAATTAAAAAGAACAGGCACGTAGGCATCTGACAATTTTAGAGCCCTTATTTTAAAACTAATACATATTCTAAACCACTGTAGCTATTACACATTTTGGTGCGACACTGGGTTGTTTTGTTCCTGGGTACAAATAGGCACACAGCAGCTATTCGGCTATTCGTGCCCAGTCTCCTTATTCTAATTCTCTATTAGATGCTGCAGTTGATGAATGGAGTAAGTACAAGGTTTTCCTGCAGGAAAGTTGGGTTTTATTCCCCAGGAGACTGTGATCTGTCCATGTGAAATTACTTTGCAGTGGTTGCGGTGGTACCTGTTTAGTTTTTTATTATTATTTTCAGTTTTTAGTTGCAGTTTGGTTAGGTTTAGGTAATATGACTACTTGGTTAGGCTGGGGAAACCAACTACTTGATTAGGTTAAGGGAAAGATCATGGTTTGTCTTGTCATGTAGGTGTAAATAACCACACTGGGACACCCAGATGTAAATTGCAATTGTAAAAAGCATTGTTGGCCACAGGCACCTGGGTGCTTGTTTCTGCCATGTTAGGTTACATGCACCAAATAGCCAACTGGCTATTCCAATCCGGGTGCAAATAGCATCTGCCATTTTTATATTGTCAGCTCCTGTATTGTCCTTTTGATGCATTTTTCTAAGGATGATCAGACAGCTGTGATCCTGTCCTGTGCACACTTTGCAGGTCTTTTGAGATTTATTGGGCTTTATAATTGTTAAAATAATTCCTGATTCCTTATTAGTGAAAATAATTTTACACACACACACGGGCATGGTGTTTTTTGATTGTGGAGATGCGTGTGTGTGCGTCAAGCTTGAGACACACACCACCGCACCCTTTTAATGTCTATTTACATTTTATTTCTGATAGAAAATACGTTCAAATGACAATTTACTATTCCACATGCATGTGTGGGTATAAGATTCTACATAAATGGTGTTTTGTGATCGTGGATAATGTGTGTGTGTGTGTGTGTGTGTGTGTGTGTGTGTGTGTGTGTGTGTGTGTGTGTGTGTGTGTGTGTGTGTGCCTCAGCCAAATGTGCCAGACCGATCAAGCCATAGACTTTGCACTTTGACCAGGTCTCAGCCGGTCTAAGGTACAAGTGGTTTTACTCCAATCCGCAAAGAAAAAATAGCAACAGGTGCTGGCCACACCTTCGTTTTGCTTTCATTTTTAGACCTCTTGCCCATGCCTGTACAGACTAGGCACAAGGGCATTTGCTATGTTGCAGACGTGACAAAAATGGCAGCTGCGCTGGTGTAAGATAGCAAATCCACCTGCCTCACCAGGTCAACAGCTTTACACCAGGTGTAAGATTAGGGCCCTCGGACTCTTCATCGGAGTCAGATTTTTTGCCCCAGCAACCATTAACAGGTTTATCCAACCACAGGTTTCAGCAGTCAATGTGAAATCTGCGTCTGTAGATCGTAATCTGTTACATCACGTTGTTGTGTATTCAAGCTCAGGCTAAAAACAGCAATTATGCATGTGCATTGGCAAACGTGTCTCCATTTAAAATTGTCTTCTCCCACTCCTTCTCTCCATTTCTTCTCACAGTCTGAATGCAGACTGTGACCAGATTGCTCTAGCAGTGTCTTAATGCATCCTGACATGGTTAGATGATGAAAAGACGCATTGAAATTAGTGTAACAGTGATCTAATGAATGCAATTATATTCATTTCTAAACAGACAGAAGTGAAACATTGTGGCACAGAGCATCTAAAAGGACTATGACGTCTTTTATTTTATTAAAGCAGTCATCCCAAGATTATAAAAAAACGCAGTTATTCTTAACATTTAATTATCTTCAACATCTAGTATTCTAATGAATGAGTTTGTCTTGGCTTTTTATGATTCTCCTGCTGTGTCGCACGGCGTAGGGGAATTGTTCCTCATTGTTCCACAGACAACATGCTGAGATAGGGGAACAAACATACACGTCTGACAAAAAATCTATTGTTAAAAATCCACTTAAAAAGTAAAAAGTCTGCTGTCCTACAACATTTTCACATCCAGACATAGCTGTAAGGGACAACCGCCACAACCTTGCTTTTTCACCAACAGCCCCCCTGTTGTTTGTTTTCTTGTTCTTTTTTGCATCACAAATGATGTGTTGATGTCCTAACAGATATCTTGTTTTTTACTGGTTATGCGTCTTTTTTCTGCAAACTAAAACATGTCATCTGTTTCAAGGAAAATGTCTCAGACAAACAACGATCAAATCGCTTTTTTTGCACCCCAAATGCTGTGTTGATGTCCTGACAGTCTTCTTGTTTTTGCATCTTTTCTGCAAAAAAAAACATATCATCTGTAGTTCCTGTTTGAAGGAACATGTTTGGCTCTGACAAATAAGTATACGGAATGACTGAATTGCTTCCACTTTGTAGGAGAGATGTTTGTTTTTGCTTCTGAAAATAACCCCTTTTAAAGACCACAGAGGGTTATGGAGAGTTGCTGGGTTCAGAGTCAAGTTCACTGTGACTGCACTGATCTTGCTTCAGCCATTTAACCAAATTATTCTATCCTTGCCTTTGCTTAATAATTACTTATATCACTCAATTTATACTTCTTCAAATTTATTGTCATATATAAGCGGTAAAAAAGCTACAATAAACTATATATAGATACATATAAACTAAGTCCCAAAGGACTAGCCAAGTGTTTTTTTTTTTTGTTTCACTCTGTTTATGACAAAGCTTTCTTCCACTCTCTACTTAATTTGAATACATTTAAAGACAAGTGTGTGTAAGTTTAACACAGGAGTTTATTTTGTCTTTGTAAAAATAGATGAATTGCACCTTGGTTAAAAACAATCAAGGGAACAAACAGTCACGATAACAATAAGCCCAACTGAGCAGCTAATGACACCAAAATGCAGCAGTCAGGGAAGGAGGGCATGAGAAAGACCAGAAAGGAACATGACTGGGAAATAAATACCCTTGCTCGGTCTTAAACTGTCTTTTCTTTTTCACCCACTTCACACCAGTATCTGTGAGTGGGTTCAGCAGCTCACCGAGCCAAACTAAATTTTATTTTTACCACAGAGACGCAACGTGATCAGATGACTAAATGTGATATAGTCACAGTGAGGAAAATAATGAGAGAAATTCCAGTATCTAGTCTTCAACTTTGCAAATTTGTTGGCAGTAGGCTGCAGCAGCGTTGAAGATCCAGTAATCTTCATGTCATGTTGATAAAACAAGCACTGTCAGTGGGGAAATTTGGAATTAAAAAAGTAAAAAAAAAAAAATAATAAAGTATAAAAGCTGCACTAGTACAAATTGTCATATCAACAAAAATCAAGTGACTGTGTAATCTGACAGGTTATGCTTGTAGTGACAAAACCCACAGGGATTTATCATTTGACTCCACAGTTCTGCTCAGCTCTATGCAGCATTTTACCATCTTTAAGATCACTGTTTTGGAGAGAATAAGTTTTGCACTTTCATTCATCAGATGGATATAAACATGACCTCTGGATGTAATAGACAACCATTACCTACAAATTTGCCATTTAGCAACTTTAAATAGTAAAAAAAAAATGTCATTGTTGTGTTTACAACTTGACCTAAGCAGCAAAAAATACATTAGCACTGCTTTAAAGTGAACACAATCATTTTAATTTAAATAAGTGTCTGTTAACTCACCATCTATGACCGAATGAGCATAATGATTGCGCTCACAAAGCCCTTGCAGAATTACAAAACTGGGTATCTCTGGTGACAGAAACAAAATGCAGAAAAAGTCTGCTGCTGCAGCTTCACATTAAAAGCATTTAACTGGTGAAACACAAATGTAATTTCATGATGAATTAGTCACAGGGAATGCAATTTGTTTGTCAGTGAACTTAGAAATGACTGCTATTTTTCATCAAAAATGCTTCTACAAAACAAGACAAGAGACAACAGATCAGTTTCACACATTGCAGCGAGGACCTAAATCAGGACCTAAATGTGAAGGACAGTAACTCTAACGGACCTGATTAAATGATTTTTAAATGTAAATGTAAAAAGTTTGTGTGTTTCTTAAACTTAATTTAGTCAAGACAAAATTTAAGTTAGTCCTGTCTGAAAAACCTCCTGTTGGTCAACATTAGGATCATATATGTGCACACGGTGTTTAGCCTGATGCTAAAAATTCCATTATGTCGTAGAATTAGGGTGAAAAGAGGCCAAAACAATAAATACAAAAAAAGGACTCCACAAGTGAAATTATTTCCACAATGTAAAGATGTTTTTTTAAAGTGAAACTCAGAATCAATAAAGTGTCTCCATTGAAATATTGCCACCTTGGAGATTTGTATCTGTGTGTGTACACGTGACATGGAACTTGTGTGCAGCTAATTTTGAATATTACTGGGCCGATCTTTTCTTGTGCACATTCATGATTGTATGCTGAAGGACCTCTGTGACTCACAGAAAAACCTTGAAAAGTCTTATGGCTCCACGCCAGCGACAGACCTGTTTTTAGGTCATCCAATTCATGTGAACATGATAACTCCAGAACACCTTGAGAGAATTTCTTCAGACTTGGTATAAATATCCAGTTGGATTCGACGGTGACCTCCAAAAACACGTTTTTGGCCATAACGCAAGAACTGACCGTTCATTAAGCACCACGTCAAAACAGCAACTGTCCAATCATAGCTTAGCAACCGTAACTAGAGCTGTCAAGATTTCCATCTGCCTACATGTTGAAGCGGTGTGCAGGAGGCTCTGAGGAGAGCGATACTCAGCGTTTCATGAGTCTGGATGGTGACGTGTTTTTTGTAGTCTCAAAGACGTGAGACACAAGAGCACGCGTGTGATGAATGGATTAAATTCTGTCTTCATCTGCTCTAACATAAGCTACAAACGTTAGCGTGTCTGACCAACTAACACTAGTTTACTAACTGCAGTAACTTTACCTCCAGCAAAACCTGTTAGATACCACTGCATCTGCATTTGTTCTCTGCATTTGTTTGAGGAAGCACATGTGGGCTGACGACGATGCACTTCACCCTTGCTCCCTGTCTCAGGTCTAAGCAGCGTTAGCTTAGCTCTTATCCTGGCTGGTCTTCCACGATCGCAGTCTGTCTGGTCTGGATGGGTGACCCATCTCAAAGTCTGCTGTACTAATTGACTCCCTGTGCTTCCTTTTCCCATGTTAATGAGTCTTTTAGCATCAACGTTGTATCATGTACGCAGCTTTCAAGTAATTTTACATTTACACTTTCACAGGGTTCTTGTTTGTCAGATGGAAACATCAATATGTCAGCTGGAGATGGACTTCTTGGCCGACTCAAGGAGTTAGCACTAGCTTACATCAGCCAGCTACGCCTATGAAATTGTCATTGCAAAATCCACGGTTGTCAGCTAGAAATGAGAAGCCGCTTTTGTTTACGTCCGTAGGAATTCAGTGATCTTGTGCTTCAACAATTACTCCCAATTTCGATGTTAAATCTGACACCATTATGACTGTAAACTACATAATTGCAGTGCCAGAATGGAAAGTTTGGCAGTCATAGCAACAGTAACTAAGGAGGGTGATGCTTAACGAAGGGTCAGCTTACATGCTACTTAGGACAAACGTCACACAAATGTCTGAAAGGTAATTAGCAGTGTTTGACTACTTAGACGTAACTGGTTACACATAATTAAATTACAAAATAAAAGTGGCTGGTATCTGTTACAGTTACTGAAAAGTAATATGTAATTAAAGAGAGATCTGCACTCTACTGAGGGCACTCTTCTAGTGAAAGCCTCTAATTAGTTGTGGAGAAAATGTAATTTTTTTTTTCATGTCAGTTAATTAAAGATTAGGTTGAATCTTGGATTCTTCACACTCTGTCTGGGAAAAACTATCTGAGTTAATCTGGTTTAAAAGGTGACTTAAATCTTGAACAAAGCTTAATCCCTGTCCTGGAGACTGGCCCAAAATATTTGAGAAAGATAAAATGGTAGTAAATGAGCACAAAATTTCTCTCTCCCCCAGAGATTAATTTATTCATTGTGCACACCTTTGCAGGAAAACACATTATGTGCAATTTAAGTCAGGTCAGGTCAACTTTTTTTATACAGCACTATATTACAAATCACAAACTTGCTTCAAGGTGCTTTACAATCTGTACACCATATGACGCCCCCAGTCCTCAGACCTTCATTTTACCTTATTTTACCCCCCACCATGTCTTTAGACTGTGGCAGGAAAGTGGAGCACTTGGAATAAACCCAAAGTAATAGAGAAAATGCAAGAATCGGCACAGAACATATCACTTTGCATCCAAGCTGCTACTGGGTTAAATGAATATATGGGAGACTTGTATGGTAAACAGTTACTTTAACTCAGCACACTGCGGCAGATCTGTAAACATCAATACACTTTTCAGAGGGAAATGATCAAAAAAAATATCACAGATTACATCACAGCCATAGATTTTTGGTAGAAGATGCAGAGGACACATCCCAATATTTAGAACATGTGCATTTGTCCCCTACAAGCATGAGTTTGCCAAACCGCTAGAACACAACTCATAGACACAACAATGCTTCCAGTAAAGTAGGTGGTGGCAGGATGCAACCTCAAAAACAATGCTTGCAATCTGCCTTAAAAAAGAAAGAAGAATGGGAAGTGTACAGTTGATAACCATGGAGAAGCCAGAAGGAAAAAGGAGGAGGAGGTCCCATATTAGGGCATTTTTTCTTCAAAAGTTTCAACACCAAGACAAATGTGTTGTGAGATATTAGGTAATGTTTTATGTTTTCTGGTTGTCTTTCCGTCCATCTATCCGTCTGTCCCATTCCTGTCAACGTGCTATCTCAAGGCCTTGAGAGAATTTCTTCAGACTTAGCACAAATGTCCAGTTGGTCACTGTGAACTAATGGCCATCTCATTCTCGTAAATGCAATATCTTAGAAACACCAACACGAAATTTCTTCAAATTTAGTACAAACATCCACATGGACTCATGGATGAACTGATTAAAACTTGGAATCAAGAATTCATACTATAATTATGACAAAACATGATTTGTTGATAGCATGGGACATTCAAATTTGTCTTTCATCATGTAAATATTAGAGTATGTAAATTCATACAACAGTATTAAGTAATAGATGTCAGATGTTGATACACAATAATTTGTCATTTATTTTCTCGATTAATTGTTTGGTCTGTGAACCGTCATAGAGGACAAAATAAATATTTGCATTTGAGAAGAGAAATTTCACTTTAAATAAAATTACTCAAATCATTTAATTATTTAACAATAATAAATAATTGATTATTCCATTAATCTTTGCAGCTCTATTTTCCATTATATTTTGAATTATTATCTGTCGCTTTAATTTTGTGTTTTCCTTTACATTAATAAAGACACTTCTACCATAAACCAGTCCCAAAAGGCAGAAATCGGTTAATTAAAATCCACCAGAATGCAGGAAATAAAGTGTTTGACACAGAAAAATTTCCTGAGGGAGGACCCCAGACACCTACTTAATTCTTCCCCACCAATGTTGAAAAGAAACCTACGCCCGCCGATTACATAAAAATAAGGCCATTATTATTCCTACAAAGATTATTTGCCCACCAGTGTTATGTACCACACTGCTGCTGTCTGTTGTTTGTCACAGCAGCAGTGTCTTGTGTCTGCTGGCTGTTGGGTGTTATGGATACCTGAAGCACCTGGGAGCTGATGAGCTGTAGGAAGTAGGACAAACCTGCAGAGACACCACGCAGATGGAAAGCGTCTGATCTGAGTGTCATACTGACACAATGTCCGTCAGAGTGGACACAGGAACTACTAATATATCCCATATATACAGAAATAACCAAAGGTGTGATGATAACATGACATCTGAGGATATCTATATAGGATATCTATATATATATATATATATATATATATATATATAGATATAGATAGATAGATATATCAGGTTGGCACATTTTAAATTGACCCATTAAATGTGATAAAAGGGAACATTGACAATATGGACAGTCTGTTGTTTTGTCTTGCTTTTGTGCCTAATGAATAGACTGTGTTGATTTGGATTTGGTGTTGTGTTTATGTGAGAGACGGATCAAGAGGGAGCAAATGTACTCTGTTTATGCACGTGTTTATATCTGTGTGTGCGTGAGAGAGAGAGAGAACACTTATGCATATGCGTATTTTAATGCCCAATTCACCGTTGAAACTGTTCCCAGAATACAGAAAACCCTGAAGCCAGCAGCGATGTAAAACGGGAACAAATGTTTGTCCCTGTGATGATGAAGACACCTCAGAGCTTGAATTAGAGGTCCTTGTTCTGGAAAATAGTGCAGAAGAAAAGAGAGAGTAGAAAAGAGCTCATCATGTTGCCCCTGTATCGCCTGCTCCTCTTCCACTACACAAGCACAGAAAAATGGATTTCCGGGCAGCCCAAATATGGCCAGGCAACGATGAGGTGTGCAACAGATGAGTCATCCTTCAGACTCCCACACTCACCAGCCTTGCATGTGTGCAAGACAGAGAGGCAGAGAAAACTGAGTGAGACAGCGGGAGAATTAAGAAATAAAAGCACTGCAAAAACTGTGTAGAGCTAACCTGCAAACCAAGTAATGGTGTTCACATTATGACATCCACACATTTCTACTGAGAGAAAGACAAGACCGGAGGACAGCAGCAATGACTGTGCATAGCATTACTCTCTGCTCTCTGTAATACGAGCTCAAACCACTGCACTGTTCTACCCACAACAACCGACACAAAATAAAATGCTTATTACAAAGAACAGCTGCCTGTTCACCGTTTTATGGCTTTTATGCACTTTGCATGTGTGCAGAATGTAAAATTATATGTATTAGCTAAATGTGCAATCAGGACTAAATTGCATATTTCATGATCAAACTGTAATGTCAGACTGTAGTGTTTTTAAGCAGATGTTATTTGCACCTGGGTTGGAAAAGCCAATGTGGCTATTTGCACCCAGGTGCCTGGAATGGCAGAGAGAAGCACCCAGGTGTCCAAAGCCAACAATGGCAATTACACCTAAATGCTATTTGCATTTTAAAGAGCCAGTGTACCTATTTACATCCACATGGCAGAGACAAATCATGATCTTTCCCTGAACATAAACAAGTAGTTTTGTGTCTTAAACCTAACTAAACTGCAACTAAAAACTGAAAATAATCATTTAAAAAACTCTTGATAAAGATATCAGGTACTGCTGATGTCTCTTCATTTCCTAGTGTAGGACTCAAACTGCTCTTCTGCAGCAAAGCCTTGTGCTTAACCCCTTCTGCCACCAAACCGCTTATTAGTGATGAATTTGTCACTCTTTATAGCGATACAGCTGAATAGCTGCCATGTGCCTGTGTCTACCCGTGTGCATACAGACACTCCGAAAAGTATAGGTATTTGGCTAATCATGTAATCAAGACTAAACTGCACATTTCATGATGATTCACACTGTACTTTCCGACTGTATGCATTAGCATATCAAACCTAAAGATATGCTAATGCTGTAATCAGTGTGCAGTTGTTAAAAAAAAAAAAGGTAGGACATTGTAGTTATGGACCATTAAGATGGATGTTAGCTGCTATAAAACAAAAAGAAAAGCTTATCTGTACACTCTGATGCTGACTACTATCATATAATGGTGTAATAGTAGGCAGATTTTGTTAATTTTGGACAGAGCCAGGTTAACTAGTGGCTAAGAATATTTTCCAGAATGCTGAACTGATCCTTTAAGACCGATTCCTATTGAAACATGAATGTCTGAACCCAAAGTTGCATACTTATAGCATGGCCAAAAAGGTTAGTGAACAAACAAACATAGGACTTTCACCCAGGAGACCAGGGGTTGTCTTCTATGCAAAACCAAAACATTATGAAAAGTTTTCAGGTACATAACAGTAAGTGCGTCAAGTGACTTGTGTCATGTGACTTTCCTCTTGCAACTTGCTTCACTGACAACATGTGATGCATGTTACATTTAACCAAAGCCATGGTCTTTTCTTGAATGTAACCCAGTAGTTTTGTAGAACTTAACCCAGGGAGAGGGGCTTTAAGGCAGCTTCTCATCCAGCTGATAAAAACTACTTTCTTCATCAGTATGAGCTGCCAAGGAGCGTGACAAAGCAGAATTGGTACTTAACAAGATGGGGTGAGAGCATTTTTATGCAATATTTATATATGAAGACACTGAAAAGCTGTCATATCACTTTTTTTTCTTTGTAGAGATGACAGCCAAGCAGCGAGATACTGCTTATTTTAGTGTTTGATGTACAGGTGAAGCTGTGTGGGAAAACTCGTTAATGATATTCACAGCACATTTATGTCTAGATATGTCTGCTTTATATATTTAGCCTTTGCACTGTTATCAATGCCAAGCTTAATTTATTTTTACCTTCCTGAGAACACGGTGTAAAATGTCAAGAACTTGGTAACACTCTTATGAAATACTGGTACCAGTGTGGGCTGTTGGAGTCTCCCTCTTGAAACCAGCACTCTGCAGCTTCCTGGTAAAAAATAGCAACATCACTTAGGCCATGATAGGTCAGTATCTTGCTTTGTTTTCTTTCTCAAATGCATGATCTCTAAAAGTTCAACATTTACAAGCATTTGCATTTGGGCCGCTGAGAATAGATGAGAGAATCAACAATGTGGTAAATTTCCTGTTAACTTAGCATAAACAGTGAAAAGGGGTAATCAGCTAGCATGGTTCTGTACAAAGCCAGGAAAATCTCCATACAAGCACCTTTAGCTCAATTTTTAACAAGTTATATTTTGTTTCCTTACAGAAGCACACTAGAAGTGTTTGGTGTATCTGCAGATACCTTTCCCTCTGCCTGTGTTTCTCATTATTTTGTTGTGCTCAGGATGCTTTACCAACCCATTGGATGTCCTGAGAATGACACATGACAACACACTAACTTCCTGGTGTGTTTATGAACACCTCAGACAAAACCTAATTCTACCTTTATGCAACAAACGAAAAGAAGAAGAAAACATCTGAGACATTTTTATGCTTCTTCACTGATAAAACAAAGCAGATATAATGTGTTAATTACTGAACTTTACAGGTGGATTTTCTCACCCTTGGACAGGCTAGCTGTTCTCCCGTTTCCGGTCTTTATGCTAAGATAAGCTAAACATCTGCTTGTTGTAGCCTTATATTTAAAACACAGATATGAGAGTTGTATCAATTAGAGCTTGCCGTAATAACTTTTAAATAATATCTTGATAAATAATATCTCTATTCTCTTTGGTAATGCTGGTAGTGGTGCTATAATAATAATAAGATCACACTTAAGAATGTTTATTGCGGCAGCAGAACACAGTTGGAGTTTGGCGTCTAGGCACCGACCTCATCACTCCTTGCAGATTATGTTTACATAGAGGTATAGAGGAGTGATGAACACATATCTTGGACCGCCAGATTGGAAGGGTGCATTTGGTATGCACTACAGGGTGCGAGGCATGTTACATGTGATTGCGATGCAGCTTGAGTTGATTGCCTGAACTGGCTCGCAGGCGTCCCTACATTATGGTGACAACGATGTGAATCTGTTCATTCATCTCCGTCCACAAACAGCCACTGAAGTCAGGCCACCTGCCGAATTGTAAACACGCTGACGTCAGATGCACACCCGTCTGCAAACCGATCGACGTCAGGCGTAGGGGAGACGCAGCCCACATAGGTGATGACAACAGGACGTAGGTGTAAAGTCCTTTAGCCTGCTTGGATAATGGATAATGCAATGTGAAACCAAAACTAACTGGGCCACATGTAAACAGTTTCTCATGAACGTTGGTTTGGACCTTGATCTGGAAATATTTAGCATTACCACCAGACTAAAGAGCAGCTTCTTCCCTCAGGCTGTGAAACTGCTTAATTCATCCTACCTATCCTTACCTCTTACAATCAGTTCCAATCAATCAATCAAAGAGGGAACTACAGCAAAATCTCATTCTACAACCATGCAAATGATGAATACATCCTCTTGTGTCCTTGTATCAGTAGTGAGGACATAATGACTAAGAGGGTAATAGAGCAGCTAGAACAATCTGGTAAGTTCCTTTAACACCAAGTAAAGACAACACTTATTACACCATCATGTCATCTAACTCTCCAGAGAGCAAATTAAAAAACCAAATGTTCCCAACGTGTAATTTGACAAGCCGTAGCCTTCAAGTTACCCTTTGGTCTTCGCCTGTTTACTGTTTGACAGGTATTTCCTGTGTTTTTTGTCAGTTCATGATGTGTTTAAAGTAAAGAAGAAAAAAAGCAGGTCTCATTTTTTTTTTTTTTCTGTGAATTGTACAAGTGAAAATTTCTGTGTCAGCGTCCTTTTGGTTCCAAAAAACTTATGTCACTCTTTTCAAAAATCTGCACAAGCAATGACAGCATCAAGGACAGCCTGTTCTAGCTTTTTGTCCAGATAGATCTCTTGCCGCTTGTTCTCCAGTTGTTTGGGATTTACCAGACCGCTCATCACACAGGTAACACCATGTATGTCTTTCCTGCAGCAGTGGGTTTCCTCCTGTGGAACCTGTTGTGGACTGGCCTTCCTTTGGCACTCTGTCGTGAAACTCCTGTGAGTCACTCTGCTACATGCCTACATCGCTCTGTCTCTCTGGTATTTATTAATTTCACACCACCTGGCCCGGAGATTCCTAATGAATTTCAGCCCTTTCATAGACATGAAGATGACTAAGAACAGAGCGTGCTGTTAGCTTCATTTTGTTGTTGTTGTCAGTGTTGAAAGTGATGAACAGCAGGGAAGCCTCCACTAGATTTAAACGGACTTTGTGTTCTTGGCTCGTCTTCTTGGTTTGAACAACACAAACACAAATCAATATGAAGCATTTGCTTGCACACAGAGCCCAGTCTTGCCCAGTTTTTCTCCTTGAAAATCAAAATTTTTTACCATGAACTACATCTGATCTGTTCATGACCATGTGACAGGCCAGGTGAACCCATTCCTGCTCTGAAGAAAAAATCCTGGGTGCTCTGCTGGATGTTGCATTAGAAAAAATCAATGCCTGCCTCAACTCAAATGGCAGCATTTCAGGGCTTTTTCTTCTGTGTGTCCGTATCGATCGCCAGAACAATTGTACGGCCACCCAGGATGTTCAGTAGATGCAGCGATAAATGGGAATCGGAGGCAGGGGCAGAGTTTATGACCAGTTGATGAGCCCCGTGGGGCATCGATTGAAAGAGTGAGACCTCATCGTAGTGTCTGTCCCGCTGAGTCTGAAACTGTATGAGTGAGTCTGAAAATGCATGAATCCTGAGACTTTTAAAATGTTTTAAGGCTTAACGCATCGCTACTGCAGCTGATTGTGTTTCGAGGGAAAAGTAATGCTTCAATATAAAGAAATAATGTTGTCATTTAAGGTATCTGACAAATTGTTCACTAAAGCTTGTGAATCAATGCAAATGGCTATATCTAGAGCCAGTATTTGGATTGTCCACTCTGGGCTACTGTAGAAACATGGCGCTTAAACATGGAAACCTCCGCGGAGGAAGATATACGCCCATTATAGATATAAATGAGATGATTGAGACGATTATAAACTAATGAAAACAAACTCCTGAGAATTCTTGGAGTAACAGACTGATGATATGGACAGTTCTGATCACTGACTCTGGAGAAGCAATAAAATATTTTTTTAATCAATCAAATCATTTTAAAATTATTCTTTCTTTAACTAAGTAGCTGTAAGTGGGATAATGTACAGTAAGTACAATGAATAAAAAAAAGATTACATTAGTTACCAAAAGTAGATCACATACAATAGACTAAATATGTGTAATTTGGTTAAATAGATAACTCAGATATGCATTAGAGAATTTTTATCATTTTTCACACTTTCCCAAATACAGAAAGTAAAAACTGTTTTCAGACCAGCCTGTTTATGTATTTGGTGCACTCAGAATTTATGCCAAACAGAAATTTTAGGCTACCTTGGCTCAAGTGTTGAGTGTCTATGGGATCAGATAACATGATCATGATCTGATAAACATCCAGGAATTGAGCAAAACTGAAGTAAGTAAACTAGTGAGATGCCTTTTCCCAAGCTTTATCTGAGGGGAGGCTCACACTCTCACAGACTTTGAAAACCTCTGATTTAAAGAGGGTTTTTTTTTTTTAGGGCGCGTTTGATAGAGAGAGTGATGTGTCATGTTTCCTACACAGAGAGAGAAAGAGATGTATGACTGAAAGACCAGCCTCGACTACTTTTTAAACTCATCCACTCAGTGTCAGTGTCTATACTCTTGTCAGTCAGTACTCGAGGAGTGGAAGATGGAGAAGAAAAAAAAAAAAGCAAAACGCGGCGAGAATGTGACGGACTGCACTGAGATAAGAGGAGGAAGGTGTCACAATGTAATTTGGAGACACTTTTGAAGATATTCTTTTCCTGTCTCTCTCTGTTTCTGCTTCGGTCATCGAGAAGGTCCCCTTTTTGTCGCTGAAAGTATGTTCCCGTATACAAACTAAAAAAAAAACTGCTTAGCTTATATTTCTAAATACGTTGTGCCTCCTATTCTGTCTTGTACAGTCCCTTTTACTTGTACATGTAAGGTAAATTACAAAAATTACCTCAGTTCTGCTCTTTCCTTTGCTTTCAGAGGAGCTCTTATCTGGCACTGAGGAGACAGGGCAGCCTGTACTCCCAGTAATACTCATGAGCCTATTACTGTGACTCCTGCCAGCCACACGTGAAGTGGAGTAAACCGAGGAAGAACGAGTCGGGAACGACTGCCAAAACATTATTATAAGTGAAAAACCTGGCTCTGGTTGATTGCCTGTATGGTTGTACAGCAAAATTCTCATTAATAAATGGCAAAGTGGTAGTTAATATAACTTATTTTGCTGTTAGCAAGCTTTTTTTAAAAGTGTATGTGTTGCAAACATCAGTTGTAACTATGCCATCAGAGTCTAATGTAAGACAACGCTGTATTTTGTGATCAAATAATGTATTATATTACATATAAAATGGACCACCTACATTAGTTAAATTGTTTTGTCCAAGTTTTGGTAAACTCACTGAACAAAAACCAGCAGATCAGTAATTATATCCATTGTATTCAACAAACTAAAATAGCACACTAAGTTTACTATAAAAAGAAAATTTGAAAGATAAAAAAAAAAAACAAAAAAAAAAACAAAACTTTTCCTGAAACCACACTATTGGGTTGTTGAGGAGCAGTATTTTACTTTTGGGTGAAGCAAATAATTGACCTGGCTTAAACTGATTTAAAAGCAACCAGATTATTAAGCACATCTGGTTGTTTTCATCTAACTTGTTAACTTGATTTGAACAAAAAACTTTATTTGCGTGTTACCAATTGAAGTTCTTTTAAAGTTAGTCCAACAATTCTCTTTTTTCTGTATAGACAACACATTCTGTCCATGTGGACTTTCAAAATAAAACCATAAAAACTTGGGTATGGTTTAAGAAACCAAACAACTTGAGTAGATTTAGGAAAATAAGGAAAAGATCATGCTTTGGCTTAAAAGAAGTACGTTGCTTAGATAATTTGAAGTACATACCAAATGTAATTTTAGCAATCATCGTAGCTTCCCACGCGCTTCACCAGTCGTGGGAGTCCTCCTGCACAGATGTCATATCTCAGTTTGTATTTTTATTTTTTCATGGGTACTTGAAAGAACACACAGTTTGTCATTGTTATTAACATTCATCAGCGCTCTGCACTTTTATATTTTATTGTTTTGTGCTTTGAGTTTGAGCTCTATGAAGTTTTTGTTTGTTGTGGAATGCCCGCAGGAGCACTTCATCATTTATAAATGAAGCATATTTTGTCAGACTTTTTGTTATCCTGACCCTTTCTGGCAAGGTTACAGAGACCGCTCACAACAGAATGGAGTTTTATTCTCGCCAGAACAAGTGGCTTTTGATTTTTAATCATTTCTACAAATAAAAAATTAAAAGTGCAACTTTTTTTTTGCAATTTTCACTTGCTCCCATAATGTCAATACAAAAAAGTCTTAAAACACTGCACCACGCATCACAATGTTTTAGAAAAGCTGCTGTGAAGTGAGACATCTTAGGACAGACATCCAAACAATGTTTATAGACAATTAACAAACTAATTATTAACCATTAACAAAGTGTGACAGCTCCATCTCCATCCAAAGTGTGGTCCATCTCTCTGTATAATCATTTTTAGAGGTTTACAAATCAGTTGGTGATCATTATTATGATACTCAATACTGTTAACATTAATAAACTATTAAAGTTTAAATAATTACCCATTTATCATTATAGTTATAAGTTATTATAAAGTGTAACCAAAGTACCTGTCGCTTCAGAAGGAAAAAGTGAGTTTTCTATATTATAATTGGCGACCACCTGTTAAAGTAATCAATATATATAACAATAAGTAAATGATACATCGGCGAATATCATAAAAGACATTATAGCAGCATTTTAAACCCTCGCCAGACAAAGAAGTTGAGAGACCACGCATCGCTCAAGCATGCAAACACCCACCAGGAGTTCTGTTTTTGTCTTTTGTTTCACCCTCTGTCTTAGATGGTTGCCATGATATCTTGGCTTAACATAAAACCACACATACAGTGCACACAAAAACACATGAACATAGAATATTTCTGTGCATGCTGAAAGGAAAGAAATCTAAAAATCTGCTAAAATCACTCCATGAGACTGCACTAGACATAATTATGGTGTTCTAAAACATCATTTTCATGGTGTCATCTCAGATGAACGTCTCTTTACAGGGTGCAAAAATGTATATTTAATGTGAAGATCACAAGAGGCTGGGATTAATTATGCGCCATATAAAATTTGAATGAAGTTAATCAGGATGACTTTGTTAGGAAACTGGTCAGTAGCAACCAATAGACAAAGGTTCATCATTATAATACTGAGCAGTCTACAGTCTGTACCTCATCATTATCTATATATTGTTCTTGATTTGGAGGTTTTCATGGGGCAGCTTGTTAAATATTCATTAATCATAAGTCCGAGTTGTTCTTTATTTGTGTCTTCGCCTTTTCCAGGTGACATAGATGCATTACAGAAAGCCTGAGCTGCTCCAGTTCATCTATATTGTAGCTCCAACATGACTGAGAGCTCTTTAGCAGAGTGGAGTGCTGTCTTATTTGTGAGTAGTGATTTACAGGCACAGGTCATGGTAATTGGACAAGCATCAACCTGGCCCTTTTTTCCCCTCTACTCTGTCTGCCCTACTTCTGCTCTCAAGCATTGAAAAGGAAGAAGAGATGTGTAGCAGCAGAGAACTGAATGACTCTTCCTGTACCTCTTCGTATATGTATGTCTCTCTGTCAACCATGCAGCAGGTGTGCAGCATGAGATGCATCTCACTCGGTTTGATTTTCAACACTCTGCTTCATGTACAACACATCAAAGAGGTGCAACACACAGAGGCACAGCTGACTTTCACTTATGTAACGGATGATACACCATGACTGCAAATGAGCACAAATATTTATTATCTTAGAGTGACAGATGACAAAGTATGAGTGCTAACCTCATCCTGCTCACCATCAGTTACATCACAGGAGGTGTGAAGCCTCTTTGTATCCCCTAAAGTGCTGCAGGAACAGTTTCAAGTGCTCTTTAACACGTGCAGCCATCAGCCTGTCCAACGTTTTTGGTCAAAATTACCAAAAGTGTGGCACAGCCTGCCGTGCGAACACTTTACACTCTGTTTCCACTGGTTAAAGGGATGTAACAACCCCAAAACTTCGAAGTGCAGATGGTGAAGCACTTACTGCAAAGCCACTACAACTGCCAGATGCAACCAGCAGAGAGTTGGAAAGTTCCACCAACATTAACATGACCTCTACATACGTTGTCCCGAGCTGAAACAAGATTTCAAACTGAAGCAGTTATTGATCACTTGTGGCCACTAGCGACTGTTTAAGAAGAGTGAGAAGTCGGCTGTCAGTGGTCGGATAAAACAGAGCAATCAAAAAATAGAATTACTGACTCGCAGTTGTTTGTCTCCATCAACCAGTCAAGTTACAATTTACATTCATGTCGGTCCAGACTCATATAATGTGTGCAGTGAAGACTTTGAAGGAATTTAATTAAAGGTATTAAGTGTATTTTTTGGTAAAATGTAAGTTCTCACTATAAATTCCAGTGAATTTACATGAGAAACATGCTGTCTTCACTTAGAGAATGTTTTTACAGAGGAGTACAGAGGACTGATAGAGAGCTGAACATTATGATGTCACAGTGAAGCTGATCTTTGACCTTTTAGGACATAAAATATCATCACCTCATCATTTTATCCTATTAGATATTTGTGCACTATTTTGCCGCAATTACTGCATGAATTCCTGACTTATGGCCAAAAATGTGTTTAGTAAGGTCACCGTGATCTCTGATCTTTTACCTTTGACTACCAAAATCTCATCAAAATCAGTTTATCATTGAGTCCAAGTGGTCATTTGTGCAAAGTTTGAAGAAATTCCTTCAAGCCGTTCTTGAGATGTCATTTTCACAACAATAGCTTGACCCAAAGTTATAATGCTTGTGGCCATGACTGTTGTCTGCGTGGAGCCATAAAAAAAGGATTTTTCAAAAACTGTGAATCAAAGGTCCTTCAGCATTGAGTCATAAACAAAAAAAAGACTAACTGGTCCTGTACTATTCGAGATTAGCTGCAGACAAGCATGTATGAATGGCAGGGATAAAAATTACTACTTGAAAAAAGATTAGATTAAAGATTAAATGATAAATCTGATGTGTACAGCATTTTGTTAGTATAAAACTTGTTTTTCATTTTGACTATCATGCTTCTGCTTTCCCTCTTTAATAAAATAAAATAAAAGTAGCCGACCATGACCTAAGCATTTGCAAAAAAAATACATTTTTGGCAATAAATGTTTGAGTTATGTATGTATAACTGTAAAACAAAAGCAAAGCAGTAGCAATCTGTTTTTAAAATAAAAAGAAAATAATAAAACAAAATTATTAAGCATGTGATATCACGGTAGACATTGCCACAGTTGTGATATTGGGTTATTGCATCTCTCGCAGGTGAATCAGGTGAATCAGCACATCTCAGTAATTCAATATTCTTCTCCATATTTACAGTATAATTATGTACATATGTGGAGGTTGCTGTGTTTTGCATGTTTCTGTAATATGTTATTCTGTATTTGTTAATTATTTGTAACTGAATTTTCTCTCCTTGATCGAGCCTCTTTCCTTCTCTGCTGGTTTACACATGAAGAACACTCAGGCCCGACCAGCTGCAGCATCAGCACTCAAGGAAACTGAGAAGCATCTAAAAACAGCACCATCTAGAGTCCAGATACCCTCATAGCTGCGAGGATCATGGTTTATGAAGGAAAAGCCTGAGAAACTCTGTCACTCTCTGAAGCAGTCATAGAGAAATGCCTGTTAAACTGGTTGCAATGTATCCTGTTGCAGATTTTAAAAATCAATGAATCAATGAAACTATCTCCCACCTCAGAGAGAGAACTGCATCCTGTGATTCATTCAGCTATATACAGGGATTTGCCTCTCTTCGATATCATTTCCTGGGCCAATGAGTGCTTCATCCTGCCTCCAAAATACACGAGCGGGCTGTCCTGACTCCTGTGGAGGAGAGTGTGGAGGCGATGAGGCATAGAAGTGCAATGGTGATTCCTCAAAACTTTTTTCCACTCACACTCACTCACATATATGGGCATCTGTTTATATAACTGTGCCTGCCACTGCCCACGCCTCCCTCTTAAATGAGCTCTGGCAAAGGAGAAGCCACCTTAGGTTCAAATGAGCAGGTGCAACAAGCTGACTGTCGGTTGTTTTAGAATTAGATTATTTTGTATGAGCCCATGTTGTGTGTTTTTTAATTACTCCCACATTAGTTGCATGTCTGCACACATGCCCAGAATTGTTCATTCTGGCCTTTCTACCTCCTTCTGCAATTGGAGGATAAATAAACTTGCTTAATGGCAGGTGAACAGCAGACAGTGAACATGGAGCCTCTGTTTGTT
This sequence comes from Lutjanus erythropterus, assembly GCF_056507025.1. Classification (NCBI taxonomy): domain Eukaryota; kingdom Metazoa; phylum Chordata; class Actinopteri; order Lutjaniformes; family Lutjanidae; genus Lutjanus; species Lutjanus erythropterus. Next base: position 24,886,901 of record NC_139332.1, read on the forward strand.
GTCTCCTTTTTCTCAGACTTTCCACCACACTGACTAACACCTGTTCAGTTTGTTCTAATAATTATCATCTTATCATTATTTCTCCTGGTCCCTTGTGCCTGCCATCCCTGTCACAACTGCAGAGGGAGGGAAGGTTCCCGAACATCGGGTCAAACTTGACCTCAGATTTTCACATGCTGGGCATCTAATAGCTCATTTGATTACACAGCTGGACATAAATTAGACACTTTCACTGACAAGTTCTCTGCTCAAACAGCAGAGAGGACGAGGAGTGAAATGTTAGCTAAGGTGAACCAGGCGCCGCATTACAGAAACTCCCTGACTTACAGATACGATCTTAACTAGTAACCATGGTAATTTGGGTCATAGTGCCTGATTTAGAAAAACAGCAATTACAGATGAACAGTTCCTAAGTCAAAGTTTCTCTCCTAACTTAAGACAGGAAATATGTATTACACAAGCATCCTAACAACAGCTAACAACAGCTAACAATGGATAGCTGCTAATAGATGCTGGTGTTCACTGTGTTAGACCTATAATAGAACTAGACAGGTCAAAACTTCTCAGCCCTGTCGCCAGTTTTTCCCAGTGACCACTCGCAGTATTGCAGCGAAAAAATTCCCCGCCAGCCCAAAAAGTAATTTCTCCCACAAGACACCGTTATAAAAGAGATGCCTGTAACACTGTTGACTATTATGAATTTCTGATCCATGGCATTTTCATATTTGTAAAACTTTCTTCAAGCCAAAAATAAATATATAAATAAATATATAAATAAATTCAGTAGTTCGTATAACCAGGAAGTAAACTTGGAAGTTAGAAAACTTTTGTGGCTAAGTAACTAACAGTAATGCTAGCTAATGGTAGTGCTAGTTAACTGGCACCAACGATAGTCTTAGCTAATGGTAATGTAAGCTAACAGTAGCTACCAGTAGTGTTAGCTAATGTTAGCTAATGGTAGTCTTAGTTAATAAGGACTAACAGTAGTGTCAGCTAACTTTTAATTAGCATGGCAGCTCTTTTATTGTTCTTTCTGCCTTTTTAGCCCACTTCCATTCATCTGTCTCCTGAGTTAGCTTTGTTACACATTTCCCCCCCAAAAAAACGTCTTAGGATCTCTCTACAAATCTTACCAAAACCTCTAACTCATCTTTCTTGAAGTTAACTGCCAATTGTTGGTTTTTGCTCCAGTTTTTCATTTAAAAAAAAACTTACAAAGTCGTTAAGCTAAGCCAGGTAAGAAAAGTACTATCGTTTGCAACAGACAAACGAAGTTGATAAGCGATTATGGTTTGAGTATTGGGATAGAATTTTCTAACCTGAGATTAAGATAGGATGAAGTAAGATAAGAAAACTATGACAAATTCCATCTCAGACTTTTCCTATCTTAACTTAAGAATTGACATAGGAAGTTTCTAACATGCTCCTTGGATTATATCTTCTTGAACATGCCATTGTTTCATACAAGTTTTAAGGGTTTGTTCAGTTTCTTAAAGGTGAGAAAATGTAAAAATAAATAAAGTAAGTAAGTAAGTAAGTATTTCAGCTTTAATCTACTCACTGACAGATTACTCAGCGAGTTATGACACATCCACTTCAGTAACACAGAGGGTACATCATGTGTACATTTATGACTAATATCATATTAAAGCAGGTTATAATAGGGTGAGAATGACTAACTGGAAAGTATAGGGTGTTTCTTTTGAAGACTTACATATATCTCAACAAAGGAGGGTGATAATGGATATAATTTAAATAAGGAAAGAGGACAAATGTTGCAAAACCAGAAGCTCTACGTATGTGTGACACTACGTATCGTGTTGTGATGAAAAGGAAGTTGTTTTGTAGTGACACGTTTTTACTCTGAGCTGGAACAAACATGTGAAGTAATACTGATGTTGTTTATTCGTGATGCCAGCGTCACAGGCCTGTTTGTCGCCTCCAATCCAAACAACAGCTATAATTTTGCTGCAGCTGCTCTCATAACTGTTGAAGTGTTATTAAGTGTAAGTCACTGAAGGGATCTGGGGGTTTGGAGGTCTGCACGCTGAAATATCCACATTGTGAGGACGGCAATAAGAGGACAGGAAAGAGCAGATTTTTTAAAACTCCGAGAGACACATTTCTATGCAGCAGCATGTGTGATATTCAGTCAACAAGAAGACCTTCAAATGTTTTTTCTCTTCTTAAGATCAAAGTTTTATGTCTCACCAATGCTCCATAAGCCATAAATATTCAGTTTACAATTTTATAAAACAGATTAAAGTCACAATAAAAGTGGAGCTGCAAGACTTATCTGATTAAACCATTAGTAGATAAAAAGAAAATTACTTGCCAGTTATTTTGCTAATCAATTAATTGTCAAAAATGTCCAAATTTTGCTGGTTTCAGCTTCCTAAATGTAAACACTTATTGCTCTTCCTTGCCATTTATGACACTAAATGAAGAGTCTTTCGGTTTTGGCTTGTTGGTTGGAGAAATGAAGCAATCTGAAAACTTCACTTTGGGCTCAGGAAAATTGGGATTGTTCACTTTTTTTTTCCATTGACACAAACTTGGCAGATCTTATGAATAATATTAAGTTTTCGTGACATTTAATGTCACTGCTCCCCTAATGATGAGACTTGCCTTTGGTGCTGCCTTAAGCTGGAGAGATATACTTGCTGTTTAACTACATGTGTGCATTTACGTATGAGTACCGTTAATTTCTGAGGATTCACACAACCATCGCTCCACAGGATACATGAGGCAGCCATGATGCATATGGTTGTATACGCAAACATAAAGAAAAACATAAATAACTGCTAATTCCCCAAAAGATAGACGTAAAGGCTCTTTTTCGAACAGGAAACAGAAAAGTAGGATATTCACTGAAAGGTCACAGAGTTCAGAATACAACTGTGTGGTGTTCAGGTCCTCAACATACACTGACAAAAAAATAAACCAACATTTAAAAAATTACTGTGATTTGAAGTAGACTTGCATCAGTTGATCAATCTAAAGAAAATTAGTTGCTGACTATTTTAATAGTTGATTAACTGTTTCGGTCATTTTTCAAGCAAATATTTAAGTGGTTTCCAGCATCTTAAATGTAAGGATTTGCGGGTTTATCTTTGTCATTTATGATGGTAAAAGAAAAGTCATAATTCTTAAGGGCCCCAAATGGTAAGATTTGTGCTGCCTTACTGCAAATAACTGTTGCTGTTTCTACAAATGGGTGGACACATTTTCTTTTTTTCAAAGAAAAACACAATATGTGGGCTATTTACTGGAAGAATTCAGAGCACACTTGTGGTTCTGTAATAGAAGTGCTCTACATGACCTCAAAATACTTTCCAGGTCACATATACAGACGCTTTGGTCCTGCAGGTCACCTTAACCACTGAAGTTAACAGGTCAAGCTGGTCCATAAATGTTCTGAATCCACAATAATACATCGTGTTAAGATGTGGGGAAACTAATTAAAGTAGGAGGAAATTGCTTTTTAATGTTGCTCTGACAAGTACAAAGTAATTTCCCCCCTAACAAGAAGACATGGGATCTAAAGTTTCCCCTACCACCACAACTGAGCACAGCATGACTCTTCACTCCTACTGGGGACAGTTTCACTTCTTCTGTTTTACACTTCCTGAGTCATGTTGTTTGGGCAGTTATTTGTTTAATCTGCTGCTACTTTTTTTTTTCTCTTTTTCTTTTTCTCTCTCCTGTTGCTTGGTGAGAGGAGGAACTGAGCCAACATTACAGCAACAGGCAGACACCCACGGTTAGGTTATCCCTTTCACACTTTCGAGAACTACCCAAAGCCGCCCACATCCCCGGAGAGGGAGACTGTGTGTGTGTGAGAGAGAGAGAGACGGAGAGAGGAGGAAGCATGAGCAGGGAGGGATGGAGGGGGTACGCCTATTCCTGTGTGCATGTGTGTGTTTGTGTATGTGAGTGTGTGTGTGTTTTTTGAGAGAGAGCAAGAGAAGGGAGGGGGGCCAGACAGAGAAAAAGACACACGGAGGGAGGGAGGTGCATTGCATTACTGCACAGTCTGCACCTCACCTCCACTTTTAATTGAATGTGGAAACATAGAGTCACTATGACAGGCGCCGGAAGAGTCATGCTTTCTGCACGGTTGCGTTTCCTAAACACCCCCACGTGACTATTTTAACAAGTTTAATTGTCTTTAATGAACCTTGATAAGGAGATAATCACTTTATGTTCACGTTTGTCTTTGTCTAAATATTGTGTTAAATCAAATGCACTGGACATAAAAGGAGTTCTGCTGCTTATTAATGAACAAATAAATTATCATTATGATATTGTCTGAGTAATATATCACAAACTATCACAATTGCTCATGAAATCTTGGCTGTATTCATCTCTTTAGACCAGTTTTTTACCTTTAAATGTTGCATTAAATGAGATGCATTGGGCATAAAAGTGGCCTTGATGCTAATTAATTAACAAATTGGTTACTATTATAATATTTACTGATTAATAAATGACTAAAACATTTATTGTACATGAAATCTTAGCTGTATTCATGTCTTTAGTCTATTCACTTTAAATGTTGTAATAAATCCAATGTATTTGGCATAAGGGCAGCTCTTTTGTCTATTAATTAACAAATTACTCATCATAATAATATTTATTGAAGTAATATGTCAGTAAAACTTTCACTGCACATGAAATCTCAGCTGTAATCATGTCTTAATCCACTTCTGTCTTCAAATGCTGTCTTAAGCGAGATGCACTGGACAAAAAAAAGCAGCTCCGTTTCCAATAAATTTAAATAATATAATCAGAATTGTACTAAAACTTTCTCTGCCGTGAAACCTCAGCCGCATTCATCCCTTTATTTCGTCCCTGGTGCATGCAGCACATCGATTCCGTTGATCCTCTTTCCGGTACCTTTGGCTCTGCGTTGATATCTGCGTAGTTTGGACTTCATAATCGTTTGTCTCTGTCTCCCTCCCTCCCTGCACAGATCCCTCCCTTCTCTTCACATTCCTCCCTCCTCCCTCCTCTGACACACTCACACTTCGCACACGCACAGGCACAGACGCGCGCTCACACACAAACACTTCTCTCCCCCGCACACTCCTCCTCCCCTCCGTCTTGGTGCTGTCTCATTCACTTCAGTACGCCATCCACGCACTGACTCCAACTTGGAGCAGGGGGGGCGGGGTTGGATATATACCTCCACGAGCAGGCCACAAGCTACACTGAGACTGGACCCACTTGCAGTGCAAAGACCACAAGCAAGAAGACTCCGAAGCCGGGAGTAGAAGTACCAACATTTTACTCTGGAGCTTAGAGAGAAGAGATAAGAAGAAGCGACCGCACGGACTGTCTGCTGGAGCTCCGATACAACCGATTTGTCACTCCGCTATACGCCAGCTTCTCTGGATATAGCGCCTAAACTAAGTTGGTAGTAAACTCTTTGGAGTTTGGTTAGAGTCACTGTATTTTTTCTTTGCTTGTGAGAGTGGACTGCACTGAAACTTGGGATCGATCCCCACCGTCTGGGGTCGGGGTTGGACCTGGCGCATCCTTTCAGCAGCTTCGAACAACTGCGAAAGTTTTTGGCCAGCGCGCGCAGATCTGAAGACTTCGGGTCGAGTCAGCCTTTGAGTTCCCGCAACTCAGCAGCTGCTATCCGAGCCCAGCTCCGGATAGAGAGCCACTGACGAGACTTCAACGAAACGATTTCAAGGTGAGTAAAGGCGACAAGTCCTTGCTTTAACTTTTTAATGTGTGTTTTCTGTCAGCACGGGTCTGTGTGTGCTGAAAGTAGCCATGAAACGTGAATTAGTGATGTGCATAAGTGCTGTGCTTCAGTTTCTGAGTTTGTTCTTGCAAGTTTGACTGCTTCAACTTATGTGTCGCTATCCGTGATGCTGAAACTTTGTCTCCAGTCTCCGTCGCTGTCCCTGGTGCTGAAACTCTTCCCTCAAGTCTGTGTCACAGTCTGAAGTCCTGAAACTCTCTCTCTCAACTCCTTGTCCCTGTCCGTGGTGCTGAAACTCCCTTTCGAGTCTCTGTCTCTGTCCGTGGTGCTGAAACTCTCTTTCGAGTCACTGTCTCTGTCCGTGGTGCTGAAACCCAATCCAGTTCAGTTCTAAAGAACTTTATTGGTTATCAGCCCTGTTAATTGTCTAAGCAAGTGTGAAGCAGCAACAGCAACAAAAAAAAAAGCAAATTGGCAAAGCAAGTGTGGAATAAGAACCACTAATATGTACATAAACAGAGAAAATGTGGTTTTATTCTTACAAATATGTGTGCATATACAAATGAGTGCAAAATGTTTCACAGAAGGTGCTTCACATTGCACTGTCTGTATCTGTGGTGCTGAAACTCTGCGTCAAGTGTCTGAAACTCTTTCAAGTCTCTGTCTCTGTCCGTGGTGCTGAAACTCTCTGGTACGTGTCTCTATCCGTTTGTGGCGCCGAAACGCTCCTTGAAGACTCTGTCCCTTGTGCTGAAACTCTATCTCAAGTCTCTGGCTCTGTCACTTCTGCTTTGCTGAAAAGTTCAGATATCTATTGCATTGCTTTTTGCATGTATTTCAGCCTCTGTCAGAAACACTGATTGTTCCCATTATGTTTCTATTCCCTCAAAGATTTGCTTGAACATTCGAGTATCACATTGCTGTGTATGTAGGTTACTACTAGTGTAGTGCCAGAGTACTACTGGGTGAGGCAACCTGAACGATCAGCAGCAGAAAGTTAGATCATGGCAACAGGTTGCTGAACAGAACTTTCTGGTGTGCTCATATTGCTTAGATAGAATGAGAGACTCCAAAAGAATTTATAATATTATGAACCGCATGCTTCATATCAGGCATCTGAGGATGCTTCTGCAATAATATCTTAAACAACTGTAAGAATTTGAAAACTCAGTTTGTTTGTTGTTTCAGTTATTTTCAGTTTATTTGCTCTGCTTGTTTCACATTTCTTTCAGAAAGAAAAGACTCTTGCATGATAGAATTCACCACAGACCACACATACCAATGGCAAATTCATTTTAAAGCTTCTCAAGTTTTGAAATGAAACACATACACACTTTACACTTTGTTCTAAGGTGCAGGCAGTAGCTGTCAGCAATCTGCAGTAATTTGTTTAGTTTTGCTGCTTGTTGTTTTGCTGTCACATGGATTTGCAACGAAGCCACCGTACCAAGTGGTCTAGTTTCTTGCACACGTGTGCAAATATCTGCACTGGGGCACAGCAAAAGTAAAAGCGTGAGCAATTTACGGATGAAAGATGACCTGTAATGGCTGCAAAAATGTCTTTTCATAAGTTTGCTTCAGCAAAAGACTGCAGCTTTGAAAAGAAAAGAGGTCAGGGAATTGTGAACAGCTGTCTATCTTTTTCTATCTATTGCACTCACATCTAACATATAGACACATAGGGAGAAATTTCCCATATTAAGCAACATTCAGACAGAAAAGCTCAATTGTCATGATTTAGTCAAGGTAAGTCTGTCTTGAAACATACATGCATCAGATGAATTGTTTGTCACAGGCTGTCTCATATATCTTTTCATAGCTTTCTGATTAGTCATGCAAATAACTGCAGCCAATGACAATGGTGTATCTCATTAAATGCACATTTCTCATAGCTTTACAATGCAGTCTTGTTTCTCCTGGTTAAACATCTCATATGAAAAACTTTCTGTATCTGTGATGAGACAGGCTCCTACAAAACTGTGCATGCCAGCATGAATACAGAGCATGTTGCTGATGGTAATTTTGCTGTTCTTTACTGTTTTTCATTTTCACCCTGATCTGCAAAAAATAAACTGTGTCTCCATAACAACAAAGCAGCCCGCTGCTTTGCAAAAATGTTGTTGACGACAGCACACGGACAAATGGGAGAAAGAGACAGAAAGGTCAGGGAGTGAAAAAGTGTAGAAAAAAAGAGTTCTCCTACGACAGCTGGACCTCGTTCTTTTCGCTGTGTGCGCCTCATCAGATGCCCATTCATGGAGCTTCCGGTTGTTGGGAGGAGGGAAAGAGAGACACCCACCTCCACAAAGCTGAGGTCTTTGCTGTGTTTCTCACAGAGAGGAGAGGAGAGGGAGGGCTAGAGGGAGGCAGAGAGATGTGAAAAGAGATGTGAGGAACGTAATTATGAGTTCTCGGCATGAAAAGTGCAGGTGCTTGTCAAAGTCAATGTCGCTACAGGCATCAATTTTGCTGCTATGTCTCCGTGCTGCCCCTTCTTTATGATTAACCCTTATGTCACATAAAATATAAACATTTATTTCTAAGCCTTAAATAACACCTTATACAACCGTTCTTTCATGCAGTCCTACTTCTGATCATACAGATGTATTCTATGTTGCAGTGGATGATGTCCTTCGTCTTTTCGACTGGCAGTTATCAGTGACAAATGCGAGAATGAGTAGGAATACATGAGAGGGCAGAAGAATAAGCCTGAATGTGTGTGAGAGATGTTGCTGAGCAACAGCGTTTGCTCCTGTTGTCGGTTGCAAAGAGCATCTCTCATTATTTCAGCCAGTCCTGTTGTGTACAGAGACCTTGATATTGACTCTGCAGTCTTTCTCCAGGTGGGGTTAGTGTTTCAGTGGCCAAGTTCAGAGTGTCTGCAAGTGAAGTCTGCATAAAGTATAAGTGAGCAGAACTCCCTCTGCACAGCCAGTCTCAAAGATCAGGTGCTGGTCGACTGCAGGAACACCTCTGATGATTTTATCTGCATGTTTGCAAGATGAGAGACATGGCGACATTATTCTAGATGCTTCATATGAATGCATGCATGCCCTCTGCAGAGGAGCATAAAGATACATAATGTGAGTAGGTTTTAGTATGTTAATTATCATGCATGCATTTGCATTAATATGCAAGAGTGACTCTCACTCCAGATGCACACTTCATTGCACTTCATGTTCTGGTATGTAATGGAGCTCAAACATCTACTGCAATTTTTGCCACGGCAGGGTATGTAATCACACTTTGCCATGGACACACACAGAGGAACCATTTCTCTTGTTTACCACTTGATAGGAGGAGTGCATCGCACAAATAACGGAACTAATAAGCGTCTGTGGTTGCCACTGGCAATGCTTCCATGGACGTCAGACTGACGCACACGATTCGCGGCTCAGTTCAGTGTGTGGGAGGAAAGAGCAAGAGCTCGGAGATACCAGCCTGCTGTGAAGGACTGTAATTGCAGCGCTAGAGCAATTATGTCCCCAAGAACTGGGCATTTTAGATCATTGAATTTGCCCCGAAACCGTATGATACTGTTCAGAGGTGACTCTCTGATACATAAATATCAGTTCGACAATGGGTCCAATTAAAATGCATCTCATGAATACTATTTAAAAAATGTATTTATTTAGAGAAAGCTCTTATTCTGCATACTGCTAGGTGGTGTTTTTGTGATTATTTAAATGTAGGAGCATGCTGACAGATTTTTTCCCCTCTTTTTCAATGTTTCTGGACAGCTCTCTCGCTGATACAGACATGACTGATTGTCTGATGCACTAACCTGCAAATCCAGCAAGGGGTTTCAGTGATAAGTCAGAAGATCTGAAACAAGTGCAGTAACTTGCAACAAAGAAGTCTAAGAAACGACCTGGTACAACCAGCAATCACAGAAACAAGAACAACACCATCGTATATCTAAGCCGACCTAATGGCGTGGTCAGCTCTTACCGGCCCCTGTGTGGCCCTCGTCCTGCTCTTCTTTGGTTTGACCTCTTGCACTCCCTCTGGACCGGCCTCCGCCACCTGCGCCACCCTGGAACAGAGCCGCTTCTTTGGTGTATTCTCCTCTACGACCACCCTGCCTGAAACGCCATGCTCCTGGACCCTGCAGAACCCAGATCCTCGCCGCTACACCGTCTACATGAAAATTACCAAGCCGACCGATTCCTGCGTGCCCCGCCAGATCAAGACCTTCCAGTTCGACTCATTCATCGAGACCTCTCGCACCTACCTGGGCATGGAGAGCTTCGATGAGGTGGTCAGGCTGTGCGATGCATCAACCACTGTCACCTACCTGGAGTCCAGCAAGCAGTTCCTGCAGATCCGGAAGGTGGCACCAACAAACGGCCTGGAGCTCACAGAGGGGCTAAATGACGTCAGCGAGTTCAAGGCTGAGTTTCTGGTCGTGGGGAAGAGGAACCCAAGCATGCCCGCCTGCCAGATGTTATGCCAGTGGCTGGAGAAGTGCCTGTCCAGTAGCACCCACGATTATCCCTGCGGCATCATGAACACACCCTGCCAGTGCTGGGAGGCCCCAAAGAGGAAGCCAGGAAGCTGCTACAGGGGTGGCGTCTATGTTGAGAAATGCCTTCCTGTTCCCAGAGACAACGGACGCGATGCTGAGATTGTCAGTAAGTTCATAACATGTTTGGTTTGAGAGTAAATATGAAAGGAATTCACAGAAAATAAGTTATCTCATGAGGTTTATCTAAACACTCTGCTTCAAAACACTGTTACCCCATGTTTGTTGTGTTATTTTGTAATGATATCTACCGGGCTAGACTGTTGATGAGGGGGTCATGTTCTCCAGGACCCCCACAGCTCTCCAACACTGCTATCACTCAGTGTTTGTGTCTTAGGAGCTGCTCAGGGTAATGATCCATGTCTGTAGAGCAGACATAGGATGTGCACTCTGCTGCCACACAGTAATGAGAAGTAAATCAAAGGTGTTAGAGAAATTTGCCAGTGCATCTTCAGGCCTTATTGGCAAGACTGCCAGAAGTGCACACACCACCAGCTCTCCATTTTGTCTCAGGTGGCGTGTTAGCTTTAATGTTTGGCAAGGAGTCCAGGTTTCAGGGGGGGAGATAGAGGGCGTGTTTGTGCATGAGCTTGGGAGGAGGGTGGAGGGGGTTAGCAGAAAAGAGCACAAAGACCTCACAGTCAGCTGGCAGCGGAAATCGAAGTGCAGCTCTTGTGGTTGTCATAGCAACATGTCAGTTGGCCTCACACACACACCGCTCTGCCATAGTTCAGACCAACTAGTTAAAAGCACACAATCACCATTTAAAATGGAACCTCCATCAGCTTGAGTGCTCGGTTCTGCTCACAAAGACGTGTCCTTGCTCATTCTCTGCACATACAACATAACACATTACTCACTACCTGCTCTTATATATGAGGTTTGCACAGGAAGTCTTTGTTGAGTCATGCTTTTATATAGCTCTAAAGTGGGGATATCAAGTATTACCCAGGTTTTATCATTAAGTTCTTGTAAAAACACTTTTCTCAATGCTTCTCCTCTCCTGATTGCTTCCTGCAGAGGGCTGGGCTGGTTGGGGCCGCTGGTCAGTATGCAGCCAGGAATGCGGTGGTGGAGTCCAGGTGCGCAGTCGAAGCTGCCAGCCCGAGGATGGTGTGTGCGAGGGAACAGTTGAAGAAGGAAGGGCCTGCAACCCTCAGCCCTGCATTGGTAAGCCCGCCTGTAATTAAGTCATTTAGCTGGGAGCACTCAGCTGCAGGTGGCTCAGATTCAGCGCAATAATAATCATGCAATTTTCAAATTCTCTCAGGCAAAGAGCGCAACAGGAGCCAGGGTCTGCGAGCCATCATCGGTCTTAAGAGAGACAATGCTGATGATTCTAACCAAGGAGTCGTTGCAACCCAAACAGGTGAGACAGGAAGATCATGTTAATGGACCTTTAAGACTCTGTGATGCAGTTATGAGTTATTTATTCATGCATAATGCAGATATTGCAGATGTGAATTTAAAAAATGCATGGCTTACAGCCACAAAAGAGAAAGTACCTGCTGGGGATGCACCCAAAGTCAAATGTTAATCAGGAAGGCACAAATAAGGCACAAATAATGTGATGGACTGTGATGGACAGTACTGTATAGTACTGTAACACATCAAGAATCATAAATGACCATTGCAATCTAAGATTAGTCCCTTTGACTGCAGCATATTTCCATATATCTTCACTATAAAGACTTTCTAATTCTAATGCAAAACAGAATCTTTTAATTTATAAAGTTTTATATAAGTTTCTTATTGCTTTATGTCCCCCAGCTGAAGGTGTGGTGGTAAAAAAAAAAAAAAAGCAAGAGAGAGATGAAAAGCACAGTATGAGGGAAATATATTTCATAATTAATTATATGACAATAATAAATCAACTTAATGACTTCCAGAATAAATCACACCCACTACTGGTCTTCTATCTGAGCTACAGAGACAGATATATTGTTGGTTGAACATACACAGATACAGATACAGATACAGGTAATAACATATCTGTGTACTTTTGTTATCTGCATTCAACCACAGAAGCTACAACAAAGTACAAAGTGCTATCATAACTTTTCCAGGTGACCCTCTAATCCATGCTTTCTCCACAGTAGATGCTAAGACAGATGAGTGGTCCCCCTGGAGCTCATGTTCAGTCACCTGCGGCGAGGGCTGGCAGAGCCGTACCCGCGTCTGTGCTACCGCCTCCTTCACCACCCAGTGCACAGGACCTCTGCGTGAGAACCGTCCCTGCAACAACACAGTCGTCTGTCCCGGTGAGAGCCTGCAGGTTCATCCTCTCTAATGTGAACGTGACAGGTGGGAGAAAGGAGAAAAAGAGAGTGTGATCTTGAAACTGATAGGGGATACTTGGGCTCTTTGCAGTGCACAAAGGAGATAAAAGTCATTATCCCTTAATGATTTCCTTTTGCACAGCAGCAGTCACAAAGGAAAAGTAGATAGAGGGAAGTTAGAGGGGCATTTTTGAGCTTCCACACTGAGATTTGAATTGAGGAAAAGAGGCTGCAATTCAGTGTCAAGTAACCTTCTAATAGCACTAATTCAGTGCTGCTTTTTAAGTTTAGTGTAGAAGACTTTCCCACCCAGAGGAGAGATGTGCCTGCTGTACTTAGATTGTGAAACCAGATGCACATTTTTAAAACAAATTACAACTTTTCTCATCAAAATAACCCTCTATGTTACCCGTGTGTAGTTGACGGTGCTTGGGATGAGTGGACCCCCTGGAGCCTGTGCTCATCCACATGTGGTCGTGGTTACCGTGACCGTACCCGCACATGCAAGCTGCCCAAGAATGGAGGAGAGCCTTGCCGCGGTCCTACCCGACAAACCAAGTTCTGCAACATTGCTGTCTGCCCAGGTGAGACGGGAATCTCCTTCAAGCAGTCTTTTTACTTCAGACTTAGACTTGATTATAATGTGCGAAAAACATGAAATTCCAAGAACTTATTATCGCTTTAGTGTGCACAGTTTGTTCTTTTACTACAATACTTGACACTTCAGTTAACAGATTCACATATCAGAGCTAATTCAACCACTTACAGGCATCAGCACCAGCACAAACAGCAACTGCAGTGGCAGGTTGACATTATCACTGACGCATCCACAGAATAAAAGCCTCCGTGGGAATTAGTCAGTAGCTGTATGATAACTAACGGTGACTCATAATGTGCTCATGGTCACTCAATATGTTCGAATCTTTCCTGTTCTGCCACCTACTCGTGTGCCACTGAAAGGTTTCAACTCATTTTGAAATCACAGTTGCAGATTGTACTGAACAGTTAGTTGTTTCCGATTTTTCCACACCGGGGTTGGTGGTTATCATCAGCACATGCACTTTTATTTAAACACATGATTTCTTTATCTGTGTATTTCCGAGTTGCAGTTGCATGTTCCACTCAGCAGGTGTCTCTAGGAGTCACAGCTGAATTTATGTCTCAAAGGATGGGCTGTTAAGCAAAGTCATTATTGAGAGATGATTACACATTTCATCTAAAATTGAAAGTCATAGAAAACTGAGTCATCCTTAATAGCCCCTTTAGCATGATTTTTTTTTTTTTTTTGACCAATCCAACTCTTTTAGGACTTATTCAGTCTATTTTACCATCTCACAAGGCAGCATTTAATTGCTGTAGTGAATTGTACAATTTTAAATCTTTTCAGGGCTGGTATACTGCAAAATTTAATGCAGATATGAAAAGTGTTTTCCTGAGATCAGTCATTTATGTCTCTATGCCCTTTATTTCCTTTCAAATGAGACTAAGACCACACATGTACTCCAATGGTTCAAGACCAGCTTTCAGTTTATGTTAGGTATAATTTGGATAGGTGTTTTCTACATAACATGCATACATTGTTTGTGTTTAAAGGACATTTTTTTTTAAGTTGCATAGCTTGTCAATCAGATAATTAATTGACCTTTTTTATTAGTATCTTACATTTTATCTTATTTTATTATAAGCACACTAAACAATGCTCATAATGTCCATAATGACATCAACTTGACTTTAGTTTTGAGGATCTGGCACATACAGTCACGTTTCAAGGACAGAGCTAAAACTTCCAGTTTCACTTAAACTCAGCTGAAGCAGGTCATGTGAAATGTTAATAGCATTAGTAAGCTGGTGATGCCTGTGGCTTCAGGCTCTGTCTTGTCCTTGCAGTCCCCGTTCAGTACAGTAACTCTCTTGCAATATCTGCTCCTCTGCCTCCCTCTAGTGGATGGATCCTGGAATGAGTGGTCTGCCTGGAGTGCATGCTCCGCTTCCTGCTCCAACGGCACCAAGCAGAGGACACGTGAGTGCAATGGGCCTTCCTACGGCGGCTCTGAGTGCCACGGTGGCTGGAAAGAGACGGCCAACTGCTACCTGAAAGACTGCCCCGGTAACAAAGAGACTAAATTCTCATATTAAATGTTCACTATCAAAATGAAAGATAAATGTTTTAGATATATCACAGTGCAGAGTTCATGGTGTGAAATATTCTCTGTCTTTAGTTGATGGACGCTGGCATCCATGGAGCTCTTGGGGCAGCTGCAGCAAGACTTGCAGTGGAGGCATCCAGCAGAGACAGAGAGTGTGTGAAGGGCCTTTCTTTGGTGGAGAACCATGCCCCGGTGACAAGGGAGAGCAGAGGCGTTGCAATGAGAAGAGATGCCCTGGTTAGTGACTAATACAATAGAAAAAAAGATTGGCCTCACTATAATGCAATCCAATAAGAAAAGAGATTCCTTATCCTTCTACTTATTCTTGTAACTTTCTAGAACCCCATGAGATCTGCCCTGAGCAAAACACTGGAGATGTTGTGTGGAAGAAAACCCCCGCTGGAGACATGGCTGCCGTCGCCTGCCCCGCTGATGCCTCAGGTACAGTGAGGACCCTGTTATCTTCAGACAGTTTGACTGTTTATCATCCCCAATCTTGCCAACCACAAGTTTCTCTCATTAACAGGTCTGATTCTGCGCCGGTGCACCCTGGATGCTGTAGGTCTTGCCTCCTGGGAGAACCCGACTTACATCAAGTGTGTCTCCAAGAATTATGAGAACATTCAGACGCTGGTAAGCCCTAATTAAAAAGCTAAATGCCTCATCTGTTGTGTCCTCATATGGCTAATTTCCCAATAGGGGAGTCAAACCAGCGAATGTCAAAGATTCAGATTAACCTCCTGACTCCTCTTCTGCAGTCGAGGGACTACATTTCCAAAGCGCAGATGGGGCAGAGCGTGGACGGGGTCGCCGAGGTGATTTCACGCCTGAGATTCTCCTCTGATGATGGGGCGAGGTACAGCGGTGACCTCTTGGCCGTCATGGAAATCCTGAAAAACACTACTGAACTGTACAAGGCAACCAGGCTGAGACTGAGCAACGCTGATGTCGAGGTAATCTTATTAGTTATCAGCTGAAAGGATTGGTTTATTCTTGAAAAATATATGTAGCCTACATATTCAAAAATAATATCTGGTAACACCAAAAATAGCTTCTAATTAAGTTGGATTTTGTAACTTCTGACACCTCTGCCTCCATTTAATGATCTGCAGAACTGCGTCCAGACCATCAGCAACTTACTGAAGGAGGAACACCGTGACAAATGGGAAGAGGCACAGCTGGTGCGTGATAAGAGGGTGTATGTCTGAGTGATTATGAGCAGGGGAGAAAATAAGTCTGTTATGCTAACGTTCTTGTGATGGGGTGAGTGTGTGCAGGACAAATGGATGAGAAGTTAGTGTGAAGAATGTGAAAATGAGTGTGGGTGTGGGATAGAGTATCAGTGACTGGTGCTGCACGGGCGCTGATTAACAGACTCTCAAATGCCCTTTCAGTCACCAAAACATTGGATTAGAGTGGAATAAGAGTGTGATACCAAGAGCTAAAATGATTTCAAAATAGACAAGGATGCAGTGGTACACCGTAGAAAGGAAAAAGTTGAGAACTCAAAATTCTCTCATTAAGATCTTTGAGTTTTGTGCCCCACTCAAACTCTTATTTTGAAAAAGTACAATGTACTGCACAAGATTTGAAAGCAACTGGGACAAAAAAATAATAAATTAAGACAAATAGAAGGCATAGGTAACAGAGCTTTGACTCATTCAACCACCTGTTGATGTGCTTTGTTCTCCATTTTCATGAAGCAAGAGTTCCTGCTACACTGAGTGAAGAAGCAGTAATCGAGTTTCTTGAGAAAGATGAGCAAGCATAGAAGGAGTTAGTCTAACAAAAGAACCCCCCTTGCAGAAAGTAAACATATATTTGTGGAAACTAGATTGTGAATTACTGAAGGCCACTGCGACAAGAGAAACTCTTCAAGGTGACAGTGATAAAAAAAAAAAGAGAGAGAAAGAGATTGAATCAGGGAGAATCACAACGCCCACTGTACAATCCGTCCATCTCCATCCTACATACCGATAGCGGTTGTAAGGGGACACAGACAGCACATCGCATACAAGCACACACCTTGCGCCCACATCGCTGCAGTTTTGCGTCAGAGACACGCAAGTCAGGCAGCAGCCCTCCCTTCCACAGAGTGAGAGGACGAAAAAAAAAACAGAGTATGAATCAACAGCCTGCCCATTTATGGCCCTAAGGAAGTTCTGAGGTTGCATAGCAGCAAGAAGTGTAGTTTTTTCTTTTTTCTTTTTTTCCATTCCACTGCTGAGCGCTCTGAAAGACATACTGGATTGACATAAGAATAGGAAATCTATATATGGGCATGTAACAGCAGCTTTGTCTAAGTGCTCAATTATGCTAATTGTGTAAAATGCATACAATTAAAATACATAAATGTACTCCTTTGTATGACTTTGTCCTCTTGTCTTCCTCCTTTTTTTTCCTTTATCCAGATGGGTGCCAACATTAAGGAGTTCCTCCACCTTGTCGAGGACTTTGTGAACATGATTGGTATGCAAATGAGCGGCTTCCAGGACATTTATGAAGTCACCGAGAATGTAGGTGAGGCCTAATTTCCCCTGCCAGCTGCTCTCTGCTCATGTCTAGTCAGGATGATTTGTCCTTTCTCCTGCACGGAAAGTGCATCAATCTTAATCTCGCTTGTGAATCTGAGTCCATATAGGCGGCGGCAACAGCAGAATGCATCAGTTATCACTTTGACGGAGTGTCAAGTCTGTCAGCTATACCATACTACTGAGCATGTGCCTTCTCCAAGAGATGGCTTTCACACAAACTTATCAATACTGTAAGAATAAATGTGTAAATTCACACTCTGAATGACTCTGAGAAGCCGCACTGTGACTTGTGTGACCATTTTGGCTCAGTCAAAGTGATATTCTCACAGGATTTAGTGGGTAGTGACTACTCTGGACACACATGACGCATGAAACCAAAGTGTCCTTGGCATCGACCAATACAGTGTAGAGAAAGTGAAGTGGTTGACCTCTAATTGCTGTTCACTAACAAAGATTATCTCTCAATCTCTGTCCCACTCAGTGCTGAGCATCCACAAGCGACCAACAACTACAAGCTCCAACTTCACCTTTCCTGTGAAGGGCTGGAGGGGCATGCTGGACTGGGTTAGGACGTCCGAGGAGAGGATCTCAGTGTCCCGTGATGCTCTGTCCATTGAACAGTCTGGTAAGATGACAGTAAAGTTCTAGATCAGGGGTTCCAAAACCACACATCCTCAGATCTTTGAAAGGATAATCTCTTAAAGGAGAGTCATTTTCAATCAAAAGCCAACACTATTCTTCCCTTTTTTTTGTTCCACCTTCCAAGAAATGTGATAAAAGTTAAATATTCTAGTCCTCCTTTTGCTAGGAACCCCCTACAATTCTCTCAAGGATCCCTGTTGGTCCCTGTACCCCAGTATGAAAACTACAAATGTGCAGTCGTTTGATGTGAGTCTAAGCCAGTATTTTGTTCTTTTTCAGATGCCAACGATGCTTTTGTGACTGGCATTGTCCTCTACAGAAACCTTGCTTCTATCATGTCGTTCCAGAGGTAATACAATTTCTTAACTGGCCTTCCATGAAATATCTTTTGCTGTCACAAGATGGCGCCCACTACTTCTACATTCACATCCTTGCTTACATTTTTTTATTGCAGATAGTTCATGTCAAACCTCATTCAGCTATAATGTCTCATATGGACGACACTGACTGTTTCTGTTTCTCTGCAGCAACACCACCCTCCTCAACTCTAAGGTGGTGACAGTGATCGTCAATCCCACCCCGTCTCTCCTCTCCTCTCCCGTTGAGATCGAGTTCCCCCACCTCCACAATGTAAGTCCCTAATGGTGACCCAATGTAATGGAGCAAAAAATATCAGCCCCCCTCTGGGTGTTTGCTCACCGCAGTACATGGAGCCTGACATTTTGTTGACATTTGCAGTGACACTGTGACTTTTACTTATACTTGTGTCAGTTGAAACCCGGCAAAGATCACACAGCCGCACCAAGCGGTCAGCTGGCGATGATGAGAAATCGTGCGCAGTAATTAGTCTCTGCTGCTGATAAGAAGCTGTTTTTAGTTGATGTATTACGGGGGAGGGTGGCGAGAAATGTGGGCAGGTGGCTGACAGCAAGTTGTTGCATCTCACACATTTATAGTACACTGAACTGTCCGGGCCTACATGTTTCCCTTTTCTGCAGAGATTCCTCACATTGACTTCTCCATCTGCCCCTCTTTTGCAGAACACCATGAATGAGACGTGCCTCTCCTGGGACGAGAGCGACACGTAAGTGTTGATCATAGTTGTTCCTTTTCTTAAATGTGCGTCTAAACATCACTCACATCTGTTTTCCATCCTGGGTGGCCTCGTCAGCTGATCTTGTTGTTTGTTTATCTCCTCGCTTGTAGCTGAGGTCCTTTCAGTCATGCGTCTGTCACTGCATATGAGCACTTGACCACCCCCCCAGACCTACACTCACCAGAGACGCAGCAGTAATGTCTCCCAGCCAGAAGCACCAGGCCTCACTCAGCTGTCTGACATACTTACTGCACACAGAATTTACCCTTCCAAAGTCCTCAGTCAACTTTCTCCGTCCTGTCTCCTGTTGTTAGATATGCTATGTGCTAGATTTGTCTATGTTGAAAAGAAAAACATTTTTTAAGGTGGATAAAAGATGATGCTGGGGGACCTGTAAAAGCTGTGTGTACTATATAGTCACATCTTAAGTTAAGCAGCAACAAGATGAACAACAATACAAGAGACGATAAACGAGAAGTTAAGATAAATACACAAAGTAGATAAAATGAGCTAGTAAAACGCTAGCTAACTAACTAGTGTAAGTGAGTGTTTTGCTTTGCAGCAAAACACTGGCTAACTATCTAGCTAATCTCTATCAGTCATTAGGTTGCTAGTTTAAGGTGACCAGATTTCTGAAATGAAAAACAACATCCATCCCATGTCCCAAACATTGGGACATATCCAGAGACATGCCACCAAAAACAGGGACATCTTATCACCCTAAGCTAGTTACATCTTATAGCTAAGGTTAGCTATCTAATTAAATTAACTCTTGTTCTGCAAACATTAGCTAACTTAAGATGTGCCTGTATGTCACTTTTACGGGTCCTCCAGTAATATTGTTTGACCATCTTCAAAACCGGGGGCGAGTCCATTAAGAAATGACAACCACAGTGATGCTCAGTGGTTCTAGCTGAGTGACACTTCACTTCAATCTAACAGTCTCCTGCATTGCTTTAAATGAACCACATCCTGAGGAGGAGGAAAATACACAGGCAACACTCCAAACCTCATTACATACATCAGTGAGTAAATGCATCATAACGTCCCTATAGGTCACGCTGCAGAGTGTCAATCTAAAGACAATGGCAGCTCTTTCTTCCTCGCCTCTAAGTCATGTCCATGTGTCACTGCCGAGGTTAATGGCTGTGGCGCGTGGGAGTTTTTAAAGATGCTTAGATGCATTTGAATGACTTATGAAAGAAGCTCCTGGTGGCCTGGCCTGGATCAATCAGCCCCGGGCCCACTCTGCCCTCCTGAAGAATACACAGGTGGACCATTTGCATTTAGATAGATTTGTACACTTGTGGAGGACAGATAAGAAATGAAAATGCACCTGCATCCAGATACCCCCCCACACACAAACACACGCACACACCTTTTCACACACACGCCTTAACAACCAGAGTCACAGCATAAGCAAAACCAAAAATGAAAGGAAGGAGAAAATGTAATTAACTCTTATGCTTTCGGAGGGAGGCCGATGTGCCTCTAGTCAAATTAGATTCATTTTTGACAGCGGATGTGATTAATGAGAGGATATAGATAGTGGAAATGGCAGACGAGGAAGCTCTGGCTGAGTCTGAGGTCAGTGCTTGTTTGGAGGGCTGCATATGTCTGATCACAGGAAGAGCTCCATTAGCCGCTCCACCAGTGAACTTGAACCCAGATGGATACAGATAAAAAATGCTCTGCAGCTTTGGAAACAAAAAGACAGGAAACAAATTACATGCTTTTTTGGCTTCACACAACATTTAGCCCATCTGCATGGCATGACGACTCCAACATTAAACTGTGCAGCCAAGCCTGTAGTTAACTACCATGATGATGTTGCCCCGAGCCGCCATGACACTCTGTACCAGACTGGACCTGCTGGCTGTGATGCTCCTCTGTACTCACCAGTCAGTCATTCAGTCAGTCAGTCAGTCAGAGCCTTGGGGTGCTGCACATTGGCTTCACCTCCTTTGTGCTCTCTGATATCTGCTGCTAATGTTGCTCACACAGAAAGATCTTATTGGATTGCTTGGCAGATGTTTCAGAAGAAGAAGAAGATCTGAGCAAAAAGCTGTAGATTCAGTGATTTCTCATAATCTCATTTTAAAGATGGTCAACAAAGCGCTAATTTAGGGCTGCAGTTAATAATTATTTTCATTCATTTTAATTGATAATTTGTTTGGTCTATAAAAAAATCAGAAAATGGTGAAAAAACATTAATCAGTATTTAGAAACCATAAAATAACATACAGTGAGCAGGTCATTGTACATTATCCAGCCTAACATATGGCTACTCACTAAAAAAAATCAGTAATTTTGCACAAAATTACGATTTGAAAATGATTTTATTGCTCCTCCAGTCTCTATGATCGGAACTTCCTCCATAGCAACAGTCTGTTCTTCATAGCAACAGTAATGTGAAATAAACCCTGCCAGGGTGATGCAGGAAGGGTTTATTTCACCATAATGACCTGTTCGCTGTACATTATCCCACTTACGAAAAAAGAAATCAACAATTTGACAAAATATTGATTCATTGTTTAATTGCTCCTTCAGAGCCTATGATCAGAACTTCATCCATAGCAACAGCCTGTTCTTCATAGCAACAGTTTGTTATACAGAAATAACAGACCTTAGACTGCTGTAATTGACCAATCAGAATTGAGTATTTAACAAAGCTGTGTAATAATCACATTTAAAGTGAAATCAGAGAGTTTTGACCTTTTTTCTTATTATAATTCATCAAAATAGTTGGCAATTAATTTGTAGTTGACAACTAATCAATTAATCAATTAAGCATTACACTTATTATTCATTTTATTCTCTGTAATGCAGTTCTTTCATTATTTGTCTGATTAAGCTTAATTTGACATACATTGAACATATACTTAGTCAAAAACAACTTTTTTGTTTTACATTGATACAATATAAACTAGGGATATGATTTAATCGCTGATCGATTTATTGGTTGTAAATTTGAGTAGATCTACTATCAAACAGTATAAGAGCACACTCCACAAGTTATCTGATATTCAAGTATATGTGTTTAATATTTAGGCTGTCAGTTGTTTTTTTTATAGCGATTAATCAATTACTTGATTGTTCGTGTTGCCAATGATCGATTAAGGAAAGTCCTTACAATTTGCAACCCTAATACAAACATAAATCAGCTGGATTGTAATGGAGAAATAATCATAACTCAGATTGTCTTCACATTCCCCCCCTTCTTTCCCAAAAGCGGGAACGCATTGTCCTTTGTCCCCTTGTGAACTGTTGCCAATAATCACATGTCTGCTGAGGAAAGATTGGCCATAATAAGAAGTGATACAGATTATGCTAATAATGAGATTTATGAAGGCCCATCACCATTAATCATGGCACAGATGGCTATTATACAGATAAATGTAAAAGTCATCATCAAGGCTCTCAGGTTATATAAAATAATATTTATTTTCCTCACACTGGATCACAGAACAAGTGTTTCAGTATTTAAATGTTATATAACATGTAAATTAATGTGCATTTTTTTTCTGTTTAAAATGCATTGCTGTGAGAAGAATTTTCTAAATGTGTAGTTTTCATCATAAATACGAGGGAAAACGTGATAAAGAGAGATTCACAATAGAGATTTGTCAGTTCTCTTCTCTCCTAACCCGCCGCTGCCTTTCTTCCCCTCTCCTCTCCTCTCCTTCCTCATGCAGTTCCTCTCTGCTCGGGTCTTGGTCTGCTCGGAGCTGCAGAGCGGTGCCCGTTCATTCATTCAGAACCAAATGCGTGTGTGACAGCCTCTCCACCTTCGCCATTTTAGCGCGCGTCAACTTCGACTCGGTAAGTCCTCGGTCTCTTTCACAGCAATGTGTCCTTGTTTTTGTCCACCATTGACGCGAAAAGGTTTTGCGGTGCAGAGTGACTGTGTGTGTGAGTGTGAATGCGGAATGGTACTTGTTGTTTTCGAGCGCTTTGCTGCTGTAGCGCTGCCTGCCTGCACCTCTTTGTCTCCGTGCAGGTGATCGGAGAATTTACAGCCTAGATGTTTATTTTAATTTTTATTGAGTGGAATTAGCCGAGCAACATGTTGATGTGCATGAATTGAATTGATTTTAAAATGAGACATAGAGAATCGCAGATTTGCATGCCGATTTTTGCATGGGCTTTTTTAATTTGATGCTCGTTTGCTTGTAGCTGCATAAGTGACCAAATTAATAATAGGAAAATAAAATAAATATCAGAAGCATTTATCCAGCATAATTAATTTAATCACCAGTCTAATCATAAATGACTTTTTGGTGATTTTATAATCTGGATTTGCATGCAGTCTCATATTTACGCATGATTTTTGGACTAATGCATGTAAGTAAACAGAGTTAGTGCAGAGGAACTTTGATTACCGAAATCTGTCATTACGCATCGCTGTATTTCATGCGCAAAGACAATGTGTAATTTTCCTCTGTAGACTGTGTTGCCTCAGAAGCTGCTCGCTCTCTTGTTGCCGTGGCAACGGCTTCTGCAGCGCAAACTCGGCCTGTGTGATTTTTGATAACTGAGATGCTGAAGGAAAAAAAAAAAAAACACAGCCCCCTCCTCCTCCTCCTCCTCCTCCTCCTCCCTGCTCTGAACAGCCCCGCAGGACAGAGGAAATGGCCTGTCCATGCATCTGAGTGCTGCTGCACACACAGAACAATCAACAGATGTCTACAAGTTTGAGGGAATTCATATTTAAAATGTGCTTGTATTTAATGTAGCCTAAGGTATTTAGTGTGTGATCAGTGGACTGCAGTGTTTTTCTGCTGCTAAACCCGCTCACGCTCGTCTTCTTTTCCCTTCAACCTGTTGTTTACATCCAAAATTTGATTTGTCTTGCTGTTGCCAGACTGAACAGTGCCTCCCATATTTGTTATAGCCTGCACACACACACACACACACACACACACACCCCTCCTTCCTTTCAACCTCCCGCGACAGTAAAAAGGCAGCTGCGGCAATCATTCCGTCTGCCAATATCTCTGAATTCTCGATTACATCCACCCCCCCCTCTTCTTCCTCCTCATCCTCCTCCTGCTCTTTCCTCTTTGGCCACAGCAGCCAGTCTGAAAATGCCAGAGAGGCGGACCAATGAGAGACAGACGTCTGGTCATGCATTGATGGTTCCTCCTCTCCTTCTCTCCTCTCCTCTCCCACCCCCCTCCACCCCCCCCCCCCGCCTGCCCGTTCGCCTCTCCATCCATCCTTTGATGTGTGCCGTGGACATTTTCAATAACGTCTTCCTGCGAGCCATGTGAGGAGATGTGAAAAACAGCCAGATACCGCAGTGTGTTAGCTCCCATTCGATATGGTCTGATTTCAGGAGTCCTGTGGCATCATGTGTGTTGGAAACATGACAGTCCAGAGGGAGCAGACAGTATAGTTAGTGCAGCAGATGCCCTTGACCACTGGGGTAATCAATTTTAAAAAATACGGCAGAAAAAGTGTATTTCTCTACACATTCATTTCCAAATGAGAACATGTGATTCGGTCAAGGACAGGCAGAAGACATGCTTCATATTTAGGTCAAACTGGCTGTCTGGATTTCACTCAGAGGCCCGTGGTGCAAGCATCAACCCAGATCTACAGATTGGGAAGAGAGGGAACAGAACATACTGTATCGCCCTTGTTATTTTCGCCCAGATTTTTAAAGGCTGAAGCGAAAAAGACAGCCCTGCTATCTGCCATCTGTTTTGGGGCACTTCTGATGTAGCTGGATAGATTCTGAAACAAATTTGCCACACTAAATTAGTCTTTGGCTACCATAGGCTGGACTTCACCAGCTGTGCTTTGATATCAAAAGAGCCTATGTGGAGCACATATTGAGAGTGAGAGACGAACAATCCTTCAAGGCTCAGGATTGTACTTTAAATTCTGGGACACTATCAACAATGGCAAACGTATTAGAGGCCCTGCTTCACATACGCTTGCGATATGAGGATTTATGGCCATCATAAATCAAAGGAAGGCCAAAGTGGTGTCTATTTCTTTCTCCTCTATCTGTGCTAATTTGATACCTGCAGATTTATTATATTTCAGGACATTTTGGAGCCACTTACCCCTTTCTCGCCTTTTTTTCCTCCATCAGCACGTTATCAAAAATATAATCACACCATTTGTCAATGAGGGGCCTCTTCATCTGTAGAAGCGATTTTCACGCTTTGTGGTGATGACAACTTGATCAGATGTGTTAGATTAGCTCAAAACCTCATTAAAACCACTATAGGAGGTGTGAGACAGGCAGTGAAAGCACACAATTAGCTGCTAGGCAAGTCTCAAGGAGCTGAGATTTGTGTGTGCCGCGGTGACCCGTCCGCCCCTCCAGGTGAACGAGCAGCGGGGAAGACAATCCCCCCTCGTCTTCCTCCACCAGAGGTTCAGTGCCAGGGCTGTTTGAAACATGGGACGGTCAGCGCCGCTGGCAGTGGCAGGCGCTAAGCTGCTGTCAGAGATCAGAAGGGCAGGTGGCGGCAGATTAATGCACAGGTGATAATGGTCCACCTGTTCACTCCTGCAGGGACGGGCGAGGAGCTGCTGGTTGGCACAAAAACATAGCGAGAAAATTCTAAAGGGGAGAGAAAAAGAGGAGCTGCCAATGATTAGAAGGTTGCTGACTGAACGCAGCAACCCCCTGAACTGCCCCTGGGAATTGAAACCCCCTCCCCTCTTTCCTCCTTAGTTAGTTGAGGGAGATATATGTGCGATATCCTCCTCGCCTCATTTGCTGACTCAAAAAGCTCAATGGAGAAACGCAGTGACCCTGACCATTTGTTCAGTTTGCCGCTCCATCTTTCTGACATGTTCACCTTGGGGTCACCTTGCCTCAGTCGTGGCCTGATTGTGCCATTCAACTGTTTGCCTACAGGGAGCTGTCTGCAATTCCAGATAGCGCACGCCCAGCGGCTTCGCTAGTGTGTGCATATGTGTGTGTGGATCTCAGTGCTGCATGAGTGTGTGTGTGTGTGTTTGCAATCAGTTCTAAGAGGCATGTTTGGTCTTGTCTCCTCTCTGCAGATCATGGACAAGGCACTGCTCCCGTCCGTGACTCTCATCGTTGGCTGTGGGGTCTCCTCTCTCACCCTGCTGCTCCTCATCATCATCTATGTCTCCGTGTGGAAGTAAGTGACCCTATGAGCAAAGTCTGTGTGCTCTGGTTTCTCTCTCCTCTACCTACTCATCCCTAACCTCATTCTTCTCTTCTCCCTTTTCAAAACTCCAGGTACATCCGCTCCGAGCGCTCCGTCATCCTCATCAACTTCTGCCTCTCCATTATATGCTCCAATGCCCTCATTCTCGTCGGACAAACTCAGGCTCGCAACAAGGTAAAGCACTCTCCTCCAGCCAATCCCAACCTCTCTTTTAATCCTCACTGCTTTGGGGATTTTTGAAGCAGCAGCGCCACTGACACAGATTTCTCATCTTTCCTCTCCCACAGGTGGTGTGCACTCTCGTTGCTGCTCTCCTGCACTTCTTTTTCCTCTCCTCTTTCTGCTGGGTGCTGACAGAAGCTTGGCAGTCCTACATGGCTGTCACTGGTCGTCTGCGCAACCGCATCATCCGCAAGCGCTTCTTATGCTTAGGCTGGGGTAAGAGCACTTGTCTTTATGCCCAGCTCTCGCTTTTTTTTCTCCTTTGTTGCATCACTTCTCAAAATCTTTGCAGGCTCTAACTTTTCGCATATTCTCTGTCTTTCAGGCCTTCCTGCACTGGTCGTGGCTGTCGCAGTTGGTTTCACGAAAGCTAAGGGATACGGCACTGTCAACTAGTGAGTCTAGTCTCTGTTTTTTCCTCCTCTTTTCTCTGCATTTATTCTGAAAAGCTCTTCATCTTTAGCACAAGCATTAATATTCTTCTCTCTTTTCTAGCTGCTGGCTGTCTCTTGAGGGCGGACTCCTCTACTCCTTTGTTGGCCCTGCCGCAGCTGTTGTTTTGGTATGTATTCTGACTTTGACGTCCTAGTCCATCACAATACACAGTCTGTTTATAAATGCATTACCCATTATTGCATTGTCTCATCCATATTTTTTTTCTCTCTCTTGCGAACAGGTGAATATGGTCATTGGTATTCTGGTCTTCAACAAGCTGGTATCCAAGGACGGCATCACTGACGTGAAGCTGAAGGAGAGAGCTGGGTAGGTCTTATTGATCTTCTCCGTGCACCCGAGTATTGCTCTTATCACCCTCATCAGTGCCATTACAGGTATATTGATGATGTGCTTTGATATCAAGCCTCACAATCAAACAAACGGGCGTGAAGAGGTAGAGAAACAGAAGTCCGCCGCAGCCTGCGTCTGAGTCTGTTGAGTCTAATTTGGTGTTTTCTAACGCTGCAGGGCATCACTGTGGAGCTCCTGCGTGGTTCTCCCCCTCCTGGCCCTCACCTGGATGTCAGCCGTCCTGGCCATCACCGACCGCCGTTCCGCCCTCTTCCAGATCCTGTTTGCCGTGTTCGACTCTCTAGAGGGTTTCATCATTGTCATGGTTCACTGCATCCTGCGTAGAGAGGTGAGTAACAAACATTTAAATGACATTCAAATAAAAAGTCAACTTGTTTTTTGTCTTTTTTCCTTTATGAGCTTACACGAGCTGTGGTTCAAATGTAATTTTCTGACTTCTTCCCTCCACCCATTAGGTTCAAGAAGCCGTAAAGTGCAGAGTGGTCGACCGCAAGGACGATGGCAATGGAGACTCTGGCAGTTCCCTTCACAATGGCCACACCCAGCATATGGTAAATTTCTTGGCTTATTGCCTTTTTAATGTCTTGAGTGCCTCTTGCATTTTATCCCTAAATGAATATGTGCATACATTAGGCATTGATTGAACATTTTTTGTTCTTTTATCAGCAGTCGGATAACGAAAAGGATGGAGATTCAAGCAGACAAGGTAACTTTTTCCTCTTGCTCCTAACCATTTTTCCATTTGCATTTCAATTTCCGTGAGGCTCGCACTTAAAACATCCAACAACATATTACTAAACTAAATTTTCCGACAGGCCTGGTTCTTGATCATTTTTAAACTCTTTTCTCACCATTTTTCTTAAAAGGCATGAAGAGCTCCTCTGAAGAGAAGATGCCTCCTCCTCAGCTGCCTCTCCCCATGGGCTCCAACTTCCACACCCTGCCATCCAACCCCAATAAGAGCCACATGCAGGCAGTTCCCGAATACTCCAGCCACACCCTCACCCTGAAGAGAGAGAAGAGCCGCCTGGCAGGAGGTATCGACCCAACCTGTGGGAAGCCCGTATACGTCTGTGAGGGAGAGCTCTTCAAGCAGCTGGATGCCGATCTCGCTCGGGCCGAGGGCAGTATGTCTGACGGCAGCGGTTACTGCCTCATGCCCAACACTACCTCAACCCTGAGGACCAAGCCCAAAGATGACCTCACAAAGTACAACATCAGCGTGGAGCAGCTGCCTCAGGCCAGACTGATGCACCTCAGCGGGCCCTTCGCCGAGCCCCAGGCCGCCTTCGGGATGAAGTCGATCCCCCCTGACCAGGTCAGCGTGTCGTATTCGGAGAGAGACTCGCCCATCCAAAACATCCACAACATGTCCAGCGAGTCTCACATCACCCACAGCAGCTTGGAAAACACCTTCGAGTCCATGAACTCCATGATGTCCAAGAGCGAAACCATCTCCACGCTGTCCATGAGCTCCTTGGAGGTGAGAGGAGATGGAATAGTCTGACCTCCTGCAGAACTGTTGTTTCTGTACTTGTGTGCATCTAAGGTGTATCTGAAACTAAACCAACTTTCTTTGTCTTTCTTGTTCTTTACAGAGACAGAAGTCCCGTTACGCTGAGTTGGACTTTGAGGTGAATTTTGTTTGGATGCTGTCTTGTGTTAAACATAATGAACAGGGATTGACTGGGATTATGTAATCAGATTACAAATTAATTGCATTTTATTTTGAATGACAATTTTTGAGATGTTTAAAAGAGTATTTGAGCTCACATTTCTGTTGCCGTGTCCATTGTTTTAGTTTACGGTGCAGCTTTCATATTGTGCTGATTTTGGAGGCCCATGTGGACAAAAGTAGTTGTGTTTCCACCATAATAACCACAAAATATTGCAAAAATATAACATAACAAAATGTAAACACATGCTTGTTTCATCTGACTTCCGGGAGACTCTGACCTGGTGCAGGCATTAAGAATAACTATTACAAATAGCTGATCTTCCTGCAGATCGTCACATTTGTTTATGTAGGTCATATAGAGTCATCAGCATTAAACTGAGACTATTTCATAACCAGTTAAAACCTCCTTGTAGTAGCTTTAATTTTAAAGCAATTCAAAAGTATTCTGATTAGATTACACTTTGTTACCTTATTTGCAAAAACTGCCATATAATTTGTCATCAGTAACTGTCTATATTTGAAAGTAATCTGACCCAACCCCGATTATAAATAACATAAATGTGATGTATACTGTATATTGAATATATTGTAGCAAGAATTAATTCTTGGACTAAAATGTTTTTTGTTCTTTGACATCTTTAGAAAATCATGCACACAAAGAAACGCCACCAGAACATGTTCCAGGACCTGAACAGGAAGCTACATCACGCTGAGAAAGACAGAGAGTCTCCTGCGTCCGACAGCAAGGTAACACATAACTACATTAAGCTCATCATCCATTTCCATTGACATTCATTTTCAGGAAACGCAAAATAAAACGGATAAAGAGTCAAATGGGAAAGACAACGGAGGCGATTCGAATGTTAAAAGAGATTCTTTGGTGTGAAAATGACCCTATAGAACAACCAGTGACTTGTGTATTGAACAGTGGTTGAGGTCATTTGAATAAGGATGTATTTTCTTCCTTCCTTCTTACAGTCTGTGAGATGGAGTGTGTCTTCAGGAGGAAGTGACAAAACGAACCACAGTGTGAGTGTTTATATACAACCTCACATGCTCAAAATTTACTGCCTGTAGATGAGACACACCAGATATTACACACTATGCCTCACGGAGGAATACTGTCCCCAAATGACAATATTCACTTTCATTATTAGAAAATCATCCCTGATGTAATGAAGCTCATTTCATTTTGATTAAATTGCTCAGGGCTGATGAGTGGCACCAATTCTAAAGTGGTTCCTCTTTGTGCCTCCACAGGACAAACAGCAGGCTACTCTGGAGAGGCCATGGGAGGGAGTCCGGGGAATCCCACAGTCACCCCCCGCATGGGTTCGTAAAGACCTGGAGCCCCTAGCTGCCTCGCCTTTGGAGCTGCACTCTGTGGAGTGGGAGAAGACCGGCACCACCATCCCTCTGGTGGGACAGGACATCATCGACCTGCAGACAGAGGTCTGAGGGGAAGGAGGGGGGCTAGCGAAGCCACCTGATTTCACCTTGGTCACCTTTTTGGTTTTGGGAATGGTGTCCTGTATGGATAGAGTAGAGGCAACCAAGAAAGTGAGAAAGTTGGTCCCAGAATCGATGTCTTCAAACCCTCAGCCAGAGCAGGAAGGAAGTAAGGTAGAAGGAGGAGAGGTAGAGGAGTGGAAGAAGAGTTGGTCATGATGATGGGATGTTTAATGTAGCTTCTCTGTGTGGACTTAAAAGCATCTCGTGTCCGAGTGCTCTGAAGGTCAAAGGGTTAGTGGAGCGATCAGTGGTTTCCATGGACCAGGACTGGCTGTGGTTCCATTAACACTTCACTGGGAGTTTACTGAACCCTTCAGCCTGGGTTCAGAAGATGTGGTCGACATGTCTGTGCTTCTTTTTCCTTCACTTAACTTTGGAGAAAAATAAAATAATATTAACACGGTGTGTCCTCCCTGCTTCTTCTTGGGAGGAACAACCGGAACTCTTGGCTGCTCCTCTTCCAGCCAAGTTTCTTTCCAAAATAGGACAAGGCAAGGCGAGCATAAGGGAACAGTTTCATGCTTGGAGTCCAACACTCTGCACTTTGTTAGACAGGCGCACACGTTTTGTTTTTATGCAGTGGGTTATTTTATTTTTTCTGCTTGTGTATTGGTTGCTTCACACCTGGAACTGCTTCAAATAGCCTAAAAATGAGACTCTTCCATGAGATTCTCTGTTGTGAGAACGAAAGAGCAGGCTTAATCATGCTGATAGTGCATCTTTCTCTTGTTATCACCATGATTATTATTATTCTAATGATTATTGTCAGTGTTATGATTATCATTGTTAGTTTATAGCTTATGTTTTAATTTGTCATCCCCCTCATGATTGTCAGGCACAAATTTTATTGCTTTTCAACCGTGACCTACAATATTAGGCTCCAAAAACAACAATTCAATGCATTTGTAATGTGTTGTGAGCCCATATGGACTGCATCGGGACAAACACACTGAGTGGTGATGATGGAGGTGGTGAGTTGTCCTGGTTTTCTCCAGCATTCTGCTTTGATACCAAAACACCAGCACCAGGATGAACACGGACTCTCACACAGGAAGAGCAGTGCACTCTGGGAAAAACGCTGGGTGGAAATGTTGAGGTAGCGGGATAAACCGCCTCTCTCTCAGCTGGCACACAAGATGCAGGCTCTTCCATGTCGTACATGTGGATCCAAGGAGGTCAGCAAGACCTTTCATCATCGCCCTTTTGTTTCTCAGCCTTGCAGGACTCTTGGACCGAGCAGAGGCTCCTGGCGCTAATGTCACTTCCAGCTTGGCGCCGGGTCCTCGAGACTTCAACACATTTGTGTTTTCAGCCATCAGTGTGAAATAGTGCAATATGATGGGCGCTTGATGCTCAAGCAAGACTGATAATATGATTTAGGCAGAATTTTTTCTTACCAATGTTTCAAAACTTTTATACCATCTTCCTCATATTTACAGAGCATATAGATGCTTTATGAGAATATTGTATGACAAATCTGTATTAGTAATTCAAGGAATTTATTCACTAGAGATTTGTTAGCACAAGACTCCATATTTGGAGCTCTCTGTGACAGGTAGATAATTGTACTTCTATAAAGCAAACATTATATAAAATGAATGATAGCCTATGAATATCTCTAAACTGTGCTTCAGGATATTTGTGATTACTCTCCGCTGTGTGGCGATGGGTAATTGAACCTCATGTCTTCTGTAACAGTGTTTTTGATAACCTTGTCAGTAACTCAGTCGTATGTACTACCAGCCAATTCCCCCGTCCCTTCAGATTTCCTCTGTCCTCCCCTTAGCCCGATTCATACCTCGAGTTACTTGTACTGAGAATACCCATTTGTATTTTCTTGTCTCAACTTTGTTTTTTATGTTCTGTTTTACCTCCTGTAAATGTACAGTTTTCACAGCACAAGATGAATGTGACTTATTTCTAATAAAACACATCTATATTACATGAAGAATGTGGTCCTCGAGTGTTTGACGAATTAAAATGTTGTAGTGGTGAAATGCAACTTTAAAGGCTCTATATACGGCAGTCACTGCCACTAGATGTTGCACATGAGCACCAACATCTCAGACCAAAACAAGTAAACAGGATTCCCTAAAAACTTGGTATTTAAACTGGGAGTCGTACCCTCCATTGCACGTCACATGTTTGTGTTGTGTGTCTGATGCACATTCTTGTTACCTTGCATTGGGTCTCTTTCTGGGTTAGCTAGCAGAACCATATCCTTAAAAGCTGCTTATTAACTTCATCTTTCCTTCATCCCCAAGATTAAACCCAGTGGAGACCTCACTTCAAGCAGACAAGATTTTTTTGTTTTTTTATGGACTAAATTATGTTCAACGACAAAAAGATGTTTTCTGTATCCTGATATCAGCGTAGTATCTTACTTGCAAAGTGTGCATTACTACATCCTGCAAAACTACGCCCATCCAGTGAGTTACCAAGTTTTTATGGAGTCCCGTTGGCTCACCAGACATTGATGAAAACAGTAATTTTACTTTTACAGGTTCTCTGGTGACTAATTTCAGTGTCGATTAAACAGACACTTTAATTTAGACCAGTCAACTAGTCTAAAAGTTGGAAAACGCTCAAAAAAACAGTCACAATTGAGCACAATTTATCAATCAATAAAATTAGACGTCTGAAAAAACAGTCACAACATCAAGAGCTATGTGAAGCCGTTCAAAAACCAAATTATATTTTAAATACAGCTGAAATGTGTGGCACTTGGTACCATGCCTTATGAACACTACACATTATCCTACAAAACATGACAACTCACTAAACACTACAGTGACCAGACTGATGTCTTTTTGATGTGTGATTTTTAGGTGATTTAATGAAAATAAACACAATGATTGGTCATATCTAACAGTACTGCGCTCTGGTGTGGCTTGTCTCAGAGGCTACAGGTGTATTAACATATCATTGATCCCATTCTGACTTTTACAGCAAACTGTTGCTAAAAGGGAACAACATGCTGCATTCACTTACTACTGTTTACACCCTTTTCCAGCATAATCTGTTCTTCCAGAACCACACTGAGCAGCACCTACACAATTATTCATAGCTGTTGTTGGTCCACACTGGTGCACCCTTACTAATTTCAGATGCAGCCTCATTTTGTTCTGAAAGCAGACCTGTCAGCAGGTGTGCTATGAGCTAAAATAATTGTTCCCCATCCTGATGAAAATGCCTGTCATGTGTGCATAAGTGCACATATGTGCAGTGAAGGTCCCAGTTTGGGAGTTTGAAAATGTGGTTGCCTTACTAAAATACATGATCTTTTCAGACCAAACAGGATCAAAGCATCTGCACGTAAATAACATAATATATGACACATTAGCTGCCACACAGTTTGGCTAGCACCAGCCAACTTAACAGCAACAAAATAAAACTCACCAAAACTATTCACCATATTCACATAGCGGCCATTTTCCTCTGACATCACACTCAGGGTGGATAGGTGAAATGTCGTACTGCTGTGATCCAAGTAGCAAGTCCTGTAAGTGTAGAGGATCTGATAAATCATTTCATCACTTCCAAATTGATCAGCAACTGAAAAGACGATGGACAGTGAAAAAGTGGAGGGACACTGGGCCGTATTTCAAGCTAAAATAATATATTTGATAGCCCAGTAGTTACCATGAGACAACAGCTAACGTTAGCATTAAACCATTTCAAAGCTAGCATTACTGTTGCATGGTGTTACATAATACAATCGAAAAAGTATAAGTGTAAATCAAACCTGAGATATCAGCGCACATCTCTCAGCTAACACATCTTAGCTAAAATTACATTTTGATAGTGCAACACGATATGCTAGAAAAGGCGTAAATTAATTCTGAAATATCAACGCACATCTCGGACACATTTATTGAAGCCTGAAAGTGAAATACACCGAATGTAATCAAGCTTGCAGTGTGATGTTAACTGTCCCGCTGTCTCTTGACCAAGTATGTAAGCTAAACAGCAAAAACAAATAACATCTGATCTCACATTTTTCTTGGGGTTGGATGTAATTTGTTTAAATACTACACAGAAGATCGTGTTCCAGTGAGCATAATGTCACATTACTGTCCAATATGTGCACTGATATTTCAGAACAAATTTAGGCCTTTTCTATCGCCTCGTGTAGCACTATCAAAACATAATGTTAGCTAAGATGTGTTAGCTGTAATCTCATGGAAGCTAATGAGTTATAAACTATGTTGTTTTAGCTTTAAATATGGCCCAGTGCCCCTCTGTATTTCCATTAATTGCCTTTTCAGTTGCTGATCTATCAGGAAACAGCGAAACAATAATAATTCTCTGTGTTTATATGACTTGCAACCTGGAATGTGGACCAAAACCAAGAACTGAGAAGCTTGGATGACAACAGACACACACAGAGTGCAAATACTTTTTGCTGTTATATGTTCAGAGTCTCAAATATATAGCCTAAATACAAATTACTGTTAATTTTCTCTGAAGCCTTGTCATCATCTAACTCAGAGGAACAGCTGA
Source organism: Lutjanus erythropterus (assembly GCF_056507025.1). Taxonomy (NCBI): domain Eukaryota; kingdom Metazoa; phylum Chordata; class Actinopteri; order Lutjaniformes; family Lutjanidae; genus Lutjanus; species Lutjanus erythropterus. Next base: position 24,921,728 of record NC_139332.1, read on the forward strand.
ACAAGCAAAATCCCCTGCAGAGCCAAACTGGCATGTTGTCTGACGGCACTATCTAAAGCCAAAACACAACACAAAAGAACCTAAAAATAAAGTTCAGAAGAACAATCACCAACCAGCGGACTGAAAATACTGCAATAAAGACAGTGAAAGAGAACATGAAGAGATGGATTTTGAACTCACGCCACATTAAAGCCTCTGGCAGACATTATGATCTCTAAATATAGACGTGATTTGCAGGTACAAAAACAGCAATCTCTTTAAGATGATAAAAGTGCAATTCCCCTCTGTTCTATTTTCATGCTTTACAGGGAGGCAAATCATTACAGAACAAAAAAGATCTATGAAGTTGAGTAATGAGAAAACAAACAAAATTGACAGGGGCCAGAGTGTGATTATGACCTCTTTAAAAATAGGACATGTTCTCAGCAGTTTAAATTTAGTTTTTCGCTGCTTTGTCTGCAGTATTGCCTCTCCGCTTTCTCTCTCCTTCTCCACATAATCAGTTCTTGTTCATTTTAATTGAACCAGGGTGCCGTAATTCTGCTGCAAGGCAAAAGCAAAAGGAGATTTACATCATCCATTTGTTGAGCGCTGCTCATTTTGTGAGGTCAGCTGGAGAGCAGACCGGTTTGTGTGCAAAATGGTGCTACGCTGTACTGTCGGTGCCATTTCTCTGTTGCATTTCATGTTTGTTACTGTGTCACGTGATATAATGCACCACTTTCTCTGTGCCATATGAATATTTTCTGCTTTGTGGAACATTCTGCACTAATTCATTTTCACACCAAAAGTCATCCGTGCAACGTCTGCTCATGACAATTCAGAGCAGTTATGTTGGAGCTAATTCTGCAGCATCTGAAATGTGACTCCAGAATTATACCACAAGAGTCGCAATGACCCCTCGTTATTTCTGCTGCTTTCATGACATGACCTGCACATAGTTGCAGTTAGTGAGCAAGAAGACAAACTGGCTTAAAAACAGACAGACAAGTACAGCCTAACTAACACCTAACGTTCTTATAATATTCCCAGGATGCTTCTCACAGTTTCTATTTGCTCATCCTCCCACAGTTCTAAGAATCTTATCGCAGATGTTTTTTGTCAAATGTAACATTAACAGAATGTTCCAATAAGAACATGAAGTAACAATTTTTGTAATGTTCCCCGAGGTTCTCTGCTGATAACCCTTTACTTTACAGAACATTCTGGAAATGTAACGATAATGTCGGTTTTACGTCAGAAATGTTTTAATATCTAGGGAACGTTTCCAGATAGAAAACAAACATTCCCAGAATATTTTGGGAACCAAATTTTCATAAGTGTGAGAGGCAGATAGAATGGAAAACATGTAGACAAACAGCGCAACACTTATCTCCAGTGTAAATACACACACATTTTAAGACAATAATTTATGTTCAAATATAAAAATCATGAACATTGAATGATACAGACTTCTGTCTGCACCCGTACTTCATCATGATACAGAACTACACACTTAGACACACTATATACCCACATAAACCACTGCTTTGTGTGTTCTGCCACCTTGCAGCGCCGCCATTGCTGCAGTGGCATGTTGTGTTCATCACTCTCTGTGTCTGCTGGTTGGAGAACCCCAAATTTGAACGACTCTCTTGAATTTTACATAGTTTGTTGTGACAATAGCTAGAAATGGATAATGGACGCCACATTTAAGTACTATGTAATATACATCTATATATGTATGCATTTACATTTATTCATCAGGATTTTGAGATTTTCAGGAACAAAGTTGCTTTCCTTAAATACTTTCTGTTAATATTTTTCATCCACTATGACACGTTGTGGTCCTCTGTACACTCTGAGTCTATGTAGGTTTAAATGTCTGATCTCAGACAACAGCACTCTTCATGACATAAGAGGCTTATGTATTTTGCATTCCGTTTTTTTGTTTGTTTTTGTTTGTTTTTTTTTAAGTTGAAGTTTAACATGACTGTCGGAGCAGCCAAACTGCACAGGTTCTTCCCAATTTCTTAGACACTGTTGTCTAAAGTAACATTACATAAACGTGAGTGTAAAAGGAAGGAGAAAATTGCAAACTTATGACGGCTCACATCCATTTGTGCCCATACTGCAGCAAGGATGCAGCTTCTCTCCTCATCAGCCGTTAACAAATCAAAACCAATCGAAATCACAATAATTACTATATGCTGATGCAGTGTCTGTGTGCGTCTGTGTGTGTGCGTGTGTGTGTGTGTAAAATCTTTCCTGAATCTAATAACATCCTAAAGCTGTTGATGACTAACCACCCCCCACCATCCAGCACACACACTCACACAGAGCTTCTCATTCTCATCTCGACCCCCCCATCCCTCCTGACTTGAAATCCAGTATCAATTAGCACCTTGCTGGCAGTAACAGCGAGGTCCTGGCTGTCTCTTAATTGAAGGCTGTTGCTATAGAAACAGCAGATGCTAATCCTCGAGATGGGGGAAGAAGAGAAGGTCTCTAAACTCCCAAAGAGAAGTGAAAGAACAGAACGAAAGAGAGAGAAACAGACGGCGCCTTTTCTGTCCACAGGCAGTAATGTCTTCTTAACGATTGTCAGCAGTACATGAAATTATTATGATTATCAAGTGGGAAGCAGCAGCGAGGTCAACTGTGAATTGTTTTTTATCTCTTGTAGTCTCGTTAATAGCTTGAGGAAATAAAATACAATTAAAAAGAGAAGAAGAATGAATATCTTTTTTGTTAACTCTGAATAATGGTTTGGGATTTTTTTTGTATGGAAGATAGAGCTGAGACATTATTATTCGAATCTGTATCTGTTTTAACCAACAATATTATCTGCCTCTGTATAGCAGACCAAAAGTGAATGGGGTTTATACCAAAAGTCATGTTAAATCAGGCAAATATTGTTTTTTACAACCTAATATCCTATGGATGTGGACTTGTTGTGTTTAGAAAGTTACCCAAAATTTAACATAACTGTCTCACATATTAACGGCTATTGGCTGTTATTGAATCCATCTGGCTAATGTGTCCTTCAGTCAGACATCGCTATCATTTTCTAATTGGACATTTCTGTAATTTACAAGAAAAAACGTTTTTTCCAATCATGCATACCATATTAAGTAATTATGCTGCTGACAAGACAACCATCTTGGATTTCAATAGTTTTTTTTTCAGAATGACAAAATATTTTCATGATTATTACTATACCAACTCGAACTTTACTAAAGAGCCTTTCATCTTATTCCTGAAACTCTCAGTTATTCTACTGTGAAGAACCAGAATCACTTTGCAGAGCACACAATATTATGCAAGGAAAAAAAGCAACGACTGAGGAGAGCAGTGAAGGTAAAAAAAAGATTTGGCTGTCTGTCCTGCTACTATCAGCATGCTGTCACCTAAACTTTGCATTACATTGTAAGGTGACATTTCATCTGAGATACCGGCGAGAAGCAGTGATTGAAGGGGCTGTTAGACAATTAAGGGATCGGTTCATTGATTCAATCCCAGGAACCAGTCAATGTCTTTTAACTAGTATGCAACCTGCCAACACATTGTGCAGCAACCAACACACAGTTCCACAGGGCTGTCATGGAATAGTAGATGTTCAGAATTTTTCTGAAAGGTATAATATGCCACATTTTCCTTAAAAAATTATCTATAGACTCATATTACATAATCCCTTTCACTCTTTCACTTACTAGAAGTGTGTGGTGGTGTCTGTATCTGCAGAGACCCTGCCCTCTGCCTGCATTTCCTTATTTTTTTCCTTATTTTGCTGTGCTTAGGACTCAAAACTTTGGTCTTTGATATCCTGGGATCTTTCTGGTGCATTTGCGAACAGCTCAGACAAGTCCTACTGATTCTACCTTTAAACTATTTAGGAAAAGCTAAAATTTACAAATGCATGAGAACTCAATTTGCTAAAAGAGACCGTGTGATATTATAGAGAATTCAAGAATTGCTCATGAAATGAGCTGGTGGTTAAGTGGTTGTTTTAACTCTTGCAACAAATATGACATTTTTGAAGCTTATAAAGTTTTTATTGTGACTGTCTCACAGAGGCGTTGATTGAAACCCTCAGAGATTTTTGTGCAGTTGGTGTACTGAATTATATTAAAAAAAAAATTATATTCAAATCACGCATTAAGTATGACTGTAAAAGTAGTGCAGTAGTGCAGTATTAAAGGGAAAATTCTGCACTTTTGAGGTGAGTGTCCAGTCACTGCTGAGGGTAAATGTAGTCAACTGAAGCAATGAGCGCATGCACCTCACAACACAGTTGGTCTTTATGTAGCTAATGTTAGCGGTTGGTCTGTGTAGCTAATGTTAGCGGTTGGTCTGTGTAGCTAACATTACTGACTGCTATGTGTAGCTAATGTAGCCACTGTCTGTGTAGCTAACATTAGCAGTTGGTCTATGTAGCCAAAGTTAGCAGGTAGTTTGTGTGGCCAACATTGGCGGTTGAAAAAATTGTAATCCTGCTAATAATCCCAATTTTTATTAAATGTAACGTTGTAATTAGCTTTTTTTTTTTATATCCACCTTATGTAAACACATTAAATGTAATCTATTACTCCCAAAGCCTGCTGGTAGCACACTGACTATGAATTCTTTTAATATGCAAACAATTGGGTACCCCTACAAATGACTCAGATCTTAGCACCTGTCTGACAGTCTTAACAAAAACCGATCACACAATGTTCAGTCGAAGGCGTCGTGCTGTGTCTGCTGGTTTCAAGTCATTACTGGGGAACAAAACTTCAGCTCTGAAGATTAGCTACATCCATTGTTTTCAGCTGTGGCTCAGCATGTCCTTCAGCTCAAATGATTCTCTTGTCTTTCAGAGCGTAACAGATCCGAAAGCAAGGCTGTGAGACGCTGAAACCGCCAGCTTGTGTTCTGCGTCTGATGGCAGGATTTCTCTTGAATGTCAATACATGTTTAAAGCAATCACAGCCCACTCAGGAGTGATGAGGACTGTAAACACTGACATGTTCTCTGAGCACTTACACATATCAATACAAACACTATGGGTCTGTTCCCTCTCCTTTTCTTGCACTTTCCCTACTGATTGGGGTTGATAAAGGATCGCTTCGCCTCGAACCACCCTCCACCTCCAGCACCATGTGGCTCCTTTACCTCTGAATGAGAAAAAGGCAGATGTGGTGGATTACAGCTGTGTTTGTGCGTCATAGCTAAATGCCAGCAGTCTCTTGAGAGTGGTTTCCTGGCGGGTATTACCACTTGACTTACTCGCAGAACGTGTGCTCACCCCAGGGGTTGACTGGACTGGGGGAGGCTAATGACCAGCTTTGGCTCTGATGGAATGTAAATGGCTGTCACACCGAAGTGTATAGGACATTTTCTACAATAAGAATAGCTGGAACCTGGAATGAGGCTCAGTGTGCTCACAAGTGAGTCAGTATTAAAGCTGCCAATTATTGCGGAGACATGGAAAACAGCAATTGCTTTTTGAAGAGAAAATATGTACTTTTTTACATGCTAGGTGAACGTCTCTTGAGTCCAGATTTAAATCTCTCAAAAGTTATTAAATGTATCGTACTGAAACAAACATACAAAGTTGCAGTGGCATGCGTGGCCAGTTTGGTGTGGTTATGTGTTGCTTTGTCAGGGCTGCACATTTATGGTGTTACATCTGCCACTGCTCCTTACAGCATTGTTTGGCTCGTCTCCTTACAGAAGTTCCAGTTTGACACTGCTCCACTTTGAGCCTTGCATAAGGCAGCTTTGCTTTGTTGTGGTAGGCTGACTCATTTTTATTGTAAATTCAACCTGCTGCTATTTGGCCTCTAGTTAATGCAGCTTCTGTCTTGGTCTCTGGTCTGCTTGTTAAGAGAGCTCAAAGATTAATTTATGGTTATTGTGATGTGTGCGGTGTGTGCACACAGAGTTCAAGGGAGGACTATTATCTTTGCAGACATAAAGCATTTTCTGGTAAATGCAGCAGCAGTGCAGTCAATCCATGTATGCTGGTCATCAGCTGTCAGTTTCTAACTTTGCACGAATAGAGTACTTCCTTAGTAATCAACTACCACAGCAACCACTAGCCAATCATAGACTTGGATCTGACAGCATCGTTTGCAGAGGCCTCCGCAGAGTTTCATATTTCTGTGTGAACCCTCTGCACTCACTGCACAGAGCCTCCACACTGCAAACAAACTGGACATACCAAAGTAACCATGAATTACACTTAGGCCGCAGCTGTGTGGCTCCTGCTAGGTGGGAGACTCTGCCTCTGCTTTCTGGTATGCATATGCAAGTTTGAATTACCTTTAATTTAATCTAGTTTCTAATAGGTAATTGTTGGTGTCTTTGTGCACTTTGTAGGCACTGGCACATCACTGGCTGTACTGTGGGCGGTCATCCTCTAGTTGCACTTCCTGGTGCGCCTGCTGTTTTGTCTCTATGAGCTGTCTCTATAAGTTCTGTGCCGACGCCAAACTGTTTGTACAGTAGGCTTTCTGTTCTGTCTCTACAATTTCTACATCTACAATTATGTCACTAAGAGGGTTATCTCCCTACACTACATCATGCATCTCCCAGTGGCAAATTCTGTATGTTTATTGATTGGTAGACACAACACAATGTAAATGGCTCTGCAGCTTTGGTTCATTTAAAATTAGATTTTAGTTCTGTGTCCCCATTCAGTTGGTGAGTGTACATCTGTTTAATGTGTGTGCTTTTAGTGCAGGTGGGGCCTTTTTTTTTTTTTAAAGCATTTGGATTTTTTTGAGTGTTAGATAATTTTTTTTTTTCGGAAAGCACATCTCCTGGACACAGTGTATATGAACCTGTGTGACCTTTTTGGTGTCCTGAGTATTACATTTTAAGTATTTCCTGGGGAGCAGTTCCCCAGATGGTGTTGTTGGCAACCTAAAAACTAAACCAATCTCACTCCCACTTTGGCTACATAGACATGTTAGCATACTTACATTAATATTTAGCTCAGATTACTACTCACTGTGTCTAAATACTTCAGATTATAATGCAGCTGTTAGTGAACACTTCAGCATCACTTTGAGAGAACAGCTTGAGTCCGTGCTGCCCAGTTGGGGACAAAGTGACACACCTCCACTGTTTCCAGAGAACTGATTGGCTGATTTTGGACGCACCCGTGACACTACTTTTTGAGTCAGTTCCCTTTTAATTATTGCCATGCTGCCTGCTGTGAGTCCGGTAAATAATGTCTGCCACTGTTTCTTGACCAGAAGACCTTGTATGTACAGACCACAAAGAATCTGAACCCTTTTATCACTCCTGATGGTCACCATAGCAACTCAGGCAGCATCCAGGCAGCTCATGAGGACTATTAGAGACAAGGGGTTTTGTGCACCAGCAGAGTTAGATGAGCTGAATGCACATAAAAGAAACAAAGAAGTCTCTTATAAGGCACCAATCAGAGTTTATACTTATACAAAATGTGTGTAATTGCATTTCAAATGCAACCAATTTTTTCATTAATTGCATATTCCATGAATGTGGTGCACATGATAGAAGTTTCAAGGAAAGGAATTTGTCATTTCAGTACCTTACAAACATGACTCCAATGCAACACAATACTATTACCTCAGAAATACGTGTAGAAATCCTGAACAAAAGGTTCAGTTACATCCCCAGAGGTACATCGACATGCTTTTTCCCAGAGGTGTGAATAAATTTCAGATGAGAGCGCTATTTCATGCAATTATTGACTGGTACTGGTAGAACGAGGCAGATTACAGGCATTACATATGACATCCAAACATGTGGATTTATGAAAGACTGTGCCAAAAAGGCTGTTAGACTGAGCCATGCAAATGTGATGCGAGTTCACATTAAGTGTCATTGGGAATAATAATGCAAAAAAATGCTGAAAAAAGGGTATTATGACAAAATTGTATTGATCAATGTCCTTGCAAGCAGTGATTATGAAAATGAATTGTTCGTACAGGAACGTTGTACCACATCTTGTCTGCATGACCTTACTTTGTCTTTGCTCAGGTTAGTGCTGTTGCCAGGATACTATTTCCTATGGCAACACTTGAGCCGGCGAGGTGAGCAGCTCTGAAAGGATCCAGATAACTGGCTGCTCTGTATCCTGTGGACCGGAAGTCCGTACATGACCATAGAGAAAAACATGCACTGGCACGCACAGCACGCACACAAGAACAGAACTAAAAGTTCAGTTTGCCTCTGAGCGGTGGCTGAGATTTTCTCTCCGAAACATGACAAACTGACTTCCGGTTCAATTTAGCCTCAGTTATTGCATCCCCAGAGGTGATTTTACAGAATTTATGCATGCATCCATCAATTTAGGAGCAAAGATACTCCCCTCTTTGAAACATTTAGCACTATTTTTGCGAAGTTATTAGTAGGGCTGCACAATTAGTACAAAAATAATCAAAACTGCAATATGACTGTGTGCAATATCCAAATCATAGAAGATACAACTTTTGGATAAAGGTAAAATGTGTGACAAAACAGCATTATAATGAAGTACTGTAGTGCTGTAGTATAAATTTTGTTTTTTTGTCAGTGAAAATGAAACTGATGATGCACATTACCACTAATGATAATAATATGACAATCACAATTTCTGTCAAAATAATTACAATTTTTTAATTTTAAATATATCATGCAGCCCTGTGTATTGTGCAATATCAATATTTCCTATGTGCAATGGTTTAAACTCTACTGTTGAGTCTGTTTCTTGTTTATATTATTCCTTTTTTTTAATATTTCCTCTTGTTCATGATGTTCCTATTTTCTCTTATTTACATTGTTCCTATTTTTAAAAGATTTTAATGCTCATTTGTTTATGTAGTATTTATTGCATTTTATTGATGGCTCTTTCAATTTTGATATCCACTTTGCTACTGTATACTGCAAATTTCCCCACTGTGGGCAAATAAAGGATTATCTTATCTTATCTTATCTTATCTTATCTTATCTTATCTTATCTTATCTTAGTTATTTTTCTGTCTTAAAAAGAGCTGAGTTATGTGACGAATGCAGCAGAATAAGCTACCTCTATGAATGCTGGAGCTGTCCGTTCAATAATGATTATTGCACTGCAATATTCATTGTTCCATATGAAACTCAATTTCCGTTCTTATTGGAAGCAAAATGAGAGCAGCTCTCGCTCTCGTCCATTACAGGAGAAGAAGGAATTCTTTTATATGAATGCTTATATGAGTGGTAGTTTGTTCCATATTCATTGCAACACATAGCAGATGCTCTCCATCTGTATGCGAGCATACTGCCACCATTTGTTGCAAACGTGTTACTGCCTCAGTTGTGCAACTTCCTTTTAGTGATGTGGAAAAGTATCCTCAAGTGTTCCAAAGTAGCCTCATGGAAAATAAAGTATAACCTCTTTTATTTAGTAGAGAAACTGCACAAATGTTTTCTCATTGACCCTCTTCTACTGTTGTGCAGCTTTTCCTTGTCTGTTCTTTCCTCCCTTTATATTTACAAATCAAGGATGCTGCATCACAGAACACACTGATGCAACAGGTTTGCATAGTTTTCTTTCAACAGGAACATCCAGATCATCATGGTCATTGCTGAACAGCTTGACAGTATCCTGAAGCACGTCATCGCTACGGCACCGCGCCTACATTTTGCTCATTGACCATCAACTCTGCTGGATTCAGACGATCAAAGGAGAGTGTCAGGGACGGTGAGCTCATAACAACACTGTGCAGGAGTGAGCATTGTCTAGCAGGGAGGACTCTTCAACAACAGTGGGACCTCATAATGATGACTCATCTGTACTAAACACCCACAACCCCTCTTTACAGTGCAGAGCTTCCCTTTGTGCTGCTGAGTGTGTCTCATCCAGCACTTGAGAGGTCTCATCCTTTTGAGTCATAGGGCTACAATACTGGAAGTGCGTATGGTTTGGTTACAAAATATGAACTGGAACTTGATGAGAGTGGCCCGTGCAGCTTCTCCAGAGCGATCAATCAAAAAATGACTGAACACAAAGGGCGAGAATTCTGTCTCTATTTTGTGTTGTTGCAAAACCTGGTAAATCTTCTGAATCACAGCATCAGAAAGGTTTACATATCAGTGAAAGAGTAGATGTTTGCATGTTTTTCCACCGTTTGCATGCTGTTCCATTGATTTGTTTTTTAATTTGAGACCTGGCCAGTGCATCGATGCTGCTGCAATGTTTATATGACTGGTTAAAAAGGTGAATAGATTAAACAATTAGCTCCACATGAAGCAAACTGAGTGAAACTTAAGTTCAATACAGCTAAGTGGCACTGTGGGAGAGCCATAGAATAAAGCACTGGTCAGGACCCCCACTAGAGGTCACCAAAGCTTCACAGGGGGGCCTTTCGTACAGCCTACATCTCACAATTTCATTCATTTCTTTTAAGAAAACTAAGCGAAACTGTTATCTTTAAAGTTTAGATTATTATTAAAGATATATATACATATATATATTAAATCTCACATGATAAGGGCACTTAAGATCTGTGCCCAGGTGCACAACCCACCTTAAATTCTGTGATTAGAAGCTATATATCTACATTAACTGGCCTAGATTTTGACTGTACTCTTGCTCCTGACTAGGCATAAGATTTATACCTGGTCTTAGCAAAAAGAAGGCTTAAGCCTAGATGGTGCAACTGGCGTAACTAGTCCTGTTGGTGCAACTGTCTGGGCTCTGCACACAAGCTATAATCACAGAGCTTTCACTCTCTGCTAAACAGCCTCTATCCTCTATCTGCACTAGAAAAGTATGCAGTTAAACAACCAAAGAGCTAAAAGAACAATAACCTAATGACAGAGAGAAGAAATTCATGAAATTTGTCCAAAAGAAGTTAAAAAATAATGAAAAAATAATGAAAAAATAAAAACATGATACAGAACAGTACAGTATAAAGTATAAAATGTTGAAATGTCCCTAAACATATCAGAAAAACTCAACTTAAATGCAATATCCACACAAAATAATCAGATCAAAATTAATCTAAATCACTCATGCTACACAAACTTCCTGGCCTATTTCAGCATTTTAATATTTTCTACATCAGTAAAGAGTGCAGTAAAAACAACAATAGAGCTCAAAGACAAAATAGTCTAGCGTCAAAGAGAAGAAAACACTAAATTTGTCAAAAGAACCTCATTAGTATGTAAGTACATATAAAAACTTTTAAAAATTATACACAATACAGACAGATAATTACATGAAAGGGGCCTGAAATATCAGGAAAACTCATCTCTGATCTCTGACTCAAAAGAAATTATCTGAAACGATCACAAACTTCCTGCAGTTATAACTGCAATATATATTTACAGTAAAAATCTGGTTTTACATTAATGCAAAAGTAATAATAATCTAATTGTATCATGTATAATGATTTAACAGTCACAAGTGACATTTTTGTACACTGAGTACTTTTTACTTTTTACACTTTAAGTACATTTCCTGATTATACTTTCATACTTTCTTTTACTAAGTGACATTTTTGTACACTGAGTACTTTTTACTTTTTACACTTTAAGTACATTTCCTGATTATACTTTCATACTTTCTTTTACTAAGGAACATATTCAACGAAAGAATTTTATTGTAATAGTATTTTTACAGTGTGGTTTTACTTATGTAAAGGATATGAATAGTTCATCCACCACTGAGCACATCTGCACATCACAAGTGTCTGTGTCAAAGATCTCATGGCACATAATCACTGCAGCTGTGGCCTCTCACCGCATGGTGGCAGCAACAGGTATGACGGGTGCTTCCATGCTCGGTAGTGGCCATAGGTGTCTAACATCGATGTAGGAAAACTTTGATTTGCGAAACTCTCGCGAGATTTGTACACTGTTTCTTTATTATATGCACTATACAGTTTAACTACGTCTTATAATGTCACAGCGCTGATTTTAGTATCTATGTAGCTTTTGGAACAAGAAAATGCTTAGTTAGGGTTTAGGAAACATCTTCGTTTGGACAAAAATGATCCTCTCGCGAGATCTTTTGTGAGACTGGGGTTCCCTTCTAGGTGCCACTTCCTCGCTCCACGCCCACATGAGCCGTTTACACCAAATTTCCGCGTTTTGACCAAGAAACACTAAAACTTACATTAATATCCGACTGATAATGGCTTCGTTTCTTCTGAGAACCACCTTTAGAAGAAGCCTCGCCGCTCAGATCAGAATGGCTTCTGATCAGGTAAACTGTGGTGGACTGGTGACAGTTGACATTTTGACTGTTAGCATTAGCTTGCTAATGTCTGCAAAGTTGTCAGTCCTGCACGTAGCCTCATGAAGCGAGCCAGGCTAGCTAGTTGCTAACTTGCCTAGTCACTTTATTGTGTGGGTTTATTCGTGGCTTTTCTAAACACTTGGCTGTAAATTAAACTTAATATTGCAGTATTTGTTTTATTTGTTTATCTTAGCTAAGGACTAATGATCCCCTCTGAGGTGAAAAGTTCCTGTATTCCTGGAGAGGCTAGGTGCTCTCATATATTGTGTAATGACGTTGACAATGAACTTGTATGTACATGTTTCCATAAATACTTTCTAAAAGTGACTTCTTCATGGGTTGCTTCATATTTTTCACATCAGTTGAATCATATTTACGTTTAAGAACGCTGTACGGTACACAAACATCCAGTGTTTTATTGTTAGTATAAACAGACAGAAACATCAACATTTATTCAGAGAAATTATTTATTAAAGCATCTCACAAAGAAACATCAACAGTAAGTAAAACAGGTGCACTGATACTGTTTTAGGCTTACAAAATACTATAAAAGAAAACAAATGGTTTTATGTTTACTTATGAGTTTGATACATACGTAAAAGGTTATGCAAAAACTTCTCTTTAACTTTACATCAAAGGGAGGATCCTTTCAAATGTGATTTTTATCTGACAAAGAAAATTCTGTTTACCATCCTAAGAAAGTCTTGGGAATAACGGCTAGCTGCCGTATATGAGTATTGATTTAATTTTTATTATTGTGTACAAGACACCATTATTTAGAAAAACAGACCAGAAACCAGGAAAGCAAAATAAGTTACATATAATTCTAAATGAAGAAAGCATCCTGATGTGATGGAATATGCCAGCTTAATAATAATAATGATGATGAGGATAATAATAATAATAACAATTTCTTTATATAGCACCTTTTACAAAATAGGTTACAAAGTGCCTTGACAAACAAAGCAAATGCAGGATACTCATGAGGCAATATAATAACAGAAAATGAAAACAGTAAGACCAAACATAAGAAAGACAAAATTAAGGTAAAATTAAAAACACAATGCAAAATATACAAAAACATAAGAGTTAGACAACACTAAAAGAGATAAGAACAATAAAAAAACAAGGGAAAAAAAATAATTAGGAGTTTAAAAAAGATGACATCACAAAAGCAAGTTTATAAAAATGAGGTTTGTGGGGGGGTTTCTCTCATGTGAACTGCGACAGTAAAATATTCCTCTCCTTGTTCCAGCTTGGCGAGTTGGGCTCAGGGGCAGGCAAAGGTGGAGGCGGAGGAGGCTCTGTGAGGGAGGCAGGGGGTGCTTTGGGAAAGCGGCAAGTCGCAGAGGAGGAGCGGTACTTCAGGTGAGAAGCATGCCGTTATATTGTTAACCATGCTGTTCAAGGCACATGCCTGTATTACTGGTTTTCCACAACATGTTTAACCCAGTCTCTCTGATTCGTGACTCTACCTACAGGCAGAAGGAGAGGGAGCAGATGGAAGCACTGAGGAAGCATCACAAGGAGGAGATAGAGCATCACAAAAAAGAAATTGAGCGCCTACAGAGGGAGATCGAACGCCACCAGGGCAAAATCAGAAAGCTGAAACATGATGATTGAACCTGGGAAGCTTGTTAATATTTCTCTTCTGTAGAGTCCGCCCATCCAGTTTGCCAAGTCCATGATTGTAACATTGATTGATTGTTACTGCTGGTACTGTATGAGACTTCATACTAACAAGAATTCTAATATCACAATAAAGTTCTTCATTTTGGACATATATGTGACTCGTTGTTTTATATCTCTTGTTTGTTGTCAAAATGTTAGTTTTTGATTGTGCTTTAAATAACTATCTGTTAGAAATATGGAGCCATTCCTGTGTGGAAAATGAACAGAAAAGTGAAGTTAATTGGGGTTGAAGTCGTGCGTGTTTTTTTCTTTACAAAAAGCAACTTAGTGAAGACATTTATTTGAAACTTAAAGATCAAATATTAGGAAAAAATCAGACTTGTATATTTTTAGGACTATGGCTTGATGTGTTGACACATGGAAAATCTTTGGCAACATATATTTTAAAGTTGAATATTATGAGATATTTGATTGGTGCTGCTTGGGGAGCTGATAGACTTGCCTCTTCACCATAGAATATAACAGTTAATGGTCAATTATTGGCAAATCTATAGGGCTATAAAGGTTAATGCCCCACAAAAAAACTTAAAAACGTGTTGGAGAAACTAATTTTGTGTGTGTGTCATGGTATATCATATAACTAAGGAATTAGGAATCAGCCATTGGAAAATTGGTCAAACTGTTTTACTGCCAGTTGGTTCACCACAGTTACAACCAGTGATAGATTTTTCCATATTGGATCAAGGACAGTCAAGCAGAAATGTATTCAATTAGCAGGCTTATGTGAACACAGGAGTTAATATTGTACATAACTATGGCAGCACACCAGCACCTCTCAATTATCTATATGCTGCAAGAAGCAATTTATGATCCTCACCATTAATCTTGTTATTCTTTTACGTTTTGGATTAAATGGTTTATTGATAATCATAACATTTGCACCTTTTGTGATATTTTGTATTTCCACTTCTTCAGTTTTTTGTACTGCAGCTGCTGCCACAACAGTTTCCCTCAGAATGAACAAAGTTCTATCCCATCCTCTTAACACTATCCTACATGTGAGGTATCGTGCATATATTTTTTCTGATGGGTCTATTAGCAAACTGATAAAGCTGACTGATTATCCAACTGATGATGGTGAAACAAGTTGAGCTTTTTATGTTCCAGAGTAAAAGATCCGGTGACAAAGAGAACGACTGACCATATAGCAAAATTTTGCATTGAAATTATGGCAGTTTGATTCCCTCTACAGTAGACAGAGGAAATCAAACCTCTGTACTCTCAATAGGCCTACTTCTTCAAAATGTAGACAGGAATTAAATATTGCAATATTTTATCTGTAATCTGTACTTAAGTAGGGAATTTAAGTACAGTTTGTATGGGTACCAGCTCATGTAGGTGTTCCAGGGAATCAAACAGTTGATCAATTTAACAGAAATGAAAAGAAGAGTGTCTGATTGGTATGATTAGACGGAGACATTGCTTACTTAACTAAAGCCAAGCAGAAAATGTGATGTCTGCAATGACAAACCACTCTAGTTTTGTGTTTTTCATTAGCTTTAATTTGTGGTTTTCAACTCAGTTTAGCCTCAGTTAGTATCCAGAATAAGTTTGCTCGTTTCATTTAAGTTTTTATTGTTTAAAAATGTATATTTTTAGTTTGTTTTTTTTAATTACTAGTTTCAGTGCTAGCTTTAGTTTATTATTATTATGCCTGTCTATGAGGCGAGATCAGATATCAAATATTTCATTAAGTTACAGCTGGTGGCGATAATGCTCCTCTCGTTTGCAATTCGCTATTGAAAGAAGAAAAGGAAGAAGACGACAAACTGTCGTGTCGAGAAGGGAACACTAGATTCGCAAAACTCTCGCGAGAGTTGTACTCGTTCCTTCGCCGTGCACGTTCTTCAAAATTATTATATTTTATACTCTGACTACTCTGTGGTAAACTTTCTGCTTAGGTTTAAAGACAAAACACACGTCACCGAAGCGAGGGAAAGATCACAGGTTGGGTTAAAATAATCGCTATCGCGAGATCTATCGCGGGTCTGGAGTTCCCTTCTAGACGCGACTCGTCAAAATGAATACACGCCCCACTCGACACCACTGCGCGTTTTTTCAAGTAGGTCTTGTCCAAGTCTCGCGATGTTTGCTGAGCGGTGGCGTTGTTCGGGCGAGCCGACGACGAGACCGTAGCTGTCTGGAAATTTGTCTCGTGTGTTAGATTCAAACGTATTCTTCATATTAAACGTTTTCGTTCGTCCGTCAAGTTAACCGTTTTTACATTTTAACCCACGTCACCTTTAGTGTCCTGAATTAGACTGGTAAGTTTCGCTAACTATCTGTTTGCACCTTGCACGGAGCGTGTGTTTGATTTGTGAAAGGTGTCTTTCTGCACGGCGAGGCCTTCGTATAAGCTCGTTAGCTAGCCCGCAAGCTAACCACTATTACTGACAGGTCAGAATAACAAAAACATTTATCTCTTTATCGCTGAAGACTGTAAAATGCATCTGACTGTAGAAATGTCACAGGCCCAGTGAAGCCTGTGCATGTAAATGTAATATTAAGATGTATCCACCTTGTTAGCTAGCTGGCTGCATGTGAAGGGGGCGGGACAGCGGCTGTCGTTGGTTTCTTCAAGTTACCATACAGTCCTTGAACGTCTCACATTAGTTTTTATAATTGAATAGTATTTATAAATACCTGGCATCGTTATTTAAAATGCAAGCAATGGTTTTGAGGTCACATGCCATCAAATAAACGCCAGATTACAATGTACATCTATTTGAAAACATTTAGGTTAATAACAGTTGTTTGCACATAAAGAGTATCTTTCCTAAAAAAAAACAACAACAAAAACCCTTTCCATCTCGGATACTGAGATTTCAGTCTTTGTTGATCAGTACTGCGCAAGAAAAATAATAATAAATAAAATAATAGATTTTACTGTTGTTGTTGCTGTTATATTCGATATTTTGTTATGTTGTTTAAGTGGAGGCTTCAAATAACCCCTCAGGGTTTTTAGTTTCTTCCTGCTAGAACTGTATTATTAATTTAAGTTTTAGTGAAATCGCAATATGGGCACAATAATTGTTAAAGGCAAACAATTTTGAATTAAATATGGCAGTGCTACATAGATGTCCTGGCCTACACATCATAGTTTACAGACTTCAGAAAACATCTTTGTTTGGCACATTTCCCTGGAAAAAAATCACACTGCAACCATTGTAATATATTTTTCACTGAAAATAAGAATAATGAAAAATTATCATACCCTTAAGGTCGCTAAAATCAAATCACAATTGCAGTATCAGTCAAAATAATTACAATTATATATTTTTTTCAAAATGTTTAGTCCCACTCCCTGCACTGTGTATTATTTATCTTAACAATTTTTAATACATTTTTAAAATTGTAAATAAAACTAAAAGATGACCTTGTACTGAATAAGTTGTTTTTCTTGCTCTGTATTACAGGAGAATGGCTGAGGTGAACGGCAGTTCTGCCCCGGCAAAGGAGGAAGAAGAGCCAATGGATGTGACGACAACCCACACAGAGAACTACCAGACACTCATTGATGCGGGGCTGCCCCAGAAAGTGGCTGAAAGTCTAGATAACATCTTCCAGACTGGTGGGTAATAATTGTTTTGGTTTTAACGAACATTTCACTCTGAAATGAAAAACACATGTTTTGCCTCTTACCCGTAGTGCTATTTATCCATCTAGATTGTTTTAGTGTGAGTTTTGGAGGTATCCAACATAGAGATATCAGACTTCTCTTGAATATAATGTTGTTTCATTCCATTCCATGATCCACAGACTTCATTATGAGCGGTTTAATGCAGGAATTACTTTCTTTCTAGGTATAAAGGAAGTAGTTTTACATGAAACTGCTCACAACAAGGTCTGTAGATTCTCTTGATTAATTATCTTGAATCTAAATTGATAAATAGCACTCAGGCCAGATGAAAAATATGTTTTTTTGATTTTTGGGTGAGTCTTCCCTTAAGTGGCTCTGAAATGTCAATAACAAGCTGTGCTAGAATACTAAGGTTGTCTGCTTTTGCTGAGTATGATAGTGAAGATGCATTGTTACTGTAGGCTTGGTGGCGTATGTTGACCTAGACGAAAGGGCCATTGATGCACTGCGGGAGTTCAATGAGGAGGGAGCGCTCACTGTGCTGCAGCAGTTCAAAGAAAGTGACCTGTCCCATGTACAGGTAACCACACAAATGTATTTACATGCTTTCATGTCTTTGAGAAGAGTTTTATATTCATTGAGATTGCTCTAAATAATATCTCATTTGTTTTTGATATAGAATAAAAGTGCTTTCCTTTGTGGAGTCATGAAGACTTACAGACAGAGGGAAAAGCAAGGAAGTAAGGTACAGGAATCCACTAAGGGGCCAGACGAGGCAAAAATAAAGGTAAACAAAGTTATGTCTTTATTGTACAGCAGGTCACAATGAACGCCATGTAAAAGTGCCTCTAGCTATGTGGCTTAGTTAATGTTTTGGGTTTTTTTTTTATTTTTCAGGCTCTGTTGGACCGGACAGGATACACCCTGGATGTCACCACCGGGCAGAGAAAATATGGGGGTCCCCCTCCTGAGGATGTGTTCAAAGGAACACAACCAGGGATTGGCACTGAGGTAGAAAAGTGATTTATTTTTTTGTCATTATTTTTTAGGCTGTGATGTTTTAGATTGTGCGATAAGTGTGCGTATCACTGAAAGAATCCTAAATATCATACTGTGTATTGTGCTTTACAAATCATTACATTTGTTTATCTGTTTGTCTCTTCCTCATCAGGTGTTCGTTGGAAAAATCCCGAGGGATTTGTATGAAGACGAGCTGGTGCCGCTCTTTGAGTCTGCTGGTCCCATCTGGGACCTCAGGTTAATGATGGACCCTCTCTCTGGTCAGAATAGAGGTTACGCCTTCATCACATACTGCAATAAGGATGATGCCCAAAAGGCTGTGAAGCTTGTAAGTAGTTGCGCAGGGTATTGGAAGAAAACTATTACATCATTGAACAACAGGAATTCTTAATGATTATTCTTCACACTAGTCTGTTTTAATCTCTGGAGTATTACTTAAAAAAAAAAAGAAGTTTCAAATCGCTTAATGTGTTATGTTCCCCTCATTTCCAATGTATTTCATGCCTCTCTTTTATTTTTTCAGTGTGATAACCATGAAATCCGCCCTGGCAAGTACTTGGGAGTGTGTATATCTGTTGCGAACAATCGTCTGTTTGTCGGATCAATTCCAAAGAACAAAACAAGGGAAAGTATATTGGAAGACTTTGGCAAAGTTACAGGTCAGTTCCAAAAGCATAAAGGTGAATTTATGTCAGTAATGAAAGATGACAGACATGTTGGAAGTTAGAGATATTTTGTCTTACAGAGGGTCTCCAAGAGGTGATATTGTACCACCAGCCAGATGACAAGAAGAAGAACCGCGGCTTCTGTTTCCTGGAGTACGAGGACCACAAGTCTGCAGCGCAGGCTCGCCGCCGCCTGATGAGTGGCAAGGTCAAAGTGTGGGGAAATCCTGTCACTGTGGAGTGGGCTGACCCTGTTGCAGAGCCGGACCCGGAGGTCATGGCCAAGGTTAGCAAGTGTCATGTCTTTGTCTTTAAAACACAAGCATGTTCTCTTCTGCTGTGGAACAAACATCCTCTTTTGTCTTCATAGGTTAAGGTGCTCTTTGTAAGGAAGTTGGCCACGGCGGTGACCGAGGAGCTTCTTGAAAAAACCTTCTCTCAGTTTGGAAAACTTGAGCGGGTGAAGAAATTGAAAGACTACGCATTTGTCCACTTTGAAGAAAGGGATGCTGCTGTAAAGGTTTGTTTTTCAAGCTTTGAACAAGATATTTTGCTTACAAAAATTTCAATGCACTTCATTTTAAAACAATTAAAATGCCTGTATTGTATTGCAATATCCAAATCACAGGAGGCAGAATATTTATTAAAGGCAAAATGTGTCAAAATAAAGTTTTGAATAAATGCATTAATGTCCACAGTGGAATTTTATGATTTCCTTTACAGCACTGAAGTTCTACATGAGCTTAGCACAAGGCCATTGAAATTTTCAAATGAAAAGTATGAAGCTGTAGTTTTTTTGTTTTGTTTTTTTTGTCACAAGGGGTTGCTGTTTTTTTGATTTTCCACAAAAGCACTTCTTGAACAAGATGTTAGATTTGGTCAGATCTTGATAAGTTTTCATTTTTTCACAAACACATAGTCTGGACCGGTGATATACACTCAAAAAGAAAAAAGCTTTTTCTTGGTCCAAGATTTACTTTGAGCAAACATTTATACAGTATTTCTTTAGGATTTTGGTATGAATAAAATGTTTGATTTAAATCTCAGTTTAGCACACCAACTCAATATCCACACAATACAAAAGATGGCTTTCGTTCAGTTGAAAATATCTAACATTAAAATTCAAAAGTTATTTGTTTAATGTATCAAATATTTTACAATTCAGCAGTGCATAATCATTGGTTCACAAAGAACAATTCATGCAATTGTAATACCACTAAAGGACTATTAAACTACAAAACTTTAAATTAGACAGCTGTACAGTAGTTGGTCAGGTGCCATGACAAGTTGTCCAAACTTCCGCCCTTCTCATCTCCACTGTCCTCTGCACAGTCACCACTCCCATGTCAGAGGCTCAATGACAGTGTTTTCCTTCTCAGTGTCAACTGGTGTTACCAGTTCAAACTCCTCCTCAGGTGTTCATAGCTGTATGGTGGCCATGACAATAAAGGTATTTTAATTGTTTAAAAAGAGTGCAGTAGAGTTTTGTGTGTGTGTGTGTGTGTGTGTGTGTGTGTGTGTGTGTGTGTCTGTGTCTGTGTGTGTCTGTGTGTGTCTGTGTGTCTGTGTACATGTATCCTAATCCAAACAGCCACTTAAACCACCTGTTGGAGTACAGGAAATGCTCTTACCCAAACACTTTCTCAAGATGTTTTGCATCTTTTATTGTATGTGTTAACGGATCGTTTTGTTTGTCAGGCAATGGATGAGATGAACGGGAAAGAGCTGGGAGGAGAGGAAATTGAGATCGTCCTGGCAAAACCCCCAGACAAGAAGAGGAAAGAGCGCCAAGCAGCTCGGCAGACCACCAGGAATGCAGGGTGAGCGACAGAGACATGTGACTGGTCAACTGGCTGACTTATCCTCACGTAATGAGTTCATGACATGTAACACTATCCTCTGCTCTGCAGGTATGATGATTACTACTACTACCCACCTCCACGCATGCCCCCGCCAGGCCGAGGCCGGGGCCGTGGTGGCAGAGGGGGCTATGCCTATCCACCAGATTACTATGGATATGAAGACTACTATGATGACTACTATGGCTACGACTATCATGACTACCGTGGTGGCTATGAAGACCCCTACTACGGCTATGAAGACGTGTACAGCATGAGGGGCCGTGGCACTCGACCCAGCAGGGGAGGGCCTCCTCCACCTAGGGCTCGCGGAGCGCCACCGGCACGTGGTCGGGGCGGCTACGCCCAAAGAGGGCCACCCCTCGGTGGTCCGAGGGGTGGCCGAGGAGGGCGGGGAGCCCCTTTCCAGCCGCAGAGGGGCCGCGGTCCTCGCGGAGCCAGGGGCAATCGCGGGGGCAACGTCGGCGGAAAGAGGAAGGCAGACGTGTTTAACCAGCCTGACTCCAAGCGCCGCCAGACCAACAACCAACAGAACTGGGGGTCCCAGCCCATCGCCCAGCAGCCCTTGCAGCAAGGGGCCGACTATTCCGGTAACTATGGTTACAGTAATGACACCATGGAGTTTTCACAGGATTCTTATGGGCAGCAGTGGAAGTAGATGCACCAAAAGGTATTTGGCAACAAAAAAAGAGAAAAACAACAAAAAAGAAAAAAAAAACAGGAGATTGGCCACAATTTTTTGATTGACTTTTTATTCTTCATCCCTCATGAAAAAAAAAAATCTGTATATATCTCATAAAAAGTGGACAGACCCCAGAATTGGCTCGAGATGATTGGCTGGAAAGCCTTTTGGCTGAAGAAGTGAACGTAACCGTTGTGGTGAATCATTTCTTACTTCTACGGTTACATTGGGACATGTGTCTTTAAAAAAAACACACACAAAATACTTTTATTGTTACATTTTGTTCCTGATTCTTTTAAAGCCAACAATGAACATTTACAAAAAATGGACATTCATTCTCAAAAGTCTGAGAGGACATTAAATAATGATATTTGCCTTGCAGGAAGTTTTTGTCCATGCCCCCTTCCTCCCTCCCCTTCTTGTACTCCCTTTATTTGTGGTTTCTCATAGTTGCTTAGGGACTTGCTTGTAAATAAATGCATATGGTTAGAGCTTCATACTTCATTTTTTTGCAATGGTGGAGAAAAGAATCCACAGGAAGGACGAAATCAAAGTTTTGTAATGTTCAAAGTGTATGCCTAGCATTTCTAGAGGTAGTCGAATTGTGTTTTTTTTAAAACTGATACCATAACTTCCTATGTTTTCTTTGAACTTGCCCAATAGAATTTGGTTTGGCTTACCTTAAGAGCCATAGCAGTTTGTTCTCTGATGTTCTTTGTATTTATAACTTTTACGTTTGTTCCGTTTCAATAAAACTCAGCTGAGCATCAGTAAATTGTCAGATACTCAAATTCAGTGTTGTCATTCAGTATTTGATTTGATTTTTAACCTCAAATTCTCTTATTTGGATGAAGATCTTCAAATTTTTTGCCTCAAAGGATAATCACAAGAGACTGAAATTGTGCAATCAGACAACGGGGCAAGAGAATTTGAAAGATGTTTGATGATTTTTAAGAAATGATGAAACAGGATTTTAACCCTTTATTTTTCAGTGCATGTTACATCAGACTACAGTCATTTTTCTGCACTTCAGAATTTATACCAGCAACTATTAAAGGACCAAACTGTAATTCTGACTTCTTGTAATTACTCAAGATTGTACCTGTCTTTCAAAACGTGTGTGTGCATAGGTGAACAGTGTATGCTTTAGTAAACTTCAGCTTAACCTCACTTAATACTGTTCTCTGCCATTCATGAAGACTTCTTAGGTTCACATGCTTCTTGTCTTTATTTTTTCCTTTTCCCTCATGGTATATCTGATCAGACATAGCAACAGGAAAAGTTCTTTGATGTAGTCAAAGAAATACTGCAGTAGTAAATGTAATAGTACTCTGCTTGCATATCCTGCTGTAAACTGTCAAATTCACAAATATTTAGTTTGCTGAACATTTACAGAAAATGTAAGGTATCGTGTTATTACATTAACTTCATTAGCTTCTAATTAGTGTAGTTAACATACAAATTATTGAGCACACCTCATTGGTTGTGTTAACAAAGGGAATAAGAAAAGGAAACTTTGACCTTCACAGGTCTTCACGTAATCCGAAATCTTCATGAAATTTACACATAATTTAAAGGATTACAGATGTTCTCTATTGAACCTGACAGGTGCTCTGCTTCTCGTGACACTGCATGCATAGAGTTCTGCAACAATAATAACCTGACCTCACAGTAACACCAGAACATTAGTTCCACTATGAAAACGTTAGACACGTCCTCTTACTCATTACCAAGTTTTATCTTCACAATTATTTATTCATTTATGTTTAATAAAAAACAGTCTTTACTCAAACATAAATCATTCTTAGATAAGTTTCAAATTATTAAATGAACTGAAAATGCATAACTGACTGATGTCTGAAGAAAAAGACACAGCATAGCTTGCCAGCTGAGACATCACACTGTCAAGATTTTTTCTTTTTAAGAAGAAAATATAAATGACAGTTGTCAGAGCATAAAACAGTGCTCTAAAGTTCAGACTCGATAACTTTGGTATATCTGTCTGTGTTTAAAAAGGCTGAAATCAAATGCAGCAGTAATTTCACAGGTGTTCATTTGTGTGCCGTGCAACCCAGTGTTTTTAGTTTTTTCACACTTCTTTTTTTTAACATAAATGTTTATTAAAATGTCTACTGAAGCATATACTGTGTAAACCTGTTCACACACTAACTTTAAAGACAAGGACAATCTTGAATAATGGTGAGATGTCACTTGCACTGGTCTGGTCCTGATACTGACATCCTTCCAACAGTTAGAACAACGTATTTGACTTTGAATGGATTTGTACTTGGTTTGCTGAGCTGTCTCCAATTTTTGACTTCCAAAATCTGCACATCATGTCAACCTTCTGTTCTCTCCTTTTGAAGACACCAAGGATATGACCATCCAAAGGGTTAAAATTCTTACAAATGTGATCACCAGTCAGTTTGTTGATCATAGACCAGTGTTATTAGCCTCTGCCTTTTGGTACCATGGTATCGTTGTATTTTGTTTCATGGTGTCTGTCCTCTTATTCCAACCTACCTAGGTGGAGAAGCATTGAGAGCGGCACCACTAGAATGAGGAACTCACCTGAACGGTACTCAAGGGTGAGCTAGCCTTGCACAGAGTACTGTCTCCTCTCCTGTAGCTCATTGTAATCACTGGAGAAACACTAGCCATAATTGTTCTTTTTATTGTTTCCTTACTAATATATTGTACAACGAATCAAGCTTTATTTTAATTCAGTGGGAGTGTGATTTTTTTCCCCCAGGCTATGAAGAACAGAAGTCACTAATGTTGACTGAAGAATCATTGGAAATATTAAAATTAATTGTGTTAAAAGCATATTTCTGGGGCTTAGATAACACATGAACAGCGGATATTTCCTTTATACATATAGTGCATATTTTTTCCCCTTAAACCAAATAAAGTCGTGCACAATTTTAGGAGCCAAATGGCTGTTTCTTAAGACTGGATTAAACAGCCAGAAGGCAGACAGCCAGGGATTTGGTAAGCGCTATAAATCCCCAAACACTGCAAACACCTGTCGCCTGTCTTGGCTTACTGCACCAAAACCACCTCAGCTGTCTGCACACACATTCTGTGAATGGAGGGAGGAGGTGGTGGACATTTCCCCTCCTCCGCCACTAGAGGTAGCTGTTACACGCCAGCACGACTATTGGTCCATTGTTCCTTTATCCGACACTGCCATTATTGGCCATTTTCTGAGCTGGAGAGGTGTTGGTTTATAGGTAGAAGTTGACTACATGAGCTGTTTTCCAATGTAGTCGAACATCAGTTGAGATGCTGAATTGGTATTGGTAAAATTGACTGAAATTGGAACAATGGCTTTGCTCAAAGCTGATGCCTTTACCCTTCAACGCCACAAGATGGCAGTATTTATGTTGCACAGGTAAGACTGAAATAGGGAGCACAGCATTACAGGCTAAATTTAGCATTTGACACACACATTTTGGTTTTCATTGAAGTGCCATCAAATGCTGGAGTGTCCTTTACAGTTTCTCATGTCAGAACTGTGTCTTTATATGTTGCCTCTTGTCAGCAGGCAGTAAAAGGAGCTGCCCTCCATCCATGTGAATGAGTTCACACAAATGGAAGGGACTGATTGGTAAGATTGTTCATTATCTGAATTAATGCTCAGAAAGTCTCGACATGTTTGTATTTTTAAATTTTGTTATTTTAAGATATAATGTCTGATGTCCTTTGTGACCTCTGTACATCCCAGAGTCCGTAAGTTCATTAAGTCTTTTTTTAAAACAGAATATTAACTGGGCATCATCCAAAATCTAGCATGTACATTGTTTCAATAGTAATGGATATATTGCATCATATTTAAGGTGATAAAGTCTGTCTTTCTCGTCACGTGATTGCTGTTGATGGTCATAATGATTATTAGAAAATGACAGACCAACAGATTTGTTAACATGCTCTTGTCTGTGTGGCCCTTTTCTAGTTCTGTTCCAGGAGACTGAGAGCCAGACCTGTCACAGGGTTTCACATCCATCAGAATGATCTACATACTGGACTGTACATATAAGGTCCAGTAGTCCTGGCAACATCAGCAAGATAACCAGTATACAGCTCAGCAGAGAAGTTACAGGTAAGAAATAACTGTGAATGAGTGCAGCTTCAGTGAAGATGGTAGCAAAAGTTGTGACAACTTAAACAGAAGACAACACAACCTGTGTACAAATCCCAATTCCATGAAAGTTGGGATGTTTTGTAAAACTTAAATCAAAATAGAATGCAATCATTTGCAAATCTCTTTTCACTTGTCTTGCAAAGACAAGGTTTTTAATGATCAAACTGATTAACTTAATTTGGTTTTGCAAATATACAGAATTCTGAATTTGATGCAACATTTGAAACGTTGGGCCTGGGCTCATCTGAGATGGACTGATATAAAGCGGAAAAGTGAGCTGTGGTCTGACAAGTCCACATGTAAAAAAAAAAAAAAAAAACTAATTCAGAGTTCATGGATATTGTAGACTCCAGGCTAAAGAGGTAATCCCAATTTTTGTTGACTTTTTGGAAATTCAGTATGAGTGTATATTTACAAGAAACAACAAAGTTTATCTGTTTGAGCATTAAATATCTTTTCTTTGTACTCAATTCAATTGCATATAGGTAAAAGTTTTTGCAAATAAATGCATTCTGTTTCTGTTTTACACAGCATCCCAACTTTTGGGGGATTGCATTACATTAGTCTTAATAAAAATCTATTTTCTAATGTTTAATGTCTTTTCAGGTCCTGTAGAAGCGTAGGAGGATACAGCTGGACATGTGATGATTCAGAGTTCCATCCAGCAGACTGCTGCTCATTATCCAGCTGAAAGATGACTGTAAAAGGAAATCAACTGTAGCTCTTGATTGTTCAATACATTTTATTACCCAAGTAAATGTGTGCATGTGTGCTTGTGTATTTAATATTTGCATTTAAAAGGGAAAGTTCACACAATCAAAAATACATATTTTTCTTCTCACCTGTAGTTTTGTTTATCCACAGACGTCTTCACAAATCTCCAAAACTCAGCAACTTGCACCACAACTATTTATATTGATAAACAGCACAATATGTAGGAGGGAAAATATGTATTCGTATGTATTGTATCTGAGGTGAACTGTCCCTTTTAACTACTTTTTCATTGTCATGGCTATTTCATTTACACATTACGGCAAATTCATATCTTGACAACATTACTGCACCAGTCAAACAGGTGGAAATGGGTGTGGGCATATAAACATAATGAGTCTAACACTGTAACCTGACAGTCCTGTTCACCCTGCCCTCCTACATCGTGGTTAAATCAATGGTAAACCTGTGTGTGCATAGAGGTGAGATGAGCCTGACAAAAGCTGAAGACTGGTTCACATTTGAAAGTTAAACGTCCTAATTTTCCGTTGAGAAGCTCTGGACGTATTGATGCAGGATGAGCAGGAAAAGCATTAGCTTGTTGCTAGATGCTGCTGCTTGTACTTGCAGTCATATGACAGAGAAATTCTATGGTAAACTCGGTTGTTCTGGCTGGTTTCTGAATGAAATATGTTGATCAAACCAACGTGAATTTGTCGGGATGTCTTCATTAAACCGCAAATTAGTCTAGTTCAGTCGTATCGTTTGTGCTATCTCACTTAATGCACAAAATTTGTCTGAATTTATGGATCAGCTATGACGCGAAAACTGGCCAAGTTTTTGAGAGTCGTGACAAACGGAAGTCAATACATAGCGCCTGACTTTTCAAAATAAGGTAAGCAATATTTTTAATTCAGAAAAACCATGACGTTTTCATTTGCAGGTGAAATTTTGAGTTGTATGTTTTCAGTATGATTTGTAGTTCGCATATTAGCAGCTCAATGCGAGCTAACTAGTTTCGCGTTGTCATTTAACTTTAACTTGCCTTTTCTATTAACTCCAGTTTAAACTGTTAATTACAAGTTAGTAATTATAGTTGACGTTAGTTGATGTAAATTCATTCATAACTGTTTTTGTTATTTATAACTTTATTCGGCAAAAATTATCAGGTAAAGCACACAACGTAAAACAGAGCTCATAACAAAAAAATAATGGATGAATAATAGGCATGGAATAAATATTCTAAATAAACTTAGGTTACATTTAGTTTTGTATTTATTTAATCTAACTTAGAACTGGATAAATGTCATTTTTTAAAAAGGCGGTTTTATTTAACTTTTTCGTTGAATATTTTAATATTCTAAAAGCTTGCTCTTTTATTGTCAGTAATGGCTCTAGCCATCAAACACTGAATTACAAATCAATCAAAAAAGAGGGAAGATTGTGAACTCGTGAACCTTAAAATTTTTGTTCATTAATAAGTCTTTTGCCCATTAAATTAAAAAAAAAAAAGAGAACAGTTTAGAAGTGAATTTTTAGCTATGACATTTTAAAGACATGTATATCACATTCGACCATAATGAAAAATTATTCATTTGCATTTTCACAGCAGTCATAAAACACTATTGAACATAATAAAAGGGAAAAGAAAGAAAGAACAAAAAAGAAAATAAAGAAATCAACGAGATAAAATATAATAACAC